>NC_082686.1:29435084-30809018 GCF_949987515.2 Delphinus delphis
CATGTGCTTTCAAGGTGTCTTTTTGTGCTTTTAAGGTGTCTTCATCCTTTTGTCCTATTGGTCCTTGGAATATTCCTTCCCTTTGCACTTGGAAGTGTGTTATCTTGGGCCCTGGAGTTTTTATTGATCTTTTTTCATCACTGCTTTCTTTTTTCTCCAGTGCTAGGCCCTGGTAGGGTCTCTTACAGGTGAGAAGGGAGAAAGCACAGCCCTAAATCTACTGACACATGGGAACCAAAAGTCATCCTTTAGGTTACAGAATTTCCCTTAGTCCTTATCAGTCTTGATCCTCTGTTCTCCAGGGCTAGGGAAGAACTAGCATTCACTGCAGCCTGCCTGGATCACTCAGCCTTTGGTAGTGGAAACCCTGAGCTGCAGACCTTAGCACCCAGCCAGCTCTTCAATGGTAGAAAATACAACAATGTCTAGTTCCACTCAACTCTGGCTTCTATTCTAGTCTTCAAGAAACAATCATTTACTTAATCAACAATTTATGCTGTGGTGTCATAATAAGCATGGGATAAATATCAGTGGGCAAACAGTATCTCCCCTTTTGGGATCTGCATTATCTTGGGACCATGGGAAGATTGCCTTTCAATCACTCACTCGGTCCTACAGTGGTTCCCCTCCACCCCATGCATTTTGTCTCTCTCCTTCGCTATTGCTTCGTAAAATTGCACTATGCTGAGTGCTGGTGTTTTACACCTAGTGCTCCATAAAGAGATTTTTTAATATCCCTCTATTGGTGATAATTATAAATGACCATTTTATATGTAGTGGTAAATGCCTGTAAAGTCGGAAGAAAAAGGAACATTATGTTGTTCTCATCATGGGTGGGAATGGACACCATTAAACTCCTCTATAACCCTTTTTCTGCATTTCTGCCTTAACAAGGGTAAATGCAGAATGAGGCAGCAAGAATGATGTGGGGTCTTGGAGCAAGGACTAAAATCTATGACAAAGGTGTGATGAAGATGACAAGGGTAACATTCTTCCTTCAGTGCTTTGTGTTCTTCCTAAGACTATGTCCTCATCTTCTCCAAAGAAGGACAAGTTCTATTTAATTAAGAGTGTAGGGGCGAGGAGACTGTGAGGGCGGGAAGACTGAAATGTAAAGGAATTCAGAAGATACTTTCCAACTGCTTCCTGCTATTCAAGCAACTCCTTCATATAGCCCATGAAGTACAGATTTCCAGTTCTTGGGAGGGAAGGAGACCTTCAAGATGGTGGAGGAGTAGGACGTGGAGATCACCTTCCTCCCCACAAATACATCAGAAACAACTACATGTGGAACAACTCCTACAGAACACCTACTGAACGCTGGCAGAAGACCTCAGACTTCCCAAAAGCCGTGTGGCCGACAGGGTCTTGGTGCTCCAGCAGGGTGTCAGGCCTGTGCCTCTGAGGTGGGAGAGCTGAGTTCAGGGCATTGGTTAAACAGAGACCTCCCGGCTTCACATAATATTAAATGGCAAAAGCTCTCCCAGAGATCTCCATCTCAATGCTAAGACCCAGCTCCACTCAGCGACCAGCAAGCTATAGTGCTGGACACCCTATGGCAAACAACTAGCAAGACAGGAACACAACCCCACCCTTTAGCAGAGAGGCTGCCTAAAATCATACTAAGGTCACAGACACCCCAAAATAATACCACTGGACGTGGTCCAGCCCACCAGAAAGACAAGATGCAGCCTCATCCATCAGAACACAGGCACTAGTCCCCTCCACCAAGAAGCCAGCACAACACACTGAACCAACCTTAGCCACTGGGGGCAAACACCAAAAACAATGGGAACGACTAACCTGCAGGCTCTGAAAACGAGCCCCCAAACACAGTAACTTAAGCAAAATGAGAAGACAGAGAAACACACAGCAGATGAAGGAGGAAGGTAAAAACTCAGCAGACCAAACAAATGAAGAGGAAATAGGCAGTGTACCTGAAAAAGAATTCAGAGTAATGATAGTAAAGATGATCCAAAATCTTGGAAATAGAATGGAGAAAATACAAGAGATGCTTAACAAGGACTTAGAAGAACTAAAGAGCAAACAAATGATGAAAAACACAATAAAAGAAATAAAAAAATTATCTAGAAGGAATCAATAGCAGAATAATTGAGGCAGAAGAATGAATAAGTGACCTGGAAGAGAAAATAGTGGAAATAACTACCACAGAGCAGAATAAAAAAAAAAGAATGAAAAGAATTGAGGACAGTGTTAGAGACCTCTGGGACAATGTTAATCATACCAACATTCGAATTATAGGGTTCCCAGTAAAAGAAGAGAAAAAGAAAAGGACTAAGAAAATATTTGAAGAGATTATAGTTGAAAACTTCCCCATTATGGGAAAGGAAATAGTCACTCAAGTCCAGGAGGTGCAGAGAGTCCCATACAGGATAAATCCAAGGAGAAACATGCCAAGAAACATATTAATCAAACTATTAAAAATTAAATACAAAGAAAAAATATTTAAAGCAGCAAGGGAAAAACAACAAATCACATACAAGGGAATACTCATAAGGTTAACAACTGATCTTTCAGCAGAAACTCTGCAAGCCAGAAGGGAGTGGCAGGACATACTTAAAGTGATGAAAGGGAAAAACCTACAACCAAGATTACTGTACCCAGCAAGGAACTCATTCAGATTTGATGGAGAAATTAAAACATTTACAGACAAGCAAAAGCTAAGAGAGTTCAGCACCACCAAACCAGCTGTAAAACAAATGCTAAAGGACCTGCTCTAGGCAGGAAACACAAGAGAAGGAAAAGACCTACAATAACAAACCCAAAACAATTAAGAAAATGGTAATAGGAACATACATATCAATAATTACCTTAAATCTAAATGTAATAAATGCTCCAACCAGAGGACATAGACTGGCTGAATGACTAGAAAAACAAGACCTGTATATATGCTCTCTACAAGAGGCCCACTTCAGACCTAGGGACACATACAGACTGAAAGTGAGGGAATGGAATAAAGATATTCCATGCAAATGGAAATCAGAAGAAAGCTGGAGAAGCAATTCTCATATCAGACAAAATAGACTTTAAAATAAAGACTGTAACAAGAGACAAAGAAGGACACTACATAATGATCAAGGAATCAATCCAACAAGAAGATATAACAATTGTAAATATTTATGCACCCAACATAGAAGCGCCTCAATACATAAGGCAAATGCTAACAGCCATAAAAGGGGAAATCGACAGTAACACAATCATACTAGGGAACTTTAACATCCCACTTTCACCAATGGACAGATCATCCAAAATGAAAGTAAATAAGGAAACACAAGCTTTAAATGATACATTAACACGATGGACTTAATTGATATTTATCGGACATTCCATCCAAAAACAACAGAATACCATTCTTCTCAAGTGCTTATGGAACATTCTTCAGAATAGATCATATATTGGGTCACAAATCCAGCCTTGGTAAATTTAAGAAAATTGAAACCATATGAAGTATCTTTTCCAACTACAACACTATGAGACTAGATATCAATTAGAGGAAAAAATCTAAATAATACAAACACATGGAGGCTAAACAATACACTATTAAATAACCAAGAGATCACTGAAGAACTCAAGAGAAAATCAAAAAATACCTAGAAAGAAATGGCAATGAAAACACAATGACCCCAAACCTATGGGATGCAGCAAAAGCAGTCCTAAGAGGGAAGTTTATAGCAATACAATCCTACCTCAGGAAACAAGAAACATCTCAAATAAACAACCTAAACTTACACCTAAAGCAATTAGAGAAAGAGGAACAAAAGACCCCCAAAGTTAGCAGAAGGAAACAAATCATAAAGATCAGAGCAGAAATAAATGAAATAGAAACAAAGAAAACAATAGCAAAGATCAATAAAACTAAAAGCTCATTCTTTGAGAAGATAATCTTAGGCAGACTCATCAAAAAAAAAAAAGGGAGAAGACACAAATCAATAGACTTAGAAATGAGAAAGGAGAAGTAACAACTGACACTGCAGAAATACAAAGGTTCACGAGAGATTACTACAAGCAACTATATGCCAATGAAATGGACAACTTGGAAGAAATGGACAAATTCTTAGAAAAAGCACAACCTTGCGAGACTGAACCAGGAAGAAATAGAAAATATAAACAGACCAGTCACAAGCACTGAAATGAGACTGCTATTAAAAGTCTTCAGGCAAACAAAAGCCCAGGACCAGATGGCTTCACAGGCGAATTCCATCAAACATTTAGATATGAGCTAACAAATATCCTTCTCAAACTCTTCCAAAATATAGCAGAGAGAGGAACACTCCCAGTTCATTCTACGAGGCCACCATCACCCTGATACCAAACCAGACAAAGATGTTACAAAGAAAGAAAACTACAGACCAGTATCACTGCTGAACATAGATGCAAAAATCCTCAACAGAATACTAACAAATAGAATCCAACAGCACATTAAAAGGATCATACACCATGATCAAGTGGGGTTTACCCCAGGGATGTGAGGATTCTTCAATATGTGCAAATCAATCAATGTGATACACCATATTAACAAATTGAAGAGTAAAAACTGTATTATCATCTCAGTAGATGCAGAAAAAGCTTTTGATAAAATTCAGCACCCATTTATGATGAAAACTCTCCAGAAAATGGGCATAGCGGGAACCTACCTCAACATAATGAAAGCCATATACGACAAACCCACAGCAAACATCATTCTCAATGGTGAAAAACTGAAAGCATTTCCTCATATCAGGAACAAGACAAGGATGTCCACTCTCACCACTATTATTCAGCATAGTTTTGGAAGTCCTAGCCATGGCAATCAGAGAGGAAAAAGAAATAAAAGGAATCCAAATCAGAAAAGAAGAAATAAAACTGTCACTGTTTGCAGATGACATGATACTATACATAGAGAATCCTAAAGATGCTACCAGAAAACTACTAGAGCTAATCAATGAATTTGGTAAAGTAGCAGGATAGAAAATTAATGCTCAGAAATCTCTTGCATTCCTATACACTAATGATGAAAAATCTGAAAGTGAAATTAAGGAAACACTCCCACTTACCACTGCAAAAAAAAGAATAAAATACCTAGGAATAAACCTACCTAAGGAGACAAAAGACCTGTATGCAGAAAACTATTCGACACTGATGAAAGAAACTAAAGATAATACAAACAGATGGAGAGATATACCATGCTCTTGGATCGGAAGAATCAACATTGTGAAAATGACTATACTACCCTAAGCAATCTACAGATTCAGTGCAATCCCTATCAAACTACCACTGGCATTTTTCACAGAACTAAAACAAAATATTTCACAATTTGTATGGAAACACAACAGATCCTGAATGGCCAAAGCAATCTTGAGAAAGAAAAACGGAGCTGGAGGAATCATGCTCCCAGACTTCAGACTATACTACAAAGCTACAGTAATTAACACAGTATGGTACTTGCACAAAAACAGAAATATAGACCAATGGAACAGGATAGAAAGCTCAGAGATAAATCCACACACATATGGTCACCTTACTTTTGATAAAGGAGGAAAGAATATACAATGGAGAAAAGACACCCTCTTCAATGGGTGTTGCTGGGAAAACTGGACAGCTTAAAAAAATGAAATTAGGACACTCCCTAACACCATACACAAAAATAAACTCAAAATGGATTAAAGACCTAAATGTAAGGCCAGACACTATAAAACTCTTAGAGCAAAACATAGGCAGAACACTCTATGACCTAAAGCACAGCAAGATCCTTTTTGACCCACCTCCTAGAGAAATGGAAATAAAAACAAAAATAAACAAATGGGCCCTAATGAAACCTAAAAGCTTTTGCACAGCAAAGGAAACCATAATCAAGATGAAAAGACAACCTTCAGAATGGGAGATAATATTTGCAATTGAAGCAACTGACAAAAGATTAATCTCCAAAATTTACAATCAGCTCATGCAGCTCCATATCAAAAAAAACAAACAACCCAATTCAAAAATGGGCAGAAGACCTAAATAGACATTTCTCCAAAGAAGATATACAGGTTGCCAAGAAACACATGAAAGGATGCTTAACATCACTAATCATTAGAGGAATGCAAATCAACACTACAGTGAGGTATCACTTCACAGCAGTCAGAGTGGCCATCATTAAAAAATCTACGAACAGTACATGCTGGAGAGGGAACCCTCCTGCATTGTTGGTGGGAATGTAAATTGATACATCCACTATGGCGAACAGTATGGAAGTTCCGTAAAAAACTAAAAATAGAGCTACCATACGACCCAGCATTCCCACTACTGGGCATATACCCTGAGAAAACCATAGTTCAAAAATAGTCATCTACCACAATATTCATTGCAGCTCTATTTACAATAGCCAGGACATGGAAGCAACCTAATTGTCCACTGACAGATGAATGGATAAAGAAGATGTGGAACATATATAAAATGGAATATTACTCAGCCATAAGAAGATACGAAATTGAGTTATTTGTAGTGAGGTGGATGGACCTAGAGACTGTCATACAGACTGAATTAAGTCAGAAAGAGAAAAACAAATACCGTATGCTAACACATATATATGGAATCTAAGAAAAAAATCGTTCTGAAGAACCTAGGGGCAGGACAGGAATAAAGACGCTGACGTAGAGAATGGACTTGGGGACACGGCGATGGGGAGGGTAAGCTGGGACAAAGTGAGAGAGTGGCCTCGACATATATACACTACCAAATGTAAAATAGATAGCTAGTGGGAAGCAGCTGCATAGCACAGGGAGATCAGCTCGGTGCTTTTTGACCACCTAGAGGAGTGGGATAGGGAGGGTGGGAGGGAGTCGCAACAGGGAGGAGATATGGGGATATATGTTTATGTATAGCTGATTCACCCTGTTATAAAGCAGAAACTAACACACCATTGTGAAGCAATTGTACTCCAATAAAGATGTTAAAAAAAAAAGTGTATCAGAACTATCTTTAATTGGTGTAAACTGTAGACAAATCTTCAGGTGTATTGGTTGGAAAATATCAGGTGACATACTACTGATACTATTGTAAAGATATACATGGGAATCTGGGGCTCGGTTGAAGTTGTGTGTCCGGGGAAGATAAGCCACAGTCATAGGGATTCATTTACTTATTCAATAAATAGTTTTTCAAGCTCTCTTACATTCCAGTATAGTAGGCTCTGGGGATTCAAAAATGACCCAGAGAGTTAGGATTTTAACCTCATCAGCTCAGAGCATACTGGGGGAAATAGACAAACTCAAATAGCAACGTACATAAGTAAGATACTTACAAATTGGGATAAGTGACATGACTGAAATACACAGGGGGGAAAAATGAACCTCCATAAGAAGTTGCATGTTGTGTATGGGAGACTTGCATTTAAAAAAAAAAAAAATGCATCTTGGTAAGCCCTCTCTAGGGAAGCTGCATTTCAACTGGGACTTGAAAGGTTAGGGTGGGGCGGGGGTGTGTCCTTGGTAGCAATAAACAGGATGTACAAAGCCCTTTTAATTGGAAAATTCCTAGGCTGTTTGAAAAACTGATAGAGGCCAGGTTGGAAGTAGAGTAGGTATGAGAGCAAAAGTGAAACAAGCTATTAAAGTTTTATTAAAAACTACATATGTGGTCTGGAAATACTTAAGAAGTAAAATTCTTAACCTTTGAGAGAACATCATTTTGTTTCCTTCAAAATCTTGTTTTCATGAACTCCTTTCTCATTTTATTTTCACATAAGAAAGCTGGCCATTTACTGCCCCTGTGTGGCGAACTGCTGCATTACATTAGTCATGCTTCTGGTGTGAAGTCTTTGAAGCCTGATTTTAGTAAAATTCCTGCACACATTTTTCAGCTAATAAGAGTCACTTCTAGCTGCTATGATTCAGATTCTAATATATAAAATCCTTTTTTTTCTTCATTGGATTTGTGTTGTAACACTTGTCCACATTCTCTACTATAGAATAAAGATGCACAGGGAGCACAAACTTTAATAGCTTCAGGAACCAGGCAGATTAAGAAAAAGTGAGTGAAGCCAGACTGGGTCTTATATAGTAGGGTGAAGTAAAGACTGGGGGGAATTTGAAGACACAAATCATAGAGGAACACACTCCATTATACATATTTATTTTATAAACAAAGTATGCCAGAATAAATAAGCCTACGGGCCACTTCTTTTAGTCTGCTCTCAATTTCTACTTCCAACACATGCACCTGAATTAATTTATTAATCTTTCACTTGACTAATTTACACCTTATTATTTCATACATCAGGTTGTCTAATTCTATTTCCAAGTTGGACATTTTGCCACAAGTTTGTTTTAGAAAGTACTTCAGGCAGTTTTGTTGTTCAAAAGTAGGTACCCTGGGCTTCCCTGGTGGCGCAGTGGTTGAGAGTCCGCCTGCAGATGCAGGGGACATGGGTTCGTGCCCCGCTCTGGGAAGATCCCATACGCTGCGGAGCGGCTGGGCCCGTGAGCCATGGCCGCTGAGCCTGCGCGTCCAGAGCCTGTGCTCCGCAACGGGGGAGGCCACAACAGTGAGAGGCCCGCCTACCGCAAAAAAAAAAAAAAAAAAAAAAAAAAAACCTGATACAAAGATGTGCCTCTATTTTTTTTAGCTCTGTAGTATGACCCAAGCATGGCACGTCACTGATTATGTGGATACAGAATTATTTCCTGACAGCAGTCCGTAGCTGATGCACCATTCCTTAGGTAGGAGGGACAGTCAAGGCTATAAATATATAAACACCCACAGACTGGTTCTCGTGGCTGCTGCAGCTCTTGCAGTGTTCATTTCTCCACCAGGTCCCGCACAGCCTGTGTCCGTGCTGTGTTCTCCTTCTTCTCTACAGATGCCCAATGGTTCCTGTTGTTTCCAGATCTTCTTTCTCTTCATAAGTTCTTCCTTTTCTCCACAGCTGACTTTTCCAACAGAGTTCAGTAGGTAAAAGGGAATTTACAAAAGCTTACTCTAATGAATGTAGCTATAATTTTAAAAAATCCTAGCATTCTTATACTTTTCATTAAACAGTGGAGCTAGAAGAACAAAGTCAGCAATTCCTACAAAAAAGCTCTTCCTTATAGCTGACTCATGCTTTAAATGTGCAAGCGATATACTGATAATCTGTGATCAGCTTACCCTATATCATGCGTTGAGTTCCCTTCTTTTCTTTCTTATTTTATTATGTGTATAACTTTTTTTCTCCC
The DNA here is from genome assembly GCF_949987515.2 of Delphinus delphis. Lineage (NCBI taxonomy): Eukaryota > Metazoa > Chordata > Mammalia > Artiodactyla > Delphinidae > Delphinus > Delphinus delphis. The sequence goes on from NC_082686.1 coordinate 29,444,279, forward strand.
TAGATGAATCGTGTACTGTTTGTTATATTTACTTGTTCTTATAATTTAAAAAAGTAACCAAACACAAGAAAACATCACTCACTTATTCAGTGCCTAGTCTAAAAAATAATAATGTAAGTTCTTTGAAACTCTAACATATTTTTTTCTCATATTTGTTTTCTTCATTTTCATAATGAAATACTTTGTACCTGTGTACACATTACTACAAGAATAAGAGGTTCCAGTTTACAGTCCATCTAAAGGACCAACCAGTGTCATACATCTCAAGGAATTCAGCTGATGAAATAATTACAACTAATCAAGGAATAAAATTCTATTCTCTGTAGACTTTATTTTCAAATATTTGTTAAACAATAGACTATATTGTAAAATTTTTCAAGAATTCTTTTAGTATACAGATCAGTGTTTCTTATAGGTAAAATGTCTGTAGTAAGTATGGATTATATTTTTGAGTTTTATAGAAGATTGCAAATAAACAACACAAAATAAATGTGTAGTTTATGCAGCAGCTATGTCTTGCAGATTTGGAGGGGCTATAAAAGGAATGAATATTTCAGAATAGACCTGGTTCACTTATACTGTATGTATTATATCATCCTTTCATATCATTAGGTGCCTTGCACTTTAAGTCTGTGACAAACCATGCTGTACTGCTGTAAATTTAATTGATAAAGATCTGCTTAAAGTTTTGAAGAACTATTGTACAATAAAGGACATTTCATAATGGAGTGATTTAAAGTGAAATGATAAGAAGCATTAAAATGTTTAAAATGTGTCTATAAAAAATCATTCTCTAATGTACCTCAGATCTGAAATACCATTTAGTTTTTGTATGAAATGGGGATGCAAATAACCATTTCACACAACACACACTTCCTGTCTTATTCAATAGCAAATACCACAGACTGGGTGGCTTAAACAACAAATACTGATTTCTCACAGCTCTGGAGGCTGAGAAGTCCAAGATCAAGGTGCCAGCAGATTTGATGTCTGATGAGGAGCCACTTTCTGGTTTGCAGATGACTGACTTCTCTCTGTATCCACACATGGCTGAGAGGGAGAGTTCTGGTCTCTTCCTCTTCTTCTAGGGGGAACATATCCCATCATGGGGGCCCCAACCTCATGATCACCTTCCGTCTCCAAATACCATCACGCTGGATGTTAGGGCTTCAACATAGGAATTTGGGGGGGAGAGGGTGGGACACATTCAGTCTACAGCACTTCCTAAACTTAAGTTCTTAATCTATTTTTAAAACCTATGCATAAACAACTATCTCATCTGATATGGTAGGTGCTATAACATTAAGAAAAGATTGACTTGACCCTGGAAATGGAGTGGAAAAGAAATGGAAGTCTTCCAGAAAGAGTTGACAATTGTGTTTAAGTTGAGAAAGAGATAGTAGAGTAAAATAATCCTAACTTCACCCTTGAAATAGCAGCAAGTATTATCACTTCACCTAACAAATGTTTCTGCTGGGACTGATGCATGCAAATGTTAATAAAGATGATTTTTGTTCCATAGTAAAATTAATAGGTAAAATAAAATAATGTCAGCTCCAGGATTTAATATCTAGTGAAGAAATGCTAAATTAATCTAGATTAATAATGTTTGATTATGCCAAATCATACACCGATGATTTCATGTTGCTGTCCTGGAGATTTCTGAGTTAGATTGTCAGCATGATACACATTTTGCATTCAGTATTTCCAAAATTTAGGTTATTGCCTCATTTTCTGATTAAAGTAATCTTCTCAGGGATACTGTAATGATGGAGATGTTTTCTTGCTGCATTATGAAACAAAATATATAAGCCAGAAAACTGTTTAATCTTACACAATCCTGACTTCTTTTCATAGACAATTTTACTACTATTGTTGTTTGTGGTTTTCAAACTGGAATTTGCACTTGTGAAATCTGATATTCATATCATCAAATCTGATATAATACATTGAGGTATCTCTTTGCAAGTGATATTTCATAAAATTCGTTCTATATTTGGGAACAAGTGTATAAAAAGTCATCACCTTCAAAGCAGATAATGGTCATATTTCATATTATACTGAATGTGGATAATTTAAATAGTTAAGATGTTAATATCTTGATTCTGCTTCAAAAATAGAATATTTTGTTATCTATATTTGAAAGAAACTAGTTTTTTTTAAATTAAACTTTAATTTGGGGGTAATTATAGATTTATATACTGTTATAAAGAATAATACAGAGAACTTTCATGTACCCTTTATTCAGTTTCCCCCATTGGTAATACTTTGCAAAATTATAGAATCAATACAATATCACAACCAGAATATTGACAGTTATACATTTCACCCAACTTATTTAGATTCAGGTTTATATTTTACATTGAAGTCTACAATCCATTTAGCTTCTCTTTTTTTAAATGAAGTATCTGGGAGCTAAATCTACTGACTTGGTTCTTTAGTTAAGTTTTACCTCTAATAAGTCAAATTATACTTACACAACTCCATTGAGTGCAAGTTGCTTCTGAAGTTAAATTTAAATAAAACCTTTAAAGGGAAGTCTAAGAGATTTTCCAGCTATAAAAATGGATAAAGTTGCATTGTAGAGGTTCTTTTTCCTTACATTTCAAGACCTAAACAATGTTTTATACTTTGAAAGTATATATTCATTAATAAGTGAAAAGGTGTCACAACTGTGGTGAGAATAATGGCATGCACGTATGTTTTAGCATTTGGATGCATCCTATGTGAAAACAGTTCTTTATAATTAAACTATCATTTCATACAAATAGAACTCATAAGAGATGTTATGGGGTGCTGTAAAAGAACAATTTATCTTTTATAATGTAAAATACATGAGGGTAATAGTAAATAAAATATAACGTACTGCATTTGGCACTGGACTTACTGTACATTTACCTGAATGGGTTCATTAACCTCTCCCACCCATCTTCTCTATTTTGGAAACTAACTTTATATTACAGTAATAGTTAGGCAGATTGAAATCCTGCCTCACTGATGTTGTCTTCTTGTATGTACTCTTAGTGATGTAGATTGAATGATCCAGCAGATACAGTGTGACTTGGAATATGGGTGTTCAGAACAAATGTTAACAAACATTTGCCTGTTTCCTCAAAGTACGATGCAAGCATTCTAAAATGGATAACCTTTATGTGACATACCTGTATCAATTGTATAACAATTTAATCTATTTAAAACTAATTTTGCTAAGGATGTTAACAAACAATGTGATATGGAATTTTAAGTTTTATATCTTTACAGAAATATATTTTAAGTCACGCCTTTCAGTAATTGATCTTTTTACTTGAATATTTAAACATTATACTTAATTAAAATAATAGGGCAACCCTTGTAGTAAATTAATCCTGACTTGGTGAGGTGAAATGTATTAGTTTAATTTAAATTGATATAAAATATTTTATCTGAATTTATTTCTATAGGCCACATAGAGAAAGCATGGAAATGATTCTAGGTGATTCTTAACATTTTAGTGGGTAATGCCCAGGTGTATGTGACGCCCAACTCAGATATACTCAACCCACCTTAACAGTCTGATGTTATCTCCACATAGCCGGCAGTGTGGCCCAGAAAATCCAAGTGCTTACTATAAGATCCACTGGGATTGATAAATTGGTATACTGACAATATATTGGTGTTACCATAATAATATCCTCAAAATCAGTTCCTTGTCTCTGAACCAGAAGAGCAGATATGGCTGAGGACATGTCGGAAGCTAGGTTATAAGGCAAGCTTTTATTTGAAGCATTTGTTTTCCCTGAAACGTGTCTAGAACTCTTCTCTGAAGGAAACATTGATTATGGTGAATGTCACCACAGTGGAAATCATATGGGAAACATATTACAGCAAATGGTTTATTATCAGAATTACAGTTTCCCAAATGGACACACAATGGTTGTCTTCATTGAGTATCCAATTTTTAAAGTTGCATTTATTTTTAACACAAAATTCCTGCCTGCAACCATTGAAAGAACTGCAGTGAATAGAATAGCGTATTCACCAGTGTAAGATGTAATCTCCCCACCCCCACCCCCCCCCAAAAAACAGGATTTCTTTCAGGAAGAGCATAAATAGATGCTTTCCCAAAGCTAGGAGACTTTACCTAAGGCATTCCTCATTTCTGAGTGTCCTCTTCTGCCCATTCCCACCTCCAGAACCTGACAAGTCTACTTACGAACATGTCAAGTCAGTTGAGGAATAAACACCGAAAAGGAGGAGACGCAAGGGTGACAGAAATTTAGACAGAAATTCAGAAGTGGACGTCTAAAGTTAATTACATCCCTGTCATTCACTGTCATCACTATGACTTTCATTTTTCTATCGAAACTAATGTATGTTTCCTACTTTTTTCTCTGTGAGGTTAATGTCCTCTTATTTTTAGTTTAAGTTTCTCTGAATATAGATCCATAGTCACTTTTTTGAAAATAATTTTAAACATGGAACCTTGAAATGCATTTTTTGCAAATTTTATCATGAAAAGTTTGGGGGAGGAGCTTACATTTCATTACCAGTCATCTTGGTATCCTTCCTCAGGCATGAGCTTGTTACTTCACACACCCTGTGTCCTTTAATTCTTGAGGCAAAGTTTGCGGAAGTTGTGAACCTGGGAACATATTCTTAAACTGGTTATCAGTCTGAAAGGGCAGACCTCATTTATTGTTACCACCAGCTTTTAAAAACAAACTTGATTCACTGCTTTACTAGTGAGTTTCAGCTCCTGGTGGTTCATTCAACATTTGGGGATTTAAAAACACATATTTAGACGGTATGAAGATAAAAATATTGTCAGACAAATGTCATCAGTCTATATAGTATCTTCCTAATACTGATCCTGTAATATAAAACCTATATTCTTTCAGTCATATGGTATTTTCTTTAAAACTTGGTGATTTTTATAGGAAGAATCATGTTGGGTGTATTTAACTGTAATTATATGTTCTAAAAGAGTCCCTAAAATAAAATTGAGAAAGCACACACACTTTTAAAATATTAAAGCTTTGTTACCTTTTCGGATGGGTGGTTAGAAGAAAAGGAAAATGGAAAAGTTTTTAAATGTATCTCTGAGACTAAGGCAATTTCCTTTAAAATATTTAGCATACACTTAAGTTTGCTTTTTGTAGGATTCTGGGGAACAGCTGTTATAGTAGGGTTGGAGAAGTCCATGATAACTTAAGGAGGTAAAAATCTTAAACGTATATAAGTAAATTATGAATTAAGAGGTGGCAATGGGTACCAGTTTAAAATCTGCAAATTGATTTACTATAGACACGCCTATAGTAGAAGAAAGTATAATGTCAGACGTAGTAAACTGCAATTCTTGGACATATAATATGTTAGGAGGACACAGTTTCAACTGCCCCCATTAAAACAAAGCAAACACAGATAAAAATTGTGTCTTCATAATTATGTTTTTTTTGTGTGTATGTTTAAATTCTGTTATTGACCTGAGTATTCTGCCTACTTATCTCTGGGTTTCCCCTGATTTTCTAAAGACTAATTAGAATTAAGACAAGACTGTAAAATATTCTGTCGTGAGAATCTGGATTCCCTTTCATTGCGTGTAAGATTTTTAAGTTATCATCGCCTCTCTGCTTCTATAATCTTTTTTCTTCATATTTACTGATACACTACTTGGTTTAGGCAGGCTTACTCATTTGTGAACTGCCCCCCACCCAATCACACACACGCTGCACGGTTCCTGGGACATAGTAGCAGTTCCTTAGATGCATGAGGACCTCCCGCCCTTAGGTTTACACCACATGGTTTTTGCTTCAGTAATCCAGTCTGTGTAATCCCTCAGGAGGAAAAAAGACTTGCCCTTAGAGATGTTAGCATTTGGAAGCTTTGGAAGTTAAAAGATTTTTAAAGGAGACAGACATTCTCCTTAAAGTGCTTAAATACCACTTATATTCACTTTATAAACATGTTCTCGGTTAATATTTGTCAGTGTTGGGTCACGGGAAGAGGTTGTGCTACCCTCTTCTGCACTGGGAATGATCCTCAACTTGGTAACCTTTCAGGGTGACATTTAGATGGAACTTTTTAGAAATATAGCACTTTCCCGGGAAAGTACTGCAGAGTAGGACAGATTTATAGAGCTGGAAGCCTATTATGCAGAGCTGTAGATCACTGCTGTTGACCAATGAAACCAACTTTTTTTTTTTTCTTGCAAATATTCACCAAATGTCCTTTGTCTTGTCTTCCCTTGTCAAAGTAACAATTCGTTTTTTTTGGTCTGAAAATTCAGATTGCTCCTTATTTTAAATCATTTTTCTTGATTTTTGTTCCCAATCTCATGTGTTAAACAAATATTTTTGTTTAGCTATATTTGTCTTGAATGATAGATTTAACAGCAAAACATAAATGTAGACAGGTAGTTAAAATCCAGTACAATAAATCATTGCATTTACCATGTGTTTGTGAAGGGATATGATTAAAAAGAAAACATGTATGAAGTAGAAAAGCAAATCCAATGAGGTTATTTTAGGAGAGCAGTATCAGAAGGTTTAGAATTGTAATCATTATACAGAACATTTTTTAAAAATGGGCAACCTAAATGCCCATCGGCAGACGAATGGATAAAGATGTGGTACATATATACAATGGAATATTACTCGGCCATTAAAAGGAATGAAATTGGGTCATTTGTAGAGACGTGGATGGACCTAGAGACTGTCATACAGAGTGAAATAAGTCAGAAAGAGAAAAACAAATATCGTATAGTAGTGCATATATGTGGAACCTAGAAGAATGGTACAGATGAACCAGTTTTCAGGGCAGAAATTGAGACACAGATATAGAGAACAAATGCATGGACACCAAGGGGGGAAAGCGGAGGGGGAGTGGCGGTGGTGTGGTGAATTGGGAGATTGGGATTGACGTATATACACTATTATGTATAAAATGGATAACTAATAAGGACCTGCTGTATAAAAAAATAGATAAAATTCAAAAATACCCCCAAAAAGGAAACATCCTATAATTATTGCTACTCAATATGTTTAAAACTTCTAATAGCTTATACTATAAATGTGATAGTGCCTTTTTTGTATAAAGCACCTAGTTTATAATTATAATACTTATTATAATCTACTTGTTGAAATAAAGTGGCAATTACCACTTGTCAGAGAGCATTACATATAAAATATCACAGATCATGAAGCAGCTTTTTACTATTATATATATATGATTAAAACATTACCAACTCAACATATTTTGCTGTGTTTTACAAAAGAAGCTAGAAAACCCATTTTTCTTATATGGACATGCTATTTGAAGACTTGAATATTATCACTTACCTTAACTATAAATCATTTCCATGACCTTACAATCTGAAAACTAACTGGAGGGTGGTTATTAGGAATCATATCCATGTTGAATGTTCATTTATATATAAATGGAATGCTTTTTTGTTGACAGATTCAAATGTGCTTTTTTTTTTTTTTTTTTTTTTTTTTTTTTTTGCGGTACGCGGGCCTCTCACTGTTGTGGCGTCTACCGTTGCGGAGCACAGGCTCCGGACGCGCAGGCTCAGCGGCCATGGCCCACTGTCCCAGCCGCTCCGCGGCATGTGCGATCCTCCCAGACCGGGGCACGAACCCGTGTCCCCTGCATCGGCAGGCAGACTCTCAACCATTGCGCCACCAGGGAAGCCCTCAAACGTGCTTTTATGTACATCGGAAATAGAAAAAAAACAATATGGGTATTATGCTAATATACATACACAGTGAGGGGACAAATAAGCATATTATAACCATAGCCTTTTAACAGATATCTTACATTGCAGCGTATAAAACTCTTCTTCTGTTGCAGCTAAGGTTCATAAAATTATTCTAGAGTGAGTTATCTTAATCAGCACTGGACATTTTGACTTGAATTATTTTGTCTAATGGAAAAAATTGGCTTCCTCAGAAGGCGGTCATTTTGAAGACTGGCAGCTATTTCTGGTTGCTGACTTCCAATGAGAATTTTCATACCTAATAACAGGAAGTGTAAATAAAATATGAAGGCTTCTGGCTAATTTGGGTCCCATTACAACTAAGTCACAACTCCACAATTTTTGCTTAAAGTGTCACACCAGTGGTATGACTATTTCAAGTTTTTTCAAGTCATGAATAGGCATCTCTTACTGTTGTTTCATGAAAGATAATTAACAGATCTTGCCTGTGATTCCTAGTTTGGGAAACTGATTTATTACAGACAGAGAAATAACAGAAAATAAGAAATCTTGAACTTTGCTGTCTCATGATCATTCCTCTCCCCACTGTGGAATCTGATTTGCTGCCCTTCTTGGATATCATTTAATGTTTCAATACTAGAAGTTGTAGAAGTATGTTCTTGCTACAGTTTCATCCCAAGAACAGGATTATTGTAAAACTCCACTATATTTGAGGGTTTTATTTTCCCTAGCATGGTTTTCAGTTGCCTAGAAAAAGGCACGGTTATTAGTTATGTTGTTCTCTGTTATAAAGATTGTGAAAAAACAATGTCAAGGTGAATACATCTGAATAATGCAAATCCTCATCAACAATTTAATGTCACACTTTAAAAATTTTGTAATTATTGATTGCTGCTAAAACCAGTTTTGGAAACCAGAATCGTTTTACTGAATAAATTCATATAAAGTCTGTGCTTCCTTTTAACACCTTCATCCTGCCAAGTTAATAATTAGGGAATAAGTTACATTTCAACTCAGTCGTTTAAATTTTCTGTTTTTCTTTATGCATAGCCTTATTGTTTAGTTTTCTATCAGGAACTCTGGCAGAATTTGCTGTATCATGCTACTTCATTAATGTTACTCCTAAAGAATGATAGGTGTAAGAGTAACCATACAGTTTCAGAACATTAGTGAAATATTGTACCAGGTTTTGTCAATCGTAAAATGAGCTACTTTAAATCCTAGCTTCTCTCTTCTTCTACCAGGGAGGTAGTGTTGGTGAGAAGGATTATTCGTGAATGAGTGTTTCATAACACTCAACCTTCCCAGGCATTCTTCTTTCTAATTATAATTAGCAACATATTCTTGTACTACTGGCTTTGGGGCCTGAAGTTAGATCCTTAAATTTGTGAACCTGGGATAGACCTTAGGTAACTTTTTGGTCATGCTTTATATTCTAGACATGAAGAAAATGAAGTAGACAAAGGTGAAGAGACTTCCGCAGGCTCATGTTGGTATCACGACTGGGACTAGAGTTCATTCCCAGGTCCTTGAAACTCACTCCCCCACTACCCATCAGTTCACACACAGATTTGGTCACAAAAAAATACATTAATTGCTATGACTGTGTTGAGCATCGTTTTTGTTTAACTGATTTTAATTGTCTCATTGGGAGCTTATATCATTTGAGTTTCTCAGTTATCTTACCTAACTTCAGTTAGGTTAACTCTAGCTAGTTTAGGCAAAAAAATTTTTAAACAAAAAAATTTAAAGGACTAAAGGATATTAGGAATTCCCACAAACTTTATTTGGGGCAAAAAAAAGCAGATATGGAGGTTGTGCACCTAATAACATTGCCAAAGCTCACCACCAGACTACTCTAGTGGAGACGGTACCACTGTTCCTGCACCACCTGGGGTGCTGCTGAGCCAGGGCACAGGAAACTACTGCCAGGCACTCTGCCTCCATACCTTCTAAAAGGTGGATATCTGTCTGCCATGCTCTGGTACCCTCCTCAGAATGGAGTCTGGAGAGAACCACCATTTTCAAGAATCTCTCCTCCAAATTGAAATCTCAAGCAAACTCATGTATGTTCTATGCCAGGGAAGATGAGTTTGTGCTTTATACTTAGACAATTTCTAAGGTAAAGCTTTTCCCAGAGTCAGGCACAGTATTGAAGAAGTACAGCTGAACAGTGTTAACTATAAGGCTGTCAGATCATATTTTTCCCAGAGAGTTGCTTCTAGCCCACAAGTTGATGTAACTTTGGATGGTTAAAGAGCAGGGAAAACAATAGGGAAGATGCAGAATTATAAAAATTATATATGTTGGAGTTGGGTAAGGAAGAATTGATGCCACACACGGATGGTAATATGTATCTCTGGAGCTTTTTGAAATAATTAGAATTAAGTTAAATGATTTCCTATCCATAAGTTAGAAGTCAGTTGATTTCAGTCCTGTGAGCCTATATGAGCAGAGGACTTGGTGGAATCAGGAAATTGAGATAATACGTTTGGGTTGTTAGAAGCCTCTAATGTTGTGATAATCTGTTACTCACGAGAGAAAACAAAGACACATGATGAAGGTCACACAGCTGATGAGTAGCTGAGGAAATGATTTTATCTATGAAGTTTGACTGCAAAGCCTGTCTTTTCCATTTGACTCTTTCCTTTTAAGCTAGAGGAACCAGCAATAAGTCCAGAAGAGCTGTCACAGGCCCCTCGTACTCCAGACCAGGCTCTTGGGTGGTACCACTATCACTAGAGAATTGTAGTTTTGTCCTCTGATGACCAAATTTAAAGGCCAGTTATTGATGATTTAAAATTTAATTCAGTACTAAGGCATAGTTAGCTCTCTAACCTTTAAAAAAAACAGGAAAAAATTTTCTATTATTTTGATTCTGTTAGCAAATATATGTACTTCTGAATCAGGTCCTTTTATTTAAAGATTTTCTTTTTACGCAAAATACAATTTTCTGGTCTGAAATAATAATACAATGTAAGACCACAATAGATCTAAGATATTTTAAAGGGAATATATACCTCTTAATACCTAAGTTTTCCAAATTTTGTGTCATATATACTATGCCGTTATCAGGTAAATATGTGATTTTTGTTTGTTTGTGCTTGTCCCATGTCTTTACCACAAGTGTAAAGCTATATATGTGTGTGTATATAGATATGTATATCTATATACACACATATGCATATGTACACACATATAAGTATATATATACATACACATAAGCTATATATATAGTCATTAATATATTTGCATTCAAAATTATATTTGAGTTACTTATCAACATTACTTAGATAAATTGAAACAACTTCAAAAAAGAAATGAGAAAAAGTGGTTATTAAATATAATATCATAGGAAATTAGTATAGAAAACCAAAAAATACATGGCCTGATGAAGATTTCATTAGTATGTTGACAGCTGTAAGCTATTTATCCCTCCATTGTCAAAGTTAACTAAATTTCCTTCAGAAAAGTGCGTTAAACAGGTCACTATGTTTGCTCATCTTAGAAATATAAAATCTATTCATTTTTTAATTGTAAAATAGTCATTAAAGTTTATTCTTGGGATATTATAAATAATTTGAGGGCAATTGACAATTCTAGGAAAGATGGCTACTGAAGGGCTTTTTAAAAACTGTATAGTAATGTATCATTTTTATTATTGTTTTTAAAAGCGTAAACATTTTGTTGAATAATAACATTTTTAATTCCCAATCTGTACACTGATCATTAGCCACTGATTTTTCAATATTCTCCAATATAAGAAACAATGTCTTTAGCTAAATCTGTGTACAAAACCATCAGAAGCCTAACTGGCATCTCTGTAGGGAATAAAATTTTTCTAAATAATTAGCTTTCCTCCAAAGTGATACATATTCCATAGTAGGAGGGCATGAATGGGAAATATTTAATAAAATAATATTTTGAAACAGATATGACACGATGCTAATTTTTTTATTTAGACATATGTATGCCTATATGTATGACACATACTTGAGATTTTACTTAGACATGTTGATTCATTTAAGGTGTTATTCCATATGTTGTCTGTAAGTATTTTAGATTAACTTTTCAAAAAATGGTCTTTATAATGACAAACAGTCTGTCACATGAGAGCCCAGGGAGTAGCATTCTGTATTCTTGTATTAGTGTGTGCTTTCAACAAGTGCTCTTCGTCAGTGTTTTTAATGAAACCTATCTTGGATTTAGGATTGTGTTGCTTTGTGCTCCAAGAATCCTTACTTCAGGTCCTTCTAAGTTATAACAGCCTCTACAGAAGGCACAATTTATCATCTAGCTTTTATACAAATGTGACATGATCTCATTATATTTCTGCCACTAGATTTTATCGCTTTAATAATCCATTGCAATATTTATAGAATGACATGATGAATCATATTATATTTATCATACCATGCAACAAATAGTATGACATACCAATAAACCAGTCCATTTTAGAGAGTGTTAAAATTATTCTTCTTAAACTTGCATCAAAATGATGTGTCACCATAGTCTCTTAATCAAATGGGTAGTCCTGCACAACTGTATACTTTAGAATGGTTAATGCCTGTGGAAACTCAAAATTATTTCATTATTTTCTAATTTTTTACCAAAGTGAACTTATTTGACTATACAAAATATTAAATTCCAAAATCAAATATTTCTGTCTTATAAATGAGCTATTATCCTAAGATTATTATAGCTAATGAAAGACTAACAAAAAATTATACACACTGAGATGTCTGGTGAACATTTTTCCTATTTGCAAGAATGGATTGGAGGAAAAACTCTATTTTAATAAAAAGAATCCTCAGAAAAGAAAGAAATATAGAAATATGGTTTAAGCTATCAATTGTATAGACAAATAGTTTCACATATATAAAGGGGTGTAATCAGACGGACTAAAAGGTAACATCAGAAACTGGATATTCAGACACTTGGTTTCACTGTTGCTTTATAGTTAATTCTTTTTATTCTCTTTAAAATTCATTTACTGAATTTTAAGAATTTAATATTTTATGTAGATATCAAAAGATAAGCTGATATATATGGTCAATCCAGTTAGCCTAGATGGTGGCAGGATCTTTGGAGTCCAATTGCTATTATATTGGATGTATATTTGAGGGAAACAACTTCTTTTCTACTGTCTTTTTGCTTTAAGTCTGTTCTTCACAAGCTCTTTAGAAACAAAGACACTTCCTGTATGGATTGAATGTTCCTGTTCTCCCAAAATTTGTATGTTGATATTCTACCCACCAATGTGATGGTATTAGGAAATGGGGCTTTTGGGAGGTAATTTGGTCCTAAGGGAGAAGTTCACACTAATCCATGAAGAATTAATGCCTTTCTAAAAGCGACCCCAGAGAGCTCATTTTTCTGCCGTGTGAGGATATAGTGAGAACTCAGCAATCCGCCAGAAGAAAGCTCTCACCAGAACCCGATCATGTGCCCTGATCTTTAATTCTCCAGAACTGTGAGAAATAAACTGCTGTTTGTAAGCCACTCAGTCCATGGTAATTTGTTATTGCATCCTGAACTGAGCACTATGTCTACTTTCCACGGATATTTCCAGCTTGTAACAGCAGCATGATTCCAGGACCCCTAAGGTGTGTGGCTGAACCAAGAAGCCCGAGGGAGTAGCTGAGCACAGTGGTAAGGGCATGGATCCTAGAGTCAGCCTTCTTGATCTGAATCCCAGATCTACCACAAATCAGAAGTGTGATCTCGGGCAAGTCACCTAAGTTATACAGTCTCTTAATCAGTTCCCATCTTTTAAAAATCAGAATAATGGGTAATGCAGCATAGTTCATAGATCTGTTGTGAGATTAAATAATTATTGGTTGTTAAGGCCAGAGGACAATACCTGCATAATAAACATCAGTAAATAGTAGATATCATTCATAATAGCAATAGAGAGTAAGAGGAAATGTTTTGAAAGTCTGGTAGAGACTAACAACAAAATTTAATCAAGCAGCTTAGGAAATGCCTTTGTTTCTTAACTTTTCCTAACAGTAGAGCAAACCAGAGCCTTGAAATTATTTGAAAACACTGTGATTTACCTTGCAATCCATACAATTTACAAAAAGTTTTTTTTTATATTCTTCTTTATCCTGTAATGTTTCATTGTACTTGGTGTTACAGGAAAAGCATCTTCTAGAGGGCATGGTTCCTTCCTATTACAAAGTATGAAATGTATCTTTCCTTTGTAAAGCTTCACAAATGTTCCAATCACCAAAATTTATTTTGGCCTTCTACTCTTACCATAAAGAAATCTAAGTGGAAAAAATAGAATGTACGCAATGATATATTATTTAAGCACTTATTATTTTAGGATTTTTACACTTAGGTAAGTTCAGAATTTTCAAAGGAGTGGACAGTGTTTGAGGTTAAGCCCTAAACTATCACATTTTCTTTATTTATCAGACATAATATGCTTCTGCTGTGTGACAGACACTGATTTAGGTACTGAAGATACAGCAGTGAACAATAGACAAAAAGCCTTTTCTTCCTAGAATCAACCTTCTAATGTGGTAAGGCAGTCACAAAGAAAATAAAACACATATGTCATGTGATAAGTGCTAAGGAAAGAATATATATGGAGGGTAGGGATACAGATTGCAGTTTTAGATAGCATGGTCAGGGAAGGCCTCACTAAGCAGGTGTCATTCAAACAAAATCCCAAAGGAAAAGAGAGGGCAAGCCATGCAGCACAGCATGGTGATTAAGAGCACAGCCTTAGCAGGTAGAAAGCTGCAGGTACCTGATGTGTTCAAGGAAGGGTAAGGGGTTCTGTGTGACTGGGCTGTGCCGAGCCAGAGGGACAGTGAGAACAGAGAGAGGTAGAGAGATAATGGGCCCAAAATATGCAATTCCTTGTAGGCCTTCGTAATGTCTCAGGCTTTTACTTTGAATGAGATGGAAAGCCACTGGGGAGATTTTAACTAGGCAAGCATCATGATCTGGCTCATGGGATAACAGGATCCCTCTGGCTGCTGTGGAGAAGAGACTGTGAGAGGCCAGGGAGTCTTCATAGGAAACATCAAGCCTGCCACTTGTGGACTAGACCCTAGATCTCTCAGGGACATGATTCCACCAACTTTCACATTTCTTCGACAATTCTCCTCTCTCTGATTAATAATTTTCTTCATATACAAACATGCTACAATTTTTGTCTAAAAACAGAACACCTTTCCAGATCATATAACCCTCTCGAGATACTGCCTCCTTTCTCTGATCCCCAGAGCAAAACTGCAGTAGTATTTGGTACCCATTGTCTCCAAATATTTTCTTCATAGTTTCTGTTGATTCCACCCCAATATGTCTTCTTTGCTACTTTGCAAAATTTGTTTTTACCAAGGACGACATTGATCTCTGTATTCTTCAACACTCAGTCCTTTTCTCGGCATTTGACACAGGTAATCATTCACTTCTCCTTGAAACATTTTCTTCATTTGGTTTCCAGGACACTACAGTCTTGCTTCTATCTACCTGATTAGCTACTGCTTCTTAGGCTCCTTTGTTGATTTCCCTTGTCTTGCCGATTTTTAAACTGCAGCATGACAGAGCTGAATTCTGGCACTCATGTCCTCTATCCAAACTCATTCCCTTCTTGATCTCATGCTTTAATTCCTATGCATATACCACTAACTTCCAAGTTTTTATCTCCAGTTTTTATTGCTCTGCTGAACTCCAGAATTGTATATCCAACTGCCTGGTTGATATTTTTCACTTAAACTCTAATAAGTAACTCAACATTATTATTTGCCAAATTGACCCTCCCATCTTCCCTCCCAAACCTGGTATTCCCACACTCTCAGTAGATTAATTCCATTCTTCAGTTATTTAAGTCAAAACCCATGAAGTCATCCTTAACTGTTGTTTTCCTTTTGTCCCATACTCAGTCCATCAGGAAATCCTGTCAGTCTACTTTTAAATTGAACAAAAAAATCAAGGTATTTTACACAGATGTTGCATTTGTCCAGGCCACCATCAGCTCTCGATGAAATATTGCCATAGTCTCCTACCATTTGGGTCTCTTAATCAACAGCAGATGAGGCTAGGTAGCAAGTTTATTGCTAGTTTTTTCTTTCTGAAATGATGATTATTATAATTTGGTGAGTCTTAAATAATTATAAATTATGCTACCTCATTAAAAGTATCTCCTCTACGTCCTTTATGATCATTACAAACATCCTAAGCGTACTTTACTAAAATCTTGAGAGAAATTTCTTCCTGTTGTTCATTTTCAATGGTGGTCTCTTGCTCAAGAACAATGGACAAATTAGAGGAGTTAGCTAAGAAAAGTCTAAGCTGACTAAATTCAGAGAGAAGAGGGCTGTTGCTTTACTGGGATTTGAAATGCTTTGAGAGTCAGTGTCACAAGAACAAGTGGATTATGCATAAAGGAAACGTTATAAGTATCTCATTAACGATCTAGTTTTTACAATCCATTTAATTAAGTGTTGCATTCCCTGGGTCAAAGGTAGCAATTTATGATCCATAATTTCTACATTGCTAAAATTTTTAATTTGGTCATAACATTTACTGGTTTTATTCATAATTGCATTTTTGGGACATATAATTTGAGTTGATAATTTAATCTATTCAGAATCTTCAGATAAACATCAGATGGTTCTAATAAGTCACTATTTTATTTGTCTCAAGTTGCTTCATCATGAATGTTCCCTTAGGTCTCATGTTTGTCAAAAGTTATTCTTTAGGTTCTCATAAAATACTTTTGTAATTAGAATTCCCCCATCATTTTCAAAGATAAATGGAAGAACTTAGAAAATTTGGCCTCTTTGCTGCTTTGACATCCTACTGAATTACTACCAAGTTTCCTAAAAAAGCCATTATCTCATTAGTAACTATCTCATTTATAATATATTATATTAAATATAAAATGTTATGAACTAGTAAGTTTATCTGGCTTCATGCTACGTAATTGTCCCCTTTAATTTATATTTCAACGGGGTTTATGTGCCTTGTGACATTTAGGATATATTCATATTTTTAAGTATTTTTTATTTTAGTCAGATTTCATGTTCTTCAAATATAAGTTCTTGCTTTGATTTATATCATCCTTGTGAGCAATTTGCTCATTTTCTAATGGAGTTTTTTGAGATCATATATAAATTAAGGAAAGATGTTGCCATTTAAATTCACTAAGAGAGATACTAGTAATGAATGACAAGTTTAGGAAAGAAAACAAAATGCATTGATACAAATGAAACACAGTGTATTTAATGATTATAAATTTTTATGATTAATGCTGATTTTTAAAAATAGAAACACACGTAGACTTGTAGATTTTTTTTTTCTTTTCTTTTTTAACATTAGAGTTCATTCATTGTGTTGTGCATCCTACGGGTGTGGACAAATGTGTAATGACATACCTCCATGATTGTAGTATACGGAATAGTCTCAGTGCCCTAAAAGTCCTCTGTGCTCCACCTATTCACCCCTCCCCACTCCCCAATCCATGGCACCCACTGATCTTTTTACTCTCTCCCAAGTTTTGCCTTTTCCAGAGTGTCATATAGTTGGAATCATACAGCATATAGCCTTGTTAGATTGGCTTCTTTTACTCAGTAATACAAATTTAAGTTAGACTTGTAGATTCTTAATGTCAAACTCATGACTCTTTCTGGTAGTTTAGTCTAGCTTTGTCCATTTTCTTCTTTGTTCATTTTCTTCTCCAAAAGACTATTTTGGGGAACATAACTTCAATGTCAAAAAAAGCCTCTTAGTAGTTATCTCTACAGTATATGTTCTCAAATCCATGTTATTCCACTTCCTTTTGTACTTTGTAAGCCAGTGGTTTAGGACATCAAAAAAAAAAAAAAAAAAACCCGAAATTGATGTTTCTCAAGTCACTTGTGATTTGTTCACACACATTGTGTTTTAGAATTCTAGAAGTGTTTTGGTGGATTTAAAGATTGATTTGCCCTGTAACACTACATCTAAGAAAGTTTTTTCTTGGTTTTTAAATCTCATCTCTAAGGCTAGATAATAGTCTTTCTTTCCAAAAAAAAAAATATATTCTTTGGATTTTTTTTTTCCTTTGAGGAACATCAAATTCTTAGTTCCTAAAGGAAAAGAGATTCAAAACATTGTGTAGAAAGTTTTTCATCATTTTCTCCCTATCTTGTAGAGCAATATTTCAGATGGTAGCTAATACTGCATTTGTCAATTGAATTTTTTTTAATGTTAGGATGAATATAAAACAAAACTTATAGATACACTGACCAGTTCATTCAATAAGCTGTTTCCTTTATTTATATACTTAGATCATTTTTTTAACTTTCTATTTTATATTGGAGTATAGCCAATTAATCCTAGATCATTTTTGTTAATAAAGACAGAAAGACAGCTTAGATACTTGGATCATAACCTAGGAATTCTATAGAATTCCTTTAAAATATGTACATATAATTCTAGACTAAATAAAAGTTTTTTTCTTGAGACCTTTTGTCCTACCAACTCCCCCTAGTATTAGAACATCTTATATTATGACTTAAGGTGTAATTCAGAAATAATTTTCTTTAATGTAATACACTATTCTTAAAATGAAACCAATATAATTCAACCGAATATTTAATAAGACCCTCACTGGTAAAGACCTAAGGAAACATAAAAGATGACTGATATATGGTCATTGGTCTCAAGCAGTGTTTCATGGATCCTTGGTGTAGGAATGTAGGCAGGCCTTGGAGGCAAGTAGAACTAGGAGGCAGAGAATTGACGATTGTCTCTTTACCTATTCAGACCTCAGTTCCCTCATTTGTTGTACAGAATTAATAATAAAATCTACATCTCAGGACTAATGATGTGATGTATATAAAACATTCTTATACTCTGATAAAGCAATTTTTCAGTGCTCCGTAGTAAATAATTATGTTTGTATTTTGTTTTATTTTGTTTTCCTTATACTTTCCCCAAGCACTTGAATTAACTGTTGGGGCCAGGGTGAGAAGACTGATCTGCCTGTTGCTCTAATACCTTTGCTCAAATGTAGAGGATGTTGCTCTCCACAATTTAAAGCCTAGCAACTTTATTTTATATGTATGCCTTTAATATTTTCAAAACATTTGAGACACTAAAAAATTACATCTAATTGACTTGTAAACTTTTTAGTATAAATATTATTCTTCATTAAAATGCTGAATCAACTTAAAATTAAAGCCAATAGAGAGAGGACAATTGTATAAAAACTAAAAAATACTCAATTAAATTGGAGCATAGTCAATGGCATCTTAGTGGGATATTAGTTGTTATAGGTGAGCCTCGAATTATTATAGGTGAGTCCTGGTTGTCAGAAAATTGAGTCATCGTATGTTATTATTTTATAAAAATAAACTCTATAGGCTTATCCAGAGAGATGAACCATGTCCTGACAAATGTGAATGAAGTTTCCCTTTTAAAAGTATTCCTAATGCGTGCATTGCCTTGAACTGTCACTCCAATGTGGACTCTCTGATAAAGACAGGTGGACACGTGAAGCTGAGATTCAAGACCCAGGAATAAGCCTCTTTTTTTTTTCCTTCTAAGTCATTATATAGTACGGCAGGGGTTGTGGAGAGAAATCAGGCCCTGATTCAACACTTCAGCTCTGCTGCACAGAGGAAGAATGAGTGATAGAGAGCCCCTTACTTCAAGTGGCTGGGACCAGGAGAGGTGGTGAGCCCCACGGCTACCCATGGTTTTATAATATTCATGAGCCTGCCGCTAGTTAATGGAGCCTATGTAGTGGTAATGTATTAACAAATAGGTTTAGTATTTCCTCCCTCCTTAAGAGAAGTGGCCAAAGACATTGGAAGAGAGACGAACAGAAATGCAGGAGCATATCGTCTCTCTGAATTTATTATCAGGAAAAACAGATGATTGTGAGTATAAATCAGACAATAAAATGAAGTTAAAATAGTAAGTAAGTTAGATGTACTGATGTACTAGATTAAATGCCTGTTATTAATCTGGTGGCATTTGTGTAAAGTAAAATACAAGTTCCTAGTAAAATAGTCAATATAAATAATACACAAAGGCAAGTAGCTCGAATTTGCTACTTTTTTTTAAATGCTCTGTTCGGGCATGGCCCTTTAGGGCGTATGTAAAGAAGATGCAAAAATAAGTTGAAGATCAATAAAATGGTAAAATGGTATCTGTGAGATTCGCCCTGCCCCCCCTCCCCAAATTGCTCTTTAAGCAAAGGTTAATGAAATGATGGCAATTCTGTATAGGTAAAAATTATTAATACGTGACAAGTTTTTCACATTCATTCAAAATATATTTAAGAGGAGAGAGCTAGACCAGAGGGAGCGAATCTGAACAAAAATAGAAGAGTTTCAGACACAAGTGCTAATGTATGAGCTTGGTCGTGTTTAGCCTGCTGAATTCTTCGTTGAAATGGCATATCTTTCCTGTGCATTACCTTGCCCCCAGCCTGATGGAATCATGCTCTGCTGGTGTGGAACTGTGTCATGTGTGCTTTCTGCACCAGTGCCACCTCCTGGTGGCTCATCCAGTATCGAAGATGAGTAGCTTCCGTAGCCGATAGTGCCCAGGGCAGAAAGAAGAATGTGGGTTTCTTATCAGGGAGCCAGGGGAAGGTGGTGATATCTGCAGACTGGATGCAACAAGATTGGGGGTAAACACTATCTAGGCATCATTTACACAACTAGGAATCTCTGAATGCTGCCCCTCTTCTTTTAACTCTGTGCAGAGTTAAGTAAGGAACAGTACAAACAGATCTCTTGAGGACTATTTTCTTGCTAGGGTTGCTACCTTATATATATCGAAGAGCCTAGATGTGCTACTTCCAAACCAAATTTATAATTTCTTAGTAAGCATGAATGAAATATAACGTTTTACATAATGTAATGACATTTTTTAACCAGGTACCTCTTCCTTCACCTCAGTGACTCTGTACAATATCACAATAATGTTAACAAACAAAAGAGCATCTGAAATCTGGTCATGTCTCTGCCCTCAGTGGCTCCCCATGAGTCCATGGAAGGGGAGTGAAATCAAATGGAAAAGTTACATTTATTTCATTCCTATAAAGACTAGGCTTAATGCCGGGAACTCTGTGTGGTTTTTATGTTTAAGTGTGATAATAACACTATGAGGCAACTATTCTTATCCTTATTTAAAGAGCAGATGATAAAATAGTATCAGAAAGGTTAAATAATTTGCCCCGGATTTTACATAACTAGTTGAGGAGAGCTGGGGGGATTCGAAGCTGTCCAACTTTAAATTCTGTACCAGTTCTAAATCATTTACCACTTAAATTGTTTTAAGAAATACTTCATGTTGAAAACCTTTCACAAAGCAAGAAGGTTATCGAATTAACGTTTATACGTAAATTTTACCAAGAGGATATGGTCCTTTTCATGTGACTTCAGTTTTACCCAGATTGAGATGCTTTTCCAACATTGGTTTTAGGTGTGATTTGCATCTCCTTTACTCCCATTCAGCTTCTATCCGAGATCAAACGTGTCCATTTGCTGGATGACTAACTTGAGTAATATAAGTCAGTACTCATGTACCAGATTTTTTTAGTCAAATTGCTGTCCAGAAATAACTGCCTTATAAGGAAATTGCTCAGGGCTTCACCGGCACAGCTGTTTTTAGTCTTGACATGCCAGCAAATAAATCCTCTGTCCCTGTGACTAAAAAAGACCATGTTAGCTCACAGTTGACTAGGGCTGGCATTTTAGCATAACACAAAGAATTGAAATCCTAAAGAATCCTACTGACATTTTGCAGTATGTGCATTCTTTTCATGGAGGGTGGAGGTGCTTCATTTATGCATTCTAAGGAACAAAATTTAGCTAATAATTAAAACTAACCCACATAAAGTCTTTTATGCAGGCTATAAAATTAATTTTATTACAGAAATTGCATTACACTTAGCAGCTGATGACCTTATCTTACTTCAGTAATGCATTTTTCATTAAAATGAAACATTGTGTTTCAGAAGCAGGAGCCAAGAATCAGGAGTTGAATTGAAAAGGGCCACATGTATTGTGTAGAGTTGCTGTCTTCCAAAAGAGCATAGCACCTGGTGTTGCTCAGTTTATTACTGCATCAAGATGAGCAGATCTAAACTCTAATTAAAGAGATGCCACACATTGTCTTTTTACAATTTAGGTGACTTTAAATGTTGTACAGTCAAACCAGCCTTGGTAAATTATCACTGTTGTTTTGGTCTTTTATGTAAGCTCTGATGTCTAGGTTGAATTTATCATGAAGTTAGAGTATTGACTATATTTCCACTAGCCAATATTTCTCTGTTTAATTCTGGCCGTGCCTAGGTACTGTAATGTTTTATTTGCTGGCAGTGCAAAGTGACTTTTGTTTGTTTTTATTTTAGTTATTGTTGATAACTCGAAAGATATGATTTTCTGTAGTACATGACAAATACAGTAGGAATGGCAACTTAAATAATTCATGAATGGAGTGATTGTATTTTAAGTGTTTTTCATTATGTATAGAAAAGCAAAACTTGCTACTAGGGATTAGGGTACTTTGAAGTCTTACGTAAGTTTAATAATCTGTTTTAAAACCTTAATGAATTTTCAGTGTTAGGATCTTTCTTGAAGTCTAAATCAAATCACTTCATATGATTTGAGTAGTATTTTTCCCGAGTTATTATTATAAAAATAATAGAAGTATTATATAAATGACTGACTAGGAAACTCATCTGGTTACAAAACACTAAAATTTAAAGATACTTTTAGATGTGAGGACAAAAAAATGGGTAAATGTTAAAATAACCTTAGATTTTGAAATGTAATAAAAAACAGTAGGATAAAATAAGAAATAATAAAGAAAATGGATTTGTAAGGGAGAGAAAGATTTAAAGAGAGATTTTGTTTGAAAGCAGAGATAAACACTAGTTACCAACTTCCACTGATAACCATGTCCCCTCCCTTCCAAAATAAAACAAACAATCACAATTTCTCCATTTCTTAGAATGAATGGCCAGTGCAGATTTACTGCTCATAACCCTGCCTTCCATCTCCACTGCCCTTTCCTGGAGCACTGCTTCATTTTCCAAATTAAACAAGGCTGGAAAATATTTTTCCTTAGCACTGATTAGAAAAGAATAAAAAAATCATACACTATTCATATGATAGAGTTAAATAGATACAGTATCATAACAATTTATATTTTCATTTCTGGTTGTGAGTTAGGTCATTTTCTTTTGTCAGTGAGTCTGAGTTGATATTTTAAAATTGTCCCACTACTTACACCATAAAGTTATTTTATCGAAATGAATTTGGATGTATTTGGAGAATTTTACACATCTTTTGCAGGATAGAATCCTACTGTTTGATTCAGTAGTAATGTTATTGGTTTGTTTAGTATCTTAACTGGTGAAATATAATATTAAAGGGTTAGAAAAGCAAAGATCTTGGAATATGTAATTGGAATAGATAATATATTCTGAAGTAACTTTTAGTGTTTTATTTTAGAGAGAAACTATTCTATCTTCACATTTCATATTCAAATTAGAGCTTTATTCATTCTATTGAAAATAATTTTATCCTACACACGATGTTTTTTAATCTTAAAATCCTTATTTAATGGAGTTCTACTGTAATTAGAAATTTAGTTTTGGGAATCCTGTTCAATAAAATGAAACCATGAAGAATTTATGGTGAAATATTAGCTGATATAAATTCAGTTTTAAAGTAAGGTCTGACCAAGAGTGCTCAAATTATAAAGGAATAATTGTAAAAGAAAATTTCTATAAAAAGTCCTGAAAATTGGCTTCACCAAAAACATTGTCATCAGGAAAATGAGAATGAAAATGTGACCAATACATTCCTGTTTGTTGCCCTTAAATATTTCACTCAGGAATGCACTAGAATGAGGTAATATAAGTTGATCTTCATGTAGACATAATGTTTAAATGGCTTCTCTTTGATATGGAAACATGACACCTTTTTGTTTCTCATGTTTAGGATGAGATAAAATCTAAGTGACCCAGCTGTCAGCACACAAGCAATTTAATGAGGACAAGCCATTCCAATCAGGGTTTGCAGGCCTCAGCCAGGAAGCTGATCAAAAAACCTAGCCATCAGGCCCATGCCCAGTGCATACTGACTATCAGAAAATGGGGTTTATTTTTGGTATCAACACTCACTATTCCTGGTTGCCACCAAATCATAGCAAGACCTCAAAACATTTACCATTCAGTCCTGATCTAAAATTCAAACACGATGGTTTTTAATGCTCTCTAAAACCAGCTCATGCAGGACCTTCAGGTGGGAAGGAGAACTGGAGGCTGGGTTTTATGCAAAAATCAGGATCTTAGACTTTATGGAAGGTCCTACTTTCCTAAAGAATGTATTCTCTTTATTTATTTCGGTGAAAGACACTAATTTCTGTCATTTTGGGGTTTCAGATCTACCCTGTTTGCTAATCAAATTAACATAAAATTGCTCTGAATAGTTGCTTACAGAGTTTGTCTACTCACTTTCTATTCAAGTGTCACATTTATAAGTGAAAGTTTCTTAAGATGGGTTGTCAGTCTTATTTTCATCATTTTCACCTCTTTGAGGGGCAAATTATCTGTTAAATTTAGGGTTTCACCATCTAGACTAGATCTAAATATGCCAAGGATATGTAGGTAAGGTATGTAACTCTTCATGCAAACAAAACATAGAAAATAGGTCATTTTTTTTCCTTTGGAGCACTAGAATTGCCATATTTAAAGTATCCTTAGAGAATATTTCTAATCCCTTGATTTTGCCAATATCGAATGCAATTATACTGTAGTTTGTCCTATTAATATTCTTTTTTAAAAATACTCTCCAGTGCTGGAGAGACTGGCTTGTTTATGGAAAATGTAGCAATTGATTGAAATTTATATTTTTCCTTAAAAAAACGAAAGCCTTTTCAGGACTCTTTGGCAGGAGAACGAAGAACGTTAGTGGCCCCTTTGAAACCACTTTAAGTGAAATTCATGAGAATTCTTAAAATTTTGAGTTTTATATTTTTTATGAAATATGTATGTATATACACATATATGTGTTCTAAAACGTGTACAAACTACATTGTTTCTTAGGCAGAGATTACTCAGATCTTACTTGATGGAAATTAATAATCTGTTACCGAAACAT
Organism: Delphinus delphis; assembly: GCF_949987515.2. Lineage (NCBI taxonomy): Eukaryota > Metazoa > Chordata > Mammalia > Artiodactyla > Delphinidae > Delphinus > Delphinus delphis. The sequence continues at coordinate 29,469,104 of NC_082686.1, forward strand.
AACATGGATACTTAAATTTTATCCCATCTCTGCTTCTTAATAGATATATGAATGTCTGTAACTGAACCTATCTGAACGTGTTTTCTTTGTAAACTGAAAAATTGTACCTGAATAAAGAGATGTTGGGAAGAGTAATAATATTTGATACTATGAGCTTGGTTCAGCCTTACAAAGTTAAGTGATTAATAAATGGTAATAAGAATAATAGATAACTCATTGTTTTACTACTTCCCAATGCTTGAATGCCTACCATAGAAGGATGAAAATGAGAAATTCATCTACAGGGCAGAAGCAGAAATGAACACTTTCAGGTATGCCTCACTCCACTCAGCCCCTGCTCAGAAATTTGCCGTCAGAAAAAAGCCCAAATCTGAGGCTGCTGGAGCTTTCGGTTCCCTTTTTCACAGGTCTTATTTCTCCCAACTTTGCTGCCACAAAGAGAAATTGGTGTGTCTGTGCATGCACGTACACACACAGGAACATGCACATCAGAAACACATAGAGCAAAGATAAAACCTCAAGAGCAAAAATCTTAAATGCAGAGAAATACACGTGCATGTAGAACCGCGTTTTCTTTCCTGATAAAATAAAATCAAGCCATAGATTTTGGCGACTGGAAAAGGTAACTGAGCCCACAACCCCTCGTTTCGTTTCTTCACCCAAGCTAATTGATTCAGTCAACAACCATTTATCAGCTATCTTTATCTAACTCTGTGCCATATGCTCAGATAAGTAAAAGTTTCTAAAAGTAGGCTGATGTAAGATACAAAGGATCCCAATCCACTGTGTTACATGCCATGACAAGGCAGGTGTAAGAGATGGTGTGACCACTGCCATTGCTAGAAGTTAGAGAAGGTTGACCAGAGAGGGTGAGATGAATCCTTAAACGTTAAGGTGAAGTTTAATGGACAGAGAGGTGGAAGTCTCCTTTAGATAAAGACAAAAAAAACTAAGTAGCTTGTGTAAAGGTATAAAAGGCCATGATGTGTTCAGAGAACTGTGGGGAGTTGAGATGATGAGAATATAGGATGCACAGAGGGGAGTGAGGAACAGGGACAAAAGGGAAGACAGCCATGTAAAGGAGGATGAGTTCTAGGCTACAGGTAACAGAGCTTCCTCAGTATAAGAGCTGCCTGATTGATCCTTCCCTTGCAAAAAACAACCCTGTGTGACATGGAAGAGATTGTTCAGGAGGGAGTGACAATTTGGTGGAGACCAATTACAGTAGGAGGGAGTGACGAGGCTTTTGTCCTTACCTTGTTCAGATCTCTACTCAAATATTGCCACTTTACATAGACAGACCCTGATCACCTTATCTATATAACAACCCTGCTACTATTTATCCCCATTTCCTACTTTATTATTTTTTTAAATATAACATGAAGAGTTGAATTATGATTTTCCTACTAGAATGTAGATTTTATTTGTGGAGTTCAGTGCCATTGCCTTGATGACAAGAATGTTGCCTGAGACATAGTAGCTATTCAGTAAATACTCTTATTTCTGGAAAAATGCTTTTTTGCAAATGTGATCTTACGAGGACATGAAGTAAGGCAGTCACCATGGGCATGGAGTAGACACAATAGCCTCAAGACGCTTTTCTAAATTAAAATCAATGAAATGTATTGGCAATATGGTGGATAAGATAAGGTGGAAAAATGAATGAAGGGACTTCTTCATTCCAAGAGCGAGAGATAGAATGAATTGTGACCATCTAAATAGAAGGTAATAGAAAGAATAGGTTTGAGGTGGAGATAATGAGTTAGGTATGGGACATGTTGAACATCAGTTGTCTGTGGGCCAATAGAATTATAGGCCTGGGACCTGAGAGAAAAATCTGAGATTAAGGTAGAGATTTATAAATGATCAAACAAGTTGATGTCAGTAGAAGACATCAGTATGGAAGTCATGTAGATAGAAGAGGAAGATAACATAAATACTGTAAAGTTTAGAGCATCTGGGAAAATATTAAGACTGGGAGAGAAACTAATAATATTTTTTAAATGAGTATATTAAGAATAACAAATAGGTGGTGCAGTGGTTAAGAATCCGCCTGCCAATGCAGGGGACACGGGTTTGATCCCTGAGCTGGGAAGATCCCACATGCCGCGGAGCAACTAAGCCTGTGTGCTACAACTACTACGCATGTGCTCTAGAGCCCGCGAGCCACAACTACTGAGCCCACATACCACAACTACTGAAGCCTGTGCGCCTAGAGCCCGTGCTCCACAACAAGAGAAGCCACCGCAATGAGAAGCCCATGCACTGCAACGAAGGGTAGCCCCGGCTCGCCACAACTACAGAAAGCCCATGCACAGCAATGAAGACCCAATGCAGCCAAAAATAAATAAATAAATAAATAAATTAATTAATTAAAAGAATAACAAACATGTCATCATTTTAAACCAGTGTTTTTTGGAATTGAAGGACGCATTGGGAGTCTTTGAGATTGACCACCAGTTATCATGGAGACTTAACACTTTTTTAAAAAAGCAACAGCATGAAGAAGAAAAAATAGCACTTTTTTGCCAGCGTATTTTGTGGGGTTTTTGCATCTTAAAGTGGGGAAAGTTATTAAGTTTCTAGATCTCAAAAACATGTAGGCTAACGACTGAGCTGAATTTCTTTGGCAAGCATTAAGGCAATGGTGATACCTACACAGTGCTCGTCTGTCTCTCACCAGTGACCTGATAGGTCCAGCATCGGAAGGGGGGACTCTCTTGTTTGTAAAGCTTACACCTTCCTGGTTTGCTCTCTATCCAGTTATCTTTCGCTTAAAGACGTCTTTGGCTCCATATATTACAAAGCAGAAATAATTGAGCCTTTAATTTCTCTTTAACTCACGTTAGCATGTACCCTCTCTCAGGTGCATATCCTCTTCCGCTTCTCTAAATAGGCCATGAAAATTCCATTAACAGCAGCCTCTACAGTGATAGCAAGATGATGGTTATTACTCCTGAATGCTTATTAAAGAAGCATTTGGAAGCCATCCATCTGTTGGTAAGCTTAGTCCAACTTACACCTGGGAAACTGTCCCTTTGCTAGTTGCAGTCTGTTGTTTGTAAGGGGACTGGGAGTGATTGCTATAGTGATAGGGAAAAAACCCCATACAGAACCAATGATATTCAAGACTTTTGTGGGGTTTTTGAGATAAAGGCGAACACTTTTGTGTTCTTTGCTGAGAGAATGTGAGAAACAGCTGCTGCCATCTTGTAATCATGAAGGTAACAGCCTGAGTATGAAGCTAAACAGAAGACTATGAATCTGAGAAACAAAGAGAGAGGAAAGCATTGCTAATAAGCCCTTCATAAAGTTACATGTAGACTTTTCAGTTATATGAGCTAAAAATTTGCCATTTTACTTAAGCCAGCTTGTTTGGTCTTTCTTTTCTCCACAAGCAACAGAGTCCTAAATAATACACGTATTATGTGCCATTAATTATGCTATGCATTTTATAAGCATTATATCATCTAATCCTCACCACAATTCTGCAAGGCAGTTATAATCATCATATTACAGATAGGAAACTGATGAACAGAGAAGTTAACAGACTTTATCCCCAAATCACATAGTTAATTGAGGTACAGCTGCAGAATTTGAACTCTAATCCTATTCTAAATCTTACATTTAAGTACACACAGTACTATTCCATCTGTCTTGACCAGAATTTAGCTCCACATTAGAATTTCCACCGTAATGTCTGGCTTATATGTCCCTCAAAGCTCTGACTCATACTAGTTCCCCACCTACATCTCCTTCTTATGTCCACAGAATAGTTCAAAAGTACAGGGTTTATATGTCTCTATCTATGTACAGTGACTGAAGGATTTCCATCTCACAGAAGGGAAACTCATTAATAATAGTCTTTGCTGCTCAAGAGGCAGTTAGGATATTCTCCATGGACTCATTGAATCCTCAGTCCACACCGTAGTCTATGGAACATATGGAGGAAACCTAATTTAATTAAATTAATACAATAAACTGAAGTATTTAAAGATTCAGAATATATCCAAGTTAGTACCAGCTACACTAGTTGGATGATCTTTACATATTTTTCTGTTATAAAACCTCATGTAACACCTGTGCACTTGGAAATGCTGAGTGTTTGTGTGCTTAACTCCTGTTTATAATCTGCTTCAGTGTTTTCATAACACAAAGCCTCCAGTTGATATATATGTGTGTGTATATATATATATATATATACACACACACATATATATGAAAATGTGAGTATATGTATAAACATATATTTAAAGGTATTTCTAAAACTCATGAGAACCATCAGTCATACCAATAGACCTACCTATATTTAGAAGATAGTTTATTTAGGGCTGGGAGGAAGGGGGATTAGATGAAGATGGTCAAAGGTACAATCTTCCAGTTATAAGTTAAATACTAGGAATATAATATATAACATTAATATAATTAGCACTGCTGTATATTATATATGAAAGTTGTTAAGAGACTAAATCCTAAGAGTTCTTACCACGAGGAAAATTTTTTCTTTTATTTTGTATCTATATGTGGTGATGAATGTTCACTAAACTTATTGTGGTAATCGTCTCATGATGTAAGTCAAACAGTTATATTCTGTGCCTTAAACTTATACAGTGCTATGTATCAATTATATCTCAATAAAACTGGGGGAAAAAGACAGTTAATTTGAAGGTGGTTCTGATGTGTGATTTGGCTGATAATCTAATGAGTTGCACACGAAAATGTACAAACAGATGTGAGAATAAACATGTAATTAATATGCAATAATGTTAACTGATATATACATCAATGTATAGAGACTATAAAAACATTTTGATATCTATATCATATATATTGATATATAGAGAGAATATATAAACATATTCCATATATTTATAAATATAGAGAATATATAAACATATTCCATATATTTATAAATAAATATAGAGAATATATATGGGAACATATGTACAGTTGACCCTTGAACAATACGGGTTTGAACTGTGCAGGCCCACTTATATGTGGATTTTTTTTCAATAAATAATACAGTACTCCATTATCCGGAGTTGTTGGAATTCATAGATGCAGAAGTGGCGATATAGAGGGCCAGCTATGCGACTGGAGCAAGAATGGATTTTGGTATCTTGCCGGGTTCTGAAACAAATCCCCAGTGGATACCAAGGGGTGACTGTATGCAGACTTTCGACTGCACAGGGAGTCGGTGTGCCAACCCCTGCATTGTTCAGTGGTCAACTGTGTTTTTATATATACATATATGTGTATGTATGTATTATATATTATATGTATATGTATGTATTTTTTAAAATAAAGAAATCCTTTAGACTTCCAGTTTCAATCTGTAAAGAGTTCAGAAGTCATCACTCCATCCTCACAAGTAAAAGATGTAACGGACTGAAAAATCAACGCCTTGGATCCATCAGAGAAGTGAGGTCACAGGAAAAATTGCTTTCTTCATAACTTGAGAGACAAATAGGCAGGTCTAGAGAATCACAACTTACTGGAGCAGAAACCTCTATAGAAACCAGTGCCAGGGGAGGAAAACTTGAACTATAATTGATGAATTGCTGGCAGCTCAGTGTGGACAACCGTGAGAGTTAAAAACTCCGGGGGACCCAGTCATGGAAGGACTTCATACTTTTGTGAGTTTTACCTCCAGTATATCTACTAGGTCCTCACAGGATATGCTGGCGAAAAATCCCCTAATGTTTCTGGAAGGGAAAGCGAAAAGGAACCATTGTTGACATAGGCCAGAGCATCTTGTTTGTCTTAACACAGGCCTGTTGTCAAGAGAGACTATTTTACCAGCGGCTAAAGTGTGGAGTTTTAGCAGAGCCTAACCTAAGTAGGGAAGAGAAATAACCACCTCCAGCGATGTCTAACCTTCCATGTAGGGGAAGAGAAATACTCAATTTAAGCAACTTCTAACCTTCCTGTTCCACCTGAGGGGAAACAAATTGACATATACCGGTTGAGGTTCATAGTCCAAGGACACACAAGCTCACTAAAACTCTGACACTATCACTCATAGGACTATAGAATGCTACCCCTCATCCTATACCTTGCCACTACATTACTAAAGCCTGCTTAATGCAGTACATAATGTCTGCCTTTTAACAAAAACTTATAAGGCATACTAAAACAGCAACAACAAAACGCCACACAGCTTGAAAACACTGAACAAGCATCAAAATCGGAGTCAGATATGGCAGGAATGTTACAATTATCAGAAGGAAAATTTTTAAAAATATGATAAATATGCTAAGAGATTTAATGGAAAAAGCACACAACATGCAAAAACAGATGGAAAATGTAGCCAGAGAGATGAAAATTCTGAGAAATATTAAAGAAAGAAATGTTAGAGATCAAAAACAGTGTAACAGAAAAGAAGCATGCCTTTAGCTCATTAGTAGACTGGACACAGCTAGGAAAAGAATCTCTGTGCTAGAGGATATGACAATAGAAACTTCCAAAACTGAAAAGCTAAGAAAAAAAGACTGGAAAAAAACCCAGAATATCCCACAACTGTGAGGCAAATGCCAAAAGTTTGTATATATATGTATAAGTATACTCATGTATAAGTGAAATAAATGATGTCAGTGATACAAGGCGTGGGAGGAAGAAATTAGTAATATTTTAATTAGAAGGTACTCATGCTACCTATGAAGTGGTATAGTGTTATCTGAAAGTGGACTTGAATTACTTGTGTATATATATGGCAAACTCTAGGGCAACCGTACAAGCACACAAAGTACAAAAAGTTATCATTGATACGCTAACAAAGAAGAGAAAATGGAAACATATAAATGCTTGATTAAAAACCACAGAAGGCAGAGAAAGTGTGGAAGACAAAAATAGGAACAAAGAGTAAGGGCAACAAATAGAAAACAGTAACTAATATGGTAGGTATTAATCCAACTATATCAGTAATTATCTTAAACATCAGTAACCTAAGTATAACAATTAAAAGACAGAGAATGTCTTTTAAAACAACTTAGGGCTTCCCTGGTGGCACAGTGGTTGAGGGTCCGCCTGCCGATGCAGGGGACACGGGTTCGAGCCCCGGTCCGGGAAGATCCCACATGCGGCGGAGCGGCTGGGCCTGTGAGCCATGGCGGCTGAGCCTGCGCGTCTGGAGCCTGTGCTCTGCAATGGGAGAGGCCACGGCAGTGAGAGGCCCGTGTACTGCCAAAGAAAAAAAAAAAGAACTTAAAAGGCAGAGTTGATCAAAACACAAGACCCAACTATATGTTATTTCCAAGAAACACACTTTAAATGTAAATACACTTATGGATTAATGGTAAAGGGATGGAGAAATACATAACATGCTACCATTAATCAAAGGAAAGCATAAGTAGTTTTATTAATCTCAGACAGTGCAAACTTCAGAGCAAAGAAAGTTTTTCAGGATAAAGAGGGGCATTACATAAAGGAGTTAATTCTCCAAGAAGACAAAAAATTCTTAATGTGTATAGGCCTAAAAAAGGACCAAAATACATAAGGCAAAAAGTAATAGGACTGCAAGGAAAAATACATGAATCCGCTATTATATTTGGAGTCTTTAAGATCCCTCTGTCAGAAATGGTTGTATACAACAGGCAAAACTCATTAAGAACATAGATGAACTCAACAGCACCATCAGTTGACTGAATATAATTGATATCTATAGACTATTCCATCCAACAACAGCAGATTACACATTCTTCTCAAGCTCATGTGTTACATTCACCAAGATTGACCACATTCTGGACCATAAAACATATATTAACAAATTTAAAATGCTAGAAATCATACAGTGTTTGTTTTCAGATTATAATGGAATTAAACTAGAAACGACTAACAGAGAACTGGAAAATCCCAAAATGCATTGAGATTAAAATAGACATTTCTAAATAACACATGGGTCAAAGGAGAACTCTCGAGAAATGAATAAATATTTTGAAATAAAATAAAAATACAGTATACCAAAATTTGTAGAATGCAGTGAAAGCAGGGGTTAGAGGGAAATGTATAGCATTTAATCCATATAGTAAAATGAAGAAAGATCTGAAATCAATAATCTAAGTTTTCTTTTTAGTAAACTTGAAGAAATACAATTTAAGTCCAAAGTAAGAAAAAGAAAAGAAATAACAGAAATTAGAGCAGAAATCTGTGGAATCAGAAACAGGAAATCAAAAGAGAAAATCAACAAAATCAAAAGCTGTTTCTTTGAAAAGATAAATAAAAACCTCCAGGCAGATTACCCAAGAAAAAAGAGAGAGGACACGAATTACTAATATCAGACATGGAAAGAGAGGACATCAGAATAGATCCCATGGATATTAAAATGATAATAAAGGAATACTGTGAGCAACTCTATCTCCACAAATTTGATAATGTACATGAAATGGAACAATTCCTTGAGAGACACAAGCTGCCAGAGTTCATGCAAGAATATATACACCATCTGACCAGGCCAATATCTATGGCCTGGTCAGATGGTGTATATATTCACAATGGAATCAATATTTAATAACCTTCTAAAGCAAAGTGCCAGGCCTAGATGGGTTCACTGGCGAATTCTGCCAAACATTTAAGGAAGAATTTGAACCAATTATTTACAACCTCTTTCAGAGGTTAGAAGCATAGGTAATACTCCCTAATTACTCATTCTCTGATGCCAGTATTATTCTAATACCAAAATCAGACAAAGACATTACAAGAAAAATAAAGACCAATATATCTCACAAATGTGGATAAAAAAATCCTGAGCAAAATTTAACAACTCCAACAATGTGTAAAAAGAATTACACACCATGAACAATGGGATTTATCACAGGTCTGCAAGGTTGGCTCAACATTGAAAAATCAATTAGTGTAATCTATTATATCAACAGACTGAAAAAGCAAAATCATATAATCACATCAGTAGATACAGAAACAGCATTCAGCAAAATCCAACACATATTTATGATAAAAACTCTCAGTAAACTAGGAATAGAGGGAATTATCTCAACTTGATAAAGAATATCTACAAAAAACATTCAGCTAACGTCATACTTAATGCTGAAAAACTCAAAGCTTTCTCATTAAGATCAGGAACAAGGCAAGGATGTTCCCTCTCACCAATGCTTTTTAACAATGTACGAGAAGTCCTAGCTCGTACAATAAGGCACAAAAAGGAAATGAGAGGTATACAGATTGGGGAAGAAGAAGTAAACCTGTCTTTGTTGAAGATAACATAACTGTCTCTGTTGAAGAACTGAAACAAATCAATAGCAACAAACAACAAAAAACCCTCCTGGAACTAATAAGTGATTATAGCAAAGTTGTAGTATACAAAGTTAATATATAAAAGTCAATTCTTTTCCTATATATCAGCAATGAACAAGTGGAATTTTAAATTAAAAAATACAATAGACAGACAATAGAATATTATTCAGTGCTAAAAAGAAATGAGCTATCAAGCTAGGAAAAGACATGGAGGAACCTTAAATACATATTACTAAGTGAAAGAAGTCAATCGGAAAAGGGTATATACTCTATATTTCCAACTACAAATATAAGTTCTGGAAAAGGCAAAACTATGGAAGCAGTAACATAATCAGTGGTTGTCCTTTGTGGGTGGGAAGAGCTGAATAGGTGAAACACAAGATTTTTAGGGCAATGAAACTATTCTGTGTGTACTACAATTGTGAATACATGCCATTATACATTTTCAAAACCCATGGAATATACAACAGCCTGAGTGAATCCTCGTGTAAACTATGGACTTTGGGTGATAATGATGTGTCAGTGTAAGTTCATCAACTGTACCAAATGTACCACTCCTGTGGGCGATGTTATATATTGGGGATTTTGTGTGTGTGTGTGTGTGTGTGTGTGCGCGTGCGTGTGCGTGTGGACAAAGTAGATGGAAATTCTGTACTTTCCATCAATTTTACTGTGAACCTATAAATGCTCTAAAAAATAAAGTTTATTAATTAAAAACATATATGTATACTTTAAAATTGTTAGAATTTACTTTGAGTCACCCAAACTCTAGCTTGACCATAGAGGTGAATAAGAAACATTCCTCTTCTCCTTTATCTTTGTGTCACTGATTCTAAATTTCTATCCAATATTATGGAGTCTGATAAACCTTTTTTTCTTTAATAGCTGTGGTATTTGATATTTTATATCAAAAGTAATGACTAGTGCCGTAGCTTCTATGTCCTAAATTAAAGAATTAGAATTTGTGATTTGTACTCTCTCAATACATTTATCTTCTCTCCACTAGGGTCTTTTTGGATATCCCCAGGTATGTTACCAGGTACACTACCCGTATGAAATATTCTTTGAACTGGTTTCTGTTAGGACCATTCTCTTTGCTTTTAGTAGATTCAGGCTCTTTAGCTACCTATTTTATAAAATTTCATCTTAGTGATACATCCTTTGTTTAAGAATGGTTATCAGGACATATTTAATCTGTGAAACTGTTTCCTAAAGAACTGATATTAAGAGTTCTTTTTCATTTTGAAAATTAGTAGAAAAATGCAAACATATTCAGTGACTCAGGCAACCTTGACAAAAGAGCAATTTAAAGAATTTTCTTGATAGAAATCACTGAACACTTTCATTTTTACATTAAAAAAAACATCTTTCTCAAATCACTTTTTATTTAGCATGCTACTTATGAAGATATTTTGCATTACAGCCCAAATGTAGAAATCTTATCCCCCCTTTTCTGTTGAGTAAAACATGGTTGATTGTGTCTGTTTTGGGATACTTGTGAGATGTAAATTTGATTTGAACAAAGGAAGTTGATTTGCATTTTCAAGTCTTTATATTTGTCTCTTTGTGTAATCATCATTGTGTTTCTGTTGCCTTTATGTAAATTATATAGATTCTGTCCATCACAAAATTTCCCTGATGTCATCAGCTTGCATCCTCATTTTTTCTTGTATGTGATCGAGCTTATATTTACCTGCTCTGTGTTCTGGGTGCCCTTTCTTCTTCATAAGATGTGGATGTTAAATAGCATTTGAAAATAAATTATCTTTGCCCCACAAGAAGAGATTTGGCATTGGTTATTTGGAAGATTTCCTTTCTGTCAGACATGCATAAGGCATGTATTTATTGAACACTCATACAGGCCTTCTGAAAAAATAATAACATTTATAATATATGATGTGCAATATAATATATATCTTCATTATATATGTATGTAATATATATATAATATTATGCATAAGACATAGATCATCATTATATAGTTATATACATATAGTTTCTTATAATTTTTTAAAGATAAAGGTCCTCTGACCTCATTCTTCCTAAGAATTCAGGTGGATATTTTTCCTAACAGGTAATGTACTAAAATGTCCAGTTGGGGCTTTATGTCATGGTGGTTTCTCTATTTCAGTTAACGAGGGGAAGACCATAATATGAACTTTAATTTGTATAAATGTTTACATCGGAGGCGTAAGTGACATAGATAAGAAAAATATAGTAGAAGTTCAGTGATAACTTTGGAGAAAAGTTTTATACTATTTTTATACTATCAATTTTTATGATGAATGTCTCTTTCACAGAATCTCTTGTTCATATTCATGAGTATAAGAATTTATAACAACATAGTTAAAAATATCAGTAGGGCTTTCTGATTAAGATATCAGAAATCTAAGGGCTCTGATTTCACTCTCAGATTTGTGAAAAATTTAAGTCATTGGTGAAATACACGCCAGATCTACAATAACCACAAGCATGTGAAGCCCTGAGCAAAAATGGTAGAAATGCACTGGAAAATGTACCCCACCACACACACAGTATCTAAAGAAATAAACAAGCAAATGGACCCCTCAAAAGAATCTAAAGGCAATTCTTTCAACATTCTTAGTTTTGTGTATCTACCTTACAGGCAGGGGCATTTCAGTAACCAGATGGATGGAGCAAAACACTCATAACCCTCAATCGCAAGCAACCCTCCTTAATACTACTCTAGAATAACTCCCCAACAGTACAATGCTGCTAAATTAGAAATATGTTGGGAATTTAGTTGTGTTTTGAAAGATGTAGAGTCAGTAGTGAAAAAGGACTGGGTTTAAAAGATTTGTGGGAGAAAGATGCCCCAAGTTTCTATCTATCAAGAGAAACAACTACTCTAGACTACCCCATCATCTCCACAGTGAAATTAAGCCTATAAAATTCCAGAAAGGAGACTCCATTACCTTCTGTCATCAAACCTGATGATTGCAAAAACATTGCTCATTTTAGGGTAAATAAATAGGGAAAAAGGGAAACTGTACAACCCACCAACATGCTTAAAATATAGAATATAGCCTTCGAGATATTGAAGGAGATCCTTCTGAAAGATGCTTTGTAATATAATAAAAAGAAATTCAGCTAAGTTGGAGTTCATTAAGCAGAATAGATGAGATAAGACAATAGACCGTATAAAAAGTGAGCTGTCTAGGAGTTAGGTGGCAGTAAAGATGATACAGTGTAAACAATAATCACAGAATTATTGCCAGCATCCAAAGCAGTAAGAAGTGGAATTAAACTGTAGGAAGAAGTGATGCAGAAGGCACACGTAAGAGTAGAGGAGTAAGGAAGAGACTAAAATGCAAAATATGCACAAGGAAAAGATGGTACAGTAGACAGAGAAAGCAGATCCAAATATATTGTTTTGTTACTTAGGTTGACATCGGAACACATGGAATATAAGCAATGGTTAAAGACATGATAGAAGAGATCTTAATGAGGTGAGGCAAACTATGAGTTGAGTTGAAAAGGTTCGTTGTGTAACAGGACAAATTAATAAAGTACTAGGGATAAACAAACAATTTTTATTTCCAGTAATAAAAACATGTCATCACTGAACAAAAATGAAAGAATAATTACAAAAGGAAAAAAATCAAAATTTGCGTGTACATCTCTGCAACACTAAATAAGAGAAGTGAGCAGTGCTGAGCTGAGCGCTAATATTTTGATCCAAATTATAAGCCAAATAATGAAAAATCAAAACTCAATGGTTATTTGTATATGCAGGAAGCAGTAATCTATTCTTAGCTGTATAGGGTCATCTCAGATAATGAGGCCATTGAGTATCAAAATGTGTGGAATAAAAACAAAACTCTACCCAGAGTATAATGTATACTATCTATACCATAGGCTATGCGTGTGTATGACACACGTGCTATGAGCAATATATGACTCATAGTATGTTTGACACACACACTTACACATACACACAGACAAGATAATCATCTGGTAAATTTAATGAGGAAAAAAAACGCAAAAGAAGCTAAATTAGGAGTGGAAACTGCAGAAACAAAAATGTAGAAAGTAAAAAAAGACTTCCATGTCTTTTGGTATCCCGGGATCCACCACATTATCCATCTCCATCCTGCTTTGGGGGGGAATTTGCACAACCCTGGGATGTTGTAAACACACCAGTCCAGGAGTGGACTAGTACCAGTCCCCATCTGTGGTGTCGACCATAATAAACATTTTTTCTTTTTCTTAAAACAAAAATTCTAAGCCAGTAAATTTGACGATGTTGACGGCACCAATGATTTTATAGACAATAATTTATCGAACATTGAACAAATAGCAAATCATAATATATAACTGACATTTTAAAAGGTTTTAAAGAATGTCTTCATTCTATACATCATGACAAAATAATCTCTATATCCAAGTAATTAAAAAGAACCCTTATTGATTGGTTTCTACAAGTAATTATCTTCGCATGCGTGCAATGCACACGGCTGGAATATTCATTCATAGGCAGTCCTAAGATTCAAAGAACCCTGTGATTCTGAACCATCTTCCATTATAGACCTCAGGCTTACTTAGGCCACCTTTATGATCAGTTATGTTTTAAGAAGATTCTCCTGCCTCACATTTTAAGACTGAATGACTCATGAATAACTTTGAGATCCTAAATTAGCCAACCAACGTAACATGGGTCAGAAGAATATCCAGCAAAAAAGTACTTTAAGAATAAAAGATGTTAAGCTAATCTTTAAAAAAAAACTGAAAACTATCCAAAAGGGATGTATTTTATGAGGAAGTTATGTTATTATTCCAGAAGGAGATCATATTATCTTGTTTAAATTAGCCCCAACAGAAAGGTTAAGAACATATGAGAATATTCAGCATGACTCAATGATAGTGACTAACGTATTTGGGCTTATTTACTTATTTTAGGTTTGGTTTATTTGTTTTAGATTTTTACCTATTTGAATTTCTATAGATTACTGGCAAAAATAGTAAAAATAGTAACATTTAGCACTGACTGAGCATCCACAATATGCTAGGCCCTCTGTTAAGTGTTTTACAAGTATTGTCTCATTTTATCCTTACAGTAACACCACTAGGTAGGTATTGCTATTATCCTCATTTTATAGAAATGAAAATGGAGATATTCGTTTTTATGAAAATTCAACTTGTCTCAGCTATCATTATAGAGACTAGTTAGTTAATCAGCATTCAGCATGAACAGACGTGCCACTATCCCTGCCTTTGGTATATTTACAGTCTATCGAGAAAGGCATTAGGAAAAATAGTTGTGGGCAGACATCATCTAGTAAAACTCTCTTCCTCTGCTACATGGGAATCTGACCTTTTGTTAACACTCTAGTGTTCCCCTGGAAACCTGATAAGCATAGATTGTCAGCTATATAATTCAACAATATTACTTAAAATTACAGATGACCCCAAGTTGGGCAATTGCATCTGTACTGGTAGGAAATGTAAAGGACCTATGAATACATCATGGAGATGCCATATTTTGGGCTTTCCTAAGTGTGATGGCTCTTGTAATGTACCTTGTGGGAGCCCTATGTGCTGTGGTTCTAGAGTTACTAAAAGAAATACTGGCTTCTTTGGAGTGTGAGGCTATCAGTTCGGGGAGGCCTTGCACCTCATCTCGTTGTACCTGAGTGGCTGCTGGAAGGCAGGATGGGTCAGGGACTGCTTCAGGGACTCATTGGGAGAAGAGCTCTTGATGCTGCCCTGCTGACCAGCTGTGCTTCTTCAATATCCTTTTGTATAGATGGGCTCCTAGAATGTCTTGTGGTAGTCTGAATACTATTTATACCTAAGGGGACTCTAGTGAGTGTTTTGATAGGCAAGGTATGGATGTGGCTGGTGAGGGTAAGTATTTTGATTAGGAAAGAAAGAGAGGAAATGTCCAAGAGTGGAGGTGTAGCAGTCGAAATTCAAGCAAAACAAATTTAATAGGGTGTCAGGGAGGATCTCATGAAGAAGGTGGCCTTTTATAAAATACCTGAAAAGGGTAGATAGTGAATCACATGCAGGACACAAGTAATGGGGAATACAAAGTCCATGAAACTGTGAGGGCTGGCACTCTTTTGTTTCCCCACTTTTTCTCCAAAATAGATTATAGCACTTAATAAATAAATTAATGAATTTTTCCAAAGTCATATAGCTAAAAAAGAGAAAGAACTGGATTTAGGAATCTGGAAGCTGTGACTTAAGCTTGTCTTTATCTCCACTAGTACATCTGGGAAATCTAAAGAACAATGAAACACTCTCCACAGTTCAACAAGAATCAGCATTTGTTGGTACACAGAAGAACATAGCACTTTTTGACACCCTGAAAGTTATCCATTTGTTTGCCAGGGTGAGGTCCTGGTTCAGTTCAGCACCTTTTTGTATTCAAGAGTGTGGTTCACTACTGTGATATGCATGTGTCTGTTTTGGTGTCATCATGCACATGTTGTATGATTAATATCACATTTAGCATTTGTAATGTAAAACATATCAGAGTTAAAAAGATATAGTCTCCAATTTTACAACCATTGTTTTTCTGATTTGAAATTGAATTTCTGCTGCAAAAATTTTGAATTGAATCTTGAATTCTGTTTTAAGAAATAGAATGTACGCTTCTATAGAGAATATTGATAAGCCAGGTAAATTTCCAAAGAACACACATTCACCAGAATGCAAAGTATCTCTGTGTTTCTAAATTTTTACATGTTATGAATGTGATTTTTGGTATTTAAGAACTTGCAATTTTTTAAATTACTAATATAATTTCTTTGTATTATTTTTAAGTTAAAGCCTATGTTATACTAAGCACTGATGAGATAATAAATAAAATCATTATGCAAGCCAGTTTATATAGATCCATATATATTTAAAGATCTGTGCTGGGTTCACCATAGGTGTCCTGCAAAGACTAGGAAGGTCATTAATCTTTTTGGTAAAATAAAAGTCAAATGAAACATAAACAAATAATTCCTATCATGACCAATTCATAGATTTTACACTGATTGATTGATATGTCTATAGGAAGTTATCATTTAAGACATATAATCCAGATAAAACAAGGGCAGATTTTAATTTGAGAAATACTGGCTTTTAACAAATAAACCTTATTATCTAAGAGGTAATGACTACAAATGGTTGCTTTAAATGCCATGGCAGTGGGTCCATTATTTTTTGTGGATTAAATAATGAAAAGTCTCAAGTTCATGTTCTGAAAGCTGTCACCTTTCAGCTATTGCATACACCTCTTTGTCTAGAGGGCAAAGTGAACAACATCTCATATTTTTCTTAGGCACTGTATGAAAGCATTAATTTCCTTCTGCTGCTTGGACGGAACGCAGTGCTTTGGGGCAAGTCAATGCAAAATGATCACATTTTCGCTCGTCATCAATATAGCTGGTTGACAGTGGGCATCTATTTTTCATTCCAGCATCCAGTAAAATAAAATATGTGGATTTTCTTCAAAAGAGGTGCTTTTAGGAAACACAGATGAAAATAGCATTTTTAGCAAGCCACTGAGAAAGTTGGCTATTACTGCAACTCCCTGGCTGCAGAGACAGATGTGAGTCTGGCGTTTTCTTTTCTCCTCTTCTATCTCTCTCAATGGGATAATTTAAAAATCTGTATCTTTACTTAAGGAGTTGGCTATGAATCATAAATGACAGAATTAGTTTTTAAGGATAATATATTTAGTCTTTGCGGTGTCTCTGTGGACTCCTTGACTTCTAAACACCCATTATGTTTTAAGTGAAGAGCATAGATCTGCATTTTTGCTGAAAAAATGTAATTACTAAATTGCTGCAGGTCCATTTTTTTTCTAAGTCATGAATTTCCTACTCATGAGAGTTTCTAAAAAATGAAAAAGCTAAATTATAGAAAATGTCTCAAATTGCAGTTAGCTGATTTTGACGGCAAAGCAATGGATATTTGATGTTGAAGTTGAAATGTTAGACTGCCTGGAGAAAATGACTAACAAAAAAATCTAACTTTCATAAACTCCACATTATAGGATTCTGTGAATTTCACACTCATACCAAAAAGGTATATTTTACTTGTTCAAATTCTACAAAATTTGAACCATTTAAGGTTAGGAAAATGACTCATCAAAAACAGAAGGGAAGGAAAAGAGGGAGAAAGGGAGGGAGGGGGGAAGAAAAGTTGGGAAAAAAGGGAGGGAGGGAGGGAGGAGAGAAGAAAGGGGGTTTTAGGGCTGGCTGATTCCGAGTGCAGAAATTGCTTTGCTTCTGTAGCCCTGGATTCTCTCACTGATATATGGGTCAAATTTTCAGCAGTTTTTGTCAGGGTAGTTTTCATTTGTAAGTGAGGGAGAGGATTAAAAGTGATGGTTCTTATTTTGTTTCGTAAGTGTCCTGTTTGTGTAGGTTTGCAAACAGCACAGGGCTCATGGGGTCATGAGTGTGTTTTAACCACCAGAAGAGAGTATTGAGAAGATCTCCTGGAACAGACTTCTGTAATTGTTTATCATTCAGTTACTTGGCACCCTTGGTTCCCTCGGTAATCCTTTCAGCTTGATTGGTTTAATGTCTAGGTACCGACTGATGATATTGTGCATCTTGACTGATTTTAGAGTAACAGTTTGGAAGTGAAACATCATAATTGGTTTCCAATTCAATGGAGTCACCACAATTTAAAACATTATCTTTTGTTATTTGTAAATAATACACGAGCACATTATGCTGATAAAGGAGTCAACCAATAAATGCCTATATGGAGTTAAACACGAAAACTGCTGTTTATGTGCTCCCTGCAGCCTCAAGACTCTTTAGAGTTCAATATTTCTTCAATAGTGTCTTTACCTTTCCAGTTCTATTTCTGTACACTTATAAACCTTTATATGCACCCACAGCTAGTTTTGTTTATTGAAAAATATAGGATCATATTGCATGTTGTATTCATTTTCTCTTGCTACAAAACAAATTACCACAAATATAATGCCTTATAATAATATAAATTTATTAGCTCACACTTAACATAGCTCTGAAATTATCTTTGGGGTCTCACAGGCTGGAATCAAGATGTTGTCCAGACTTAGTTCTTATATGGAAACTTGGAGGAAGAATCTGCTTCCCAGCTCACTTAGGTTTTTGGCAGAATCCATTTCCTTGCAGGTGTAGATCTGTGATCCTTGTGTCCTTGCTAGCTATTGGCCAACGGCTGTCCTCAGCTACTGGAGGCCACCCAGATCTTTTGACATGGCCCCCCTCTAACTTCAAAGCAGCAATGGTATTTCAAGCTCTTCTCATGCTTCAAATATCTCTAACTTCCCTTCTGTTCTCAGTCAGGAGAAAGGTCTGCTTTTAAGGGTTTATGTGATTACATTTGAATCACCTGGATAATCCAGTATAATCACTTTCTTTTAACATCAACTGATTAGTAGCATTAGTTACCTCTGCAAAGTCCCTTTTGCTTGGCAAGAAAACGTATTCCTGGGATGTAACACCAGGGCAAAGTGATTATGGGGTCCAAAATTCTACTACCACACTTAAATTTTTGTGCAATTTGCTTTTTTTTGTTTTTTTTTTAACTTAGCAATATGCCTTTGAAATCTATCTGTAGATCTGATGTTTCTATTTTTTCCTTTTTTATGGCATCACTATATTTCTTCCATAGCATGGATATAGCATAGAATATTTAGTCATTTCCCTACTTGTGGAAATTTTAGTTAGAACGTGTTTAGGTAATAATATGATATGAGGCAATGTAGGTTAGTGGTCCAAAAAAACCCTTAGATTTCTGAAATTTAATTGCCTGAGTCAATTAGTGGTTCCAGTACTTTAGTTAGTGTGTGAACTAAATCAGCTATTTGACCTCTTTGGACTTTATATTTTGCTTGTTTATGGATAAATACTATCCATTTCACACAGTCAGTTGGGGGATTAAGTACCATAATAGAGGTAAAATTGTTTTCCTGACATAAAATATGCACTGGCACAATGTAAGTCATTACTGTGCCATATAAGCACGAGTATTTCTAGGATGTAATTTCCTAAAAGTGGGATTTGGATCAAAGACAAATACACTTATTTTTCTAAGTGTAGAAAAATAAGACCAAATTGCTTCTTGATAAGTACATCCCAGGATGTACTTTTACAATGTAATTGCGGGATATAGTCATGAGCAAAACAGCGTGGTTCTTGCTCATTGAATTTACAGTTTAATAATTTGTCAGTAAATTAACAAGATAAGCAAAAAAAATTTAATTATAAATTGTGATTAGTGCTGCATAAAAAGGAACAGAGAATCAAGGAAGTATATAACAGGGAACCAGATCTTGTCCAGAAAGTCATTATCCTAAAGATAATGTTAATTTGGACTAACAAATTAAGGGTAGAAGAAAGATGAGTTTACTTCTCAAAGGAGATAAAATTAGCAAGGCTTCCTATTAAGTTGAATATAGATGTAATAATAATATCATCATCATCATAGATATGCAAGGAAATTATCAAAATAACTAGGTTTTTACCTTGTAAAACTATATAGTTAGTGTCAGTCATTGAGATAAGTGAAATTAGAGCAAGTGCAAGTTATGAGGGGAAGATCATGCTTTTGAACGTAGGTAGTCACATTGAATTTGAGGAGCATCTGAGGCACCAAAGGAGAGATGTCAAATATACAGTAAAATATACAGAACTCAGAAGAGGCTTAGGCTACAAATAGATATTTTGAAGTCTTGGTTTTGAGGACTTAATTAAGCCATAGGGATGGATGACATATCATGTTGCTCTTTACAGACTAGAGCTGTACCATTCGATATAGGAAACACTAACTGCGTGGGGGCTATTTAGCACTTGAAATATGGTTAGCCTGAACCTGAAGTTATTCCAGATTTCTAAAACTTAGTAGGAAACAAATTATGCAGAATATCTCATTGATAATTATTTATATTGATTGCATCCTGAGATGATAATATTTTGGATATATTGAGTCATTAAAATTATCTCATATGTTTCTTTTGACAATTTTGTTGTAGCTACTAGAACATTTAAAATGATACATGTACCATTTGTGACTAATATTATACTTCTAGTAGATAATGGTGCTATAGTAACAAAAGAGTGCCTATACTTGACTTTGAAAAAAATCAAATATGTATTTAATGTCTTGGTAGAGAATGCTTATCTGCAAATGATATTGTGAAAGAGCAATCAGAGTGCAAGAGAAAAATCATACTTACCTAGAAGCAAAGAATATAGTACATTTTGAGACAAAATATTGTTCTTCATTGAGTATTGCTTAGAGGTCAAGAAAGGTATAATTGAAACATATTCATTGGATTTAGTGACTAGGGATTTTTATGGAGGTAGAGACATTTATGTTGGTGGAGAGGGATGAGGTGGGGTCATGAATGAACAGAATGTAAAGATTTCAACATTAGGAGGGCAGACAAATCTTAGAAATTTGGTTTTAAAGGGGAAATGGGATGAAAAGACGTGTTTTTAAAAACTTTTTTTTTTAAACTTAAAAAATTTTTTTTTTGGCTGCGTTGGGCCTTTGTTGCTGCGCGAGAGCTTTCTTCTACTTGCCGCAAGCGGGGGTTACTCTTCATTGCGGTGTGTGGGCTTCTCATTGCGGTGGCTTCTCTTGTTGTGGAGCACAGGCTCTTGGCGCACGGGCTTCAGTAGTTGGCACTGCGTGGGCTTAGTAGTTGTGGCACGCGGGCTGTAGAGCACAGGCTCAGTAGTTGCAGCGCACAGGCTTAGTTGCTCTGTGGCATGTGGGATCTCTCCGGACCAGGGCTCAAACCCGTGTCCCCTGCATTGGCAGGCAGATTCTTAACCCCTGCACCACCAAAAGATGTATTTTAATATGAAGAGACTTGAACATGTTTAAAACCCAAGGGACTGATCCAGAAAAGAAGGAAAGGTTCCAGGTGCAGGAAGAAGTAGAAATAATGGATAGTGTATAGATTCTGTGAAGTAGAGGAAGACAGACTTCCTACCAGAGCACTCATCCCATTGAAAAAACTGTGTGTTTATTTATCTGTATCTATCATTAGACTGTAGCTCCAAGAAGATATAAACCATATCTTTTTCCTTGTCTAGTTGTCAACACCTATTATGAAATGTAGGTGTTTCAAGGTGTATTTACTTCTTCAAAGTATATTTACTACCTGAAGAAAACTCAATTGCTGAATATATGTACATTTGCTATGTGGATTATGATCGCAATGAATCTTCTTAAATGTGAGATTGAGAGAATTCTGGGAGTTTGTAATGCACAATGGGGAGAAAGAGGAGGAGGGCATTGGCATCATTATGTTTATATATGATTATTTTTTCATATCTACATTCTATCTACAGACCCCATGGATGCCTAGAACAATGGAAATTGGGAAGCTTAGTAGAAATATATTAATACCAGGGTAGGGCCTGCCATAGGGTCAATGAAAAAGAAATGAACAAAACCCAAGCTGCCTACCCCTGCACTCCTTCAACTCTAGGCAGTTGGTATTAGTAGGCTTCTTGATATCCACTATGGCTCTATTGTAGGCCCTAGCTAGGTTAAATCATTCTGTATCTTTCCATTTTAATAATGTCTCCTAGTCAAGCTGCTGCTATTCAAGCCATGTATATGCCAAAGTTGTCTGCTAGGACCAAGCTACCCATAAATCTAAATGAATATGAGAAAGATTTATTGTTTGGGAATGATGTAATGATTAGACTTTCCTCATTTTCTCCTTCTCTCACTTACTGCATATTCCACTTCTCCTGGTAATATATCTTCTCTGTTAGTCTTAGTTAGACATGATGGAAACATACAAAGTCCAGGAACTATGTTGTCTGAACAGTGGTCTCAATGTTATAGATCATATACTCATTGTTTTCTAGAAAATGAATTTGGAAGAAATACAAGAGAGTTCAAGAGATGCTATATTTTAAAGAGATAATATTTAATGAGAACTTACATTTTCCAAAAATTGATGTAAGCATTTTAGAGTAATAATTCATTTCATCCTGAAACCAACTTTGGGGGTAGATACTGTCCTCATTGTCATTATTAGCATCATTATTATCCTCATTTCATGAATGAGTAAGGAAAGACACAGAAACTAAAACTGAGATTTGAGCCCAGATACTCTGACTGTAGCTCCCTAACTTGTATCACCTAAGTTCTTCAGATCTGCTATAGCCAGATGGAAATAAGCATTTAGTAGTTATACTCACATAATAACAGGGAGTCAGTGATCTTATGAAGTAGGTTAAAGGCATTAAAATATTATTTTAAACTATAAAGGAAAGAAAGATAGGTAGGTGGAACATTGCCTTCAGATCTGTTCTTAAATACTCACCTTTCCAACATGGAAGTGTGGCTTTATGAACAAGTTAAACCTCTGTTAGTCTTGACATTCTCCTCTGTGAAGTCAGTTGGACTAACTGTCAATAAAGTCATTTGGAGTCATAAAATGATGGAACTCTTGAATATTCTTGGACTATACCAATTAATAGATTTCACATTTAAAATAATTATCTTAGCAAGCAGGCTACGAGATGGTAAATGACGAATATGTAAGTGGAAAAGGACAGTATCTCACATTTGCAGTGAAATTTTTATGAGAGAAATCTCTTTAATTTTCCTTCTAAAACATTTTTAGCAAGGATGATGGATGACTAATAAGATGTTAATTGTTCATGTCTACTGATTAGGAAACTTACGAAGGGTTTTTAGAGCATTGATTTAATAAGGAATGACACTTGAATCTTTACCCATAATTAGCTTATTACATTTGGCTGCTGTTTGAATCTGTGCTATGGGAATGATTTAAAGAGATTAATCTTTTTCAAGGACCAAATAAGCACTGATACGTGACCCTAGAACACCTTCCAAACTCACTGAAACAATGATGATAGTGATTCTGTATGGTATATTGATACGTTTGTTAGGTTAAGGGGAGAAGCAAGAAATCTAGAGCTTTTAAGGTAGATCATAACTTCTCAATATCAGTTATTAAAAGGTTGCACAGTAACAGCCTTTATGCCTCTCTGAATGGGGAAAATTTCATGGAGCTGAACAGTGGAAAATCCATTTTTCAGTGTGTACATCAAAAAAGAAGCTGTTCTGTTCTTAGCCAAAACTTGTTGGATATAAACCCTCCTTTCATCTCAGATTGACAGAGAACTGCCAACAACAGAGGAAAGAGAATAAAGTGAGAGTGCTCAGCTTAGATAAAGAAAACTGCAGACATATTTTCAAGAATAATTTGACAAATACTTGTGTGCCTGATACCCAGCTTAAGAAATAGAACATTATGAGCAGAATTAAGGTCTCAGTGTTGCCTGAGGTTGGGGTATATTATTTTCAGGCATATCTTTATACTTCTCCTGCATATTCATGTATCCTTAAACAATATACGTATGTTTTCTCATTGTTGGAATTTGATGGAGCTTAATAAGTGACATTTTGTCTTTGCTTGAATTCAGAACCAGTTGAGAACAGATTAAGAGGCTGGGTAGGTAGAGATCACTTGATATCTGGTTAAGAGGGTGAGGCTTAGTTGTGCAACAACAATGAACTCTTGAGTTCTGACTTCCAGAGTCAGAGTAACCTTCTCATTGCCTAGAAGGACAGAACAATCGCACACCTTGCTATATGGAAGGAAATGGTACTGCCCGTGGGAGCGGATCAGAATTAATCTCTGTGAATTCAGCTAACTCCCAAGAAGGGTATCTGCAGAAAGAACACAGGAATCACCAGGGAATTTCTTTGTCCATAACTAGCGAGGGTTTTCACCACCTACTTCCAATAAGGAGGGAGCGAAAGGTGACTTCACAGACCCACTGTATAATAATATTAGTTATTGCAAAAATCTATGTATAACTGAAAGTTCTAGTAAAGTAGACAGAATTTTATTTCAGGTTATAGGCTTAATAGTTATTCTTTCCCATCTTCAGGAAATTTTATTTCTTGAGATAGTATTCTGTGACTGGATTAGTGAACTGAGTGGACCCGGTATGACTGGTAGGGACAAGATTCTTCAGTCTGAAGTTGGAGAAGGCAAATGTTTAGGGTTGCTCACAAAATTCTGTCCTATGTGTTTTACTGATATTTTTGCCTTACTGTGCTACATGGTCGGGCTGGATAACTCAGAGTCAAACATATTTATTCCTTGCAACGAAATTAATTCCACAAACCTAAAAACAAAATAATGTTAATCTGTTTGAAAGTATACATTGGAACATTAATTAAAAATAAGAACATATATTATATGTTATATATAACATATATATGTTATATAATATGAACATGTTATATGGATAGGTTGTGCATTAATTCAAAATAAGAAAATGTATATAAATATATGTCCTCAACTTACCACTACATGCATAGCTTTTGAATATTTGCTTAGTATTGAATAAAAACTCCTCTCTTTCCCACTGTTTCCACACCACTCAAAGTTAGTTTAATTGAGCTGCTGAAGGGTTTTGACTTATGGCTTATTTACCTTCATAAAAACCAGGTAAACTTACTTTCTCCCATGGCCTCAAATAATACCTGAAACACCAAGGGACTTTCTATTTATCCTGTATGGTTCGTCCCTTGTTTGCTTCATAAAGTGAATTGTTAACACTGTTTGAAGGCTATTCTTGGGTGTGGTATCTTGGAATCATCTAGTTCGATGCCCCTCTATGTGGATGTAAATATACCTGGGTATTTATTCATCACTATAAGACAAAATAAGAAATAGAACTAATCAAAAATCAAATTGAAGTATCACTCAAAGGAAAGGCTACCACATTATATCTATATAGCTTTCATAAACATTCTCTCATTTGAAGCACACAATAGAATGAGTACATGTTACCATTACCTTCATTTTACAGAGGAGGGGGCTAACAGGGATTTGTTCAAGTTGAGGTAGTCACAGTTTTTACCCCCAGCATAGAGATGAACAAGCTGAGGCACAGAGATTTAAATGATTTATCCAATGTTACACAGCTGGAAAGGAAGTTAGGAACCCAAGTAGTCTGACTTTGGCATCAGTGTTCATAACCGCTACACTGTTTGAGAGGAGCAATGGGAAGACACATTTCTTTATTCAAGTCAAATTATATTTACTTACACTGAAAAACAGCTCTAAAGCATCAAAATCTAGTGACTTTTCTCCTCAAGCGTCACTTTATTTAATTCTACTAAAGCGTTTGATGCCTTTGGACAAATTCTCTTCTTAAAACATCCTGTCCTTGGCTTCCACGTTGAGGAAAATAATCTTATATTTGTATACTGTTTTACAGTTACTTTTATGTACACAATTTTATTTTATGTATATATAACTTGAGCTATGTTAGGAAAATTTTGTGATTACAGTCATACAGATGAGGAAATTAATGCACAGAGATACTCAATAACTGGCTCACAGTTGCACAATTGTAAGTGGAGAAACCACATCTAAAACTGCTACCTTAAATACTTGGTCATGTACGGTGTCCATTATAAAATGTTGCCTCCTTAAATTTTTTTTCCAACTGAATGAATTAGATACTCTTAAAGTTAATATTTATTTTACTCATATTGAACCATCCCTAAATTTGTTCATTATGATTGGATTTTACTGAGGTTGAGTTTAGAGTAATTGTCATCTAATATGAGTAAAGTATCCTGTGTTTATAGAGATCAGGAATGTATGGCTTACTACCAAAAAAACAGGATATATTATATACTATAATATATGCAGATACCACACTTAGAGATGTGGTATCTGTGTATATTAGAAAGAATAGCATAATTTATTCATGAGATTCTCTGTGTACAAATGTAATATTGGCAATGCGTAATTTATTTCTTAGTCTTCCTGATGACTTTATAACAGCCTACTGCCATCTACTGGGTTCTGTTCAGAACTGTCATGTTAATCACCAGATTAAAACTAAGTTTTTATGAGTTTAGAATCTGATAGCTTGATATTGAGATTTAATTGACTTTTAACCTTGCTTTACATTATAGGTTCTGAAATTATTTAATGGAAAACTGGTTTAGTTCTTATTTAGTATAAATTATCATTTTATCTCGTAGGAAAATTGGAATTCAAATCTCACCACTGGATTACCTTTAATATCATCACTATGATTCTTGTATTCCTATCAACTATTTTTTATTTGTTTTATTTAAACCTTAGATTTCAAAAGTTTTGTCAAAATTTTCTTATTCTTCTGTATTTTAAATTATATATGCTATGGTTACTTCCTCTATTTAAAGTGGGAGATAAAGTCCTAAACTAGCCCAAATCTCCAACAATTCTTCACCTCTAATGAATTAACAATAATAGTATGTAATTTTACTTTATTCAAAAAATAAGTACTGTTATAAATAGAATTGTTGATTTTTTTGTATACAGAAACATAAATCATTCACTGGATACAAATTACTATGAGTTTTTAATCAAATTCTCCTGATAAAATTTAACTAATTTCAAAGTTAGAATTTTGTTTTTATTTACATTCTGTAAGTGTTATTTTGTGTTTAAACTAGGATTAGAAGTCTGATCACATTATATATAAGAATGTAATTTATTCATTGATCAGGTATATTAGATAATATAGAAATATTTGTTACTACTTGTATATTTTTTTCAAAGCACTTCCTTGTACCTTCTTTCATAAGTAATAACTAACATAAAGAAAATGTTCTCCAAAATTACTAATAATTGGTACTGATTTTTAAATACCTAGCTATAAAAAAACTTACTTCCAGAGGGTACTCTGATACTACTTATAGTCCAACTCATAAGCATGATAGAGCCCACAGTATAATAAACTATGATACAGACAAAGTGCTCCAAAAATAAGTTTTAAAATAATATCTTCCGGGCTTCCCTGGTGGCGCAGTGGTTGAGAGTCCGCCTGCTGATGCAGGGGACATGGGTTCGTGCCCCGGTCCGGGAAGATCCCACATGCCGTGGAGTGGCTGGGCCTGTGAGCCATGGCTGCTGAGCCTGCGTGTCCAGAGCCTGTGCCCCGCAACGGCAGAGGCCACAACAGTGAGAGGCCCGCGTACCGCAAAAAAACAAAACAAAAACAAAACAAAAAAATAATATCTTCCCAGATGAAATTGCTTTTTTTATAGCTATATTAGAATGCTTCTCTCAAGTTGCAGAGAAACCATGACTGAAACCATTTTGTAGGAACAAAATTGGGAGCAGTAATGGAATAAAAATAAAAAAATAAATTATAACAGTATTGGTATGAAGATTTAGAAGGGAAGTGAAATGCAATATTTCAGGTACTATTAGTAATTCCATATGTGACTTGTGTGGCAAAATATGCATAGCAAAGTGATATCACCCTAAAGAACTTCCTTTGCAAAAGCCTTTGTATCATCACTCATTCCTCCATTTCTCCTTAACGCCGCAGGTAATCATTTACCGGGAATGTGTTGCCTCCTACTTTCTACGCTTTCCTTTTCTCCTTGCTGCTGGCCGTCTTTCCATGTTACTATTGATGTTGCAGTAACTTTCTGATTGGTCTCCAGTCCTCCAGCTTTCTATTTCTCCAGTTCATTTTCCCCATGGCCCAAAGCTAAAGTTGAAGAAAGAAAGGAGGAAAGGAGTTAGGACTGAAAGTTTGTCATATGCCAAATACTTCTCTGAACACTTTACCCAAATTTTCTCAACCCTTGTGAGATAGACTAGTCCCAATTTGCAGGGCATGAAATTGAGTATTAAAGAATTTCCACAGCTAGTCTAAGTTTACATGGCTAGTAAGTGTCAGAAACAGGATCCATTCCCAAGTCCCCATTCCATCTGTCCCAGACTAGACAGATGAGAAGGTATGTACATTGTCATATTTCAACATCACTTTATACCTTAATAATAATATCAATAGTTTATATAGTTAACCCTTGAGTAATGCAGGGCTTAGGGGCACTGACCCTTCATGCAGTCAAAAATTGATAAATAACTCATAGTTGGCCTTCCCTCTCTGTGGTTCCTCCATATCTGCCTGTGGAACTGCATCCATGAATTCAACCATTGTGTAGTACTGTAGTATTTACTGTTGAACAAAATCCACCTATGTGGACCTATGCAGTTCAAACACCTGTTGTTTAAGGGTCAGCTGTACTTACACAGTACTTTCATCTTACCAAGCATTCTTTTTTTTTTTAACAAAAACACCTTTATTTTGTCTTCAAAGAACAAACTGTTCTTCTTTTTCCAACATAATCATGATTAACTTACAAAAACAGGCATTTACAATGCATCTTCAAAGCATTTCCCTTTAACAGAAAACTTGACTTCACAGACTACAAACATTAAAAGGTTAAAAAAAAATTCTATTTTGTTGTCATTATAAAACAAAACAGAATCTAGCATAAGTCAAGGAAATCCATTCATACTTCAGGTCCTTCTCCTCCAGGAACCAGCATTGTTATATTATTTCCATTTAGCAAAATTTGATCTAATTTAGTAATTCTTCTTCCTTCTGGTGTGATTTCAAAAGTCATCAAATCCCAGAAGTGTGCCAACAATCTCCTTATCACTCTTCATCACAATGTGAATCCTTGATCCTATACACTTGTCCACAAGCTCTAGAGGGAGAAGCTGTGACGGGTTGGTGGTAGCGTTAGCCACCATGGCTATGCCGGAAGTGGTCTGCCCAAGCATTCTTTAATATTTTAAGTATAGTAACTCATTTAATCTTAAGGATAACCCTATCAAGTAGGTACGACTATTATTCCCTTTTTCCTGATGAGAAAATAGGGCATAGAAAGTTAAACAGCATGACCAGTATTAGAAAGTAAGTATATAGTAGAGCAGGGATTTGAACCCATGTGTTTCAGTTACAGAGTCCATGATCTTAACCATGGTACAAGATCTGGTTGTTGCTTTGAACATATTTTTTAACTTGAAACTTGAACAGTCTAATGATTGTGTGTGGAAAAATATTTTATGGATTAAATATAAAATGGAAATAAAAATGATATTGAGGTCTTATAATTAAAGGTCAAGTAGGAAAATAAATTTTACCAATTATCTATTTAAGAATTGTGGAAACTTGAGAGGGACTGAAGCCCTTTTAAAATCTCTCAACTGAGTGGAATTAGGATAAAGAAAAGCTTTGAAAATATAGAGGGAAAAGGTAATTATGGGACTAACAAAATATGTCATGCTTAAGAAAACTGAAGAAATAATGAAATCAAAGTTATATTAATGTTCGTACAAATGGATCATTTTTTCCTGGTTTGAAAAGAATCTTAGTCATAAAAATACTGTTTAAACCTTGCCCACTTTGACAAATAGTAAAACTTCACATTGTTTTATAGATTTTCAAACTTAGCTGAAGAATAGTATCATTTTTAACCTAGTCTGCTGTGAACTGAATGTTTGTGTTCCCCAAAATTCATATGTTGAGACCCTAATCCCCGATGTCATGGTATTTGGTGTGTGGCCTTTGCGTCATGAGTGTGGAGCTTTCACAGTGGGATTTGTACCCTTTTAAGAAAAGATAGGAGAGATCTTGCTTGCTTTCTCTATCCACCATATGAAGACACACCAGGAAGAGGGCCCCCATCAGCAATTGAACAGCCTGAGGTCCTTGATCTTGGAATTCTCAGCTTCCAGAATTGTGAGAAATAAATGCTGTTGTTTAAGCCACCCAGTCTATGATATTGCTGTTTTAGCAGTTCTGAATAAGCTGTAGTCTTCTAGCCAAGCAAACTCTGACCTGAGCAAGGAGACTGTTGGTTTTGCTGAAAGTTTGGTTTACCTAGTGTTATGTGTTGAATTGTGTCTTCCAAAATGATATATTGATATTTTAATCCCTAGTATCTCAGAATGGAACCTTATTTGGAAACAGGGTCATTGAAGACGTAGTAGTTAAGATGAGGTGACACTGGAGTAGGCAGGATCCTTAATCCAGTATGATTTTGTCATTATAAAAAGAGGAGAGAGAAAAGTCAGAGGGCAGACAGCCATGTGAAGACACAGAGATGTACAGGGAGAACACTGTGACAACAGAGGCAGAGGCTGCAGTGATACAGCTGCAAGCAAAGGTCACCAAGCATTGATGGCCACCACCAGGGAGGCAAGAAGGGATTCTACCCAGACTCTCAGAGGGAGCATGGCTTCATTGACACCCTGATTTTGGACTTATAGCCTTGAGAACTGTGAGAGTATGAATTTCTATTATATCAAGTCATCCGAAGTGTGGCACGTTGTTTGGGCAGCCTGAGGAAACTATTATACTCAGCATCGTCCCACACTCATAGAGAAAGAGGCTCTTGATCCCATGCCAGCCAGCTAGCCTTAGAATCTCTTCTACCTGTGAGTTTTCTATTTCCATCCATTACAATCATATGCCATTGCCCAGAATGGTTATGTTCAGAACAG
This sequence comes from Delphinus delphis, assembly GCF_949987515.2. Taxonomy (NCBI): domain Eukaryota; kingdom Metazoa; phylum Chordata; class Mammalia; order Artiodactyla; family Delphinidae; genus Delphinus; species Delphinus delphis. The sequence continues at coordinate 29,499,696 of NC_082686.1, forward strand.
GGAAAACCCTTTTTGAAAACATGTGGCACGTTTCAGCACATAAAAGATTTAAGTTATCCGCTGTCCTGAAAAGACCCTGCCATGTGATCCACTTAGCAATTCTCTTTCCTTTCTCCACCCAGAAGAGCAAAGAGATGCACCTACTCCAATCGGAATGTTAGCTACAAAGCTACAGGAGGGCAGCAACTCTCTCTCGCTCTCTCTCTGTCTCTCCCCGATTGAATCAATTAATAGAGAAATGATTTGTCAGAAAGGAAGGACTTCACTGACTGTGTAGCTTCCTAAACAGTCTTATAACTGTATGCTTCTCAGAACTGGCACAGATAGTGGTCTTATTACCTACCACAAACACATCTATATCCTGAGTCACTTTGAAATAGCAGATTCCTATCCAACCCCCTCACCCTTAAGCTATCATGATGAGCTGAGAACTCATAAAGGGCCTCCCATTCTATCCAACCATAATATTGTATTCATAGCTCTCTTTACCTTTTCTTTCTTTCTTCATCAAAGCTCCAGGAATATAATTTAATGTCTTCTTATTTCCAGATAGTTTCCTGTCTCTTGGGAGTCCTCTTTTCCAAAGATTGTGCTGGAAGAAACTAAGCCTTGACTGTTCTGTACCTTTATTGATAAAGTGACTTTTTCCCCCCATTGGTTTTAGGAATTTGGTGAAATATATTTACTATTATTATCATGGACAGATTGCCAAAATTTCAGAATGCACGTTTGATTCTTATATTGAAATATAACTAATCTAGGGATGTTGTTTCCGTTCCTCTCTTCTTATCTAATCTTGCAGAAACTCAAAAATCTTAATAATATTACCAATTATTCCTGGGTTATAGGCTTGTTCATTTGTTTTCTTCTTGAATGAGAAACCTCCTGTTATATAGAAACCTCCTCATCTGTAGATAATGTATCTGTTGAATTATAGTGAAACTATGGATATGAAATTTAAGTGCAACATTCTTAAAGAGTATAATTTGTCTTTCAGAAAAATTTCTTACTCTAGACAATATCTGGGGTGTTCAACCCCTTAAGAGTTAGAAGAATTCAAATTAGATCATTCTTAGTCCAGAAGCAAAAGAAATTGCTTTCAGATAATTTTTAAAATATAATAGGTATTCATATGATTAAGATTTTACAATTCATTTTTACACATCTATTTTTTCTAGCTTTATAGTGAAATACTGCTAAATTTTATAAAATAGTATTATTGTGGCTTTATTTTATATTTAGCAGTCAAAATTAGTATATGTCATTGAAAACTTTAAAATGTAAATGGATTGTTTTTCTAAATTATAGACTATTTTTTTTTTTTTTTTGCGGTACGTGGGCCTCTCACTGTTGTGGCCTCTCCCATTGCGGAGCACAGGCTCTGGACGCGCAGGCTCAGCAGCCATGGCTCACGGGCCCAGCCCCTCCGCGGCATGTGGGATCCTCCCGGACCGGGGCACGAACCCGTGTCCCCTGCATCGGCAGGCGGACTCTCAACCACTGCACCACCAGGGAAGCCCTATAGACTATTTTAAAACTAAAATTTCAATAGACTATGATTGATTGACTTAGGAAATTTCTTATTGAATAAATGTATGCTCAGCCTGAATCTGTCAACACAATTAACTTGTATTAATCTTTAGTGGAATAATGTCTACAAGTAAATTTATTGCCATATGTTTGCTGGGTTGCTGTATTCATAGGATTAAAAATAAATGAGAGATAAAAAGATGAGAATAAATTTTATTAACTCTTGGTGGAAAAACATAATTAATTATTAAAGATTTATATAATTATTCTTCATTATGTCCAACAAATGCATATAAGGAAAAGATTTTAATGAAGATTAACAGAGGCCCAAAGCAGCTGAATTCTAAACATGGGTCTGAAAATCATTTTTACAGTGGTGGTAAATGTGAAGTTCAACTTGTATAAAGATCTTGGGTTATGATTTAGGATTAAGCCAAGAAAAATCGTCATGATTATTGTATTGAGATTTCACTGAAGGCAAGGGCTTTTGTGTTTAGGTCTAAGACCCTATCATTAAAAGGACAAGCAAACCTTTACCGAGAGTATTCTTCACAGTAAATGTGTGAGCTGACTTTTAACGACTGCCCTTTATGTTGATCTTGTCTTCAAAATCATGGTAGACAAAGGGAACTAAAACAGGAATAAAAATATTAAGATTGAGTCATAGGAGTATCAGAATATTTGAAGTTTAGAATTGTATTATGCACCATTTCAAAATTAATGTGTGCTTATAAAAGTTGAAAAAAGAGTGAAATTTAAAAAAGTATACAAATATAGACAAGTCACACAAAGGCTAATATTTTTAAAATGTTGTTCTAAGCTTTTTTCCTGAGAATCATCTTTGTTGTTGCTAAGATATTTCATTAACTGAGAAAAACTTTGTGTTTTATATTTTTTGTGTTATACTCAACCAGTATGACACTTCTACAGTTATTATAACCAGAGAAGAACCAGTGCTTTTTTTTAGTTTTTATTATTGGTGAGTCATTGGGAGGTGGTATCCCTCCTGCCACTGCACTCTCTACACCCTACTTCCATCCTCATGAGGAATAACACTGCTGTATCGCTCTTACATGGCAAAACTGAGATAGAGTACCTCACAGCTGGACGATACACATACATTCACACACACACACACACACACACACACTCACTCACTCACTCACCACTTGAACAATGAAGACCTTCCTTCCCAGAGAAGAAATAGGTAGAGTAAGGATAAAGCTGCATCGAATGTGTGTTCTGCTTTCTTCTGTAATTTCCAAGCCTAGTCTGAGGGTAGGATTATTATTAATGTTGATAAATTGCTTGTTTTAATAGTTAATAGCAACACAGGGCAAAAAAAAAAAAAAACATAATTGAGAGGATTTTAGAAAGGATACAAAGAATCAACTCCCCAATGCAACTGTATCAGTGTATATCTTTCTGATCATTAATTCTAGGTATTTTTTAAATTTTAATGATTTTATACAGTTTTATTACTGGCAATTTCTAAGTTGCTACTTGATTTTCATTATTTAAAAATTTGTTACAATAAATTGAATAACTGTGTCATAATTTACATGACCATTGCTCTATCATGGACTGTTTCATGAAATTCTAGAATAAGCCTCTCTGTATATTTAGACTTTTAAAGATCATTTTCTTTGGGTAAATTTAACAATGTTTAATTGGTAGATCTAATCCATGAAAAAATATTTAAGTCTCTTAATACATATTGCCAAATTGCCACCCACAATGGTGTTCCTGATTTTTTTTTTATATCTTTATTGGAGTACAATTGCTTTACAATGGTGTATTAGTTTCTGCTTCATAACAAAGTGAATCAGCTATACATATATCCCCATATCTCCTCCCTCTTGTGTCTCCCTCCCACCCTCCTTATCCCACCCCTCTGGTGGACACAAAGCACTGAGCTGATCTCCCTGTGCTATGCGGCTACTTCCCACTAGCTATCTGTTTTACATTTGGTAGTGTATATATGTCCATGCCACTCTCTCACTTCATCCCAGCTTACCCTTCCCCCTCCCTGTGTCCTCAAGTCCATTCTCTACATCTGTGTCTTTATTCCTGTCCTGCCCCTAGGTTCTTCAGAACCCTTCACTACAAATAACTCAATTTTGTTTCTTTTTATGGCTGAGTAATATTCCATTGTATATATGTGCCACATCTTCTTTATCCATTCATCTGTCAATGGACACTTAACTTGCTTCCATGTCCTGGCTATTGTAAGGAGAGCTGCAATGACCATTGAGGTACATGACTCTTTTTGAATTACGGTTTTCTCTGGGTATATGCCCAGTAGTGGCATTGCTGGCTCATATGGTAGTTCTATTTTTAGTTTTTTAAGGAACCTCCATACTGTTCTCCATAGTGGCTGTATCAATTTACATTCCCACCAACAGTGCAAGCAGGTTCCCTTTTCTCCACACCCTCTCCAGCATTTATTGTTTGTAGATTTTTTGATGATGGCCATTCTGACCAATGTGAGGTGATACCTCATTGTAGTTTTGATTTGCATTTCTCTAATGATTAGTGATGTTGAGCATTCTTTCATGTGTTTGTTGGCAGTCTGTATATCTTCTTTGGAGAAATGTCTGTTTAGGTCTTCTGCCCATTTTTGGATTGGGTTGTTTGATTTTTTGATATTGAGCTGCATGAGCTACTTGTAAATTTTGGAGATTAATCTTTTGTCAGTTGCTTCAATTGCAAATATTTTCTCCCATTCTGAGGGTTGTCTTTTCATCTTATTTATGGTTTCCTTTGCTGTGCAAAAGCTTTGAAGTTTCATTAGGTCCCATTTGTTTATTTTTGTTTTTATTTCCATTTCTCTAGGAGGTGGGTCAAAAAGGATCTTGCTGTGATTTATGTCATAGAGTGTCCTGCCTATGTTTTGCTCTAAGAGTTCTATAGTGTCTGGCCTTACATTTAGGTCTTTAATCCATTTTGAGTTTATTTTTGTGTATGGTGTTAGGGAGTGTTCTAATTTCATTCTTTTACATGTAGTTGTCCAGTTTTCCCAGCACCACTTATTGAAGAGCCTGTCTTTTATCCATTGTATATTCTCACCACCTTTATTAAAAATAAGGTGACCATATGTGTGTGGGTTTATCTCTGGGCTTTCTATCCTGTTCCATTGATCTATATTTCTGTTTTTGTGCCAGTACCATACTGTCTTGATTACTGTAGCTTTGTAGTATAGTCTGAAGTCTGGGACCTGATTCCTCCAGGTCCATTTTTCGTTCTCAAGATTGCTTTGGCTATTCAGGGTCTTTTGTGTTTCCATACAAATTGTGCAATTTTTTGTTCTAGTTCTGTGAAAAATGCCATTGGTAGTTTGATGGGATTGCATTGAATCTGTAGATTGCATTAGGTAGTATAGTCATTTTTACAAGAACATGGTATATCTCTCCATTTGTTGCTGATTTTTAATAGTCTTCCTATTTATAACTCAATAATCCAGTTCCTTTGGCTGAATGTGAATGCCTCTGAGCAACGAGCTAAGGGTACCTTACTTTGTTAGTTGCTTACATTTTATTTTTCCTTTTATAAAAAAGCCATAGTTTTAATTTAGATATTTTTTTGTGTGTGTGTGTGTGGTACGTGGGCCTCTCACTGTTGTGGCCTCTCCCATTGCAGAGCACAGGCTCCGGATGCACAGGCTCAGAGGCCATGGCTCACGGGCCTAGCCACTCCGTGGCATGTGGGATCTTCCTGGACCGGGGCACGAACCCATGTCCCCTGCATCGGCAGGCGGACTCTCAACCACTGCGCCACCAGGGAAGCCCTAGATTAAATTTTAAAGAAACTTTGTTTTGTATTCAGGTGAAATTACCTTGGAGCCCTAGTACTTTGTAAACATCTAAACTTTAAGTGTTTGATGGCTTTTCATGAAATTAATACCCTGGGTATTACTAGTAGAATGAATAGATTCTATCCAAGAACAACTGGTGTTACATTTTTGTGATTATTATTTACAACCTTTCTGTGAAGGTATAATATTCATAATAGCAACCACATCAACATTAATTAATATTTAATGGCTGCTTAGAATATGTCAGAACGTTTATTAAATTCTTTAAATGTGTTATTTTATGCACTTCATAGCAGCTCTTAAGATAAAATACTATTTTTAAAGTTGAGGAAATTGATCACTAAAGTTTTTAAGTGATATGGCTGAGGTCATCCAGCTGGTAAGAGATCAAGTTAGAGTTAAAACCCAGATGAGTTGGACTCCAGAGCCCATGTTATTTTAACTTTATTACACTAAAAATTCACATTTTAGCTTCTGATAAGATTAAGAGACATGGTTAGTGTAATCATGGAAAAATAACTGCACAAGCAATATCAATTTTTATAAAACCATACCATGATCATTTGTAAGTGCTATCACAGATATTTAAATATCGAAAGGCAAATTTCTTGGGCACTTGGAGTGTGATACTACTCCTAGGTGAGCTTTGCTGTCATGTGACTAATCAAGATGACTTTCAGTTTAGTGAGGTTATGATTTATGTTAGTTCCTGGATTTTAAACAGATGGTTGTTAAATGACTCACTCAACATGGCACATGGTTGTATGGAACTTGTACGTGCATGCCTCATGCCTCCAGCAAAGTGTCATTGTAAAGCTTCGGGGACTGCTGTTCCTGACCTGGTGAGCAAATCTTCTGGATGACCTCTCTGCACTTAACCCACTTGTGGGAACATTCTCTGCCCGTGTGTTATGAACAGTTGTCATGTTAGAAGGTGGTTATTGGAGTTGTCTGCTGTATAATGATGAGTTACTACAAATACTAATATTGGAAGCCTTAAATGTAATCTCCACATGCTATGTTTGTTAGCCAGTAGTCCTCAAAAGTTGATTTACAATTCAAAAATTTTAAGAATCCCATTTTGAAGGAAAAAATTTCCCTGAAATAGCAATAAACTTGATACTTAATGAAAATGCTATGGTTAGAAACCTCAACTTTTAATAAATCACTATAGATTGTAAAGAATAACAACACTAAGTTTGAATTAAGTTACTTCCTTAGAAATGCCATTTGTGGGACACTTATAGTCTGTTTTACTCCAAGTCCCTGAGATTACCATTTATATTTCTAGTAAATCCCTTTCTCGCACCATTATAGGCAGTAATCAGAAGGACAAAATAAGAGTGTGATAACAGCAGATGAGAACATTTCAAATCCACTTTGTGTAATACAGTGTTTAATTCTGTCTTTTTTTATTTCTTACATTTTAATTATCTGAAATGTTTTCACCCTCATCACTATGGGAGGATTCTCAAACTGATTTTGCAGATAAAGATTTGGATTCAAATCCAGGCTCCACTGTTTACTCACTGTATTAGTTAGAAAATCCATGTTTTCATCCCCAGCTGTTTGATGTGTAAAACTGGTGTAAAAATAGATCCCTCCATATGATTATTATGAGATGCAAATGCAATCACATATGTAAAGTATTTAGCAAAGTGAGTATAATTCTTAGTATCATTAATATTAGTGTATCTAACACTGCTCTAGAAAATTTTAAATTAATAACAAATCTTGATTATTCCCCTAATGGCTCTTCCTGGGGTTAGTTCTCAGAAGCAGCTCTCATGCAATTCAGTGCTTCTGCTCTTGTGTCTATTAATTCAGCCACATAGACATCTTGCACCTCAGTTTCAGCAGCTATAGATGATGGCAGCCACTCTCTTTGAGGTGCCCTCAGGGACCACAGCACTGGATTTCAAGTATGCTATGCCACATAGATTTCAAAGTTTGCGATCCCAAACGCCTCCAAATTTGTTGGAAATTCATATATAAAGTTTACTGTAGACTTTTTTTTTAAATTGGGGTATAGTTACTTTACAATGTTGTGTTAGTTTCACCTGTACAGCAAACTGAATCAGCTATACGTATACATATATCCCCTCTTTTTTAGATTTTCTTCCCACTTAGGTCACCACAGAGCATTCAGTAGAGTTCCCTGAGCTATACAGTAGGTTCTCATTAGTTATCTATTTTATACATAGTAGTGTATATATGTCAATCCCAATCTCCCAGTTCATGCCCCCTCCCTTTACCCCCTTGGTCCATGCATCTGTTCTCTATGTCTGTGTCTCTATTTCTGCTTTGCAAATAGGTTCATCTGTACCATTATTCTAGAGTCCACATATATGCTTTAATATACGACATTTGTTTCTCTCTTTCTGACTTACTGACTTACTTCACTCTGTATGACAGTCTGTAGGTCCATCCACATTTCTGTAGGGATATCCCACTAAAATGAGAACACCGTCAACTGGTTTCAAGCAAGACTCACTAATAAGCAGTGTCAATATCAGGTCTAGAGTTTAGAGAAGTAGAATAACTCTGGAGCTGGCAGCTTTTGTTCAAATCCTAGCTCTGCCCTTCACTTACTATGAGAATTTGGGTAAGTCACTTAATGTCTCTGTGCCTGTACCCTCATATAATACCTCAAAAGAATATTGCTAGGATTAAATGAGTGGATTTTACATTAACTGTGTAGAAAAAGAGTTCCAGGTGTAATGTAAGAACTATGTGTGTGTTTGCTGTTGTTTCTGATCTTCAAGTAAGTATTCCTTCTAGTTCCCTCTCCTTGTAGGTGCTCATAATGGATTCCTCAAATAGTCAGAGGGACAGAATGAGTTAACATGTATGACTCTGATCCAGTCACTCTGCTATACCCTTTCTACATATATTCCACTGAATATTAGCAAACTGCTTCAGAGATATTAATGTCCACATTTTCCTGATGTAGACTTAAGAGGATTAGAGCCAGGGGGTAAACCTAAATCTTTTCAGTTCCTAAGTCCATTCTATTTTCATGACTTTCAGTCATGTCATGCAGAAGATTTTGAACATCACTATTTTTATAAACGTTTCAGTTTCTCAGATCTTAATCCTTCCGTTACCAGATTTGAGCACTCTGGTAATATGCTAACATTGATTTGACCTTGAATTTCTCCAATACCACAGACATCTGAGCACCATCCATGAACTCTAAAATACCTTAGCAGATGTCATATTGTTACCAGATAGAAGTTTCTATTAAGATCCTTGTGTGTGTGTGTGTGCATGTCCACGTGAGCACAGCCAATATTCTCACCCTTAATTTGGCTGCTTTTATTTTTTTGACTTGAGTAACATGTGAGTTTAGTGAAAAATTTAAAAGCAGAAGCTTCTGTTGCAGATATTAAAGTTTTGCCCTCAAGTAATCATCCTAGCTGGTAGATTTCTTCTATGAGCCTGAGGCTTATACCAGTAATAGAAAAATTGAAAATAGAAATGGATTATGCAATATCATGGGCTAATGAAGTACGTTAAAATGCTTTCAGAAACTACTTATTTGCAATTTTTAAGAATAATTGGTGGCATGCCAAAACTTTTTAAAAAAATATGGTGTAGAGTAGAAACATAGATAGGTGTTTGACATTGAGATGAGTTCTCAAATGCATGGAGAAGCTCCAAAGGTAAGATCTAATGTCACAGCACATTTCATGTAGAGTGAAATCCATCTGGGAAGCATCTGCTTATTCATAGTTTTATTTGTTCTGAGAGTAATGCCATACAATTTTTAGTCCATTACTATGGCTATTTTAAAAACATTGAAGTTGAAGAAGCTGCCTAAAAGAATTGGCCTTTTTCAAGTCTGACCTTAACTCATTTGGGAATATATAAAATCTATCCAATTCAACTAGGATAAAACTTATACAGTGATTATTAATTGCTTATGCTTTTTGTTTCCAAACAGAAATTATGGGACACCAAGTTCAACAAGAATACCTTCATGGGTGCCATTGAAAATTAGCCAGGAATGATGAGTATTTTATACTTACGTAAACTAGGCAAACAGCCAAGCATTTGTTTCAATAGTATGTCTGTTCCTACTTCATATGAACAATTTTGTGTTCTGTGGTTAAGACATTTTCTTTCCCTCTTCTACTAGTGTCATAATAGTCAGCATTTAACAAATACAGATATACTAGGTTTTGCAATTCAATAGTAAGCAAATTCTATGTTCCCTGCTCTCTTGAAGCTTATATTCTAGTGGAAGAGACAGATGTCAAAGAGAAAGGACTCTAACACATTTTAAATGAAAACTATGGTAAGCATTTTATAAATTTCGTACATACATTTGATACATAAATTTCATTCTAAAAGATAGATGTGACATAGTCTTATTGGCCAAGGAAAGTTTCCCTGAGACCTGGAAGAAGGGCAGGAAGAAAGAGCAAAATTTTTGATTTTCATAAAAATAGAGAAGTAGAAAAGTGGATGACATCATTCTTTACATTCTACTATGGTGGGGGAGTAGAGGGAGGAGAGAGAGAATCAGTCTAAAACTGCAGGTAAAATGGAATACTACTTGGAGAATCCTGCAGCAAACTTTATCAGTTGTTTGTTGCAATGGTTTCCAACCGTTAATCTGTTATGCAACCCTATGTAAATGATGGAAAAGGCTAGAGAGTTATCCTCAACTTGGGGTTTTAAAAAGATATGTATCAAAATCCTGGTTTGTTTGCTAGTATTGGGGGAGAATCCTGTCTCTTGAAAGAGCCTCTTCGGATATTTAATGTGGAAGTATCATGCACTCCCCTCAAATCAGAAAGAGGGACTAAAATGTAATAGAAATGAGATTGTCTGTCCCTTTCTCCTCAAAGATTTTGAGATGAGGAAGCATGGTAAAACTTGAAACCTCCAAGGATTGTGGTACAGCCTCTCTCATTACTGAATCACACTTGACCCAGACAGTTATGTGATGTACAGCAAGACTGTACTAAAGAAGAAAACATTCCACGTATTCATCTCTAGTAAGTTTATTTGCCTGTTTCTCTTAAATCTTCCCACATAAAACTATATGTGTTTCTGAAAAAATGTAACTCTTTTCTAATTTTAGCAAGAAGAATTTATAATATATTTAAAGACATGTCAAGTACAAATACTATTACTTGTATTACCATACATATTTCCAGTACTACTAATCAATAAGAACAGTATCATAAAAATGGGCACCATTTATCTGAAAAATCTGTGCCAGTTTCTGTGCCATGTAAAGAATGCCAGGTTTCTTTGATCTTTTCAAAATATAGGGCAAAAACTGTTTACATGAGCAAACCTTTTTGCATGGAACATCATGTCTACTGGGAAAATGAAGGAGAATCTCCTTCAGATGCTTTTTTAAAACATCTGCCCTTGGGAAATGAATGCAATATGTGGATGTAGTGGATAGAGAGAAAAATAATGTATATAAGTTGTTTCTCACCATGTACACCTGAACAAAATGAACTGTGTTAAATTGCTTATGTAAAGTAGGAGAACTGTTTCCATTCATGAATAAATAGCATTTATAACATTGCTGTTCTAAACTAATAAGTGAATTCACTGTTGGTTCATGCACCAAATCAATTTTGGATGGGTCAAATGAACGAGATATTGTACTATTATAATGGCTTGTTCAACACTTCAATTAAAATAGGAACAATAGATAAAACATTATTTTGGACTGTGAATAACTTTTATAAAAATTTTTGACTATAGTTCACTTACTTAACAAATAATTAAACAATAATTAACAATATAATTAACAATAATAAACAAAAATTTCTTGATTTTTATGACCAGAATGCCAGTAAGATTACACATATTACAAAATTATTCCCAAACTCAACCAAATTACTAAAATTTAAGATTCTCTTGTTAGAATAATAGGTTAACAGCTATAATTTGTTAGTGACCCAATAGAATATTAAATCTTCAAATAATTATTTAACACATTTATTTTAGTACAATTACTTTACAAAGGTGTGTTAGTTTCTGCTGTATAGCAAAGTGAATCAGCTGTACGTATACATATATCCCCATATCCCCTTCCTCTTGTGTCTCCCTCCCACACTCCCTATCCCACCCCTCTAGATGGTCACAAACCACAGAGCTGATCTCCCTGTGCTATGGTGGCTGCTTCCCACTAGCTATCTGTTTTACATTTGGTAGTGGATATATGTCCATGCCACTCTCTCACTTCGTCACAGCTTACCCTTCACCCACCCCCATGTCCTCAATTCCATTCTCTATTTCTGTGTCTTTATTCCTGTCCTGCCCCTAGGTTCTTTAGAACGATTTTTTTTTTTTTTTTTTTTTTTAGATTCCATATATATGTGTTAGCATACGGTACTTGTTTATGACAGACTCTAGGTCCATCCACCTCACTACAAATAACTCAATTTCGTTTCTCTTTATGGATGACTGATATTCTATTGTATATATGTGCCACATCTTCTTTATCCATTCATCTGTTGATGGACACTTAGGTTGCTTCCATGTGCTGGCTATTGTAAATAGTTCTGCATTGAATATTGTGGTACATGACTCTTTTTGAATTATGGTTTTCTCTGGGTATATGCCCAGTAGTGGGACTGCTGGGTTGTATGGTAGTTCTACTTTTAGTTTTTTAAGGAACCTCCATACTGTTCTCCATAATGGCTGTATCAAGTTACATTCCTAGCAACACTGCAAGAGGGTTCCCTTTTCTGCCCACCCTCTCCAGCATTTACTGTTTGTAGACTTTTTAATGATGGCCGTTCTGATGAGTGTGAGGTGATACCTCATTGTACTTTTGATTTGCATTTCTCTTATGGTTAGTAATGTTGAGCATCCTTTCATGTGTTTGTTGGCAATCTGTATATCTTCTTTGGAGAAATGTCTATTTAGGTCTCCTGCCCATTTTTGGATTGGGTTGTTTGTTTTATTGATATTGAGCTGCATGTATATTTTGGAGATGAATCCTTTGTCAGTTGCTTCGTTTGCAAATATTTTCTCCCAGTCTGAGGGTTATCTTTTTGTCTTGTTTATGGTTTCCTTTGCTGTGAAAAGTTTTGAAGTTTCATTAGGTCCCATTTTTTTAATTTTTGTTTTTATTTCCCTTTCTCTAGGAGGTGGGTCAAAAAGGATCTTGCTGTGATTTATGTCAAAGAGTGTTCTGCCTATGTTTTGCTCTATGAGTTCTATAGTGTCTGGCCTTACATTTAGGTATTTAATCCATTTCTAGTTTATTTTTGTGTATGGTCTTAGGGTGTGTTCTAATTTCATTCTTTTACATGTAGCTGTCCAGTTTACCCAGCACCACTTATTGAAGAGGCTGTCTTTTCTAGATTGTATATTCTTGTCTCCTTTATCAAAAATAAGGTAACCATATGTGCGTGGGTTTATCTCTGGGCTTCCTATCCTGTTCCATTGATCTATATTTCTGTTTTTGTGCCAGTATCATACTGTCTTGATCACTGTAGCTTTGTAGTATAGTCTGAAGTCAGGGAGCCCGATTCCTCCAGCTCTATTTTTCTTTCTCAAGATTGCTTTGGCTGTTCAGGGTCTTTTGTGTTTCTATACAAATTGTGAAATTTTTTGTTCTGGTTCTGTGAAAAATGCCATTGGTAGTTTGATGGGATTGCATTGAATCTGTAGATTGCATTGGGTAGTATAGTCATTTTCACAATGTTGATTCCTCTAATCCAAGAACATGGCATATCTACCCATCTCATTGTATCATCTTTAATTGCTTTCTTCATTGTCTTATAGTTTTCTTTTTTTTTTTAATTGTCTTTATTGGAGTATAATTGCTTTACAATGGTGTGTTAGTTTCTGCTTTATAACAAAGTGAAACAGTTCTACATATACATATATCCCCATATCTCTTCCCTCTTGCGTCTCCCTCCCTATCCCACCCCTCTAGGTGGTCACAAAGTACCGAGCTGATCTCCCTGTGCTATGTGGCTGCTTCCCACTAGCTACTGGTTTTACATTTGGTAGTGTATATATGTCCATGCCACTCTCTCACTTCGTCCAAGCTTACCCTTCCCTCTCCCTGTGTCCCCAAGTCCATTCCCTAGTATGTCTGCATCTTTATTCCCATCCTGCCCCTTGGTTCTTCATGACCACTTTGTTTTTTTTTTAGATTCCATATATATATATATGTTAGCATATGGTATTTGTTTTTCTCTCTCTGACTTACTTCACTCTGTATGTACAGACTCTAGGTCCAACCATCTCACTCCAAATAACTCAGTTTCATTTGTTTTTCTGGCGAGTAATATTCCATTGTATATGTGTGCCATATCTTCTGTATCCATTCATCTGTTGATGGACTTTTAGCTTGCTTCCATATCCTGGATATTGTAAATAGAGCTGCAGTGACCATTGTGGTACATGACTCTTTTTGAATTATGGTTTTCTCTGGGTATATGCCCAGTAGTGGGATTGCTGGGTCGTATGGTAGTTCTATTTTTCGTTTTTTATGGAACCTCCAAACTGTTCTCCATAGTGGCTGTATCAGTTTCCATTCCCACCCACAGTGCAAGAGGGTTCCCTTTTCTCCACACCCTCTCCAGCCTGTATTGTTTGTAGACTTTTTGATGATGGCCATTCTAACTGGTGTGAGGTGATACCTCATTGTAGTTTTGATTTGCATTTCTCTGAGGATTAATGATGTTGAGTATTCTTTCATGTGTTTGTTGGCAATCTGTATATCTTCTTTGGAGAAATGGCTATTTAGGTCTTCTGCCCATTTTTGGATTGGGTTGTTTGTTCTTTTTATATTGAGCTGCATGAGCTACTTGTAAATTTTGGAGATTAATCCTTTGTCAGTTGCTTCATTTGCAAATATTTTCTCCCATTCTGAGGGTTGTCTTTTTGTCTTGTTTATAGTTTCCTTTGCTGTGCAAAAGCTTTTGAGTTTCATTAGGTGCCATTTGTTTATTTTTGTTTTTATTTCCATTTCTCTAGAAGGTGGGTCAAAAAGGATCTTGCTGTGATTTATGTCATAGAGTGTTCTGCCTATGTTTTCCTCTAAGAGTTGTATAGTGTCTGGCCTTACATTTAGGTCTTTAATCCATTTTGAGTTTATTTTTGTGTATGGTGTTAGGGAGTGTCCTAATATCATTCCTTTACATGTAGCTGTCCAGTTTTCCCAGCACCACTTATTGAAGAGGCTGTTTTCTCCAGTGTATATTTTTCCTTCCTTTATCAATATGAGGTGACCATATGTGAATGGGTTTATCTCTGGGCATTCTACCCTGTTTCATTGATGTATATTTCTGTTTTTGTGCCAGTACCCTACTGTCTTGGGAGGGAGCCTGATTCCTCCAGGTCTGTTTTTCTTTCTCAAGATTGCGTTGGCTATTTTGGGTCTTTTGCGTTTCCATACAAATGGTGAAAATTTTTGTTCTAGTTCTGTGACCAATGCCAGTGGTAGTTTGATAGGGATTGCATTGAATGTTTAGATGGCTTAAGGTAGTATAGTCATTTTCACAGTGTTGATTCTTCCAATCCAAGAACATGGTATATCTGTGATATCCTCTTTGATTTTTTCAGTGATCTCTTGGTTATTTAGTAGTGTATTGTTTAGCCTCCATGTGTTTGTATTTTTTACAGTTTTTACCTCTAATTGATATCTAGTCTCATAACGTTGCGGGCAGAAAGGTTACATGATACAATTTCAATTTTCTTAAATTTTCCAAAACTTGATTTGTGACCCAAGATATGATGTATCCTGGAATATGTTCCTTGAGGACTTGAGAAGAAAGTGTATTCTGTTGTTTTTGGATGGAATGTCCTATAAATATCAATTAAATCTGTCTTGTTTAATGTATCATTTAAACCTTTTGTTTCTTCATTTATTTTCATTTTGCATGATCTGTCCATTGGTGAAAGTGGTGTGTTAAAGTCCCCTACTATGACTGTGTTACTGTCAATTTCCCTTTCTTTGGCTATTAGCATTTGCCTTAAGTATTGGGGTGCTCCTATATTTGGTGCATAAACATATACAATTGTTATATCTTATTCTTGGATCAACCCCTTGATCATCATGTAGTGTCTCCTTCTTTGTCTCTTGTAATAGTCTTTATTTTAAAGTCTATTTTGTCTGATATGAGAATTGGTACTCTAGCTTTCTTTTGATTTCCATTTGCCTGGAACATCTTTTTCCATCCCCTCACTTCCCATCTGTATGTGTCCCTAGGTCTGAAGTGGGACCCTTGTTGACAGCATATATACAGGTCTTGTTTTTGTATCCATTCAGCTGGTCTGTGTCTTTTGGTTGGAGCATTTAATCCATTTACATTTTAGGTAATTATTGATATGTATGTTCCTATTACCGTTTTCTTAATTCTTTTGGGTTTGTTATTGTAGATGTTTTTCCTTTTCTTGTGTTTCCTACCTAGAGAAGTTCTTTAGCATTTGTTGTAAAGCTGGTTTGGTGGTGCTAAATTCTCTTAGTTATTGCTTGTCTGTAAAGTTTTTAATTCTCTGTCGAATCTGAATGAAATTCTTGCTGGGTAGAGTGACCTTGGTTGTAGGTGTTTCCCTTTCCTCACTTTAAATATGTCCTGCCACACCCTTCTGGCTTGAAGAGTTTCTGCTGCAAGATCGGCTGTTAACCTTATGGGGATTCCCTCGTATGTTATTTGTTGCTTTTCCCTTGCTGCTTTTAATATTTTTTCTTTGTATTTAATTTTTGATAGTTTGATTAATATGTGTCTGGCGTATTCTCCTTTGATTTATCCTGTATGGGATTCTCTGTGATTCCTGGACTTGATTGACTATTTCCTTTCCCATATTAAGGAAGTTTTCAACTGTAATATCTTCAAATATTTTCTCAGTCCGTTCCTTTTTCTCTTCTTCTTCTGGGACCCCTATAATTCGAATGTTGATGTGTTTAATATTGTCCGAGAGGTCTCTGAGACTGTCCTCAATTCTTTTCATTCTTTTTTCTTTATTCTGCTCTGCAGTAGTTATTTCCAGTATTTTGTCTTTCAGGTCACTTAACCATTCTTCTCCCTCAGTTATTCTGCTATTGATTCCTTCTAGAGAACTTTTAATTTTATTTATTGTGTTGTTCTTCATTGTTTGTTTGCTCTTTAGTTCTTGTAGGTCCTTGTTAAACATTTCTTGTGTTTCTCCATTGTACCTCCAAGATTTTGAATCACCTTTACTGTTATTACTCTGAATTCTTTTTCAGGTAGACTACCTATTTCCTCTTCATTTGTTTGGTCTGGTGGTTTCTACGTTGCTCCTTCAACTGCTCTGTATTTCTCTGTCTCTCATTTTGCTTAACTTACTGTGTTTGGGGTTTCCTTTTTACCAGCTGCAGGTTCATAGTTCCCGCTGTTTTTGGTGTCTGCCCCCAGTGGGTAAGGTTGGTTCAGTCAGTTGTGTAGGCTTCGTGGTGGAGGGGACTGGTGCCTGTGTTCTAGTGAATGAGGCTTTATCTTGTCTTTCTGGTAGGTAATACCATGTCTGGTGATGTGTTTTGGGGTGTCTGTGAACTTATTATGACTTTAGGCAGCCTCTCTGGTAATGGGTGCGGTTGTGTTCCTGTCTTGCTAGTTGTATGGCATAGTGTGTCCTGCAGTGGGGCTTGCTTGTCTTTGAGTGGAGCTGTGTGTTAGTGTTGGAATGGAGATATCTGGGAGAGCTCTCGCTGATTGATACTACCTGGGGTCGGGAAGTCTCTGGTGGACCAGTGTCCTGAACGCAGCTCTCCCACCTCAGAGGCGCAAGCCTGGCACCCGGCCTGTGCAACCAGACCCTGTCAGCCACACGGCTCAGAAGAAAAGGGAGAAAAAAAGCAAGCAAGAAAAAAAATAAATAAAATAATTCATTAAAATAAAAACATTATCAAAATAAAAAGTAAGGAAAAAAAAGAACACAACCAAACCAATAAAGAAATCCACTAGTGAGAGGAAGTGCTAAAATCTATACTAAAAAGAAAACAAAAAACACACAGACAGAACCCTAGGAAAAATGTTTAAAGCAAACCTATGTATACAAAATCACACAAAGAAGCATACAAATACAGACTCACAAAAAGAGAAAAAGAAAAAATTTATATATATATATATACATATATATATAAAGAAAAAAAAAGAAGAGAACAACCAAAACAATAAACAAATTTACCAATGATAACAAGCTCTAAATACTAAGCTAAGATAAACATAAAATCAGAAAGAAATTAGATACAGAAAGCAAACCCCAAGTCTACAGTTGGTCTCAAAGTCCACAGCCTCAGTTTTGGAATGATTCGATGTCTTTTCAGGTATTCTACAGATGCAGGGTACATCAAATTGATTGTGGAGCTTTAATCCGCTGCTCATGAGGCTGCTGGGAGAAATTTCCCTTTCTCTTCTTTGTTCGCACAGTTCCCGGGGTTCAGCTTTGGATTTGGCCCCGCCTCTGTGTGTAGGTCGCCTTAAGGCGTCTGTTCTTCGCTCAGACAGGACGGGGTTAAAGGAGCAGGTGATTCGGGGGCTCTGGCTCACTCAGGCCAGGGGGAGGGAGGGGTATGGATGTGGGGCGAGCCTGCGGCGGCAGAGACTGGCATGATGCTACACCAGCCTGAGGCGCGCCTTGCGTTCTCCCGGGGAAGTTGTCCCTGGATCACGGGACCCTGGCAGTGGCGGGCTGCACAGGCTCCCGGGAGGGGGGGTGTGGATAGTGACCTGTGCTCGCACACAGGCTTCTTGGTGGCAGCAGCAGCAGCTTTAGCGTCTCATGCTGGGTCTCTGGTGTCCACGCTGATAACCGTGGCTTACACCCATCTCTAGAGCTCTTTTAGGCAGTGCTCTGTATTCCGTCTCCTCGTGCACCTCGAAACAGTAGTCTCTTGCCTCTTAGGCAGGTCCAGGCTTTTTCCCGGATTCCCTTCCAGCTAGCCGTGTAACCCCTTCAGGCTGTGTTCACGCTGCCAACCCCAGTCCTCTCCCTGCGCTCCGACCGAAGCCCGAGCCTCAGCTCCCAGCCCCGCCCGCCCCGGCGGGTGAGCAGACAAACCTCTCAGGATGGTGAGTGCCGGCCGGCACCCATCCTCTGTGCAGGAATCTCTCTGCTTTGCCCTCCGCACCCCTGTTGCTGTGCTCTCCTCCGTGGCTCCGAATCTTCCACTCCGCCCACCCCCCGTCTTCAGCAGTGAAGGAGCTTCCTAGCGTGTGGAAACCTTTCCTCCTTCACAGCTCCCTCCCAGAGGTGCAGGTCCCGTTCCTCTTCTTTTGTCTCTGTTTTTTCTTTTTTTCTTTTGCCCTACCCAGGTACATGGGGAGTTTCTTGCCTTTTGGGAAGTCTGAGGTCTTCTGCCAGCATTCGGTAGGTGTTCTGTGGGAGGTGTTCCACGGGTAGATGTATTTCTGGTGTATCTGTGGGGAGGAAGGTGATCTCCACGTCTTACTGTTCCACCATCTTGAAGGTCTTTCAAATAATTATTGAGTTAAGGTCATTCATAGGAATGCAGAGGCAAGCTTAGGGTTAATGTTCTAGCAAGCAGTTGGACTTTTAACATTTGTGAAATGTGATATTATCATGGAAAAAAAACGGCATTCAAAATAGGAGTCAACTTTATTTTACACTGATACATTCTCTGGAATTTTGAGTAGATATCATCACTCATCATCGTAGAGCAGAAGGGGATTTTAAAGACCATGTATGTCCTACCTTTTTTTTTTCTTTTTTTTTAAATGCTGATATTTATCATTGTCAGGTCTCATCACTAGTGCTACATTGTCCCATATTTGAGTGGTGAGGCAACATTCAAACTTATGTTCACAGAATTCCTTAGTCTTTTTTTATTTTGCTATGTAATCTGATTTTTCTGACGTTAAACATGTGACTGTTACTTAAGAAGTGTGATTGTTAACTCTATAGGTTATTTTTATGTGGGTTAAAGTATTATATACAGACTTTCACATACTTTTAAATTCTCATTTAGACTACTTAGGTAGTTTTAATTAATAAATGATGTGATATTTCTTTTCCCTCTTAAGATTCTAACATGGCTAGGACTGTTCTACCCTAAGAACTTAGCCCCATGTTAATCATTATAAGAAACATTCTTTATGTGCGAGTAAGATGACAAATTCTACCTGTTCTGCATCTCCCAAACAAAATATCTCATTCATTTGAATCCCTTAGAAATTTCTATAAAACTCCTCTTAAGATACATGAAGTATTATGTGAGTTCCTTCTGCAGAGATATGTTTCTTTCCTCTTTCTGTTTTTCTCATTCCCCATCCAAACCAGAGCAAAACCCACCTGAAATATTAATACTTAACTCTCTGATACTGGTGCTTGATACAAGCCCTTACCAGATTGATAGCCACATAGTAAATAACTTAAACTTTTTGAGAAGTCATATTGAGAGTATAGCAGTGATAGGTGAGATGGGAGAATAAAACAGAACATCTTATTATTAGATAGATTTGTATTCCAAGAATAAAAGGGATGCAATGAAATTATTGAAGCTCTAAAAGTAGAAAATGGTGGTTACTGCGCTCAGGGTCAAGCACACCATTTGATGAGAGCAGCAATTTCACGGTCAGTGGAACAGAATACATATGGTAGAATTATTTCCCCAGTAGTAGCAATTTGGATGATTACTGTCTTTAATATATTGGTTTACATTTAACTTTTCTAGTTCAATTTTTAGGTTCAACATAATAAAATAATATTAGTAAAATAGTAAGGAAGGAGGAGGAAAACAATTGTTTAACTGTGACTAGCAGAGCATCTGTGTGATTCATTTCTAAATTCCTTGTAATCAGGGAAAAGAATTCCAGTGTTCTGTTCTAAAAATAGTGCAGTATTCTGTTCTAAAAAGCAGATGTATGGCTATTTGTTACTGATGTTGGACAATTTCATTTATAAACTAATGTGTTTATGTAACAGCACTGGATCAAACTTCCACCATCTGTGTTATATTCAAAAGCTTATTTGGGACATTTGCTGCCTACAGTACTGAAACAGTTCCTTTGTTTTGCTAACAATTGGGGTTGTTGTTCTGTATGATTGGACCCTGGCATTTTACTCTTCATTTACCCTGGAGAAAATCTTGTTATCCACATGTAATTCACTGAGAGACATACAGTGTTCTTTGATAAATTATTTAAGACATTCATGTCACGAATACTAAGGTATGTGTCTTAATGGAACTCGAGAACCAGAAGGTCCCTTAGAGGCAGATTACCTCTAAAGTGTGGGTAACTCCACTGTCAACCAGATCCTCTGGGTTCAGATTCTCATTTGAATATTGGTAGCTCTGTAAATTGGAGAAGATATGTAACTCTCTGTGCTTCAATTTATTTTCCTTTAAATTAGGCTTAATAATAATATTCATCCTCATGGAATTGATGTGAGGGTTAAACATTGATACAAGGAAGATACCTGTAACATTGTATGTAAGCAGTATATAACATTAGCTATTATTTTCCAGTTTAACTTTCTCAGTTTACAGATGATGGAAGAAAGACTGATGCTTTGAAAGGCACTGATGACTAATGTAAAACAAACAAACATACAAATTTGGAATCGATCAACAGAGCTTAAATTCAGTTCATCCCCTTCCTAGCTGTGTGGCTATGTGGCTTTTGTAGTGCAAATGTTACCAAATGTAAAATAAGGGAAAGAATATTATATTCTTAGGAGGTAATTTGTGGATTGTGTCTAAGAAAATATTTAGGGTTTCCTTATTTTTATTTTTCTGGATATTTTCAATCGTATGTGGGATTTTCTCTATGACCCAAGAAGAGAGATTTCAGTTTTTTGTTTTCAGATGTTTCTATTTGTTTTTTGTTGTTGTTATTATTATTACTTGCAGAGTGATGAGAATATGCATACTATCTTTTCCTACTTTGGGGAGTTATTACATTTTTCTTCAGGGCTGAAAATATTGACGCTTTTGGTAAATAATCAGTGGATACTTGAAAGCAGGTTATGTTCTGTTCTCTTTTTCAAGATACAGAGCTTGGTATACACTATTGGATGATTATGTTATTTAGATCTTCTTGGTCCTTATTTTTATCCCTTTAATTTTCAGGGATGGAGAGATAGGACTAATGCATTTGTCCTTTTCTTCCTATGTGTTCTCTCTAGTTTGCTTTATGCTGTTGATGTTGTGGTATTATGGGCATAGGTATTCATTGTGAACTACAACTTATAACAACAAAAAAATACCCTCCATAAATTTGTCTAATGTTTCGTGGCCTGACTTAATGTTTGCCTGTTAAAAGATTTCAATCCTGGATTTCTTTTTGTGTGATTTTTTCGTATACTTTGACATCTTGGTTTCACTTTTCTAAAGTATATTGTATAAGGTGTATTTCTTATAGAGCCTATAGTTGGGTTTTATTTTGGGAAAAGAAATATAGAAGTCTTTTATTTATTATGTGAAACTTACATGTGATCTTAGTTCCAGCATGTCATTTTATGTGTTATAATATATTTTATTTAGGTTTTTGTTTTTCTATTTATGGATATAATTTTTTTCTAATGCTAAACTTTATCACTATAATCCTATAGAACTATATGTAATATTATTAATCTTCTATTTTTAAATAGTCTCTTCTTCTTACCTGAACATTTCATTTTATATTTTCTTCTGTTTTGTTACTGTGATTGTCTTCTTTACAGAGCTCAACCAAGCTTATGAATTTTCTTTGATTATTTTCTATATCTGTCATTTTAATTTACCTTTTCTCTTTTTAAACATTTGTACTCATTTAAACTATTTCCACTTTCCTATTCTGTTTCAATTTTTGTATCCTTTGTTTCTTCGTGTTATTTTAGTATTTATATATTTCCTGTGCTACATTCAGATTCACCTTATTTCTATGATGTTTTTATATTTTCTTCCATTTTTTGTTGAACCCTCTGTCCCCCAACTCAATTTTTAAATCTCTCCTGATTGTTTTGTTATTTATTCCCTGAACTGTTGGCCTTTTGCCTAGTGTTCTTGATTCATTGAAGGAATTATCTTTTTAACTCAGTGGTGAAAATATATGGTCACAATTTTTATCATCTTCATAGCTGGGAATTTGTCATTTTCTGTACATGCTTCACCTGTTCTTTCACTCCTTAAAAAAAAAATCTTTGTACATATGTTATTCAGGATTTTTAAAATTATGCATCATTGAAGGGAGGATATTTTCATAGATCAATTATAGTTCAGGTAGGGGGTAGGGTAGGGGTTGTGTAAGGCTGGGTTCAAGGCTAATTATAATCATTATTATAATACCAAGTTTCTTCCATGTAAGTTCAGTTTTTCTTATCCCCAACGAATGAGGTAGGCAGCTTCATGGGATTTTGTTTCTATTTTTTCTTTTTATTTCATCCTTTTTTTTTTTTTTTTTTTTATAAAGCAAGGCTCCCTTTTCTTCTGTAATCACTATGACAAACTGGTTAACTGGTTTCTGGAAAGAAGACTTATGAATTAATTCATTAGTTAGCCTTACTTTTTCTGTTTCTCAGACCTAAACCAAATTCAGTACTCTTCTGCTACCAGCCAGTATAAGTCCTGTTCCCATTGTTAAAAAAGAGAATTCCAAGTTTGCTACTCCTGGAGTGGCCCTCACCTTGAAGAAGTTCACTTTTTCTTCCTTTCTAAGATTCTCCATGCTTAGTTCACACTCCTTGATATACTATCTTCTTCCTACACCTTTCCCTACTTGATCCATGTTGCTTTGGGCCACAAATCTACCTATAGGGGGAGAAGGGTTGGGTTATTATATGTTTCTCAATTTTCCCAAAATATGAAATTACCTTTTCTGTTGTTTTTTGTTGCTTTTTGGATGACTTCTTAGAAATTTTTATTTTTTGCTCAGATGTTTAAATCCATATATCCATTGTTATACCTGTTAGTACAAACTCATTCAGTGAAGAAAACTAATCACTAACTTAACGAGATTCATTTTAAAAGTAATGAGGTACTTTTCCTTGTTTAAAAAACAAACTGGATTAATGTCAAGAAAGATGTATAAGAAAATAATCATGCTTAAAGCTAAACGTTATTTTTCTTGAATGAAAAAAAAAATCAAATTACCTAATTCAAAAAGATGGAAACTATCCAGGAAAGTTTAGATTCTGAAGAACTTCTCTGGATCCAGTTAGTGTTTCTGCTGTATTCTTTCCTGATTTCAAGGAAACATTTTTATACTTGTTACCTTGAATAGCATTTACAATTCATTATTGAGGTTCTCTGGGATTACTTATCTCATGATAACTCTTATTACTTATCCTATGATGAGTTCATCTAGTAATCTTTACTCCTAATATCTCCTAAGATTTGCATTTTGGAACTATTTCTATGCTAAGGTTGCTTGGCATAATAACATTAGGATAAATTTACAGACTATCCTACATATTAAATTAGGGACCAGAATAACACTTACCATAAATTTTCATACTCACTAATTGACATAACACACATAGGACATCAGAGTCAATGAAAAAAATTATTTTTTACATTGTTTTTTCAGCTTCTATAAGTACTTTGATGAGTACTATTAATGTTCATGAGTGCCAAACAGAGTTCTATGCAATGAGATTGTAATAAGACATATCAAGCTAGTTCAATAAAGAAGGGTCAGGGTGAACTTATCTCAAATAAACGTAGAAAAATGTTTCACAATTAAAACCTGGTGTCCAATAGTACAGTTTTTACTGAACTAAAGAAAAATCTGCAAAGTAAGCATTTGTAATAGCATTTACCAATCTAAACATGGAAATATTTTTAAGTTAAAATTGTAATTTATGTCTGGGCTTTATACTCTACTGCATCAACAATTTTGTGATTCTGCACTTCCCCCCCACCCCCATAAGCTTGTGTATTCAGTTTAACTGATGGTTTATTTATTACAAAGAACTGTGCCTTAGACTGTTAAAATAAATATAAAGGGAAAAATAGCATTGTCAGCATTTAGTATCAAGGATAAAGAAGTAAACCAGGCCAAGCTCTTAGTTTCTAAGCTTAAAGAATGTGATTATTTATCAAACAAACATTAGTTTGAAAATAGGAGTGTCAATGTAGACCAGTCTGCTAATCTGTAATTGTTGCAAGATGTTTGCTTCAAGACAGGAAAGAATTTAAATTTTATCATCAACACATTTATTGAAAAAGCAGTGTCATCATTGCTCCTATCAAGCTAAGTTTAATTGAGGAATATAGAAATAGAAATATAATTCCTGTACTCTATGGGGTTAGGAACCACAAGCTCCGGACTTTTGAGGGAATGCAGTATCACATGAAAATTATTTCTAAGTCTGCTGTTGGATAGTCATCATCATTAAGCATGATTGCTTGCCTTCTATTTATAGATACAGAGTAAAAGAGTTTTAAGTTTGGCACCTAGGGTAGTTAAAGTATATTAATGTCTGTATATCTGATGTCATTCATTTGGGAAAACAAAAGACTTGTTTGGGACTGAGCATCTCTTTACTATATTGTTGTGAAACGGCCAGCCACATTCCTTTTACATATTTACTTCCAGATAATGTTTGATATGTGATATAGGGTAAGTAGGGGAGGGACTATGTTGTGGTCAAATTCTATCATCAGAGATTCTTAGTCATAGTGAGGGAGCTTAGACACTCAGGACTTCCTAGAGCAAAGCTTTTTCTTAAAGATTATCTGTCACTGTGATTTTATTTTTACTTGTGGGAGAGGTCACCAGTCTTTGTGAAGTTTTGCATCGATCCATCCACATCAGCCACATTACCAGCTACATCTCTACCACAGTGACTTCGTAGGCCACTTCTGAAAGCTGGAAAATTTTCTTGTGGAACTTTTCACTAAGTTATATCCCATTTCATTCCTTAAGAGCCATCAAATTAATAATCATAGCTCAATTTGTAGGAGAACTCTTTGTTGTGATATATTTAAGAATTTTTTTAGATTTAACAGTACTTTGTTTATTGCTATAATGAAAAGATCAGGGTAAAATGTCACCAAATTGTATTACTTTAAAACAAGTAGACTATAAAATAGGATGTAACTAACATATATAATTTTATAAAATATAAATATTTAAACAGTTTGACTCCTATGATACAGTTGGACAAGTTCATATGGAAAACAAATGAATATTTCTTATCCTATGACCAAAGAGTTACAGGCTTTCTTGGATATGATTTAACATATAAAGCAACAACAAAACTCACAAAAAACAATACCAAGATAGTAAATTGAAATAAACTTCAGAAAATCAATCAGTGGACATCTGACCTTTATCAAAGAGTAACTTCTATACAATTTTTTTAGGATTATGAGTTCAATTTATAGATTATAATGCAAATTGCCATGTTACAACAATAGAAAATCTGTTGTACAAAACTTTCCCAGAGACAAAATGCCTGGATACTTTCAAAATTACAGAGGGTAAAATGATCATTTTAAAGAACCGGATGTTCTTCAAGCATTTTCATACCAGGAAAAGAGTAAAGCGGAAGCACTGAAGTGAGTGCCATTTATACACAGTTACATACTGTATATTTGATTAGTTATGCTTAATAGAAAATGTGTCCTTTATGGCACAGAGCTCTTCAGATTTCTCTTATGAAAAAAGGAGACATGAAGTGGATGATCTTAAACAAAGAACTGCTCAGTTTCTAGCCTTTGGAGGAAGAGCACATAAATCTTTCCTCTCAGACCAGTGACATTGTATTAATTTACAATAACTGTTTTCTGATTCAAAATCTACTTTGGGGAAACCTTTTAGGAAATTATCTTGCCTAGCTGAAAAGGTGAGATCTTTAATAACTAGTCCTTTTGTCTAAAGAAAGTTGATGTGCAGGCCCACTCTTTCCCTGAAGAAAAGGTTATCCCCAAGGATGTGTGTGTGTGTTTGTATGTGTGTATGTGAATGTGTTTGTGTTTGTCTTTATATGTATTCTCTGGACAAGAATCTTACTCAGGTTGGAAATTTACATACAGCCATTTTGGTTGGGTGATGCCAGCCAAAACGTCTCCACTCACTGATACTAAGTCAAGAATTATAAACTGCTACTTCTTTTGATAGCAAGTATTGCATTGTACATTTATTTTAAAAAATAAAAGAAAATTTAAACGTAGTCATTCAGCGCTTCATATGTAGTTGTGTGTCACTCCTTGGAAATACTTTGAATCTTTTTTTCCCTCATAATAAGAGGAAGGGTGACAATTGCAATTATGATTTAAGCGTTTGGCATACAGTAGTTAACTTGTGAATCGTCATGGTCTGTAGCTACTGGTCTCCTGAAGTTCAGAGAACTCAGAGATGCAACAAATTTATTTCTGTGAGGTTATACTCTATGAAAACACAGAAGAGAATAAAACAAATGATTTGCCATTTCAAAAAATAATCTCAAGATCCGGGTACTTTTTTTTTTAACTGAAATTTGAGAGTGTGATTTCCATAGCTGCATTTTCAGTGACTTTGACAAGGATAATATGGTTCACATTTCCATCTATTGATGACCAAAGGCTCTGTTCAAATGATGTAAAAAATATTCTCTGCCATTTATAGCAAGAAAGTAAAAAGCAAACAATTTGCTGCTATACACTAGGGAATAAGATGACATACACTTTAAGGAAATTAAACTTTCATTTTATATAGGAGAATTCCAGGATGGATTTTGCTTCAATATCATATTCTTAAAAGAAAGGTGTTCATTTCTTGTATTCAGATATGTCTTTGTAATTGGAAGCCAACTGAAATACAGTACTCGATCTCATAGAATTTAACCCCAGCAAAACTAGGCAATGATATTAATGCTTCCATTTGTAGAATGCTTTAGAATATACACAGGTGCTTTCACATTTATAACTTTATATTTAAGATGAAACTGAGTTTAGGAAAGAGAGCTCTTCTTATGTCTATTTGAAAAGGAATTAAACATGCCCAGTGAGGCGCTGTGACTGCTAAAACCCATAGCTGGAGAGGTTTATGTGCTAAAAAGCATGGTACTTTCATGAGAGCACAGAAGAGCTTAAAATATTAGGAGACGTGCCTCTATAGCCAATAACCTTGATGACTGAGGTCATTCCTCAAATGCTTGGAAATTTTTTGGAATATTGACTTAATTCTGCTTGATACTAATTAACAGAGTTATTTCTTGATCCATGTCCTAGCATGAAGGTATTTTCATATTTTTTGACTATACCTCCAGATCATATTAACATATTTTAGTTGCAAGGTCTCTCTTATGCTATAGGACCTGATTCATCTGAAGTGTAAAAATAACATAAGCTAAAAGAAATTTTAAAAGAAACATATGAGAAGGTTCTTAGCTGCTAGTCGTTGGGGATTATATTAAAATGATGGTGAAATATCTTCACCCTTCAGATTGAGAAAATAAAGCCTGATGGTATCAGTTTTTGAAAGGATGTGAAGAAATGGACACCTTCATATATACTTTGTGGGAGTGTAGAAAGTACAACCCTGCAGAGCAATTGTCAGTATCCAGAGAAAAATGGAGATGTATATAGATTGCCCCCCCAACATTCCACATTAGAAACCCTTAATGAGAACAAGACTTAGATTTGGACATTTATTGCAGTGTCGTTTGTAATAGTAAAACAGTTGAAATACTGTTTATGTTTATGTTGCTATAGTCTCATTTGATGGCATGTTTCTCAGTTAAAGGAAGGAAATACATGTTCATAAAAAAAATTTGAGAGGTCAAAACATTGTTGAATGAAAAAGGAAAGATGTAAAATGTTGCATAGGATATTATAGGATATTATTTACATATATTTAAAGAACTTGTATACTATATATGTATATACACATATGTCCATATATTCATATGCATACACACAATATATATAAGTATAGATACACATATTCTAGGTATCATGTATCTGTTTTCAAGGAAGAAAGATAAGCAAAAAAGTAACACCACTAGCCCTTCCACCAATATCTCCTTACATCTTATTGGCCACAAGCAAGTCACATGGCCACCACTAATCAGAAAAGAACCTGGAAAATCAACTGTCTTCAAAAGAGGAAGAGGATTGTTGTCATTGGCTGGGACTAATCATGGTTCATTCATGTTCCAAACAAAATGAGCATTCGGTAGGCAAAAATGGAGGATTTAAGCAGCCAGTCATGTGTGGCAGTTAGTAAAACACACTCTTGAATATAGTTCTATTTTTTTCAATATTTAGTGATGAAAATACCCCTTGAATCCCCTCCAGATTTCAAGCTCTTTTTGCAGAGATCCTATATTTAATGTTTTTTTCTCATGTCCCCAGGGCATTCGGTGATGGAAATATGCAAAGCACTAAAAAAATACTTGTTGATTAAATAACCCTGAGAAGAGGAGACTCACAATTTTACAAACGAGAAATTTAACTTAGTATTTCATAAAAGTTTTCTGGACCACAGTTGTCACACTGAAAAAAAAAATCATTGAATTCATTTATATAGTATATTATGTCATTTGTGCTAAATTTTAAAAGTACTTTCTACTATTCTTTTTTTGCATAACTGCTTGAGATTGAAAAATCTACTTATGATATACTATTACATTACAGCATAATGTCCATTCATTGCAGTAGAATTTATAAAAAGATAAGGACACAAGATCAAGTCCTATCTTATCAATTCTTAAATTAGGAATTGCTTTATTATCCAAGACATCTTGAAGACCTAGGTAGACTGTTTCCTTTAGAAATTTAACAGAGACTTTATATATTATGACGTTTTCTTAGGTTGGATTCCTGAAAAAAAAAAAAAATCTGAGACAGAGATTTGTTTTCATGAAGTTACTGGGGAGTGAGCTGAAAACAAAAACCCATAAGGAAGGGAAGGAAGCAGGATTAAGCAGGGCAAGATGTTCAGCCACCATATGTGGTATCAACTTTGGCAAGTGCTCTTCCTGGGGAGGGACTCAACTGAGACCTGTCAGCAACTGACATGTATAAAAGCTCAGTCCTAAAGAGAATATGGACAGAGCACCTCAATATTTTTCTGTACATGTGTTTTCACTGGTCACTATTACTAAATTCCCAACACAAATAGCAGATGAGCATTGATACTTTTGCTCTGAGTTTTAACTGTTTTGACATAAAGCAAGTCAGTACTTAGCATTCTTCCAAGCATTATTGGAGCAAGATTATATTATTTTCAATTTAGGGATTATAGGCACAAAATTTTGTAAATTGCAATGATTATTGTTTATTTCACAAGTATCTATCAAATGAAATGTCCCTATTAATTAGAGAATAAAGTAACTCAAATCAGAAAAATTAAACCACAGTGACACATAACCATATATCACTAGCAAACTTGAAAAATAACTAAATAATAGCAAGAATGAGCCTTGTGAAAATTCCAGTAGCCTTCTGTGTAGAGTCCAGAAGACCATCCCCAGATTCACTGATTCACTGGGAGGCATCACAGGATGCAAAAAATAGGCATATCACAACACATAGGTTTATTACAGCAAAAGGATGCAAAGCAAAGGGAAGATGAATGGGGCAAAGTCCACAGGAAACCATACTCAAGTTTTCATGAATTCTTTCCCTTTGGAGTAAACGGGAGGTACTTAATTCCTCCAGTGTCAGATTATGACAACATGTGTAAAGAGTTGACAACCAAGAAAAGCATAAGAAATTCAGTGTCCAAGGTTTGTTATTTCTTCTTGTTTTGTTTTTAATATTTCCCTCAACAAATTGACTCATTAGGTTTTCTTCCTCTTTTTTTTATTAGACATTTTGTTTTGAGCAGTTTTAGGTTCACAGAAAAATTGAGGGAAAGGTAAAGAGATTTCCCATAGACTCCATTTCCCTCCCACTTACATAGTCTCTACTGTTATCAATATCTACCTTGGGACTTCCCTGGTGGTGCAGTGGTTAAGAATCCTCCTGCCAGTGCAGGGGACATGGGTTCGATCCCTGGTCCGGGAAGATCCCACATGCTGCGGAGCAACTAAGTGCGTGCACCACGACTACTGAGCCTGCGCTCTGTAGCCCGCAAGCCACAGGTACTGAACCTGCGTACTTAGAGCCCGTGCTTTGCAACAAGAGAAGCCACCACAGTGAGAAGCCCAAGCACCACAATGAAGAGTAGCCCCTGATTGCCGCAGCTAGAGAAAGCCCAGGTGCAGCAACGAAGACCCAACGCAGACATAAATAAATTAATTAATTAATGAAAAAAAAATCTACCTCAAAACCGGTACATTTCTTACAATTGATAATTTACATTGATGCATTGTAATCCCCCCAAGTCCCTAGTTTACATTATAGTTCATTCTTGGTGTTGTACAGTCTGTGGGTTTGGGTGAATGTATATTCCAGATTGTGGCCACTCTAATAGACATGCAGTGGTATCTCGTTTTAATTTTTCTCACCATTAAGCACAATGCTAGCTGTAGGGTTTTAGTAGATGTTCTTTACCAAGCTGAAGATGTTCCCCTCTATTCCTAGTTTACTGAAAGTTTTCATCATGAATGGGTGCTGAATTTTACCAAAAGCTTTTTCTACATCTATTGATATAATCGTGTGTTTTTTCTGTTTTAGCCTGTTGATTTGATAGACTACATTAATTGATTTTTCGGTGTTGAACTAGCCTTGCATACATGGGGGAAAAAATTTCACTTGGTTGTTATGTATAATTCTTTTATTATTATTATTTTTGCGGTACACGGGCCTCTCACTGTTGTGGCCTCTCCCGTTGCGGAGCACAGGCTCCGGACATGCAGGCTCAGCGGCCATGGCTCATGGGCCCAGCCGCTCCGTGGCACGTGGGATCTTCCAGGACCGGGGCACGAACCCGTGTCCCCTGCATCGGCAGGCGGACTCTCAACCACTGTGCCACCAGGGAAGCCCTGTATAATTCTTTTTATACATTGTCGGATTTGATTTGCTAATATTTTGTTGCGGATTTTTACATCTATGTTCATGAAAGATACTGGTTTGTAGTGTTCTTATACTGTCTTTGTCTGACTTTGGTATTACAGTAACGTTGGTCACATAGAATGAGTTAAGACATATTTCATCTGCTATCTTTTGAAACAGATTGTAAAGAATTGGTATAATTTCTTCCTTAAGAAATTAAGGAATTAATTTGTCAGAATTCACTACTCAACCCATCTAGGGCTGGTGCTTTCTGCTTTGGAAGGTTATAAATTATTGATTCAGTTTCTTTAATAGATATAGGTTTATTCAGATTATCTATTTCTTCTTCTGTGAGTTTTAGCAGATTGTGTCTTTTAAGAAATTGGTCTGTTTCATCTAGGTTATCAAATCTGTGGGCCTAAGATTGTTCACAGTTTCCTTTATTATCCTTACAATATCTGAGGGATTTGTAGTGGTGTTCCTCCTTTCATTTCTGATATTAGTAATTTGTGTCCTCTCTCTTTTTTCTTGGTTTGGCTAGAGGCTTATCAATTTTATTGATCATTTCACAGATCAAGCTTTTTTTTAAAAAAAATATTTATTTATTTTTGAATTTTTGAATTTTATTTATTTTTTTATATAGCAGGTTCTCATTAGTCATCAGTTTTATACACATCAGTGTACACATGTCAATCCCAATCACCCAGTGCATCACACCATCACCCCCACCCCTGGCTGCTTTCCCTCCTTGGTGTCCATACGTTTGTTCTCTACATCTGTGTCTCAATTTCTGCCCTGCACACTGGTTCATCTGGACCATTTTTCTAGGTTCCACATATATGCCTTAATATACAATATTTGTTTTTCTCTTTCTGCCTTACTTCACTCTGTATGACAGTCTCTAGATCCATCCATGTCTCAACAAATGACCCAATTTTGTTCCTTTTTAAAGCTGAGTAATATTCCACTGTATATATGTACGACATCTGCTTTATCCATTCATCTGTCGATGGGCATTTAGGTTGTTTCCATGAGCTGGCTATAGTAAATAGAGCTTCAATGAACATTGGGGTGCATGTATCTTTTTGAATTATGGTTTTCTCTTGGTATAGGCCCCGTAGTGGGATTGCTGGATCATATGGTGATTCTACTTTTAGTTTTTTAAGGAATGTCCATACTGTTCTCCATAGTGGCTGTGTCAATTTACATTCCCACCAACAGTGCAAGAGGGTTCCCTTTTCTCCACACTCTCTCCAGCATTTGTTGTTTGTAGATTTTCTGATGATGCCCATTCTAACAGGTGTGAGGTGATACCTCATTGTACTTTTGATTTGCATTTCTCTAATAATTAGTGATGTTGAGCAGCTTTTCATGTGCTTCTTGGCCATCTGTATGTCTTCTTTGGAGAAATGTCTATTTAGGTCTTCTGCCCATTTCTGGATTGGATTGTTTGTTTTTTAATATTGAGCTGCATGAGCTGTTTATATATTTTGGAGATTAATCCTTTGTATGTTGCTTCATTTGAAAATATTTTCTCCGATTCTGAGGGTTGTCTTTTCATCTGGTTTATGGTTTCTTTTGCTGTGGAAAAAGCTTTTAAGTTTCATTAGGTCCCATTTGTTTAATTTTGTTTTTATTTCCATTACTCTAGGAGGTGGATCAAAAAAGATCTTGCTGTTATTTATGTCAAAGAGTGTTCTTCCTATGTTATGCTCTAAGACTTTTATAGTGTCCGGTCTTACATTTAGGTCTTGAATCCATTTTGAGTTTATGTCTGTGTATGGTGTTCGGGAGTGTTCCAATTTCATTCTTTTACGTGTAGCTGTCCAGTTTTCCCAGCATCACTTATTGAAGAGACTGTCTTTTCTCCATTGTATATCCTTGTCTCCTTTGTCATAGATTAGTTGACCATAGGTGTGTGGGTTTATCTTTGGGCTTTCTATCTTGTTCCATTGATTTATATTTCTGTTTTTGTGTCAGTACCATATTGTCTTGATTACTGTAGCTTTGTAGTATAGTCTAAGGTCAGGGAGTCTGATTCCTGTAGCTCCACTTTTTGCCCTCAAGACTGCTTTGGCTGTTCGGGGTCTTACATACAAATTTTAAGATTTTTTGTTCTAGTTGTGTAAAAAATGCCATTGGTATTTTGATAGGGATTGCATTGAATCTGTAGATTGCTTTGGGTAGTATAGTCATTTTCACAATATTGATTGTTCCAATCCAAGAACATGGTATATCTCTCCATTTGTTGGTATCATCTTTAATTTCTTTCGTCAGTGTCTTATAGTTTTCTGCCTAGGTAGGTTTACTGTCTCCCTAGGTAGGTTTATTCCTAGGTATTTTATTCTGTTTGTTGCAATTGTAAATAGGAGCGTTTCCTTAATTTCTCTTTCAGATGTTTCATCATTAGTATATAGGAATGCAAGAGACTTCTGTTGTTAATTTTG
The DNA here is from genome assembly GCF_949987515.2 of Delphinus delphis. Taxonomy (NCBI): domain Eukaryota; kingdom Metazoa; phylum Chordata; class Mammalia; order Artiodactyla; family Delphinidae; genus Delphinus; species Delphinus delphis. Next base: position 29,533,312 of record NC_082686.1, read on the forward strand.
TATCCTGCAACTTTACCAAATTCATTGATTAGCTCTAGTAGTTTTCTGGTGCCATCTTTAGGATTCTCTATGTATACTATCATGTCATCTACAAACACAGTTTTACTTGTCTTTTCCAGTTTGTATTCCTTTTATTTCTTTTTCTTCTCTGATTGCCATGGCTAGGACTTCCAAAACTATGTTGAATAATCGTGGTGAGAATGGACATCCTTGTCTTGTTCCTGATCTTAGGGGAAACGCTTTCAGTTTTTCACCATTGAGAATGATGTTTGCTGTGGGTTTGTCATATATGGCCTTTATTATGTTGATATAGGTTCACTCTGTGCCCACTTTCTTGAGAGTTTTTATCATAAATGGGTGTTGAATTTTGTCAAAAGCTTTTTCTGCATCTATTGATATGATCATATGGTTTTTATCTTTCAGTTTTTTAATATGGTGTATCACATTGATTGATTTGCTTATATTCAAGGATAAATCCCACTTGATCATGCTGTATGATCCTATTAATGTGTTGTTGTATTCTGTTTGCTAGTGTTTTCTTGAGGATTTTTGCATCTATATTCATCAGTGATATTGGTCTGTAGTTTTCTTTTTTTCTCCTATCTATGTCTGGTTTGGGTATCAGGGTGATGGTGGCCTCATAGAATGAGCTTGAGAGTGTTCCTTCCTCTGCAATTTTTTGGAAGAATTTGAGAAGGATGGGTGTTAACTCTTTTTTAAAGGTTGCTAGAATTCACCTGTGAAGCCATCTGGTCCTGGACTTTTGCTTGCTGGAAGATTTTTAATCACAATTTCAATTTCATTACTTGTGATTGGTCTGTTCATATTTTCTATTTCTTCCTGGTTCAGTCTTGGAAGGTTATACCTTTCTAAGAAGTTGTCCATTTCTTCCAGGTTGTGCATTTTATTGGCATGGAGTTGCTTGTAGTAGTCTCTTAGGATGCTGTGTATTTCTGTGGTGTCTGTTGTAACTTCTTTTTCATTTCTAATTTTATTGATTTGAGTCCTCTCCCTCTTTTTCTTGATGAGTCTGGCTAATGGTTTATCAATTTTGTTTATCTTCTCAAAGAACCAGCTTTTAGTTTTATTGATCTTTACTATTGTTTTCTTTGTTTCTATTTCATTTACATGTGCTCTGATCTTTATGATTTCTTTCCTTCTGCTAAGTTTGGGTTTTGTTTGTTCTTCTTTCTCTAGTTCCTTTAGGTGTAAGGTTAGATTGTTTCTTTGAGATGTTTCTTGTTTCTTGAGGTAGGCTTGTATAGCTATATACTTCCCTCTTAGAATTACTTTTGCTGCATTCCATAGGTTTGGTGTCTTCGTGTTTGCATCATCATTTGTCTCTAGGTATTTTTTTGATTTCCTCTTTGATTTCCTCAGTGATCTCTTGATTATTTAGTAACGTGATGTTTAGCCTCCATGTATTTGTTTTTTTTACGTTGTTTCCCTGTAATTCATTTCTAATCTCATAGCGTTGTGGTCAGAAAAGATACTTGATATGATTTCAATTTTCTTAAATTTCTTAAATCATATTGATATGATTTCAATTTTCTTAAATTTATTTATTTATTTATTATAAATTTAAATTTATTAAATTATCTTAATTTGTGACCCAAGATGTGATCTATCCTGGAGAATGTTCCATGCGCACTTGAGAAGAAAGTGTAATCTGCTGTTTTTGGATGGAATGTCCTATAAATATCAATTAAATCTATCTGATTTAATGTGTCATTTAAAGCTTCTGTTTCCTTATTTATTTGCACTTTGGATGATCTGTCCATTCATTTAAGTGAGGTGTTATAGTCCCCCACTATTATTGTGTTACTGTTGATTTCCTCTTTTATAGCTGTTAGCAGTTGCCTTATGTATTGAGGTGCTCCTATGTTGGGTGCATATACGTTTATAATTGTTATATCTTCTTCGTGGATTGATCCCTTGATCATTATGTAGTGTCCTTCCTTGTCTCTTGTAACATTCTTTATTCTAAAGTCTATTTTATCTGATATGAGTATTGCTACTCCTGCTTTCTTTTGATTTCCATTTGCAGCGAATATCTTTTTTCATCCCCTCACTGTCCATCTGTATGTGTCCCTAGGTCTGAAGTGGGTCTCTTGTAGACAGCATATATATGGGTCTTGTTTTTGTATCCATTCAGCAAGCCTGTGTCTTTTGGTTGGAGCATTTAATCCATTCGCATTTAGGGTAATTATCAATATGTATGTTCCTATGATCATTTTCTTAATTGTTTTGGGTTAGTTTTTGTAGGTCCTTTGCTTCTCTTGTGTTTCCCACTTAGAGAAGTTCCTTTAGCATTTGTTGTAAAGCTGGTTTGATGGTGCTGAATTCTCTTAGCTTTTGCTTGTCTGTAAAGCTTCTGATTTCTGCATCGAATCTGAATGAGATCCTTGCCAGGTCGAGTAATCTTGGTGTAGGTTCTTCCCTTTTATCACTTTAAGTATATCATGCCACTCCCTTTTGTCTTGTAGAGTTTCTGCTGAGAAATCAGCTTTTAACCTTAAGGGAGTTCCCTTGTATGTTATTTGTTGTTTTTCCCTTGCTGCTTTCAATAATTTTTCTTAGTCTTTAATTTTTGCCAGTTTGATTACTATGTGTCTTGGCATGTTTCTCCTTGGGTTTATCCTGTATGGGACTCTCTGCGCTTCCTGGACTTGGGTGGCTATTTACTTTCCCATGTTAGGTAAGTTTTCAACTGTAATCTCTTCAAATATTTTCTCAGGTCCTTTCTCTGTCTCTTCTCCTGCTGGGACCCCTATAATGCAAATGTTGTTGCGTTTAATGTTGTCCCAGAGGTCTCTTAGGCTGTCTTCATTTCTTTTCATTCTTTTTTCTTTATTCTGTTCTGCAGCAGTGAATTCTACCATTCTGTCTTCCAGGTCACTTATCCGTTCTTTTGCTTCAGTTATTCTGCTCTTGATTCCTTCTAGTGTAGTTTCATTTCAGTTATTGTATTGTTCATCTCTGTTTGTTTGTTCTTTAATTCTTCTAGGTCTTTGTTAAACATTTCTTGCATCTTCTCGATCTTTGCCTCCATTCTTTTTCTGAGGTTGTGGATCATCCTATCATTATTTTGAATTCTTTTTGTGGAAGGCTGCCTATCTCCACTTCATTTAGTTGTTTTCCTGGGGTTGTTAAACTTAGATTGCTGATTTTAGATCTTTCTTACTTTCTAACCTATATATTCAATACTATACATTTTCCTCCAAACAGTGCTTTTGCTGCATCTCACAAATTATGGTAACTTATGTTTTCATTTCATTTCATTCAAAGTAAATTTTTTTTTTTTTTTTTTGTGGTACGCGGGCCTCTCACTGTTGTGGCCTCTCCTGTTGCAGAGCACAGGCTCCAGATGCACAGGCTCAGCAGCCATGGCTCACGGGCCCAGCTGCTCCGCGACATGTGGGATCTTCCCGGACCGGGGCACGAACCTGTGTCCCCTGCATCAGCAGGCTGACTCTCAACCACTGCGCCACCAGGGAAGACCCAAATAACGTATGGGTTCCTCTTTAACCCATATGTTATTTAGAAGTATGTTGTTTAATATGCAAGAGTGTAGGAATTTTCAGTTATCCTTCTGTTATTGATTTCTAGTGTAATACCATTGTGATCTGAAAGCAGACATTGTAAAATTTCTATTCTTTCAAATTTGTTAAAGTGTGTTTTTCGACTCAGAATGTGGTATATCTTGGTGGATGTTCCATGTGAGCTTGAGGAAAATGTGCATTCTCCTGTTGTTGAATGAAGGCTGTATATGTCACTTATATCCAATTGATTGTTTAATTTAACTGCCTTTGCTGATTTTTCTGCTTGCTGGATCTGTCCATTTCTGATAGAGTGGTATTGAAGAAGTCTCCAACTACGGCAGTGGATCATCTATTTCTCTTTGCAATTCTATTATTTTTGCCTTACATACTTTGACACTCTTGTTAGGTGCTTACACCTTAAGGATTGTTTTGTCTTTCTGGAGAATCGACCCCCTTAGGCTTATGTAGTGCACTTTATTTCTGATAATGTTCCTTACTTTGAAATCTTCTGTTTGAAATTAACGTAGATACCCCTGCTTTCTTTTGATTAGTGTTAGCATGGTGTATTTTTCTGCATCCATTTATTTTTTTTTAATTATTTATTTATTGGCTGTATTGGGTCTTCATTGCTGCACACAGGCTTTCTCTAATTGCTGTGATCGGGGGCTACTCTTCCTTGCAATGCATGGGCTTCTCATGGTGGCTTCTCCTGTTGTGGAGCATGGGCTCTAGGCATGTGGGCTACAGTAGTTGTGGCACGTGGGCTCAGTAGTTGTGGCTTACAGGCTCCAGAGAGAAGGCTCAGTAGTTTTGGTGCATGGGTTTTGTTGCTCTGCAGCATGTGTGATCTTCCCGGACCAGAGCTACAACCCGTGTCCCCTGCACCGGCAGGCAGATTCTTAACCACTGTGCCATGAGGGAAGCCCCATCCATTTATTTTTAATCTATATGTGTCTTTATATTTATATGGACAACATATAGTTAGGACTTTTTTTTTAATTAATTCTGACAGTCTCTGTCTTTTAATTGGTGCATTTTGATCATTAATGTTCAAAGTGATTATTGATGTAGTTGAGTTAGTATATACCATTTTGGTTATTGTTTTCTATTTGTTTCACTTGTTCTTTGTTCCCATTTCTTTCTTCAACTCTTTTTTCTGCCTGTGTCCAAGGTTTTTATTGGGCCCATTCACATAGGCACCTTCTGCCTAGCATGTACCCAAATTCTAAACTCAAAGAAAAAAGCAGATGTTCAGCACAAGCTACATTCTGTTTAGAAATAGTTTAGGCACAACAAACCATGTTTATCAGTTAAGAAATAACAGGAACTCTTTCAAAATCCAAGTTCCCAGATGCCAGCTAAGGTCAAAACTTGCAAGCCAGTCTTTGTAAAGATAGCAGTCAGGCATGCTATGTTACTCTTTTCTGCACACCTCTAATGCTTTATTATCATACAGTCATTTTACTTTAGAGCTATGGTTGGGGCGGGGGCCTGATCCCTGACTTTTAACCATCCTCTAAAATATGTAAGACATTTACATTATTCAGCACTCAGTCTGATTAATGTCACTTTCATTATGCCAAATAAGAAGCCACAAAAGAAAGATTTCCTGAAAATTATAGAAAGTGTAACCTTCGCTCTTTTTCTTCTTTGTGGATGAGAAGAATAAAGGTAAGAGAAGGAACATCAGTAAAAGTCAGGCATGTGCATTCGTGGGAGAAAATGAGCCATGAGAAGAGACATCACTGTGTATGGGTTAAAAGCATGGATGTTGGAGACAGTCTGGGGACACTTAGCCTGTGTGGGCCTCCATTTCCTCATCTCTGAAGTGCGGCTACAAACAGTACTTGCTTCATATAGTCCTTTTTGGAAAATAAGTTGATTTTTCTAATATATTTAAACAATCCCTGGAATATAGTGTTTGTAAAATAAATTAAATGATGTAAAATAACTAAAGTATATCTTTAGAACAGTAGAGCAAAATATCACCTAGTTCAACTTAGTCTAGACTATAAAATTGATGTTAAGTCTAGTAATGTAGGAAATATGAAAAATAAATCGTGCAACCAAATTTCTGTTAAGATTTCCTTTGTTTCTCTATTGTCTTCTTCCCCCCAAAACATTCAAAGCTTTTTAAAACATGGTCAGATTTACCCTGGGCTTTTTCATTCAAACATACAGTTTCTCCAGAAAATCATGTTTGTTTGTTTTTTTGTAAATTGGCAAATGAGTTATATAACTTCTTGGGCCTCTAGTTCACCCATTCTTTTCAATGAATTTTTAAATATGCAAGACACAAGAAGCAAAATACTTAATGAAATCAGGCACGTTTACCTAGCTACCCTTTAATCCTTATATACTTGCCACTTTGTGGCATTTATGTAGTTTTCTTGTTCACTAAAAGTAGTTCTAATCTCTTTTCATTACCTGCTACATAAGTTGCTGCAGTTTTGTTGTCAAATATTTTCAGACTTGAACGGTTTTTCACAGCCCTGTCTTTCAGATATAACCTAACAAAATGCACTGAGAGAGGCTGGGGGCTTCTCATGACACTTTCCTCTCTTTGTCTCTAATTTTCAAGTGACAGTACTTTCTGTTTCCTTTCATCACCATTGTCAGAACAGAAAACTGTGGCAGAGACACTCAAGGGTGACCCCAGTGACTAAATGTGTAACCCCTTTGAGAATGGGTGGAACCTGTGAGTGCTTCTAGCGACAGACTATGGCAAAGGAGGTGAGATATCACTCCTGCTATTGTTATGTTATATGGCAAAGGTGAAGGGATTTTGCAGATGTTATTAAAATTCCCTAATCAGTTGACTTAGAGTTAAGAGATTATCTTGGGTGGGCTTGACCTAATCAGATAAGGCCTTTGAAAAAGAATCTGGAGGTCAGAGAATCTCTGTCTTGTTGAAAAAGCAAGCAGCCATATGTTTTTCAGCTGCAAGGAGGAGTCATGTGAGCTTGGGAAAAGACCATAAGCTTTCCAAGAGACCTCAGCCCTAGCTGACACAATGATTGTAGCCGTGTGACACTATGAGTGAAGAACCGGGTAAAGGCAAGCCTGGACTCCTGACACATGGAAACTGTGAGATAATAAATATGTTTCATGAGCTTCCCTGGTGGCGCAGTGGTTGAGAGTCCGCCTGCCGATGCAGGGGACACGGGTTCGTGCCCCGGTCCGGGAAGATCCCACATGCCGCGGAGCGGCTGGGCCCGTGAGCCATGGCCGCTGAGCCTGCGCGTCCGGAGCCTGTGCTCCGCAACAGGCAAGGCCACAGCAGTGAGAGGCCCGCGTACCGCCAAAAAAAAATGTTTCATTTTAAGCTGCTGAGTTTGTAGAAATTTGTTATACAGCAATCAAAAACTAATAAAATAACTACAATGAAACCTATTAATTTTTGAGAAGTATCTCAGGTAGACTCCAAACCTCACAAAAAATAGAATAGACTTACCTGTAATAACAAAAAGATCCGAGCATACAATGGTTCAACTATATGAAGGCAATTGAAAGTTGACCACATAACAATCATGAGCAGTGCCACAGCAACAGGAGGGCTTTGATCACAGTCACTCAGGACCCTGGGGGGCCAGTAGCTTTGCCATCTCTGACCTCTGGCTTCCAAGGTCTCCCTTGGAGTTCCCCCTTCAGTTGGTAGGAAGGACAAAGGAGCAAGGAGGTGTGTGTGGAGGGGCAGGTTTTATAGGACACACTTCCCTTCTCCTCACATCCCATTGGCCAGAACACAGTCACATGCCTGGTCATACAAGAGCGGCAGAGGAATATGTGATCCACCGTGTGCTCAGGACAAAAGGGATGTGGATTTCAATGAATGACCAGGCGTTTAACACACGCCACAAGGTAGTGATAGAAACTCCTACTGACATTGAAGAAATCTATGCTCAAAACATAGTAACTTAGCCAAGGCCAAATAAGTAAATGGGAGGGATAGAATTTGATAACTACTTTTTTTTTTTTAATGCTTTTTGTACTAGAACACATAGCCTAAAAGAAAATTATGTCACCGGTGCATTTTTACTATCTTTGTCTTCCCAAAGATTGTTCCCTTCTATCCAGGAGATAGTTGTGCATTATTCACGTGATGCTGTTATTCCTCCTCTTCTCTTGTTTTCCCTTTCTCTTTAATGCGGAAGCATAGTATTTGTATAGGTAGCACCAATATGCTACTTTTGCATAGTTTGTTATAATTTTCCAAGAAGTTTTCTGGATATTCTTTAATAATTCATTAATTCACTCAACACATAGTTTTGTTCAATGAAAGATAAATTGCTAGGGGCTGAGACACAAGCATGTCTGATGTATCACATTTACCCTTAAGAAGATAACCCATGAGGAAGTCACCATTGTTCTGATTTTTCAGAAAACAGATCAGTGATCCCCAATTTTCCTTCACTTGTAAAGTTAACATTTCTTATAAGTAGCTGAGCTGAGGCTAGAACCCAAGTTTCTTGACTTCCGATTTATTGGTTCCTAGAAACAATTTGGGGAAAAATTCAAAAACCTCAGATTTTGTGTTAGTTTTCTATTGCTGCCAGAACAAATTGTCACAAATTCAGTGGCTTAAATTATGTAGAATTATTATTAATATACAGTTTTTGAGGTCTTAAATCTAACATGGGTCTCACTGGTTTAAGTGTTGGCAAGGCTGCACTTCTTTCTGGAGGCCCTAGGGGAGAATATGTAGCCTGCCTTTTCCAGTTTCTAGAGGCTGCTTTCATTCCTTAGCTCATGGTCGCATTCCACCATCTTGAAAGCCAAGAACTGCAAGTCAGGTTTGTTTTCACATTGCATCTCTCTGATCCTTCTGTCTTCACATCCTTCTCTCTGATCGAAGCCACAGTGGGTTCTCCACTCTTAAGGATTTGTGTGATTAGATGAGGCCCACTTGGGTAATCTCCTTCTCAAGGTCAGTATCCTTAATCAAATCTGCAAAATCATTTCTATGTAAGGTACCATATTCACACGTCAGGGGATAAGGGGCTGGACATTATTCTACCTACTACAGAAGTGTAACTATGACTTTGCCAACATATCATTGACTGTAGATGATTGATAAATTTATCTATAATAAATTTCCAAATTTATCTATAAAGAATAGATAAATTTTTAGTCTTTTATGGAGAACTACAGTCAATTGAAAATGCCAAAACACTCATCAAGATATGTGATGCCCAGATAATTGCAGCTTTTTAAACTACCTACTAGACTAAAAGAAGTGTAGCAAAAGCACTTTTATTTCATGTATCATACAGTCGTGATGTTTTGTTACTTACAAATGTGGAAATATTTTTAAAAAATAGAAGCTGTAAATATCTGTATAGAACAATGTTGATCTAGATTTAAGCTATACATACTTTCACTCACCATATAAATGCAAGGAAAAACATCTTATAAGGTGATGGAACATGTAAGAAACTAGAAAGGTATTGTACATTAAAAGAGAATCTCACATGTAGGATGACATGGCAGGTTAGAATTTTCAGTAAGATTATCTGAAAGTTGAGATCTAGGCACTTTTTGGGTAAAGTTCCTGGAAGCTTACTTCAAGCAGTTCAAACTTTTTCAAAGTGGAAAAATTAATGCATGAGATGATGAGACAAGTGTTTTTTTTAGGGAGGCTATCTAGTGTTTACTACTTGTCCTAAGAATCTGATTATCTTTACATTATAGTGAAATCATGTAAGAATTCTGAGCTCTAACCCTTCTTATTTTCTCTTAATGCATTACTATGTTCAAATGACATTTTTATTTTATTACAAATTATGGTCTTTTATAGCACTTCTCAAATACCTCTATTTTTTAGAAGTTTCTGATAAAGTTTTCAAAATTCAGTAAAGCAGAGAGTTACCTGAAAGGAAAATCCTTTAATTGATCAATGGTCCACCTGGGTAGACAGATTTGTTTATGTGGAATTTGCCCCAAGAATGAGCCACAAGAGAATGTTTTGGAAAGAAATGAGGCTTGCCTCTGATTTCCTATAAAGATTTGAGTTGAAACAGTGTGTGTTCACTTAATCTTGTTAAATGTAGCACAAAACACTAAGTGTATTAGAGCGTGTATTTAAATGATAACAAACCCTGCTGTTAAAGCTAATAGGAAACAGTTCTTTTCTCATTGAGTTTCCACATCCAAGCATTCCTTTAGATATCATTTACTAGGAACTCTTGTGGTTGACTACAATATGCTTTTGAGATGCATTTCTAAACCTTTGTCTTTCCTTATCCCTAAGCAACAGTTTACTTTTTTTGTTAAAGTGGTAAATTTTGGTGACAGCACTCTACTTAAAAGAATACCCACTAATGCAAAATACACAAATATTTAAACCTAAGTAGGTAATAATGATTGAAAAATAACTGGATTTAGTAACGATGATAATAATAGACATTAAAATATTGAGACTAACATTTTCTGTTGAGGATTATTTCCTGCATTTAAACTGTTGCATCTGAAGCTTTCTATGCCTCAGTTGAAAAAAAAAAAAAAATTAAAGTAGCTTTGTTCCTGTGTGCATAAACTTACTGGGTTGGGCTTGCTTTGGGGGGTTAGGGTGTCGAGGAGGGTAGTCCTGTGGAAGAATAGTAGAATTCTTAAATTCTTCATCTTTTTCTTCTAAGAGAGTTAGGTTCACTCTGCCTTAAGGCAGGGCAATGAACTCTCTCTCAGGAACCCTTCCAGCCTCAAGCACCTGTGAAGTAAAAAGCATTTATAAAAACTTTAGAGCACTTCTTGAAATATATAGTTATAAAAGATAAAGAGTCCCTGAAGCATTTTCTGCACAGAAGAACCAATATTGTTTATTACCGCTGTGTTAAATTTAACAAGAAAATATCAGGTGAAACACTGAGAAGTTTGTTTCCAAACTCACATTACAACTAATGGAAATCGTCATATTCTTACAAACATCAGTTAGATGTGTATGCAAGACTTAAGAGCTTGTTATAAAGCTACCATCATTGATTCTTTTTCATGGCGATTAGAGAGTAAAATGCCATACACCTGTCTTCTTAAATTTCATTCTAATTTATTGGATCAATAAAACTGACATGAGTAGCCAACTTATTGCATCATTTTGGCTTCTTCCCTCTAATAATAATGAATGTGAGCTATATGTTATTTCCCTTGATCAGTCAGCTTTTGACTCATCAACTGACATTCAGTAATCAAATATAAGTAAGTCTCAAAAAAGAATCAATTTGGGGAACATAAGTGAAAGCTGGAGTGCATTTACATAGAGCAATTATGACATGCTTAAATAGAAAATATTTGTAATAATTTTATATTATAGTATTGGAATATAGGAGCTGAATAAATAATTTAGTCTAAGATCAACCTCACTAGTTCCAGTTTTGTGGGTAAAAAATAAATAAAGCTTAAGGATAGTAACAGCTAGGTTTCTTTGTTTTATGCACTATTTTGTTTGCTTTATTTTTTATGAGCAGAGTTAATCCTCAGACTATCATGTTATTATCTTCATTTTACTGATGTGAGAGTAAGCCCAAAATGGTGAAATGGTAAGTGATCAAATCAAGGCTCAAATCCTTTCTGGTGCTGCAGAGGCCGCCCTCTACACTTCCACATCCATCATAAATATCATGTCAATAATTACCTGTGCCTTTCCAGAGATTCCCCGCTTAACAGGATGTCTTCCTTCCCAGTTCCACATGTTGAAAAAGTCCGGTATTGAGCTAATGCGTGGATTCCTAGGGAGAATACTTACATTTTTTTACTTCATAAATTCATTGTTTTTCCTGTTACGTTTCAGTGCATCTAGATGTCCATTCTCCTTTGAGGGTGAGAAAAGGAGAAGAAAAAGGTCAATGAATATATATTTTGATTATAATATCACATCCTCATTATCTGTCTTTGTGCAAGTACTATATGAGATGTGCTGTGAGAGAAGCGATAATAAGAGCTATTATATTTTAATGGGAGAGATGAGACTGTTACAAAATATTAATACCTCAAATTTAACTTAGAAAATTGATGAGACCCAAATATGTATTATATATATTTCAGAATTAAAAGAGACATTACTTCTGGCTTTACTGATCATGAAATAATTTATAAAGTAAGTGATAACCAATTTGGCCCTTAAAAACGTGTGTAATTTTGACAGTAGAGATGGGAAGGAAAGACATTCCAATCAGCAGTAACTGTGTGAAAAGACTTGGGAAAGAACAAATAATAAGGTTTAGTAAAAACACAAGGTAGGGGTAGAGAATTAGTAGAACATAATTTGGAAAGCAAGGTAAGTTATATCTAGTTATGTCTAACTTTAGAACTCAAGACAGATTATTTAGGCTTTATGAGATAAGTGGCAGGGTGTACTAGATTTTTAGAGCTAAGTGGTATCTGAGTCCCAGTGAAGTGATCAGCAGTGGCTAAATGAAATATCTCAAGGTTGGTTTGGGGTAGGAGTTAGGGGGAGAGTAGCTTTGTCTAATACAGGTTTTTCCTGAAAGATAGAAATAGAATTACATTCAGATAGAATGTAAGCACTCCAAAGGCAGGGACATTATAAATTTTGTATCCTCAGCCTCTAAAAGTATGTATGATTCACAGTAGCCAATAATATACATTGGTTAAATGAATGACTGAGAAGGTCAAGATTTTAAGCATTGGGTAAATAAATACCTAAACAGAAAGGGCATTCACACTTTAGTAACTGAGGGGGTCAAAAGAAAGATACAAGTGGAATAACAAATTGATTTAGCAAAATGTTCAGAAAAGAGGCAGTGAAAAGAGAATTTATAAAATGCCCAGTCCGATTAGATGTTTGTCAAGCAGCATGTGATAGAGTTCCTAACACTAAGATATATACTAGGTACTCAGTAAATATTGGCTGAATTAAGGAATGAAATGACTACTATCCCCCCCCCCCAAAACAGCAACTACATTGTTAACTGTGGCTTAAGAGGATTAATACAGTTAAATTAGAAGATGAATTGAATGTGGCAGAAGAGATCACAGGCAGTGAGAGTAGTTAGGGGTCTGTTGAGGTCTCAGGAGAGCCACACAGGAGTGATTGGGAGGGTACAGCCCATGGGATTTGACAGATAATCGAAGGTAGAGATGAAGGCATGGTTGAGATCAAATATTCAGTTGGATGGTACTGATGCCATTAACTAAATAAGGGAAGAGCACACTGGGAAAGGGGTGAATTCTTTTTTAATATGCTGAGCTGAAGTTGTTGTAGGACCTTTATGGAGAGATTACAGGTAAGAGATGTGAGATTTGAATTCGAGTTATAATTCAGGGCTTGTGACATAGATTTGGTAGTCATTAGGTCAAGGATTATATTTAAATCCAGATTATATTTAAATCCATGCAAATCAGTGAGGTCATCAAGGAGGAATGATGTAGAACGTAGAATGAAGAGAGTGCTGAAAGACCAACTCTGAGAAATTTGAACATTTAAGGAACAGTAAAAAAAAGGGGAGACAGAAAGAATGGCTAGAGAAACAACATAATCCTGTGTCAAAAAAAAAAAGAAAATTCAAGACACTTCCTTTATCATCATCTTTCCACGTGCATTGTTTCATTTAATGTTCAAAAGAACCTGTTATTATTTGAGGCTGATAAAAGAATTATAGTTGAGATTAAAATCTTGTTTCCTGTGACTCTAGATTGCAAATTCTTAAAGGTATATGATTCTAGAGCTGAACAAAATGGAGACTAAGCAAAGATGTTTAGACTTAGCAGTCATGATATCACTGGCATCTTTTGAGAAAACAGATTCTATAGAGAGGTGGAAAATGGATCTGTAGTGCAAGAAGTTAGAATCGTTGAGCGGTGGGGAAGTAGAGGCAATTATTAGCACTAACACACACAACTCTTATAGACTTAAAAAGACATTTCTAATTACCTATAAATAGAAAGTAGAGGGAGGAATGTGTTACCAATCTTAAGAGAAAAATGATAGACTTCAATATTTGAAGTACTTTAGCTATTTATGAATTTCATGAACCTTCATTTGTGAATATATTATAGCAAGAGGGAAGAATTCATCAGATTTTAAAAGAACTTGTCTCTAAAAAAAGGTACAAAAAATAGATTTGTACTTATCACTGAGCTCTTGGGCTCATTTCAATCAGACATATAAAACTAAGGTAAAGCCATTTTACTCAGACTGGTTTATACCTCCCTACATGAATTAAGTATAGGTTTTAGACACAATTGGACTTTTAACATCATGTGCGTGTTGGAGAACTTTAGATTATGGAAAAGGAAATGAACAGTTCCTTGGGTGGTCTTATTTATTGCCAAACTTGGAGTTAATTTACTTCACAGTTCAGTCACACCGAACTGAAGAGCAGTCGTGTTTTCATTTTCAGGGTTCGTAACCTGTGGAATATGGATAGACTTCTGCTGGGCCCTAGGACTTGAAATTAGACACAAAATGTTGAATGCATGGACATTTGTACAGGGGAAAGTTCCATGGCTTTCATCAGGATCTCTCACTGCCCATCAATTTCCTTGCTGAGATGAGCATTATCTGCAGTTACAAGCTGGCTTTCAAAAGCAGTAATTTTTAGGGCATCTTTGACTTGGTAAAATGACCTTATAACACAGCTGTGGCTTAAATGTCAAAAATTTTATTTTTGCTTCCCACAGCACATTTTTGTTCCAAAATTTCTTTATTTATTTGTAAAATCAAAGCAGTCATACAATTCCTGTGGTAGATGATTTGAGGTACTTTGATTTGGTAACTTGTGAGGAAGAGAAAAACTGGCTTTGAAATCACAAGGTTTTTATTTGGAGAGCTGGTGAAAAATGATTTTCCCTATGTAATAGGTGACAAGGGCCTTCTAACCTTGGAATCTGACTTTTTAAAAAAATATTTCACATGTTAGAAATAGCAATTTCTAGGTTCAGATAAACCTTTGTAACATAAGTTTTCATGAATTGTTCATATAGAAATACAGGAATAAGAGAAATATATAACCAATCAAAATATATAACCCATGGCTCTGAATTGCAATGTTCTCATCAGATAAAATTATGTTGAACTGAATAGCCACTGAGATATTATCCAGATCAGGTGAAAAGTATGAAGGAGACCAGTCTGATTAGTAATTCATCGTGACTCCAATGAATTGACTATCATGCATTTTGTCATGATGTTTGTGATTAGCTATCTTTTTTACAAAAATACAAAATTAGTAAGGTTATGTAAAAGAGAAATTGTAGTCTACCATATTTTTTTTTTTTTTTTTTTTTTTGCGGTACGCGGGCCTCTCACTGTTGTGGCCTCTCCCATTGCGGGGCACAGGCTCCGGATGCGCAGGCTTAGCGGCCATGGCTCACGGGCCCAGCCACTCCGCAACATGTGGGATCTTCCCGGACCGGGGCACGAACCCGTGTCCCCTGCATCGGCAGGTGGACTCTCAACCACTGCGCCACCAGGGAAGCCCTACCATAAAATTTTATACATGAATACAACTACATATATATATATAGAGAGAGAGAGAGAGAGAGAGAGAGAGAGAGAGAGAGAGAGAGAGAGAGAGGGAGAGAGAGACATTTTTAGCTATATATAATTCATTAGAAATAGACCTCAATAAATTTTTATTTATATTTATTTCTCTGAGTATGAATCCTATTTCATCTAAATGAAGTAAAATGTTGTATTCAATAAACTCTATTTTTCAAACTAATTAGATATCCTTAAATTGTTTTTGTTACAGAATAGACAATCCCCAAATTTCAGTACTCTGTTAATTCAAAAATATCACCTGTCCATATTTCACTTTCACATACTGATCTTTGCATTTTTGCATCTCTAGGACTTGTGAATAGTAACTCACAGAAGTTGGTGGGGGGGACTTGAAAATATCTCTACCTAGCTCTTACTCATTTGTTTTTAAGCCTGAAGTTGAGCAGCATCTAGGTACAGTGTGATGCAGGGAAAAGAGCAAAGACTTTGGAATTGGAGACCTGCATTGAAGTCTCCTTTACGGTGTGTACTAGCTTTAAGACTTCTGACATTTCGTTCATTATCTTTGTGCCCTATTTCCTCATTTTCCAAATGTGGATAATGACATCTATCTTACTTTCCATGCTGAATTGCAGGAGTATTAAAGGTCATTAGATGAAAATGGTGTGTAACCTCCCCCCTCAAAAAAATACATGAACATCCCTGGTGGTGTTTGTAACCATTTTTCCAAAAATGGTTTTTAAAACTATTTTACCTCTTCTCCTTGGCCTCCTCATTTCTACCCTCTCACTTTCCTGTCATTGCACACAGTGTCACAACGTTGTTGATGATCTGCAGTGTCATTTTTTTAAGTTCTTCATTCTTTCTCAGTATTTGTTAGCATGAAAATGAAATGATATAGTTTATTCATAAATGGAAGAATTGCATGGATGCCTTGTTCCTGCCAAAGAAGTCAGTGGAAAATAGGATTATTAATTTTATTAATTTATAGGGGTGCAAATGTGCAAACAAATCATTGTTTATAGGTTTTCCATAAGCATATCTTGACCCAGACAAATGATGCAAGTGGAGGAGAAGCAGCAAGAACTGCCAGAAATGAACAGATCCTAGCAGATAAAGCCCTTTGTGGTCATGGTGAATACTTAAATGCAACAATAGTAGGTGTTTTTTTTCTTTATTTTGGTACAACTAAAGGCTTTAGAAATATATACTTATTTCATGAAAATTTATCAAGAAAGCAGTGCTCAGTTCAATCTTCTTTTTGGAGACATGGATTATCCATACTGTTATTACACTTTCATGAATTCTTAGAAGTCAAACAATGCTATTGTTTAATTTTTAGTGTTCATAAAGGATTACAGTCAAGCTGCATTTTTACATAGTACTATATTTCTACATAGAGGAATTTCTCTAAGGGAAGGCTGGTAGTACCAGGAGTGCAGGCCTGGATTTTCGCCATTATATGTTTGGGAAGTCTTTAATCATTTTAGCTCTCCTAGTTATAACGGAAATTGTGTTGTCCAAGAGGCAATGTCTAGACTTCCCTCATGGCGCAGTGTTTAAGAATCCGCCTGCCAATGCAGGGGACACAGGTTCGAGCCTTGGTCCGGGAAGATCCCACATGCCTCGGAGCAGCTAAGCCCATGTGCCACAACTACTGAGCCCGCGTGTAACAACTACTGAAGATCGCATGCCTAGAGCCTGTGCTCCACAACAACAGAAACCACTCAAATGAGAAGCCCACTCACTGCAACAAACAGTAGCCCGCGCTTGCCGCAACTAGAGAAAGCCCATGTGCAGCAACGAAGACCTAATGGGGCCAAAAATAAATAAATAAATAAGTTTATTTTAAAAAAAAAGTTTAAGATGCAATGACTGTAGTTGTTAAGAGACAGACTCTGGAACAAGACCCCCAGTTTTTAAATCCTAAATCTACTCGGAGTAAAATGGGGATTAAAAAAAAATACTGATTTCATAAGCCTGATGAAGCTCAAACAAACTCGTAACAGACTCGTGGTACATGTGGCTACCACAAATAATCAGATGTGAACTATGATTATTGTTTATAATTCATAACTGGCTGAATTCTGGTACTATTTTAAATACTTACAGGGGCCAATGGTGTACCTTTACATGTGTCTTATATTGGCAGTCATAACCATTTTTGACACTGAGATTTGATTAAGTGCATGTATTTTAAGAGCTGTAAAATTATTGATGACAGATGGGATTATAATAAGGGGTGGCTACCTATAGCCAGTTCCATGAAGGCCATGTAAACGTTTTGTGGAGTGTGTGTGTTCCAGCGTGATGTAGCCTCTCTGATTGATATCTACTTTTAGACCAGTTTCTCTTCAGCAAAGATTTGGCAGTTCTTTAAGGCACAATAAAAATATTATGGATGAGTTTCTCACAAACAATTTAGTAAAACATTTGGTTTTCTCGATTCTCAGCTGTCAGGCTGCTTTGTAAGTAAACGCACAAATCATGATGTTTGAGTCCATCTTGTGTTAGACGTTATTAAGTATTTCTCTTTGGCTTCCTGCCCTTATCATATGGTTAATATGACTAATGAAAAAAAGAATACATAGCCTGGATGTCTACTTTTCATAATTTATTTTACTATGGAGTGGAAAAATTTAATTAGATGGTTGACATGTATATATATGTGTATATGTATATTCAATGGAGAATATTCCAAATAGCAAAACTGAAGCTTAAGTTTACATAGCAAACTTTATCTGTGTTAAAAAAATACCAAAGAAAATAAAGAATAGTGAAAAGGTTTCCCAGACTCAGTTGCAACATGTGTATGTGGAGGCTTCTCCAAACCAACAAGGTGTCCAAGAACTCAACTCAATTTTGACACTATCTACTCATAAATAGAATCAGATTCCACAGGCAAAGAGCTCAGTACCACAGGACCACTCTCCACTTCAGCTGCCGGTTGCAAGCCCAGGTTGTTACCTGTGCTTCTGATTGACCAGCTACAAACTGGAGGTCCCAAGGGTCCCTTCCAATTCAGGATGCCAATCACAAGTCCAGGTTGCTACCTGTGCTTCTGACTGACTGCCTATAAATTAGAGGTTCCCATGTATCAAACTCAAGGAAGGGAGTCAAAGAATGCAGGGAAACCCAAGTTTATGCTCTAGATTTCCGACTTACTATAAAAGAATATCACAGAGACTATGAATCTACAACCATGTGAGGAGATGCACAGGGCAAGGTTTTGAACAGAAGTGCTTCTGTCCTCATGAAGTGTGGGCCCCAACAACATAGCACTTGGAAACATTCTGGTTCTCCCTTCAAATACTCTCTGGGGGAGGGGGGGGAAGACAAAAAAGGTGCCCTTTGGGTTTTTATGTTGTCTTCATTACATAGTCATGATTGACTAAATCATTGGCCAACAGTGGTTGATTCAACCTCCAGCCTCTCTGTCTCTCAACCTGGAAATCAGGGGTTGGGACTGAATATTCCAACCTTCTAATCACAGTTGTGGTTCTTTTGGCAACCGGCCTCCACCCTTGGGTGAGACCTAAAAGTTACCTTCCCTGAAGCATTTTCAGGAAATTGTGGGATAGACAGTTAATAGAGTCTGCCACAGGGCTTACTCCCTGTGTCTTTATCAAGTTTTCAGGGAATGGGACAATTACATTTCTGCCACTCAACTTTTCCTGTTGGATTAAATACCATTTTTTTCCCTAAAAACTTATTTAATAGTTCTTTAAATTGGAGACAAGGAAGAGAATTGATAACCAAAATTTCAGCAACGGAGACCTGATTGAAATTAAAAGATGTTTATTTGGGGTTTGTTAGAACTGCAGTCTGGGAGACAGAGATCCAAGAAGCACTTGAACTGTGTTCAGCGTGACTACAATGGGAGAGGCCTATAATGGCAAAAACTGCAAGGTTACAGTTAGTTTTGTGACTTGTTTATCAAGAATTATAATTGGAGCTGGCAAAAAGTAAGGGTACTTGTTATGTAAGGATTGGTTGGGGTTTGAAATGGTTGCATAGTTACAAGGAAAGAACTTAGGGCCATAACGCTGCAGATGGCAAGTGTTATTCTGGATACAGCTGGTGCTGTCCTTGGACCAAAGAAAGTTCAAGTTCTCAGTGGCGTTTTAGAGACATGTCTAAGACTAGATCCTCAGTGGCTGCCCAACTCCATTTTTTGTAAGACTGAATTGTAATTACTGCATTATATTTCAATTTGTTGTCAGAATCAAAGGTCTAATGTAATGTGTCTAAATCTATAACATAATTAGTCAAACAATAAAACCAAGGCTACTACCGCCTCCAGGATATCAAGAATGGAGTTACACAGGGAAGGCCATGACATGGGTGAATCAATTTTCACCTAGGATCCAGACTAGAGGTTGCTCTGTTTTAGAAAGAGTAGAATAAAAACATCATCAGATTGTAGCACAATAACCAAACTAGAGATAACTGGCCAGGGATAACAAGCACGAAAAATGTTGACAACTCCATCTCCTAATAAGTAAGTCAACAACAAGCCGTGTGACCCAGTCTTTCATCCCTCTCCTCACTCTCTCCCTCCCCCTCCATTCTACTGTAGGTCCCTGAACTTTTGTGATTGGCAGGTTCTTCTATAGTCTCAATCAATGATTTGAATGCTGGCTTGAACTCCTAACATCAAAGTTGACTGTGCAGCCTGCCCAAGTGGAAGCTGTTGCCCCTCTCCCTTTTCTTACCTCAGGACAGGATAGAGCACAGACGTCTGCATTGTGATACCCTCACTGAAGATTTCCACTGGAAAAATTTTATTTGAACTGACTGCAAGGTTAATCCCATTGTTCCCACTATTTCTTGCTCCCTATTCAGCAGCTTTAACTTGGGCTTATGCCATACACAGTTTAGATTCCATCTTTACTGTAATTAGTCCTTACATTTACTCCCCACTTGCTCACCTCATCTCCTCCACCTTACTTGCTGGCAAAACTCTAACCCTGGGTCCACTTAAACTCTTACTTTTTCATAATTGTATCCTAACAGTAAAACATTTCTTTAAACAGTTGCTCAACAAGACTAATTGCTTTTACTTTAATTTCATGATCAGGGACCTCAAATGTTGTATTATGTTTCTTTTGCAGACTCAATATTTCCCACTCTAGGGTAACAATTTCATATGTTTTCTTTCCTCAGACTGTGCTTCTTGGAAAACACTATCTGTCATCAGGAAAATCCCCTATATCTCCATTCTTTTCTCAAGGTCCTCTCACTTCTACTTGCTTTTCTAAACAAATCCTTTTTCCCTTTTTTTTTTTTCTAATTTATTCATTTTTATTTTTGGCTGTGTTGGGTCTTCATTGCTGTGCGCGGGCTTCCTCTAGCTGTGACAAGCAGGGGCTACTCTTTGTTGCGGTGCGCGGGCTTCTCATTGCGGTGGCTTCTCTTGTTGCGGAACATGGACTCTAGGTGCATAGGCTTCAGTAGTTGTGGCACGTGGGCTCAGTAGTTGTGGCTCCTGGGCTCTAGAGCACAGCTCAGTAGTTGTGGCACGCGGGCTTTGTTGCTCCAAGGCATGTGGGATCTTCCCGGACCAGGACTTGAACCCGTGTCCCCTGCATTGGCAGGCGGATTCTTAACCACCACGGAAGTCTCCCTTTTTTCCCTTTCTAGTTCTCTAATCTGGAGACTATCTCTGCTACTTCAAATATGTCTGACCTCTTTTATAGAACTCACCTGATTAGACCAGTCCTAATTATGTAATCCTCTTTGGATTATTTTAAAGTCAATTTATTAGACTTAACTATATCCACAAAATCCCTTTACCTTTGCCTAGCAAGGTAACCTAATAGGAGTAATATCCCATCATATTCATAGTCTTCATTTCCATTCAAGGGGAGGGGATTACATATGGTATGTGTGTGTCTGGGGTGAGAATGGGGGTGGGGGATGGTTAAGTGGGAATCTTGGTACCATCTTAGAATTCTGTCCTTACCACAGACACCCACTGGCCAAGACAAAGAGAGAAATTTTGAATTAAAAAATAATAGCACATTTGAACTTATTCACAAAACAGAAATAGAGTCACAAATGTAGAAAACAAACTTATGGTTACCAGGGAGGAAAGTGGCCGGGAGGGGGGATAAATTGGGAGATTGGGATTGACATATGCACACTAGTATATATAAAATAGATAACTAGTAATGCCCTACTGTATAGCACAAGGAACTCTTCTCAATACTCTGTAGTGACCTATATGGGAAAAGAATCTAAAAATATAAATAAAAGTGGATATATGTATATGTATAACTTTTTTACTTTGCTGTACACCTGAAACTAACACAACATTGCAAATCAACTATGTTCCAATAAAAAATAATAATTATAGTTAATTGAAATAAGTTGGATTTGCATTCTTAATTCATAATGCATACTTAAATTTAAAAGTTGCAGGATACATAGTTATCATGATGTAAAAACAAGTGAATATAATGAACATATTCAACTTTTTATTAATTTTAATAAGTAAAGGGTATGTGCTTATACACATGCTTATTTTGTTTCTCATATCTTTGACTGTTTAGAAAGTATAAATCCATCCTTATTTATGTCCATGTAACTAGGGAAAACAGTTTCAGAAATGACTGTTTCTCATCTTTTTTCTTGTCAAGCATTCAACAGCCTCTCAACTCAATTCACATTTCATAATCTCGCTTCCCATTTCACTGAGAAAATAGAAGTAATTCACAGAAAATGTACTTCCCTCTGCAAAACAAGCAAACCATAACTACCTGCCTTTCTATGGATGAGCTGCCTTTGTTTCTTCTGAGGATAACTTTTCCACATGTACACTCTGTCTTATCTCCTGTCATCCAGGGGAAGACTTTTGCCCCTTTAATTACCTCAGATCTCTCCTAAATCATCCCTCTGCCCTGTGTGTGGGAAAAGTTCCTCAGCATGCCAGCATGATGTAATGTCTCCCAACATAAACAAACAACAAAAGAAAATGAAAGCAACCTTTCCCTTGCATTGTACTCCTCTATTCCTCTGCTCCCTTTTATAGCAGAATTTCTCAAAAGAGTGCAAAATACTGTCTTATTCAATTTGCCTGTCTCAATCTTCAGCCTAGCCCAGTCAGACTTAATCTCCCCCAAAACCTGCTAAAGCCTCCCTCTTCAGCCCCTAAGAGTCTCCATCATGCCAAGTCTCAGTATTTGATTATCAGCCTCATTTTATTTGAACTCACTGCCTTATTTTAATAAAGGGGTAAAGAGTGGATTCCTCCCTTGGAAGAAACTATCCTTCACTTGAATTTCAAGACACTTAGTTCTCTCATTTCCTCCTATTTCTATGGCTTTTCCAATCTCCTTTTCTGGATCTTCCACTTTGTTTCTGATTGTTTAAAGTTGTGATCTTCTAGGATTCAGTGTTTGGCTTTCTTCTCACATCTCTCTCCATACTCACTCTCAAAGATCTCATTCAGTCACCTACTTTTATTTTGTGTATACCGTTTATATGCTAATGACATCCATATTTATCTCTCAGCCATGAGCTCCAGTTTTAAAACATCTAAAACAGAATCCTTGATTCTCTGCCCCCTCAAACCTGTTTTCCTCATCTCTTTAAGTGGTATCAACATTCACTCAATTTCTTGTGATAAAAACCTTGATTCCTTTCTTTTTCTTTTGCCATATGTCCAATGTAACAACAGTTTGACTACTCTTCTTTAAAGATAACCTAGATTTGCCATTCTCCTTTAAATTATAACCTGGATATGATGAAGAATCTCAAACTCAACAAACTCCCTCCAAGTCTAAACCCCATACCCTTTCTCCTAAGGGGTGAAGCTTTAACAATGTAAATCAGAGCATTATCACTCCCTGCCTAAACCACCAACTTAGAAAAAAATGCAAGACCAGCCTTGCAGGATCAGGCTCCTGACTGCTTCAGTGGCTTCAGTTCCTGTCTCTCTTCTCACTTTGATCTTGAACACACATAGCCCGTTCCCACCTCTCCATCTGAAACACACATCCTCTAGGACACCACATGGGAAAACCTCATCAGGGAAAACGTTCCCGGCCAGGTATGAAAATATCACATTCCCCTTTTATCAATTTTGATTTTTTTCTTCGTGGCACGTTTTCAGTATTTGCAAACTTATTATGTATTAATCAGTTTACTTGTTCATGATGTGTCGTTATGATTAGAACTGAAGTCTGTGAGGGTGTCTTGCTGTCACTGAATCTCCATAACTTAGAAAACTGCCTGCCTCGTGGTAACTCTTTGCTGAATGAATGGATAAGGGGATTTAACACAGTATAGAATAGGAAACTTCCTTGAATTGAAAATCATACACTGTTATTCCTAAAAATTCAAGGCCATATTCTTCTAAGGTTCCTGGTCTCACCATACTGCTGGGTCTTGCCTCTCCTCTCTTGTATCTTTCCTCTTCTCCATTTTGCCTCCCTGCCTTTCCACTCTCCAGTAGTCAGAGAAAAGCTTCAAAATCCCTGCGTCCTTATTAGGAAATTATTTACCGTACCAGACTAGTTGCTAAATCCCTTGTTTCTAGAACTAAAACACTGTATTAAGAAATCCTCATGAACAAGTTTTCCATCCCTAGCAGGGATTATTATCCTGGTCTTCTATAATGCTCATGTGGAAATATTTCTCTCTGTCTCCTCTCTCTTCCTATCTATTGCCTTGTCTTTCCCTTTTCACTCTAAAATGGAATAGCATCATAATAGAGATAAGCCAAGGCTGGCTGCTCAGTGAGGCTCCGGAGCCACCAGGGCATGCTACCTCCCAAGGCAGCCTATTCTAATTTCCAACTCTAATTTTAAACATGCTCTTTTTATATGATGAGCTAATGTTTGCCTGGCTGTAACTTTGATCCATTGGTCCTGTTTCTGCTGGCGAGGGCTCCTAAGCATAACTCTTTCCTGAGCAGAAATAGAACAGCTGCTTAACACCTCCCATATGCTATTGCTTTATATAGTTGGAAACTGTGAATCCCCCAGCCTCCAGCACCTCCACCGTACACTTTGTCAGCCTTCTGTTCTCTGTTGTAAATAAATTCAGTTCTGTAGCCTTTCCTCAAATGACCCATTTTCCAAACAGTTCATTACTTCTGAACTCAAGAGAGAGGACCAAGCCTTTTCTGGGCAACTCAGTCATTTCTGGGCTCTTTTATTCAGGGAGGGAAGTACAGTATAAGTAAATAGATTGTGAATTCCAATTTCAGCAACTTAACTATTTAATTGCAGTTTATTTAAAGTAGCACAAGTGTACTGATTTATTCAATAAACATTATCAGGTGTCTCATTAGATGTAAAGCACTATACCAAGGTTAAAATAAACCTAAGGCATCGCCACTGGTCTTGATAACTTTGGTTCAGTTTATGCAGTTGCTAAATATTCTTATGAGCTTTAAAATGCCACCTAAGGTTCTTTGGTGCCCAGTGCTTTTGTTAATGGATGCATGAGGGTTTAGTAACATCCTTAATGCACCTCCAGGGTTGTGGTGTCCCAGGGCTGAACTGAAGGGTGCTAAGCCACTAGGCCATCTCTCCCGTGATGGGTTCTGCATTTTGACTCCTCTGGGTAAACGGTAGCTACATTCATTTCATTAACTTGTGGGTTATAAGTTAATTTAGGGGAATATGCTATTATAGATTTGGATGAGTTCCATTAAACTCCATTAAAACTTTTGACTGTAAGATGCATTAATGGAGCTTCACAGTCAGTCAATCAAAAGATTGATGGAGTATGTATATAGAATGGACCATAAAATGGAATATTTGATATGAACTATTAAATCTTTCAGAGGAATTCTTTGGAGGTTTGGTGAATATACATGATTTAATTCTCTTTCCATTTTAGATAGGAATTGGGGGATTGGCTTTCTAATGTATGTATCTGTGTTAATGCTGATGAATGGAAACAATGTAAGATATTTAATTAGGGTTCTCTGTGATTCTATTGTGCTAAATTAGTGTACCAGTTTAAGTTCCCGGTGAACTCTTACAAACTAATATTGTCTGATGTTTTTAAATAAGGAAGGTTTCTGAAGATCTTTGAAATTCATAAATACCTGTAAAATTTCAGGAAGGGATCTAATCTCTGTTTTGTCCCAGAGAGTTGCCAGATACTTCTAATCACAATTTATTTACTTGATATAATTTTCAAGGTAAATATTACTTGTTATTATCCCTATTTTTCACTTGAGAAAACTGAGACTCACAGACGTATGCCAATCACTAATATAATTGAGTAAAACCAGTATTTAAATTTTGATCTTCCTTATTCTAAATCCCAGAAATAAAACAACTGCTGTTAACTTAATATACGAGGCTGCCTGCTGGGCAATAATGATTATAGTATGATATCCAACATCAGTTATTAGAATGTGTTGTTAGTGAACTATGAGTAATATGAATATTAAATGAATAAATATGAATAATAGTGAATGAATAAATCTCTTGTGCATTTTAGTCCCACGAAAATCCAATTAAAGACTGAATGGTACAGATAAGGGAAGTAAATTCTCTCTATTATTATACTCTATAGGGCTTATGATATTCAAGGAGAAATATTTTATTTGTAACGTAGAGGAAAAAAACTATATCCTAGAGATGTTAAATAATTTGCCCCCAGCTGCACAGCTGGAAAAATGCAGAGGTGAAATTCAAACATACGTCCGCCTGCTTCTCTAAACTTGCTCCTTTTATGCCAGAAGAAATGACTTATGTTTGGCTTCAGTTTCATCTGAAATCAAGTGAATGGCCAGCCAAAAATTAATTAGGAAAGATGGCTATTTTTGTTTTGTTTTGTTTGTTGTTGTTTTTTATTTTGGAGATATGATGAAAACATAATCAGGGGAAGTACCCTAAAGCAAATTTTTTTCCAGGAATTTCTTCTTAAAATAAGAATGGTACATATTAAGCCATTCTCTTTGTTTTTGATGGAGTGAGTGATGCTAAGTGTTGCAAAAGACAAACCTCACAATTCCCATGACTTTACACAGAATAGGTTTCTTTTTCCCTCACTTGGTGTTCATTGTGGGTCAGGTCTTTCCTCTCCAGTCTTAATTTCCACCTTTCAGCTGTCATTTGGAAGCCAAGCTTCCAAAGTCCCCAAAGAGGGATCAAAGAGTTTGGGATTCATGTAGGATGATTTTAAGCGCCAGGCCTGAAAATGATTTACATCACTCAATGCCAAGAACCTGATTCAAATAGTGACAACCCGATTGCAGAGGAAGCTGATATTCGTACAGGAGCCTATGGGTATTTGGATAACGCTTTGAGTCTGTGCTATGCTTTAGCAAGAATTTATGTAAAGATTCCTTCTTGGCACCTACAAAACATTCCTAGGTGAACTGGACACTGCTGAGTCACTGTAATGCAATCAGAACTGAGTGGTAGAACACAATGGGTAAGAGGAGATTGCCCTGGCAATCAGAAAAAACTTATGCCAATGTTGGGTTCCAGGTTGAAAGGAGAAAATATGACAAAAAAGAAAAAATGTCTTAAGAGGAAGGTTGGAGAGATGGGAACAGATATTCCAAATCGGAACACTGCCTTCGTGACTTGCCCAAAGGCAGCAGCAACTTCGCCAGAGACGGGACTTGATATAAGTTTGGTTTACCTTGTCTTTCACTGTTAGAATCTTCATCTTTGGAAAAAGCTAAAATGAATTAAAGGTATATTCTTTGAAATCATCAGGTTAAAACTAATATATTTCTGTAGCTATGTAGGCACTAGTGGTATGAGTCAATCAACTGCAGTGATTTTTAGGTTGATTGCACTACTCTGAAGATTAGATAGAAAAGTTCAAAGAGCACAATAGCTATAACTAATATAATACTGAAAGGATTTCAAATTGATATAAAGATGGATAAAATAAACAGAGGTTTAAGAAAAGATTGTCATTGCCAATGACAAGACAGCTGTTTAGAAATTATTTTGCCAGCTAAGCCATTTCCAGATCGGATTATTATTAAAGAGTAGTGGAGGAGTTGAGATTTTAGTATATTTTATTTAATTTTTAAGGTACTCTCCATGCTTTCTGCTATATATTAAAAAAAGAATCAGCCTGTTATTAGGTCACCACGGGTAAGTAAGTGAATTATGTCACTATATTGCAACTAGTTTTGAAACATTCTGACATTTCACCACCTTTTCTCTTCTATTTTAAAACAAATAAGCATTTATTTTTCCCAGGCAGATAAAATATGTGTCTTAGGGATAATGACACAAACATATTGATTTTCAGCAACTGTTTCAGCAGCTGTTGACTTTTTGGTTGATTTTATGCAGTATACTTTCTGGACAGATACATGTTATAGTTATTTCAGTATCATGATTGGTAGCTTGAATAAAGTCATGCCTGATTGAGAACACAGAAAAAAAATGAATTGAATGATTGAAAAATTCCATATTAAAGATATCTGGAAAACTGGTAAATAAACGGAAAGATTTATCCTGCCTTTTTTTTTCGGCTGTGCCACGCAGCTTGTGGGATCTTAGTTCCCTGACCCGGGCCCTCGGCAGTGAAAGCATGGAGTCCTAACCATTGGACTACTGGAGAATTCCCATCCTGCCATTTTGATATGAACTGTACCATTGACCAAATAATACTTGAGAAATGGCTCTCTATAAAGGTATCACACATGATACATTAAAAAGAAATGTCAAAATTTGAATACCATCATTTTTGGAAGCCCCAGTAAATTAGTAGAGATAGGCCCAATGATTCACGGCTTTTAACATCACAAAAGGATAGACATCTAGATACTATATGCCTCCAGATGACAAAACACACCACCACTTATGGTCTCACAAAAGAGATAGAAAAATCTATTTCAAAATAAAAACAAGAGATTACAATAAAAGTCAGAAGAGTGGTTGCTCTTGAAGGGAGAGAAGGCCTGTGGTAGGGATGTGGTCCACCATAGAAGTAGCTTCCAGGGGGGATAGCTTCAAGATGGCGGAGGAGTAAGATGTGGAGATCACCTTCCTCCCCACAGATACATCAAAAATACATCTACGTGAGGAACAGCTCCTACCGAACACCTACTGAACGCTGGCAGAAGACCTCAGACCTCCCCAAAGGCAAGAAACTCCCCACATACCTGGGTAGGGTAAAAGAAAAAAGAATAAACAGAGACAAAAGAACAGGGACGGGACCTGCACCAGTGGGAGGGAGCTGTGAAGGAGGAAAAGTTTCCACAGACTAGGAAGCCCCTTTTGTGGCAGAGACTGGAGGTGGCAGGGGAGAAGCTTTGGAGCCACGGAGGGGAGCGCAGCAACAGGGGTGCGGAGGGCAAAGCGGAGAGATTCCCACACAGAGGATTGGTGCCGACCAGCACTCATCAGCCCGAGAGGCTTGTCTGCTCACCCGCCGGGGCGGGCGGGGGCTGGGAGCTGAGGCTCAGGCTTCAGAGGTCAGATCCCAGGGAGAGGACTGGGGTTGGCTGCGTGGACATAGCCTGAAGAGGGCTAGTGCACCACGGCTAGCTGGGAGGGAGTCTGGGAAAAAGTCTGGACCTGCCGAAGAGGCAAGAGACCATTATTTCGGGGGTGCGCCAGGAGAGAGGATTCAGACCACCACCTAAAGGAGTTCCAGGGACAGGAGGGAAACGTGGCTATCAGCGTGGACCCCAGAGACGGGCATGAGACGCTAAGGCTGCTGCTGCCGCCACCAAGAAGCCTGTGTGCGAGCACAGGTCACTATCCACATCCCCCTTCTGGGGAGCCTGTGCAGCCTGCCACTGCCAGGGTCCCATGATCCAGGGACCACTTCCCTGGGAGAACGCACGGCGCGCCTCAGGCTGGTGCAACGTCACGCTGGCCTCTGCCGCCGCAGGCTCACCCCACATTCCGTACCCCTCCCTCCCCCCCGCCTGAGTGAGCCAGAGCCCCCTAATCAGCTGCTCCTTTAACCCCATCCTGTCTGAATGAAGAACAGACGCCCTCAGGCAACCTACACGCAGAGGCGGGGCCAAATCCAAAGCTGAGCCCTGGGAGCTGTGCGAACAAATAAGAGAAAGGGAAATCCCTCCCAGCAGCCTCAGAAGCAGCAGATTAAAGCTCCAGAATCAACTTGATGTACCCTGCATCTGGGAATACATGAATAGACACTGAATCATCCCAAATGGAGGAGGTGGACTTTGGGAGCAACTATATATATATATATATATATATATATTTCCTTTTTCTCTTTTTGTGAGTGTGTATGTGTATCCTTCTTTGTGTGACCTTGTCTGCAAAATTTTGCTTTCACCATTTGTCCTAGCGTTCTGTCTGTTTCTTTTCTTGTTTGTTTTTTTAGTATAGTTTTTAGCGCTTGTTATCATTGGTGGATTTGGTTTTAGGTTTGGTTGCTCTCTTCTTTCTTTCTTTTTTTTATTTTTAATTTTTTTATTTTAATAACTTTATCTCATTTTACTTTATTTTTTTCTTTCCTTCTTTTTTTCTCCCTTTTCTTCTGAGCCATGTGGATGACAGGATCTTGGTGCTCTTGGCCAGGTGTCAGGTCTGTGCCTCTGAGGTGGGAGGGCCAAGTTCAGGACTTTGGTCCACCAGAGACCTCCTGGCTCCATGTAATATCAAATGGCGAAAGCTCTCCCAGCAATCTCTATCTCAACACTAAGACCCAGCTCCACTCAATGACCAGCAAGCTACAGTGCTGGACACCGTATGCCAAACAACTAGCAAGACAGGAATGCAACCCCACTCATTAGCAGGGAGGTTGTCTAAAATCATAATAATGTCACAGACATCCAAGAACAGACCACCGGACACATTTCTGCCCACAAGAAGACAAGATCCAGCCTCATCCACCAGAACACAGGCACTAGTCCCCTCCACTAGGAAACCTGCACAACCCACTGAACCAACTTTAGCCACTGGGGGCAGACACCAAAAACAAAGGGAACTATGAACCTGCAGCCTGCAAAAAGGAGACCCCAAATTCAGTAAGTTAAGCAAAATGAGAAGACAGAGAAACACACAGCAGATAAAGGAGCAAGGAAAATACCCACCAGAGCAAACAAATGAAGAGGAAATAGGCAGTCTACCTGAACAAGATTCAGAATAATGATAGGAAACGTGATCCAAAATCTTGGAAATAGAATGGAGAAAATTCAAGAAATGTTGAACAAGGACCTAGAAGAATTAAAGAGCAAACAAACAGTGATGAAAAAACAAACAAACAAACAATGATGAACAACACAATAAATGAAATAAAAAATTCTCTAGAAAGACTCAATAGCAGAATAACTGAGGCAGAAGAACGGATAAATGACCAGGAAGATAAAATAGTGGAAATAACTACCACAGAGCAGAATAAAGATAAAAGCATGAAAAGAATTGAGGACAGTCTTAGGGACCTCTTGGACAACATTAAATGCACCAACATTCTAATTATAGCGGTCCCAGAAGAAGAGGAAAAGAAAGGGACTGAGAAAATATTTGAAAAGATTAGAGTTAAAAACATCCCTAATATGGGAAAGGAAAGAGTCAACTAAGTCCAGGAAGCACAGAGCCCGATACAGGAAAAATCCAAGGAGAAACACACCAAGACACATATTAATCAAACTGTCAAAAATTAAATACAAAGAAAACATATTAAAAGCAGCAAAGGAAAAACAACAAATAACATACAAGGGAATCCCCATAAGGTTAACTGCTGATCATTCAGCAGAAACTCTGCAAGCCAGAAGAGAGTGGCAGGACATATTTAAAGTGATGAAAGGAAAAAACCTACAACCAAGATTACCCAGCAAGGATCTCATTTAGATTTGATGGACAAATTAAAACCTTTACAGACAAGCAAAAGCTAAGAGAATTCAGCACCACCAAACCAGCTATACAGAAAATTCTAAAGGAACTTCTAAAAGCAGGAAACACAGGAGAAGGAAAAGACCTACAAAAACAAACCCAAAACAAGTAAGAAAATGGTTATAGGAACATACATATTGATAAATACCTTAAATGTAAATGTACCTTAAATGCTCCAACCAAAAGACATACACTGGCTGAATGGATACAAAAACAAGTCTCATATATATGCTGTCTACAAGAGACCCGCTTCAGACCTAGGGACACATACAAACTGAAAGTGAGGGGATGGAAAAAGATATTCCATGCAGATGGAAATCAAAAGAAAGCTGGAGAAGCAATTCTCATATCAGACAAAATAGACTTTAAAATAAAGACTATTACAAGAGACAAAGAAGGACACTACATAATGATCAAGAGATCGATCCAAGAAGAAGATATAACAATTGTAAATTTTTATGTACCAACATAGGAGCCCCTCAATACTTAAGGCAAATACTAACAGCCACAAAAGGGGAAATTGACAGTAACACAATCATAGTAGGAGACTTTCACACCCCACTTTCACCATTGGACAGATCATCCAAAATGGAAATAAATAAGGAAACACAAGCTTTAAATGATACATTAAACAAGATGCACTTAATTGATATTTATAGGACATTCCATCCAGAAATAACAGAATACACTTTCTTCTCAAGTGCTCATGGAACATTCTTCAGGATAGAACATACTTTGCATTACAAATCAAGCATTGGTAAATTTAAGAAAGTTGAAATTGTATCAAATATCTTTTCCAAACACAACGGTATGAGACTAGATTTCAGTTACAGGAAAAACACTGTAAAAAATACAAACACATGGAGGCTAAACAATACTAAATAACCAAGAGATCACTGAAGAATCAAAGAGGAAATCAAAAAATATCTAGAAAAAAATGACAATGAAACCACGATGACCCAAAACCTATGGGATGCAGCAAAAGCAGTTCTAAGAGGGAAGTTTATAGCAATACAATTGTACCTCAAGAAACAAGACACATCTCAAATAAACAACCTAACCTTATACCTAAAGCAGTTAGAGAAAGAAGAACAAAGAATCCCTAAAGTTAGCAGAAGGAAAGAAATCATAAAGATCAGATCAGAAATAAATAAAAAAGAAATGAAGGAAACAGTAGCTAACATCAATAAAAGTAAAATTTAGTTCTTTGAGAAGATAAATAAAATTGATAAACCACTAGCCAGACTCATTAAGAAAAAAAGGGAGAAGACTCAAATCAATAGAATTAGAAATGAAAAAGGAGAAGTAACAACTAATGGTGCAGAAGTACAAAGGATCATGAGAGATTACTACAACAGCTATATGTCAATAAAATGGACAACCTGGAAGAAATGGGCAAATTCTTAGAAAAGCACAACCTCCTGAGACTGAACCAGGAACAAATAGAAAATATAAACAGACCAATCACAAGCACTGAAATGAGACTGCTGTTAAAAGTCTTCAGGCAAACAAAAGCCCAGGACCAGAGGGCTTCACAGGCGAATTCTATCAAACATTTAGATACGAGCTACCACCTATCCTTCTCGAATTCTTCCAAAACATAGCAGAGGGATGAACACTCCAAAACTCATTCTACGAGGCCACCATCACCCTGATATCAAAACCAGACAAAGATGTCACAAAAAAAGAAAACTACAGGCCAATATCACTGCTGAACATAGATGCAAAAATCCTCAACAAAATACTAGCAAACAGAATCCAGTAGCACATTAAAAGGATCATACACCATGATCAAGTGGGTTTATCCTGGGAATGCAAGGATTCCTCAATATATGCAAATCAATCAGTGTGATACACCATATTAACAAATTTAAGGAGAAAATCCATATGATCATTTCAACAGATGCAGAAAAGCTTTCAACAAAATTCAACACCCCTTTATGATAAAAGCTCTCTGGAAAGTAGGCATAGAGGGAACTTACCTCAACATAATAAAGGCCATATATGACAAACCCCTAGGGAACGTTGTTCTCAATGGTGAAAAACTGAAACCATTTCCTCTAATATCAGGAAGAAGAAGACAAGGTTGCCTACTCTCACCACTGTTACTTAACATAGTTTTAGAATTTTTAGCCACAGCAATCAGAGAAGAAAAAACAATAAAAGGAATCCAAATTAGTAAAGCAGTAAAACTGTGACTGTTTGCAGATGACATGATACTATACATAGTGAATCCCAAAGATGCTAACAGAAAACTAATACAGGTAATCAATGAATTTGGTAAAGTAGCAGGATACCAAATTCATGCACAGAAATCTCTTGCATTCCTATACACTAATGATGAAACATCTGAAAGAGAAATTAAGGAAACACTCCCATTTACAATTGCAACAAAACGAATTAAATACCTAGGAACAAACCTACCTAAGGAGACAAAAGACCTGTATGCAGAAAACTATAAGATACTGATGAAAGAAACTAAAGATGATAGAAACAGATGGAGAAATATACCATGTTCTTGGATTGGAAGAAGCAACATTTTGAAAACGACTATATTACCCAAAGCAATCTGCAGATTCAGTGCAATCCCTATCAAACTACCAATGACATTTTTCACAGAACTGGAACAAAAAATTTCAAAATTTGTAAGGAAGCACAAAAGACCCCGAATAGCCAAAGCAATCTTGAGAAAGAAAAACGGAGCTGGAGGAATAAGCCTCCTGGACTTCAGACGATACTACAAAGCTACAGTCATCGAGACAGTATGGTACTGGCACAAAAAGAGAAATATAGATCGATGGAACAGGATAGAAAGTCCAGAGAGAAACCCATGTGCATATGGTCACCTTATTTTTTGATAAAGGAGGCAAGTATATACAATGGAGAAAAGACAGCCTCTTCAATAAGTGGTGTTGGAAAACTGGACAGCTACATGTAAAAGAATGAAATTAGAACACTCCCTAACACCGTACACAAAAATAAACTCAAAGTGGATTAAAGACCTAAACATAAGGCCAGACACTATAAAACTCTTCAGGAAAACATAGGCAGAACACTCTATGACATAAATCACAGCATGATCCTTTTTGACCCACCTCCTAGAGAAATGGAAATAAAAACTAAACTAAACAAATAGGACCTAATGAAACTTAAAAGCTTTTGCCCAACAAAGGAAACCATAAGCAAGATGAAAAGACAACCCTCAGAATGGGAGAATATATTTGTAAACAAAACAACTGACAAAGGATTAAAGTCTACATTATATAGGCAGCTCGTGCAGCTCAATATCAAAAAAGCAAACAACCCAATCCAAAAATGGGCAGAAGATCCAAATAGACATTTCTCCAAAGAAGATATACAGACTGCCAACAATGACATGAAAGAATGCTCAACATCACTAATCGTTAGAGAAATGCAAATCAAAACTACAATGAGGTATCACCTCACACCGGTCAGAATGGCCATCATTAAAAAAACTACAAACTATAAATGCTGGAGAAGGTGTCGAGGAAAAGGAATCCTCCTGCACTGTTGGTGGGAGTGTAAACTGATACAGCCACTATGGAAAACAGTATGGAGTTTCCTTGAAAAACTAAAATTAGAGCTACCATATGACCCAGCAATCCCACTACTGCTCTTATATCCAGAGAAAACCGAAATTGAAAAAGAGTCATGTACCACAGTGTTCATTGCAGCTCTATTTACAACAGCCAGGACATGGAAGCAACCTAAGTGTCCATCGACAGATGAACGGATAAAGAAGATGTGTCACATATATACAATGGAATATTACTCAGCCATAAAAAGAAACGAAATTGAGTTATTTGTAGTGAGGTGGATGGACCTTGAGACTGTCATACAGAGTGAAGTAAGTCAGAAAGAGCAAAACAAATACCATATGCTAACACATATATATGAAATCTAAAAAGAAAAAAAAATGCTTCTGAAGAACCTAGGGGCAGAAGAGGAATAAAGATGCAGACTTATTTTTTTATTTTTTTTTTTTTTGCGGTACGCGGGCCTCTCACTGTTGTGGCCTCTCCCGTTGCGGAGCACAGGCTCCAGACACGCAGGCTCAGCGGCCATGACTCACGGGCCCAGCTGCTCCGCGGCATGTGGGATCTTCCGGACCGGGGCACGAACCCGTGTGCCCTGCATCGGCAGGCGGACTCTCAACCACTGCGCCACCAGGGAAGCCCAAAGATGCAGACTTAGATAATGTACTTGAGGACATGGGGAGCAGGAGGCATAATCTGGGATGAAGTGAGAGAGGCATGGACATATACACACTACCAAATGTAAAATAGATAGCTAGTAGGAAGCAGCCGCATAGCACAGGGAGATCAGCTCGGTGCTTTGTGACCACCTAGAGGGGTGGGATAGGGAGGGTGGAAGGGAGATGCAAGAGGGAGGAGATATGGGAATATATGTTTATGTATAGCTGATTCACTTCGTTACAAAGCAGAAAGGTAACACAACATTGTAAAGCAATTATACTCCAATAAAGAAGTTAAAAAAAAAATCCATAAAAAATAAAAAAAGAAAGAAATGACTTCCAAGATGTGTAGCAACGTCCTGTCTTAAAGTGAGCTGTGGTTACAATTTTGTATATGTGTAATTTGTTAAGCCATACATATATTTTTGTGTGGTTTACTTTATCTGTTTTGCAATTTAAAAATTTTAAAACATTTAACAGATATTCAACGTAAAGAGTATCTGAAACCCCATGAAATATTAAACAAAGATGCATGTGAATAGGTATAACTGGTCTGTGAATTTATTGCAAAGAAATCCTAATTGTGAAATTACTTGGTGTCCTTTTTAACTGCTTTCACTGCAGACTATTTTTCTTTCCTCTTTTTCCTGTCAAAGAAACTGTTTGGTTACATGGGTTTTTTTATTTATTTTTTTTGTGTGTGTTTTTTCATCCAGAGGACATATTGATATTACTAGGAGGCTATACAACACCGTTTTGCTTCTCCCTACCTATCTCTTCTCTAAGATTCTAAATTTCAGATCTATCATTTTTGACATTTTTTTTTTGTCTGCCTTACCATTTCCACTGTTAGTTTAAATGTCTTTTAGGATTACTGTTTCTGAATCAGAACGTATTAAGTGTTGTGTTAAATATTATAGAATGAGATGAGGTTTTAAGAGAGTGGCCGTGTCCTCCTAAGAAACCCATACACTGAAAATAAGAGGAAATAAGAAAGGAAGAAAATTCTTCCATGTGCTAAAAGTGACAGAAAATAAAAGCATTTCCAAGGTTATTTGTCTAAGCCACACAGTAAAGTTATTTATAATAAACTGCAAAAGTAGCCATATAGGTGTAAAATTGAACAAAAATAGCATATTTGTAGATACATTATAGATGCCTCATAATACAGGCCTATTCTGAATTGGACTCCAGAATGGGAATTTGTAAGACAGTTTCTGATATCAGATAACTAGGGTATGTAGAAATGAGTTGAACCCCCATCTGTGCTAAATGTAAGGTGAGGGGGTGAAAGGGACAGATGTACTTGTCAGTGCAAAGATCTTATTGCAGGTTAGGCCTGGGGCTCAATAACAGCCTTAAGGAGGCAGTGCTCCATAACTATAGAATTAATGTTTAAATAAAGAAAAAGAAAAAGGGCTTCCCTGGTGGCGCAGTGGTTGAGAGTCCGCCTGCCGATGCAGGGGACACGGGTTCGTGCCCCGGTCCGGGAAGATCCCACATGCCGCGGAGCGGCTGGGCCCGTGAGCCATGGCGGCTGAGCCTGCGCGTCCGGAGCCTGTGCTCCGCAATGGGAGAGACCACAACAGTGAGAGGCCCGCGTACCGCAACAAAAAAAAAAAAAAAGAAAAAAAAGAAAAAAAAGAAAGAGAACCACTATAATTACAGTCTTCCTGCCTGTGTGCATGCCTGGAAAAAAAAAATCCTTATGATGTTTATGATGAGGGAAAATTGGTATCCTCTGAGTCCAAGGAATGGCCATTTTTCTTGGCTCAGGTAATGAACTCCACCCACTCTGTCAAGTTTCTTTGAAATCTTTTCAACTTATCAATAAGGTCTTACAACCACTTTAATTTTAAAATAAATTTTGTTAACAATACTTTGCTGATTTATATGAACCTTCCAACTTTTTAAATTCAAACTTTTCTGAGACAATACTATATTTTGCCTATGGAGGGCTTTTGTAGGTCATCCAAGAGATTTGTGGGTCAGTTCATCCAGGACGCAGTCAGGTTAAATAGAGTATTGTGGGCCAAGTCAGTTAATGTAAAAAATGAAAGTGTTTATTGCAGCATAGCAACCCCCAATGTGTGTAATCTGTAGCTATATAATCAGGAATTGATTGCAATTCTGTTTTCAAGTGAAATGAACTCTGTACTAAATCATAAAGACATGCATATTTCTGAAGATTTGTGGAATCTGGACCTAATGTGATGGAAGTGCATTTAGGGATGAATCAGGCATATTTCCTCCCTCCAGCCTCATTCCGTAGCTGCCTTTTGTGGGAACAAGGCAATTACATTCCCAGGAACCAACCACATTATCAGAAAAGCGGTGGCCAGGTTCTTCCTATGTTTTGAATCTGTTTTCTTTGTAGTATTGGCTGTGATCTTTTGGTGAAGAAAACCTTGTTCATATTCCCATCGGTTTAACTACTGCTCCTAAGTTGTAGACTCCCCAAGAAGAAAGGCTGCTTCTTGTGTCTTGGAATGTTTGTATCGTCTCTCCTTCCAGAACCTGAGGCCTGAAAGAGCCTCAAATTTATGACATCTGTCATGGAACTCATTCTCTTTCCCCAAATCAGAAAACCCCTTTAATTTTTATTTTTTATGTATTTATAATCTTTCAAAGAAGCTCTCCCAGCCAGAATGTGTTAATTGTCTCACGACCATGGGAACCAAAAAGTTAATGAGTGAGAAATTTGCTTTATGTTAGGATGGTTTTTTCTATTGCTAGGCAACACTCTCAGTCTAAGATCATGGTGGATTCTTTCCAGAATCACCTAAACCGGGAACCTCGGAGCCACCTATTTCACCTTCCTGTCCCCACTGCCTTGTATCAGACCTGCTCCCCAAATTGTTCTCTTCTGCCTCCTTAACTTTCATTCTCTCCGTCCTCTCTGTTCTGCCTTAGGACAGGCCCTCATAGCTCCAAAGGCCCCTTAACTCCTCTCTGTGATTTTAGGCTTGTTTCCTTGCCATCCAACCTCCAGACCAGCAGTCTCCAAAGTGAAGTAAAGGATACTTCAAAAGACCTAAGTTCACGTGTTTACGGATACTCTACCTAAAACCTTCATAAATTCATGTAGTTGCATTTGTAGTATCTCCACTCAGTTTCTTTGAAACTATTTGATAAGTGATCAAATACACTGAGCCAGTGTTGATAATCTCATTCCTAAACATACTCAAAATGAAGGGAGGGGTATAGTAAAGTCAGGGTTTTGTTGTTAAATGGGTGATGGGAACATTTATATCTTGAGCTAACTTGAGACACGTAGACCTGTATTCTCTCTTTCTCTCTCTCTGGAACTTGGCAGTTTGGTGAGAAAGTCTTGAAAATACCCTTGTTTTGGAGACTCTAGGATCCTTTTCTGACAAAGCTAATTTCCTGAGTCAAGATACCATGAAACATTCTGTTATACAGTTAGATTATAAAGTCAAGAGTACTAATATCTTTTGCATAAAATACCGTAAATTCTACATTGTTTTATGTGTAACATTCCGTACAGTAATTCTTATGGACGATGAAGTTTGAGAACTGCTAAACTAGACTAAAAGAAAGAATAAAAAGAACTATACGTGCAGGAGGCTTGCAGACATTTAAACCATTACTCCTTTAAGATAACTATCATATTTCTAGAGGTGAATGTGAGATGTGTAATGAATTTTAAAGTGTTCTTTCTTTCCTGCATGATTAACTCCATTTTATCTAACTATTTACAACCAATTATTTTAATAAAAGCTAAAGACTTGGGTTTTGTTTAGTAAAAGATAGTGGAATCATAGTGCGACTTAATTGAGATTTAGTTAGGACTCTACTCCTGGTATAGATTTGAATATTTGTGTCCTCCCAGGTACATTTGTTGAGTCCTAATCCCAATATGATGGTAGTTGAAGGTGGGAGTTTGGGAGGTAACTGGGTTTGGATGAGAAGTTGGAGGTAGAGCCCCCATGATGGGACTGATGCTCTTATACTGGGATATAGAGTTTAGAGCTCTCTCTCTTCCACGTGAGGACACAGAGTGAAGACTGCTGTCTGTGAACCAGGGAAAGCACCCTCACCATACACCAAATCTGCTGATGCCTTGATCTTAGAGTTCTCAGAATTAGGAACTATGAGAAATAAATGTTAGTTTTTTAAGCCACCTAGTCTGTGGTATTTATGTTACAGCAGCCCGAAGTAAAACAGCTGCATATCAATGGGAGCCAAACAGAATCACTGCAAATCCTTGTATGCAGCCTACGAAGTACATCTTGACAGAAAGAACCAATTCTCTTGCTCATACAAAGGATTTCATCACTTCAGACATTCCTTATCTAAAGCCAGTGATAATATTGCACTTTTTGCTTATTAGATTTTTGCCCTAAACCTGAACAAAATGGAGGCTGCAAGAAAACAAGAATTAAAGTTCATACATTTTAAAGCAAATTTTTAAGCTGTTACTTGTAGCATTCTTCAGTTTAGAATGTAGAGTCTTATTAAAAGCAGAGTATAGATGCAGTAATCACAGGCTAATCCTACAGAAAACTTCCCCATGCCCAAATTGGATTTAATGAATGCAAGATTTTCTCAATATTAGTTTCACGGCAGAAAGACACATTGCTTTCATGCTAGGAACAAAATCACAATGGTATCTATCAAGTAAATTATTGGACAGTATTACCTTGTTCACCAAACTATGATACATGAAATACTAACATGTGATAAAAGAGTATAGGGTAGAAGCTAAGTTATTAATAATTTTGATCCAAATTCTTAAGAATTTATTAATACCTATGTTAAGTGAAACTATTAATAGTATAGCAAGATTTTGTAAATAATATTAATATACAAGAGACATGTAAAATATAATCCAGAGAATATGGAATCTTGTGTGTTACATAAGTTGAAATCATAAGGAAATGAGTTATGAGTTTAGAATTGATGTTATAGTATTATTAAATGAAACAATATAAGACGATTTAAAAAAGTCTTAGTAAAAGTTTGTATCAGACATTGGGCCCCTACTGGGGAAAGTTATCACAAGAAGTGGAGATCACCAAGATGAAGGCCATTATAATATCTATACAGCCTGGTCTGGGTTTGCCATTGTCTTATATAAACATTTAAATTCCACTGTGAAACTTTTCCTGTAAAGATTCTGACGTGTTAAATACATTTTTTTCCATATAATTTGAAACTGTTAGGCTATCTTACAGCTCATACCACATGGTACTTACTGAGCTATGTGAATCCAGAGGAAAAGATGCTAAAGTTCCTGTTTCTTCTGAATGACAGCAGTTTCACAGATGTATCTTTTTACAAAGCACAATTAGATTCTTTTGGGGGTGGTTGAAGTTACTTTTCATTCTTAGCAAAGACCACTCAATATTTTAAAAAATATAGTGATTTTGGTAACAGAAAAGGGTGAAAGAGTCAAATAGCAAATTTATTGAATACATTAAAATTGCTAATCAAATCTGATCCCTGAGGGGAAAAAGAAGGCAATTTTTATAAAATGTTCTTATTTTGTTTATTCTCGAGTTATTTTTGTGTCATAGGGTATGGTTTTATTTTCTGTTGTGCCTATCGTTGAACAGTTGTGTGTTAATGTAAGAAAAATTCTAAAATACATCATTGTCCAATATAAAGTGTAACAGGTTGACAGCATGTCTGAATGTGAGCTAAAATGTTGTATATTTCAGGTTAACATCACAAGTCTCCAAACCAGTGGGTCACCTGAAGGAACTCTGCTTACAGTGACCCAGTGAGTAAGGGTCACTGGAGAATTATGACACACTTCTGCTCCCTACCTGGGAAAGCCTTTCTCTTCTCATTTTCCTTTTCTCAGAGAACTCCTATTCTATAAACATTTCCCGACATCCCCTGCAACCATATTAGTGTATTTTCCCGTTTTATTCAAATTGAAGCTCACAAGATGCTTCCCTGTGCTTTCTTGGTGCCCTTCTTCTTACTTTGTTGTAGAATTTATCACATTTCACTGAGTTTTTCACTTGCCTTCATCTGTTTGACTACACAACACTCAAGAGCATGATTCCCATACGTATCTGTCTCAGTATTTGTTATACTTCTTGATATTTCACATGCATTTGAGCACATTAAATGAAAGAGTGACCTCTGAAATTTCATTTAAGTCTCCGTCTGAATTTTTATCTCACTTAAATCAATATATATGTGATTATAATATATATTTTGATATGTGTGTTATACATCAGGCATTGATACTATTATGTAAAATTTTTAGTTTGGTAAGCTTGAGTTCCTACTACCCTGTGCTACTACTGAAAAAAGTTAAGTTTTAACTAATTTGGATGGAATTGTGTGGGGATATTTAGGTGGAAGTACTTCTTTCCCTGATAGCTTAAACATTCAGTAAATATTTATTATTTACATGCTGTGTGAAGCGGTGTGTTAGGCAGGTGGATACAAAATGGGTAAGGGAGCGTACTCTCAACCTAGCACAGAATAAAGAACAAGAACTTGAGGGTGAAACATCTTTGAGTTGACCTACTTCTTTGTCATGAGCAAATTGTTGTATTTTATTGTTTTTTTCTCATTATAGAAAATTTGGAAAACATATAACTCATTTAAAAATCTTATATATCAAATAAAACTTAACAGTTCACATTTTTGAATATTCATTCCCAATTTTTAATATATGTCAAATACAAAATTGGGACCACAACATATATGTACTTTTGTATGTTGATATTTTTCTCACCTAGCATCTCTGTTTTTCCTTTGTGTTTATATTGACTTGAAAAATATTTTGATAGCTATATCTTTCTCCTCTTTTTAAGTGTCCAGGTTATTTTCAATTTTTCATTTGATAGGGCTATAGAAAACATACTTGCATACAGCACTTGGCCACATCCGTGATGAATTCTTTAGAATGGATTACTAGATGACAAATTTGTGTCAAATGACTTTGACATAGTATAGCAATCCATCAGTGTTGCTGAAATCTATTTATTTAAACAGTTTTGAGTTATTTTCTCCATGGATGATCAGATTAGTTGAAAATAATGATAGTTATTTTATCATATGTCTTAGTAAATTTTTCATCTTATTACTTTGCTACAAATTCTAATGCTTAAATTGTTGAAGAAACAGTGGGCTTTCTTATCTTTTTACCCCCAAATTTTAATTGTGAGTCCTCTAGTTTTTACCCATAAATATAATGTTTTATATTGGTTCAAAAGAATTATATTTAGCAGTTTAGGGAATTTTGACTTATTGACGTGATGGAGATTTTCTAATGCTGAAAATCACTGAATTCTTATTATAAACCTACTTGATAAGGATGAGATATTATTATAATGTGGTATTAAAATTAATTTTATAGTATTTTATTTAGAATTTTACATGGATATTCGTATGTAGAATTGATTATATTATATAGCTTATACATGCATTTATGTATATATTTTGGTGTGGCTTTGATGTCACTTCTGTGTTTGTAATATGACTTTTATATTTTCAAAGTGTCCCTATACATGGGATAGAGATTATTCCATTACAATTTGAAAGGTCAACTTCTAACATCATAAGCTTTAATATATTCATTTTTAACTACTATTTTGAGTCTATGCAATCCTCTCATTTTATTATTCTTGGACCAGTTATTTCACCGTCATCATCATCTGATTTTCTGGCTCCTGGAATCAACTATTGTCTTCTAAGTTAGTAGCCTTTTTTTCTATT
This sequence comes from Delphinus delphis, assembly GCF_949987515.2. NCBI lineage: Eukaryota > Metazoa > Chordata > Mammalia > Artiodactyla > Delphinidae > Delphinus > Delphinus delphis. The sequence continues at coordinate 29,576,044 of NC_082686.1, forward strand.
TTCTTTCCCATCCCTACACAGCTAGTTACCTCAGCCCCTAAACTAATCTAGATTTAGCCCAACATCCAGCAACCTAATTCCAACATTCAGGCAGTTGAAAAAAATTATAGCTCTCTTTAGGGAATTTCCAGTCAAACTTAAGATGAATCGTCAAGTCTACCTAAAAACAAAAATTGAATAATTCCAGGATAATACACACAAGAACACCTAGTATATAAACTTGAGCAGGGCATGAATTACTGATTCTTGTGGAATCTTGTACCCCTGCACATAGAAAAGTACTTGCCCGTATTGTGTTGGTTGGTTGAATGAATGAACATATTTCCTCAATTCTTACTGCTTTAGCTGCTTTTCCTCCATGACATTTTTCTGCAATTTACCATCTTCATTCTTAACTTGGCCAGGCTTGTACCCTGATTAAGTCTCCCACTTCAATGGTTACATGCTTCCTTCACACATTATGCTTGAGAGTTATTGAATTAATTGCAGTTCTCTGAATCCACCCTACTCGCTCACAGCTCTGCTTTGCTTGAGTTGTCTGTTCTGCTTGGAATAACCTCAGTGCTACTTTTTTGCCTGTTTAGCTGCTCTTCCTCCTCCAAACTTGGCCTGAGAACAAGCCATTATGTGAAGTCTTTTCTGATCACTTCCCTCTGTATTAAATTCCTTTTCTTTGTTTTTCCATCATGCAGTGTACATCCTTCCACTGTAGCATTTATACCGCTATATCATGCATATCACACATGCCTGCTTACTTCTCTGCATCTTCCTCTAATTTATGAGCACCTCAGAGAGAGAAACTCTCTGTAATCTCTGAGTCTCCAACACCTCACACAGTGTCTGTCATATTCGTTATTAACTCATCAATGAGAACACGAATTATAAATTAGCACCCACTCATCTCCTTTGCTTTATAGCATTGTTCTCCACTTATAATATTTTTTCTTTAACATAAAAATAATTAAATTTCTGAAAATGCTGACTTTCTTTACATATTTTATTTGAAAAGTGAAACTTAAATTATTGCTTAATAGCTACAGATTTGTGTTCTAAAGGAAACTGGGACTCCAAAATAGGTTGACAAGTATTGTATAACTTGTGAGAGGTTTAGCTATACTTTTTTCCCTGTTTATGTAGCATTGCTTCTGTCTGCATCAGTGTGTGAGCGGAACATTCCTGATAGGTTGAGGGTCAGTTAACAGAGGCTCCAAATCTAATGGAAGAAGCACTGGTGGTATCTGAGGGCTCTGCTGGTTCAGTGTTAACAGTTTTAGACAAAGTAGATGATCCAGTCAACTTTGGACTAACTCATGCTGTTTTCTATTTCTTTTGTCTTTTTTTTTTTTTTTTTTTTTTTTTTTTTTTTTTTTTTTATTGCCAACCTACTCATTGCTGAAAAGAAAGGAACCTAGGGAGAAAGAAATGCAAGTTAGAGCATAGTTAGGGTCACTGTCTCCGAATGAAAAATGGTTCTGAAGGCATTTAGAGTGTATCATGTCATCTCAATGCCAAACTCTTAAATGAAGATACTTGAGTATTCTGCCCTTACTTTTGTATTTTAAAAAAGATGACATAATCTTTTCTATCTGCCACATATTGAAACTAATGGGTAATGTTCCTAGAGGAGACAGTATCCTTGAAAAAAATTTTTTTTTATATCCTGTATTTTGGTTTGTTCTCTGATCCATTTTTGACACCAATACTAGACTCTTTGCCACTGATTCTTTTTTATTGATCTTTACTTGCATTGAATTGTCAATGTCAATTCTCCTCAGGTAGTACTATTTTCTCTTTGTAATCTAAATTGTGGAAAATGGAGTTTCTGGCTACAACTTACTTTATTACACTTAGGATTCATCATCCCTCACAAATCCAGATACACCTATGAACTGGATCTATATCCTTTTATCTGTAGTATCATACTTCTGAAGTTTAATCATGGTAAACAAACACTCTTCAAACTTACCATGTGCATCTTAACTGAAAATGTAGGTCATAAGAATTATTATTAAAGTGTCTTAATATTACATTTTAATGTTTTATAAATAGGATTAGGAGGAATAAAATGTATCTACATTGCAGTGTAAATATTGGGGAATCCTTTGGTGGTCAGAAGACTAATACTCTGTCATAACGCAGATTGTGACTATTGATTGTTTATGTACTATGCACAGGGCACTGCTAAGCACTGGGAAACAAATACCTATAAGTTAGTGTCTTTGTTCTCAAGGCATTTATATAGCAGATTATTTATTTTCATTGATTTCCTGAGTTTTTAAAAATGACAATATAGTTCTTTTAAAACAATGATTCTGTGTAGTACCATCTAAAATTATGATACATGTGCATTCTCTTTAAAATCTGAAAACTTCTTGAAAAGTCAGCATGTGATCTACTATACTATGTATGCTGCTAGAGGAAATTCATAAAAATTTATGAAAACATACATTTTATTTTTAGAAGGGACCTTAGAAACCATCTTCTTCCAGATTCTGTCGTCCCTCTCTTTCATCTTCTTTCCCACTTTGTAGGTGAGAAAACTGAGACTGATGGGGGCTAATCAGGCTGTCTAGGATCAGTCAATTGGGCAGTCACACTGGTTTAAGTCTGCCTGGGTACCCTTTCAAAGACAGCCTAAGAAAATTGGCGATTAATCTCCATCCTCCATCAACAGCCATAACAGAGGCATTAGCCTCATCTAGTAACAATGAACGTTTTCTGAATAACAGTGATATGCATGTGCCCTGCATGGGGCTTTAAGCAAGAGGAAGAACTTCTCTATAAGAATTGCTGTACAAGAATCTGTCATCATGAGCATGGTCTTAATTTCTTGCCTAGAGAAAAGCCCTTGATCATATACTTCATTAGGATAAAGTAAACTCCCCTTCCAAAATATGAAAACTTCTTATCCAGGTATAGGTGAATGCATAAGTATCTGCCACTTGGTCTGACTTTATTGCGTTCCTGGGGGTCATAATCACTGGGAATAAATAATAATTTATTGATGTAGAGTAAGTTTGGTTGACTAAAACTACTAATATCTTAATGGCTTCCTGCCCTTTCACCAGATTAAATATTCTCACTGTTGAGCTGTTTTATGTTTGACTCACCGTCACATATCTCATTTTCTTTAGTTCCTTTTAAGATAAATTTTTACTTATCATTTCCTGGGCATATTCACATTCATGCGTTTGATAGAATGGTAGGCTCTAGAAAAAATGAAACCTGCATTATTATTTACTTTTCAATTGTCTATTAAAATCCACTCGTTATATACTCCGTTCTGTTAATAGTAGTCTTACGTAGTGACTTTTCTGAAGTAGTTGAATTAGATATAAAAAAATTCATCTACAATAACTTTTCACATCTAGGTAGAAATTGAGGACACATGATATCAAATGCTATCTCTGTCCAAGAACCCAAAACATACTTTGTATATTGTTGATAAGGCCCTGCATTCCAGCTTTTGAAGTTTCCTCAACAGCAGCTAAAACTGGTCAATAGTATTATTCCAGGTCATTTAAATATCAGTTATGATGAAACAAACGCAGGCAAAAGAGGTAATAGTACCACTTTTGGCTCTGAAGCCAGAAAGACAGCTTTTATACTTACTAGGTTGACCTTGGGCAAGTTACCCCAAGAATCTTTACCCACGTAAGGCTCTTTGTCTGCACCTGTGAAACGGGGATGGTAATGATTCTTAGACCTGCAAAACTGTGGAGAATTCATTTCAAAAATTATTTAGAGAGATTAGTACATTGCCAGCATAGCTGTATATATCACTTATATGAGATTATGCCAAGTAATGCTGTTAGAAAGATAAGGTAGGTAGTTTTCTGGCTGTTCACTTTGAACTTTGTGTACCTTGATGAGCAGATTAGGATATGCCTTTCTAAGGTTAAATATTTTGTAGAAATTGTGTTGATTAATTTTATGTGTCATTTGACTGGCTCACGGAGTACCCAAATATTTGGCTAAATGTTATTTCTGGGGGTGTCTGTAAAGAGTGTTTCTGAATAAGATTAGGATTTGAATTAGTGGACTCAGTGGAGCAGATTGTCCTCCACAGTGGGGGTGGACACATCCAGTTGCTGAGTGCCTGAATAGAGCAAAACACAAAAGAAGGGGAAGTTTGCTCCTCTGCCTGTTTGCACTGGGACATAGGTCTTCTCCAGCCCTTCGACTGTGATTTACACCATCAACTCCCCTGGTTCTCAGGCCTTGAACTATGACTAAACTATAGCACTTTCTTTCCTGGGTCTCCAACTTGCAGATGGGGCTTCTTAGCCTCCGTAACCACATGAGCTAAATCTATCTATCTATCTATTTTTACTATTGGTTCTGTTTCTGTGCAGAACACTGAATAATACAATACTTAATACAATAACATAGTTATTTATAATAATTATAATTATTATTATTTTTTGTGGTACGCGGGCCTCTCACTGCTGTGGCCTCTCCCGTTGCGGAGCACAGGCTCCGGACACGCAGCCTCAGCGGCCATGGCTCACGGGCCCAGCCGCTCCACGGCATGTGGGATCTTCCCAGACCGGGGCACGAACCCGTGTCCCCTGCATCGGCAGGTGGACTCTCAACCACTGCACCACCAGGGAAGCCCCTATTTATAATTATTAAGCACCTGTTTTGTGTGGTATACTTTTATTAAGTGTTATATTACATTCAAACTTTCAATAATGTATTACTCACTAACTCTGTGAGGTAGGTTCACTATCTCATAGTACAGAAGAGATAACTGTCCTGAGAGATGTTTAGTAAAGACTCAAAGTGGAATTCATGCAGTGGTCTATCTGCTGTAATATCCCACTGTCTTCCCAGGAGCCCTGATGGTTTATTATAAGTACTTGTACATGAACTTTCCTAGGGACTTCCCTGCTGGCGCAGTGGTTAGGAATCCACCTGCCAGTGCAGGGGACACAGATTCGAGCCCTGGTCTGGGAAGATCCCACATGCCACGGAGCAACTAAGCCCGTGCTCCACAGCTACTAAACCTGTGCTCTAGAGCCCACGTGCCACAACTACTGAACCCACGTGCCACAGCTGCTGAAGCCCGGGCACCTAGAGCCCGTGCTCCACAACAAGAGAAGCCACCACAATGAGAAGCCCGCGCACCGCAACAAAGAATAGCCCCACTTGCTGCAACTAGAGAAAGCCTGCAGGTAGCAACGAAGACCCAATGCAGCCAAAAATAAATAAACAAATAAAATAAAAAAAAAACACTTTCCTAGGTCACAGACTCAACTAACTTTCTGGTACAAAATTTGGTTATTTAAAAACTCTTACACTGATCTCTGTTTCTCACCAGGATGAAGGAATCCCACTGTAGTTTAATTCTCCCACTGAGTAAAACTAAACACTCTGAACAAAATAAAAATAATAAGTGAATGAATGAGTAAATAAAGAAATAAGGATTCTGAAAAATAAATAATAGCACTCAGATAGAAGAGATACGTCAAAACTTGAATAACAGTGGTGATGAGTTTCCTATGGTTTTATTTTCTTCCTTTATCTCCTGGCATTGAACTGAGGACAAGACAAACCAGGAACTTTGTGATGATCATGGTCAGCAAAACTGGGCCAGAGGATTAGGAAAATAAATAGCCTTGGTGAGCTGTAGATTATAGAAGTCCTCATTTCTTTTGTCTTTTTCTTCTCCTAGCACTGACCTGAGACCAGCCCCAGTGATGCAGCTGGTGTAGGTACATAAGACTCAAGAGAAAACTTCTCCCTTTAGATAGAGAAACAGGAAAAGGGTTTCTGAGTATGGGGGAGGGGGAATCAATCATATTATGTTTCTCTCTCACCCTTGCCTCACTGCTCTGCTTCTAGTTGTCCATATCTGGGCAGGAGTGCAGAAGGCTAAATCTCTGAAAGAACTCTATATTTGACCTGATGAGACGACTCTGGAAGCCGGAGAGTGAGGGATAAATACACAAGAAGCTAGAAAGAGGGATCCCTAATTTTGTGTATAAACCAACACAAGTGTCAAAGCCACCCCCCCCCCCCAAGCTGGGCTTGGGCAGAACAGAGCCAAAGAAACAGAGCAAAGGCTTCAAGAAGAGAAGGAATATATAAACCTCCATCCAAGCTCTCAGGCCACCTCCTGAGAGGCTCATGTGACGAGCAGACACAAACAACACAGCAAGAGCTTTGAAAACTAAACTAATATTTAAATCACTTTCTATAGAAAGCAAAACAGACCTTACAGGCTAGACCTAACCAGGTGATTGCCTGCTAAAATGAATAAACAAGCAAATATACAAATCAACATTCTCTGCCTAAATTTAACAGAACCCGAAGTCTCAAAATGTAGTATTCAAAATATCCATAATACAATCCAAAATTACTAATAAGCAGAAAAAAATAATCAATTCTCAAGGGAAAAGACAGTAGACAGATGCCAACCTGAAATGACCCAGATGTGGGAATTATCAGACAATGACTTTAAAGCAGCCATTGTAGCCATGCTTCATGAGGCAAAAGTGACCGCTCTTGAAACAATTGAGAACATTTAAATTCTCAGCCAAAAAATAAAAGTTACTATTAAAAATGGGAATTTTACTGTTAAAAAATATAATAGCTGAGATTTAAAGAATTTGCCAGGTGGATTCAGGAGCAAAATAGAGTTGAGAAAGGGAAAAGTCAGTGAATCTTGTAAATACAAATCAAAAGGAAGCTCACGCGAAGGTAGGATGGCTGGACCTCAGTTAAATAAATCATACAGTGCCTAATATTAATGCGTGCTGCCTCTGAACCAACTATGTAAAACTCATCAAAGAAAATAGGACTACGCTGGGTAATGGTGAGGAACTTTACTTTGAGATTACGTACAAGGTACAAAATTCTTTGAGTCTGAGTTTCTTCCTCTTCATAAATTTTTGTGAGGATTAATATGTAGAAAAGTATCAAATTCAGTGAAATATACCTTACGTGAATAAAATAAATGCTAATTCTCCTTTTGGTGTCTCATCATGAACTACATTTTGAAATATTTATAGTTCTAGTCTCAAGCTTGATTGAGATAATTAGCATGTAGAAGAGAATTTATAATGCATTTTCTCTAAAAACTATTTGACCATGCAATCTTTTTTCTAATGAAACAAACAGCAACATATTATAGAAATCTCAGCATGAGAAAAGTGGTTGAAGGATTCTCTATGCTGTATGTCTGTAATAAGGCTACCAGAAGGCTGTATTTCCAAACCTTGCCTCTCAGATCCCTGGAATTCCTCTTCCCTGACTTGGTCCTAGTATTTTGGTTTATACCTACATTCAGTAAAAGAAACAACTTTTTGTGAAACAAGTCTGTATTTATTTGAAGACTCTGACCTGGGGCATTTTTATTACCGAAAACCCATTATAAAAATATCTTCATAACTGATTCATCTCAGAAATTAGGGCCAAGAGAACATGTTTTCCCTCATGAGTTAGTATGCTTCCTAAGCATGGAAAATTCTCTTATCCATTTATTTTTCCTTTTCACCTCTGTAGTATAAAACTCAGAGATAGTACATATACTCAAATGTGGAAATCGTACTTACCAAGAATTATTTTTTTTTCTTCTTTCTGTGTAGCTCTTAGTACCTGCCTTTGAATTGCATTGATTTTATTGTAAGCTGTCAAAAATGCTTTCTGGAAGTAATAAAAACCATGAGTCCTGTGTGACATCTGTTGCTTCTCCACAATGATTTTTGTGTTATATATTCTTTTATTTTTCTCTTCCTTCCTAGTATATTCCCTGATTGGCAAATTCTGGAAGTCAACAGCAGAGCTTCACGTTTTCTTTCCTCCGTACAAGTCCCATCTTTGTCATCATCACCACCCCTCCCCGACTCCTGTACCTAATAGGGAAATGATGGTGAGATGTTTCATATCTTGAGTAGATAGTGTATAAAGCCTCTGGATATGGGACAGTTTGCATTACTACACAGCAAACTTATTTTCATACAGCCAGGTGTTCTTGGGACTCAGATGCAAGGGTACAGGGATAAACAAGACCATCTTATTGCCTGTAAGTTATTCATAGAATAGTTAGTGGATAGAGACTAAAATTATAGTAGCTTATGATAAGTTTTACACTAAAATGAGGAGTGAGGTACTAGTGCACAGAATGATACATTTTTATATTGATTTAAAACTTTGAGATATATTGAAATTTGTGGAAAAGGATCAGAAAAACTTTCTTTGAGATCTGAAAAATGGATCCACTGGGAGGAAAGTTTTCAATTTCTTTGAACTCTGTATCATCTGGGAGACAAATAAAAATACTTTTGGTATTTCTACTCTTTATGTATGTGTGTGTGTATGTATGTATGTATATAAAAATACATACATATTTTAACCTAATTGCTTGTTTCCAAATGAGAATAGTTAAATATAATTCAGTAATATTAAAAATTTAATAAAAATGAAACCCACTGTTGTTACTCTTAATTTTTATAACCACCCAATACCATGTTTATATTATTCCCATTTTATCAAACAGTAAGGGTAGAGAAGTTAAATGCCTTATATAAAATTATACAGCTGTTAAGTTGTAAAGCTAGAACTTGAACCCAGCTCCTTTGATTTTCAAAGCTATGTTTTCAATGCTTTATATTGCTGTCATTGCATCATTGTAGTTTTTGCCATAGTTTCCAAATCTTTTCAGAAAAAAAAATTAGCACAAGTCATTCTAACTACAAATTTCTGTATTATTCCAAGTGAGTATTCCTAGTAGTTCTCACTGGTTACTGCCTTTTATGTCTGCATCCAGCTACAGTTCTCAAATGCCTTATGTATTTGACCAAAAAACTAAGGAAGTGGTCTTTTATTACATAATGGGTAATTTTTTCCTTTGAAAGGAGATGGTGAGAAGTATGTTAAATTAGATAGGATAAACACTCAGATTTGACTCTGTAGTTTATTTACATGGAGAAAAAGAACAAATACAAGCTACATTTTTGGTACCCAATAACCTGTCTTTTTAAGAATAATTGGACTTAATTCTATCTGTTCAAATTTATACACACTTGGAAGAATTTAGTCCCAGTGAAATGGAAGACGAGTGCTGAAGTAGTGTGGTGAGCACTGTTTGGGCTAAATAGTTGTCGATGACATTTTGTGAATATCTTATTTATAAATATGTCGATTAGAAAATACAAGGCTTGATCACCCTGCTCTGTCATTCGGTGAGATGGTAGAGATATTTATTTCAAGTTTCTTCTTAATGTTCCCTTCTATTTTTATTTTGGGCTAATCACCTTTTTCGCCTAGCAGACTAAGGAGATGTTCTATTCTACATACATCAGCCTCCAAAGTCAGCTAATTTCTTTTATATCTTCCCTGTCAGCTGTAAGAGAGACAGACAAGATGAAGCCTTTCTACTGTCAGGCACTGACAGAACAGAGCAATACAGACAGATGGATAACAGATAGTTGGGTTCTAAGTACCCTACAATTTGTTGAGGCAAATAGAGGAGAGTTGAGTGGCAAATTACCTACACTGTTCACAAACCAGCAGGCAGCCCTGTTTGCCAGTGATCCAAATTGTTTCTAGGTAATCTGGCACATTTCTGTTTTGTTGTGCTGTATCTAAAGGTATGACTGTCAGTTTTGAAAACCCCCTGTTGTGAAAGACCTTCCCTACAACAAGCAATATTTGGAAGGCGGTGTTCAGGGAAATACACACACTTTTGTTCGATCATCCTAAAAAGATTTAAGGTATGATCTTTTAAAGTATTAAAAGGAAGAAATAGTTTCTCTTACTTAATATTTATAGAGTTTTCCTTTCCCTTTTAAAACCTCACCATCTACAATATTCATCCATCTTGGAAATTTGAATTTAATGATGATATTGGTGGAGCTCAGATATGGAAGTGACTTTTCAAACCCGTATTTTTTTTTTTTTTTTTTTTTTACCCTGCAGCAGATTTAGATGAGAATCACATCAAGCAATGCTATAGACTGGTGAATTACAAATGGGTGTTTCACAGAAATAGTTTCACAAGATACTTTGGGGAAAAAAGGAGAGAGTGGTGAGGAAGTCTGGAGTTTAAATTAGTACAGGAGAAACAACGTTAAGCAGGTGTTTATACTATAGGATTTTGTAGAGCCTATTATATATTATTGTTCATCATGAATCTCTATGAAGGGAACATGGCAAATCACTTTTCTCAGGACACCACTCATTTTACCAGATGTTGTGATCCATGGAATACTTTTTTGAAATAAATGCCATAGACAATAATGTGGCTCAGTCACCTTAGCAGTTTCCTCATAATTTTTTTTTCCCTGGAAAAGGGCACTTGCCTTTCAGAGCTTTTGTGTTTACACTGAAAACTTACACTCAAAGGATCCTTTAAATTGGAAATGTTGTTATTATCCTTATCTGCATGAGAGATATTTGAAACCACATGCTTCCTAAAACAATTTACAGTGGCTCACTAAGAATTAATAAGGCATAGTTTTGATGGCCTACTAGATATCAAGTAGTATAATAAGCACTAGGGATGCAACACTGAACAGCATAGAAGTGATCATCAGCTTCATGGGGTCTTCAGTTTAGTTAATAGATTATCACAGTTTACCTGCTGACCTCCAAAGCATTACAGTAAAATGCCCCAAACTGAAATCATCATCTTTTGCATCCCCTACTGCATACCCTCTCCTTCCTGGGTGTTCCATATTTTAATAAATGGCATCATGATCTATTGAGTAATTCTAGTCAGAAAGCTGAAGTCACCTTGACTTTTCCATCCTCCTCACATCCCACTGTCAGTCAATCATTAAATCTCATTAGTTCTAACTCCTAAGTATCTTTCAATTTCTGATCTGTCCTTCAATCATCACTGCCTCCATACTGGTACATATTTATCATCTGTCTGGCATACTTCTGTAGTCTGTGGACTTGTTCACTTCCCCTCCTTCCCATTCAGTCTCCTAATTCTAACCAAGGTTATATTCTGATATTATTTTTTGCATGTGTGTAGCTAGTATGTAGTTATTCTACAATTTTCAGTTGAAACCTCACTTTCTCAGAGATGTAATACCTACCCAAACTTCACATTGCCTTAGTTCTTTCTGTGTTACTTACACTCATGCATTACCTCAAATGTATTTTTCTTGTAACAGTGATTATACTTGTCAAAAGTTGGTGAATGCCAGTCTGAGTCAAGTATAAGCTCATTGAGGACAGGGACCAGGTCTACCTTTGTCCACAGCTGTAAAACCAGTACCTGGCTTAGCAACAGATAATGTAGAAGTCTCTGGAAGTTATTTATTTATTCCATGACATTGCTTCTGCTGCGCCTGCAGGACAGAATGTTCATATCCCTCTTTTCTATCTATACCTCCCCCCCAAAATTATTCATTCCTATACCTCCCCCCCCAAGTTATTCATTCTTCAAAATTCAGACCAAGTGTACTTCCGGAGTGAGTGAACTGTTCCATTATTGCCAATGCCCCTAAGAATTAACCACCCTACACACACACACACACACACACACACACACACAAAGAATTAACCACCCTACACACACACACACACACACACACACAAAAGAATTAACCACCCTACAGAATACTTTTTCCTCTGTTTAGCATCAGTGATAATATCTGTCCCCCTCCAACACACACACACACACACACACACACACACACACACACACACACACACATCACGTACACAGTGGTAACTACTTTAAAGCAAATTCCTTGAAGAGCACCTTGTGTAAAGAGAACTTTCAATAAGAACTTGTTGAACTGAATTCGGGTCTGTCGATTCTGACCTTATCTTATGATGTAGAAAGATCTTTCTTTGTGCTCCAGATACACATATCCTACTGTCGAAATTTTTTTGAATTTTATTTTATTTTTAATACAGCAGGTTCTTATTAGTCATCAATTTTATACACATCAATGTATACATGTCAATCCCAATCTCCCAGTTCATCACACCACCACCCCCATGCCCCGCTACTTTTACCCCTTGGTGTCCATACGTTTGTTCTCTACGTCTATGTCTCTATTTTCTCCCTGCAAACTGGTTCATCTGTACCATTTGTCTAGGTTCCACATATGTACGTTAATACACGATGTTTGTTTTTCTCTTTCTGACTTACTTCACTCTGTATGACAGTCTCTAGATCCATCCACATCTCAACAAATGACTCAATTTCGTTCCTTTTTAAAGCTGAGTAATATTCCACTGTATATATGTATGACATCTTCTTCATCCATTCATCTGTCCATGGGCATTTCAGTTGCTTCCATGACCTGGCTATTGTAAATAGAGCTGCAGTGAACATTGGAGTGCATGAATCTTTTTGAATTATGGTTTTCTCTGAGTATATGCCCAGTAATGGGATTGCTGGATCATATGGTAATTCTATTTTTAGTCTTTTAAGGAACATCCATACGGTTCTCCATAGTGGCTGTATCAATTTACATTCCCACCAGCAGTGCAAGAGTGTTCCCTTTTCTCCACACCCTCCCCAGCATTTGTTGTTTGTAGATTTTCTGATGATGTCCATTCTAATTGGTGTGAAGAGATACCTTATTGTAGTTTTGATTTGCATTTCTCTAATAATTAGTGATGTTGAGCAGCTTTTCATGTGCTTCTTGGCCATCTGTATGTCTTCTTTGGAGAAATGTCTATTTAGGTCTTCTGCCCATTTTTAGACTGGGTTGTTTGTTTTTTTAATATTGAGCTGCATGAGCTATTTATATATTTTGGAGATTAATCCTTTGTTGATTCATCTGCAAATACTTTCTCCCATTCTGAGAGTTGTCTTTCTTCTTGTTTATGGATTCCTTTGCTGTGCAAAAGCTTTGAAGTTGCATTAGGTCCCATTTGTTTACTTTTGTTTTTATTTCTATTACTATAGGAGGTAGATCAAAAAAGATCTTGCTATGATTTATCTCAAAGAGTGTTCTTCCTATGTTTTCCTCTGAGGGTTTCATGGTGTCTGGTCTTACATTTAGGTCTCAAATTTCCCAGCACCACTTACTGAAGAGGCTGTCTTTTCTCCATTGCATATCCTTGCCTCCTTTGTCATAGATTAATTGAACAAAGGTGTGTGGGTTTATATTTGGGCTTTCTATCTTGTTCCATTGATCTATATATCTGTTTTTGTGCCAGTACCATATTGTCTTGATTACTGTAGCTTTGCAGTATAGCCTGAAGTCAGAGAGTCTGATTCCTCCAGCTCCGCTTTTTTCCCTCAAGACTGCTTTGGCTATTCGGGGTCTTTTGTGTCTCCATACAAATTTTAAGATTTTTTGTTCTAGTTCTGTAAAAAAATGCCATTGGTAATTTGATAGGGATTGCATTGAGTCTGTAGATTGCTTTGGGTAGTATAGTCATTTTCACAATATTGATTCTTCCAATCCAAGAACATGGTATATCTCTCTATCTGTTGATATCATCTTAAATTTCTTTCATCAGTGTCTTATAGTTTTCTGCATACAGGTTTTTTGTCTCCTTAGGTGGGTTTATTCCTAGGTATTTTATTCTTTTTGTTGCAGTGGTAAATGGGAGCGTTTCCTTAATTTCTCTTTCAGATTTTTCATCATTAGTGTATAGGAATGCAAGAGATTTCTGTGCATTAATTTTGTATCTTGCAACTTAACCAAATTCATTGATTAGCTCTAGTAGTTTTCTGGTGGCATCTTTAGGATTGTCTATGTATAGTATCATGTCATCTGTAAACAGTGACAGTTTTACTTCTTCTTTTCTGACTTGTATTCCTTTTATTTCTTTTTCTTCTCTGATTGCTGTCGCTACAACTTCCAAAACTATGTTGAATAATAGTGGTGAGAGTGGACATCCTTGTCTTGTTCCTGATCTTAGAGGAAATGCTTTCAGTTTTTCACCATTGAGGATGATGTTTGCTGTGGGTTTGTCATATATGGCCTTTATTATTTTGAGGTAGGTTCCCTCTGTGCCCACTTTCTGGAGAGTTTTTATCAAAAATGGGTGTTGAATTTTGTCAAAAGCTTTTTCTCCATCTTTTGAGATGATCATATGGTTTTTATTCTTCAATTTATTTATATGGTGTATCACATTGATTGATTTGAGTATATTGAAGGATCCTTGCATCCCTGGGATAAATCCCACTTGATCATGGTATATGACCCTTTTAATGTGTTGTGGGATTCTGTTTGCTAGTATTTTGTTCAGTATTTTTGCATCTATATTCATTAATGATATTAGTCTATAATTTTGTTGTTGTTGTTGTTGTATCTTTATCTGGTTTTGGTATCAGGGTGATGGTGGCCTCATAGAATGAGTTTGGGAGTGTCTCTTTCTCCTCAATATTTTGGAAGAGTTTGAGAAGGATGGGTGTTAGCTCTTCTCTAAATGTTTGATAGAATTCACCTGTGAAGCCGTCTGGTCCTGGATTTTTTTTTTGTTGGAAGATTTTTAATCAGAGTTTCAATTTCATTACCTGTGATTGGTCTGTTCATATTTTCTGTTTCTTCTTGGTTCAGTCTTGGAAGGTTATACCTTTCTAAGAATTTGTTCATTTCTTCAAGGTTGTCCATTTTATTGGCATAGAGTTGCTTGTAGTAGTCTCTTAGGATGCTTTGTATTTCTGTGGTGTCTGTTGTAACTTCTCCTTTTTCATTTCAAATTTTATTGATTTGAGTCCTTTCCCTCTTTTTCTTGATGAGTCTGGCTAATCGTTTTTCTTGGTCTTTGGTATTGTCTTCTTTGTTTCTATTTCATTTATTTCTGCTCTGATCTTTATGATTTCTTTCCTTCTGCTAAGTTTGGGTTTTGTTTGTTCTTCTTTCTTTAGTTCCTTTAGGTGTAAGTTTAGGTTGTTTATTTGAGATGTTTGTTGTTTCTTGAGGTAGGATTGTATTGCTCTAAATTTCCATCTTAGAATTCCTTTGCTGCATCCCATAGGTTTTGGATCATCATGTTTTCATTGTCATTTGTCTCTAAGTATTTTTTGATTTCCTCTTTGATTTCTTCAGTGATCTCTTGGTTATTTAGTAATGTATTTTTAGCCTCCATATGTTTGTGTTTTTTATGTTTTTTTCCCTGTAATTGCTTTCTAATCTCATAGCATTGTGGTCAGAAAAGATGTTTGATATGGTTTCAATTTTCTTAAATTTACTGAGGATTGATTTGTGACCCAGGATGTGATGTACCCTGGAGAATGTTCTGTGCACACTTGAGAAGAAAGTGTTATCTGCTGTTTTTGGATGGAATTTGTTATAAATATCAATTAAATCTATCTGATCTATTGTGTCATTTAAAGCTTGTGTTTCCTTGTTAATTTTCTGTTTGGATGATCTGTCCATTCGTTTAAGTGAGGTGTTAAAGTCCCTCACTATTATTGTGTTACTGTTCATTTCCTCTTTTATAGCTGTTAGCAGTTGCCTTATATATTGAGGTGTACCTATATTGGGTGCATATATATTTATAATTGTTATATCTTCTTCTTGGATTGATCCTTTGATCATTATGTAGTGTCCTTCCTTGTCTCTAGTAACATTCTTTATTTTAAAGTCTACTTTATCTGATATGAGTATTGCTACGCCAGCTTTCTTTTGATTTCCATTTGCATGGAATATCTTTTTCCATCCCTTCACTTTCAGTCTGTATGTGTCCCTAGGTCTGAAGTGGATCTCTTGTAGGCAGCATATATATGGGTCTCATTTTTGTATCCATTTAGCAAGCCTGTGTTTTGTATCCATTTAGCAAGTCTGTGTCACATTTAAGGTAATTATCTATATGTATGTTCCTATTACCATTTTCTTAATTGTTTGGGGTTTGTGTTTGTTGGTCCTTTTCTTCTCTTTTGTTTCTCACTTAGAGAAGTTCCTTTAGCATTTGTTGTAGAGCTGGTTTGGTGGTGCTGAATTCTCTTAGCTTTTGCTTTTCTGTAAAGCTTCTGATTTCTCCATCAAATCTGAATGAGATCCTTGCCAGGTAGAGTAATCTTGGTTGTAGTTCTTCCCTTTCATCACTTTAAGTATATCATGCCACTCCCTTCTGGCTTGTAGAGTTTCTGCTGAGAAATCAGCTTTTAACCTTATGGGAGTTCCCTTGTATATTATTTGTCATTTTTCCCTTGTGCTTTCAATAATTTTTCTTGTCTTTAATTTTTGCCAATTTGATTACTATGTGTTTTGGCGTGTTTCTCCTTGGGTTTATCCTGCCTGAGATTCTCTATGCTTTCTGGACTTGGGTGGCTGTTTCCTTTCCCATGTTAGGGAAGTTTTCGACTACAATCTCTTCACATATTTTCTCGGGTCCTTTCTCTCTCTCTTCTCCATCTGGGACCCCTATAATGCGAATGTTGTTGCGTTTAATGTTGTCCCAGAGGTCTCTTAGGCTGTCTTCATTTCTTTTCATTGTTTTTTCTTTCTTCTGTTCTACAGCAGTGAATTCCACCATTCTATCTTCCAGGTCACTTATCCGTTCTTCTGCCTCAGTTATTCTGTTATTGATTCCTTCTAGTGTATTTTTCATTTCAGTTATTGTATTGTTCATTTCTGTTTGTTTGTTCTTTAATTCTTCTAGGTCTTTGTTAAACATTTCTTGCATCTTCTCGATCTTTGCCTCCATTCTTTTTCCGGGGTCCTGGATCATCTTCACTATCATTATTCTGAATTATTTTTCTGGAAGGTTGCCTATCTCCACCTCATTTAGTTGTTTTTCTGGGTTTTTTTCTTGTTCCTTCATCTGGTTCGTAGCCCTCTGTGTTTTCATCTTGTCTATCTTTCTGTGAATGTGGTTTTTGTTCCGCAGGCTGCACGATTGTAGTCCTTCTTGCTTCTGCTGTCTGCTCTCCATACTGTCTAATTTGATGTGACCAACCAAAGAGGCTGACACTTAAAATAGCCAAAGAGAATTCTTTATTTACACCAAATCTGTGCCTCCTGAATCTTTTCCCTCTAATTAAATGGCACCACCATCCATATTCTCAAGTAGCAACTTTGGCATTGCCTTTGGATCCTCACTTTCTCTCCTTATCCCTCCTTCTTCTATCAAATGTAACAGCAGGTTCTGTTAGTACTCTCTCCAATTGTTTAATTCAGTATTTTCTCTATATCCACTTCAACCATTTTATTTAGGCCACCATCATTTCTTCCCTGCCTCTTCACAATATTTTCTTCAATGGTCTTGCTGAGTTTGCTTTCACTCTTCACCAATCCATTCACAATATAGAGCAAATGAAATATTTTTAAAATATAAATGAGATCACACAACTCAGTTGCTTCACAACATTCAGTAGTTTTCCATATCACAGAGAATAAAAGAAAAACAGCTAGCCTTGCAGCAAGGCCCTGCATTCTATGATATGTAGGAGCACGTGAACCTACTCTTCAGCCACCACCCCTCCTCCGTCCCATGCATCCACCTCACCGCATTTCCTTCAGCTCCTGGCACATGTCAACGTTTTCCATCCTCTGCTCCTGACACTGGAATGCACCTTCTCTACTTTCTACATCACCAGCAACTTCACTTCCTTCAGGGCTCTGCTGAAATTTCAACCTTCCTGGATTGTTCTGACAATACTACCTGAAATAGCACATTTTGTTCTTTTTAATATCTAACACTTTGTTTCCCTCGTAGCCATTATTACAATTTACAGTTATTTTTCTTTACCACTTACTTGTTTGTTGCCTGGATTCACTCATGAAATGTGAGATTCATGGGTTCAGGGGTAACGTCTGTTATTTTTATAGTACCTATGTGAGAATTTTATCCAGAATGAATTAAAGTATTTGAAATAATTAAAGACATTATATGCAACATAAGTAAAAAGATGTTTAATAGAGAGATAGATCTGGGTGTGAATACTGATTTAGGACCTTAATAACGCTGTGGTCTGGGCAAATCATGTAATCGTATGAAGCCATAGTAGTAGTTTCCTTCCCTCTAAAATCAACTTGTAGATTTGTGGTAATGATTTTTGAGATACTGTATATAAAGTGTATATAGAAAGGGTTTCCATGCATACAGCAGGAGCTCAATAAGGGAAGCAATTTTATTTAATTAAAATTTAATTTAAATTTTATTTAATTTTCAGAGTAAATAGTAGTTGCAGTAAATAGTAGTAGTATGTATATAGACTTTTTGTCTTACTAATAGAAATGTGAAAATTAGACCAACAAGGTTTTATAAATCAAGAAAAGGAATTATAGGTTCAGTTTTGTAAGAAAGAAAATAAATTTCAGATTTTTTGTTAGGTTAAATTTTTTAAAACTTGCTTTAGGTTATAATTGTATAATAATATGCCTAATATATATTTACTTTTTTTTTTTTTTTCTTTTCGGTACGTGGGCCTCTCACTGTTGTGGCCTCTCCCATTGTGGAGCACAGGCTCCGGACGCACAGGCTCAGCGGCCATGGCTCACGGGCCTAGCCGCTCTGCGGCATGTGGGATCTTCTCAGACTGGGGAACCGTGTCCCCTGCATTGGCAGGCGGACTCTCAACCACTGTGCCACCAGGGAAGCCCTAATATATTTACTTTTAAGAATAATGAAAAGAAAGAAAATTCAAATGCATTGTCTCAGTAGATTCTGCCATGACTTCTAATATTTATTTATTTAATTTATTTTTTTAATTTATTTTTTTGGCCACGTCAGGTCTTAGTTGGGGCACACAGGATCTTCAATGAGGCATGCAGGATCTTTGTTGCAGCACGTAGGCTTCTCTCTGGTTGTGACATGCAGGTTTTCTCTCTCTGGTTGTGGCACGTGGGCTCCAGGGTGCGTGGGCTCTATAGTTGTGGCATGCAGGCTCTCACTGAGGTGCATGAGCTTAGTAGTTGTGGTGTGCGGGCTTAGCTGCTCTGTGGCATGTGGGGTCTTAGTTCCCCAACCAGGGATCAAATCCGTGTCCCATGCATCGGAAGGCAGATCCTTTACCACTGGACCACCAGGGAAGTCCCTGCCATGATTTCTAAAATATGACTTCTGTTATGATGGGAAATTAGAGCTCTATAACTCTCTACCAATTTCCAGGTGTTTAAAATGCAACCCAAGCATCCTTGAAAAGTGGTAAGTAGTATATATTTCTGGAGATGTGTTCCATAGCATGTGTTAGTTACACCTGGGATATTTCTCATATTTCAAATAGAGTATTTTGACTACTTTTCTTTCAAATAATTACTTAGATTCCGCTGCATTATTTAAAAACTGTTGAAAACTTTCATTCTCTTTTTAATAGCCATTTCCTCATTCTCTAGCTAGCTTTTAACCTCAGTGCCATTTTGACACAGAGATTTAAAATATCCTGCACCAGTCATAAGATATTTGACCTTTTATGTCCTAAAAGAAAAGGATATAGAAAAAGATGATATCATTTTTAGGGGGAGTCTGTTCAACTCCATAAAAAAGTCTCTGTGTGCCACATTTTTATTATGTACCTTTGTTCCCAGACAGTTTTTTCCCTGTGTATTTGTGTCACAGATATTTGATTCAGTCTTATGTATTTGTCTCTTTTATTTCTAATAGGAAGCGTTAATAAGAAGGAAAGATTAGGAATGAGTTTTTGAGTTCGGTATTTGAGAACTAGGGTATGTATGGCATACTTAGTTTGAAATGAAGAAGGGTCAGGAGCATTAGGTGGTTAGATAATTGAGTGATAGCAGCCTAAACCTTGATTTAATATATTTTCAAGAGAAAAAGGAGCAATAGCATTTTCTATAAACTCTCTGCAGCTCATAGCCAGTTTATATTGGCCTTTGCTAGTCAATTTGTGCAATTATTTGTTTGTTCAGCCAATTACAAATCTGTCTGTTATGCTTTGCAGTAACCTTTCTGAATGCATATATTCTTTAATTCATGATCCAGAAACTCGAAACGGGGTTTTCCTCTATATTTCTTTCTCAAATAGCAGAAAGGCAACAATTGGCTTCATTCGGTGATTATGTTCAACTGCAGTTTTCTGGATCTGGAGTGTGATAGACAGAAACAACATGGGAATAGGCTCAATTCCGAATTAGGTTTAGTTATCCTGTTTGATGATAAACTTCTAGGCCCTGCTAAGATATTGATTAACTCCTGTGTCCTTCCAGTAAGCCTTCTAAAAGCCCTGCTAGCTGACGGTTCCATATGGACTACGCTGTGCTCTGTAAGACTTGTCACTTGTCAGCATTCCTTATCACTCTGTGACCAACCCATGCTGTTTGAATGACTGTAGTATACCTAAAGTGAGGGACCATAAATTAGAGATTCAAAATTAATGTCCTTCCTTGGATTGTGTACAATCCTTTTTGGAAATAGGGCATACATCCCAAAATGATTTCAGTTTTTTAGTGGTTTGAACAAAATGTGGTTTTAAATGTTCAATTACCACATGAGAATTGAACCAGTTATTATTCTTGGAAATATTTTTCACCTGTTCCTGGAATCTGTTGCTGTATAAACAATTACTTGGAAACTCTATGGTAAACATAGTAGCCATTTTATTGTCTTATAATCTGGGTCAGGAATGTGGGTGGAGCTCAGTTGGGTGAGTTTTCTGTTCTAAACGATGTCAATGGCTTTGTTTGATGATATTCAGCAGGCAAATGGACTGTTCAAGAGGGTCCAAGAGGTGTCATTTACATACATTGTGCTTTTGCAATGATACCTAAAGACTGAGCTCAGCAGGGACTGTCCATCAGAGTGCTCACAAGTGGTATCTACGGGATAGCAGTATCGGGGCATTCGGACTTCTTACATGGCAGCTCAGAGATTCTCCATTGTTGAAAGTGGTCCAGCAGAAGTTGAAAGGCTTCTCATGACTTAGCCTCTAAATCCTAAAATATCACTTCTGATCTGTTCTATTGGTCAAGCAAGTCACCAAGGCAAGCCCAAATTTAGGAAAGAAGAATTGGACTCCCCTCTCAGTAGGAGAAATGGCAAAGAAATTGTGATTATCCTTAATGTCTCACATTGCCTTATTCTCTTTTAGTCATGACATATGTTAGGTGAGTTCTACCATAGTGGAGAACAATTAAAGTGGCAGGATAGTGACATTGGGTCAACTAAAAATTGACCTTCATTGTTATTTCCCCATCATTCTTTCATTCATTCATTTGTTCATTCATTTGTTCAACAAAGATTAATTGATGGCCCATCACATGCAGGCAGTGTCCAAGGTGATGGGGAAATGGAGTTGAATCCCTCATAAAAACTTAAATTCTAGTGAGGGAAAGCAGAAAATTTACAGATACACTCTACTCCAGATATTCATTGGCTGATTTATGCAGTCAATATTTATAGCAGCCCAGTGAAGTTGATGTTTATAAGTATGCTTTTAAGTCAAATTAAAAAACTAAAGTTCATAGAAAAATCTTACTCAAGTTTACACAGCTTATAATTAAAAAAAAAAAAAAAATCAGGTCTGCCTGACTCCAGACTGTGTATTTATTATGATGAAGATTAACTAATTTGATTTTAGTAGCAAATAAATGTGATTATTTTCTTTTTATTACAAAATTACAAGTTATTTCTGAAATAATTTAGAAAACACAGTAAAGCAGAAAATGACATTGAAAGTCACAGACCTGTATTTCTACTGCTCAGATATATTCAGTGTTATTACTTGGGTATATCCCTATTTCTGTTCACTATTGTTATAAAACAAACTATCTCTCAAACTTTGTGGCTAGTGTGTGGGTTGTTAATTTAGACTGGGCTCAGCTGAGCTCTTCCTCTGGCTCTCTGTTGGGCTTTTACATGCTTCCATGTCCAGCTGTGAGTTAGTTGGCCAACCGTGCTTCTGGGCATTGGCTGGCTGATGGCTCGGGGGCAGCAGGTCACTCACACATGGTCTCTCCTGCTACAGCAGGTTAGCCTGGGTTTGTTAACATGCAAATCACAGGATTCAAAAAGAGAGGACAGAGTATGCAATGCCTCTTGAGGTCAGGACTGGCATATTAACACAAAGCAAGTTACAAGATCAACCCAGGTTAAAGAGACGGGAAATTAACTCCACCTTTAGATGTGAAGAGATTCGAACTTATATTTCAAAGGGTATGGAATCAGAAAATGGTAAAGAATTTCAGCCATATTTTCAATTAAACTGCCACGACTCTTCCGTGTTTCTATCCACCACCCAAGCCTTTTTTAAGTAAAGAGGACTATAAACATAAAAACACACAGGTTTTATATAAACATATTTATATATCACAGGTATACTCTGAACAATGGCTTGGTTAAAATCATTTGCTTCTTTTTTTAAGCAGAATGATCTGCTATCTTTGCTTTAATTTGCATTTGTTGGATTACCTGTGAAATTAAATATGTTTCCATATATTTGTTGGTTATTTGTTAGCAGTATTTATGATTTGCTGGGTGAGAGAAAGGAGGCAAGGTATTATTTGGGAGCATTTTGCAATTATTCACTAGAAAGAAAATGAACAGTAGAGCATCACTAATGGTTGATACAGGAATAGAGAGAAAACTGTCATGAGTACAGGATGTACCTGGCATGACTTCTGCCTGCATGTGGAAAAAGAGGGAGAACTAAACATCAAAAATACTTTCGGCAAGACTGAAAGAATGAGGGTACCACTAACAGAAATTGTGAAGTGTGGAAGAGAGAGTGATTTTATGAGAAAGTTCACTCTTGAGCATTGTGACAGTAAGATACAATCAGAACATCAAATGGAGATATTAAGCAGGCAATTAATAAACTATGGGGATGTGTTATTATTATTTTTTATAAAAGTGATGGTAGGAAAATATTTTACTTTCCAGGGGGATAAATGTTATTTCCCAAGTAAGAGAAACACAGATGTTTGATAATACCATGAAGCATATCACATTTAAGAAACAGAAGGGGAAAGGGAGATGAACAAAAGCGATGCCAAGAATTAAGCAGTGTTATAGAATAATTTCTTTCTCACTCCCCAAAACTATTATTTCATGCTCTCTCTTATATCAACTACTTACTATACTCGCTCTCAACTGATGATCATTTCTCACACTTGATTGTTAAGAATGAAAGCTCTCAAAGGATCTTTAGGGCAGTGAAAATACTCTGCACAATACCATAGTGATAGATACATGTCATTATGCTTTTCTCTAAACGCATAGAAAGTACACTAAGAGTGAACCAAAATGTAAACTTTAGACTTTGGGTGATTATGTCGCGTCACTGTAGGTTCATCAGTGGTAACAAATGTACCACCGGTGAGGGATGTTGATAATGGGGGATGCCACGTATGTGTGGGGGGAGAGGGTATGTGTGAAATGTCTGTACCATCCACTGAATTTTTCTGTGAACCTAAAAACACTCCAGAAAAATAAAGTCTTAGTAAAAAATAATTAAGTAATTGTATTTAACAGTCTGAAATCTGAGCATGGTTCACTGAGAAAAAAGAAAGATTATCACTAAAGAGTAAAAGAAAAAAAAACCTCTCAGCTGCCTTTACATTCCACCACCAAACATAAATTGTGCCCATCGTTGCCCTCACCTGGTGTTTGTTCTGTCCTTTACAATGAAAAGCATAGCCCTTTTCCTTTCAGAAACTATTCGGTGAATCCCATCCCTTCTTACCTTCTCAGTGACTCACCCTTCACCTGACCCCTCTCTCTTCAGTATCGATTGCCCCTCTTATCTTCCAGATCACTCTCATTAACAAAGAAATATTCTCTAGTATATCCCATCCAAAATAATAAAAATACCTTTTGCTCTCATATCTGTCTCCATATAATAATAAAAAATGAATTCCAAAAACCTAAACTGTTTCACGTCTGGATCCTGCATAATTTCTAACCCTGTCTAATGCTACTCTTATCATCTCTGACAATAATCCGGGGACTTAGGTTACAAACTGGTTTTCTAAAGGGTTTCTGTGGACTGCTTCCTCTGTCTGTAATAAATGCTTCCATCCCTCTTGCTATCTACATGGCTGCTCCTATTTCGCTTTATAATTGTCATATCCTTAGAGAGTGTGTTATGAGTTGAACTGTATTCCCCAGAAAGAGATGTTAAAATCCTAACTGCTGTCACTGTGAGTGTGACCTCATTTGGAAATAGGTTTTTTACAGGTATAGTCAAGTTAAAATGAGGTCTCTAGGTTGGGTCCTAGTCCAACATGATTGATGCCTTTATAAGAAGAAGAAATTTGGACACGGAGACCAACATTCACAGAGGAAAGATGGAAGACAATGTAGGGATATACAGGAGAAGACAGTCATGTGACAATGGAGGCAGCAATTAAAGTGATACATCTGCAGGTGAAAATTGCAAGAATTGCCAGGAAGCAAGAGAAGCTAGAAGAGGTAAGCTAAGATTCTTCCATACATCCTTCAGAGTGAACATGGCCCTGTGGACATTTTGATTTCAGACTTCCAGCCTCCAGGACCGTGAGAAAATACATTTCTGTTAAATCACCCTGTCTGTGGTACTTTGTTACAGCAGCTCTAGAAAACCAATCCAGGACCTCAAATCTTCACACTAACCAATCCTGTTTTATTTTGGATTATCTTTTATTATGGAGTATTTCTTTCCTTCAAACCCTTATTTCATCAGAAATCTTCACATGCATTGGTCTGTTTTGGTGTTTGCCATTTCCTTTTTCTGCAGTCAAGGACTGTATCTTACATGTTCATTCTTATATCCCCAGCTTTCTGCCTGATATACAAGCAGCAATCAATGCATTATTTGCTATGAACATAAATGAAGATACAGAGCTGGGGAAGTCAAGGAAACAACAGCTCATAGTAGAGAACCATGATTAAGAATGTCAAATGCTGAAACAGAATTGGAAGCAAAACAGCCCATTGGATTTTGTACTCTTGTGGAAGCAGTTGGTGACCTTTGAGCAAGCAGTTTCAGGAAAGTGGGTATGGCAGAAATCGTAATATAAGATCTAAACACTGAGTCGGCAATGAAGAATTGTAGGACCCAGGTGTAGTATGCCCTTTCAAGAAAGCTGGCAATGAGAAGAGGAAGAGTAACAGAGCAGAGGCTTAAATTTTCTTGGATGTTTATCTAAATAAAATGGCAAGAGAATATTCAAATATGAAAGTAGACTTGTTATTTATTAATAACAGTAGGAACTTCTCAGGATCCTAGATTTGAGGAGAAAGTATTCAGTGGAATGACAGAAGAAGCTGTTATGAAGCAAGGTCTGGAAAAATGTAGGAGAGACCAAATTCAGTAATAAGGGCAAAGAGTAGGTACCTTCAAAAGTAAATCAGGGGCTTCCCTGGTGGAGTAGTGGTTAACAATCCGCCTGCCAACGCAGGGGACACGGGTTTGAGCCCCGGTCTGGGAAGATCCCACATGCCCTGGAGCAACTAAGCCCGTGTGCCATGACTACTGAGCCTGTGCTCTAGAGCCCGTGAGCCACAACTACTGAAGCCCGTGTGCCTAGAGCCCGTGCTCTGCAACAAGAGAAGCCACTGCAATGAGAGCCCCGCACACCACAACGAAGAGTAGCCCCCGCTTGCCGCAACTAGAGAAAGCCTGTGCACAGCACGGAAGACCCGATGCAGCCAAAAATAAATAAAATAAAATAAATAAATTTATTTAAAAAAAAGAATAAATCAAGATGATGAAAACAGACAAAGTGTCATAGAGAGTGTCATATTGAATGGCTTTATTTTGTTTTGTTTGCCTTTGGAACATATCTCCTTTACTAGATTATAAACATTTTCAGATCCACAATTTCCTTTATACATACAAATCAGTGTAAAAAGGGTATTTTAAGTGAAATCCTCTTGTAGTGTCATACATAGTTTATATTTTCTAACAAAGCTCTTGTTTTTAAATTTTATTCCCAACTTTAAACCTGTTATATATTTTATTCCTGGAGAGGGGTGAAAAAGTTATTTTCATTAAGTCATTTTCTATTAACAGAAGACCTGTTATTAATTGAGTGCCTATTGTATGCCCTGCCCTGTCCTATGCTTTTTAAATACATTTGTCTTCCACGTGTCTTCCACATTCACTGTTGTCACTAATTGTCATTTGTCCTTTGAAATAATACAGATAGATGTATTTTGTATTTTTACACAAATGGGGAAATTGAGGATTAGAGAGATTGCTTGTCTAAAACCACACAAAGACATGGCAGAAATTATAAATGCCTCACTGCAGAGCCTCAGGCCTTAACCTCTGCATCACTGCAAAAGTAGATACACAAAACAATTGCCCTAAAGAAAATTCTAGTTGTATATTAAGCTGTATTTTTCAAGTTTTTTTTAACATCTTTATTGGACTATAATTGCTTTACAATGGTGTGTTAATTTCTGCTTTACAACAAAGTGAATCAGTTGTACGTATACATATGTTCCCATATCTCTTCCCTCTTGCATCTTCCTCCCTCCCACCCTCCCTATCCCACCCCTCTAGGTGGTCACAAACCACCTAGCTGATCTCCCTGTGCCATGCGGCTGCTTCCCACTAGCTATCCACCCTACGTTTGGTAGTGTATGTATGTCCATGCCACTCTCTCACTTTGTCACAGCTTACCCTTCCCCCTCCCTGTATCCTCAAGTCCATGCTCTAGTAGGTCTGTGTCTTTATTCCCATCCTACTCCTAGGCTCTTCATGACATTTTTTTTTCTTAGATTCCATATATATGTGTTAGCATACGGTATTTGTTTTTCTTCTTCTGACTTACTTCACTCTCTATGACAGACTCCAGGTCCATGCATCTCAGTACAAATAACTCAATTTCGTTTCTTTTTATGGACGAGTAATATTCCATTGTATATATGTGACACATCTTCTTTATCCATTCATCTGTTGATGGACACTTAGGTTGCTTCCATGTCCTGACTATTGTAAATAGAGCTGCAATGAACATTTTGGTATATGACTTTTTGAATTATGGTTTTCTCAGGGTATATGCCCAGTAGTGGGATTGCTGGGTCGTATGGTAGTTCTATTTGTAGTTTTTTAAGGAACCTCCATACTGTTCTCCATAGTGGCTGTATCAATTTACATTCCCACCTCAAGTTTTATTTACTGTTGAAAAATACTGTTTACTATAAGAGCAGTAATAATAAGTCGTGTTTCTACTGACTTTTTCAAGTCAGATGATTGGCTTTGTAGTTTATTCCACACTTCCCTATCTATTCTCCTGACAATTTCCTATTTCGTTGATCTTTTTAAAATAATGAACCTAAAATTTAGTATCAATAAAACAAAATGATTGACAAAAGATATTCTAAGCAATAAAATCTCCTATTTCCTTGTTTCTGGTATCTCTTTGACAGAGATGCTGGGCAATAGTGAATCTCTTTTAAATAAATATCGATGTGTCCATTTGGAAACTAATAAAACCTAATGCCTTCCACAGTTGGTAGCAATAAAAATGAAGTGTGCATTGTTTAAGGTGGCCTTAATAGCTGACACTGAGGCTGAGTCAGATTTTATAAGCATTTTGAATTATATTATTCCACAATTATTGTTAGTGTGGGCATTGGTATGTGCAATTATCTAATGCTTTAAATTATCTAAATCAATATGTAGGTAGTAAAAGCTTAGACATATAACTTGAAAACGAGTTCACATGAACTCATTTGCCACTGTGTTAATGTGTCTGTCCTATTTAGCCTATATTTATACCTTGTAAACCAGGTTAATTTAAAAGCTTGATAGAGGCTGCTATAACATTATAAAATGAATGTTACCATTATAAGGAAAACAAGTAATGTTATAGGCAGTAAAATCTCTAACTTTGTGCATCCTTCCCACTGCTGTTCCTAACATTGTTTCCCTTCCTAAATTTCATGTCTTCCAAATAATTGCAGAGAGAGACTACATTTGCTCAGTCACTAGATAGTTAATTCACTGGTTCTTTTCATATGTTCCAGATTTGATCACTTTTTATTCTTACACTTTTCAGTAGGCCTACAAAGATTTTACACACTTAATGTAAAACATTCCATATTCTGCTTTTAAGAAATTTTCTTTGCATGGGCTTACAGTAGCACATTGAGAGCAATTAATATTGGGATTATACTTGCAGTTAATATTGGGATTATACTTGCATCAAGAGAGCAACAACTGAATATTCTATTTAACAACTGTTAAGTGGTACTAATGGGCAGGTTTAGAACTTAGGCCAAGGAGAATCTGCATGTACAAATACAAATCTTGTTACATACTATTAACTAAAATGACTTGGGTAATTAAGAAATAACTCCAAGCTTAGGTATTATTCACCAAAATCTTAGTATGCACATGGTACCTAAAAAGGTCATTTCAGCATAGCCTCATTGTTGTCCATATGGAAACTCTCTTTGTGATCAGTAGGAGTTCCAGGTTTACTCACAATGACAACTGACCTACAGCTGGTAAATAGCTCTGTGAAGCATGTCTGGATTGAGAAGGACATTGAGAGGTTATCTTGCCTATCTCTCTGCTTTCCAGCAAGGTCATACTTAAATCATCCGAATAACTTGGACATCCTTTTATTAAAGCTTTTCAGGAAGAATATTTCTTAGCTCTCCTTATTTAACCATGTAATATTTAACAACTCTCATCATCATTCCTCATTTTAATTCATTCATCCACTCTCTTTTGTTCAATTTTGTATTAAAAAGTCCATTGCCTAATTTTTCTTCTTACTGGAGAATATATCTATAATCTACATGTGATTTTTTTTCCTTTTACATCTTTCAACAGGATTAGGAGCCAGCTGAAATTAGAATTTAATTCTGCCCTTTTTGAAAAAATATTTTTTTGAACTAAGCATATGTGGCATTCCTTTGTTCCAATTATTTCTTTCGGAAACACCCATCTAGATGTTCAGGAAAGTTTTATATCTGTCTAACCTTCCATCTCCTTTCTAATAACTTACATGTGATGGACATTACTCCACCTTTTTCTTTCTCTTTTTTTTTTTGGCCTCTCCACGCAGCATGCGGGATCTTAGTTTCCCAACCAGGGATCGAACCCGTGCCCCCAGAGTCTTAACCACTGGACCGCCAGGGAAGTCCCACTCCACCATTTTCATGTCAATATCTTCAATTCTTTCCTGGCTTTGCCTACCCAGTATATGCATGGGGCAAAACTCCGACTCCGAACTTGTTCGCCTTCTTCAGGTCTAACACTGGAATGTTGATTGAGCGCTAGAAAATTCTTGGTCTCCAACAGCAGTTTGACTCTCAGAATTGCTTAGGAATCCTGTCCTTTCCCTACTTCATTCTCTCCTATTTTCTAAGGCAGCTATTTCAAACCTTCTCTTTTAAAATCTCCTTTCCTAGCACCCTCCTCGCTATGAGTGAGCGACCTTAGTTTCTACATCACAGAGAAAATAAAATCCTCACAAATCCTTTGAACATGCTGTAACCCTCCCCCACACCCCTCTCGCCACCTGCACACACATAAAAGCTTTTTTTCCCCCTCTTGTTGGCTAGAAGTTGTTGTTCTTGTCTAAAACTAATTTCTCCACATCTGGATCTCATTCCTTCCCACAAGATAAGTTCTCTCTTAATTGTGTGTTTCTTCAGTCTCCATTGGTGCCATCCTGTCCCTATTTAATCGTGTTCAAGTTTTTCCATTTTATCAAAAGAACCATAATAAAACTCTTCACCCCATCTCTCTCCAGACCCAACTCCTTTCTTTTCTCCACTTGCTTACACTTGCTGTCTTTATTTCTCATCTGTCATTCATAGGTCAACCTGTATTGTCTGCCTTCATCTCCCACTGAACCACTTTCTCACACATCGCTAATAATTTGCTTGTTTGTAAATACAATGAATGAGTCCACTTGTTGTCTTATTTGACTTCTCAGTAGCATTTCACACTGTGGACTATTCTTACGTTGAAACACTCTCATTCATCACCTTCTATAGCACCACCTACTCCTGATTTTTGGCCACTGCACTGAAACCTTCCTTGAAGGTTCTTTCTTAACCCATCAGTTAAATATTGGTGTCTGTAAAAAAAAAAAAAAAAAAAATGGTGTCTGTAAGAATTCTGTTCTAGATACCTTTACATAGGATTGTTCTCCCCTTCTCCCCTGGCTCCAATGAATGACTTTATATTTTACATTCACTTTCAGATATATTTCTGCTCTTTCAGTGCACACATCCAGCTTGGAACTGGATCTGTTTACTTGAATATTCTTCAGACAGCTGTTCTATGTCTGAGCTTGTCCACTTACTTGCAAGTAATTTTCTTCCCTCGTTGTCATTCATTCAGTGAATGGTGCCACCACCATCTGTTCAGTTGTTTAAGTCAGAAACGGGTATGGCATAAATTCCTTGGTCACCAAATCCTGTCGTTTTAATGTCCCCAGTCTTTACCCTGTTCTAGGCCACAATTATTTTTTGTTTAGCTGATGGTTGACTCATTAATTCTTCCAATTGATTCTTTATGTTGCAAGAAGTTGTCTTGTTTGTTTGTTTGTCTTTCTGATCCGATCATTTATGTTTTATTCTTAAAATCCATTAATTGATGGAACTATGCACTGAGTTTATGGTATAACCTCACAGATTAAATTATTCATAAATTATTATTAATGAATATAAAGATCAGAAATTTGTCAGTGAGACATATTTTAAGGTTTCATGTGACATCTTAAATCCCTTCCCCAAAATATTGTGTGAGTCCTCGTCTGGCTTTGGCCACTTCTGTTTTTATTCAGATTATTAACTGATTGTATAATTTTTATTTTTCCTTTTGGGTATCATCGATACTATTTTGTTGAAGAACTACATGTTCTATTTGTAAGATGAAGATCTTTGCTAATTTTTATCACAATCCTGTAAAGAATGTGCTATTATTTACACTTTTCAAATGAGAGAACTGAATTCCAGGCAAGTCAACTAAATGGTCCAAGTTCATATAGCCAATAAGTAGAATAAGGACTTGAACTCAGATCGCTGTGACCACAATATCCATTCTTATTCTGCTGTGCAGCACTACTTCCTAAGACAATCATCATTGAAATACTAATTGAAAGATTGAATCTGATGATGCAAGTTTAATTCTGCATATATTTAATATTAATTTTAGTATAGTGGTGTTTTCGATTTTAGTGAAAAACTAACATTTTTCTTTTTTGTGATTATTCCTGTTTTGCTTAAAGAACACGTCCCTAATTTCATTACTGTTTAGTGTACATTTTAGCTTTTGAGATGGTTTTTCTAACTCTATGTATTTTTGAGCACTCCTACACACATTTAAGATTAGAGTATAAATCACTCAAAAGTTTTCTTGTATCTGCATAGTCACTGAGAACATATATTTTTAAGTTTTCTGTAGGAAACTCTATGAATCAAAACAAAACAACCAATACCTTAGGGACTGTGGATCCAATACCTGATTTTGCTATGATTTTCTAAAGTCTGTTGTTTAGTTGTCAGTCTGGCTGACATTTCAGTTCAATCTACTATTGGTATGTTTGTTTTTCTTCCTGAAGCAGCCCCCATGTTTACAATTTCATGTATTATACAGGTAACTTATCTTAATTCCAAAGAAGAAGAGTAATTGGATTAGTTGAAAAGAGTTAGCCTATAATGTGAAGTTCAAAAACAAAATTTAACTTTAGTACATGTATCCCTCTTAACGCTTGCAAAAAATCTTACTTATTCTGTTATTTGTTTCTTTTTCAGATAAGAAAATTGATAAATAGGAAGTTTAGGTTAAGCTAAAAATTATCAGAGCAGATTACAAACATACATCTTAACTCCTATTAAATACAGCAATATATTTGAATAAGCCATGATCCCTATCAATGAGAAACTCACAGATTACCTGACATTTTAACAAATGTTTACAAAACAATTTATTGGTGCAATTCTATTAGGATCAAACATATAAGATTGCCAGTCCTTAGGTAAAAAGATGTGGCATATTGGCAATTTCACAGGAATTTTTTTTAAACTTTTCACAGGAACTTTTTAAAAATGTGTACCTTATATCGTGGTGGTTAAAGGAAAACATGATTAATTATGCTCAGTTAGACCAGCAGAGCCTTTAGAGAAGAGAAGATACTTAAGCTGAGTGTTGAAAGGCACGTTTGACAGAGTTCAGCGGGCAAATAAAGGGTAATACACACATAAACCATGAAGACATAAAAGAGTGCCGTGTACCCAAAGAACTTCAAGAGGTTTGTGATACTTGAAACATAGTGCACGGGTGCAAAAGACCACTGCATATGGATAGAGGGGTTCAAATTGTGCAGTACACAAGGGTATGAGCTTTTAGGAAGTGCCATTCACATCCTAGGCATATATTGACTTTTATGACATCAGCAAGGCACGCTTAGAGACTCCAAACTTCCAGTGGGGACCGGGAGCAGCCAGGAGTCCCCTGGGGATATTTCTCTTTGTTGCTACTCTGGGTGACCTGATTCTTATCTCCCAGAGGTGTCTATAGCCAAACAACTAAAAAGTTTCAAACAGAAGAAATGCTTAATGATGATTCAAACTACAATGACCATGATGATGCCAACTGACGATGATAAGATTGTCTAACTGCAATTGGATGTTTTGTTTTTACCAGGCGCTATGCTAAGAATTTCACACGCATTACGACAATATGAGAGTAGATACTGTTGTTATCCCCAACATATAGTTAGCTATGTCTTAGATGATTGTCTTCTGGGGGATAAGTGTGTGTGTGTGTATGTTTATATATACATAAAACAATACATATATGTAACTATATGAATTATATATCTATAGTCTCAAGAATTGCCACAGAACATTTTTATTTGGGCTGCTTTTAGTTATTAATTTTTCAGTGTGTATGGGGCATTCAAATCTCACAGGGCTAGTCTAAGAAATGAAAAATGAGACAGCATACTCCAAATAATAATTTTCTCCTAAAATTCATGTTTCCACTGTGAGATTTCTCAAAGGTAAACTGTAATTCATTTAATATCTTATTCCTGTCTTTTTGCATGAAAAACAGCAAGCACTGTAAGGAAAAACTGACAAAATTCAGACAGGTTTTGAAAACTAGAGATAATATAATTATATATCAGACATAGAGGCCATTGCCGTTTATCCTTGTCCGCCTGATTTTCTAAGGGTCATCCAACCAGAAACCACCATTCTGAATAAATTGATATGTGATATTAATTGCCAGTTGGAGGAAACAATTTACTTCACTATAAATACTAACTAGATATTAAGTAAACAAATAATCTGTTGTGACAGATTGGTCTGCATGGTATTAATCTAATTTAGTATAAGTGATGGCTTGCAGCTGAATGATGCCAGTACTTTAAACATGTCTTGGGTGCTTCTGTTGCAAATTGAAATGTGACCTCAGCCAGCTAAGTTGTTAGTTATACTGACATGCCCAGCTGAGTGACAACATGGCCTTCATCTTTTCAGGAGTGAAGACCCACTGACCTAATTAATCTCTTTGTAGATTTAGATCTAGAACTGGATATATTTTAGGGATAAAATAAACTATTATTATTGCTGGT
The DNA here is from genome assembly GCF_949987515.2 of Delphinus delphis. Classification (NCBI taxonomy): domain Eukaryota; kingdom Metazoa; phylum Chordata; class Mammalia; order Artiodactyla; family Delphinidae; genus Delphinus; species Delphinus delphis. Next base: position 29,609,409 of record NC_082686.1, read on the forward strand.
ATTCTGAGTTTTTCTAAGCAGTGAAAATATCTTTTCCCATTTAATGCCCACAACATGTGTGCAAGTTGTCTCACAGGTGAGGAAATGGAGAGTCCGTGAAATTAAGTAAATTCACCCAGCACATACCTCTCGTGAGTGGCAGAAACAGAATATTTCTCTAAATGATTCACTTATAAGGAATTTTAAAGCAAGGATGTTTTGAAATCCTCTTGTTGCTCATATATGAACAATTGGTATGTCAGTTACCTTTGCAGGGGTAGGTTAAAAAAAAAAAGTCATAAATCCTTAGCAGGACAGTACAAGTATCTTGATTTTACCTATATTGACCATTGTAGTTTTGCCGTGTGCCACTCATACTTTAAGTTCCGACAATCTCAACCAGCTCTTAATTCCTGAATCTCTTTCTGCTCTTGTGTGCCTCAGTGCTTTTACACACACTATTCCCTCTCCTTTGAAGGCCCTCCCACCCTTTCACCTAGCATTTACATTCATATACGCGATTGTCTAATAAACCCCTAATCATCCTTCACATCTGTGTTAGTTTCCTATTGGTACATAGCAGCTTAAATAACAGAAAGCCATCATTGCTGGCTTTGAAGTTAAAAGAAGGGGGCCCAAAGCCAAGGAATGCAGTGGCCTCTAGAAGCGTTGAAATGCCCTTAGTTTACAACCAGCAAGACAACTGAGATATGATCTTGCAGCCGTGAGAAGTTCAATTCAGCCAACAATCTGAGTGAGCAGCAAGTGGATTTGTCAGTGGAGCCTCCGAGTGGAACATCTTCTGCTGACAGCTTGATCTTAGCCCCCTGAGACCTTTATACGACTTCTGACCCATAGAACTGTGACATAACAAGCATGCATTTGTTTTCTTTTTTTTTCGGCTACGTTGGGTCTTGTTGCTGAGTATGGGCTTTCTCTAGTAGCAGCGAGCGGGGGCTACTCTTCCTTGTGGTGCGCGGACTTCTCATTGCAGTGGCTTCTCTTGTGGCGGAGCACGGGCTTCAGTAGTTGTGGTGCGTGGCCTCAGTAGTTGTGGCTCGCGAGCTCTAGAGCGCGGGCTCAGTATTTGTGGTGCACGGGCTTAGTTGCTCCGCGGCATGTGGGATCTTCCCGGACCAGGGCTCGAACCCGTGTCCCCTGCATTGGCAGGCGGATTCTTAACCACTGCACCACCAGGGAAGTCCCAACCATGTATTTTTGAATCTGCTGAGTTTATGGTAATTTTGTGAGACGCTGAATGTACAAATGGACAACAGCCAGATCACATATAAAAATAGAAATCTGACCCACAACCTCTGCAGCAACCAGTCCAGGAGGTCAAACCACAACCTTGGTAGCAATGGACCTCAAAGCATCAGGACTTGATCAGCCAGATTCTCTAAGTTTTGCCCCATTTATCAACCTCAGGCCAATCAACGAAAGCCAAATATGCTTTCTGTATTTGGTTTCCATAACCAGACACACAGAATACCTTGCTTCTAATTAGCCTTCTTCCAGCTTTCCCATACCAACAACCTGCAATCAGGGCACACAGTAAGCTTTCTCTTTTTGTTCACTATAAGCATCTGTACAGTTGTCCCTCATATTTGTTCCAGGAACCCTGTGGATACCAAAATCCACAGATGATCATTTCCCTATATAGAATGGTGTAAGCATCTCCATATGACCTATGTGCATTGTCTCAAATACTTTAAATCATCTCTAGATTGCTTATAATACCTAATACAATATAAACTCTATGTAAATAGCTGCAAATACAGTGTAAATGCTATGTAAATAGTTGCCAGTTCTAAGCAAACTTTTTGGAATTTCTGGAATTTTTTTCCTCTCCAAATGTTTTTGATTTGAGGTTGATTGAGTCTGCAGATGCGGAACCCATGGATAGGGAGGGCCAACTATACTCATATACCTTCAAGTTTCTGCCAAACTCAAGTGGTGGTGGCTGACTCTATCACACAGCAAGCTCTGAATAAAAAGCTTTGCTTGTTTTCATGTGGATGGCTTTATTTCATTTCCACATTTGTCATGGCAGCAATAGAAGACTGATACATCTGGTATGGGGGGCAACTTGGACAACCTCAGTGGCCGGGGCACGGTAGGGTCTATGAACAAAGGCTACAGTGGACCGAGCAGAGACGTGCACTGCTGAGCATCTTTACAGTGTAGACTGTCCCCTTTGGAAGCAAAGTAAGGGCCAGCTTTCAACAGTGATAGTGCGGGTTGGAAAAGGCACCAGAGCACCAAACTGGGCTAACACTCGGGTTATCTCTTCATACTGTGGTCATGACTGGGGCTACTTAGCTCCTATGAAATGTGGACAGCTTGGGGCCAGCCCCACAAGGTAGATAGTAGACTCCTTATGAAACTAGCCTGTGGGTTCTCGAGTCATTAATTGGAAAACTAAAAGAGATTTATTGATGTCTGTTGCTCGGGTTTGTGGAGCGTGAAATCATGGCTACCTTTCATTTCCACTTTGAGCACTCGGTATAGTTTGAATTATTTATATTGAGCAGGCATTACTTTTATGATCAGAAAAAGAAAACAACATAAAGATGCTAATTTTGCAAAGCAAAGGAAAGCAAAACAAAACCCTGACGTCTATATATTTTTTTTCTTTTCTGAATTAGCCTTCATGAAGCAAGAGTCTTTTCAATTATTTTTGAATATAAAAAGGACTAGTTCCTGAATATCCATACAGTTTGCTATGAATTTTCTCTCAATTTCCAATTTTTCTACTTAATTTTATGCAAGTGGATTGTAACCAACTTTAACTTCTTATTTAAAAAATTGTCATTTCCAGTCTCCAATGTATCTTTTCATTACCCTCAGGACTGTCATATGCTGAACCACATTTCATTATATCTTAATTATTTTGCTCCTTCATTGAGAGAAGGAAGATTCACCTAAGTGTGGAGTTTTAGAAATCATTAAGAAATACTCTCTATCCAAACTATCCCTGAACAAAAACAAAGTATGTTGCTAATGGGCCATAATTGTTGAACTGTGTCCCTGTGGCCGTTGCAAACAATTACCAGCAAAATGGCACTATGTTCATTCAAAGGTTGCAGTTCCCCTCTTCAGAGCTGAGGTTACAGTTCTTTCCCATCTGTTAATTTCATATTATTAGAATTTAGATTTCTTGAGGAAGCAGATGGCTATAAACTTTAACAGGTGTTTATGGTGCACTGCCTTAACTTTAGATGCTGAACAGGTACAGTTTGAAGTTTGCTGGGCTGCACAGGGAATTAGTACTTTAAATGATGTGTGGGTAGAGAATTAATTTGTTTTGAACTACCTGAAGAAAATTCAATATACTGTACACAGTGGTTCATGCTTACTTGACATGGTGCAATACGAGAAATGTCAAAAAAAAAAAAAGGATTTAAAGAAACGCTGAACTTTACTCTTCACACCAGCCTACCGCCTTTCCTTCTAATAAAATACCAAACAAGAATGTGATTCCAGGTACTGCCGTGGATGAAAGTGGAACAAATAGGGAAGAATTCATGCATCAGTGACTGCTTCAGTAGATATGTGTGTAGCACAGCTCATCTCTGCTCCCCTGAAATATAAATAAAATGCAAGTCTGCATTCCTGTTCTGTACATCTTCACCAATACTTTAAACACGCATAATGCTGTGCTTCGCTTGACGATGTTCCATCTCACTTGAATGTTGTTGTTCTATAAATTCACACAATGGCAATAAATAAAGGGTAGAGAGCAATATGATGCCTAGACTTGCGTGTATTTTCTGCAAAAATATAAATTCTTTAAAAGCAAGGACTGTAACTTTCCACATACATGAAATGAATATAAAACTCTGAACAATGATTATGATATGAATTTATTCAATCAACTCTTTAATAATACTTTTTACCTACGATGTACATTTTCCCTGAGTTTGCCTGGTATTATTATGAGTGCAAAAGGGATTCAGACTTTGACTGCTCAACCCTGTAGGTAAGACTTTACTTCACTGTTTCATTCCCTGCAGGAAGAATATTTTCAGGCACATGTAATCACTAATAATTTTTGTTGAATTTATTAAATGTGTCATAGATACAAAGAGTCTACAGAAAACAAATGCTTGTATTTTATAACTGGTGGTGAAACTGAAGAATAACTATTGAGACAGTTATACAACTGAAAGTCCTTTTCATGCTGTTAGAATGGAAAGGGTGCTACTGATTTCTGCAGAATTGCTGCTATACAAGTATGCTCAAGAAAAGAAATAATGTGTCGATGATGGAGTAAACCAGCAGTGAAGCTTATGGACAAGACAGTACATTGCTATTGCTTCCATTTGTTCTGGAATCAGTCGATGTCCTGGGTCAGTTATTCTGCCTGAAGTCTATCAGATGACCTGTTGATCTCCTTTCTGATTTTCCTTGGATTCTTCGGACTGTCAAACTGACACTGCTTCCAGCTCTCTGATGTTGTTGAAAAACTCTGGTAGCCATGCATGGTTCATGAGTACAAGCTGGATCATGTCATTCCCTCCTAAAATAGAACTTGATTCTAGAAAGGCCCTTAGAAATTGCAAATCCTGATTCAAATGTGTGTCCTTTAAGACCAAAGGTCAGTAAAGAAAAATAATTTAAATGATTGTCTAGGAGTGTTCTCCTAGATATCTTCCATTTACCCCTCCACTCTACCTTTTCTAAGTTACTTTGTACTCAGGGAGGTTGACTGATATGGACTATATCAATGGGCTTCTCTTTGAATACCACCAAAGTGTCATAAAAAGGTATGAAAGAGAAGCCAGGGTACTTCCCTACTCCCTGGCTGTGAGGTTGTCTTAGGCTGATTGCTTCCCTCAACTAAAGATCACAGATTCCGGTTGCAGTAACCTGATCCCTTTTTTTGCCTCTTTAGTTCTAGATATAGTAAAGTGCCCTGCCATAGTGAACTGTTCTTTATAGTTTTTCTACACCACAGCCTGCACTTTTGTAACTAGTGCCCTTATTAAATCCTCCTCAATTTACCCAATTTGAGTGTATGCAACCTGTTTTCTGCCTGGACCCTGAGTGATACAGTCTCTAAGTGATAACTAAAACATTTTAAAGTATTCAGAGTTTTAAATTGCACTCATTTGTTACTTTAAGTTTCTTAAGTGATAGAAGATTGGAAGAAAGTGGGTAACAAATTCCTCTTACCTGCATTTTTTTTCTTTTCTGTTGAGAAATAGCGTTTACTTGCAGCTATTTTTAAAGTTAATACTTAGAATTGAGGAGAAAATAATAAAGATGTTCTTTTGAGAAATGGAAGCTGTCAAGGTTTTACTACCAAGAGGAAACACTGGAAGTAATCAAGGCTCTTTTGCAAAATGTGATGTGTACCTTCCTGTCAAACTCCATTAACTTACACGTTTGAATTATAGTTCTGTTTCACAAAAGAGTATGATGGAATCAGACATAAATATTAGACGCTGAGAGTTATGTTTAAAATTGCCTTTTCTTTGTTCTGGAGAGAAATACTATATTCTGAAATATATCCTCCTAATCAACTGTTAATAGCTAATTCAATAGCCACCTGCATTGAATTCTGCTGTTCTCAGAATAGAACACCTTGGTATTCCAGAGGGAAAGTGTTTGCTCTCCTATTTGTGTGTAAGTGAGCTACAAGGTAAACTTCCTGTGAACCAATTGGGAAAGTGTTATCTTTATGTATCCTATAAATCAGGTGTTTTTGTCCACTATTGGTTACATATCACAATCTGAGTTCATCCCACAGGTATCCAGTTATGTGCCACAGCATCACATTTGGGCAGGAACATATAAAAAAAGGTTGAAAGATCTTATATAAAAACTGTATGTATTATTATGAGTTTGTTTTCTTTAAGGCTTTTTGCGAAAGACAGAGAGAGAGAGACATTCTATAGATCAGTTTAGTTGAGAATTTATTGGGTCAGTTAGGCAATTTTGCAAAATGTGAAAGGATTTTTAAAATCTTTATGTGGAAATGTTGTTGATATGAAGTCACCATTAGGTTTAAAAGGCTTTGATAAAAGCTTGGACACCTAGTATAATTAGTTACAAAAAATATCTCTCTCTCCTTACCTCCTTTTTTTTTTTTTTAAATATATATTTATTTGGTTGCAACAGGTCTTAGTTGCGGCAGGCGGGCTCTTTAGTTGTGGCTCACAGGCTTCTTAGTTGCAGCACGTGGGCTTCATAGTTGTGGCAAGTGGGTTCAGTTGTGGCTCACGGGCTCCTTAGTTGCAGCTTTCCAGCTCCTTAGCTGTGGCATGCGAACTCTTAGTTGCAGCATGCATGTGGATCTAGTTCCCTGACCAGGGATCAAACCCGGGCCCCCTCATTGGGAGCACGGATCTTAACCCCTTTGCCACCAGGGAAGTCCCTCTCCTTACTTCCTTACCCACTAGTGAAATGGAGATGATCCTAGTATTCTTAGGACTGTACTGAGGATTAAATGAGATAGAGTCTTATAAAACTCTTAGCACAGTGCCTGGCATACTTAGCTATCACGTTTATTGTCTGCTCCTGTATTCAACAAAAGTGCTGCTTCTTGCTCTTTTAAATAGAAGGAGTGGATTTTGATAAGAAAGAACAAAGCTGGGATGGAGGTGGGGAAAGGCCACTATGTGACTTTTCAAGAAGAGAAAGTTCAAGTGCTCAAGTAGAGCAGCCCAGGGGCACCTCCCAGGTCAAGACACAGTCACACTACTGCACCTGAGAGGCAGAGGTGAGAAAAGACCACTACATGCCTGTGTTGGTTACAGTCCATCTGTATGGAAGCGATTTAGCTTTGCTTAGATGCTATGATTTTCACTATCTAGCTTCTTCCCACCTAACAATTTTATTACCAAAGTGTAGTTAAACTTACACAAGCTCTTCCCAGGTTCAGGTAGCCCCTCTCTACTCTTTGCCCCGTCACACTTGGAGTATTATACCATCTCTGAAAGCTTGATAGTTCTCTGTCCACAGCTCTGGGGGTACTTCCTTCATTAAGTTCTCTTACGTCCCTTCATGTGAAGACGTCACCTGTTTTCTGACTGCTTACGGACTGAAAAAGGAAGCATTACAGGGACAGGCACCCCAGTATCTGGCCAAACCAGTATTGCACCTAACAGCCTCCTAGCCATGGGCTAGGAGTCAGACTTACACTGTTCAACTCTTTACTCATCTACTCTTCCTGATGCACCAGGGCTGAAACTGGAAGCAGGGATTTTAAAACAAAGAAAGAAAGGGGTAGCTCGACACCATGTCTCCTTAGAGCCCAGTTATTATTGTTCAGATACTTTGCTGCCCTCCATCTCCAGGTAGAGGTGCACAGTTTTCCACCCTTACCGGGTCTGCCATCTCCTATAGCCTCCTACAGCACAGAAGCCTTTTCAAGGGCTACCCCAAAGTTACACAGGGGCAGTTTTCACTGGTTAAATCACTGCTTTACATTATTGTATAATAACTGTCCTCATTTACTATCTATTCTCTGAATAAGTTAGTAATTTATCATTTGTCTATTTTTAAATTTAATTAATATCCATTCCTGCTTTTTTTGGTGTCTGCCATTTCTTGTCACATTATATGGCTGATTTCAAGATTTCCATCTCTAATTAATGTATAATTATCACAAGCTGCTTCTCACATTTGAATATGCAAAACTGAAAAGGCGGTAAAGTTCCTTCATGATGTGCTCTGGACTCCAAGAGGCATGTAGTCACCCGCTTGTGTCAGGGATTCCAAGCCCCTTCTTCTCTCTCTACTTAAGCAAGAGTATTAGAGTCCCAGGCTTCAGCTTTCTCTTGGTCAGGCATTCACTGCCTGTTTCACCTTGGAAGATATGCTTGATCTCTCTGAACCCTCCTTTTCTCATGTAGAAAAGGGTGTCTCTAGACCTCCCCATAGGATGTTAGAATAGACTGTAGCAAGATGTATGTAAAGCATCTCTATCCATGGCTGTACATACTAAGCATATGATTAATGTTAGTCAACCCTGTTAAACATCAATATTAATTTGTAGAGTCAGTATAGATTCACACTCTCAGAGCAGCAGAATCCCAACATTTATGAAAAAAAAAAACTGTACATTGTTTTTCTTTCCTGAGAGCTTACTTTAATGCAAATTCTGGATATAACCACCAGAGCTATTAATATGCAAGATAACTTGTCCTAATAATTCCTTTAATGATTAACTTTAGTTCACAAACTCTACCAGATGCAGAGTTTGAGCAGAAAATGAACAGTAAATTAGACAAGGCTTTAAGCCTTTTTTATTTTGTAAGGAATCTTATATAAGAGAACAGGTAGCTAATATAAAGTCGATACAGAAAATATTTTATCTCCTAGTATTTTACAATTATATATATGCATATATATAATTTTATATAAGATATATAGTATAATATGTTTATAATTTTAAATACTGTTTGCAAGTTTAGTCTTATCTTATTGTTAAACACTATTTACAAATTCTTAGTAGTTTAACACTGTCTTAAAAAAGGCATGTATTCATAACATGACCTAGTTGACCTTGCAAACACAAGAGTTAGTAGGTATAGATAGCTCATGAGCTTATATTAATTTTAGTGTTTTCTCTGTTGTGGTTCATTGCTTTATTTAAGTTAATTTGATGTACTAAATAAACGTATTAAATATTCAAAAACTAGAAAAAAGGCTTCCATTAATGTGTTTAAAGATGAATGTAATTTTTAAAATATTCTTCCTTTTTATTCAGATACTCAGCAAACATTTTTAAAAGTCATGTATGTGACAAGTGTGTGAGATACGGGGAAAACAAGGATGGATTAGACACAGATTCTACCCTCAAGGAGTTTGTGTCTAAAATGGTGAAACAGGCAATACATAAGGAGATTAAGTGTGGATTTGTGCTATCATAGACGTGTCTGCAGGCACAGTGTGGATTGCCAAGGAGGAAGGGATGATGTCTCTTGCATTTAACAGGTTAGGTTTTATTAAGAAGATGATACTGGAGTCAGGTTCTAAAAATGAATAAAGTTCCCAGTGGTCATGATTAGAGTAAAATTCATGGACGAATTCACCACTTGAATAGACATGACCTATTGTTTGCTTTGTGTTGGCTTTAGAATTAATCATCATCTATTAGAAATATATTCACTAAAATATTTTTCCAAATAAATATTTATGCTTGAGTACCTTATCCTTTTAAGCTTCTCAGAAATATTCTAAATTCCTTTATATGCCCCCAGTGAACAGTATCAATGTTAGGTACCTGGTAGAGCATAATTTCCTCACTCTTGCACCTTGTTCTCTTAATAATGCATGTTTTGTTGTAAAGTATGAGTTTTGTTCAAAAAATTTTTATTAATACTCTCAGGAAAAATTGAGAAATGTTTGAAAATGGGCATAGAAAAATAATACATTATTGAATGCCTGTGTACTCATCCAGAATATTCTCAGCACTCACTGTCTTTGGACTATTTCAACTTTAAATTGTCAGATAACAATGCAGATGACCTTGTACATAGACATGCAAATGGAGGGCAGTTGATGTCCCCAAACTGGAAAACGTCAACTTTATAACTATTTGTAAATTCATTTTGCTCTGCTGAAGGACCTAAATATAAATGGTACTTTGAAATCTTCTATGAGCCAGTAGTAACATCTTAGTGAGTCTTCCAGTAATTAATGAGTTTAAAAAATCTTCGACATGTGTTCATTTTATACTTGTATGATAATTTGGACTTTAACAGTTCTTGAAAATATCTTTTGACAGTATTCTCATCTGTAGTGAGATGTCCTTAAGCCCTAATAGAGGCAACCAGGATACACCTGGTACAAATGTCAAACACCTTCTCTATGTGGAATAGGATAGTTGAGGAGGAAAATACATTAGTACTTTTATATATAATATATAAAATTTATACAGTATGTATTGCGTATATATGTGTGTGTATATATATATATATATCTATCTCAGTATCGTATTGGTATATACAGAATAAGAAGAGCCCCTAAGGCAGGTGAGTCAAGGACACTTCATAAGAAGGGCTATCTGTGTTTATATTTGAAGAGAGTTGAGATCAAATAACATTTTATGCACAGGACATTATCCTTGCACGAACATATGATAAATACAGAAATGTGGAAGGGCATTCCTGTGAATTAGTTCATAGCAGCTGTGGATTAAACTACATGTGGACATGAGGGAGAAAAGTAGAAAAGTAGTTAGTAATGATCCTGGAAAAAGTAGCCTAATGACAGATTGTGAAGATTGTATTGGAGAATTTAGAACTTAGGCACTAGCAACATACAGCCATTCAAGAGGTGACATGTTCCAATTTGATTTTTTTAAACGAATCAAGAGAAGAATGGATTGGATGATTCAATACTGTAGTCAGAAGGAGTCCTTAGGGGTAGAGTGTAGTTGGTCAAGTTGATGGGACACTGGCCTAGACCAGTAGCATTGGAGATAAGATTGTAGAGTCATAGCATGGCCCATTAGAATGAAAGATACAGATATTTTCACACCACAGCAGTGATAAACAAAAAACTTTACCTTTTACTCTACGTAAATTTTGGATATGGTAATCACCACCAAATCAAAGCCAGTAAAATTGGGCTACTCCATATTTATGTCTGCCAACTATGTAATACTGAATTTCTTTTGTGTTCATTTTGATGTTTTCGAGATAAGTAACTTTTTAAAAAAACTTTATGTATATGTTTGTTAAATAAATTTCAAAATTAAAAAGCATCACAGATTTCTAGGAATCTTATACCTTACCCTTTTCTAACTGAATTGCATTGTTAGTAAGCTGTCAATGTCTGAAGTACTCATGAAGAAAAGCTCAAAAATCAATGGAGGCTCTAGTCATCTGAAAAACAGTACTATGCACACAGTATTTTTAAATTATTGAGTCATAGTTGATATTTTTGTCTACTAGGCACAAATTATTTTCAAAAAGGTTTAGGGCATCTTGGCTTAAAAAACCTAAGAATACGTTACATTGTGCCTTTGATTACTAAGTGTAAGAAAATTAGGGACTCAAATCAATAGCAAGCTTATTTTTAGCCTGATTAAGAGCTTCCTTCTGTGTGCTATATTTAAATCCAGTTAATAAACATAAATACTGTTTTGATTGAAAATTCCTACCTAGGTTTCGGTATCTATTATTTTTTCATTTCAGAAAAAGAAGGGCAAATATAAAAATATGCTTTATTTTCTGTAGCCAGCATGATTAATATAATCAAGTGTTTATAAAATGCCTAATTATGCATATTGCTACCTAAACTTACTAATTTCCCATTAGGATTCAGGGTTCTTATTTATTTATTATTGTTAGTGCTAGATAAATTTTTACAGTTATTATGTGTAATATTTGTGTCTAATTCTGAGTTTTATTAAGCTTTTGCTTGCACACTCATATTCTTTACTCAACACATTCAGTTCGTATTCTTGGCACTTGCTGATGAGGAAATTACCTTAGAGAGGTTAAAGTATTTTACCCAGCCTCATGCAATAAGTGGCAAAGAAAAAATAATAATAATTTAAGTATCCTGATGTCCACTTTAGTGCATCTCCTAATCCTCCATCCAAAGTTATTTGCTTGGTAGCTACAAACACACTCTTGTCAAACTCCAGCACTCCTCTGGGACCCCAACAATTTTTGTCCTTCTCTAGGGTGCCTCATGAGCCATAATTACCTCTGAAACTTATTGCCTTCTATAAAAGGTGCCATTCCTTTGGCAAGGATTCCATGAGTTCACAAGTGCTGACTTAGAAGATTTCACTCAATTAAATACATGGGGGGTTAATAGCTAACCATTGTTTTACTCTTAGAGGGTGTTTGATTGTAAATAAAAAATCTTGTTCGGCTAAAGTAAGCATGGAAATATTCATAGAAGAATTTCAGATACAAGATGATGGTACTTCTTTTTTTTTTTTAAATGAAGCTCGGAGGGTCATTTATTTATTTATTTTATTTTTGGCCGCGTTGGGTCTTCATTGCTGCGCACAGGCTTTCTTTAGTTGTGGCGAGCGGGGGCTACTCTTCGTTGCGGTGCGCGGGCTTCTCATTGCGGTGGCTTCTCTTACTGCGGAGCACGGGCTCCAGGCACACGGGTTTCAGTAGTTGTGGCTCACGGGCTCTAGAGCGCAGGCTCAGCAGTTGTGGTGCACGGGCTTAGTTGCTCCGCGGCATGTGGGATCTTCCCGGACCAGGGCTCAAACCCATGTCCCCCGCACTGGCAGGCAGACCTCCAACCACTGCACTACCAGGGAAGCCCTAGATGATGATATTTTATGACAAAAATAAACTTTCCTTTTAGGGATGTGGCCTATTTTAGGATTAAAATTACAACTTTTAGAGATGATACATAGGAAACAGACACATCGTCAAAATTAAAAATAATTTGGTGAACAAATGATTTGGAAAAAGGTTCATTTTAGAAATCCTTTAGAATCAATGCTTTTGAGTGCTGTAAAAGAAGAATAATTGTGGAGAATAATTAAGTGCTTATCTATAGAAGCTGTATGTCTAAACTCATATACCATAGAGACTTTCAGGAGTGTTTCAAAAATATATTTCCTGAAGTGGATAAATGTATTACATACTATTTCATTCCATAATTTAAAGATTCATGTCTTTCAGTAGTGTATAAATGTTGTGTTAGTTAGCTGTTTATGTGAATTCAAGATTACTGTTACCTTTTACTTGATATACTTAAGGGATATCATGGTGGTTGCAGATTAACTGCATTCAGGATTTTGTCTGGCTGATAAAAGATAATGAATTGCTTTAAATATTTTTCTTTTAATGTAAAGCAAGAGAATTAACTACAATTAAGGTCCATTATTAAGAAACTTCATACCTGATAGATTTATGATTAATTTTAAAATAGATTTCTAGTAATAAATTCATTATTTCACGTTTCTGCAAATCACCTAGAATAACCATGAAGAATATAATGTGTGTGTGTATGTGTGTGTATGTGTGTGTATATGTGCGTGTGTGTATGTGTGTGTATGTGTGTATGTGTGTGTATGTGTGTATAGTGTGTGTGTATGTATGTGTGTATGCGTGTGCTTATGTGTATTGTGTCTGTACATGCATGAGTGTGTATACGTGTGTATGTATATCTGTGTATGTGTATTGTGTGTATTGTGTGTATGTATGTGTGTATTCTGTGTGTGTATATTTGTGTATGTGTGTACGAGTGTGTGTGCATGTGTGTATGGGTGTATGTGTGTATTGTATGTGTGTGTATGTATTGTGTATGTGTATGTGTGTATGCGAGTGTGTGTCTGTGTGTGTCTGTGTATGTGTGTGTGCATGTGTGTATATGTGTGTGCGCGTGTGTATGTGTGTGTATGTGTATGTGTGTATATGTGTGTATTGTTTGTATGTGTGTGTATAGTGTGTTTGTATGTGTGTGTATGTGTGTTTATTGTGTGTTTATGTGTATGTGTGTATGTGTATTGTGCGTGTATGTGTATATATATGTGTGTGTGTGTGTATGTATATGTGTGTATGAGTGTGTGTGCGTGTATCTGTGTATCTGTGTGTATCTGTGTATGTATGTGTGTGTGTATCTGTGTGTATTGTGTATGTGTGTATTGTTTGTATGTGTGTGTATTGTGTGTATTGTGTGTGTGTGTATGTGTCTATGTGTGTGTATGTATGTGTACGTGTGTGTATGTGTGGATGTGTGTGTGGATGTGTGTGGATGTGTGTGTATGTGCATGTGCGTGTATGTGTGTATGTGTATGTGTGTGTTGTGTGTGTGTGTGTGTATGTGTGTGTACGTGTGAATGTGTGTGTATGAGTGTGCATGTGTGGGTGTATTGTGTGTGTATCTGTGTATTGGGTGTGTATGTATGTGTGTATGTGTGTGTATTGGGTTTGTGTGTATGTGTATACGTGCGTGTATGTATGTGTATGTCTGTATGTATGTGTGTATTGTGTGATGTGTGTGTATTGTGTGTGTATGTGTGTATATGTGTGTGTTTGTGCGTGTATGTGTGTATATGTGTATGTGTGTGTATGTTTGTGTATATGTTTGTGTATGTGTGTGTGTATCTGTGTGTGTATGTGTGTGTATGTGTGTGTGTTTTTGTATGTGTTGTGTGTGTGTGTGTGTGTGTGTGTATTTTTTTTGGCCACGCCACGTGGCGTACAGGATCCCAGTTCTCAGTGCCAAGTTCCAACCACTGGACTTCCAGGGAATTTCCGAATATATGTTTTTTAATAATACCTATTGAATTTATTTCACTTCCACTTATAAGTTAACCACTTAGCCTCTCTGACAGCATAATGTACAATATATGAATTATACAGGATCCTTTAATTCTTTCATTCAGCCATAATTAATCACACGTTTAATTTTGTGTTCAGCATTTTACTAGTTAATAAAAACACACAAATAAATAGGATATGACTCTTCTTGAAGAGTTTACAGTTTTATGGAGAAGACAGATGAGTAGAAAGATGCAAATATAATTGTAATGAGTTTGTTTTAATATTAGAATTTCTATTTGTTCATATAAAAGAGGACAGTGTCTAAGAAGATACAATAGGGCATTATTAGAGACTAAAATAGGAATCTGAAAACTGAATTAAAATGTATACGGTCAGCACCCCCTATCCACGATGTCTGCATTTATGGATGCAAAGAGGCCGACTGTACTGCACTATTTATATGAGACTTGAGTATCCTCAGATTTTGTCGGGTGGTGGGGCTGGAACAAATCCCCCGCAAATACCAAGGGTTGACTGTATTTAAACTTAAGTTCTAGTTCTTAAGCAAAAACTAAAGCCTCCATTTTTTTTTCTTTTAGCAATTAGATTGTTTGGTTTTCATTTTGGACTGTATACATTTTCCTCTAAATACTAGAAAAAAGTAGATGTAAACCAAGTGGTGTCATTTATTAGGAGAGAAGATCAGGACCAACCCTGGGTAAATTATAAGTTTAGTAGAATTCATTTACTCTGTAATTAACTCTGATCCATCAATAAAGTCAGGGTTTTGCCTCCTAAGTTTTTCCCTTGTCCTTTCAGTGCCTGCTTTTGTTACTCTATATAGAGTGTAGTCTATACTCTGTAACCTTTAGGCTGAAACATCCCTGCATTCTTCAATATCATCTCTTTGGGTTTTACATGTCAGGGTACCTTGGCACTCCTGAAGGAGCCTCCCTTCCCCCATGTGACTAGGTCATGGTATTCTTAGGGTAGTCAAACTTCTTAAATGGTTTTTGGCTTCCAAGAGGGAACTTCCTGAGTGATGAAGGTAAATGCCACAGAACTCTCAAGGCCAATCTTTATAGGTTAAACAGTGTCTCTTCCACTACAGTTCTGTAGGTCAAAGTCAAGTCACAGGATGGACACGAATTCACAACTCAATAGAAGGAGATCTTTCTAAAGAATTTGTGGTCATTTTTTATCTACCATAAGGGGGAATGTGGAAGAAATGGGTAGAATTTCAGTGAATATGGAGTCCAAAGTTTTCTTAAGAGAGACTTTGGGTTGACTATGGTATCCTTAAAGTAAACTTAAAGTAAATTGGGAGTAAGAGAAGAAAGGAAACAAATTTAGAAGAACTGATCTAATATAATCTTAACCTGAGTTTTTAATGAAGTAGGGTTAAAATAATTAGAAGAGGAGCATGGGAAGATAGTTTAAAAAAGGTAATAACTATTTTACCAGTATTACAGTATGTCTTTAGTGTTTGTATCTGAATCATATCATTAAAAGAAAACTGAAAATAATTCAATAGAAAAACTACATAAAATAATTTTCTAAAAGATACTGCATTCTGTAGTCTGAGGAAAGTTGTCAATGTTGGTTCACCTTCATATGCTGTATTTAAATAAAGCACTAAGATATTCATTAATTTATAAAACAATGCTTTGCTTGTATATTGCCCTCATTGCAGTGCTGAGCAGAAATGTGGAAAAGCAATGGTCATAAAAGTAGAAAACCAGTCTTGGAATGTAAAGTCCTAACTTTCCTATGGGTTAAATTCTCTTCATCTTCAAATCCTGAAGCTCACCCATCTAGTACATTCCTGTCCTTATCTCACTGGCTCAGCTACTTCCCCTTCCTCATTCTAATCACACTCCTCAATCATCAGTACAAATACTTCAATCATCCTGGCATTTTTACTGATTTGACTTAAACACTAGGCTGATAATTAATGCAGTCTTGTTTCCCTCTTCCCTGACCAGGAATGTCAAAATATTAACATCTGGCAATCTTTTTTGAGAGTCAATAATATACTTACTCCTAAAAAGATTAAAAGAATATTAAAAGAATAGACTCTATTCTATTTTGTAAATATTCTCATTTCCATATAGCAGAAAGCAACCATACTTCTTAATATATCCATTTATATAGCTATGATAAGTGTTGTTTCCAAGTCATTTAATTTAAGTGATTAATGAGAAATTGAGTGTCTTTTATTCAACAACTACTCATTAAGGTTCTGTAATACAGATAATTGGGAGTAAGCATTCCACAAAGATAAGAAACTGTTAAATTTAAGTCAAATTTTCAATTACCTCTAAAAATTTTAATGTATTTCAAAGCAAAAGTAAAGACAATATCTTATGTTATGGCCCATTGCTAAAAAAAAATAACTTTTTCTAAGATATCAGTTTCCTGACAAATTGAATTAAATGATTTTCTTTCCTGCTCATTTCTTTAAAGCAGTTTTTTTAGAGGAGTGTTATGTTTACAGCACAATGAAGAGGAAGGTAGATTTCCTGTATACCCCACACATACATAGCCTCCTCCATTATCAATGTCCCCCATGAGAGTGGTACATATTTTATGACTGATGAACATACACTAATACATCATAATCACCCAAAGTCCAGTAGAGCTGCCATATCATCCTGCAATCCCATTCCTGAGTGTATATGTGGAAAAAAACATAATTCAAAAAAATACATGCACCCCAGTTTTCATAGCAGCACTATTTACAATAGACAAGACATGGAAGCAACCTAAATGTCCATCAACAGATAAATGGATAAAGAAGATATGGTGTGTGTGTGTATTATATATATATATATATAATACACACACACACACACACACACACACACACACACACACACACACACACAATGGAATATTACTTGGCCATAAAAAAGAATGAAATAATGCCATTTGCAGCAACATGGATAGACCTAGAGATTATCGTACTATGTGAAGTAAGCCAGACAGAGAAAGACTAGTATCATATGATATCACTTATATGGGGAATCTAAAAAAAAGATACAAATGAACTTATTTACAAAATTAAGACTCACAGACATGGAAGACAAACTTATGGTTACCAAAGGTGGGAGGGATAAATTAGGAGTTTGGGATTAACCTACACACACTACCATATTTAAAATAGATAACCAACAAGGACCTACTGTATAGCACAGGGAACTATACTTAATATCCTGTAATAACCTATAATGGAAGAGAATATAAAAAAGAATATATATATTTATGCATAAATATATGTATAACTGAATCACTTTACTGTACACCTGAAACTAACACAACATTGTAAATCAACTAGATTTCAATAAAAATTTAAAAAAGAAGAAAATAAAAACTCAAAGTCCATAGTTTACATTAGGATTCACTCTTGGCATTGCACATTCTGAGGGTTTAGACAAATGTATACTGACATGTGTCCATCATTATGGCATCATATAGAGTATTTTTACTGGCCCCCAAATCCTCTGTGCCCCACCTATTTATCCCCCCTTCCCTGCTCATTATCTCTTACATCTGAGGTTAGACTTATTGTTTGAAATACAGTCTCAGAACATCATATTTTTTTCAATCTCATAACTTCAAACACCAAAAACTATGCATCTGAAAAATGCATAAACTCTAAGATTTTTTTTTTTTTACAGTTTCAAAATTCTATGACTATGGCAAATATGGGTCAAGTACAAATTAGACATTTCTTCTAAACCTTGAAAATGTGTTGGAATTGTCTAAATGTAGAGTTAGAGTACATTTGTCCAAAACAACAATTTGAATTATTATCCAAATTAACACTTTAAATGTAAACCCCTAAATAAACAGCTCATCCTAAGCATGAAAGCTTCTTATTTTTTATTTTTTTGCGGTACGCGGGCCTCTCACTGTTGTGGCCTCTCCTGTTGTGGAGCACAGGCTCCGGACGTGCAGGCTCAGCGGCCATGGCTCACGGGCCCAGCCGCTCCGCGGCATGTGGGATCTTCCCGGACCGGGGCACGAACCCGTGTCCCCTGCATCGGCAGGCGGACTCTCAACCACTGCACCACCAGGAAGCCCCTAAGCATGAAAGCTTTTTAAAGCAAATTCAGCAAACTGTGAGATTCCTTAACAATAAAATAACTCAATGCTAAGGAATTCAATGAAGCCTATCAAAACATCAATCATTTCTCCTTGTAAAATGGGTCTGAAATATTTTTTAGCATCAGATGGGGGCAAATAATTATCAGTAATATTAAAGATATATTTGGAATTATTTAGGGATGATGGAAATTCTTTACGTGTAATGTGTTAGTTTTAAACAAATAATGAAATAAATTTAGCAGCACATAATTTTACTGGGTCCTGTGGGGTGTGTGTGTGTGTATGTGTGTGTGTGTGTGTGTGTGTGTGTGTGTGTGTGTGTGTATGGTGCACTGTGAGCTGCTGTGTCTTGAGGTCGGTAGTGAAGGAATGAGGATGTTGAGGTAGTAATTGTCATATATTTCTCAATACCTTTTTCTTATCTGAAAATTCAGTGAAGAAGACCAAACGTTCTCTAAGGTATCTTACAATTGTAAAAATTATATGCAAATTTTGAGCCAGCTTTTAAAAAAAATCAACGACCATAGGCCCCTTCACTCTTTCAAATCAGTTTATTATCTGAGTCCCTGTTGACCCTAGACAAAGGAAAGGATGCCCCTTTAATGATCTCTAATAGAAGACTACTTTCGATTCCGCTGTCTTCTTGTGCCTCCTTTGCTCTTTACTTACTTTTATTGAGTCATTTCCTTCTCTCTCAGGGTGAACAAACCACTTGACCTAAGCTTTGATAACTTTGAAAAGCAATCTGAGCTTAAAAATCAATTTAATGACCTGCTCCTATAGCATTAAGTTCCATTGCTTGCCTACATTTGGCAAAGTTAAATGAGAAGGTGATCTGCTACAACACCTATAAAAATAAATCTACTCACAGTACTGAAATCCCGTGAAAGTCCAGAAGGCATTACTATCCATCTCAAGACTAAACATCTGTGCATCTTCACCCGACTCCATAGTCAGTGAGAGATGGAGGAGACCTGGGCGTCAGTACTCACCAGCATTGCTATTTTCTTCTAAATTTGGTGTTCATTAATTTAGTTTACTATTTCACTAGAATGAATCGGGAATGGTTTAGAGACTGGATTTCATAAAATATGGTAATCCGTTCCTCTTCCTGGAAGTATGTTCGGTGAATGCAAAGGAAATCAGAGACCTTTGAGGAATGCTGAGGGTTGGAAGCTGCCAGCGCACCACTGGCTGCCTGTCCTTGACTCCGTTTCCCTTGTTGTGGTGCCCTTAATCTGAAGGGTACTGAATGTGAGAGCACAGGTCCAGGACAATTGTTATTACTTAAAAAAATAATTATGACCCATGTTTTCTAAGAAAACAAAAATGTCTGTCTTTTTTGAAAAAGTATCTGGGCTTCATTTTGATTATGAGTCTGCTTTGTACATTCTGTGCACCTCAAATAAATCTCACAGTAGCTAATAAGAAGCTCTATTTTTTTTTTTTTTTTTTCTATTTTTTTTTCTTTTGCGGTAAGCGGGCCTCTCACTGTTGTGGCCTCTCCCGTTGCAGAGCACAAGCTCCGGACGCGCAGGCTCAGTGACCATGGCTCACGGGCCAGGCCGCTCCTAGGCATGTGGGATCTTCCCGGACCGGGGCACGAACCCATGTCCCTTGCATCGGCTGGGGGACTCTCAACCACTGCGCCACCAGGGAAGCCCAGAAGCTCTATTTTTAAGGATAGATTTTTTTCTTATATGTGGATCAGAATCAGCCCAATTTTTGATATTGTTCCTGATCTTTCAGTTTTTAAAACTGCATTTTTTTCCTGAATAATTGTGGAAATAAGATTATTATTTTCAAGGTCTGCATGTACGTAGTCCAAGGATAAAAGGAATCTCTCCTACTTTGCTGCAAAATGTGTGATCTGCAGAATCAGTTCTATTTTAGAGCTTGTTAGACTTTAGAATCTCAGGCCCCACCCCAGACCTTCACTTTAATACATCCCCAGGTGATTCTTCTGCACATGAATATTTGAGAAGCACTGCTCTAACAATTCTTTTGAATACATACATAGTAACTTTTTTGATGCCAGGCTTTTATTTTTACCTCCAAGCCCTAGCCTAGATGGCTTTTAGATTTTCTTTAAAGATATGATCTATCCTTTTGACCCTATAGTTAATATACTCCATACAAAAAAAGTCGGAATTTTTTTGCTTCTAAAGAATACTTTGTATTTATTTAAAGTATTGACTAAGAATCTTGCATAATGTCAGAACTATTTGCATAGCAATCTTGACATGGTAAAAAGGACCTATAGTTGAGCTCAAATTCTTAAATATATCCGAATTTGGGGAAAAATGTGGATGTAGAGAAAATGTGAAATATCAGGTGATTATTTTGTGAATGACTGTATCTGTCTTATCAAAGGATTCCTCATAATATTACCTGTTTCATTTATAATAATTTATAAAGATCCAATTTGTATACAGTTGCTGAAACACATATAAGGCAGCAAATGGGTTATAAAAACTGACAGCATCAGTTTTTTAGGGATCATGACACCAAGAATGGTTCCATAAATAGACTACCCAGGGATAGTGCCGTGTCTTCCTCCAGGGTCAGCCTGAAGCTGGAGGCATTTCTCTGCATAGATCATTAAATCCTGGGCACTTTTATCTTCATTTTTTCTAAAGAGATTAATAATAATTTGGAAATAATACATTACAGACATTTGCCTGGGAAGATAATCCATGATGTTTGAAGAAAATTATAAACTAAATACATTTACTGTTGAATTATTAGAAAAGAAAATATTCCATATTCATAAAAAATCAGATGTTTATTCTCATATTCTTATATTGGCTTTGCAAACCAGAACTTTATTTGTCTCTTCCATTTTTTGCAATATTTTATTTTAAGTAAATTACATCAATATCTTAGAAAATCTAAAGACTCCAGTCTGAACCAGTTTACTATTAGGAAACTTTGAGAAATTTCTAGATTTTAATGCTGAATTAAATAACTCACAATATCTGTAAATGAATGTTGAACATGTTTTTTAAAAATTAGAAAATACCTAGTTATTTTTAAATAGTCTAAATATTCTAAATCTTTTTTCTTCAAACTAAAATGACTAAAATACTCAGTTGATTTTGCATAAGTATATATTATAATTTTAAATGCAAAATAAATGGCAACATAATACTATATTATTCTTTTGTGGGTCACATAAATATCAAAACATTTAATTAACTTTCTTCCACTTAATCAATTACTCTTTTTGCGGTACGCGGGCCTCTCACTGTTGCGGCCTCTCCCGTTGCGGAGCACAGGCTCCGGATGCGCAGGCTCAGCGGCCTTGGCTCTCGGGCCCAGCCGCTCCGCGGCATGTGTGATCTTCCCGGACCGGGGCACGAACCCGTGTCCCGTGCATCGCCAGGCGGACTCTCAACCACTGCGCCACCAGGGAAGCCCCTAATCAATTACTCTTAATGTGAATCAAAAGAAAGGATTACATAAATGATTTATATATCATAAAACATAATTTTAAATAGAATTATTAATAGGAATCATGTAGGCTAAAATGAAATACAGATACAAATGCTATCTTTTTTAAAGCCATTCATTTTCTCTACATTCATATCAGGATTAGCAGTTATGTTTTGTTTTTATCCTAACTTTACATTATGAAAGAAATAGGAGGTATTATAGGTTTCTAGAAGGTTCTTTTATTTCTGAAATATACTTAAAGAGGAACAACAGCCAGAGTATTCACCGCAGGTATTTCTATGATAACTTTAGTTTTCAAAAATTAACGTAACTGATGCCCTGAAAGGAAGAGGAAATATCCCACAGCACTGGTACCTCTGTGTGCTAAGTTATATATATCCCATTTCTGTCCCAGCATCTCAGGAGGCTTCAGCCTTAACTAACCTCATGGCTGGATGGCAGGTGTGCAAGGAGACCCTGTGAGTTGCTGCCCCGCAGCTGCCATACCTTTCTCTGGCAGATGATGGAGCATTTTCCTAAAAAGCAAACAAGGACGTTTTCAGGTGTCAGCTCTTCCAGCTTCTCACTCTTCCGCCAACCTCTAATTTATCTGGTTTCCACACATTCTTGTATCTTCCCCTCCAATCACTAAAAAAGGGGCCATTCTTCCTGATGGAGTGCAGGGCACCTCCTGTCTCCTTAACATTGTCCTATAGCCTCAAAGGCTCTCTCTTCCAATAAATATACATTGTCTTGTATTTTTCATTCTAAAAATATCTTTCCTTGACACAGCTCCCCCTTCTAAAGTCGCTACAGTAAAGGTCTGCCTGAGGCCGTAAAGACCAAGAGTGATCCATTAACTGTCAAATGAATGTCTCAGCTTGTCTCACTAGTCCTCCCTGTTTTGCTTCATATGTGTTAGCCAATATCACCTTCTCCCTACTTAGGATGCTTTATGTCTCTTTGTCCCAATTCTCCTCCTCTGTATTCCTCTGTGTAACTGTGAATGTTCTTTCCATGGTCCTCTTCCTTTCACTTATTTTACCAATTTTCTTTGTGATCTCACCCTTTTCTGTGTTATTAACTACTGCATTCAGAAGTTTCACACTGCCCTTATCCTGATTTCAGACTTCTAGCTTTCAGAGCTCTTATTCGGTAAATTTCTGTTGTTTGAGGCTACCCAGTTGGTGTTTTTTTGTTATGACAGTCCTAAGACACAAATACACACCCTCCCCCATCTATTGAGAATTTAGGTAACTTAATACAGCACAACTTCTCAGTGATATACATAAAGGCTATTTATAACCATGCCTTATTTACACTTCACTTTCTTTGATGACCACCTCCACTTTCCTTCTCCTACTTTATGTACCATAAATATAATCCTGTGAATCTTTCTTTGTGTGTCCCCTGACCTCTCGCCCTTCTGCGGTTTGGCAAACACTGTTCACTTTGTCTTTAATGCCCACTATCTCTTGCTTGATAGGTAAATAGCTCTTTGTTCTACAGAAACCAGTTCAGATTTTATTTCTTCTTTGTTGACTTCCTTGACCCCTCTTCTGCAATTGCCCATCCATCTATAGTTTCGTTTACTATCTCTTGCCTGTGCCTGTTATAAGATTGGAGTTTGGGAAGGTGTTTATTTATCTCTACAACCTTCACTTCTAACGCAGTGGCTGGCCTAGAGCAGTTAGTGACTTTATTTTTCAGTTTAATTCAACATACATTTGTGTGCTTACGTGTTCAAGCAATCTGATTTCAGGTCTAAGAAACAAGGAGGAAGCAACCTTTTGTATAAGGGTTTGGTATTTAGTAACAGGTTAAAGCTTATTATTGATGTAATGTGTAAACAAATATGTAATATCATGTATTTAAGCAGCAACAAGTAGTAAAGCAGATTAAATAAAAACCAGTATGCCCTTTATGAACAATTCTGAAATTTATTGACTCAGTAAAAGTACTTGACAATTTTAATTTGTTAGCTATTCTCTATGCAAGATTTTTTAAAAAGTGAGTCTTCATTAACAAAATAAATATATAGATTTAAGCACTAACTTGTTCAGTGTAGACTGCTAACATCATAAATATTTTATCCAACATCAATCCTGGTGGTACCAAGCATCAGTCAACCAGATTGTGGTCTGAGCTTAAGTAGGAAGTGATCAGTTATAGGTACAGAGCAGAAGCATCACTAAGAAAAACAGAGCTTTTTAAAGTTTTATTTTTTATTTTGAAGGTAGAAAAATTCTTAAGAATTTTATCAGAGTTATTAGATTTTTAGGCATCCCCAGTATACGTGGCGCCTAAAGACTAGTAGACTTGAGACTAAGAGGGTGAGAAAACCACAACTAAGGATGTTTTGTGTGCATTTTAGCCTATTCCAGATTCTAGAAATTTAATTTCCTGGAGGCAAGCTCAATGCAGATCAACTAGTTTGATGCACTCTGCAGCTGCTGCTGCAATAGCAGCAATATATTTGGACCTGTAGTTGTATATGGGAATAATACCCTTGAAATGTTCAACCTGGAAAGGAAGATGTGGTTAAGTATAATTATTTGAATGAGGGCAAGCTTGATGCCAAGTTGCAAACAGTGCATGGATTACAAATATAAACAATGGTCACATATCAGAAACAATTGTTGTATCTGAATTGTTTCTTATTCAGAGGTCACACACAGATCACATAAACAGTAACTCCATTTTAATTGTGGATGCTGTTAACAATATATCAAGGCTATTTAAGTCTTCTTACATATTTCATGATCATAGATTTCCACCAGGCCTCTCCAATACTGTCTGTCAATCTTACTACTTTCCTCTTGTGAGTTCTCTTTTCCAGCTCTTCTATAACTCTTTCAAACCTTTCACTCCCTCCCCCTCCCCTACCGCTATCAGTATATAGCCCAGCCTTTTATTTCACAGAGAAAATAGATGGCACTAGGCTCAGCCACCATCTACTGAATTGGCTAACCTACTTGTGTCTCTATTATCTTCTTCACTGTCTTTCTAAAGAAATAACTGTCCTCTATCCTTTCCAAGACTTCTTCAAAATATTGTGCCATTGATACTAACCTCTCTCCAGTGACTTTAACTTTACACTCTCCATTGGATTCATTCGTTCATTCTTTTATGATTTCATACATTCATTCAAAATTCGTCTCTGGGTATTATTCTAATTGTTGATACAGTGCAGAAGAGGTACAGCTGCCCTCAGGTAACTCGCAACCCAGTGGGGAATCCACTAAAATATAATATCTACTGGATCCTTCCCATCAGCCTGTACATATGTTATATTCTCTCCTATTTAAAAATAAAACAATCAAGAGGGAAGGGGGGGTGAGGTGGGGTGGATTGGGAGATTGGGATTGATGTATGTACACTACTGTGTACGAAGCTGATGGCTGGTGAAGGCCTACTGTATAGCACAGGGGAAAAAGAAAAAAAAGGTACAATCTGTTTGCAGGACATGTATTGTTAACCTTAAAAATGCATTCCAATACACATTAGGTGCAGACAAATACTGTTTGATTCCACTTATACGAGGTACCTAGAGTAGTCAAATATATACAGTCAGAGAGTACATCAGTAGATGCCAGGGGCCAGTGGGTGGGGAGCTGAGGAGGGGGAATGGAGAGGTAGTGTTTAAAGGGGACAGAGTTTCAGTTTAGGAACGTGAAAAACTCGGGGGTGGATGATGGTGAGAGTTGCACAACAATGTGAATGTACCTACTGCCACCGAACTATACAGTTAAATATGGTTAAAATAGTATGTTTTCTATTATGTGACTTTTACCACACACATACAAAAAATAAATAAATCGACAAAACAATCCACACATCAACTCTACATTTTCCTGATTATGTCTTTTATCTCTCTTCTCCAATTCAAAGGTAAATTTTTACTAGGTTGTTAAATTCACGCACTTCATTTTCTCATTCTCCCACTGTGATGTTTAACACCGTGGTGTGTCAGATTGACTGGGCTAAGGGATGCCCAGATAGTTGGTGAAACATTATTTCTGGGTATATCTGTGAAGGTGTATCTGGAAATGATTTGCATTTGAATCTGTAGACTGAATAAAGAAAATCACCCTCACCAGTGTAGGTGGGCATCATCTAGTGTGTTGAAAGCCTGAATAGAACAAAAAGACAGAGGAAAGGAAAATTTGCGCTCTTCTGGAGCTTGGAAATTCATCCTTTCCTGCCCTTGTACACTGATGCTCCTTATTCTTGGGCCTTCAGACTCAGACCAGGATTTATACCATTGCCTCTTCTGGTTCTCAGGCCTTTTCCTGAGTCTCCAGCTTACAGACAACAGATCATGGGACTTCTCAGCTTCCATAATTGCATGAGCCAGTCCCTCATGAATCCCTTTATATGTATGTCTACAGTTGTATATATGCACGTACCTTTATATATATTCTATTGATTGTTTCTCTGGAGAACTCTTCACTATTATGCCCAGTTATCCTTCAACTTATTTCAACCTGATTTTTATCTTCAGCACATTACCAAAAGTATTTAGATAGGAACAAAACAGTCTCTGCTTTGTAAACATACACTCTTTTTAAACAACAGTGACAGAAGTTGCCTCTCTATGTCTCTGGCCATTTTGCTTCAAGGTCTTTTATACCTTACCTACCTCTTCTTGCCAATTTTTTGGTATTCCTAGTTGTTTGATCTCAAGTCTTACTGTCTTTGAAGTTGCATTCTCTGTTTATTTACTTACACCAATGACCTAAATTAATACCTTAAACCGCTGACATCCACACCTCTTCTCTCAGATCCAATCCTATATGTCAAATTAAGTACCCGATACCTATACTTGGATGGCATACAGTTACCTCAGACTTATTCATTCAGTGTTCAGTGCACTGTCTTTCTCACCCACCTTTGTTATTTTGGGAGCCTTCTTATTTAGCCGTAAACGTCCCCTCAGTCCATCCATTTTCTTAATCCAGAAAGCTGAGTCACTTTTAAAATGCCCCTCATATTTACTTTCTCCATTGAATCAGATATATCTAATCATTTCCTTATCTTCACTTTTTTGTGTTATACCGATCGTGCAAGCCACCTTATAATGCAAAGGGATTACAGGATATTAAACGTTCTCCTACTATGTGTGTTTGACTTTCTTAATTTTGCTCTCCACAGGGAATATATCATCAGACTGATAAGTCAAATGAAAATATCTGATCATATTATGTTCATAGTTAATAATCTTCGGAAGCTTCCCATGGCTTAGAAATTCCCAAATTATCTTGACTCTTTTCTGTCTACCCAGCCTCAGGTCTCTTCATGTGTTTATCTCCTTTATTGTGCACCAACTACATTGGTCCTTCCCCCATCCGTAACTTTTCTCTTTGCTGAGAATTTTCTTGTCCATCCTACCACTATTTCTTTATTCATACAAACACACTCATTTTTAGTTCTAACCTTTAGTCTTTGGTTGACACAATATTTTTAAGTGCTACTACCTACAGACATTTGTCTATCTTGACCCTCTAAACTAGGGTAAGCCCTCCTGAAAGCTCTCAAACCATGCGTCTTCATACCACAGATTACATTTGCAATTATTTAACTAAAAACATAAATTGTATTTTCAGTTTATCTTCTAGAGTATAAATTCTTTAAGAGCAGGGATTCTTGCCCATTTTCTTATGAGTACATTTGTGTATCATAGCAATATGTGAAATGTTTCGTACCTCATAGGTGCTCAAACAGATATATATTGACTAAGCAAAAATTGAAATGATATCATTAGAGAAAAATGTACTAAAAACTTTATGATGAGAGCTGAATTGTTCCTAATGCTAGAGGAATATAATCTTCTTAAAATTTCTCAATTGTGATAGGTGGGTAGTTATTTATTTTTTTAATATAAAAGTAACTTAAGCATTCTAAAGACAATTTTCAATTCCCTAGCGTCTGACTTATTGGCTCAATGATTATTTATTACCAGAATAACTAAGATGAATTAGTGAAATCACGTAGATGTAAAACTGTTCTAGAAATGTTCTATTATCTCGTGAATTATTTTCTATTGTCATAAACAACAGCAGGTAGCAACTTTTACTCATTGGGTCTATGTTATTATGTGTTTTAACTTCCTACATGAAGAAGTCAGTATATTAGAAGATTTTGAATCTTCAATGGCAGTGACCTTTGAACTCCATTGCTATTATAGCTCTTCTATTTTTAATCATATTTTTAAAAAAATATGTATTGTTGCTCTAATAATTGAAGGTGTGTCTGGAGGTATATAGCTCTGAAACAGACATTTCCGGGGGTGTCTCAGCAGCTCCTTAATGTCAGAATCTGTTGCCTCAGGAGTCATGCTTCGTACAACTACATGCAAGGCAGCAAGTAGGGTTACTCAGGCAGCACAAGAGCCTTTCTGTCCTCTCTTTTTATCAGGAAGGTGCTATTTCACAGAATGGCTTATTGTATTTTCCCTTATCTCACATTGAGATAGCATGTTCACACTGGCAAAGTCTAGCTGCAAGAGGCTGGACAGCTGGAACTGAATCTAAGGCTTTTGTAGTCTCTATAGCAGGAGGCAGGCAAGGAGAATGAATGGGCTGGCAAATGCTATTAAGGGGCTATCCACAGTTATCTCTTCCTATATAAGATACATATTTGTGTTCAAATTTTCAAAATATAAAAATCTGAATACAGAAAATCTAAAATACCTTATTCTCACAACCCAGGGTAAGCATTACAACTTAATGCATAGGTGCTTTGATTACTGATTTATCTTATCTAAATGTATTTTATAGATCATTGTCTCATATTGTTCAATGATATTTATTTTACAGGATGCATATTATTCCATTTTACAGATACACAGCTCCTTTAACTATTATTTAATTTATTACTATGCATGTTGCTGTTGTTATGGCTGCTTATTCAATTTTATATTTTGTTTGCTAGTTTTACCAGGAATCTATACATAACAGGAGATACTGTTGTAAAAGGATGTATACTATTATAGCTTAACATTTCATGACAGTATATGTGAATATGGGTATTAATTACATTAAAGACTGATCTAAATGTAAGTCTGAAATGACTCTGTTTAAAGGTATATTCAAGGTCAGTGTCACTATAGAGAGTTGAGAAGTAGGAGCATCGAGCCATGGAGAATTCTCAGGCCAGGAGACCTAATAGAATTTGCCCTGCTGAGTTTTGAACTTACTTGGGATAAGTGACCCCCTTTTTTTCCTTCCAATTTTTCTTTCTGGAACGGTAATATCTATCCAATGCATGTTCCATCATTATATTTTAGAAGCATATAACTTGTTTCCAATTTCACAGGTCCACAGATGGAGAGGAATTTTTTTCCCAGTTGGGTCATACTCAGAGTCTCACCCATACCTGACTTAGGTCATTTAGATTAGAGTTTGGACTTAGAGTTGATGCTGGAATGGGTTAAGACTTTTGGGAATGTCATGATGTCATGAAACCATTTTGCATGTGGAAAGGACATGGATTTGGGGGGCAGAGGGTAGGTGAATAGAATTATGTTCCCCAAAATTTATGATCAAGTCTTAACTCCCAGTACCTATGAATGTGACCTTATTTGGAAATGAGGTCTTTGTAGATGTAATCAAGTTTAAAAGAGATCATACAGGATTAGTTAGGATGGACCCTAATCCAGTGATCTGTGTCTTTATAAGAGAAAGGGGAGGACACACAGGGAAGAAGACATTGGAGGCTGAGGTTGAGGGTGATGCAAACCAAGACATGTTCAGGATTGCCAGTGACCACCAGAAGCTAGAAAAGACAAGGAAGCATTCTTCCCTAGAGCTTTCAGAAGTTGCATGGCTCTGCTAACACTTTGATTTCAGACTCCTAGCCTTTACAACTGTGAGAGAATAAACTTCTGTTGTTTTAATCCACCCAGCTGTGGTAATTTGTTATGGCAGCCTTAGGAAACTAACACAGATTTTGGTAGTCCATTCAAAGTTAGTATTGAACAAACATATAAAAAATGTCAAAGAGACATATGAAAATTTAAAGCAACCCTCAGGATATCTTTCTAAATTTGGAGCATTTGAACTTGTAATGTTTTATGTGTTTATAACTTGTCACATTTGTTTATGGAGAAAATTCAAAAAATTAACATTGCCTTTCTTAACATCAAATCATGTATGAGCTATTTTATAGAATTCATTATTATGGTTGTTGGTGCTTGAACTTTAGGGCTATTAATTGCATTGTAGGTGTTAAAAAGATTGGTGTGGTGAAATGTTGGAACAGTTTGGAGGGACAAGATCTGTATAAACTGAATAGCCAGTAAAAGTTTTTCATGGACTTAACATGGAGGATTAAAAAAGTGGAGGATTAAAAAAGTGGAAGATGAAAGGGGAGAATAAAGAGAGCAGGGAAGGAATCACATTTTAGTTATAAGAAATTGTACGAAGAACAATGAATGGATTGGACATTTCATACTATGTCAGTTGACATTAAGGAAATCAACGTATTACACTTAATTGTCTGCCCTATTTGATTAATGTTAATAACCAATTCAAATCAGATTCTCATTATGTTTTTTGTTCTAGTTAATTGGGGTTCACTATTAATTATGACTGAAACTAGAGAAATTAATTTTATTTCTTTGCCCATATTTAATCTTTTTTCTAGGTATATATTTACTTATACTTAGTATGGATAAAATGTCTCAGAATGTAAAAGAACTGAAAGTATACATTGTAATAATTAATCCTACATACTCTTCTACATTTAAAAATGTCTGCTTTTGGGCGGCCCCTGGTGGCGCAGTGGTTGAGAGTCCCCCTGCCGATGCAGAGGACACGGGTTCGTGCCCGAGTCCGGGAAGATCCCACATGCCGCGGAGTGGCTGGGCCCGTGAGCCATGGCCGCTGAGCCTGCGCTTCCGGAGCCTGCGCGTCCGGAGCCTGCGCGTCCGGAGCCTGTGCTCCGCGACGGGAGAGGCCGCAACAGTGAGAGGCCCGCGTACCGCAAAAAAAAAAAAAAAAAAAGTCTGCTTTTATGGTATATATAATTATGTCAAATTTTGTCCTCATCTTGAATTTTCTCATATAATCTCACCTTTTTCTATAAACATGTATATCTAACTTGCAAAATGAAATAAATTTTGTGGGTCTATTCCTACACGCTGTTATGTGTAAAGATCATATTTTAGCAAGGTAGATGATATCCTCAAAGAGCAGAATCTCAGAGGTTCTTGCAAAAGTAATTGGTGAGGTTTGAATAGTGGTGCAGTACTTTGCTATTCTATTCTAAACATAATCAGTGACCGGGGATGGGGATGCCTTTGGAAGGAGAGGGTGTGACCAGCAAAAGGCTGCTTCCCCTCTGCCAATTGCTAGAGCACTGGGCCAAACGCTGCTCCACTGACCACCTCGATCACTGGAACCACTCAACTCTGGCTGTACATGAGAGTCAACTGGAGAGCTTTTCCAAAACAGGAATATCTGGGTGCAAGTAATCTGTTAGCAATCCTTCTGTTTCTTAATAATCTCAAAAACCTTGCAAATGACAATACTGTAAGACAGTGTGGATTTTATATTTGTTAATATTGGTGTAGGAAGATGGAATCATATATTTCTTTCTTAAAACTGTTAAAAATTAGAGGTTAAATTTTTTTAAAAGAGGAAAATACAAGAGTAAAAATTTCCTCATTTATACATGTTATTAACTATTTGCATAGACAAATTCAGTAAGAAATAGCAAATGACTAAATAATGTAAGATTTGATAGAGAAAATATACCCATAATGTACATAATGTATTTTTCCTCCATATACATTTTATGAAAGTTAAATTACCAAAGTCTAATTTCTTAGTTGTCACATACATTTGTTAATAGAATAACACTTAAGTCATTTGAAACTGAACACACTGTTGTTCTTCTAAGGTTTATATAATTAATAGTTAGAAAGCAGTAACATTTACAGCATTTTAAGTCTTTAAGTAGATGAATGATAGTGAAATTTAATTAATCGCCTTAATTACAAGAGCCATTAGTTGTGCCTCTGTGAAGCAAATGAATTAAACCTCCCACACGTAAACAATATAAAACTAAAATATCCATACATTTTGGTTTTAAAGTGACTTTGATACTGAACTTATAAAAGAGCAATCTCTGTTACCTAGAGTACAGTCACTGGAACCTATCAATGAGTCAAGCTGCAATTGTCACCCGTTTTGTTTTTTCTTTACAGGCTTTATCTAAACATCACACTTAAAATCATTCAATAGAAATTAAATTTCTACAGAACAAACCCAAACAAGTTATATCTTAGCATCCCTCCCTTTGAAGATACATGTGTTGTTAATTTTTTAAATTTCATATTTTCCTGATGCCTCAACATCTCACACCCTTTCAGCTCTGCACCTGCTTGGTTGAGCCAAATCCTTGGGTGCTTCTTCCATATGACCCTTTGCATAGTGACCATGCTTCCCTCTTCTAGGTCCTATTAATATAATAAATCTCTCTCACTTTCAAACACCTTTCTGTGGTGTTATTCCATATTGGCACTAGAGTAATCAACAAAATCCTTAATTTTTAACTAATATAAGGATTCCCTACAACACAGTATATCTAAATAATTTGATATGAATCTTGGTTGAATAGGACATTTGACATGGTATATAGGAAGATAAACGTCATCCCTTACGCTTCCTTACCATTACATGTAGACTATTACATTCTAGTAGTGACTTAAAGAAGCATCTCAAATGTATTGGCTGGATTAACAAATAAATGGCCAATAAATAAATAAATGTATTGGCCAATTAATATATAACTATTGAGCATCTTTTTCAGGCCAGCATGATTTTAGGAGGATACAGTAATAAATGAAAGAGATAAGATTACTGATGTATGACTAAGCCTGTACCAACAAGATACAGAAAGAAACAGACCCAGAAAAGAAGACAGTGTGCCTGCAAGATATAAATGTGAAATAAAGTGACGATATTAGAGAGCGAAGCAGGGCCAGAATTTAGGTATTACCAATACAGTGCTTGGGACGATTTATACATGTTCTGAGTCAGTGAATTCCTCCCAAACTTTGGGGCTGAGATGAGATTAAAGGCATACCTGGCATGCATCCTATCAGCCCTTGTGTGGCCTGCGGCAACCTGGGCCAGCTGGAGACTTGGAGTCTGGTTTCCTTTGATCTCAGGGAACCCCTTTCTTTTACTCTAGGATGCCATACAGATATTATCATTTTCTGTGTGTACTGTGACAAAAAGATCTGAGAAGCACCAGATAGTGCCTTTTTGACCATTTTAAGGAGTTTGGATATTATTCTCATTGAAGTGTAAAGTCAAAGAAATGTTGCAAGTAATGGAATAAAATAATCAGATTAACGTTTTCAAAAGATCTCACTTTGTGCTTTTAGAAAGGAGACTAGAGAAGAGTATAAAAACAACAAAAAAATGAAAGCAGTGAGACCAGTTAGGAATCATATATAGTAGTGTATTCCAGGATCTCTAAAAAATGTTGTTCAAAGATTAGTAGCTTCAGTATCACCTGAGAACTTGCGAGAAACGCAAATTTTCAGCCCAACCTCCTCCCCCAGACTCACATTAATCTATAGTGTAAACAAAACCTCCAGGGAATTCTGATGCTCGCTAAATTTTGAAAAACACTATTTTAATCTATGGATAATGGCTTGAGTGAAATAGTAGCTATAGATATGAAGAAAATTGAATAGATTTGGTGGGTTTTTTTGAAGTGAGGCAACAATTAATACTGCAATATCAACATGTTAACCATAACCATGTTCTGATTCTCCCAAGTAATTTCATTTAACAGACAAAAGTCAAAATTATCTGGCATGACTTTATATGATATACATGTATATATGTATCTACTGTATACAATGTATATAAATACTTGCATATGTATATGTATATATGTACCTATATAATGTATATTCAAAGGTGTGTGCACACACACACACACACTTTTTTAAAAAAGAAGTCATCTTGATTAATCTATTTGAGTATAAGCCTAAACCAAGCGATTATTTGGCAAGAATGACTGTATTGTGTAGAGATGGACAGGTGTTGAGGCCAACATCAAAATTCTCTTGACATGGTTATATCTGCAGTACTCGATGGTACACAATCTGTGGTTTCATTTGAGTACTTAATGGGAGCATGCTAACCAATTCATAGGAACTTCTTGGGAAGAGTCACGATCTCTATCTGATCAAGAATACAAATTAGATTAATTTTCATAACAAAACTTGAAATTTGACACTTAACTGCAGCCTCTTATTAACAAATGGTTTATATAAAGTGCGTGTCTACAGTGACCTCAGCCTCAAATAAGGGGCTACCTGTTTCTTATGAAAAGTGTCAACTGTGTGATGAATGGGAGATTGGGATTGACATATATACACTAATATGTATAAAATGGATACCTAATGGATAACTAACCTGCTGTATAAAAAAAATAAATAAAATAAAATTCAAAAATAAAATAAAAGACCCTAGTCTTATTCAAAAAAAAAAAAAAGAAAAAGAAAAGAAAAGGGACAACCGCATGGTCTCTATAGGAAATGCTGCAGATTCTTAAGAAAGCTAGATAACAGCTTCGTTGCAGATTGTCAGAGAAGGCATCCTGATGATGAGAGGTATGGACAGGGCTTTGAAGGAAATCTGAACTGAAATAGGCTGAAGGAGGGCATGGCTCAGAGTGAGAATAGCAGTTGTAAAGAGGGAGGGTTAAGTAGGGTCATGGTGCGATCAGTCAGAGCACACAGCCCATTCTAGACAGAACCACTGTGTTTCTGTAGGGGAGTAATAAAGACAAGACTGAACTGTTAGTCTGAAACTATAGTTCCTAAGGGAGTGCTAGGTTAAGATGTCCTGGGAAGGCTTTAAATTTGTTTCACTGGGGATTTTCATGATGAAATATTGTATTGAGTAAATCATTTGACAGTGACATTTAAGATTGAAATAGAAATACTGAAGAGTATGTTGGAGACATCTAGAATAACCCAGGTGTGCTATGATTGGTATGAAAGGAAAAGCAAACCATGATAGATGCGAACTGGTTGCAGTTGAATAGAAAGAGCATGCATTGGGAAAGAGTAAACTCTTTGAGGACAGAGGAGATGTCTTGCTCTTTTTTTTATACACTTCACCTAAACCAGCTTTATGTACATAAGAAGTGTTAATAGTTAGTCAACATATGGAATTTCAGCTCTACAATTATCCAAAATTACTATGACCATAAACATTAGTGTTTTGGGATCTCATTGATGGAGTCTACATAACTGTAAAATGTCATGACTTAAATGGCAAAGATATTTCCTCTTTACAAGATAAGAAAAGCTACTTTTTTAAACACCTTTGTTGCAGTATAATTGCTTTACAATGGTGTGTTCGTTTCTGCTTTATAACAAAGTGAATCAGCTATACATAAACATATATCCCCATATCTCTTCCCTCTTGTGTCTCCCTCCCTCCCATCCTCCCTATCCCACCCCTCTAGGTGGTCACAAAGCACCAAGCTGATCTCCCTGTGCTATGTGGCTGCTTCCCACTAGCTATCTGTTTTATATTTGGTAGTGTATATATGTCCATGCCACTCTCTCACTTCATCCCAGCTTACGCTTCCCTCTCCCTATGTCCTCAAGTCCATTCTCTACATCTGTGTCTTTATTCCTGTCCTGCCCCTAGGTTCTTCAGAACTTTTTTTTTTTTTTTAGATTTAATATATATGTGTTAGCATATGGTATTTGTTTTTCTCTTTCTGACTTACTTCATTCTGCATGACAGTCTGTAGGTCCATCCATCTCACTACAAATAACTCAATTTAATTTCTTTTTATGGCTGAGCAATATTTCATTGTTTATATGTGCCACATCTTCTTTATCCATTCATCTGTCGATGGATACTTAGGTTGATTCCATGTCCTGGCTATTGTAAATAGAGCTTCAATGAACATTGTGGTACATGACTCTTTTTGAATTATGGTTTTCTCAGGGTATATGCCCAGTATATATTGCTGGGATTGCTGGGTCGTATGGTAGTTCTATTTTTAGTTTTTTAAGGAACCTCCATACTGTTCTCCATAGTGGCTGTATCAATTTACATTCCCACCAACAGTGCAAGAGGGTTCCCTTTTCTTCACACCCTCTCCAGCATTTATTGTCTGTAGATTTTTTGATGATGGCCATTCTGACTGGTGTGAGGCATTACTTCACTGTAGTTTTGATTTGCATTTCTCTAATAATTAGTGATGTTGAGCATCCTTTCGTGTATTTGTTGGCTATCTGTATATCTTCTTTGGAGAAATGTCTATTTAGGTCTTCTGCCCATTTTTGGATGGGGTTGTTTGTTTTCATGATATTGAGCTGCATGAGCTGCTTGTAAATTTTGGAGATTAATCCTTTGTCAGTTGCTTTATTTGCAAATATTTTCTCCCATTCTGAAGGTTGTCTTTTCGTCTTGTTTATGGTTTCCTTTGCTGTGCAAAAGCTTTTAAGTTTCATTAGGTCCCATTTGTTTATTTTTGTTTTTATTTCCATTTCTCTAGGAGCTGGGTCAAAAAAGGATCTTGCTGTGATTTATGTCATAGAGTGCTCTGCCAATGTTGTCCTCTAAGAGTTCTATAGTGTCTGGCCTTACATTTAGGTCTTTAATCCATTTGGAGTTTATTTTTGTGTATGGTGTTAGGGAGTGTTCTAATTTCATTCTTTTACATGTAGCTGTCCAGTTTACCCAGCACCACTTATTGAAGAGGCTGTCTTTTCTCCATCATATATTCTTGCCTTCTTCATCTAAAATAAGGTAAGCATATATGTGTGGGTTTATCTCTGGGCTTTCTATCCTGTTCCATTGATCTATATTTATGTTTTTGTGCCAGTACCATACTGTCTTGATTACTGTAGCTTTCTAGTATAGCCTGAAGTCCAGGAGCCTGATTCCTCCAGCTCTGTTTTTCTTTCTCAAGATTGCTATGACTATTCGGGGTCTTTTGTGTTTCCATACAAATTGTGAATTTTTTTGTTCTCGTTCTGTGAAAAATGCCACTGGAGTTTGATAGGGATTGCACTGAATCTGTAGATTGCTTTGGGTAGTAGAGTCATTTTCACAATGTTGATTCTTCCAATCCAAGAACATGGTATGTCTCTTCATCTGTTTGTATCATCTTTAATTTCTTTCATCAGTGTATTATAGTTTTCTGCATACATGTCTTTTGTCTCCTTAGGTTGGTTTATTCCTAGGTATTTTCATCTTTTTGTTGCAGTGGTAAATGGGAGTGTTTCCTTAATTTGTCTTTCAGATTTTTCATCATTAGTGTACAGGAATGCAAGAGATTTCTGTGCATTAATTTTGTATCCTGCTACTTTACCGAATTCACTGATTAACTCTAGTAGTTTTCTGGTAACATCTTTAGGATTGTCTATATATAGTATCATGTCATCTGCAAACAGTGACAGTTTTACTTCTTCTTTACCAATTTGGATTCCTTTTATTTCTTTTTCTTCTCTGATTGCTGTGGCTAAAACTTCCAAAACTATGTTGAATAATAGTGATGAGAGTGGGCAACCTTGTCTTGTTCCTGATATTAGAGGAAATGGTTTCAGTTTTTCACCATTGAGAATGATGTTGGCTGTCGGTTTGTCATATATGGCCTTTATTATGTTGAGGTGACTTCCCTCTATGCCTCCTTTCTGGAGGGTTTTTATCATAAGTGGGTATTGAATTTTGTCGAAAGCTTTTTCTGCATCTGTTGAGATGATCATATGGTTAGAAAAGCTATTTTAATATGTCAGTAATTCTCTTTTGTGATGAAAACTTAGCCCTGATGGAGACAGTGGATTTCCACAGCCTTCAAAATCTCTCCTTATTCAGGCAGCTTTGGTTAATGGGATTTTTAAAGGAAGCAATCTACCAATAGCACCTAATTTACATTTCATTTATGGTCATCTCTTAGTACTCAGTTTCTCTAGGATGTTGGCATTTTCAATTCCCTACCTATAGGTATTGCCTATTGTGTTTCTAGAAATTTACTTTGTTATCCACACACACACACACCATAGACTTCTCAGAATTTTAAAGGCACTGAATCAATAAAACTGTGAAAAGGAAAAAGAACTAAACAAGTAAAGAATAAGAACTGTGCAAACTAAAGAAGATGTCAAAAATCATTAATAAACATATTCACATTAATTGCACAAATATTTACTGATCATTTACTCTGTCCTAGGCAGTGTTCTAGTGCAGAATATACAGCAGAGAACAGAACTAAGTCCATTCCCTCATGGAGCTCATATTCTTGTATCTTAGAAGTTTTACAAAATAAGCTTCATTGGCTCAGGCTCTTGACTTGGAGAATTCTTTTGCTTTAAGTTCATGCTCAGTTACATTCCTAAGTAGCCCATTTAACACCTTAGCCTTCAAATCCCAGAAGAAGATGAAAGATATGTTTTTGCACAAAACGTTCAAACGTATTCCTGAAACAAATGGTGTGTGATAAAAAAAAAAAGCTCATTTGCAGGTTGTCGCTAATTGTGTCTCTTACATATATTTCGTTTTGTTCAGTCTGAATGAGAGTGGTAAAAAAGAATTATGTTTCAGAGAGGAAAAAATTACTTCCTGGATGCTGTAAAATTTAATGGCTTTTCCTTTTATAATGTTTTATCATTGGCTCCAATGGATTAGGACAGCTTTCATGGCAGAACTGTGAAAAATTAAACCTTCACATGTGAAGCACAGTGGCAAGAGATTAGAATCCTATTTAAGGAATAAATAAAATACGTTATATAGAGAGCAACAAAAGTGCTGATTACCTCTCTGCAATATTATCGTAGTAGTCACTGAAATATCATTATTTCTTTTCCTAAATGTCCCTGAAAAGTTTGAGACGTTCCTTTTTCCTTCTTTATTACATGGTTAGAAAATGATCTTAGTTAATACATTTCCTTGTTGCCTAAAATAGCAATCATTTTATGAAGGTGCTTTCTAAAACAGTTCTTCATAGCCATGTTTCGGCCAGTTGCTTATGGGTATTATGGTCTACATGTTTGTGTTCCCTCAAATTCATATGTTGAAACCCCTACCCCCAATAAGATGGTCTTAAGAGGTGGGGCTCATGGGAGGTAGTTACATCCTGAAGGTGGAGTGTCTGTGATGGGTTAGTGTCTTTGTAACAGGAAGAGAGCTAGCTCTCATTCTGCCATGTGAAGATATGAGAAGATGACTGTTTATAAACCAGGAAGGGGACCTTCATCAGCTACTTGACCATGCTGGGACCTTGATCTTAGTTTTCCCAGCCTGCAGAACTGTGAGAAATAAATTTCCTTTGTTATAGCAGCCTGAACGAAGACAATGTTCAGGTGCCATGTGTTGGCTGCTAAAATCTCACAACTGCCCCCACTTGCCGTTGGCCAGATGGAAGCCCATGGGCTGCCCTGGGAGGCTTACAGCTCTCTCTCAGCTCCGGAGGGGAGCAGCCTCACCCATAGCTTAGCAGTGTGACATACAAAATGCTGGCCTCCTTACCTCCACGTGAGACTAACTCTGTGATACAATTTAGGTGCCAGTGCTTCCTGGTGGAATCAGGCAGAAGCTAGTCTCCAGCCGAAGGCCATAGTTTTGCTTAGCTTCTGTTCCTCTGTCTCATCCCTTCCATGTCCTTCATGCCCCTTCTCCTGGGAGCACCCCTGACAAATAAATTGCTGGAACAAGAATTCCTATCTCAGGCTCTGCTGCTGTGGAACCCAACCTAAGATACTGTATATTTACACATGGAATTATGTTGACATGCGAGAAGCTTCCACTGCTTCTAGGCCTTTACTGGCTCTTTGAATCTGCAAACACAACTGATCCCTAAAACACTTCACAAACAAAGCAGGTCCTGGGGGCTTCTCATTCCCTTAATTTCCAATTAGCTCTTGAGTCACTTGCTTAACCTTTTTCACTTGGACCTCTGGGGCCAGATTGCAAAATTGACTTCAGCATATGCTTTTTGGCCCCTTTAGCCCCTTACGTTTTCCTTTGAGCTTTCAGCTTCGTTAGCAAGGCCAGGCCTTGTGGTGCTGGGTGTTCTGTTGAAGGTGCTCCCTGCCCACAGCCCTGCCTCAGCTCTGCAGGGAAATGTAGGGTGGAGGAGGAGGGAGAGGGGGTCAGATGACGTTTTGTTGTGTTGTGGTAAAGTGTAAGGACATAGAAGACAAGGGGACAGATTTTTCATGATCACTTCAGGGAAAAGCTACAAAATGATGTAAATAAGCTACAGAGAAAATACAGTCGTATCCCAAGCCTGGGAAGCAGCCAGGATCACTCTGAGAATTTGTCAGGGAGATCCCTACTCTTGGAGTCTTACGCCGAGGGTCTAGGAAGATTAAAAACTGCAGAAGCTCAGCAGAGAGTCAAAGTCACAAAGGGTCATCAGCAGAAGTGTGCTCTTGCAGGCAGGATGCTTTGTGGGTGAGAAAACAGGTGTTTACTGTTTCACCAGTTGTTTACCTCCTAACAGCCAAATTATTAAGATTATATCTGCCTACTTTTGATTACTTGGGGGAAATTTATTTAGAGCACAAAGAGAATAGTATTATCTTTTCCTGCTAAGTAGATAAAAAGCTCTCAAAACTAGTAACTGATTAAAATGAAACTGGGACCAACGTGTTGTGTGCCTACCCATACAGTAAAGTTATTGTCTATTAGCAAGCTAGACAACAAGATAAGACTTTTTCTTGTTTTTAATTTGGGGAGGGGCTTGGGGAGGAATCTGATTCTGCTATCAGATTATAATAATAACAGTAAATAGTAGCTAGTAATTATTATGTATTTACTCTGCATTTAACATATATCTTTTTGAAATCATATAACAAACCTGTGAAATAAATGTTATTTAACATTTAGAAACAAACCAACTGAAGCACAGAGAGATTAAGTTGACACAGCTAGTAAAAGGTAAAGCCAGGAATAGAACTTGAGAGTTTGCTCAGAAGGTGTAGCAAAGACTAGCTAGCTATCTTAAGCATCACTTCCTTCTCTCTTGGTAAGAGAAATTTTAGTTGGAGCTCAGAGTGATTATGTTACTAGGATCTGACACTCGGAGGTGCTGTGTACAGCTTCTGAGTTTCTGATGAAAGTGAAGGAGCCTGCACTAGCATTCCCACCCACTCCCCGGTGCCTGGAATATGGATAGGGTCATTGTGCTGAAATACTTGTCTGGGACCAAAAGCTAGAAACCATGTATGAGGACAGCAGAGGAGTGAAATAAAAGAAACCCAGTTTCCTGAGAATTGTGGAGCTATATTACTAGCCCGGACTCCCCCAAACTTTTAGACAAAAGAAACACAAATGTCTGTTTTGCTTGAGTCATAATTTGGGGGGACTCTTGTTTAAGCAGTCTAACTTATATGTTAATTAATTCAAAGAAGCAGCAGAATATATTGGAAGAAGCATTGAATTGGGCATCAGGAGACCAGAAAGCTGGAAAATTGTGCTAAGGCTAAAAGTATGATTGTAGACAAATTTTGGAATTATGAGTAAAATGAGTGAGTTACAATACACATAACATAAAGGCCCTTCTCAGGGCAAAGTGCTATAAAAATAACTTCAAAGATGAATAAAAACAGACAACGTCATTTAATTAGTTAGGGAAACTAATGAATTATATGACTTCTATATCTGGATAAGTATGAGACTAATATCCTTTGAAAATTGCTTAAACAAAATTGATTCTCTTTCTACAAAATTGATTTATGAATAGTTTCAAATTTCTTTAGATATTCACCATTGAAATTAAATATACTATGTAAATATTGTCACTCACATGATAAAGCATCTTCTTGAGAAGCTCTTAATTTTAAATTTGCTTTTGTAAACTTGAAAAACAATCCATCACTAGGATATTTTTAATATGTATCATATCACTGTGCATATTCTAAAACTTACATAATATTTTCTATGCTGAAAAAATCAACATTGATAAGTCTTCAAATCTGTTGACTGAGTGTGAAGGTTCACCAGAGCATAAACCCCAAGGTCAGGGTCCAATATCTGTTTCAGTCACTTTTGTATCCTGTATGTGCCCCATCAAGCCTGGAGTGTTGTAAAAATTCCTCATGTATTTGTTGAGTGAATGAATGAATGTAACTGCTGCACTGTGATAGATGATTAACTTCAGCTGTTGATGAAACTTACCCACAGTGAAAGTTCCTTGGGAAAATGATTCTAAAATATAATACTTATCTCATTAAAAAAGAGTTTCCATTTAGTCATACAATCATTTAAAAATGATTTTGGCTTATTTTTTATAACCACCAAGCTTTAATCTTAATATTCTGTTCTCATCTTGTGTCATTTTGGAGTGAAAATTTTTTTCTATACTGAAAAGGCTCAGGAATTCATGCTGAATCCTTCATCTGCCCAATTTATTGAATTTCCTAAATTATTCTCTTTTCTTTAGTCATCCATCAGAGTAAGAAGTCCAACTACTTATTTTGCTCTGCTGAATTATGCTTGCCCCCTACAACTCACAGATAAGTCGTACTTCAAGACTCTGCTACTACTGTTGACTCATCTCCAGCCTATCACCCATACTAAATTATTATGTTCTAGAAAGTTTTCCCTCTTTCTAAAAGAAGTGGAGAAGTAGGATAGTTTCAAGAGATTTTAATACCCCTATTAAGAAGGGAGCTTAATTTTATGAAAGGTACATGTAAATGCTTTTTATTTTCCATGTGTGCTGTGCATTGTATAAATATATGTCAACAACATGAAATGACCAATTGAAAAGACAAAAAAATCTGCTGTGTGGCATGTGTATTTTATTAGTGGAAAACTTTTTTCCAAACCAGGAAAACACATTTTTAAATGTTCAGGAAATGGTGAAATTGGCTCCTATTTCCTGTATGTCAGTTCACAAAAGTAACTCTTTCAACAGCTGTGAAGCAGTAAATGAAATATTGACTGAATTACTTGTCATTTAATTTACAATGATTCCAGTGCTTTTCAAGTGCCAGGCAAGGCACAGGGTATAATTCAATTGTATCCTTGTAATTTGAAGAGGCAAGACAACAAGTCACAAGTTAACTGGATCACAGAGAGGTTAATGCAGGTTTTGAAAACTTATCAGTAAATAAATTTCATGGCATGGCCAGTTAGTTACTCAGCATCTTTTCCCCTTACCAGTTTGTTTCCTGCATTTTACTTAAAATCAATATTAAATGTTTCATGCGTGTTTATTCCATTTTGGTTTATAGTTCTTGCATGGACACGTTGTACTTGTTAATGAGTTTGTGCATTTCACCAGTAAAAAGTAATGTTTAGGGAGAGTTTACTTTAGTATTATTCCCTGGAAGTTTTGACAAATTCTAATTCTATTCCCTGCTGTACATATTATTTGCCACCAATTAAGAAAGGTTTATTTTGAGTAAAAATTTGGGGGGATGCTAAACGCTAGACTAGGGCATCTATTTCTCTAATCAATCTTAATTAACTGCTATGTAGAAGCTCTAATGGCTCCTATATTAGCTCTATTTCTTTTTACAGAGCTGAACTATATAACTTTT
The DNA here is from genome assembly GCF_949987515.2 of Delphinus delphis. Lineage (NCBI taxonomy): Eukaryota > Metazoa > Chordata > Mammalia > Artiodactyla > Delphinidae > Delphinus > Delphinus delphis. Next base: position 29,652,678 of record NC_082686.1, read on the forward strand.
TTAGAGTTGAATTGACTTCTCAGCCAAATTCCTAGTTTTGTTTAACTGTAATTTGAGCTTTTCCAGTTAGGAAGATAGGGTGAGTTCGATGGTCCTGGAAATTCTTATATTCCATCTTAGATGTAAATCACCAGGCCTGGGACAGGACTGTGATGCTCAAGGGTTGCCTGAAGAATGGTCAAAAGAAAGTGATTTTACATTATTAGAGAGAGGCTATCAGGTGCATCAAATTCCAATTTCTGATGCGTTATCATGTCAGTTATTTGATATATATACATATATATAATATTATATATATATAAATATTCCCGTATATCGCTAGACATCCAGTGGCTCAAGACAACCCAGAATCATTCTTTCCCCTTCCTCTTTTTAAATGTGAATATCTGTTTTACTGCCACGTTTTGTTAGTGTTAACAATAAAATCTATTGAGAGTGTGTGCTTCCACTTCACTCTGTCTTCAGGGCCACTGCTCCAATCAAAGTCACCATGTCTTCTTCCCAGGACAATTCCAGTAGTCTCTTAATTGATCTCCTCACATACATTCTTCACCTTCTAAAGTTTATTCTCCACCCAATTGTTATTGAAATTCTCCACCCTTTGTCCAGATTTCCTGCTATTCCAGTCCATCTCCCACAACTGTGCAACTGTCCTATCTGTGTATATATTTGGTTCCTTAAGTAAAACCGGGGTTTTTGTTGTTGTTGCGAATCTCAGGACCTCCACCCATGCTGATTCATTGGCTCTAATGCTCTTTCCTCCAGTCTTGACATACCTGACTCTTAGCCAATCTTCAAATCTTATCTTAAATTTTACTTCCTTAGGGAGTTCTCCCCAGACTCCCACAGTGTAACAGGATCTTCCAGTCATTCTTTTTCCTATTTTGTTTTGGATTGCTTTTCATGGCATTGAAAAGTTTTTGTCATCATGTGTGCATGCATTTGTTTGTTGCCCTTTGGAAAGCCTTTCATTCCACCAATCTCTAAGCTCCATGAAAGCATGGACCATGTGTCTGCAATTCACCTCATCCAGGGACAAGTACAAATATGTCTTCAATTTTCTAAATGTAAGTTTTCTAAAATGATTGATTTTTTAATATATAAATATATTTGGGTTTTTTTTTGAGACTAAAGGGATTTGAAACTGATATGAAAACTGGAAATTCTTTGAAATAATTGATAATTTATATATGCACATCTTTTCCCTATTTTATAATTAATTAATAATTATACTTAAGCTCTGTTAAACTTCCCAAAATATTACCAGACACCTTTTTAATAAAACAAAGTTAAATGATTAGAACTTATTGCAGTTAGAGAGAACACCATTGTGATAGAGTCCTAGCGGTGCCTCAGAAGCGGGAAGTCAAAACTGATGTTTACACAGTTTGTGGGTCTTGACTTAAGTGGTTTAAGGTGAGTTTTTCAAGGCATGCAACTGATTGGGAATGGAAAGTTTATGACCTGACAGTGTAGTATTGGTGGGCAAAGCAAAGTTTTTGAAGAGAGAATTTTAATAGTTAAATTGTTTGTGATAACTGAACTGTTTACTCAGGTGAGCAGAATGCTGTCTTTGATAAATGAATCTGCAGGAATTGCCTAAAGCAAAGAATAAAGTTATTTATTATTTTACAGTCTTACCTTTTCTCAGGCAAAAATTTCCTGGTATAAGCAACAAAGTCATGTGGACACAAGTGGTTTCAATTATTAGTGCTGGTCACCACATCATGTTTAGTGAAGGTGGTCACAGTTCTACAGAAAGATACTATACTGCAGAAAGTTATTTTACTATGTCTTTGGCAGTAGAGACAAAAAGGAAACAATAGTCCCAAAATATATTTGACTAATAGGAAAGTAGAATGAGAAAGAGAGGATATTTGATAAAACAGGCTTTCTAATTTAGGCCACTATTTCTCAAAGGATGGTTTGAAGAGAATATTGCTTCTAAGGGAAGCTTCAGGATAATGCACTAAAGTCCATCTTCAAATACACTGGAAAACAATGAGTTAAATAACGTTAGGTTATTTAACCCCTCGATCCCTTCTCCGAAAGGCATCTTGGATCCTTTAATATGTTAAGGTACTTGTGAGTTTCCAGCAGTGGGATGACACAAAGAAAATTTGCCATGTGTATTTAACCAAGGTACTCTTACATTGGGGAGGGTCCCCTGGGACCAATGAATAATGGAGTTCACTTAAAGAAATGGTGTTATACATTACCAGAATTATATAATACTAAGAAATTACACAGTTATACTTGTTTTTACCTTCAAAATCATGTGTGAATAAAAAATCTATTACTAGAAATATTTGAAATTGCATATCAGGACATAAGTAATATCTTCCAAAGATTACTTGGTGAATTTGGGGGAACAAATAGAATACCTAGTTGTGAATAGTCTTCTCATTTTACGTCTTTATGTTACACTGAAATTAGATTTGTATAATCTTGATTCTTTTTCATTGTAGACCAAAAATCATATTGTGATTGAAAATTTCAAATATGTCATATTTTCAGGGACATTTCAGGAGTTAGTAACTAGTTTTGCCTAGAGAAGAAGTTGTATTTGCCATATTTCCATAACATTCACCATGGAAGCAGTGTGACATGTTCTAACTCTGCTGTTTCTAAAGAGTCTGGCCTTGGGCAAGTAATGTCCCTGTACTTTAGATTACTCATGGGTGAAATGAATGATAGTGGCATGCTCTGAGAATAAAACAAGGTAACAAATCTGGTAATGCCCTTGAAACAATGCTTTGATAGTTTTAAGTTACTTTGATAGTTGTTACTAAAAGCAGAGAAAGGTTTAAAAAGTTTACTTTTTAACTTCTCCCCATTTTCTCCAATGAGTTTTGATATTATTTTCATAATTTAATCATATCCCATGGGTCAAAGTCTGTGATATTTCAAAATACCATAATGTATGTTATTTTCAAACCTTTACTCCAAAGGGTAAGAAACAAACATAAATTTTTATTCCAATAATTCACTTGGATTATCAGAGCTTTTTCAAATTCAAGAAACTATAAATGTAGTTGGATACTTACACTTCTATCCAACTGCAGCTTCAACCTTTAGAAGATATTCTTCCCTGGCTGATTGTAGCTGAACACGATATGATGACTGAAGAAAAGAGCTCTTATCAGTGGCACCTGTTCTACCTCCCACAGCATTTTGATTAAGTTGCTGGGGTCCAAACACCATCTATAATCGTATTCTCGTAACTGAAGATAGATGACCAAATTTGTCATCAGACCAGAAGAGTTGTTTACTGGTATAGTGCTCATAATTTCCAAAGTGACATTAAAAAATCTACCTCCAGATAGTTGAGGGAGGGCGTGAACGAGACATGAAATGGAAGAGGCAGGTGCCAGGCCAGAGACGAGGTAGCTTCCTTTGCCAGTGAACAGCTGTAGATCTAGGCAAGAAGGGGAAAAGAAAGCACATTCATGCCCTGGATGAAATTAATATAAATCTACAGCTATACCCAGATGGTGTGATTTCACAACTTGCATTTCATAACACTTGGTTTGGTGGTAAAATGGTCAATTTCTGTACCAGATCATACTTGTAAATTCTCTAGCAAAGTGTCATATTTTTCATGTAAATACTTCCAAAGCAAAACTTATTTATAGCATCAACTATAGGAAAGAAGTCATGAGCAACCTCTTTTGGAGTCACTTATGTAACTGTTTTGTGTAAGAACTGCAAAAGAAAAAGAAATTAAAAGAAACCGTCAAAGAAACAGTCAAAGATGTGGATAAGAAACATTCAGTTAAGATGATTGAGTTAGTTGGAAGCTAGAATAAAATCTTCAGTGGATGCTTTAAAAACTTGATGAGTTTATAATGTGATGCTTTAATAATGTTGCTAGTTGCACTTCTTCATTCATCAAGCAGATGTTTACTGGGAGTTATCTGTATGGCAGGGACCATTATATACACTCTGGTGAAATTACAGTGAACATCATGAAGATTATGTTTTGTATGGAAGACAGAAAAAGAACAATTATAAAACAATGGCAAGGTATTGATAATGAGAAGCCAATTATAGAGACTGAGAGAGCCTGAGGACTGGAGCTTATGGTGCTTCTATATAAGGTGATGAAATGTCACCAAACTGAGCAGAAACTTGAAGTAAGAAAATGAGTAAATCATACGATATAGGCTGTGTTTCCATATGAAAATGAATCATTGGAAAATGGACATGTCAAATTGAGATAACCTGTCTCCATCACTTTTCACGTAGTACATATGCATGGTGCTGGCATTACGTAGATGGATTTTGACTAACCTAAGCCTAACTCTGGAACAAAACGTGGCTTCATTTACAGCTTATGACCCAAACTATTGGATGCTACTTGATGAAAAAAGGATGAATGGATCTAGGGAGATCATCACCACTGTCCATTTAAATGATTAAGGTGGTTTTAATATGGTGTCAATATACATGTTTCATTAATCAATAATATTTGTATCACTAATAAATGTGTTAGTTGTATCAGTCAGGATTCTCTAGAGAAATACAACCAATAGGAGGTATCAGTATGTCTATATCAATATCTATCTATCTATCTAGTGAGAGGAGAGATTTAGTTTAATGAATTCATTCACAGGATTAAGGGGTCTGGCAAGTTTGAAATCTATAGGGTAGACCTGAAGGCTGGAAACTCAGGAAAAAGTTGATGTTGTATTCTTGAGGTATAATTCCTTCTTCTGCAGGAAATCTGTTCTTGTTCTTAAGGCTGTCATGATTGAATGAGACTCACCCACATTATGGAGGGTGAACTGCTTTACTTGCAGTTGGCTGATTGTAAATGTTAACCACATCTACAAAATAGCTTCACAGAAACACTTAAATCAATGTTTGATTAAGTACTTGGGTACCATAGCCTCACTAAGTTAACATGTAAGACTAATTACAGTATTTTAAAGAGATCAGTCTTGACCAAACACAGGTGTTTTAATTAGAAATTTATAAGCATTGTAGCTATGTTCATGCACATAATGTGGCTAAACACAATGTACTGAATAATATCTAAGATAAAAAAACTAGTTGCCGTGCCTTATAGCCAATAAGAGGAGAAAGAAAAGATTCCGACAAGTCATTGTTGCCCTTGTTACAGAAACAGGAGAAGTACTAGCAGACATGAGCATCAGTATTGTATGATACCTATTTTAATTTACATGTAGAAAAATGAAGGTGGGATGGCTTATCCATTCTAATAATTTCGTAATCTCTCTCAGTGTAAAATGCCACAAAATTCACTTTGGGTAGGAAATAGTTTGGATAAATTTCTAGTAAGTTACATGCTTGACTCTCAGGATAACACTTACCTTGAGAAGAGAAAAGTGGCGAGGAGTCAACAGATTTCTAGAAACTGTAAGACAGGTGATCAATAGCAAAGAAGCATACTCTCAAAAGTAATGTGATATGCTATGATAGTCAATATATAAATCATTGATAACGATCTATAGCTGTCTGTAAAATAAATTGGTAAGTATAACAGTATTTCCAAAAAATTCATCGTTAGTACAATAATTTTACTTTCGCAGATCCATCTCTGTTTTTTTTTTTTTTTTTTTTTTTTTTTTTTCACCTCAGGTACCAGGCTGTGGCTAGAGTGATATGAATCTGAAAAGCAAGAGCAGATAGGTCATCTGCTTTAATATTTATAAATGTAAAAATAAAGTAGGCATGTAGTTTCTATCAATTTCTTATAAAATGTTATAGTTGAGTGACTATGGGGACCACCAAATCCGTAGATAAGAGTCTTAATTGTCACTGAATAATGTATTAAGAGGATGGGCAGCAAAAAATATATTTGATTTCTTCTTCATATGACTAATAAGCTATGCCAGTAACTTTTTGCTCAGATTTTTATTTTAGTAATGTGCTGAATTTTTCCAGTATGTAAATTCAGAGTAAGTCAGAGAGCTAGGGAATCAGCTTCCCTGATAGTTGCCTAGAGGAGTGACATAATCAGATTTGCAATTTATAAATGCATTGTAAATGATACATTGGAGGGACTAGAAGTCTAGAGTCAGAGATGTCTGCAAGGAGGCTATTTCAACACAGGAGGTGAGAATTTGGAGAGGAGAGTATAAAGAAGAGAAATCGAGAATTAAAAAAAACAAAAAAGGCTGGCAGGATCCTTGCGATGATGTAACTATTCAGTATCCTTACTGTGATGGGAAATATTCAAACCCATGTGATAAAATTGTATAGACCTAAATACACACACACACACACACACACACACACACACACGCAGAATAAAACTGAGGGAACATGAATAAGATTCATGGATTGTATCAAAGCTAATCAATATCCTGGTTGTGATATTATACTATAATTTTGTAGATTGTTACATTGCGAGCAACTGGGTAAAGTGTTCACAGGATCTCTCTATTATTTCTTACAACTGCCTGTGAATCTGCAATTGTCTCACTGAAGATTTCAATGAAAAGAACAGGCAGGACTTGGTAATTGATGAGCTGTAGGTACAGCAGAGATGAAAAATTTTAGACATTGGACAAATAGTGACGATGTCATTCACTGGGATAAAAAAAGACAAGGAGAAGAAAGATTTGAGGAAAGTTTTTGGTGCCCGTGGGAACCATTCACTGGGTAGGTAAGTAATAAATAGGCATAGAGCTAAAGTAAGACTCTTGACCTGGTGATATAGTTTACAGTCATCAGAAAAAGTTAGTGTTTGCAGATGAGAGAATGCTTAAGATTATCTGCTACTAATAAGTCTAATATTTTAGGGTTCCAGCCCTGTCTGGGAAAGAATGAAAGTACAGTCCATGAAAACTCACAAAGGTCAGAAAATGGCATAAAATATTTACTTAGTATTCTCACTGAATCACCCATTAGTCCATAGTGAAATTACCTGTGGGGATGACATTTGCTGTCTTCTCCACCCAAGACCCTCTTAAGATGAGTTCCTCCCACAAAACTGAATTCTCAGGCACCAGGTTCCAAAATTGAGGAGCTCTAAGCATTGGTTGTGAATTTCTGAATTCTAAACATTTTTCTATAGCTACTATTTTGCAGTATCAAAAAAAAATTGAATTTTTAAAGAACCAAGATGCATGTGGGCTTGAAAATGTATTATAATAGTGGGAAAAGGTTTATAGATTTAAATTCAAGTGTTCAATTAAAAATTGTAGAGAATACTATTTAACTCTTTTTCCCAATTAGTCAGCTGTTTAAGGACATCTGTTGTATAGTAAATCCTCATACAATTAAAAGCAACATCCTGGAATAATAGAATTAATCACTTTCCCATGTTATTGACATTTAGGTTCAGATCAACAGCAGGAAAATGAGTCTATAGTAGATCTTATAAAACAAAGGCTTCTGGGGTGTGGGAGAGAGAAAAACGTGTTTGAAAGAACTGTTTTATTTTATATGTATGTCTGTGCCATTGGAAAGCAGACTAAAATGTTTCCTCAAATCTCAACTCTTGAAATATTTTACTGACCCTCATGATAAAGAACATATTCTATATTTTTCTCATTATCTGTTGATCTGTTGGATGAGAGAGACTCAAAATTGTACCCTTTCATTTTTCTTTATCTTTACATACAGCTTTAACAAAAGTTGTTTCTTATTCTTTTTTATTAAGGTTCTTACTCAAATGAAAGACTTTTTTTTCTTCAATGTAAAACTTCTTACAATTTATGGTAAGTATCTTTGTGAGATATTAGTATGATTTTGACTTGGATCAATTTTAATATTCTTTAAGCTGCATATTTGATATGTTAACATTAATACTTATTTTAGATTCTTCTTTATTTTTTATCATCACTAATCCTCAAAAAGCAAACACTTTTATCCAACTTTATATTAAAAGGTAACTATTTTAAGGAAGTTTCAGTTTTAAAAGCAAAGTAACCTTGTATTTTTATCAATTTCAATGTGAAATTTACTCTACCAAAAATTGTTTAAGCTTTCAACTAACTTGTAATATGTTATAAAAGTTGCTTTAACTAAAGAAAATATTTCATTAAAAATTACAAATGTGAAATATAGTGATCTGTGGTTATTCATGATGTTATTTGAAAAATACCCTTTTTTCATGGTTCTACTGTTATTGTATAAATTTTGCTTTGCTCATTGACCGTTGCTTCATCTCCTTTTTAAAAACATTTTCAGATATTTTTTCCAAAATTTGTAGCCTACTCTAGCTCTGCTGTTTGTTTACTGTCTTCCTCACCATAGATATTTCTCAACACATTACAGTCTCTAATTTTTTTTTTAACTTTTCTAAACATCTCTACTTAATCTGGATGACCTACTTTGATTTCTTTCTCCATTACCTTTTACTGGTAATAAATCCTTGATTTTAATTGAATGTAAGGTAGAATGCAGGCTTGGAATTTTAAGTGATGACCTATGGTTTCTATAGTTTTTTGCGGAGGGTCATCACATTTTATCAACTTTTCTTCTTTCCTAATGATCAGCATACAGTTAAGGGGCCTGGAACCATCCTTTCAGGCACATTTACCCATCTGTCAACTAAGCTTGAACACTATTTTTGTAAAAGTTGAATGGTTATTATTATTGTATTCTCAGGCAGGGTATCCTAATCTCATTGTCTTTTGTTTTCTGGGGAGGTTGGTATTTTCCTTTTTGAAATTTTTCTTTTTTTATTTTCAGGAAAAATAGAGGGGAGAGAGTGTCATAAAATCCAACTAAAATAACATGGGTCAGAAACTATAATGAATTAATTCTAATCTCCACCTCTTCATCAATGTGATAGTCATTAAACATTTATTTAATTCCATACACTTAGTTCCTTTTGTATGACGTGTAAAGTTTATTCATTGTGTGCTCTGAGGCAGACACAGTGCTAAAGAAATAAGATGAGTACCAGTTTCTGAAAGCTCACAGTTACTTATGCAAGGATTTTGATTTTATTTGTTTGAGAGTCGGTTCTGCATAGGGGTCTCACGCTTCTGCACATCTTCTGCACTGATGACTTTTGTTCTGGACTGTGTTTCCCACATAGTGAACAGCCTTGGAAGTTAGCAGTGGTGTCTCTCTGCTGAGCAGAGGGCAGATTTGTTTACCGTCAATATAATAAAGTTAATGTCTCTCTCTGAGACAAATGTTGAGCAGGTTTGCTTTCAGTATCTTATAAAAGATTGGCAGACTTGTGATTGCCAAGGGGGAGGGATGTGGGAGAAGTTTGGATTGGGAGTTTGGGACTAGCAGATGCAAACTATTATATATAGGATGGGTAAACAACAAGATCCTGTTGCATAGCACAGGGGACTATATTCACTATCCTGTAATAAACCATAATGGAAAATAATTTTTAAAAAAGATTGGGGTTTCCTAAGCTTGGGCTTCCTTAGCTGTGATACAAACCCACCATGTGCACAGCATCAACCTGGGCACACATCCCCATTTCCAACCCCATGGGACTTAGGAAACAAGGAGAACCCACACGAATAGGAAGCTCATGCTGCCTGCTAAAGCATAAGTAGTAAAAGTCCTTTGTTTCTGACCGAGGAGTCTTGTGTCTGTTGTCAGCATCTGTGAGTCGGTGTCACCCTAACTTAATAGCTTACAAGCAGAGTAAAATCTAGACCTTTCACGGTTCTTGACAATCTGGTATAGAATGGTGGGCAACAGGGATCTTTAATGAATGAAATAAATAATAAAATTATTCTAGATCCCTAAAAATGTTCAGAACTAGAAAACATATTTGACAGTTTCCTGTATTTAGTCAAAACCATAGAATCACTCTGCAGGAAAGGACGATGGTGGTCCAGATGAAGGCCAGGGATAAGTACATGTGGAACACCGGTGCTGGCGAATTAGATGCGCATGCCTTGGGGGAGGGGAGAATATATACAGCAAGTTTAATAAAGCCAAAAAGTGTATGTAAACTCCAGTTTCTACAAATAACATAGCACTGATGCTATTTGGCATGAGAGGTGGTGATCATGGAAGTAGAATAGAAAATAGTAAAGAATGACATTCTGGAAGTCAAAAGAGGAAAGAGTCTCTAGAATGATCCTGAGGTGAGAGTACTAAAATCCACAGAGGTCAAATTGGAGAAAGACTAAGAAGAGGCCTTTGCTTTGATTAATAGGAGAAAATTAGAAATGTTTCAAGAACAATTTCAGTTGAGAGGTGATAGTAGAAGCTGAATGGAATGGACTAAAGAATAAATGGCATCAAAGAATACTTATTTTAAAAGATAAAATCATGCCTCATGCAAATATAAAACAGACACATACCAAAGCTTTTATTTAATCCATTAATTGATGAAGGAGCCAGTAAGAAGGGATAACTAGTTCAAAGGTGGTTTCAAAGGACCACAGAAGAATGCTGAAATGAATTTATAGATATATGCAAAACTGGTAAATATTGACAGAACAATAATCAACCATGTATCCACTAGGTACAATTTGCATTTCTGCTAATATTTACAACTTACAGTTACAAAATAGTTTAAAAACAGTGAAAGGCAGAGGTAAACCTGAAGAATCCACTAGAAAGAACCTCTAGCAAATTTTTTTTCATTTCATATTGTTTTCATAATTTTTCTTATGATAGGATATAAGGAAAAGGTGAAAGTGAATACAGAAAACAGATGTAGGGCATTGAGACTAATTTTGCAATGCATTATACCAGAAAAGATACTGAAATGGGATCAGGAAATGAACAGCTAAATAATTCCCTAATCTTGATATTTAATTCAACTTTCAATCTGAATTTCTTATCAACAACAAAACGAGTTTGGATCCCAGCTTAGTTGTGCTCAAACTTCTCTTTTAACGCAGTGCTTTTTTTAACTTTGCAAATAAAAGCTTCCTATGAATTCTGACATAGAATAGAGCGCTATTCTGTTTGAAGTGATGCAAAAGACTCTAGAGTACGTTTCCTTCATCTTCTTTACCTGTAAAGCTCTGAGATATTTTTCAGGAACAAATATAAATTTCTTATACAATTTTAAGAGTGGTGCAAATTTCTGTTTTGTTTTGTTTTGTTTTTTGCGGTACGCAGGCCTCTCACTGTTGCGGCCTCTCCCGTTGCGGAGCACAGGCTGGATGGGAGCTTTTCTAATCTTCTCCCACATGTAATATTTTTGAACAATTATGACAGCAAAGAGTAAAAAAACTCACTTATGGTCTTCAAGAACCTCAGGCTCTTAAACCAAGTCTTGCAAACTCAGAAGTCCCCAGGCATGAGAAAGGTAACAGCGATGTATGAAGAAGATCAACTTTGAGAAACATAGGTGGGATTGACATACAAAAAGCTGAACATTTAATGTATACAACTTGATGAGTCTGGAGATAAGTCTACATCATAACCTGCAGTCCCTAACCTTTTTTGCACCAGGGACCAGTTTCGTGGAAGACAGTTTTTGCACGGACCGGGGTTGAGAGGATGTTTTCGGGATGATTCAAGCGCATTACATTTGTTGTGTGCTTTATTTCTATTATTATTACATTGTAATATATAATGAAATATTTATACAACTCACCGTAATGCGGAATCAGTATACTAAGCTCTGGGATCCCAGAGCTTGTTTTCACTTGCCACTCACTGATAGGGTTTTGATATGAGTCTGCAAGCAATTGATTTGTTATGGTCTCTGTGCAGTCAAACCTCTCTGCTAATGATAATCTGTATTTGCAGCCGCTCCCCAGCACTAGCATCACAGCCCCAGCTCCAGCCCAGATCATCAGGCATTAGATTCTCATAAGGAGCCTGCAACCTATATCCCTCGCATGCACAGTTCACAGTAGGGTTATGAGAATCTAATACCACTGCTGATCTGACAGGAGGCGGAGCTCAGGTGGTAATGCAAGCAATGGGGAGAAGTTGTAAATACAGATGAAGGTTCGCTTGCTCACCCGCCACTCACCTCCTGCTGTGTGGCCCAGTTCCTAACAGGCCATGGACCAGTCCTGGGGTTGGGGACCCCTGTCATAAACCATCACCACAGTCTATGTTGTAAACATGTTCATCTCCAAAAGTTTCCTCCCGCCCTCTTTATTTATTGATAATTTTAATAAGAAGATATACGCTTTTAGTGAATTTTAAGTATACACTTCAGTACTGTTAACCAGAGGCTCTATAAAATGGTTTTAAAAAAAGAAAAAGAAAGGAACAAGAGGGAGAAATCAGAGCTTTGGACAAACTAGGGAGCTATTATACTCGCGAGAACATAGCTACTGCATACTTCCTCAAATTAGTGCCAGATCTCCTAAAAATTTAAGAAGTTGGAAATTCAAACTCTTATGCAAAATCTCTTGGCTGTTAAGTGTTGGCAACTAATTCAAAGTTAACATCAAAGCATCAGCAGCCACATTTCACAAGCTATATCTCTGCAGGCCAAATTCGACATACCATGGGTCACATGCACCAGGACCCAAGGAACTTCTTGAACAGTGTTTTTCAGTCATCTGTGCAGTTCCACATTCCCAGCCCTCTTTAAGCACTGATCTCTTGGTTACTACATAATTGGAACAGTAAGCTTCCTTCTTCTACCCTTTCTATGCAAACTTGACATTGCTGCAAAAATCATCAACAAATACTGTTCAATCACAGCACGACATGTTAGCCTACAGTGGTTGCTGATTACCTTTAAGGAGGGCTACCAGATTGGAATTCCAAAGATCTAGGTTTCCTGAATTTGAGCAAGAAATGAAAAATTTCATTTGATAAGTTTTGCTTTTACAGGCTTGTTGTGATAATGAAATGGGATAATATATAATAAAGTACTTTGTAGATTAGAAAGAACTGAAATATTAGCAACAGTCGTAATTCCAAATTAGTATTACATAATGGTAGCTTTATGTATTATCTCTCCACTTGTTTTGTCCTGCTGGTCTTCTGTCCTCCTGTAACACAATATAAATCTTTCGTGGCTTTTTATCTGTGTACTTCGCCCCATAATTCTAGTTCTAACTTTCTAGTCCTTGTCTATAGAACTTAACATGAATCAGTTAAAATGTGTATCCTGTCAGCTAAAACACACAAGCACAACGTGAGAGCTGTGAGTTCGGTTTTATCTGGGGCTTACTGAGGACTATAGCTTGGGAGACATCCTCTCAGATAGCTCTGAGAAACTGCTCCAAAGAGGTAAGGGGGGGGCGTCAGTATATATATGATTTTGTAAAGGAGGTATGTTCAATCAAGCACGCATCTTTGTAGAATGTCGCTGCCACCTATGAGAAGGTTGCTGCCAGTCACAAGGAGCAGATGTCTCTATTAACATTTTTAGTGCTTTTCTAGGTATGAGAAGATGCAAGAAATTGGGCTTATAAAATTTTCTCCTGAAAATGTCTAACTATCTGAAGGCTTGTTTTGCCAGTTTTTCCAAGAGCGCAGAGCGCCACATTCCTGATCTCTACCCTGAACTACTTTTAGGGTGTATTTAAGATCAGTGACTGCAGTGACTAGTGACTCCATCCTTGTAGAGGCAGATGGCAAGTGACATACTTTAGTTGGCAATCCTTTGATTTTTCTTTTTTTTTTCTTTTGCGGTACACGGGCCTCTCACTGTTGTGGCCTCTCCCGCTGCGGAGCACAGGCTCCAGAGGCGCAGGCTCAGCGGCCATGGCTCACGGGCCCAGCCGCTCCGCGGCATGTGGGATCCTCCAGGACTGGGGCATGAACCTGTGTCCCCTGCATCGGCAGACGGACTCTCAACCACTGCGCCACCAGGGAAGCCCAATCCCTTGATTTTTAAAATAATACAAGAATTCAAATTATGACTTTTGAAGTCCCTCTCCCATGAAATGGGTGCAGTTAGAGTTTTAGTTCCAAGCTCTCTTCTGCTATGTTCTCTTGTCACTCAAAACGAGATAAAATAGTAATAAACTCACAGCGAAAGATATATTATTCAAATATTTTCTTCATTTTCAGAGGTGAAAACTGAAACCTAAAGATAGTGTGCTACTGGCCTGTTGTTACAGGGCATGGTATGGCCAGACCTGGAATAGACTTCAATGCTCCTGTCTCTTTCTAGTCCTTTCTCTACCCTTCTCAGTGCCTCAAGAATAATTTCAGTGGCTCTTCCTTTTCATGAGAGCTCTGATCTCTAGCTTAAAAATCTAGAATGTTGACTGCATTTGTTCTTACCTTACTTGCCCTGCAAAATGACCCTGTAGTGTCTTTTCTGTATAATTTACTTCCCATGCAAGTTCCGCCCATAAAATTCTTTATTCTAGGGGAGCAAATACCATCTTGGGATGAAATACGAGGCAAGTATTCTATTTAAGGAAAATAAATTATTTTCAAAAATGCTGTATTTTCTTGCAAGCAGTTGTGAACTTATCTCTGAATTCTCCTGCTGATTCTACACAGCCTCATTTCTCACTCAAGGTGAGCTCTTAAGGCAAACAAGTCCCCAAGTGTTTTATCTGCTCTGGGGTGTTTGCTTGAACCATGCCCTTCCTTTGATCCTCATTACCGACATTCTATCAGTAAAAGACAATGTTCAGGATCTAGTACAAAACACATCATCTTCATTTAGATTTCCTCAATTTTCCCTAATTGATCTACTTCATGTCTATAAACCCTTAAATATCAGCTTGTGATAAAATATTTCTGTTGCACTGTGGAATATTTTATTTTATATATATTTATTCGTCCCTTGCTTCAAATATACTTAAGTTATTCAAAGGCCTGTGATATTTATTAATTTTAATGACTATGATAATAATAGCAATAGCTACTATTTATTGTATACTTTCCATATTTTGAGCACCTGCAGTGTTGTACATTTAATATCTAATTTAAGCTTCACAGTATTCCTGTGAGGTAAATATTATTATGAGTCCCATTGTACAGAAGAGAAAATGGAGACACGGTTCTCTCATTTTCCCAGCGAAGAAGTATTAGATTTAGAATTTGAACCAGGCAGTGCCAAATGAAGTGTTCTTTGGATAAAAGAATTCAATACATTCTTTTTTTTTTAATTTTTCTATACAGCAGGTTCTTATTAGTTATCCATTTTATACGTATTAGTGTATATATGTAAATCCCAATCTCCCAATACATCTAACCACCACCACCACCCCCACTTTCCCCCCTTGGTGTCCATATGTTTGTTCTGTACATCTGTGTCTCTATTTCTGCCTTGCAAACTGGTGTTCTAATTTCATTCTTTTACACGTAGCTGTCCAGTTTTCCCAGCACCACTTATTGAAGAGACTGTCTTTTCTCCATTGTATACCCTTGCCTCCTTTGTCATAGATTAGTTCACCATAGGTGCATGGGTTTATCTCTGGGCTTTCTATCCTGTTGCATTGATCTATATTTCTGTTTTTGTGCTACTACCGTATTGTCTTGATTACTGTAGCTTTGTGATACTGTCTGAGGTCAGGGAGTCTGATCCCTCCAGCTCCGATTTTTTCCCTCAAGACCGCTTTGGCGCTACATGTAAAAGAATGAAATTAGAACACTCCCTAAAACCATACACAAAAATAAACTCAAAATGGATTAGAGACCTAAATGTAAGATGGGACACTATAAAACTCTTAGAGGAAAACATAGGAAGAGCACTCTTTGAAATAAACCACAGTAAGATCTTTTTTGACCCACCTCCTAGAGTAATGAAAATAAAAACAAAAATAAACAAATGGGACCTAATGAAACTTCAAAGCTTTTGCACAGCAGAGGAAACCATAAACAAGACAAAAAGACAACCCTCAGATGGGAGAAAATATTTGTCCAAACAAATCAAGGACAAAGGATTAATCTCCAAAACAGCTCATGCAGCTCAATATTAAAAAACACCAACAACCCAGTCCAAAAATGGGCAGAAGACCTAAATAGACAGTTCTCTAAAGAAGACATACAGATGGCCAAGAAGCACATGAAAAGCTGCTCAACATCACTACTTATTAGAGAAATGCAAATCAAAACTACAATGAGGGGCTTCCCTGGTGGCGCAGTGGTTGAGAGTCTGCCTGCCGATGCTGGGGACACGGGTTCATGCCCTGGTCCGGGAAGATCCCACATGCCGCAGAGCGGCTGGGCCTGTGAGCCATGGCCACTGAGCCTGCACGTCCGGAGCCTGTGCTCCGCAAAGGGAGAGGCCACAACAGTGAGAGGCCCGCGTACTGCAAAATACAAAAACAAAACAACAACAACAACAAAAACTACAATGAGGTATCACCTCACACCAGTTAGAATGGACATCATCAGAAAATC
The DNA here is from genome assembly GCF_949987515.2 of Delphinus delphis. NCBI lineage: Eukaryota > Metazoa > Chordata > Mammalia > Artiodactyla > Delphinidae > Delphinus > Delphinus delphis. The sequence goes on from NC_082686.1 coordinate 29,668,869, forward strand.
TACAAACAACAAATGCTGGAGAGGGTGTGGAGAAAAGTGAACCCTCTTGCACTATTGGTGGGAATGTAAATTGATACAGTCACTATGGAGAACAGTATGGAGTTTCCTTAAAAAACTAAAAATAGAATTACCATGTGATGTAGCAATCCTACTATGGGGCATATACCCAGAGAAAATCATAATTCAAAAAGACACATGCACCCCAGTGTTCATTGCAGCACTATTTACAGTAGCCAGGTCATGGAAGCAACCTAAATGCCCATTGAGAGGTGAATGGATAAAGAAGTTGTGGTACATATATACAATGGAATATTACTCAGCCATAAAAAGGAACGAAATTGGGTCATTTGTTGAGATGTGGATGGATCTAGAGACTGTCATACAGAGTGAAGTAAGAAAGAGGAAAGAAGAAAGAGAAAAACAAATGTCGTATATTAACGCACATATGTGGAACCTAGAAAAATGGTACAGATGAACCTGTTTGCAGGGCAGAAATTGAGACACAGATGTAGAGAATAAATGTATGGACACCAAGGGGGGAAAGCAGCAGGGTGGTGTGTGTGGTGGTGTGATGAATTTGGAGATTAGGATTGACATGTATACACTGATGTGTATAAAATTGATGACTAATAAGGACGTGCTGTATAAAAAAATAAATAAAAAAAAGACATAAGGGAAAGTATGATAACAGTATCTAAAATATAGATGATCAATAAAGAAGTCAAGTTACAAAACAAAACAAACAAACAAACAAGAAAAGACTACTTTGGCTATTTTCGGTCTTTTGTGTTTCTATACAAATTGTGAAACTTTTTGTTCTAGTTCTGTGAAAAATGCCAGTGGTAGTTTGATAGGGATTGCATTGAATCTGTAGATTGCTTTGGGTAGTATAGTCATTTTCGCAGTATTGATTCTTTCAATCCAGGAACATGGTATATCTCTCCATCTGTTTGTATCATCTTTAATTTCTTTCAGCAGTGTCTTATAGTTTTCTGCATACAGCTCATTTGTCTCCCTAGGTAGGTTTATTCCTAGGTATTTTATTCTTTTTTTTGCAATGGTAAATGGGAGTGTTTCCTTAATTTTTCTTTCAGATTTTTCATCTTAGTGTATAGGAATGCAGGAGATTTCTGTGCATTAATTTTGTATCTTACAACTTTACCAAATTCATTGATTAGCTCTAGTAGTTTTCTGGTGGCATCTTTAGGATTCTCTATGTATAGTATCATGTCGTCTGCAAACAGTGAGTTTTACTTCTTTTTTTCCAATTTGGTTTCCTTTAATTTCTTTTTCTTCTCTGATTGCCATGGTTAGGACTTCCAAAACTATGTTGAATAATAGTGGTGAGAGTGGACATCCTTGTCTTGTTCCTTATCTTAGGGGAAATGCTTTCAGTTTTTCACCATTGAGAATGATGTTTGCTGTGGGTTTGTCTTATATGGCCTTTATTATGGTGAGGTAGGTTCCCTCTATGTCCACTTTCTAGAGAGTTTTTATCATAAATGGGTGTTGAATTTTGTCAAAAACTTTTTCTGTATCTATTGAGATGATCATATGGTTTTTATTCTTCAATTTTTTAATATGGTGTATCACATTGATTGATTTGAGTATATTGAAGAATCCTTGCATCCCTGGGATAAATCCCACTTGATCATGGTGTATGATCCTTTTAATGTGTTGTTGGATTCTGTTTGCTAGTATTTTGTTGAGGATTTTTGCATCTATATTCATTAGTGATATTGGTCTGTAATTTTCTTTTTTTGTCGTATCTTTGTCTGGTTTTGGTATCAAAGTGATGGTGCCCTCATAGAATGAGTTTGAGAGTGTTCCTTCCTCTGCAATTTTTTGGAAGAGTTTGAGAAGGATGGGTGTTAACTCTTCTCTAAATGTCTGATAGAATTCACCTGTGAAGCCATTAGGTTCTGGACTTTTGTTTGTTGGAAGATTTTTAATCACAGTTTCAATTTCACTACTTGTGACTGGTCTGTTCATATTTTCTGTTTCTTCTGGGTTCAGTCTTGGAAGGTTATACCTTTCTAAGAATTTTTCCATTTCTTCCAGGTTGTCCATTTTATTGGCATAGAGTTGCTTGTAGTAGTCTCTTAGGATGCTTTGTATTTCTGTGGTGTCTGTTGTAACTTCTCCTTTTTCATTTCAAATTTTATTGATTTGAGTCCTCTCCCTCTTTTTCTTGATGAGTCTGGCTAATGGTTTATCAATGTTGTTTATCTTCTCAAAGAACCAGCTTTTAGTTTTATTGATCTTTGCTATTGTCTTCTTTGTTTTTATTTCATTTATTTCTGCTTTGATTTAATGATTTCTTTCTTTCTGCTAACTCTGGGTTTTGTTTGTTCTTCTTTCTTTAGTTCCTTTAGGTGTAAGTTTAGGTTGTTTATTTGAGATGTTTGTTGTTTCTTGAGGTAGGATTGTATTGCTCTAAATTTCCATCTTAGAATTCCTTTGCTGCATCCCATAGGTTTTGGATCATCGTGTTTTCAATGTCATTTGTCTCTAGGTACTTTTTGATTTCCTTGTTGATTTCTTCAGTGACCTCTTCGTTATTTAGTAACATATTGTTTAGCCTCCATGTGTTTGTGTTTTGTATGTTTTTTTCCCTGTAATTGCTTTCTAATCTCATAGCATTGTGGTCAGGAAAGATGCTTGATATGATTTCAATTTTCTTAAATTTACTGAGGCTTGATTTGTGACCCAAGATGTGATCTATCGTGGAGAATGTTCTGTGTGTACTTGAGAAGAAAGTGTAATCTGCTGGTTTTGGATACAGTGTCCTATAAATATCAATTAAATCTGTCTGGTCTACTGTGTCATTTAAATATTGTGTTTCCTTATTAATTTTCTGTTTGGATGATCTGTCCATCCGTGTAAGTGAGGTGTTAAAGTCCCCCACTATTATTGTGTTACTGTTGATTTCCTCTTTTATAGCTGTTTGCAGTTACCTTATGTATTGAGGTGCTCCTTATGTTGGGTGCATATATATTAATAATTGTTATATCTTCTTCTTGGATTGATCCCTTGATCATCATGTGTCGTTCCTTGTCTCTTGTAACATTCTTTATTTTAAAGTCTATTTTATCTGATATGAGTATTGCTACGCCAGCTTTCTTTTGATTTCCATTTGCATGGAATATCTTTTTCCATCCCCTCACTTTCAGTCTGTATGTGTCCCTAGGTCTGAAGTGGATCTCTTGTAGACAGCATATATATGGGTCTTGTTTTCATATCCATTCAGCAAGCCTGTGTCTTTTCATTGGAGCATTTAATCCATTCACGTTTAAGGTAGTTATCGATATGTATGTTCCTATTACCATTTTTAGGAAATAGCTGTGCATTCAATTAGGTATTTAAAAAATCTCCATGTTCCTCTGATACTTAAATTGAAATATTTTTAATTGTTTCCCAAAATGGAACATATGAATGCAATTTTCTCTGTGGGTTGATTGTTAGGAATATTGATTATATTTCAGATAATGTAGAAAGTATTTCTTCTGCTGTTACTTTATAGCATAGAATCTTTTTGAGTGATGTTTCCATTGTCACAGCATCCTATACATTTCCTAGTACACTTCTCAGAATGCTCTATTAGTCGAACTATCTCTTTGTCCATATATTCAGATGAACTGTAGAGGTTATTACCTTGCCCTTGACAAATAGTTTTATTTTTCTAAGACAAATGCTTTTATAAATTCAATGTGTGACTGTTTTACTACAAATTGTGAATAGAATGCCCTGCCAGATTTTTATGCCAACCACCACTAACTCATTTGGGCCCTTATTACATTTCAAGCTTTCATGTTCATGGATATATATTTTTTTAATCACTAGCAAGACTATATTGAGATGTTGTATGTTTTAAATTTTTGTGTTGGGTTTATATAATTGGCCCTTTTATTTATTTATTTTAATACATTTATTTATTTATTTATTTATTTTTGGCTGTGTTGGGTCTTTGTTGCTGCATGCGGGCTTTCTCTAGTTGCGGGGAGCAGGGGCTGCTCTTCGTTGCAGTGTGCGGGCTTCTCATTGCGCATTGTGTCACAGAAGTACCTATTTCTTCAGACTGTCCTGCGGACTAGATGAGATTATACTCATAAAGTACTAAATGCATAATCCGAAATCCAGCGAGGGCCTCATATATGTTACCATTTACCATGAAGAAAATGCTCTAAGTCACTTGATGGATTTGTTTTACCTTAAGAAACTGGTTTGTCATCTCTGACTGCCATCACAAAATACCAAACTGTGGTTTATACAACAGAAATTTATTTAAATCAAAGTCTCCCAATTGACTGTGAACTTCTGAAAGTATAGTCGTGGTTTATCCATCTTTTGTATCACTAACACATAGTACATTTTCTAGCTCATACATACAGTCAGTACGCTATGGTTGAATGAGCATATAATACTCAGTAAATGAATGAATACATTGATGAGTCCATGAATGTAACAAGCACACCTATCTTTTGTATGACCTAAAAACCAATGCTTGCAATCTCCCTACCTTTTTGGAAAGGCCAGTGTTTCCAAATTTTCATGCAATCGTAGGATCTATTTAGTTTCTTTGGTAAATTTATTTATTTACCTGATATATTTCATTTATTTTGTATATTTCACACTTCACCTGTATACAGAATATCAAAACCAATGCTTATATGTAAGTCCTTTCCATATTGCAAAATTGACACAGAATATTAACCTAACTATGATTGTTCCAGTTGGAGCTTCTAGAGAAAGTGATTGATCTTCTGTTCTCTATTCACACTGAGATTAAAAGGAAAGAAATCAGAGTGTGGGTGAAGTTAGATGATTATAGATAGTAATAAGGAGGTTGCAAGAAATTCTTTGTACTACAAGTGGAAAAGGGTACTATTGGATTTTAGACAATCCCTTTCCTTAGATGTGGTTAAAAAATGGAATTGGCTGTCAAATTGCTGAAAGAGTTTAAGAATAGTGCTTACTGAAGTCAGGATATGTCCTGGGTGATTTCTCAAAGGTCATTTCCACTTCACTTATATAAACATTGAAGTAGAGGTTCAAGAGAACCTCAGTGGTACATAAGTGCTTCACCTCTGTTGGCTGCCGAAGGGAAAATTTAAGACAACCCAACCTTTTAAACACACATTTCTCCTCTGTCTAGAACTGTGGTTCTCATCTCTTTTATTTTTATTTTTTTTATTACCAAGGATAGAATAGACACTGCTCAGAAACATGACACATTTCCATAGATAACCCCTGTTTATATGCTGCAGCAAAGAGAAATTATGTCCTCCAGATTTGTATAATTCCCCACACTGTAGCTGAGAGAACATGAACTCCTGATAGCCTGTCATGTATTGGGGGTGATGTAATGGGAAAGACTCAGTTTTTCTCCTTCTGTGTGTTTCTTCCCTGTGAGTCTCCTTTGCTACTCACACAAAACACCTCACTTCTGGTCACCAAATGTGTGGAGGTTTTTCTTCACACCAAGCAATTTTCTGCGACACCAGCTGGACTTCCCACTATTTAATTCAATTCTGACACTATCTACCTAGAGATAGCATCAGATTCCACAGGCCAAGGGTTTGGTCCCATGAGACTGCTCCATCCCCACTTCAGACACTAGTCTCCTGGCCTTCTGACCAACCAGCTATAGATTGTAGGTTCCAAAGACACCATCCTTGGGTTTGATTACTTTACTAGCGTAGCTCACAGAATTCAGGGAAACATTTACTTATGCTTACCAGTTTATTATAAAAGGATATGATAAAAGATATAGATGAACACGCAGATGGAAGAGATGCATAGGGCAAGGGCAAGGTATGTAGGAAGGGGTGAGGAACTTTCATACCCTGTTTGGACATGTCATTCCTCCTAGTACCTCCACGTGTCCACCAACCCGGAAGTTCTTGGAACCTTATGTGTTGAAGATTTTTATGGAGTCTTCACGAGGATGGTGTGTTTGATCGCTATCGCCATTTTCAGCCCTTCTCCCTTCTCAAGACAGTAGGGGATGGGGCAAAAAATGCCAAGCTTCTAATCATGGCTTGGTCTTTCCAGTAACCAGCCCTCCTCCAAGAGCCACCCAGGAGCCTCCCCAGAGTTGCCTCATTAGAACAAAAGACAGTCCTCTCACCAAGTAAATTACAAGGGTTTCAGGAGCTCTGTGCCAGGACCTGGGGACAATACCAATGTCTATTTTCCATCATCTCACAGGTGGCATCAAACAGTGACTGAGCTCGTTGTCCTAGATGATGACTCCTTCCTACCCCTCCCTCGCTTTACTTTTAAGAGTTTTCTATTCATTGTTTTGGACACAGCTTAGATTTGTGTTTTCTTCAGCATTTTACTTGAGCACCTTTCATACTACCTGACACATAATGAATGTTGAATAAATGAGTGAACTCAATCATGAATAAATGATGCTAGGGAACTCCCCGGCGGTCCAGAGGTTGGGATTTCGCAATTTCACTGTGGAGGGCCCAGATTTGATCCCTGGTCAGGAAACTAGGATCCCACAGTCTGCATAGTGCGAGGCGAAAGAAAGGAAGCAAGGAAGGAAAGAAAGGAAGAAAGGAAGAAAGGAAGGAAGGAAGGAAGGAAGGAAGGAAGGAAGGAAAGAAGGAAGGAAGGAATAAAGCAAGCAAGAAAGCTAGTTATGTCCTTTAAAAAGATGGAAAGAAAGGAGGAGGAAGAAAGGAAGGGGGACAGAGGGACGAAGGGAGTAAGAAACAGCATATTTTCATTACTGGTCTCTAGTTAATGTGGAATAGTTAAAAGAATACTAGACTTAGAGTACAGTTCCAGATATGCCACTTGAAAGCTTAGAGACCTTAGGCAATCAGTTTTGTCATAGCTGGGAGCCTCAGTTTCATAAACAGTGAAATAGAGATGAGAGCAACTCCTCTGCCTGCTTATAAGAATTTTGATTATGCTAAATCTATGTACTTTGAAACTCTTGGTAGATCTTACCCATGTCAAATATTAGGAATGTTTCCCTCATTATTTGCATCTTGAATAGCCACTGCTACTAGTAGGTGGCTTATCAGACTGATTAAAATAAGCTTACTTATCTTTGTCTCAATATGGAAATGAAACAATCATTTGAGAACAAACAAAAACAAAAAACAAGCCAAGCAAAAGCAAATATGACAAGAAATACTTTTCCAATTGTGTTTTTCGTTGACTTCAAGAGTTGTTACTTAAAATAAGGAATAACTTTTTAACTTACTATATAGTTGATTTTTCACCATTGTTCCTTGCTGAGTGCTGTGTCTCCACATTGCAGTAAGAACTTGTGTACAAGAAGAATGAAAAAGGATTCAGAGACCATCAGAACCAGGGAAAGCAGGGATCTAGTCTCCACTGCAGATTGCACATGTTTAATACCAAAGCATCTAGTAGGTTTAAGTGAATAAATAGCATCTGTCACTATAAAACTCTTAGAACCTAGTCAGTGAAATCAATGAATAAACTGATTTGTATTGCCAAGTATGGGCAGAACCTCCAATCCAATTCTCTTTTTCTAATCTGTCCAATAAGGCTCTGTATCCATGCATACACACATCTGTTAAATATGCCAACTCTATAGCATACTGGGCAGCACACACACAGCGTATTTCTCCCCCCCTCCTCCCTGTTTTCTCTGTCATCTCGCTCTCGCTCACACACACACACATGCACACAGCCTTTATCCCATTGAGATGAATTAGTCAATCTTTGCACTTAACGATAAACTCAGACTCAATAAATATTGGCTCTTAAAATATTTCTGAAGTGATTAACTTGCTTGTCTCATGAGAGACAGTTCCATGTACAAAAACCTATCTGGATTATTTTTTTTTAATCTGCCATTCCAGTTGTCTCCTATCCTGATATGTCACTTAAAATTAGAATGTGCTTCGTATATCTATATTCTTGTGTTGAGCTTTTTAAAAGTCTACATATGCTCTATAAATATAAATTTTCCAACGTAAACACATGACGTTAAGGTATTTGCTACAATGCCTGAGGAGAAACTTGGTTCTCAAGGTCAGAAATTTTTAAATGAAATGTTTTGTGTCCTTATATTCAGGTAGACTAGCACTTGTCAAACACCATGATCTCTGGCACGATCTATTTAGGTTTTTATGCTTTGGTAAGACCATCTCGTTACCTCAACTCATTAGTTCATATAATACATGTGAGGACGAAAGAGTTAAAATTATATATATATATATATGTATATATGTAATATGTTGCACACCAGAAACTAACACAACATTGTAAATAAACTATTCTTCAATTAAAAAATCCAAAATTATGGACCACCAGAAGTTATTAAAAACAAGTAATTAAAAAAAGTTTGCTAATTTGAAACTCACCTTTTAAAAAAATTATATGGATAAGTGAGAGCTTTTTCTAAGTCGGAGCATCCCCCATACGGGGGGACTCACTCAACACAGTTCTGACATGCCAGTAAGGTAGCAACAGTGGGAGATATCAGTTTTTGGAGGCTACTGTGTGTAGAATAAGGAAGATAATGACCCTCAGGAGTAGGTAATTTCATTTGTGTTTTTAGCAGTAACATGCATAGGTGATCTTTTTCCCCCCTTTGGATTTTCACTTAGTGACAAAAATAAAAGAATTTTCAAAAGTAATCTGAAATTAAGGGGCTTATTTCCTTATACTTTTAAAATTGAAACTTTTTGAATAAGTTTGACTATATGTTGTAGATTTGTCTATGAATTATTTTGTAATTTTAGTATATGATTTGCTGGGAAATAGAGGTTATTCCTCAATCTGTCCTGGAACAAGCACCCTAAGTTTAAAGAAATATGTCAATATTATTTAAGTATATTTCAGGAAAGGTAATAATTTGTCTAGTTAGTTTGCATGCATTCAGTAAATAAAATATTATGTATGAAGACCTATGACTTTGGAACTTACAAAATAATTCTAATATATACCCTTCTTTTTTTATATATATGATTTGGGTAGTTATTTAATATAATAAAAAGCTGCCTTAACTCATCACATTTTAGATGGAACTAATAATTTCACAGTAAATGCAACAACAGTGATGGCAAGTACTATGTGACAGTTTCCATGGTAAGTACTAAGCTTATATTAATATGAGGTGAGTTCAAATGATGCCACCGTTTCACAGGTGAGTAGTCTGAGATTTAGTACACCCACAGTTACAGTTCACGTAAGTGACGATTCAGGGCACATCGTTCTCAATTCAGAAATGGCACCCTTGACCACTGCCTCATTTTTATGTGATTTGTTACCCAGAAAAATCAGAAATAAATTTACAATCCTTAATCTATTGTACGTCTATTTCATGATCATTGATTGTTTCTAGTCATTCTTTTTATATTCACCAAAAAAAGAATCAGAATGTCAAATTATTTAAATACCATGTTTTCCCCCGATGCATAATTTCACTGAAACTAAATTCAATTTTTTTAAAATCTACATGTAACACCAGAAACATTATTTGGCAGGTACACAGCTCAATCAACCAAGTTATTTGGCACCATGATAATATTTACTTGAATTTAAAGCAAAGAGTGAAAAATAATATCATTTGAATTTGTTTGGTAATATGACTATTTAAGAAATCTAAATGAAATTAATTTAGTGTCAAAACCCTTAAATTTTAATAGGGGGAAGAAGTAGAAAGCCTTAAAAGAAACAAATAAAATTTTGTGTGTTTGATGACAAATACTTTCCAAACATATTTCCCGAAAGGTAATGTTGTCTTACCCTTTTCTGCTATTCTGAATCACACAAGATTACAAAATAAATGAGTTTCTAAGAAGAATCAGGATAGCATGGAAGGAAAGGCATAGACTTCATGATTAGAACAATGTAGACTTGAATCTTGCCCTTCCTCGCCCCCCATTGGGCCCTCACCAGTTTTTTAAGAAGGAATGAACTTCCTTAACTGCTGAGAGCCCTTCTTTCCTTACCTGCCTCCTAAAAGGTTGATATGAGGATCCCAGGAAGTAACACTGCATGGGAACGCTGGCATGATGCCCAGGCCAGAGCAGGTATGCAGCAAAGGTTAGTCTTCTCTCCTTTCTGCTGTGATCAAATAGATGTGGGGCATTCCTGGGTCATGGACTGCAGATATGTTACATAGACACCTTGCAAAAGAAATGATAAAATTTTAAAAGACAGTAGTTACCTACCAGTGCTTAAAAATCAAATAGTCTGCATCTCAGTCTTTGCTATATAACTGTAACTTTCAAAAGGTCATTTTACCCTGTGACTAATATTTTCAGTCTACAAAATGAAAAAAAAATTTGAACAAGATTCGCCAGCTCTAAGATTCTATGATCCTAAAACCTCCCTGGATGGAAACCACAGGTAGAAGTGCTACCTATTCAATCAGATATTAGCTCATAATTAAAGCACATAAAACTGAATGTTAATTACATCCTGCTCTTTAAAGACCTGTTGTTTTGGACATTCTGCAGGAGACAAATCAGAATAATGGGGTTTAGCATTTTAAATACACAGTTCATTTTGCATATCCCTAAATCAGAAATTGTTTTTATACAATAAAGTCCCCATGTAAATGACTTCCAGAGGTTTAGGTTATCCTGAATTAATCACTCACGTAGAGTTTCAAAAGCAGTGTGCTTATAAAATGTAAAAACATACAAAAGAGAACTTGGGAGGATTTTTTTAATTGTTTTTTAATGGATGTTCTCGTTTTAATTAAAAATCAAACATGTATAATTTAAATACATGAAGGGATGCTGATATCAGATAATTAACATATACGTAGATCTCGCTGGTAACTTAAATATGCATGTCTTTATTTCAAAAGAAAAAACTCTTAAACAGCCAGTAGGTGAGGTATTTCTAAAGTGTTTGAACCATTTTAAGTTTGTTAAACTTTACATTTTAGTTATTGATGACTTAGGTGAGACAGAAATATTCTCAACATGGCATGTTAAGATACATTTACTTGAAATTCAACATTGCTAGCTATAGGGCAGAAATTACTTTTTTGTCTAAAGGTACAATGTCCAATACAATAAATATTAGCCACATGTGGCTGTTTAAATTTAAATGAATTAAACTGAGAATTTCACCAGTCACTCTAACTGTATTTCATGTGCTCAAATAGCCACACATAGTTTGTAACTACTCTACTGAAGAGCAAATATATAAAACATTTCCATTCATGCAAAATATTCTATCGGACCATGATAGTCTAGAGTCGTTCTTTTCTTTACTTATTTATTTATGGCTGCGTTGAGTCTTCGTTGCTGCGCGTGGGCTTTCTCTAGTTGTGGTGAGCAGGGGCTACTCTTCATTGCCGTGCACAGGCTGCTCATTGCTCATTGTGGTGGCTTCTCTTGTTGCAGAGCATGGGCTCTAGGCACGCAGGCTTCAGTAGTTGTGTGTGTCTGTATGTGTGTGTGTGTGTAACAGAGTGAGAACAAGTATGAGAATAAGGAATGGCTAAGGAATTGCAAGAAGTATTCCATAAAGTTGGAGGTTGCCCTCTGGGCATGGCAAAAACTAATCCAAGGGAAGCAAGACAGTTTCATACCCTTAGTGAAATTGCTGTCTATTATGCTGAAATTAAAATCTAACCACATCTTTGTTGGTAAGGAGTGGAAGTAAAGGGCCAGTAGTATGAAATGAAAGATGCAAGGAGTAGACAAAAAAACTGTAAATAGGTGAAATATTAGAGGACTACAAAGTCCTCAAGAAATTGCCCTTGGATGCTGCTACCAAAAGCCAATGTTATGTTCATCAATAATAAAATCATGAAAAGATTAGCAATGCAACATTATTTAGAATAGCTAAGATATGTAGGCAACCAAAATGTTCATCAGTATATGAATGGATAAAGAAGATGTGGTACATATATACAACGGAATATTATTCAGCCGTAAAAATGAAATCTTGTCATTTGCAACAACATGGATTGATCTAGAGAGTATTTTGCTGCGTGAAATAAGACAAAGGAAGACAAATATTGCTTGATTTCCCTTATATGTGGAATCTAAAAAACAAAACAAAAGAAAAACACACTCATAGATACAGAGAACAAACAGGTGGTTGACAGAAGGGAGGAGAGTGGGGGGTTGGCAAAATAGATGAAAGGGATTAAGAGGTATAAATCTCCAGTTATATAATAAATAAGTCACAAGGATGTAATGTACAGTATAAGGAATGTGGTCAATAATATTGCAATAACTTTGTATGGGGGCAGATGGTTACTGGACTCATTGTGGTGATCCTTTCATAAAGTATGCAAATATCAAATCACTATGTAGTACACCTGAAACTAACATAATATTGTATGTCAGCTATGTTTCAATTAAAATAAAATTAGCAATGTTCTTAGTATATACAATGATATTTCTTACCCTGGAAGCAAATAACCTTCAGTCAAATCATGAAATGCCTGAGGTGAAGGACTTTGATTTTTGTAGGATGGTTTTTATTGTCACATGTAAGCCAACTAATAGCTACATAAGAAAAGCTTTCCTGGGATGAATATTCTGTATCCATGACCCCCATCTATATATAAATAAATAATAAGTCCAAGTCATTTTATACTCTTTCAGGTTTAAAGGTGCATTTTCTTTTAACACGAAACTCATTGGATCCTAGTGTTACCACTCAGTAGCCTAGTTTTGTGCAGTCTTTTCTTGGTACTGTACAGAAATTATTGGAACAAAGCATAGCTTATCTTAATCATCATTAAGAGAGAAAATGTAAAATGCAATATTGTCAGGCTCTCCATCTAATTACTGAGAAAGTCAAACTATTATGGTTTAATAAAATCTGCCACAGAGCAAGAATAATTGCATGAAAAAAGTAGGAATTGAAATCAACTAGAATTGAGCCTCAGAAATGAGGAACAACATTGTGGTTGACTTGAGATGTATCTACAGATCAATTTCCAAAAGTTCTTCATTTATAATAAGAGTAGATTCTAGTATTTTAATCACAGTACTCATTACATTTTAGACACCTTGAATAATTGCATTTTTGCATTCTAATAAACTGGAAAACCACAAGTATATTTCTATATAACTTACTGTATTGGGTGGCATTTGTGTTAGCAGTTATACGTGTATAAATCATTGTTCCTGAAACAGAATTTTCATAAATTTGCCCCCAAATAAATATCTTCTAATACTCTTAGATACTACTAAGTTTCATCTCTTCTTGTCAAGTCAGTTGACATGGGGACAGAAGGTTTTGAGAAGCCAATAAAAATAACAGAACAGTGGGAGAGAAATACAAGGTTGTCCTGGCATTTATTTTAGAAGATTTCCCCCAAAGTAAACGTTAGAAAGCATCTGGAACCTGTCATTTTGTGATGATAGATCTGAACAAGGAGACACATGTATGTGTCAGAAACAGCAATAGTTCTGTGTTCACGATCTGACTGTCATCAGATATTGTAGGGAGAGAATTTGGGAGAGGTATGGGGTTTGAGGATTAGGAGGGAAATCCACCGATTTATTTTGGAGAGAATGCGAATGCCACAAGTCTTCCTTTTATAGGTTTACTGCTTGAGCTGCTATCTTTTATATATATATATATATATATATATATATATATATATATATATCCTCTTCCTCACTCTAAGCCACTATCCCCTTCTTACCCAACGCCTTAGACAATAAACATGGTGCTACTGGGTATCAGTAGGCTATGGGCTTGCTGAGAACAAGGTGGAAAAATATTTTTTCACTCTTTTCCAACAGTACATTTAAAAATTAATAATTTTATTGCAGCTAATACATATAGTATAGAAAGTCTAAGTATATAATTTAATTTTGTGTGTATACACATATATGTGATATACTTCTAGATATATAGATATAGGTATATGTATATGTATATGTATATATATATATGCATATATAAAGCATATGTCTGTATGTGTGTGTTTGTGTGTGTGTGTATAGGGTGACCGTTTCAAGCTTACCTTATTTTGGAAAATTTTCTGCAAGTCTCTACTTAATTAGATAGATTGACTTTGGGGAAAATTTCAAAATAAGTTGAGCTTATGTAGATCAGCTATCCAAGTATAGTTTTGGTATTCATCTCTCCATTATGATGTACTTTTCTTTCTACAGGAGCTCAATTCCGTTGCATCACCTTAAAACACTCTACTATGGGATACTCTTCAGTCTTTAATTTCTTGAATCATGTTCTGAAAATATTCCTCCAAATGATTCTACATACCAAGATTCTTTCCTCAAACTTTCTTATTGAAATAGTCCTCTAGTTTGTCTCTGGCACTGGACTTTCCACCACTATCACAAGTGAAAAGTGGAAGGTAAATTTTGATCAAATCTCAGAAATGACCTTATATAGGTGCCTTATATAGTTGATGAACAAAAGGCTTATCCTTCAGCTTCCTAGAATATAGCGTTTGATATTTACATGCATGTAAAGCAGGAGGGTTTTCTTTCTATCGTAAGTAAATAAGGAATTCCACAAATAAAACCACAACAAAATTGAAGAGCCTGTAATTTACTGAAGAATTATATAATGTTGTAATAAGTTAATGTCCTGAAAGTGTCAGTAGTTTCTATTTTAGACTCAATAAACTAATGCTTACACATGGCACAATTATTCTCTCATTTGAACAAGAATATAAAGATTTTTTTAGAAGATGACAACAAAGTTTCATAAATTTGACATTTTAATCTTGTCTTTGAGCTCTACTACAATGTGCCGCCTTTCTCCTAATCACTCTTTCAGGATTCGTTTTAGCAATACATTTGGTTATCACCTGCCTGACAATTGAAAGAAATACATTTCTGTTGTTTAAGCATCCCAGTCTGTGGCATTTTGTTATGGCAGCTGGAGCTGACTACTACACTTCCTTTTCCAAGTCTTGTTTCCAATGTTTCTCTCCCAAATGGTCTGTTTTAAGTGATCACTTTTATTTCATTTAAGAAACAGGTTTATTTCTCAAAGGTCTTTACCTAAGACAGCAGGCACTTGTATTGACTTTAAGTTCTTCCCCAAATTGTTTCTCTTTCCTTTAGCATCTGGTTCAAAATCCTATCAAGTCGGTGCCTATTTAAACAGATGCCATTTCCTCTATCAATCTAGCAAAAGATTCTTTAATGACACATTACAACACACATTCCTGGGTATACAGGGGATTTTCATACATTTTGCTGTATAAGTTTATACCGGTCCAGCCCTTCTGGAGAGGTTTGACAGTTTGCACTGTTAGCAAAATAGCCTCTAAGTCAATGACGCCAAGAAGATTTTCTAGTCAAGAATGTTTGTCATACCAAAAATAAGAAATAAAGCAGCAAATCCATCCATTGAGAAAAGCCAGTGAAGCTGTGACAATCTGCATGCTGGAATACTACGAAACCACTAAGAGAATATTTACAAAAGATTTTTAATGATCTGGGGAAATTCTGATGATACAAAAACAAGCATGCATACTAGGACTCTACGGTTATGATTCTGCAACTATAGGGTATATATGTTTGTGAGTATTTACAGGTAAAACACGACAAATTTTAATAACAATGATTTTTTCATCTTTAAGCTTTTCTCTCTTTTCCAACTAATTTAAAATAAAGATATCTTACTTATAGAGTTAAAACCATCAATATTATGTATTAAAAATGTTGACAGGAGACTTCACAGTACTTCATACACTGCCAGAGTTATTTTCCTACTACTGCAGTCAGAGTAATCTACTTATTATGCCGACGTTTGCTCTGAGTTCTAATCCTGTGTTCTTATCCTGTGTCTCGCTATGCTTACATTGTTTCTCTTTGCTGGAAAACAGCCCATTTCCTTATATAACAGACTATATTCCTCCCATTATCCAAATCGCAGGCACAAGTAATATTCTCTGCAAAAATGTTCTGATCTCAAAAAGTATGCTTCCTTTTTTATGATACCTTTTAGAGAGCCACTTTATTGTAGTACCAAACATTGTTCACATACAATAAGGAGGGTATGAAAAGATCCTTCCTACTGTGTATGAGATTGTTAGTACAAAGAATTGTTTCTTAGGCTGATCCAAAAATTCAAAGATTATATGTTCTCTTGTCTGTGTCCCTCTGGAGCTCACCTAATGCCAGACCCTAGAGAGCACTCAATAAATATTTAATTGAATGGACTGTTGGAAAGCTCTTCAAGACCAGCCTTTAAAGTTACATTGTGTAGTGAACAATCATGGATAGAGCCTTGACATTTTTTTTTTAATTGGGGTATAATTGCTTTACAATGTTGTGTTAGTTCCTGCTGTACAATGAAGTGAATCAGCTATATGTATACCTATATCCCCTCCCTCTTGGACCTCTCTCCTACGCACCCCGCCCCACCCATCTAGGTCATCACAGAGCACTGATCTGAGCTTCCTGTGCTTTAGAGCATGTTCCCGCTAGCTATCTATTTTACACATGGTAGTGCATATATGTCAATCCTAATCTCCAATTTGTCTCACCCTCCCCTTACCCCCTGTGCCCACATGTCTGTTCTCTACATCTACATCTCTGTCTCTACCCGCAGATAGGTTCATCTGTACCATTTTTCCAGATTCCACATATATGCGTTAATATACGATATTTGTTTTTCTCTTTTTAGCTTACGTCACTCTGTGACAGACTCTATGTCCATCCACATCTCCACAAATGACCCAAATTCATTCCTTTTTATGGCTGAGTAATATTCCATTGTATATATGTACCATATCTTCTTTGTCTATTCATCTGTCTTTGGACATTTAGTTTGTTTCCATGTCCTGGCCATTGTAAATAGTGCTGCAATGAACATTCGGGCACATGTATCCTTTTGAATTATGGTTTTCTCAGGGTATATGCCCAGTAGTGGGATTACTGGGTCATGGTAGTTTTTTAGGGAACCTCCATAGTGTTCTCCACAGTGGCTGTATCAATTTACATCCCCACCAATAGTGCAAGAGGGTTCTCTTTTCTCTACTCCCTCTCCAGAATTTATTGCTTGTAGATTTTTTGATGATGGCTTTTCTGACCGGTGTGAGGTGATAACTCATTGTAGTTTTGATTTGCATTTCTCTAATAATTAGTGATGTTGAACATCTTTTCATGTACCTCTTGGCCATCTGTGTGTCTTCTTTGGTGAAATGTCTATTTAGGTCTTCTGCCTGTTTTTTGATTGGATTGCTTGTTTTTTTGATATGGAGCTCCATGAGCCGTTTGTATATTTTGGAGATTAATCCTTTGTCAGCTGCTTCATTTGCAAATATTTTCTCCCATTCTGAGGGTTGTCTTTTCATCTTGTATATGGTTTCCTTTGCTGTCCAAAAGCTTTTAAGTTTAATTAGGTCCCATTTGTCTATTTTTGTTTTTATTTTCCTTACTCTAGGAGGTGGGTCAAAAAAGATCTTGCTGTGGTTTGTGTCAAAAAGTGTTTTTCCTATGTTTTCTTCTAAGAGTTTTATAGTGTCCAGTCTTACATTTAGGTCTTTAATACATTTTGAGTTTATTTTTGTGTACGGTGTTAGGGAGTGTTCTAATTTCATTATTTTACATGTAGCTTTCCAGTTTTCCCAGCACCACTTACTGAAAAGGCTATCTTTTCTCCATTGTATGTTCTTGCCTCCTTTGTCATAAATCAGGTGACCATATGTGTGTGGGTTTATCTCTGGGCTTTCTGTACTGGACCATTGATCTATATTTCTGTTTTTGTGCCAGTACCATACTGTCTTGATTACTGTAGCTTTGTAGTATAGTTTGAAGTCGGGGAGCCTTATTCCTCCAGCTCCATTTTTCTTTCTCAAGATTGCTTTGGCTCTTCAGGGTCTTTTGTGTTTCCATACAAATTGTGACATTTTTTGTTCTCGTTCTGTGAAAAATGCCAGTGGTAGTTTCATAGGGATTTCATTGAATCTGTAGATTGCTTTGGGTAGTATAGTGATTTTCACAATATTGATTCTTCCAATCCAAGAACATGGTATATTTCTCCATATATTTGTGTCGTCTTTAATTTTTTTCATCAGTGTTTTATAGTTTTCTGAGTACAGGTCTTTTGCCTCCTTAGGTAGGTTTATTCCTAGGTATTTTATTATTTTTGTTGCAAGCCTTGACATCTTTAATCCTCATTTTTGTTGCACTGAATTTATAGTAAGAAGAGTGTTATGAATTCTTCATGAGTGCTTCAGAAGTCATTTTGGCATATTGATTAGAGCCTGTTTGCCTACACAGGAACCATAGTTGCATGTCCAACTATTGTTTATTCCAAAGACTACAGCCAACCTGTTCTATATGTTATAATAATATGTAATGATGTGGTCCTGTATTTTTAATCTTTAGAAAATATATCTGGCATTTACTGTATCAGTCATGAAGGTATTAAATGAGAAAAAATAAGTTTTTCATTGTTAGACTATTATTCTCAGTTTTTGAGAGTGGCACAGTCCAGTTGGCTGATTCACTTAAGAATTATAGCAAATTGTCAAAATTCTCTTGGGTGAATTAAAGGAAATATGAAATCCAATAATGCTATGATACTGTTTTTATTTTCCTTTAAGTTTTAAGAAAAACTAGTAAAGTATAATGTTGATAACTGTAATTGTTTTAGGTTTACTTTACATTTTATGATTATTACTATGAGTATTTTCTTGCCCATTGGAATTTTAAAATTCTGTGCTGATAAATAATTTCTTAGCACTTTCATTTAAAACAATTTTTTAAGTAATTTGGGAACTCTTAAACTTTAAAAAATATTTTAATACCAGTTAATGAGTCTTCCTTGATGAGTGATAATTCTTGCTGGGTATCAAATTCCATGTTTAGTTTGCAAACCTCACGGCAGTAGCAGTAAGCAGTCACATTGTAGATTATTTCACATTTCTAGCTTAAGTGCACGCTGTACTGCTCAAAACTCTCAATAAGAAAGCATACCTTCCTACGCTTCTAGTATCACCTTTACTGTTAGCCTTAGGGCAAGAAGATAATAAGGTAGAAGTCTAGCTTTTATGGTTTTATTTTATTGAAAAGAATCCTGATTGAGACATGTTTATGAAAAAAAAATCTGAGCTAAGTTGTTTCATTACAAATCTTAAAACAGCCTTCTCAATTAAAAAAAACTTGCGGGTTCTGACACCCAGAATTGTACCCTTGTTAGGAGATGGTAATAGATTGCAATAATTCATTCAGACGTATTTAGCCTGTTTTATTAGTAGATTAATTAGAGGTTCATTAAGGGACAATTCCATTGGGATTTGTTACCTACCCTTTTAAGAATTATCCCGGGAAACAATTATTTGTCCTAACAATTTTATATGTATGGGCTATTCACCAAACTCTAGTTTAATGGAAATACTAAAAAAACCAAAAACAAAAACAAAAAAACAACTTGGTTTCTCTAGTTGTCTCTTAGGCCCTGGCACATTTTGATGTCCCAACTTCAATAAAAACCAATCAACTTTTCTAAATAAGTTCAGCCCTAAAACATGGTTTTTTTACTCATAATATATGGATCTTCACGCATCTAGCAGCAGAGAATAGCTACACTTGAGATGCTTTCAGGAGTACATTCCTGAATTTCTTGTCACCTGATCCCCGTTTAAAATTTAATAGACAGAAGCAGCATTTATGACAGAGTTCCTGGAGGATATGCAGTTCACCTATTCCTCAAGAAATGCTAAAACGCAGAATGCTAAAATGTATTTTTGGTCTCAATATCACTGAAAAACAGTTTTCTACAATGCCATCATCCTCAGTTCAGGGTCATTTTAAAATGTAAAGAAACAGCCCTATGAAACTTGATTGTGTTGGCTTTAAGGATGTTTAAATTTTTTTTTCATTTTATTACATGTGATCATATTTATGAAAATCTTATAAAGAAGTACCTTTTGGGGCTTCCCTGGTGGCACAGTGGTTGAGAGTCCGCCTGCCGATGCAGGGGACACGGGTTCGTGCCCCCGTCCGGGAAGATCCCACATGCCGCGGAGCGGCTGGGCCCGTGAGCCATGGCCGCTGAGCCTGTGCGTCCGGAGCCTGTGCTCCGCAACAGGAGAGGCCACAACAGTGAGAGGCCCGCGTACCGCAAAAAAAAAAAAAAGTACCTTTCTTGTCTTAGGATCAGTTCTTATGAGCAATTGCTCAGATTTTATTTTATGGAAGCTGAATTTCATAATGACTGTTTCCACTTTTTGCACTGACTGTTAGAAAACTTAAAACCAAATAAATGATTCAGCTATTCTGATTATATGAGCTTCATTCCAGATTCAATTTTATATCCTTGTCCTTATTTTCCCTTTACTGTATATTTTCCCCTTTGTTATTTCATAAATTTATAGGAATTTTTATTTAGCCTATTAAGATACTTTTCAAACATTTTCAGAACAAGGTGGTGTATAAACATAGAAAAACTTTTTTAGAATTTTTTTTTACCTTGGCAATAAAACTAATCCTTAATACTGTTTCTGCAGTGAGAGATTCTTTTCTTTGGAGAAGTTCACCTCTTTCACCTTTAATCCTCCTGATGAGATTCTGGTCTTTCCCTGATGTTTATGTTATTCCTGATCATTCCTTGAGAGTACAGAGCACTCCAGGGAACACTGAATATTTACTGCTATAAGGAGTTCTGAGATAAACTTCATCATCTTAGCCTGCTAAAGGCGTCTCCCATTGTCTTTTTTCAGTGTATATTTGATAGATACAATCCATTCATTTTATGAAGTCACAGAGGATTATCCATTCATTTTCCACCTTTTTGAGTCATTGATTCACAGCTTCTCTCAGTGTGCAGTAACATCAATTGCTTTCTCAAAAATACATTTTGGTCATCAGATCCTGTGGGTAAAAAAACAATCTTGAAAACTCTTGATCATTTTAAATTTAGCCTCAACATTTAATTTTGTCCAAAGGAGTCTGACCTTTTTCTTCACTTAATTCTTTACCTGATTTCAACTCATCATGCATGTTGCATTTCCCTTGAGTTCTAACTGGCATATTTTCTCACCTGCCACAGCTAGGTCACAGGGACATACCTGAATTTTTTTTGTTGTTTGTTTTTGGAGGGCTTAAACTCTTTCTAGCCACAGCAAACCACAATCCAATCTCACCATTGAAACTGGTCCTTTTGTTTTTCAGCTGATCCTTTCAAAGGCTTTTAGCAAATCATTTTTGTCCTACAAGCCTATCCATTCCATCATGCTTTCTGCACAATTATATTTGGAGAAATAATATTTGAGTCCAGAGGCAAGACTGAAAAATAACATCCAAGCTTAATAAGAGACCACTTCAACTCCTGTGGGACAAGGAGAACTTCCCTTGCACAGACCAATTTTATTATTTTTTTTATTATTTCCTGCCAGTGAATTTGATTGAAAAATCCAAGCAGTCCTACACTGGATAATGCTATATACATATAATATATTGAAGATTTTCTAAGTTGTAACCCTTTTCACCCACGCTTATTCTGGTTTCTGTATAAAAATCATTTGATTGCAAACATCTAATTATAAGTAATTTAAGTACATTAGCTTAATTACCATGGTGGTGCTCTGGTACCAGACTAAATCAAGAGTAGTGAAAAATTTTATTTTTATGTATCTCTACGAGGAAGAACACCTCAAAATTCTTTATCACCAGCAGAACAGGAAATGGAAGAGATAAAGTCCAAAAATTGAAAATTCAATATATTTTATTACTGTAAATATTTAACATTTAACATATAAACATTTAAATGTTATTATAAACATCTATGCAATATTTTGATGTTAAAGACCTCAGGAGCTTGAAGAAAATAAAATTCCAGAGAAACAGGTCATTTTCACTCTAAATCAAATATTACTTCCCTTTGTGTCAAATTAATTTTAAAAGAAAGGGCATGGCAATGAAAGATTGCCTTTTGCTAAAAGACAGAAACACTAATTGTCATGTTGTATAAGAAAGTTAAAGTTAGAATGTAAAGTTGTAGACTCTCACAATTGAGTCTCTAGTCTAATCAAACATTGAACTTAACCTTTCTCCCAAATTCCCTTTTCTTTTCCTCTTTTCTTGTTTGCATATCTTAGCAGAATCTTCTCAAAATTTTATTCTCTGCCTCATTAAGCCCACTTCCTGCCATGTTCTCCATTTGCTTGCGTACATTCCTCTCTGACTTAGAATATCTTCACCTACACGCTCAATTCTCTCCTATTACTGTTTAACGAGAACTCATTAATGGTTCAAGGTTTACCGAGTAGTTGTGTTCTGGGCACTGGGGTAGGCACTGCAGATGCAAAAATGAATAACACAGAAACATTTCCCTCAAATAGTTCACAGCAATAGAAGTTCTAGGAACACGAAGACATAATTGTTATATTATGGATATGTAAAAAAATGAATGAACAGAATGAACGGACAGAATTCATGTCACTTTCCATACAGAATGCACTGTAGTGCAGAGTTGGGAATAACCATTAGAAGAGGAGAGAAAGCTTTTCACAAAAGAAGTGATATTTATTTATTTATTTATTTATTTATTTATGTGTCTTTGCGGTACACGGGCCTCTCACTGTTGTGGCCTCTCCCGTTGCGGAGCACAGGCTCCGGACGCGCAGTCTCAGCAGCCATGGCTCATGGGCCCAGCCGCTCCGTGGCATGTGGGATCTTCCCAGACCGGGACACGAACCCGTGTCCCCTGCATCGGCAGGTGGACTCTCAACCACTGCGCCACCAGGGAGGCCCAAGAAGTGATATTTATTGAAGTGGATTTTTGCTTGGCAGACACAGGATGTAGGCAACTCTATAGACAAAATAGCCTCATTTAAGGATAAGAAACATAAAATGTCACGGTGTGCTCAATGAATTGCAAAGAGTTAGGTGGAAGACTACTGCATAACTGTTCATGGGGGTTGGCTTGTGGTGTGACAACAAACTTGGCAGGGGGATGCTTTTTCTATCAATTCTGTAGAAGATAAAAGTATCAAAGAATTGTAATCAAGGGAGAAAAATTAATTTATCAACATCACTTTGGTGACAGTGTGGATGACGATCAAAAGGGGATGAGGCTGAAGAGAGGTTGAGAAATCTGTTAGTCAGCTATTGCCAAGTTTGTGAGGAAGAATTTGAGGTCTGAGAGAGCACTGGGAATGGAGGCAAGTGAATGGTTGAGAGAAGTGTTTAGAATGAGGACTACATATGTCTTAAGTGTTGTTTGCTTGTGGAAGGTGATGAAGAAATACAATGGAGGAATAAATTCCAGGTTTCTAGCTTATATGAGTGGCGGTGCTAATAAAGTAAGATGGAAACTTTAGTTGAATATATTTTGCTCACTAAAATTTGTTCTTTTCTCTGCAGTAAATTTACATCCCTTACATGTTGCTTCACTTGTGACCGACCATGTGACCTCCTTTGGGAGTGCCATGTTTCTCTGCAAGGAGAAACCTTTAAGAGCAGTCACTTGATTCACATTGTTTTCTTTTCCTTCTGCCATGAGACTGGCAATGTTCCAAATGGACATTAGTCAATCCATCTAGGTCCCAGAAGCAAGACGACATGCCACAAAGCCGTTACTGGTTGAAAATATAGCTTCTTCCTCTAAGCCACAGAGCTAACAGGATCATTTGTTACTGTACCGTAACCTAATCTATCCTGACTGATACAGAGGAATATAACATAAAAAAGGAAGCTTTGGAGAGAATGTGATTAATTCAGTTTTGGACAGGTTGAGACTGGGTCTTGAGGAGGCCCTTACGTTTATTGCGCTAGGGAACTCTCAAGACATATTTCCATTTCATTATTTTCTCTGTTAATTGATTTTTCTTTTGTTGGTGGCCTAATGTTGAGAGGTGGCATTGCATAGTGGTTAAAGGTGTGTTCTCTAAAACCACACTGCCTTTGTTCGATTCCCTGATCTTTTATCTCAACGTTTTCATACTTCAGTTTCCTCATCTGTAAAATAAGGATGATCAAACAATGTACCTCATAAGGTTGCTGTGAGAACTAAATAATGTAAAATGTATATCTGCACTTAGAGAATGTCTGGCTTGCAGTAAGTGTTCGGTAATGTTACTGTTACTATTTTTGTACACATAATTAGGTCCTTTCAGAAAGCAGGTGGAAAATGAAGGTAGGTATACATGTAAGATATTTCACTTTCCACTAAGGCTATAAGAAAAAACAATGAAGAAAAAGATTTCTAGTCTTATCTTTTGAGGAAAACTGCTCAAATTACTGAAAATAATTTCTATCATTTACTTTAAAGTGAACTTACTTAAGTATGAAAAAATGTATCTTAAAGTTTTATTTATCGATCCTAGTAATATACACACCCAGTCTTTATGAGATGTGGAAGAATTATTTCAAGACTAACAATTCTTTGAAAATAAAGTTTGATCCAAGAAGCATAAAAATGCTAAATGACCAACTAAAATAAGGAAGAACCTATTGGTGTAGCATGCTCTGGAAAAATACTGAATGTTTTCTAAGTTATTGTTCAATTTCTTTCTTTGATTGGAGAGCCCAGTATTCTAAATTTCTGGTATTGACCATTGGCTGCTCACATCTCTCTGCAATGCTGTTTGTCTCTGGGCAGGGCCAGTGTTCTGGTCTAGAGCAGGTTATCTAAGTCAGCTCTGCTAAGTTTGATACTTCCACTACAGAAAGAGCACGCACATCTCTAGGCCTGAGATCTTCTACTTCAATCATAAAAGTTCTGCTTTTTTATATGTATGTTCTACGTGTGACGGAGTGTAGCATAGTAATTAAGAAGACCAGAGCCGTGTTTGCTGGAGTCATATTCCACCCCACTATTACTTAGCTAGGTGCCCTGATTTTTTGCATATCTAAAATGGGGTCATTATAAAACTACCTCTTAGGTTGTGGGTATAAAATGAGTTAATATATAAAAAGAAATTAGAATAGTCTCTGCCACAACAAAAGTACTCAAGCGTTAGCTGTTGCTATTTGAAAATGGTTCTGCTAATAATAATAATAATTTATTAAAAAGTCTCTAAATCGCAGATGTTTCTCTCTACATTTCTGTCTTCCTTCCTCATAATCCAAATTTAGAACCACCAGAAAACATTGCATCCATAGTTTTAATTGGTCTGCTCTAAAAATACAATCCAGGGAAATATGTTAGTTAAAATAATCAGGAAGCAAGCAGGCTAGTGAAGGTGACATTAGTAGGCAGGTCATGTTGTCAGCACTCACACAAACCAGTCAGGAAGGGGACTACCTCCAACAGCTACCTGAATACTACTGTCAGCCATCAGGAGAGCATCTGCATTTCCTTAAGCTTCACTGTTACAGAAACAGTTCAAGTAAGTGTTTATTAAGAGTCTATCATGGATGAGGATTCTGTCAAGCATGATACGAAACAAATGTTTCAGCTGCAACCGTTGCCCTTAAAGAATGGAGGCTTTTTAGTCGCCCTATTCTGTCCTTCCAGTTTCCTCTGTGCTTTGGAAGGACTTCTAAAGGTCATCAGTGGCCATGGACAAAGTGGACAAATATGCTTTATCCAAATGAATAATCTGGGTATCAAGTTTAAATGAAGGCACAAAGAATGACAAATTAATCACACATTCTAAACAAGAAAGGAAAAGACCTTCATGCAGTTTGGAGAAATTTTTGCTGAATAGAGGAAGATAATTTTAAATTATTTTAAAGTATAATAATGCATATAATTCCCTCAATTTCTCTATTTTTTCCCAATGTCAAAGCAAGCTTAACATCATGTTTTTATTTCAGTTTACATTATTGTAGAGATCTGATTAGCCTACCGTGTTACCTATAACCACGGTAAATAGCACTATTTAATGATTTTTAGAATATGAGATTTCTGAATGTCATATGTCACAGAGTGCTCGATTTTTTTTCAGATAGTATTTGTTTTTGGTTTGTTATAACACTGAATTTTTAAAAGACATCTTTAGTTTACCAAAAAAATTTTTTTTAAATGAAGAAAAATAGTCTCCCTCGGTATTACAGTTCTCTCACCAGAGAAAAGGAAACTGTACAAGGCTATTAAACTGCAAGCAATCAAGAATAGCAATAACACACAAACTAGAATCCACTGAGACCTGAAGCTGGCTTCTTGTCGGCTAGCATGTGTTGTTATGGGAATTAGAAAGGGTGCCCTTGGAAAGGGCAAAGTAAATGCTCAGAAAAATCAAACATTTTCGTCAAGTAGCTAAATCTAATCCTTCACATGAGCGAGCTGCACAGGCAGGGAGCCCCTCCCTTGCTAAGCAGAAATGACACTAGAGGCCAAAGGGGCCAGATTGAACCAGAAACTCTGCAGGCCCATATGCCAGGAGGTGAGTCAGAAAGATGTTCCACGCAAGAGGGAACAGAGGCAACCTTTCAAGTTGTTGCGTGGGAATGGGTTTTTGAGTCCAAAAAGATGAGAAGGGGAAGAGAGCATGTTAAAATCAGAGAGGAAGAGAGGAGAGCTGCTGTTCTCATTGATCCTGATTAATTGGCTGGAGGATCCTTAGCAGGCTGGTGTTGCTTCTGTGGGATGTGAACGTTCACCGTGGTGCCCCTGCTAAAAACGCCAGGATTTCAAGAAATACTCTGTGGCCTCAGGATCACCTCTCCAAGCTTTGGTAAGGTTAGAGGTTCCTTGGATTTGCAAGGTCAAGAACACATGGCTTTTCTTTTGAGTTCCTATTCTTTCTGTTACTCCCAGTTTTCCTTTTACCGTGACTTGGCTTTTCTTTCACATATTCGACTCAGAGAGTTTAGAAGAAAGGCCCTCAAAATCTCAAAAAATAAAAGTCTATTTCTTGCTTACGGAACATGAGTAAGAGATGAGCAGAGGGGATGCGGATGGCTCTGCTTCATAAATCACTCGGGGATCTGATATGGCTAAAGCTCCATCACCCCGGAGCTATTCTCTGTAAGGCACTAGTCCTCCATTTTCCTTGTGGCAAGAGAAGACAGTGGAGAATTCCATACATGCATTTGACTGCTTGGTCCAGAATTGATACCCATCACTGTAGCTCACATTGCATTGGTCATTTCTAGTCATACAGCTCCACGCTACTTCCAAAAGCCTAAAAAGTGTAGGGAACAAGTGAAATATTTGGTAAACATTACTGTCTCTGCCTCATGGGGAGGACCGGGTTTTGCTGAGAAGAGACTCTAAGCAAGTTATATGTGATGCAGTGCACCTGTCTGATGTTGTAGATTGAAGGGGGCCATCGCTGGGCTGATGGCTTTCCTCACTTTATATGGCCCCAATGAGCCATTGTCCAATTTTTAGCCAGATGTCACTTCCCATGTATATCATTTCCTCCTATTCCTTTTTTGTGATTTTTGTATTTTCCTTTTGCACACTAGAGTCAGTAATTCCATGCCTGCTCTAATACACAAGGGTGTGATACTTCACCATATTGATCAGCAGCTGAAGAGATAGAATCCGTTTTGTTTTTCAAAAGTGGCATGTTGTGACAGGTGGAATATTTGTCTGTAAAATATACAGAGATTTAGAAATATCTTTGTTGAATTTTCACCTGGTCATTAGCCTTGCAAGTAATAGCCAATGGTCAGCTGGATCTGGGCAAAAAGCATTTGCACTCTGATTATGGATTTGGTTCTTCGGTAAAGGATAACATAAAGGTGAAAAAGTGTCTTGATGAAAAGTGGTTTTTGCCCTGTTCCTCAAATGAGTGTTGGTGCCCCTAAGACCTTTTATTTATAGGCAGGTAACATTTCCCAAACTTCTCTCTTGATGAAGATCAGAGGTGAGATTCAGGAGGCCATTAATCCAGATAGGATGTTCTCATTCAGTTCATGTGGAGATGTTCTGTCAATAAGGTCAAGTTTAAGTTACTAGCCCAGGTTAAGAGGCATTTAGGAAAGATACTTGGGGGCAGCCAATAGGATCTCAAAACAAGAATTAATGGCCTTTGACCCATGTACTCCACCAATAACAATTGCTTATTGAAAAAAGTGTATCTCAACCCATAGAGTAATTTTCTTGTGGTATTTGGGGCTGGGAGTGTAGTCGCATGGTGCTGATGGCTGCCCAAACCAGGTTCATGAAGAGTTTCTTAAAAGGGATGTGGATTGGGAGGCAAAACTTGTCCCTGTCACTGCCACTAGGCGGTCTCTGCCCTCAAGAAGTTTTTATTTCTCTGAATCAGATATGTAGACAAGGAATTACAATATGTTGCTGTAGATATTACAGTATATGTCCATCCTTGTTTTCCACGGGTGAAAAAGTCTCCACTGCGTAGTGGAGTTGTTGTAGGAAAAATGGGGCCCAAGAGGATGGTCGTGTTCCAGGTCTTGAGTGAGTCCCTGGCATGGAACGCCAAGTGAGGGTCCTTGGCTTTGCGCGGGAAAGAATTCAAGAGCGAGCTGTAGTAAAGTGAAAGCAAGTTTAGAGAGATGCGCGCTCCATAGACAGAGCGTGGGCCACCTCAGAAGGCGAGAGGGGCCCCAGGCCATGGGGTCATGATCACGTTTTTAAGGACAGGGTAATTTCATAGGCTAGCAAGTGGGGGGAATATTCTTGGGGAAGGGGTGGGATTTCCATGAACTGGGACACCATCCACTTTCTGGCCTTTTATGATCAGCTTCGGAATTGTCAAGGCACCTGTGGGTGTGTCATTTAGCATGCTAATATATTACAATGAGCGTATAATGAGGCTCGAGGTCTACTGGGAAGTCAAGTCTTCCACCATCTTAGACCTAGTTGGTTCTAACCGGTTTATGTCATATCCTGTTACTAAGATTGTGCCATTCTTTTAATGTTGTGCCCTGCCTCCTTCCTTCCTGTCTCAGTTATAAAAGAATATTCTTTATGACTGGCCTTTTAAGGACTCATTGATGAAGTTGAGGTATACACCATTCTGTTTGAATTGTGTGTGTGTGTGTGTGTGTGTGTGTGTGTGTGGTTTGTCTTCAGTAATCTGAGGGAAAAGGAAAAATTCAATTTAAAAGCTCTTATCCAGAAGACATTAAAAGTTGAATGACTATATTTGCATCTGAATTTGCCACTTAAGCTGCCCTTAATTGCTGATATGACTTTGACTAAATTGTCTAACCCTCCTGAGCCTATTACCTCATTAAAAAAAAAGAAGAAGTGTTGAGTTTCTATAATAGCCACACTTCTTTAGCTTAAAAACTAGTGATTTTCAAAACAGGATCACAGTAAGGAACGCTGGTGTAATACTGGACTCCCAAGGTGTTTCAAGGAATAACTTGCCCTCACTGGCCGTGAACCCAACGCCATGCATCAAACCCCAACAAAAAGACAGTACACAGCCATTCACAGAGCGCATTCCCATTTGCTGTAGACTCAAAAATGTCCCCGCCAAAGATATTCACCTAAAATCCCTAAAACCTGTCAATGATACCGTATTTGGATAAAGGGTCTTGGCAGATGTAATTGTTAAAGACCTGGGGCTTAGATCAACCTGGGTTAGCTGGGTTGGCCCTGAATTCAATGACAAGTGTCCTTATGCGACACATACTGAGGAGAACAGACGCACAGAGGACAAAACGATGAGGTGAAGAAGTAAGAGATTGGAGAGATGTGGCCATACACCAAGGAAGCAAGAAATGTGGACAGCCACCAGGAGGTGAAAAGGGCAAGAAGCACTTCCCCCTGTAGCCTGCAGAGGGAGGATGGCCCTGCCCTGGCACCTTTATTGATTTCAGACTTCAGGCCTTTAGAGCTGTGAGAGAGTAAGTTTCCGTGGTGTTAAGCCACCCAATTTGTGGTAATTTGTTAAGCAACCACAGGAAATTAATACACAGTTTCTATATCTTTGCTCAGTTAATTCCTGCTTCCCTTCCTCCATGAATAAAAATTAGAATCCTGCCTGCCCTCAGAGGACCTGTTTCAGCAGCACCTTCTTAGTTAAAGTCTTTTGTTTCTTCCCACCCCATGCAATAAGGAGCAGTCTCGCCTTCCTCTTTCTCCTATGGTATTTTATTTATGTGTCTGTCAAAACACTTCTTTATATTCCACTAGTTATCTTTCTATCCTGCCTCAGTACCTACCTGATTACTGGAATAGAGTCAGCAGTTTGTAAATACTTCCTATGTAGCTATGGGACTGTGACTCAGTAATGCTGGATTAGGGCCATTCTTTGAGGAATTACATAAGGTGCCAGTGCCTAACCTCCCGAATATTTGGCTGCTTTCTTGGAAGTCACTTTATGTATTCAGTGTCTTAAAAATAGGTGAGTGGATGACTTGATGGAATAGCAGTTACAAGAAAAGAGAGAAGGTTAAAAAGCAACTTTAAATACTGCAGTTACATTAATATCTCATTAATTAACTACATGTCTTTAAAAACCAATTGCCACATTATTTTTATGTATTTACATCATATGGGGTATATTAAAAAAGGGTCTGGACTACATATTGTATGATTCCAACTATATGACATTCTGGGAAAGGTGAAACTATGGGGACAGTAAAAAGATGGTTGCCAGGGATTAAGGGTGGAACACAGAAGATGTTAAAGGCAGTGAAAGTTATCTATATGATAATTCGATATATGATACGATAATATATCATTATATGTTTGTCCAGACTTTTAGAACATACAATACCAAGTGTATACTCTACGCCTTGGAATTTTTTTGTTGTTGTTGTTGTTGCGGTACGCGGGCCTCTCACTGTTGTGGCCTCTCCTGTTGCGGAGCACAGGCTCCAGACGCACAGGCTCAGCAGCCATGGCTCACGGGCCCAGCCGCTCTGCGGCACGTGGGATCCTCCCCGGACCGGGGCACGAACCCGCATCCCCTGCATCAGCAGGTGGACTCTCAACCACTGCGCACCAGGGAAGCCCGCCTTGGACTTTCAGTGATAATGATGTGTCAATGTAGGTTCATGGTTATAGTAAGGGTACCCCTCTGATGGGGATGTTGTTAATGGGGGGCTATGCATGTGTGGGGCAGGAGGCATGTAGGAAATAGCTGTACCTTCCTCTCAAATAGGCTGAGAACCTAAAACTGCTTGGAAAAACAAATCTTTAATAATATTAAAAAGTGGGGGAGGGCTTCTCAAGGAATACATCTCCGGTAGCAGAATTTGAGGCCCCAGAGTAACCGGCATACCTCCTTGAGTCCTTCAGTCGGTTCACAGAGGCAATTGTCTAACATACAGTGTACGTGGTATGGTAGGTAGACGGGATGATCTTAGGTGCAAGAACCCAAACTTTTATGTTTTCTAATACTATGGAGAAAACGCAGACAATTCTCCACTTACAGATGAGGAAGTTAAGGCTGCAAACAGTCACCTAATTTTTGAGAGCACGCCATTGCCTCTCTGAAACTGGATTTCATCATCTGTAAAAGGAGAGGTTAATGCACCAAACTGGGGAGGCTGCCTACCCTAAATCCTCTTCTAAAAATTGCATTCTAGGGCTTCTCTGGTGGCGCAGTGGTTAAGAATCCACCTGCCAATGCAGGGGACAAGGGTTCGAGCCCTGGTACAGGAAGATCCCACATGCCGCGGAGCAGCTAAGCCCGTGCACCATGACTACTGAGCCTGCGTATAGAGCCCGTGAGCCACAACTACTGAGCCCATGGGCCACAGCTACTGAAGCCCACGTGCCTAGAGCCCGTGCTCCGCAACAAGAGAAGCCACCACCATGAGAAGCCTGTGCACTGCAACAAAGAGTAGCCCCCGCTCGCCGCAACTAGAGAAAACCTGCGTGCAGCAACGAAGACCCAAGGCAGCCATAAATAAATAAATTTATTAAAAAAAAGCCTTCTATAGTCGTGCCACACTTGTACTGAACACTCCGTCTCCCTGACAACCTCTATAAACCCAGAGAGAGACATTATTGGCCCACCCAAATGTTAATTTTTATCATATGGAAATTCCTCATTGTATAATTATGCCATAGCAGAGTGCCATATGCCTAGAACTATGCCCATGTGTCAAGGTATGTCA
The DNA here is from genome assembly GCF_949987515.2 of Delphinus delphis. Lineage (NCBI taxonomy): Eukaryota > Metazoa > Chordata > Mammalia > Artiodactyla > Delphinidae > Delphinus > Delphinus delphis. Next base: position 29,700,719 of record NC_082686.1, read on the forward strand.
CTTACTGCATACTTGTACTCTTTTTAAAATGATGCCTAATTACCTTTTTCCAGGGAGGGAAATGATGTTTATAACTTCAGCTTTAGGAATTGTACTTAGAAAAAAAAGATCAAAGTGATTTAGAAAGAAAAAAGCAATTTCTTACCTTTTAAAAAATATCCCACTTGAGACAAACGTTAAAAAATATATATTTAATTCCCAAAGGGACCTTGTGAGAAAAACATAAACAAATGAAGGAGTGTGTTTAGAAGAGAAATTGCGTTTCAAGCTAGGGCTCTAATTTCTTTCTGAATGCTATAACATTTTATTTTTAATTTTTTAATTTTTTTTTATTCTTTGCGGTTTGTGGGCCTCTCACTGTTGTGGCCTCTCCCGTTGCGGAGCACAGGCTCCAGACGCGCAGGCTCAGCGGCCATGGCTCACGGGCCCAGCCGCTTCGCGGCGTGTGGGATATTCCCGGACCAGGGCACGAACCCGTGTCCCCTGCATCGGCAAGCGGACTCTCAACCACTGCGCCACCAGGAAAGCCCTAACATATACTTTTTAAAAGGATAATAATCATAAAAGAAGAGCAGATACAAGGGGAAGAGATAGTCACATAGATTGTCTGACTTTTTTCCCACAGGGCAGCTGTGGTTTAAGATGTACCTAAGGTACTGACCCCAGGTGGAGACCATCAGAGACTGGAGTTAATGCTCGCTGGAAAAAATCCTCACTAATCCCAGACCTGAAACATAGGAATAAAATCCCTGAGATAATACAGTATTCTCCAAGACATGCCATCCCAGAGGAACTGGAAGTGTGGGTCACTTCCTAAGTGAATAATGCTCTGTGCAAACACCTAGTCCAGGTTCTTTATAGGAGTTTCAAAGGTGACTTAGGTTGGATTGTACAAGGGTAGGAGAGGAAGTAAAGAGGAGAGGGAAAATGTAGAGGGACAGAAATCAATGGAGATCAGAGGGAAGTATGTCGTATCAGTTTGGATCAAGTATAGACCCAGGGAATTTGAGGTTCCAAACTAAGACTCTGGAGGTAGGGGTGAGGTCTCTAAATTATGTCTCTAGGAATATTATTCTGAGTCCCATTCTGGAATCAGGATGAGGGAAAGTATTTATAAAACTCTCTAAAATAAATGACATGGATTCAGATGGTATCTTTTTCTTTTTTTTAATTTTTGGCTGCATTGGGTCTTCGTTGCTGAGCTCACGCTTTCACTAGTTGCAGCGAGCAGGGGGCTACTCTTCGTTGCAGTGTGCCAGCTTCTCATTGCAGTGGCTTCTCTTGTTGTGGAGCATAGGCTCTAGGCGCACAGGCTTCAGTAGTTGTGGCACGTGGGCTCAGTAGTTGTGGCTCATGGGCTCTAGAGCGCAGACTCAGTAGTTGTGACAAACGGGCTTAGCTGCTCCGTGACATGTGGGATCTTCGCGGACCAGGGCTCGAACCTGTGGTTAAGAGTCTGCCTGCCAGTCCCCTGCATTGGCAGGCAGACTCTTAACCACTGTGCCACCAGGGAGGACCCAGATGGTATCATTTAGATGAATTCAACCCCTTGGCAGTTGTTCAACAATCTGAAGTTAAAGAATGCACAGAATGGGGGAAACCTAATATTCTTAGACTGTATACGCCTTGCCAGGCACTTCTAATCTGTGGTCTCTTTTAACTTCAAAATAACCCCCTAGGATATATATTGTTATCTTGATTTTAAAAATGAAGAATATTAGACACAGAATGATTAAAATTTTAATCAAAGTCTCACTGCTGATGAGCAATAGAGCCAGGAATGCATATTCTTTCTATCCTATCATGAAAATTCCCAGAAAGATGCAGTATCAAACTTTGTTATTATTGTTTAAATTAGGTTTATGGCTAGATTAATGTGTTCAAGGCAACTCTGTTTCATTATAATTATTCAGTGTCCCTTTGAACATGCCTCTGCCAGGGGCAACCTAGAGCCTCAGATCTATAGATGATATTCTTCTTTCATCAGTGTCCCAAAGTGCTTGCACTTCATTCTTTCATTTAACAAATATTTACTGAGTTTCTTTTGTATGCTAAATAAATATTCAGGTGCTTTAGACGTATACATCAGTGAACAAAACTAACAAAAATGCCTGTTTTCAAGGAGCTTACATTCTATTTAGGGGGAGATGGGAAACAAATACAAAACACAGTAAAGAAGTAAAGTAAATAGCATGTTGAAAATTAATGAATGTTATGGGAAAATTAAAGAAAAAATCTGAGTAGCAAAAGAGAGATCTAGAGTGCTTGGAGTGAGAATGGTGATCATCTTCAAGGATTGTAGGCATACCTGTCATTGAGAAAGCACAGTCTAAGCAAAAACCTGAAGCAAGTGAGGGATTTGATGAAGCTGAAGTTACAGATATAGGGGCAATTGGAACAAACTGTCTAAGGCAAAAACGTCGTCTTTGACATGATCCTTTGACTGTTAACAAAGCCAGATGGCTGATGCAGTGTGAGTGAAAAGGGGAATAGGAAAAGATGAGCTCAAACTGGACAGGGGAAGGACAGATCATGAAAGATGTTCCAGGTCATCGCCTGCGCTTTGGCTTTTACTCTGAGTTAAATGGAGGTTATGCAGAGTTTTGGGAAAAGATGTGATATGACTAAAGTTTTTAAAAGATTATTCTGTCACCTGTGTTGACAAAATATGTAGGAAGAAGGTGGGGTAGGGTTGAGGTAGGAAGACTTGTTATTTGAGTCTTGCAATGAAAGGTGAAAGATGTTAATGTCTCAGGTGAGGGTGGGAGTAGTGGGAAGACCAGGAACTGATTAGATTCTGGATATTTTATAGACATTGATTCAACAAATTTGAGATGGATTTCGTAATGGATTTGAGAGAAAGAGAGGATTTGAGAATGACTCCAGGTTTTCTTGCCTGAACAACCGGAAGTATGAAGTTGCCATTAAGTACAAGGAAAAGCCTACAGAAACATGACTGAGAGGAAATATCAGGAGCTGTTTTTTCAACAGGCTGAATTTGAGATACTTATTAGACTTCTGTATTACTTGTCTATGGATGCATGACAATTACCACTATCCTAGCAGCTTAAAATAGCACCCAATTATTAGCTCACATTTCTCTAGGTCAGAAGTCCAGACGGGTTCTCTGCTTAGGGTTTCACAATGCCAAAATCAAGGATCTATCCAAACTGGGCTCTTATTTGTACAATCTGGGAAAGAATCCATTTCCAGGTTCATTCAGGTTGTTGGCAAAACTCAGTTCCTTGTGGTTTTAGGACTGAGGTCCCTATATTCTTGCTGGTTGTTATGAGAGGGGTCACCCTCTAGTCATTGTTCATGGTCCTTCCATCTTCATCACAGTAATGCTCCATCAAATTCTTCTCTTGACTCATCTCTCTGACTTCACCATCTGCATTCCTCTTCTGCCGCCAGCTTGAGAAAGCTCTCTGCTTTTAAAGATCTCTTGTGATTTGATTAGTTTCACTCATATAATTTTTCTTTTTATAATACAAGAACAGCATCAGAGGAGTAACACTGGGAGTAGGAGAAGATGAAAGGGTGAAAGTCATGGGAATCATCCTAAATTCTCACTACTATCACATCCAAGTGTAGATGTTGAATAAGCAGTTGGATATATGAGTCTGGAGTTTGGAGACAAGATGCCAGCTATATTTGAAAGTTGGCGTTTAAAGTTTTGATTTCTGTCTTCCCTACATGCTCCTTAAGCAGTTGGGAGTGAGTTGCTGAATGACACTTAACCAAGGGCACAAATGGAGCTACTGACACAAGGTCAGACATTCACATTACCTAAAAGAAACATTTCAGTGACTCACTTCATCAGGTGGATCTGATGAGAATGTCATGCTTGCAGTGATACAGATTTTCCTGCCTAGAATGGTTGGTTGCTATTACTTAGAAGAAATCTACTTCAGCCTCGATGGCAGGCTGTAGCTGCTCCCTAATTTGTTCATGTGTTCAATCCTAAGTGGTCCCACTATTCTAACCAACTTTAAATAGGTCTATGTCAAAGAAAAATTACATTCCATATCTTTTATTCCAAGAAAATGGTTATCAGATCTAGTGCTAAAATTCAGCATCCGCAGAAGCAGAAACCAGGCTGCTCAGTGAGGGCCTGTCTTCTGGATGGAACAGTAAGCAGTTAGGAAGGAAGCGCTAGGACTTATATCAGTCATTATCTGGTGAATTAATTAACCTGAGGCTTGACTAATGGCAACCTATTTTGCTGTTAAGGGTGATTAACAAATTCTCCCACTTAGGCCTTAGTGCTTATGTAATGCACATATGCATATATATGTATATTAATACATCAATGTGTGTATATAAATTTTACTATTAAGCATAATTATTTAAAATATTATTTTCAGTTGTTTTAAAATAGTTTAAATGATTTAAAGTAAAAGCAAAAAATGAAGGCCTCTTCCTGGAAATTTCAGAGGCTGATGAATAGTCCCCATTGTTTTGTTAAATTGAAATGCAACAGAAAAGGAAATAGAGCCAGGTGATGGTTTTCTTGTCAAAATCATTAGGCTTAATGCTAGAGGATACAGGACAAATGAACTGTAGAAGTAATTGGGAGCCACGTTTTTGTCATATGACATGCTCTCCATCTAAGCAAAGGGAACGAGGTGGGTGGGGACAGGAAGGGGGAGGGTACTGGGAACAGCTGACAGACCACTTCTGTTATGTCTAGTTCAACTTGAATTAGGAAGAAAGAAGAAATGAAGGATGTCTTGTGCTTTAGTATGAATGAATACTGTTGAATCAGATGTTAAGATTGACTTAATAGCATCCAGAAATCCAAAGGAAGGAGATTACTTAGATGATAATGAAACTGAAATTTGTGTTCATGAAAAACAGGTCATTTGGCCTGAAGGTGATTGTGGGATTGAGACTCAAGGGACAAAAGCAGCTCTTTCCTAATATTCAAAGAATTGTCTTAATTAACAAAGGAAATATTTTTTGGCATTGTGTTGAAGGGTAGTATTAGAATGAATTATTAGAAATTAAGAGCAATTTTAATTAGAAATTAAAAACATTTGAGCTCAATGCAAGAATGGTCTTTTAAAAATATATATATATATATATTTTTTTTAACATCTTTATTGGAGTATAATTGCTTTACAATGGTATGTTAGTTTCAGCTTCACAACAAAATGAATCAGTTATATATATACATATGTTCCCATATCTCTTCCCGCTTGCGTCTCCCTCCCTCCCACCCTCCCTATCCCACCCCTCCAGGCGGTCCCAAAGCACCGAGCTGATCTCCCTGTGCTATGCGGCTGCTTCCCACTAGCTATCTACCTATATATTTTTACTTGAAGTATTTAAGCAAAAACTAAGACACAACTGGTGTAGAATGTTTGCACTTTGTTCTTTACAAACTAGGTGGTTTTTCAGCCTAATCTGACTATGAGATTCTATGGGTCTATAAGCTGTAAGTTTATAAACTATAAGCTAGTTTTATTATAGACTTGATCTCATTACATGTGATATTTCAAGCCGCTAAAGTAATAAGGGTCACTGGGTTAGTAGATAAAAGCTACTACTAAAAAGTTTTTTTGAAGATCTATCATCTGTCATAATATTTCATGCTAGAGGGCCACGTCAGAGAAAAACAATTGTTTTTCCCCAAAACCTATTCTCCAATTTTCTCAAAGTGATGGAACCCCAAATTTTAGCTGGTAACATGGCAGCCAGAATAGAGAATTCACTTTGCAGCTTTCTTTAGAGCTAGTTTAAACAGAAAAATGGCCAGTGTATGGTAAGCAAAAGTGGCATGTGGCCATTTTCCTAAATCTTTCTCTGAGATAGTTGCTTCCGCCTCTGTCAGTTTCCCCCCATCCTTTAGCTAGTCCTCCTTCCTGATGACTTGATAGCTGCAGATGGAGAGAACTTCTTGAATCCTGAGTTTTCTTGAAAATGGAGACCATACCTGTTGAAGAAACAAGATAGGGGGATACATTTTAAGTGTTCTAACCACATACACACAAAAAAAGTAACTGTGACATGATGGATATGTTAATTACCTTGCTCATGGTGAATATTTTTCAATGTATACATATATCAAATCGTCAAGTTGTACACCTTAAAAATATACAATTTTAATTGTCAACCCTACCTCAGTAAAGTTAGATAAAAAAGTTGAAAGGAGCCTGAATGTCTCAGAACTTCTTCGAGCAACACTCAATTGTCTTTATCCAGACTTTTTCATGAGAAAAAAATAAATAATTTTTTATACGACTGTCATTTTTTTGTCTGTGACAATTAAAACGTAACTCTATACTGATATATAACTGTACGATAAACCTACAGCTAATCCTTCAGCAATTCCCAATTGATAATAAGAATTTGTCGTAGCAGGTAGTTAGACATTGCAAAAATATTCAGTTTTACATCTCTCGAATATTACTTTCAATTTGTTTAAAATTTACACCATTTTTCAACTTGTAAATGACATGAGAATTGCAGTTTATTTGCTTTTTTCAAAAAAATCAAAGTTAGTTCTGCGACAGTTAAATCTGGCGTCTTCAACATTCACAACCTAGGCACTTATTCTCAGGAGCTCTACCATTTAGCTCGAAATTAAACCAACACTATAGTATTCCTGGAGTCTCAAGAACACTCTGGGGAGAGCCAGAGCAGATTCAACCATATAGATTAATACATACTCCACTGATATCCTCATGGGGCTCGGCAACACTGTGATTTAGTGACTTTCTAGCTGTTCATCTAGAAAGACTGTTTTGATTTTATATTTTTGAGGGAAAGAATAGCTCATGTTAGAGTAAATTTATTGTACAAATATTAAAAAGCAATAATATTTCTTTTAAAAACATCCTGTTGATATCTCCTATGGATATGAAACGTTTTATGTGATAGATGTAGCATAGCATATAGCCAATGGACCATGGCAAGCTTTCTAGCACTGTCCTTTTAATGAACTTTACATAAGCCCAAGAAAATACCTCAGATGAAGAAAAAGTATATATTATACGTTCAGGCATGTTTGACTAGATTCCAAGGCTTATTCTCTAGACAATCACTAGGATGCCTCTCCAGGACCCATATTCCACCTTCTTTACAGAACAGACATGTAATCATTTGAAATTTAGGTTAAATATGAGTTAGCATAGTCTGGAAATTAATTTTTCTGAGAATTCCCCGAACATTTAATTTTAAATTTGAGTCTAATTTCCTTTTATCAATATGTTATATAAACATAATGGACCGGGTAGCAAGCATAGATAAGCTTTTCTTTTCAAGATAGTTGTTGAACACTGGAGTAGCATATCAGAGATACATGGAGGAGATTTTTTTCAAAACACATGTGCCCAGCTCCCACACATAGCTTACTGAATTAAAACCACAGAGTTGTGGCCCAATAAACTCCCCTTTTCTAAAAAGAATGTAACCCCCAAATTTTGACTACTCACATGTCTACCCAGAATGAAAACTACCTTGTATGTAGTTAGCTTTGGCCACATAATGTCTCCAGATGACTCAAATGGACCCACCAACATTTAGAATCACTCTTCAGGGCTTCCAATTAGCCTAAATCTAGGTGTTGACAGAGATCCTCCCCTTTGGGACGCTGACAAGTCTTGGCACACACTCAACTACTGGGACCTATTAAAAAACTAAAAAGAGAATCACTCTTCAAAACGAGCTTATGTAGAGCAAGATATCAAGCTGCCTTTCTCAGTTGAAGTTTTTAAGAGCATATTATGTAGTAAGACCACAACTAGAACCCTTAAATAAAGACATATAAGGCTCCACTTGAATTTTGAAATGAAAGGGAACAATAACAAAGACGAAATGCAGTATTAGGAGTTCATTTGAAAGTTTGAAAGATCAGTTTGCTCTGATCTCTTTACAGAGTCAGCCCTACTTTGTCATCTCTTATAATTGCGGGCTAATAGCATAACTGATGTTCCTGCAGCCCAGTGATCCTTGGGTACTGCAGGGTCTTAAATCAGAGGGATTCAGAGATATTCACTCTGCAGAAACCACTGGCAAACAAAAAAGGAATGAAAGTCTTTCGAAATATTTCTTAAGAGCGGTGAAAACAGATTTTTTTTTCTTTTAGTTAAGTACGTATTTCAGTTTACCAGAGTTGATTTCTCAACCAGACCATAACTGTAGTGTTTATACATATATACATTTGAACTGGTACATATGTAACCGAACCTGTTTGACCTTGGAGATAAAATTAGTATATATTATATGTCACAGTAATTTGTACAAAATCCAAGGGATGTTTCTCTTATTGAGCCTGTGGAATGATTTGTGTTTACAGTGAACTGAGATAGAAGGGATGAGCCCAATTTCATTGTTTCTGTTTAAGGAAAACATGAGAAAGACAAAGGATTAAAATGTGTTCTAATATAGCATTGAAACATTCAGATCTGTATTTTGGCTTGTGTAGTCAAAATAGAATGCTGAAGAATTAGAGAGTAATAACAAAGTAATTAATGACAACTCTTTACGTATGTATATATGTATGTATGCATGTATTAATGAACTTATCTGTGGTCTGTCAAGAGTTATCAAGCTAATACTATGGCTAATTTACAACTCTCTTCTTGATTAAATCCCAGCTAAACATTTCTGATGGCTTAGTAATAGAGTATATAAAATATAGTAATGATAGTGTAACCTGTAGTTAATAGAGAAAGATCATTGTCAGGTCAATAAGAGGGAAAGTCGTTGGCGAGCCAGGCAGCTAAGTTTGCCCCAGTGATTTTTTCTGGCGTTTTGAGAAATAGAGAGACACAGAATTTTCCAGACAAGAATGATTTTTACTGATATAGCAGTGCATCACTGGGCCCCTTTCAGCACTCCAGCAAAGTAAATCCACCATTTCTTTAGCCTGATATAAGGAGTTCAGGGAGATGAGTGATTCCTTGTAAGTGAATTATCATAAGAGAAATGCAAAGCGTTTTTTTAAGCATAAGGATACAAATAGGACACCTTACACTGGTGTTGTAGGAGGGCACCCTGGTTAGAAGTGTTCTGTGGTTCCCTTGTGAGCTTCAGTTAAGAAGAGCATTTGTTCTGAATATACTTAAGCAAAACAAGTGGCTAGAAGAATCATCACCTTGTGGTCAGACAAGCTGAGGATACCTCAGAGTCTCTCGGTTTTGGCACTATTGACATTTTTGGCCAGGTCGTTCTCTGTTGTGGGGACTGTCTTGTGCATCATAGGATAGTGGCAGCACACCTGGCCTCTAGCCGGCATAGGCTAGTAACATCCTCTCACCCCCTCCTTGTGAGAACCAACATATGACTCCAGACACTGCCAGATGTCGCCTGGGGAAAAGGTATAATTGCCCTGCATTAAGAACCCCCTAGTTACCTAGTGACCAAACTCACAGAATTCTCGGAAACGTGACCTGCTTGGTCTGCAATCACACCTCATGGAGAGAGTATAATCTGTGAGATAAAGAAAATATGTTGACACAAAAATCCGCTAATTCTTTTCCAATGCTTAGTAATACTTTTTGGTTGCAAACTCAGTAAGAGAGGTTTTATACATTTTCAATAATTTAAAACATAGCAGGATAGCTGACATTACACCATTATTACCTAGTATCAGAGATTAGTGAGATTATATCCTTGTTAAGAAAATAAATAAAAGATAAGATGGTATTTGTTGAGCATAAATATCAAGAAGTTAGGGAATGTTATTAGAATAGAACAAATAGTTGTATTAGAATAAAAATGAATGTAATTGCTAAGATAACTAAGTCTTGCTTAATACTGTCAAAGTTGGAGCAAATGTTCGTAGGTCAGACAAAATCTAATTTATAAAGACATATCTAAAGAAGAGAGAGACACTGGACCAGTGGCTCTCTCCATTCCTCCCTGTGTTTATTTAGTCCCCAAATTCTTAAGGATATAAGCATCTTGGTAATTAACCTTTGTTAATTACCTTATTAACCTTTGTGTTATTCATCTTAAAATATCTAGCATTTTGCCTGGCTCAGAATATGTGGTTATTAAATGTTGAATTAATGAATTATGATACTAAATCTTATCATTTATTTCAGATTAGTCTCTTCCTATTTAGTCCCACTGGTTTAGTTCAGTTTGAAAATATATCTTGCTTGGAATGGTTTTTCTGCTTCCAATTTCACTCTCTACCATACTGCAGCCAAAGAGTTTTTTTTGAAAATTCATCTTGGTTTATGTAATTTCCTTGATTTAAATGCATTATTGACTTGCTATCACTGAGGGAAAAGCCTAAGACCTTTGGTAATAAACATACTAAAAATTTTTAATCTAGCTCCTACCTCATCTCCCGCTACTCACTCATATGCACAGATATTGCAGCCATGCTGTCTTCCTGGCAATTCTTGGAAGGATTCAGGCTTTCTTGCATCTCTGTGACCACACTCATGTTATTCCCTCAGCCTGGATTATGCTCTGCCTCTTGCCTGCCCTGACCTCCTCCTAAAATATATGCTATCACCTGATTCTCAGTCAAAAGGCCAACTTCTCTGCCTGGAATATCCTTGCTGGATCACGTCTTTCTTCCATCTTTCCTTGCACTTTGTTTTAATAGCGTATCATCCCCACCTCTGATCTATGTTTTTGTTTTCTGTGGTTTCAGGTACCAGTGGTCAACTGTGGTCCAAAAATTTTAAATGGAAAATTCCAGAAATAAGCAATTCATAAGTTTTAAATTGCGAGAGACCATAATTATATAACTTTTATTACAGTGTATTTTTATAATTGTTCTATTTATTATTAGTTATTACTCTTAATCTCTTAACATACCTAATTTATAAATTAAACTTTATCACAGGTATGTATGTATAGGAAAAAAAAAACATAGCATATATAGGGTAGAGTACTATCCCTGGTTTCAGGCATCCACCGGGGTACTTGGAACACATCCCTGTGGATAAGAGGGACTACTGTATATACCACCTTTATAGAACTCTCTCTCTCTGCAGTCTTCCTGACAATTTTTTTTATGGCCTACACTAAAACATTTATTAGGTTTTATCGTAACTGTCCATAAGTCAGGTCTCCCTGGGGTTTTCTCTTTCCTCATGTTTTCCGTAGAGAACATGCAGGTGGTGAGGAAGTTTATTCTTTTTGCCTCTCTCGGGGGACTTTCTCTGGAACCTTCTCAATCCTAGGCCTCTCTGCTGCCAACAACCCATGGAAGATTCCATGTCACAGATACCATAAGAGCCCCCTCAGTTCTCTCATTTCCCAGCCTCTCTGGGGTCCTGTCTGGTCTCCCCAGACCCATGCACCAGACTTGCGAAAACAGAAACAGAATGGCAAACTCTGAGACCACGCAGTATTCAATTCTGGCTCTGTCTTTCACTCATTATGTGATACTGAACAAGTAATCATCTGTAAAGTATGAATAATGCGTTCATCTCACAAGGTGGTTGTGAAGATGAAACAACTAAAACCTGTAAAGCATGTAATTAGTGCTTTACCCATAGGACTTGGCATATGTTGAGTGGGCAATCATTATTTGCTCTTCTTTTATATAAAGATGTAACTTCAGAGCCACCTAGTTCAAAAGGGTTAAGAGTACAGAGAGTGCAGTTTAGCAGAGAGCATAGCACGGGGATTTCCAAAGGCTCAGAGCTGAGCTATTTGAGTTCAAACAAGTGACTTAATTTCTCTGTGTCTCAGTTTCTTTAATGTACTAAATGGAGATCATTAGTCCTACTTCATTAGGTTTTTGTAAGAATTAAATGAGTTAATTCATGTAAAGTACTTAGAACTTGTAATAAGTTAGCTAATTTAGTATTAATATTAACTTAAGGTGTTTTGACACTCCCACCTGTGTAGAAGTTTGTCTCATGTGAACTGGCCCTTCCACTCAATATTTCTTTTTCCTCAAACTGCACCCCTATTCATTCTCTTTGGTACTCCCACCCATTTGAGGTTTCCTCTTATTCATTCTAGTGTGTAGAAAGCCTTAGTACTTCACACGTCAGCCAGATGAGTTCTAGAGGGGAATGGCTTTCCCTCTGTGAGCAATGGTGATTTGGTTCCTCCAATCCCAGTTTAATTTCTCCACCAGAGAGAGCTGTGAGCTGGTGTTGACCGGGGGTCACCAAGAAGGAAGCAAATTTTGAAAATCTAACCTTGACATTTTCTTAGGGTCAACCCAGCCAACTATATCACATATTGAAGAAAGAGTGCTTTTCCTATTAACCCCATTCTGGTCAGGTCCTTCTGAAATATTGTACATCTCTAACTTTTTTATCATGTTTAAACCCATTTGATATTTTCCTGTTCAACCTAAGGCCCAGGTAATTGAAAAATAAAGAACTCACTAATTATGAAAGGTTATGTTCTTTCTTTCAAGAGGAATGGAGTCAGTAGACAGTAAATAAGTTTGGTTCTAGAACCTTCCTCAGAAGGTGATGGTGAGGGAGTTGGCCAATTCATTTTACCAACATCTGCAACATCTGTTTACATGCTTATGAAGATAGAGGAAAGAATGAGGTTAAAAAAAATTAAGAATGACTGGTAAAGAGAAAATCGATTTCCAACTTAAATTTAAACTTACCACTTTAAAGTATACAGAGACATACAAATTTAAATTCACTGTTTATAAAATAAGCATGATATGAACTTTTCTCACTTCCCTCAGAAGTTTTCAAATTAATTAAAAGTTGAATACAAATTGATTATTGTTTTTAAACTAAGGAATAATCTGAGAATTTGTTTTGTATACCCCATATAATATCTTTGACAAACATTGTTTCCTTTATATAAAAGCAAATTTTAAGAACTGTCATTTCAAATTTCATATAGCTAATCTTACCAAGATAAATTATCCTTCTAAAAGTACCTCTTCCAATAACATGATCTGAAAAAGGCAATTTATTACCCAGTTTGAAAGTGGTAACGTCATAAAATTGGCAGTCGTCATTATATAGCAATTGATTACCTTAAAGTACATAAACGCATAATTCACGCCTTGTGGCTCACTGATTAAAGGAATAAGTGACCATATAGATAATACTAAGACAGATTTCAAATATTGGCCAGAATGTCTCGATCATGCGAATTCACTTCAGGCAGTACAGACCAAATTGCTTTTATTTGATTTGCCTACTCCCACCTCTTTATCGAGGGCAGTCATGTGCCTGGATGTTAATTATAACCACACCTTGTGATCAGTAATGTTTTCACAAATATAATTACAAAAGACTGAGAGACTTGGAGAGCTTTCTGTATTTCCATGGTGATGTACACAAACAAATAAAAAAAAAATGTTTCCCTGAAAGTGTGATTAGCACAGCCCTGAGAGGGTCTGTGTTGGTATTTCCAAAAGTTTGCTTACAGCGTTCATGGTGGGTTCATTTGGGTGGCACAGAAGTGCCCAAATAAACTGACGTTAATATAGAAGAGAACTGAAACTATTGAGAACTTGCCCTGTCGGTTTTATTGTTGGGATAAAAATCATACACTGATGCTCTTCTAATAAATATTTCAGACTTTTTATGAATAATTAGTGCAGACGCAATCCCCTTTTAATGTCACGAGGTGAAGTGAAGGAAAAATTAAATAGATTTTAAGTTCAGCGTCTTTCCCTACTACATTGCTGGAATCCTCCTTTATTCACACAATAGATTAACTACCCTCTGTGCATACTATATTTTGCTCAGCCCTTAATATTCTGAAGCGGGACTGAAGCAGTCGTTATCTGTGGCGGTTCCTGGGTGATTTTCAAGCCCAGCACTACCCACCCAAGTGGTAGTGACACCGGCTTTCACTGAAGCCTTATTACTCTTAAAAGAGCAATTTGGTTGGTTGCACGGCTATTAGGATCACACAGCAGCCTGAAAGCTGTCAGTGCAACTGCTTCTCATCTTTTTCACACAATCCTGACATCTCTTCTCTCTTCTGCTGGACGCAGACATTACTGTTTTTATCATTTTCAATCAAGCTCTCCCAGAACGCTGAGGAATATATTCACACTGAAAGCAAAGTGGAGATCAGAAATTATTTTATAGCTCCTGGAGCAGGAGAAGTGCTGACTGCGGGCTGAAAGAGCTGGATCGTGAGAAATGTAGCTTGGCTCAGGGCTACAGCAGGGAGCTGCTACTTCAGCTGTTAAAGATGCCAATACAACACCTACCTCAGGTTTTTCAATGATTAATGCTATTTTAATAACTGGGAGGGAAGAGGATGTGAGAAATTTTGTGAAATTAACTTGTGGAAATGTTATCATCAGAGAAAGTGGGGAAAATTACTAGGCTTGAACTTCTCTTCATTTTGATGCTCTTTTTCTCTGGACCAACTCTGAGCAAGCTGACTCGGAACCCCTGGAAAGGAAAACCTTGGAAAGGGGGTAAGTGATGAAAGTTTTGTGTTAAAGATCTAAATGGAGTTAGCAAGGCTAGTCAATGGGAACTTGAAGACAGCTAAAGGTAGAGGAACTGCTTCTGTTCGGAATCAGATTTTTATTTCCAGAAGGAGGATGTGTGTGGTAGGTGGCTAGGAAGAAGAGGAGTTTTTCTCTGTTATTGTTATAAATATATTTTCGGAATTTTTGGTTTTGTGGGCTTGCAAAGCATTACGAGGATTGTTTGCAGCAGGGAGGATATAGAGCCAGATGCGTGTTGCCCTAGTGCAAGGATATATGTGTTATCCTTAGGAAGCTTCGTTATTTTAGAAAAGAAGTGGGTTCTATGTCAGATCCCTGAATTGTTAGCAGATTTTGTGAAATGATCAGAGGGATGTTATGAAATGCGGTGCTGCCAACACTAATTTTCTAGCTGACTCCATCAGTGTTGATGTGTTAATAAAGATAAATTGCATTAACTTTATTGAAAAAAAAATCAGCTGAACGAGAACAAGCCTTTCAATACTTCAGAGTGTTATAATCCATTTTCTTCTGCAGTTGAAAAATTATTATGAGGTGAGAGAGAATTTGTGAGACTTTGGACCTGCTTTTTTATAAAGTTCAGTTGATTCTGCTTTACCTGAGTGCCATTTGTTTATACTAAACACAAGTTATCAGGGTACCTGTTCTGTGAACGCTCTAAGCCAAAATGATGCTGCAGAAATATCTCAGGAGAGACTTTCCGGACAGTGTGTACATGTTTCAGGGGAAAATCTTGATGAGAGACATCTGAGGATTTTGCTTTGCGGAAGCATCCTTTTCACTTAATATTTTTATCTCAGTTCTAGAAATGTTTTCTGGGTCTGCCCACCTTTGCTTGGCTGTCAATGTTCCAACGTGAGGTTAAAGAGAAGCATGAACATTAACAAGAAGTTTTAATAATTTATCACAGCATTTCAGCAGGATTTTCTAAATACATGAGACCCTTCATTTGATCTTTCTGTGTCTCCTTTTGTTGCATTAAAGATATTACAAATCTTCCACCTACTGTACCTTTGAGGGAGAAGTTCCAACAGGCACTTAGCTTCGATGGGTTAGTGCAGATGCAGCCCCAAGGAGTTGGGCCTTGTGAATTATATCATCACATTACTGTATTTCCTGGTGTTATCAATGGATTTTTTCCCCTTGCAAACTGCAAGCTGTTATTTATGTTAGCCTGCATGGCAGCTTTTTGGTGGCTTGGGATCTAGAGATGTATGGTGTTATCAACTCTAGGGGATGTCGGGAGTGTTAACTTGTACTTCCTATGTACATTTTTCAAAGACAGTAGGCAGTTCTACCATGTAAAAGTATCATTTCCTGTGATAAACTTTCGCAGTAGACTTTGGAGCCTTGGCTACCCAGTGAGAAAGTTAGATAGCTGCAAGATTTTAGAAAAATTGTTAACCTAGTCAGAAAGTTCTATTGCAAAGGGCATGTGTTCCTAGGCATTAATTCATGGCACACAGCCTTAAATACAGATGCACTGCATTTCATTTGTAAATCAGGTCTGAAATGTTTCATCTTTGAACATATTACTGCTCTTTCCAATGTACTCTAACTATTCAGCTAGAAATTTGCTAGCTCTGCTGTGCAATGATGATATGACTCAGTCAAGTTAGGAATAAGCAATCATAGCAACATTTTTTTTATTTATTGTTAAAAGAGTCTTGTGTATTTTAAGAAGGTCAAGCAAGTTGCTGAATAACTTTAAACACGTTGACTGTTCTTTAATTTTTTTTCTTTTTTTACTGACGCTTTTTGTCAGTCTATGCATTGCATGAATATTTTCCGCAGATTCTGAGTTCCTGCAAAGTAGCTTTACCTTGATATGCATATGTACATGTTGTAAATATTTATTTATTCATGAGCTTGGCTACTGATGGTTGTGTCAGTTGCACAACTCTGTTAACTTTCCTCTTGGCATATTCTGCAGTGTCTAAAAACAGTAGTTTACAATTGTTCAACATGATTTTCTTTCTAGAAGTAGCGGTTTTATTATTTTGTAGAATACCTAGGAGAAGTCTTTGTATATATTGGGTGGGGTGGAAAGGGAGAATGAGACTTCTTAAATTAAACGCTATGGCCAGAAGCAAAGAGGATCAAGGTTCAAAACAAAATTTTAAAGATGGTTTCTCTACCTTTTAAAATTTGCTTCATATCAATACTGATTCAAGCTTATCTGCTTTACAGAACAATCTTCAAAAGAGATGTTCTATTTCTAAAAATCCTGGGAAAAGTAATAATAACAAAACAGCAGAGTTTTCTTCTGAAATAATTTTGTTTTTTTTTTTGCACTCACATTGCCTAGGTGCATTTGTCTTAATCTGATTGAGCAGCTGTCAGCCTCCATGTGGCAACCTGCCCACGGTGACAATTTCCATTTTTGTTGTATTAACAGAGTCCACCGTTCTGAGAGAAGGGGTTAGGGGGCCAGGGCCAGGGAGAAGCATCCTAGATCAGTGAATAACTGTGGCCTGTGAGGAGTGGAACAGACAGCATGTGGCCTGGCAGCTCAAAACAGGTATTTGTAAGCTGACTTAGAACAATTGGAAGGCAATGCTGATTATTGTTGGCTACCAAGGGATTTTTAAGCTCATCAATGAACATGAATCTCAAATATAGGTTAGTAGGCCAGCAAATTTTCCCTCAGGCACATGCATTTCTATTTAATCACAATATATGAACTCCTCAAGGGAAGGTGGATGTCTCATCTGATTCGTTCAGAGCATAGCATAAGTGATCATAAGTTTGCATTCATGATAAACTAACCAGAAATCCTAAATACACTGCTGGCATCATCTTCATTAGGGTTAAAGGACCTAATTATTTTGCATTCAATTACTCTCACAGGGAAGAAAGTCTAAAAGATGTAAACAGCTCCATTCCAGTGAGCATAACTTTACAGAGAAGTTTACATTGTAGATGGTCAATATATGTAACATAAAGGGAATTTAAAATTATATCGTTTTTTAAAAAAAATTTTGCTATTGGAAATTAGACTTTAAGCTAAATTTTTATTTTTACAGCTACTCTCAAAGATGAAAATGGGAGGTAAATATGTATAAATAGAAGAATGGGTGTAAAAGCTGTAAATGGGTGAAGCTAGGGCAAAAGGGGGTTGTCAGAACAAACCCCTGGCCCAACAGAAACACTGGCCAATCAGAGCAACGTCTGATCAAGCTAAGGGGAGGAGCCAACCCCGACTGTCATTAAGGCCCACCCAACTCTTTCACCTTGACTCCATTTAAATCTCCCCAAAGAGTCTGTCAGGTTCACTCAGGCATCTCAGTTATGATACGAGTTAAACTATGGCAACAGAGCATGAAGTTATCAAAACTTTTGACAATTCAAAAGATTCTTTCACAGAACATTCATACTTGCTTCCTTTTATAAATTACAGCATCTGGTTGTCTGTGTCTGTTTTTGCTAAGCAAAGAAAACCTCTCTGGCGGTTATCTCCCGCCCTCTCGGTGAAGGGTTAGAATGTATTATGAGCATTCTATGGCGTTATGTTATTTTACTTTATGGTGCCTTGAAGCAGTGACATAGGAATATTCAGAGGGTGCCAGTTTAGATATTATGTACTTATTTTCATGGACCTGTATAATATATTGACAGTTATTTAGCTGCTTTTTGGAGTTTGAGGTAGGTTGTTTTTGTTTTTTTAAACCTTAAAAGTCAAAAAGAAAATTAACTATGTTCTGGTGCCTAATACCTATAAGTCCATTTTTACGATATTGCTTCTGAAGCCCTGACCACGAGTTCAAATGCCCCTCAACCACGTGCTGAAAGTAATATTTCATATTTTGAATGCTAGGGTATTTTATTTAGATTAAAAGGCATTTGTCAGTTTTTATGTATATATATATATATGTCTTATATGTTTGCCACTTTGTAAGTTATTTGAAGAGAAATTTTGTTTTTGATTCATATTTGTTAACATGCAATCTTGCTCCTAATAGATGCTCAATAAATATTATTTGATGAATGAGCAAAGTACCTGAAAAATTAGACTGGAAATAAAATATTCTATGACTTTAGGTGTTACACTTTTTTTTTTTAATTGGTGCTATATCTTATCTTTCTAATGTTGGGAAATCATTTTTATCACTCTACTTTTACTATATCATTTAAATTTCGGTTTTAGTTGTAGAAAAATATGAATGTATTTATAGTATTTCAAAACTTGGAAAATTGTGGCAGACTCACGTAGGAAGTAGTGCAGTAAGGAAAAAAGAAAGCAACGTTGTTGTTCAAAAGTAATTTATAATGTGAGATTGTGAATCTGGAAACTGAACAGTATGAATATTCATGCAAAATGTAGAGTGTTCTTTGTACTGTGTATAATCACCACTTCTGTTTTTCATTTGTTTAAATTATTTAATCTCCATCTGTACGCAATAAATAGATTTAATACCTTATCTTCCCTACAACTAAAGAGTAAATTCCAAAGCTAAGCCTGAAATGAGTGTGTTTTTTCCAATAAGTTCAAAAGATAATGAGAGTATTTTTTAGATACAGAAATCAAAGATCTAAGTTCTGTTGAAAATTTTGTTCATGTTCTCTAGTACTATTTGAAAAACAGCATTTGAGAAAATCAGCAAAGTATATGTAAGAACTTGATAAGAAAAACTTGATGTTGAGCATGATAGACTTTTCTTAGTCTTAGAAATTATGACCTGAGTATATCTTATCCACAGTCATTTTGGTCTAACTTTCATTCTAATTTACTGTTTCACTTTTAACCTCAAAATTTTATTTTACTTACCTATTTATTATTAATGTAACATATTTGTTGCCATATGATTTTGAAAATTCACATAATACTTACTAAAATGCATTTTGTATTGGATGATAAATGGGGGGGAAATTGGAAAGAGTTTGAAGTGTTCTTTTTTTTTTTTTTGCGGTACGCGGGCCTCTCAGTGTTGTGACCTCTCCCGTTGCGCGGAGCGCAGGCTCCGGAAGCGCAGGCTCAGCGGCCATGGCTCACGGGCCTAGCCGCTCCGTAGCACGTGGGATCTTCCCGGACAGGGGCATGAGCCCGTGTCCCCTGCATCGGCAGGCGGACTCTCAACCACTGCGCCACCAGGGAAGCCCTGAAGTGTTCTTTTTTACAGCTCAGCAGTTGTGGGTTTTGTTTCTTTGTTTGTTTATTTATTTATTTTTAATATCTTTACTGGAGTACAACTGCTCCACAATGGTATGCTAGCCTCTGCCCCACAACAAAGTGAATCAGCCATACATAGACATACATCCCCATATCTCCTTTGAAGTGTTCTTTATGTTAGAAAATAGGTAGGAAAAAGTTGTTTATATTTAACTCACAAATAGAATACACAGTTTTATCAAAATGGGGAAAACTACTGCCCAGGAAGCAGTGTGCTGATCCATTTTAAAGAATATAGTTTTAGGAGCTATATATCCTTTATAAAGTCAGAATATACCTGTGAAAAGTGTGATCTGAAAATATATGGACTCACACCACCCTGATCAGGTATGAGTGCAAGTTTCTGTAT
Source organism: Delphinus delphis (assembly GCF_949987515.2). Lineage (NCBI taxonomy): Eukaryota > Metazoa > Chordata > Mammalia > Artiodactyla > Delphinidae > Delphinus > Delphinus delphis. The sequence continues at coordinate 29,720,618 of NC_082686.1, forward strand.
GTGTGTATCCATTAGTCCCTACCTCTCTCCACTCCAAGGAGAAGATTCATTAGCCAAATTCCACAAAGAAAATTTTGTTCAGGAACTTAAAAAAGAAATAAGGATTTTTGAATAGGTTATTTAATTTTAAAAAGTGAGATAAATTGACAGTAATGAAATACCTTAGATATCTTAGTATAGGGGTTCATGAATCCATTGGTAAGATGGTGTCAGCACTTACATTATAAGCTACATTTTCAAAGGGTTTACAACTGAGCCATAAAATTTTTGCTTCAAGATGGATCATGGCTAACATTAGGCCTCCATCTGAGAGCAATTTTGTCTTCTTGGTTTTCAAATTCAAACCTTCAACCTTCAAAATTACTTGAGTATAAAAAAAAAGGAATAAAGAAAGTAAAATGTAGCTATGGTCACAGGCTTTGTTACTTGATAAAGAATTAAAATTTCCAAATAGAAATTCAGAAAGTTATGAGACTTTACAATAAGGTCTGTTTGCTTAAGTCAATTAAAGATTATGTGAATCAAATAGTGACCTTGATCAGTTAAGACTGGGGATCTTTTATCTGTTCAAGACTTTTGTTTGGTTAGGAAACCAAGGTCATCCAAACGAGATAATATTCCTGAAAAGAAAAGAAAAGAAGCACATTACATCTTAAGGTCGTTGCATGTTCAGAGACCAGAGCATTCATCAGGGCCTATGGCCTCATCTAATATTGTGCTTCAGCCATTTAACCTCGCTGGTCCTTACTGTTACCTTTGTCCAGGAGTAGAATTTAAGAAAAATAACTGAAAGATGACAATTCTAGAGTTATAATGTAGAAATCAAATCAAAGATCCAAAGTCCTGAACCGGTACCATAAAAACGATATACAACTTCACACACTAAAAAGGGGTTTCTATACTCACCCCTCATTGGGTTTTTGAAAGCCATTTATTAAATATTCAGTAGGTATTCAAAACTTGATTTATCAAAAACACTAAAAAGCCATATATATATGGTATATACATGTATACATATATACACATACATACAGATTTCTACCCTCTAGAAACTTGTAATTTATGATTCTTAAGACTACTTTTTTGGCAGGGTTGGAGGGTGGGGGGAGGAATTCTCTTTCCCTTTAACTGGTATGTCTTCAAATAAGGTAAGTGACTGTGATGTTAAAAACAAAACAACAAAACTAAGGTTGGGCTTGGTGCTATTTGGGGGGGGGGGGGCGGGTAGCAGGAAGTAGAACTACAAATATCCAAATTATAATCTGAACTTACTCTCTTCTTGATATTATACCAAAACCACAATTTAGGGTAAAACTGGTTGAGCTCAGCTCCAGCATTCAGTCTGTTCTACAAACCGCTTATTACTTCTGGATGATTTATACTGATTTTTATGTTTCTTTACTTTGTCTTTTCCGTTTGTGACCCCCTTCTTAAAATGAGAAAGCAACTGGCTGTCTCACAGTGTCTTTAGCTATTGAATAGCTGAGACAACTCACCTTAAAATATAAACTTTAAATAATCGATTTGGGAATTTTGGTGTGTAGAAAGGCATGGTGATATGGTCGCGGAAAGAGTCTATCCTAGGATTAGAAGGGGAAAACAGCTGTACTTGATAATAGGGAGAAAGTAGTTGTGAACCCTTTACTTTCTAGGCAGTATGTGATTTATACTTAACAGATTCAGTTTGAAATCTAGTCCAAATTCTGTTAAAAAAAATCTATACATCAAATTAAGCCTAGCATATATGCTTCAGATTCCATTATGTAATGGAGTTTTTTTGTAGAAATAAGTGGGATGTTGTCCAATTAATAGTATGCAGACACAACAAAAAAAAACTGTATGCATTTATGAATAATATTTATTTGAATGGCTACAGCTTGGATTCTGTCTCTATACAAAATGCCAAATGAATAAGCCTACATTCTCACATTAGAAAAATTTTGCCTGGTATTATTACTCAGGAAAATATAAAGGTTTAATGAGCTAATTCAGTACTGCCAATTTATAGCTCTTGACATGTTGCCAGGATGAGTACAGAAATTCATTCCTTCTGTCAATGTATGAAGAGTTCACCACATAGACTATTAAGATAGACTCTACATATGCTTGGTAGAAACCCTTTCATATCAATGTCAAAAGCTCTGTCATCAAAGAAGTAGTTATCAAGCTGGGCAAAGTCCAAGAATGTGTTCTGGAGACAGGAGCACATCATGAAATCTCTAATGTAATAGTTGGCAGCTAATAAAGAATTTATTTTAGGGCAATCGGGAATGTAACTGAAGCGCCTTCTAGAATCCATAGGGGCCTGAGAATTGCTTCTGGCTTAACTAGTACAAATTTTCATTTATCTAACACAGTGTTCCATTCCTGTTTAGGGATTGCATGGACTAGTGCAGAGACACATGCAGGGATTTGGGGCTGAGGTTGTTGATTGCCAAGTGTGATGAGTTAAATTTGATGCACTGTTAGATAGAGAGTTTTGCTGATCGTGCATTTCCACTCAGGGTCCCCAAAGATGTTATGTTGGTAATTTGTACATTCAAGGTAGACCAACATGTACTGCACTATTAGTAAACTATTTTTATGTCCACCTACTATATGCATATACTGTGCTTATATAGTATAGTAGGAAACCTAAAATACATACATTCATTCATTCAAACAAATACTTATTGAATACTCTCAAGAGAAACAATTTAAATGATCAGAGAAGATAGGCATAAAGAAACATTTGGAAAAAACAACCAGTAAAATAAATGAGCTGTAGATTATGTGTATATAGTTTTTTAAGGCTTTGAATAAATAAGTAAATATAAAAGGGAAAAATTTTTCAAATGATAATAGCCAGAATAATGAGAACAGGGAAATACAGAGCTATATACTGAGCAGGTTTTTTTTTTTTAATTTTATTTTCCCTTTTTTTTTTTTTTAAGGACATTCTCTGTGCCAGGCTCGGTGTTATGTTAATTTCTTTGATCTCTGTAACTTAATGCTTGCATCAACCCTATCCAAAAGTTTCTGTTATTCTTATCAGCCCCATTTGTCATATGACAGTAACAACTTGACTAAAGTTATCAAGTAGTATACTTTGGAGCCAGACACCTGATCCAGGCCAACAGTATGCTACATCTGGGGGACAGTCAAGTAACCAATCTGATTCCAATGGGCAGCATGTTGAGAAGTAGTGGCAATAACAACAGAATCAGTTAAGGATAGCTTTGAGAGTTGGGCAGAGAGTGAACTAGAATTTATAGAATTGGAAACAAGTGGCCATTGCAGGTCTTGGTAAGATAAGTCATATGATGACTGCAATATTTAGGGAACAAAACATGGTGCCAATTACCTGGGTAATTTTGCAGATACCCATCATACTGTAGATCTCCGTAGTATTCCTGCCTCATTAAATTTGCAAGATGTACGTTTTCGTAGCTTAAAAACAAAAGCAGTGACACCAAATTCTGTGTTAGAATAAAAGTCCAAGTTGTGATTTGATCTTCTCTCACTGTGAAGAGTTTAACAATGTCACTGTTAGTGAAAACTGTTTGCCTTATATCAATATAATGTGTGTTGGGCAAAGCGTCTTCTGAAGTGGTTTATTTGACAGTGCCAAATAATTTGCATCAAAACTATTAAGTGGTTTTGTGTTACCATGGTAATAAATCAGTTTGTGTGTGTATATAAATTAGTATATAAATGTATATATGAATATATTCTATGTATAAATAGTCCATATTTTATAGTTGCTGCATTTAACTATGTGAGCATAAATTATGTGGTTATGACGTTTATCAGCTATTTATAAGTTATATTATACAATACTTTTTTTAAAATAAATTTATTTATTTATTTTTGGCTGTGTTGGGTCTTCGTTTCTGTGCGAGGGCTTTCTCCAGTTGCGGTGAGCGGAGGCCATTCTTCATCGCGGTGTGCGGGCCTCTCACTGTCGCGGCCTCTCGTTGTGGAGCACAGCTCCAGACGCGCAGGCTCAGTTGTTGTGGCTCACGGGCCCAGTTGCTCCGCAGCATGTGGGATCCTCCCAGACCAGGGCTCGACCCCATGTCCCCTGCATTGGCAGGCAGACTCTCAACCACTGCGCCACCAGGGAAGCCCCAATACATTTTTATAGAAGTTTCAAAGAGATATAAACATGTTGCTTGAAGCCTCAGTATATGTTCTAAAAAGAATTCTTCATATCATAATTACATTATTGGATGATCTTTAAGATTTACTGCTATAATTTGAAATGCCTTATGTATATATAAAAGTATGATTTTATTCATGTGTTTGAAGAATCTAGGCAAGTGGATGGGTATATGAGTTAAGTAATTTGGAAGTGGTAGCATATTTTTCCAAAGCAAAATTTTAACTTACAATTATTAAGTTTAAAAGCATGTGATGAAATCATTAGAAGTCAGTTTTACTTGTAACTGTCATTCACTTTCAACTAGACCTTGGATTATTAAGGATTAAATTGATCAGTAGATGTACTGAGAAGATGCACTCTTACATAACCTATTGTAGCTCAAATCCTTACAATTTTGATTACAAACATTTTGGCTTCAATATCTTACAGATGCACTTAAAGCTAATTAAATAATGTTGTGGTGTGGTAGCTCACACTTGCTAAACTTCTTTGAGAGTGTCATCAACGAACAACAGAGACATCTAATTTCTGCTTACATCTCTGCATTTACTAGCTGTACACTCTAAGGCAAGTTATTTGACTCCTGTAATTCTCAGCATTCTCATCTACGGCCATACTACCCTGAACGCGCCCAATCTCGTCTGTAATTCTCAGCATTCTCACAATGTTATTTTGTGTGGAACAAATGAGATAGTATATATAATGTAACTAACAGTGGTTTTTCAATAAACATTTTCTTCAAAAAATTAAATATACTCAAACCTTTTACTTATTATTATTAGCACATGCACACACACACACACACACACACAAAGTTTAACTGCTAACATTTCCTGCGGACTTCTTGTATGTCAGCCTTGTGTCAATGCTTGCCATACATAATTTTATTTAATCCCCTGTCTATATATCAGGCCTTACTTTTTCTCTTACTTTACACCTCAAATAGCCAAATCTTTTTTTTCTTCTCCCTCTTCATTTGAATTCATCAGTCTGTATTTTAGGCTCATTAAAGATGTACAAATGTTACATGCATTTAAAAAATTTTAGCAAATAAAATGCAATCACTATTCGATATGCTAATAAATCAAATACTAATAGCACATCTAATTTAAAATAAAGACAAGTGTGTCCATGATTAAGAGGGCACTTGGGAAATATTGGTAGTGTAGAAAAGAAAAACAAAAACTATATTTTTAGGAAATCAAACAAGATATGCTTAGGTGGCATGAAGATTATCGTTCCCATGTAGTATATATAAAATTGGAGTATTCACAAGGGCAAAATTGGAATTGAATGAGCCAGGTCCAAAACCAGATGGCAAGAAAAAGTTTCAAGCTGTTACATTTGGAAATTGATTTTTAGATTTCTACGTGGTGTATTACATTATAAGTTCAAATTAATTTTAAACTTTTAATTTTTCGTATATATCTTCCTGACTCCTAGCACACACTTTTTCATCTGTCTTGTTGCCAGTGAAATCTAAAATGAGCACCAAACAGCTTTTCACTCTACATTAAATGCACACAGAAGACCACTCAACTGTGTGTATTTTGAACTCCTTTAAATAAAAGTTTTAAGAGACAAGAAGCTTCTTCTACTTCAAGGTCACTATTAGTCTGAATAATACATAAACATGGAGACATAGGGGAAGTTCTACTGAGGATGGCAGCATAGCTTGAATAAAATTTTCATTATCACAATTGATAAGTTTGGTATATAGTGAATTTCCTATCATACTAAATAGTCAGTGTCAATGTCATGTTTTCCCCACCCATCAGAACCCAATTTAAAGGAAAAAACTGAAAGAGAAAACATGGGTGCTTACGGAGGTACTTTGAGGTGTCAAGAGTTAAACACTAAGAAAGGAAAAAAGTCATTTCTCTGGCCTCAAAAACCACAAGGCATGAATAAAACGCTACTGAGACATGGTGTGTGATGCTCTTCTTGAAGTGAAGTTTTGTGCTCTTTTCTAGTCAGGACTCAGTTAATGGTGTTGCTTATATGTACCTTAAGTAGACAACAAAATTCATTATTCAAAAAATGTACAACTGGGCTTCCCTGGTGGCGCAGTGGTTGAGAGACCGCCTGCCGATGCAGGGGACGCGGGTTCGCGCCCTGGTCCGGGCAGATCCCACATGCCACGGAGTGGCTGGGCCCGTGAGCCATGGCCGCTGAGCCTGCGCGTCCGGAGCCTGTGCTCCGCAACGGGAGAGGCCACAACAGTGAGAGGCCCGCGTACCACACACACACACAAAAAAATGTACAACTACTAAGTTGGGATGTTTTCTAAATGTCTCTGTAAATGGATGTTTGGAAAGTTGATAGGGCAGAAAAGTAGACAGGGATATTCCCTGTCATTTAACCAATTGACAATTGCTTTAATCCTTTAAATTTTCTAATAGCATGTTTGCTATGTGGTAATTATTTGGGGCTATGTAAAAGTAATTTACATAGATTTTGTAGATTTAAAATCATGCCTAAATGTCCAGGTGAATCTGGACATTTTAAAAAAGTATATGAGAACAGGAGTATTTTATTGATGGGTAAAATAAAATCTGATTTTAAGTGAGACTTTTTCTCCCCCAAATGCTTGTTTTTCCCCCATCTACTTGAGGAAGAAAAAACAAAACAAAACTCCTCACAAATGCAAATTTCCTATTATCTGCTCTGATCTGAGAATATGGTTTTCTGATAAATGAAGTTTTAGTGTTAATAGAAATATTACAAACAGATCAATCAGTCCTAATAGGAATGCCTATGAAATAACATCAAATACTCTTAAATGCAACATTGTTTTTAATATTACACTGCAAACCCTTGTATATTTTCATATTTCAGGATATCACAGTGGGTCAGGGTCCTCATTATAAATGTCCACTATTATGGTACTAAAGCAAAATAAAGAACCAGTTAGCAGAAGTTCACAGTCAATATATTGTAGATTAAACTGAGTTTATTGTTTCCGAGATATGCATTTCTAGATATGGAAATAATTAAGTTAATAAAATCATGAATATGTTCAGAAGCAAGTCTGATTATATCATTCTGACTCAACATGTCCCTTCATTTAAATTAAAAAGTAATTTAAATACTACCTTCTAAATGTTTGGGAGTGTTGGGTATTAGGTTATATTCATAAGTGGAGGTTGGGTATAGCTTGAATTATATACCTTTGTCTGCCTTTTAGTCAGTCTATAGGCCAAAGCAGTTAATGTTGAATAAGTTTCTTGTCTTCTTATCCAAGAATTCCACTTGAGGTATGAAGATATTATTATTAATCAAGCTTTCCTGTGAGTTAATTTAATACTAAAACATTTGGAAAGGAGTTGGGAAGGAAGCATAACTGTTCCTTGATCCCAAAGAAATGGCATTAGCTTAAATAACTACAGTGACAAAAGCTGTGTGGATTTAAATGAGAGTGATCAGAGTATTATTCAAGATTCAATTATTCTGAGTCTGAGAGTATTGTGGAAAATATATGTCTAACTAGTTGAGAAATGAACCTTGTGTCTTTTGTTTTTGTTTTTTTCTTTATTTGGCTGCACCGGGTCTTCCTTGTGCCATGCAGGATCTTTAGTTGTGGCTTGCCGGATCTAGTTCCCTGACCAGGGGTTGAACCCGGGCCCCCTGCATTGGGAACGTGGAGTCTTAACCACTGGACCGCTAGGGAAGTCCCTGAACCTTGTGGCTTTAAAGATAATTTCAGGAACATTAGGTAACAAGAACAAAGCATGTTGGAAAACATGGAAAAATATTTTAGTACTGAAATTTTGGTGACCCTGAATGTTTTATTCTGCATGTTTTGGAGACCCCTGGTCTGGCAAATAGGAGTTGTTTACAAATTTTAGTAATTATCATAGCATGTTAGCAGATGACAGATCCTAAGTAAGCTTAAAGGCTCAGATCAATTTATTTTTCATTTAAACAATAGTTCATGGTCAATATAGAAATGCTGGAAATAGGGGAAAAAACTTAGCCCCAACTTGTCATAACCCCTCCCCAAAAGAATAGTCACCTTATCCTACCCCCTAAGGATAATCACTTCAACCCCATCTAGTATTTTCCCCATATATTTATTTTCCATATTTCCCATATTTAAAACTGCCCATATATGCATGTGAACACCAAGAAAAAAGTATATGAACACCAAGAAAAATATATAAAAGATGTATATGGGCATCCACACACACATACATGCACATACTAGTAAATATGTATATTACATTACATAATGCACATATATATAATTTAGAGTATATGTATACAAAATTATTTTCTTACAGTGAAATTTTTTATTTTTCTTTTACTTAATTTTGTTTTATGTCCAATTTTACACTATTATTCTGCTGTACATATCTTGGAGCACAAATCTGATTGTTCCCTTGACGGTTTCTAGAAGTGAAATTATTGCCTCAAAAGGTATGATCATTTTAAGGCTCTTGACTCAAAATGCCAAAAAGCATTGCATAAAGGAGCATAAATTTACATGTTGACCCAAACTGCATTCAGCCTAATGGAATGTACTTTTAAAAGTATAGAAAATTATCATTCATTTTTTAAAATTTGATACACAAATATGGTATTCCCTTATTTAAATTTATTTTATTAGTAGCATACTTGAATATATATACACACATATATTTGTTTATTAGCTATGCATAGCTTACATTTTATGAATTTCTTTCTAATTTAATATTTGAAGCACATACTTTAATCAATTTTCTTTTTATTTAATTACAGGAAAAAAACATGTTTTCAAATTTAAGAATGGTGGTCAGCAGTGTCACAGTTCAAATATCACAAGAAGTAGAACTTCATTTAAAAATCATTTTTTGATTCTACATACCAGTATTTAATAAGAATTTTCTATATATTCCAGTTGAATGATGATGGTTAGATCCCATGATAAAATCTAGCTCATAAATGTAAATATTTTAGGTTAATTTTTTTTGAGTTAATAGTTTCACTTTATTGCTCATTAATGACTGCAACTCATGTGTCATGATTTAAGCAACACAGTAAATTAAAGAGTATATGTAGAGAAAGAAAAACTGAGATGAATCTCGTTGAATATGCTGTTAAATCATTTCCAGAAGTATTCATTGTAGTGACTGGAAAATTTGATAACACTTAGCATTATATATTTTTCAAAATTTTCTTTGAGAAATTTTCTCTAAATTAGTATTTAATTTCCTAATATAAGGTGTATATATATATATATATATATATATATATGTATATATATATATATTTTAATAAGATATGGCATTAATTGTCATGGGAGATCCCCAACCTCACGAAGAATGGTGACGAGTAATAAGACTCTGAAAGAAATGACTATGCCAGCAAGCAGGTTGGCTTGCCAGAATTCGTAGTCCCCAAACATAGACAGGAAGACTCAATGAGTCAGAGCAAACCAGTGAACAAACTGTACACTCACATCACAGTATGGTAAGCAGCAGGAGCATCGGTGTGACAGCTCCATTTCCCCTGCCCTCAAGTCCCACAGGGTGACACAACAGGGCAAGACGGTGCTATTGCAAAGGAACCCAGGGCCAGGGCCTCAGCATCTTTTATAGAAAACAGAAAACATGCCATTTCCCTACCAGGGGGAATAAGTAGTGCAAAGGTAGTCTTCTTGGTCTCCTTAGTTGCCTACATGACCTGGTGCAGGAACAGCTCAGAGTCAAGGGGGCAGCCTTGTTTTGTGGTTTGGCATACTCAGCAGGAACTTGCAAGCAATGGGGTTCATGGTAGACTGTTGTCTAAAAATTAATAGAAACTTTAAAGGCAATTTTCCTCACGTTAAACACTTATTTCTAGTTGGAGCGAAAAATAAATCCACTCTGGAGCCCTTTTTTCAAAATCCTCTGCAAAGTCCCTCTGGATTTACTTTCTCAGGAGCAGCAGTACATTTCCTTAAGACATCTTGTAACTCAGTCTTCCTCGTGGCTACACCCGCACATTTTCAGAGGCCTAACTAGCAAGAGAATCTGGCTTTCAGGTATCCAGTTTATCATGCAAAATACATAATATACCTCCAAGACATTTATCTGAATACTAGAATGTGAAAACACAGTTCTTTCAAATAAATATTAGTATCATTTTCTTATATCTGTGTAGGTTTTTTAAAGCCCAGTTTGGGAGATGATTATAAAGCAGTAGAACACATATAAGAAATGTACATTCAACTGAGAGGGGCCCTATGCAGCGGAAACTAAATGAGGTAGATTCTGTATACCTTCAAGCACCTTACAGTCTAAGGAAGAACACAAAATAAAACAGAACTATATATCAGTATATTTGCAGGAGAGAGAGAAATAAACCCAATTAATTGCAGAGGTAAACAAAGTTCATAAGTAATCAACGTGACAAAAGGAATAAAGGGGATTCTTTAATATCAGAAAGGTAAGCTTGACTATGATCTTTTGCAATAAGTTATTTTCGTACCACAAAGAAGCATTTCTTGATGGTGTGATTATCATGCCTGTATGAGTATATGAGCATTCAACTACACTATTTTTATTTTTGCTCTTCTTGCAGTGTTATTTGGGAATGTCTTAACACTTAGGTTTATAACAGGAATATAAGTGCAAAGGACATTTTCCTTCCAATGTACTTAAGCAAAAAACATATTTTTGTAAATAATATAATAATAATGTTGACTTTTTTAGAGTTTCAGAATCTAAATATAATCCTCATTCTTACAACATTTGTAAAAAATAGAATAAAAGACCATCATTAAGGTAATTTGTGTAGAGGAGCTAAGGTCTGAATTTCAATGGCCCATCCTTATAGAAATTCTATTTTGGTTGACTAGATCCCATCGATTCATTTTGATATTACATATAAATGAAAATACCAAATGTCTTTAGCTTTGTCAGTGAAAAAGTAGTTTGGGCTTAACAAATGGTTCAGCGATGTCTATTTGGAAGCTTCATGACATATTAAAGCAGTTGATGAGGTACAATTTGTTGTGAGATCACATCTGATTGATGGTTTACTATCTACCACAGCCTCATCTGCTGCCACATCCCATAATAAATGTTCATTGCTCGACAGTGTTAAATGTTCTCTATCTAAATCGTTTGTTACTTATAACAAGTTTCAGAATATACGAATCAAATATTGTTTACAGTTGCCTTCAGTAGGATTTATCATTTTGCACCTTTCCACCACTTTAAATGGAATAAGTAAGATATAGATTTTTGAGTGTTTTGAGCCCGTGGGTGGTAACGTACCAAGAATTCACTCATAAAGTAAATACTAAGCAAGTTATCTTGAAGAATAAAGATAAAAGTGGGTTTGTAACTTTTTTTTCTGTTTCTAAATATACAAGTTGTACATTTATAGTACACGTTCTTGGGAAAATAATTAAAATACAGGGCAATTTAAAAATATTTATCATGTGTGAAAATCACATGAGGTAACTTGCTTCTAGCTTTTAGGAAAACTTATTTTTCACGTATAGCCACTCGAGCAGCTTTGACTCTGAAACTTGTCTTTCAACCACAAGCTTCTGTTTTTTATATATTACCTTCCTTCATTGCTGCTAAGTCTAACCTTGATCCCATTTCATTTTCTTCCTTGAAGTCTTTCAACCTATCTGGTTCTTATTTCCTTATGGCTCAAGATTCTTTGTCGCTTGGTTTTAACCCCATGATTTGACGTTCTCAGCCCATGATCAATGTTTATTGATATCCAGGCATCTCTGCATCAACCATCCCACATCAAAGTCCCTTCTACAATCCCACATCTATGGAAACACTAACATCCTATATTTTTGTTCTATTTAAATAATACGTAGGCTATTTAAATGAATAGAATATTTTCTGTCATTAATACATTACCTAGACTAAGAAAACTCTTGAGACTATCTTAATTACTACAAAAATAAAAATAGGAAGCACAGATGTGATATTTTGATTCATTAATTTCTAATGTGAAAGGCAAAACTAGAAGTCATCTTTGTGTTTCATGCATGAAGAAATTTTGAGATGAATGACTCCTTTGTCCCTTGCCTAAGGTCACATGAAACAAGACTCATGGTTTCAGGCAGGGAAAGAGCCTGTGATAATACTGTTTAATACAGGTTTGCTTTATATTTTCTACAGATTGTGCATATAAAGCAAGGTGTTTTATGATCCAGAATTTAAGACCATTCCACATCTGTTCATTTCTTTCTGAACAAAACAGCATTTTTTAAAATCAGTACAAATTGCTCTAAAATTTTCGTTTGATTAATAATACAAAATTTTGAGGGAGACATTATCGAAAATTTCAAATGTGTTTGCCCTCATATTTTTAAGACTGCTAAATTCCATTTAATCACATTTCTGTTCAGCCTCCTGGGAGTTATCTCTTGTTCATACCTTAAGAAATATCTTCCGCATCTTTTTTTTCTCATAGACAGTATAATCTTGATGGGTAAACACTATTGACAAATTTTTTAAACTGTTTCACATTAATTCAGTCTTTGAATGGAGACAGGAGAAAATCTTTACCTTAGCCAAGGAGCATAATTTAGTACTTTCCACCTCTTTATGCCCATATAAAAATAGATTTTTTCCTTGAAAATACACTTAATGCATTCCAGATGATTTTTCTGTGATGAGCATAGTAAAACTTTACATTGGATATCAAAATAAGTTATGCAATAGAAGAAAGTTCTGAGCAGAGTAGGAAATTCTGTGGGGTTTTTTGTTGCTCTTGTTATAGAGTGAAACGGTTTTCCAACTTCAGTGCACATTCAGATCATTTGGAGGACTTGGTAAAACCGACTGCTGGGTCCCATCCCCAGAGTTTCTGATTCAGTAGGTCTGAGGTGAGATCCGCGAGTTTGCTTTAATAACAAATTTACAGTTGATACTGATGCTGTTGGTTCTGGGGCCTCACTTTTAAAACCAGTAGTATATTGGAGTTGGTGTTTAGAGTAAGAAGTCTTATTTAAAATCCTGGCATTACCATGTAACAGCCCTGTGACCTTGGATAGCTTTTATGATCTCTCTGGAATCAGTGTTTCAAAGTTTATAAAATGGGAACCATACTACCTGCCTGAGAAGGTGGTTGTGGTCATTGAGATACTGTATGTAAAATGCCAGCAGTGGTATGTAGCACATATTCTCTGTTCAGTGAGTTTTAACTCTCTTTTCTGCAGATGTGTTCCTGTGTCAGTCATGATTCTTTGCTGAGTAGATGAGCGGAAAAAAATTCCTTGAGTTCTTCTGTTTGTCTAGCTTTCAGTAGAGTAAGAAAAATTACTTAGTCATGTGTGAGGTACTCAATAAACTTCACTGATTACCTCGTATAGAGCAAATATTGCTCTAGTTGTTGGGAATATAATAATGAAAAGACCTGGCCACTGATCTTGAGAATCTTTAAGTCCAGTTCAATAGTTGCTATAATGAGTTGTTTATAAGAGAAGGCATATAACCAGAGTAGCTTCTTTTTTTATTCAATTTTCAGTTTTATTCAATTTTCAGCCCAAATCTTATCTTCTCAAAGAGGACTCCCTCTCCACTAAGCACCCAATCTAAAGAAGCCTACTCCCATCACCCACATCCTCAGGTTTTTGGTCTAAAAACTCTATTTTATTCAGTCATCTTGTTTATTCAAAATTGTTTTTGCTTTCTCTTTTGTATTTAACTATGAGAAAGAAAGGGTCTGATCTCTTTTATTTATCATTGAATACCAGCCCTCTGAAATGTTTGGAATAGATGGTGGTAGATGTGTATTATGGAGTAAATGAACGCATGGAAGTCTGTTTAGAAAAATCTCCTTAGGTTTCACAGGGGCGGAAGCTTTTGAACCAAGCACCCAAGTAGGAAAAAGGCAACTCAAGTTGAGGAAAACGCTAAGTGTTAGGACATTGAGAGGAAAGTGTAAGAGCCTATGCTAATGATCTATAAGCAGCCTGGTTATTTTGAGAGACACAAAGGGAAGTGGGAGTAAGAGTTACATCAGCATTACAGGAAGAGTGTATCAGCCTCTAACCAATGGAGAAAAATTGAAGAACGAGGGGAAATGATCAGTTGACATCTTAGTGTAGGTATTTCTGGTAACTGTAGAATTGTTGACCTAAACTGAATGCCTGAGTATCGCATGTAGAAGCTCTTTCTGGTGCCTCTAAAGAGAGAGAAGTAGACTTTAATCTTGTGGCAATATTGGGAAAATTAATGACATAATAAAGGTGAGAGACACCTGAGGGAAAAGGCATAATATAATTTTTAAAAGGTTAATTTTTCCTATTATGAAAATAATTCCTGCTCCTTATTTATTGGGGTTTATTTGGAATATTTACTCTAAAACTTTCACATGTAAAAATATGTAATTGATAGTTTGCATACGTTCCTTCCATACTTTTTTTTCCTGTGCATTTTTACATTTGAAATCACATTATAAAATTAAATAAATCTTATGTTTTTATTTAAATTATAACGAGGCGTTCTCATCTTCCAAGATATCGTTTGTAATGGCCACGTAATACTCCATTTTATGGGGACACTATGCTTAATATTTTCCTCTTGAATACTTAACATTGCATACCTAGATTGAGTAGGATATATTCATATTGTTAGGTAGGTAGGAAATTCCTTGGTTGTGCGTAACAGACACTGAAAGCAGTAGCTGAAAATAAGATAGATATTTATACCTTTCGTTAAAGAGTTTGAACGAATAATTAGCTGTATCCTGAAAGCCATCATGGGTTCAGGCTCCTTCTGTGTTACTGGTAAACAATGACATGGAATGTTACACTCCTGGACCTGGTCCAAAATGGTCCATGATAGTTCAGGATTAACATGCGAAGGTGATGGTTTCATGCAGAAATTCTGCACATCTGCACGTTTTCATTCATTTCCTGTAAGACATTCATATAACCACCCTAGTAAGGGAACTGGGGAAATGCAGTCTTTTTTTGGAGTGGGGTGGGGATGAAATGCTTAGCTAAAATGCTGTCAGTGGAAAAATGATAGAATGGAGAGTGGTAGATAAATAGCAGTTTCTGCTCTGCATAGTCAAGTTTCTCATCCCAACAATGCCACTTGTCTCGAGATATCTTGTGGAAACCATTGCATTTCAGGCATTATTAATTTTGCTTTTGAAGAACACTATGACGGTCCAATTCAAAATGTAGCTCCTATTTTGTTTCAATGATATACTTTAAAATATTTAGTTAAATAATTAATTCTTGATCTGTGAAAAGTGCAATGAGAGGCATAATATTTAACAGAGAACTCTGGTCTGTGGCATTGTTTAAATTATTTTAAGCCAGAATTTCTTTGAGTTTAGAGGCCTGACCCCCAACCCCTGGTAACCACTGATCTTTTTACTGTACCTATAGTTCTGCCTTTTCCAGAATGTAATAGTTGGAATCACACAGTATGGAGCCTTTTCGGACTGGCTTCTTTCACATAATAGTATGCATTTAAGGTCCCTCCGTGTCCTTTTGAATCTTTCATTTTTAAACGTTTGTTTTTTTCAGGGTGTTAACATGAAAGTATGGTCAATACCTGACATTTTCCCTAATCAAACCCCTCTTGGCCCACCACAGATTCTCAGTAACAGATGGCAGAATCTTGAGTGAAATAGAGTAAAATTTTCTGCATATATCAGAAAACATTAAAGAACTCTTCCCTGTTGTTACAACATGTAAAGATTTTTGGAATAATTTTGAACCCAATTTCTAGGTCCATAGAAGGGGTAAAATAAATGGGCTGCAGCTGAAGATAAGGAGGTTTATTAGGTAAGAAGAATTAATCTTTCTTTTGCTTAGAGAAAATTTACCTTTGATGACAAAACAAATCTTTTGTCTTTCTTGGTCATGGTATTCTTGGGCATCACACTGTATCTGTGTTGTGAAATTTGCTATGCAATATGAAAAACCTTGGTACACACTGTATACATAGTAAGTCATGGACATAATGATTAGTATATGGAGGAAGAAAGCGGAAGCAGAAAAAGAGAAAAAAGAAAGAGGACTAGCAATAAAGAATGTGAAGGGTGGAGGTGGGAACAAAATCCACTCCTTATTTCTTAAAAAGCAATGCTATTTTGGATAGTTTTAATTCAATTTTTGATTAGCTATATAGAGAGAAATAATTTGAGATCTAATTTGCTATATTTACTCCGATATTAGTGTGTTGTCATTATTTGCAAAAGTATTGTTAAAAAACACAAAGTTCAAGATTAATTAAATAATGAGGTTTGAGAGAAACTTACCCATAGGAGATTTATTTATTTATTTATTTATTTTTTGCGGTACACAGGCCTCTCACTGCTGTGGCCTCTTCCATTGCGGAGCACAGGCTCCGGACGCGCAGGCTCAGCGTCCATGGCTCATGGGCCTAGCCGCTCCGCGGCATGTGGCATCTTCTCGGACCGGGGCACGAACCCGCGTCCCCTGCATCGGCAGGCGGACTCTCAACCACTGCGCCACCAGGGAAGCCCTTTTTCATTTATTATTAAAACTTCGGTAGAACTAGGAGCACTGCCTTAATATCAGTAAAAATGAGCATATGCTGTCCTGTGATTATACATTACCTGCATTTTCCTCCCCACAATATGTGATGGTTACAATTCATTCCATGGTACTTCAAGAGGAAGATAAGACAAGGGAAGAAGGAAACCTAATAGCTATTTGTAGACATTTTTGAGACTTTAAGCACATCACTGTGGTGAATTGAGGTCCCTCCTCAGACCTGTACGTATTAAACTTCATTCCACCCACTCAATGGAATAGAGTGTGAATTCATGCCTTTACCCTTTTTCACATACAAGTATCAACTTAGCAGACATCATCTCTTGCACTCCTTTCCATACCTCTGCAATAGATAGTTTGGGGTTTCAACTTTATGTTCAAGTACTTACCTTTAATTTTTTGCTCATGTAGTGCCCACATTTATTTTGCTTAGTTGTCAAGCAATTTGACAGCTAATTGTACAAATTGGTTTTTCTTTCTGATATATATATGTATCACACAAAGTTAATTTTACCAATGTAGAACCACTCTGCTAAAATCTGGAAGGATGAAGAGAAAACTAAGAATTTTATTTAGAAAAATTTTTAGACAAGCTGATCATAATAGACTTGCTGATATTTTTATCTTAAATAAGGATGCTTTTGTGACTTAAATCTGGAAATCTTTTGCAGTTTTATAAAACCTAATTGTGCAAATGATGTTTAAAAACCGAATTTTGCATTTTAATCTATTACTAAATATTTCTTAGTTAATAATATTTTTTAAAATTTCAAACTCTTCGGGGCTTCTCTGGTGGTGCAGTGGTTGAGAGTCCGCCTGCCGATGCAGGGGACTCGGGTTCGTGCCCCGGTCCGGGAGGATCCCACATGCCACAGAACGGCTGGGCCCGTGAGCCATGGCCGCTGAGCCTGTGCGTCCGGAGCCTGTGCTCTGCAACAGGAGAGGCCACAACAGTGAGAGGCCTGCGTACTGCAAAAAAAAAAAAAAAAATGCAAACTCTTCTATATATGACATTTTAAATGTTCTTTGAACTCATTTAAATACAGCATTTCAACAGGACTCTTTAGAATTTTTATTACATGAATGCTGTATTTCTAATAGCAACTTTTATTTATTAATAAAAGTTGAGAGTAAATACTTATGACTCAGATTGTAGTTACTTTTGCAAATCAGCTACTTAGGCAATAGATTCTACTTAAATGATATGTTTTAAATGTTTGCTAAAGTGTTTCCATTTTACACACAAAATACATTTAGAGCTTGTGATACATACTCCAGTGAAACATTAGCAATTAGGTACATTTGAAGCCACATACTGTTTCCAGATATGTCACCTGTTCTGGACATGTGAGGTGGCATTGCCAGACAATAGATTGATTATTTGGGAGTTTGTCCTTCACATCCATGAATTCTGAACTTGAGGAAGACACCTAATCTCTCTGTGTTAATTTCTTCATCCTTTTAATATATGTGTAAATTTTACTCATAGTTGGTTATTCTCCTTGCAAATTGCAGTCTGTGTTATTTTATCTGAAATTCCAGGCCACTCCTAAATTCTAAGACTGTGCAAGATGTGCTATGTGTGGCCTCACTTTTAACATAAGCCTGATTTGGGCTCATGTTATCTCCTTTTTTGAGTGTATATATTTGTTAAGTCACAATGATATTATTACATGTTCATATCTCTAAGGTTGTTAATCCATGGAAAATTCAAACTTGTAATATTTGTGAATGTTGTGCATATATTAATGTATGTATGTGTAATTCTTCAAGAAACGTCTTTCCTATACATGACCTAGAAAAAATTGCCAAAGTTTGGCATATAGATATTATCCATCTTTATTATAATCATTGGTTGTTTAATGCCACCCAAGTTCTTCTTGAAACTACTGTATAAACAACTAGATGCAAATTCTAACAGAAGTCAACCAATTGCAAAGAAAAAAAACAGAAAAGAAGAAGAAAAAAAACTAAAGTTGTGTATCTAAATGCAGTTATACAGTCAAAAGCCTAGGTAATTGCACAATAACTCTGACCATTAATTTTGTTAGTTACGGTATGGACATGATGAAAAATACAAAGCTGAATTCAGAGCAATTGTATCATTCTAATGAGAAGATTCATGCTGTCAAGCTGTCCTTTTGCTCTCCCTCAGCCTTCAGTCAAGATAATTTCATTTATCTTCCACGTTACCGTAACTGTGTGGGGTAGAACAATACCCAAACATTTCACCTCCTTGACCACATTTAAGAAAGCTTGTTTGTCTTGAGCGTAATATTTTAGCCTATCCTCAATGTCAGCCTATCACTCTAACTGATTTATTTCTAACCACAATAACATGAGTAGAAAAATATATGTAATGTGAAGTCTAAAGTATTGAGGCCCTGAGTGGATTTATACTGCTTTACAGCACACGTGATTTAGAGCTAATGGAGTATATTGACATTTTATAAGCATTTAACTTTTGGAGAAGTCACATCCTAGGTCACAAAGCATATTAAGATTTTAAAATATTATATATTTGCCACTTTTGGAAGGACACTGGTTTAATGGTTAGGAGAACAGGCAACTAGTTATTCATTGAAAGTGATTCTTACCTTTAGCAGGTGGATAGAAAATATGTCAACATTTCAAATAAAATGGGATTTTTTTTGACTTCTAAAAAATGCATTGCTCATGTTCTAAATACTAAAGAAGCAACTGTCAGAGTTAATATATCCTGCCACATATATTACAATATGTTAGTTTAATACAAATACTTGAGGACAAATCTGCTGTTTGAGAACTGTCAGTAAAATAAAGGCAAAATGATGAATTTCTCTTGGTTGTTTGTGAATCTTTTAGGTGTTTTCTATCTCCTTAAAGATTGTTACCTGTTCTTTATCTGGTATTGCTGTGTTTTCTAAAGGTCAGAATTAGTATAAATTTAATTTATGTTCCCCTTCAATTAAACAAATTATTCATGATCTGAGGAAATTGATCATCAGATTGAACTTGTCAGAAATATTTTCAGAGTAGTATTAGGTAGACCATTACAAGAAAAAAAAAGCAGTCATTTCAAAATCTCGGGCTTCCCTGGTGGCGCAGTGGTTGAGAGTCCGCTTGCCGATGCAGGGGACACGGGTTCGTGCCCCGGTCCGGGAGGATCCCACATGCCGCGGAACGGCTGGGCCCGTGAGCCATGGCCACTGAGCCTGCGCGTCCGGAGCCTGTGCTCCGCAACGGGAGAGGCCACAACAGTGAGAGGCCCGCGTACCACAAAACAGAAAAAACCTCAAGGAATCACCTGCTCATATCATATACTAATACTGAAGGTCTCTGCTCCCTGCAGTGACGCAGCTTCCTCCCCTCTGTGCCTCTCTCGTCACCTGCCTTGGGTTCTTCACCTTTTTAGAGCGCTGTGAAAAATAAAGAAAGAGTAAGATGTGTTAGAGGCCTTATGTGTCCTGCAAAGCCTGTAATAATGACTACCTGGCCCTTTCCATAAAAAGTGTACTGATCCCTTCCTGAGTGCTTTGGAGTCCTCCACTGGCATCAGGCCGACTGACCTGAGCAGACAGAAAATGCCTGGGAAATTCACCAGAAATTTCCGTGGACTTGCAGATTGTATCTATCCTTTTCACCAGTATTCCATTGTTCAGAACTCAGTTACTTGGCCAGACCCAACCAAAAGGAAAACTAGGAGACATCGTTGAGCTAGATGCTCAACAGGAAAGGGAAGATGGTCTGACAAATAACTAGCTAGCCTCTGTCATATTTATAATGTGACTAACAAAATGACCGCTTGCAACAGATGCAGCAGTGTCATGTATTTTGAAAGAGTAATTTTGGAATGAACGTTTCGTTATGGCGGACACTTCTAGTCTCTGCTGTTCTCCTCTCTTTCCAGTAATCCAGGTGAATAAATAATTCCCCATCCACTTACAGTCAGTCAAGGGCATGCAACATAAATCAGTAGTTTGGTGCACTATTTTTAGCAGCTATCTTTGAACCTACTCCGCTATACTAGGCCTAAAACCACCTCTCAATTCCTCTTTGTTTACAGCAATAAAGTAGAAGACTATTTATTGTCTGTTTGACCATACAGTTTGCTTTAATATTGTTAAAAGACAAACTGAGGCGTATTAAAAATTTTAAGTTTATTTGAGCAAAAATGGATTCAAATTGGGCAGCACCAACTGGAAGTAGTTAGGAGTTACCTGCCAAAAGGAACCAGGGAAAAGACTTCTATAGAGAAAGTACAGAAGTAAAGAAAGGAAATTATTTAATTGGCTATAGCTTAAAGCCAAGCCTAGTTGTCTGTCTGTGATTAGCTGTCCTTAGCATTTTGATTTTGTAACCTTGAAACCTTTACAGGTTTAGGTTTTGGTTTGTTTATTTAGACCGCCATGGCATTAGAGCCATCATGGCCTAACGGCCTTCTTGTTTAATTAATTTAACCCAATATTCACGATTGATCCCCGTGGACTTTCCTCAAATCTTGTTATTCAGCCTGTGAGGGCTTTGTTCGGGCTGTCTCTGTCAGCACCACAGTCCCATCCCCCCAAACCATCATGAACTATGAAGGTTCTTAGATTTTTATAGTTTCATGGATTCTGGCAGAAGATACGTGACTCTTGGGTCAGAGACAAAGAACTTTGTTACTCACAGCACCATAAACATAATGAAAATGTGTATGTGTGCGTGAAATTCCCTTGAACCTAAGTCCTATGGGAGTGACACAGATGGTACCAGATGAATGACTGGCGTTTCAGGAGAACTGTGAACTTAGGGAAACTGAGTCTTCTGTATATAAGCATTCCTGCTCTTAGCTTTAGAAGGAAACAGGCAGTAAGCAAACACATCCTTTACACTGAAGAGAAACACTATCTCTATATTCCAAGGCTGTTCGCTCTGCAAACATCCTCATGAATACAGTCTAGAATTAAGGGCAGTCAGTGCCACACTGTCAGGACAGGTAAAATCTCAAAAGACTCACAGAGAACTTTTCTCCAGTATTATTATCCTTGGATTGCTATATTTTCAAAACGTGTCTAGCAATATACAGGTCTGTATTGGAAGCACGTTTAATAGAAGGTATGGGTAGTTTAATTAAAATCTATACTTGCTGTTTATGGGAGAAAACTGAAATCATGATTTCTAGTATTGACACAGTTGTTTGCCAGGCCAACTTTATGTCGGCGCAGAATGATTAGATTTCACTAAAAATGATTTACATAGTTTTAACATGTAATTAGGTTGTTTGCCTTGTAAACAGCCATAGTTGTGACTCAAATTTTATTGAATGTATCCAAATGTCCCACAGATAAACATGTATAAGTCTTTCTCAGTGAATATAATTTGTAATCAATTACCAGAAACTCTTCCCTAGTTTAGAATTCTAACTTGCAGACGTGTTCAAGCTGGAATTCAGCTAAGGTTGCAAATCACTACTTGTGGTATGGTATACTGATTCAATAAAACTCTCACATACCGAATGATCTATATTGGTTCTCACTATCCAAGAAGAAGCAAAATGAAAACAACATATCTGCTGTGTTACAAGCATAATTCTTCCATTTTTCTTGGCTTCAAGCGATAAAAATGCTGGATGCTTTCGTCTGTAGCAGGATATTCCCAGCTGAGCGCAAAGGAGAATTCAATATTTGTCTAGTAAATGAGTGACTGGCAGCACACAGGTGTCCACACGCATGAGCTGATTTGCACGCAGGATGGAGACCTTCTAGAATAAAGTTTTGCACATGAGAACTTGAAGAATATACTGTAACCTAAAAGTCAAAGGGAAAGAGAAATGCTTTAGAAAGCTAGGCATTGTGACCCCTGCCTAATCCCTCTTTAAATTCGTTGGAAAACCTTGGCGTGCTTATTGTTGAAGAGCTGTTTAAGTGGCAAAGCAAGACGCAGGTCAGGAAATCATGGTACCGTGTGATATTGGTGTGGTGAGGTCTTAGGGGCCTTTGGAAGTGGAATGGACCTCGAGGAAAGTGCTGTGCCAAGCAGGGCAGTAGAGAGTCTGTGGAAATGGATTTTTGTTGTAAGCACAAATGAGAAAGCCCTTGAGACCTCTAGAGACATTTGAGGAAGGTGCAGTTTTGTATCATTCACTTTAGGAAGATGAGGATGCCAAATCGTATTCATTATTTCTATTCTGATCTCATTGTGCCCAAAGGCTGCTTAAACCTGAGCAAATTTAGATTTTCACTTCTTAGCATTTCGATATACCTTAAACCTGTTTTCAGAATTGGGCTTTTTTTCCCCATCCTTTTCTAGCTATTTCCTTTCTTTTGTATAAGAATGTGTCAGTGAATTCTATTAATTTTAGCTATATATGTGAGTAAATTGTTAAACTTTTTTAAAAAAGCAATTTCCTACTTTAGCTTTTAAGAGAATTACCTTGGAAGAGAATTGATTTGTTTGACTTAAAACAATGGGCTGTAAGAAAAGAGCCTTTTAAAAATTGACAGACTGATATTCTAGATTACCTTTTGCATCCAGGAGTGTTCAGAATTCAGCTTTTTACGATGGAATTAGATTCACCAATTTTTTCGGAATACAAATAAATCATATAACGAATGAAGGTGTGATACAAACAAATTTTTAGAAGTGAGGAAGTGATTCTATCTGCTTAGAATTTAAAGTGTAAGGAAAGATTTTGTGAAGACCTTAAAGACGTAGATAATATTCCACTCTGTTCAAAACTAGCAGGTATCGTGGTCATCAGAACTTTTCAACCAAGGTAGTAATATTCTTTGAGCTGTACTTCCGAAGATTAAAAGTACTTCTAAAAATCTGAAGTTCAGGTAGGAGGCACTTGTAGTCTGTGTGACATATGGACCTGTTTCAGTAAATGCACTATGACTTGGTCACTGATTAAATAGAAGAAATGAAGGATGAAAGGATGAGGAAAAGATGCTTTCAAGGTTTAGGCCTGAAAATGTGGAAGTGAATGTAGTTTAGGAAATGATGTGCTCAGTCTGAGTTAAAGCGTCCCATTGGGCAGTTAAAAATGGGTTGAGAGAAATATTAAAGTCAGTGATTTGGGAGACATCTAGATATGTTAATAACAGTGACTATTTATGATTGCTTATATTTCAGATTCTATGCTAGGAGTTTAATATACATTACTATTTTTAATCATTTAATCCTAATGTGGTAGGTATTCATACAAATATATTTTCATATGTATACTCATATTCATATTTAGATACATATATATGAAACTGATCATTTGTGAAGCTAAGTAATTTAATAATTACTGCTCAGTTTCTCTAGACTTGGATTTCAACCTTTATCTGTATAACTGTGAAGCCTGCATATTCTTAACTCCCAAGCATTCCTATCTCTTATGATAACGGTTTACATTTTGAATGAAGTGAAAATCAGAGACAATAAGCAAGGGCTTGAAGAAAAAAGAGAAAGGAATTTAAGATAGAAGGAGGTGTGTAGGGGAAGGAATGCCCATGTGAATGAGGCCAAGATAGAAACTCAAACAGGAACAAAGCTCTCCTGTGAATCTCAAGAGATCCAAGGCTTGGGACAGGCCTGTATGAAGCCCAGGGAGGGCAGTTCTTTCTATAGCAAACCTTTTTATCCACTCTGTATAACCAGACTCTCCAAAATGTGTGAGTGTGAAGTGAGGTGTGTGCATGTGTGTGTATAAGTATGTGAGTGTGTATCAAGATGGGCAGAGAATCATTTTTCAGCACAGAGGAAATATTTCCAATAAAATTAAGTACTGCTGAATTACAGCAAACTATTGTGGGTGCTGAAATTTGCATTGGGTTCCTAGACGTGATCAGATGAAATGCTTTCAAAATTTTGCTGTAAAATATATCTGACGACTAAAATAAATTTAAGCCTTCCTAGTTTTCATAAGAAAAAAGAACTTTCAGAGTCTGAAAAGTTGCCCTGAGGTTAACACCAAAAATAATTCCTGGAGCCTAAGAGAACATCACAGTGAATGGTAGTATTAGAGCAAAAAAACAAGTTTTCAGTATATGTCTCCTTTTCCTACTTTAGTTTAAATCATTTAATTGCTAAAAGTTTTATTTATGAAATTTCCTTTCATACAGTTTTTTTTCTATAACTCTTTGTGATTCAATTTTATTTGCTTTAACATGTCTACTTCAAAGCATAGCTAACTCTAAGTTTGTATTGTCAGGTACTTTATTATTTGAAATGTAAAAGTGCTCCTTTCAGTCACTCTCTGTTCCCAAGTGATCTTAGTCTGTCTTTAATCTACTCCCTGTCCTCTATAAGGCCGCTCTATGGGGGTCCTAAATTGGATCAGATTTTGTCCTTACAGGCCAATTAGCTCAGGCTTTGATCGCACAAAAAGAGAAACTAAAGATCAGCCTTGTCCTTCTGGAAGCATCCCCTTTGGGACCTCTAAAAGAAGCTTTCTTTGGTTTCTTATTTTTCATTAAGAATTTAGCAATCTCTAATGAAAGAATGTTAGTTCTCCCAAGTCACTAACACCAACAAACTTTTATAATCCACCAAGAAGATTTTTACAAATATTGAAAAAAACAACAAATAATTATCGTTAGTAACTCTTACCTGGGTGCACTGGAGGTAAGTCTATGTTATTCCTTGTATTTACTTTTGGAAACTGAGGTCAAGATCTTTTTCAGGATGGGAGTTATTGACTTTTAATTCACTTTCTGATTTTTGGTTCTATGAAATATTACTCCGTTGGCCTTCAAAATCATGTCTAATGACATGAGTCGAGAGTTGCAAAATATAGCAGTTAGAAATGTGGGCAGTGTCTATCAAGAAGACATATTTTGTTGTCCAGAGCTATCAGATGGCTAGGAACCATTTCATATTGCCCAGACAATCATTCATCATGTTTTCTCCATTGAGATTTGCAGGTAACTTTTCCAAGTCAATCGTATTATGAGAATTTACCTTACATTTTACATCCTCCTAAGGGATCTAAGAAGTTTGAGCTTTTACCCATCTCTTCCCCAGTATGAAAGGCAAGAATTTGCCTGATACACTCTCAGAGTGACAACATGAAAGCAAAGGAGATTACTCTGTAAACTCCCTGTGAGACTTCCTGTTATAACAGGGCCACTTTGCATCAATTGGGAATGAAAGCATAATGCTATACTCCCTAAAGTGAGGCTGATGCGGCCTGATCCATGCAGGCACAGCTTGAGGAAGGCTATGGCTACATTGGAAGCGAAGGTTCATAACTCTCTGTGGCTGAACACCTATGGAGAAATCCCATTCAAACAAAATTTTTTTAAAAATGGATTATGTCTTTTTTATGATTAACAGTTCTTGCTGGGAATTAGATTTGTTTTCAGGAAAATAACTGGAAGACCTACTGCCGAAGTACCAATTCATATTCTGATATACATTTTTCACTGTACCCACCTTCCTATCACCTTCCATGTTTCTTAACTCTAAGGCAGAGAATCTACTTCTTTGACCTCAGGATTTATTAGTTAATGCTGCCTTAGGTACTGAAGAACAGACAAAAAAATTGTGACGAGAACATTTTTACTTCATGGAGAAGGATTATTCATTCTATTTAGGTTTGGCATAAAGTGTTTAGAAAGTTTTTGTTGACATTTTATGTTGTGTCATTTGTGTGTGTGTAGAAGTGCGTGAGCATTCCCACTTTTGAATTATGAGAGATACATATTTAAAAATTACGAATTTAAAACTGGTTTATAAATGTGATTTAGTAATTCAGAACAACGGAATTCTGTCCTTGAACTTTGCCTGTTATGGTCAAAGCTGCTGTTCTAAACTGAAGTACTCAGTGTGATATTGCTCTACTCTATTTTGCCAAAGATCGTTTTACAATTTTCAAAGAGTCGTGTATTTAAAATAACAACAATGATCAACAACAGCAATAAAAAATGGTAGCTATGTGAGGTGATGGAAGTGTCAGCTAAACATTTTATGGTAATCATTTCACAATATACATGTATATCAAATCATCATGTGATACATTTTAAGCTTAAACAATGTTACATGTCAGTTATATATTAAGAAAGCTGGAAATAATGAAAAAATAACATCCAGGATTAGCATGAAGACTAAATGAGATATGTATTAAAAATATTTATTATAGCTGTTGGGACATAGCAAATGCTTAATAAATGTGCTATTATTGCTATTTAAACTTAAAAAAATAAAATAACAACAATCAGTAAGCAAACAAGATAAACAAAAGTGGTTGTCACGCCCCACCCTGTCCTAGGCACATGGAATGGAACCAAGTAGGGAAGTACCACACAAAAAATAGGTCATTGATTGTAGGGAAATTCTAGAGAATCAATTACTAGGAAATCATTTTTGTAATATAATGTTTTTGGATTTATATTTTTCCAAAAGTAGGCCCAAAATTCATACTACATATGAAATAATCTAATGTCTAAAATAGTGTTTATTATATATCTGATAATGTACAACTGTATGAGGACGTTAAGTTGGACTCTTCCAAGTGTTCAAGAATGACAGATTAAGAAAGCTAACACCGAAAAGCAATAAACTACCCACATGCTACATACTGCCGCCCTTGAGATTTCAGACACTTGCAGAATCTGCCCAACCTCTACTCACCCATGACACCCTACACAGTCGACTATCAGTCTATTTAAGAAGACTGAGGAAGAAAGAAAATTGAGTGCACCTTGTTGAGAGGACAGTAATTAGGAGAGAATCTATCTTCCTGGCTGGAAATGCTCTGGTCAGGTTGGGGAGGTGGGGTGCTGTCTTTGAGGAATTGTTCTTACATGTTGCCTTACGTAGGGAAAAATTGACATCTGAATTAACATCTCAAGTACATAGGTTAAGATACAGAATTTGACAAGACCTCACCACCATGCAGAAAGGAGAATTGGAGGCCTTCTATGAATGGAAAAATTGAAGGAAAATCAGTATACTTCTCTCTGAGAGTGTTCCTGGGCATCAGGAAAAGCAAGAGTAAAGCTTTAAATTACCCCCAAGAACACCATGCACACAAACTATGGGGAGCCTATTAGTACCAGGGTAAACCAGACTAAATTAGAAAACAGGGTCACATCCCACATCCACAGGCAACCAGTTATGTACTACACCTTCCTCTTCATTTCTCTTCTCTGCTTTCACCACTGGAGGAATTTGTCCACAAAAGAAAGTGTAGCACAGCTCAGCTGTTCCTCTCTTCATCTAATCCCATCTAACCACAAATATAAATTGCTATGAAGCATGGATAGGGAAGACTTTGAACCAGCTATATTATTGGGCAATGTTATTTAAGTGTGCAAAAAAACATATGGAATCTCGTGAAGTGTCACCAAGAATGAAAAGGGGACTTTATTATACCATGATTAAAAGCAACGTAAAGGGCTTCCCTGGTGGTCCAGTGGCCCCAACTACTGAACTCGCGCGCCTCAAAGAGAGCCCGCGTGCTACAAACTACACAGCCCGTGCACCCTGGAGCTTATGAGCCACAATTAGAGACGAGAAAACCCGCACACCACAACTAGAGAGAAGCCCGGTGCCTCAATAAAGACCCTGCATGCCGCAACTAAGACCCGACACAGCCAAAAAAATAAATTAAATAAATAAATATTTTTTAAGAAGAATGTAAAGGGGCTTCCCTGGTGGCGCAGTGGTTGAGAGTCCGCCTGCTGATGCAGGGGACACGGATTCGTGCCCCGGTCTGGGAAGATCCCACATGCCGCGGAGCGGCTGGGCCCGTGAGCCATGGTCGCTGAGCCTGCGCATCCGGAGCCTGTGCTCCGCAACGGGAGAGGCCACAACAGTGAGAGGCCTGCGTACCGCAAAAAAAAAAAAAAAAAAAAAAAATTTAAAGACTTATTTTTTAAAAAAGCAACCAAAGTCGCAGCTCTGTGTTTATATTTCAAAGAGTTGAAATTCCTTAATAAACCAAGTACACATGGCATCTTTCTCCAAATTTCTAGTTTCTTTGGACCATTCTGATGATCTTACTGTCCAAGATCTTTGTTTCGTTTGTAAGGGGCAGAGAGTCAGGATTTAAACTGTATGTGTTTCTATTCTTTGCAACCAAAAGTGCCTAAATAAAACCTGTGTAATATATTTTTAAAATATTTTCTTCAAAGAATGGTTCTAGACATGCTAACAATTATGGAAATAAATATCAAAAAGAAACACAACAGAAAGAGTATCTAAGTGATAACAACCTATACAGTTGATGAAATTATGGACAACTTCTTTTTCATATTTCTATCCCCCCAAATTATATAAAAATAATAAGTAATAATAATTAGCAATAATTAAACATTTATTAAATGTGAGACACTATTCTAAGTACTTTACATATATTTGTTCAACTCGTCACAACAATCCTAAGAGACAGGAAAAACATCATTATCCTTATTTTGTGGATGATGAAACTGAGTCCTGTAGAGATTATGTGACATTTCCAAGACCATACAGATAATAGTTAACAAAGCCTGAATTTAAACTTAGGAAATATTACTTCAGAGGTATGAGCACCAGATTTATTTAAGTGTGCCTAAGTCATCAAGTTCCATTTATCTGGAAAAGGTGTCAAGAACTGAGAAGTTTCCAAGATTTTATCCTAGTTGCAGGCTAACAAGTTAGTCTTGCCACAGTTTCATGGCGGAAGGCATGAGACTCCTGGGTCAGAGACAAAGGACATTTTCTTACCCAGAGCAATAGCAGTAGCAAGGACATCATCATTTTTCTTGTGTCAGTTTTTTGGACCGATTTTCACAGGACGACATGAAGACATTCAGGGGACACCTGCACATTTGATGGACTGCTTTACAGAAGAGAAATTCTGTGCTCATAATGGACAGTAAGTGTGCCTGCGCATTGCTCCAAGGGGAGAGACTATCTCTAATTTCAAAGGCTGTAACTTAATCTGCCCTGTGCTCAGAGGGAGAGACTACATTTCTTCCTTCCAAGGTTGCTCACTATACAAACATTCTGAAAAGATATTCTGAGACAAACAACATCAGTGCCTCTCCTCATAGATGCGCAGAAACATGACAGAACATGGAGAATTGTCTCCTAATAAAGTTTTGTACCCCATTAACAATGGGAATATCATAAAAATGTTACAATTAGTAATACATTTGGGAGGGAATTTAAGAGTTAAACTTTTCTTAGGATTTTTTTTTTTTTTTTGCCAATCACAACAAAAAATAATTGTTTTGCTTTGTGCTGTATTCATACTGGATTGTTTACATTTGTTTTCCCCAGTCAGTATGTCCCCTTTCCTTTTCTTCATCTTTTCAACACAGAGGGAATATCACATCCACCTTAGTGGAGACTCAGGCTTTGGACTTTGAAATAAATCTCCAGGTGTAACTGACATTTTCTCTGGTTGAGAAAGATTACTCTATTTCCATTATAAACTATGTGATATTTTATAATGAGTCTTATACCAGCATTGCTGAGTTTCAACTAGCTTTATGAATTCAAATTGACTTTCTTTTGCTGTTCAATGATGTTCAATATAAATACCAATATTATGATATATTTAGTATAATTATTAATGATTTGGAATTTGATAGATACTGTAGAAGCCTGAAAGCATTAATTATTTTAATGGGGGCTTATATTTTTATAAAATATTTAAAATAAGTATGCTTAAAGATAAAAAGAGTTGAAAATAATACTGTCCAAATAATACTGTCCAAATGAAATAATACTGTCCAAAGCCAAAGAGAAATCAGACAAGGCTTAAGTGAAACAAGTAAGAACGCTGATGAGATAGCTTTCTTAAAAGGACCATAGGAGGGGCACATGAGAATATATCTTGGAACTATGAATGGAGTTGGTATATATTTTTAACTTCAGTATTCTATTATGAATCAATAGTCATAACTGCTTATGACTGCATAGGTCTTTCGATTTTACCAAGCATGTTCACAGGAATTTTCCCTCAGTCCTCGCAATAAAATAATGATGTATGTGGTGTGAGCGCTTTTTATAAAAAGAGAAATTGAAGCACAGAAAGTTTATATAATTGTACCAATATCACATGTGGCTGAATAGCAGCCATGAGATTCATCTCTAAATCATCTGAGAAAAACAGGAGAGTAATATTAAAAAGCACAATATATATAGCAAAAGCCCTGGATTTTGGCTTTTAATGGCGTAGGTAAATCATGATTGCCTGTGTTTATAACCTTTGCACATTACCTTCCCAAAAGATAGTTTGCAAACAGAATTATTTTCTTTTCCTATTCCTAATTGTACCAAAGTTTGGGGATTAATATAATGGTCTCACAGAATATAAAAGTTAGGGAAACTAGTAGACGTTCAAGACTTTAGGGTCAAGGGGTTCCTCAACTTAACATCAGAATCTCCTGATGAGCTCGAATAATTATTGGGCCTGCTCCCTGGATATTTTGGTTCACTCTACTTGGAATGGGGCTATAGAATTATAATCTTTTTTTTTTAAGTGGTTTTTTTTTTATATTCACAGGGATTCTGATGATTAGAAGGCATCTCCCCTCTAAGGGAACCCTCTTGCACTGTTGGTGGGAATGTAAATTGATACAGCCACTATGGAGAACAGTATGGAGGTTCCTTAAAAAACTAAAAATAGAATTACCATATGACCCAGCAATCCCACTACTGGGCATATACCCTGAGAAAACCATAATTCAAAAAGACACATGCACCCCAATGTTCATTGCAGCACTGTTTACAATAGCCAGGTCATGGCAGCAACCTAAATGCCCATCAACAGACAAATGGATAAAGAAGATGTGGTACATATATACAATGGAATATTATTCAGCCATAAGAAGGAATGAAATTGGGTCATTTGTAGAGATATGGATGGACCTAGAGGCTGTCAGACAGAGAGAAGTAAGTCAGAAAGAGAAAAACAAATATCGTATATTAACACATATATGTGGAACCTAGAAAAATGGTACAGATGAACCACTTTGCAGGGCAGAAATAGAGACACAGATGTAGAGAACAAACGTATGGACACCGGGCGGGGGGGAAGTGGGCAGAGGGGGAAAGTGGGCAGAGGGGGTGTGGTGGTGGTGGGATGAATTGGGAGATTGGGACTGACATATATACACCAATATGTATAAATTGATAACTAGTAAGAACCTGCTGTATAAAAAAATAAATAAAATTAAATTTAAAAAAAGACGGCATCTCCCCCAATATGGTACATTTAGGAATTGTCTCCATTATCTGGCTCTGCAATATAATCTTTTGGTTAATTAGTGTGTAAACTGAGAACACTGATATTTCACAAGGCTTATGTTTCTGTATTATGTCTTTATTGTTTGCTACGTTCTTATAAATATACATATCTATCAACTCATATGTAAGTATGAAAATGTATGGGTTTTTAAAATTTTAATTTATTTATTTTCGGCTGCGTTGGGTCTTCGTTGCTTCACGCGGCGTCCTCTAGTTGCGGCAAGCGGGGGCTACTCTTCGTTGCAGTGCGCAGGCTTCTCCTTGCGGTGGCTTCTCTTGTTGCAGAGCACGGGCTCTGTACGTGGGCTTCAGTAGTTGTGGCTTGTGGGCTCTAGAGCTCAGGCTCAGTAGTTGTGGCCCACGGGATTAGTTGCTCTGCGGCATGTGGGATCTTCGCGGATCAGGGATTGAACCTGTGTCCCCTGCATTGGCAGGCAGACTCTTATCCACTGCGCCACCAGGGAACCCCCCCCTTTTTTTTTTATACTCATATGGTAGGAAGAGCTGACCTGGGTTTAAATTTCACATATACCTATGATTAGCCATGTGATTTTAAATAAATTAGTTAACCTATAAGGCTTTCAGTTTTGTGAGTTTTAAAAGGAGGATACTATTAACAATCCCACAAATTTGTTGCGAAGTTTGAGTAAGAAAATGCAATCAAAGTGCTTGGGACATAGCTGATGTTCAATAAATTTTAATGATAATTTTAGCATGTCATAGCCATACTTCATCAAAAATACCATATTAATAATCAAACACAAAGTGTTCAAAGAATCTTTTTAAAATTTGTAACATCTCATTGGCAACAGTTATATGGATATACTATATTTGCCAACCTAGTAAATGGAAGCATCTCAATACCTATAGGCTAATTTTGCTTCTCAAGTTAAGAGGGAAAAGTCTTACAAATATGTACTCATTTCTTAAGCTGTATTTATAGCCTGGCCAGTGTCTGCACATTTAGATACAGCTGAGCTCCCATCTTGAGAGAAAACGATCTCTGCAGACTGAGAAAGTGGCGATTACTATTATCAGGCACACAGCTCTTTGTTGGTACTGGTATTCCTCTGTTACTCTGCTTCCTCTCCTGACTTGATCTCAATCTGATGTGTTCTTTCAGTTTATTGAGGGGTAGGATCTTAGCTACAGATTAGATTAAATTTTTGATAAAACAATTTGAAAACACTTTTTCTTATACTTGGAATAGTTATGTAGAGGTGCTCATAAGATCCTTTAGTTTGGTATCGAAATTTGGATGAAAATGAGTTGAGCTGTTTTTTCAGTGTACTACTTGTGACTATTGCCTTACTAAAATGAAAAAATTTGTTTTGAAAACTTGGGTCTTTCTCTTGAGTTCATGAATGATTGGTGAAGTGGCCTTTATGTGCAATATACTGTGGGTTGCAGAAACAGCAACTTTGGTCCTTTGTGAGACCGAGTTTTACTACTGAGTTCCCCATAAATATCAAGTTATAAATAAACTGTGCCTCACAAGTGCTTCAACCAATTCCAGGCTGCTCTCTAATTGGCCTGCCACAGATGGCTATAACCAAATAACTAACAATTATATTACTCCATTGTTACAAATTTACTCTGAAAATAGCAAGGCACATGCGGCTTTTGACAAGAGGCTGCAGAAGCAAGGTGTAGAACGACTTGGTAATTGGTAAATATTAAACGATGTTTTAATTCAAAAGTATGCTGTTTCTTCTCTTGAAATACAATTCTAACAGTCACTGTCAGCAATGTGCTGATTTGTTGGACCTTGTGTATTATGCTTGGATTTATATAAATGCACATAAATACAAACAAGGTTAAAATGGAAAACGCAGGGGAAGAGTATTATAAAATACTGCTTTGGATCCCTGTTTCATGCAGATATTATAGGCGGGACTGTCCTGATGTGATCTTTCTAGTCATCTCAGTAACTAAATTCCCTTGAAGAGGATGAGAGAGGAATAATCTTAAGTCATGTTTTATGCTTTGGTGTGATTTTGTATAGTTACAAGAATGTTATTGTAGGTGCTAAGCATGAGTTAGTAAATACACTTTTAATAAGAAATGAGGAACTTGAAAGAATTAAAGGAACAAGGTTTACATATGTATAACCCAGTTTTTCAGTCTGTGGGTTGGAGAATAGTTCTGGTAAGTCTGTAGAAAGTCGCCTTGCGTCTGCAAGCAGAATTTCATGAACTAAATTGCATATTCGGCCACACCTGCTCCATTACCTAATATTTCTCATACTTACTGGACCCTTGTTCTTTACCTAAATAAAAATTAAGGCAGAAGGGTATACTTCCTTTTCATTTGGAAGATGTATTTATCAAACAGGGAAATAAACGGCAAAGAGAATAGCCTTTGAGTCACTACCGCCTTTTTTTAACCTCTTCTACAAAAGTACGACATTGTATCTATTCAATGATTTCATTAAGAGCGCTTCTAAGAAACTTTTTGTTTTGTTTTGTTTAGTTTTGTTTTTAATTAAAACTTAGAGAACTCTTTAAACACACTCCTAATTAACACCTACATTCTTGCTTTTAGGCTAGACGGAGACTAACAACGTCTGGGGCATTTGCAAATCTCAGCTTGCTTCACATTTTTTACGGGTTGCAGTTCTTGTGACCAGAAATGCATGTGAAAGCAAATTTATTACAGTCAGAGAGGAGGAACAGTTAAACTAAAAATGATCTCTGATTGAGAATAGCAACATTGGATGTCTGACATCTGCTTCTCTAGTTGTTTTAAAACTCAACATAGACGAAGCATTTTAAATCATAATGAATAGCGTATTCTCAATTCAAGGCATATGATTATCAAAAATTCAGAAGCTTCTTTTTACAAGATAACTAATTTTTAAATAGACAACCATTAAGATACTTGGCAAAAACTGAGGAGTTCATATATGTTATGTCTTGAAATGTTTTGAATTCCAGCTGTTTCTTTTTCTGTTCTTAGTAAGAAGACTGTGTCAAAATTCTGGATACATTCATACAACCTATTACTAAATAAAGAACATTTGGGGGATGCTTTCATGGGGTTTGAAACAATAACTTCTACTTCTGCTAGAGTAAGTCCTTACCAAAACAAATATTTTTGATAGTGTGCTTTTTTTTTTTTTTTTTTTTTTGCGGTACACGGGCCTCTCACTGTTGTGGCCTCTCCCGTTGCGGAGCACAGGCTCCAGACGCGCAGGCTCAGCGGCCATGGCTCACGGGCCCAGCCGCTCCGAGGCATGTGGGATCCTCCCGGACCGGGGCACGAACCCGTGTCCCCTGCATCGGCAGGCGGACCCTCAACCACTGCGCCACCAGGGAAGCCCCGATAGTGTGCTTTTGATTGATTAGAACTTTATTATGTTTTATAAATTATTACTAAAATGCTAATAGTGAACATAGTCATTACTGTTTATGATTACTTAAGAGCCCTCAGTTGCTTATTATGCTCGTACAATAATTTATTACAACTTTGTGGGAAGTTATATATAAAATGAGTAATATATTAAATCCTAATTTCCATTCTAATATCAAGTGACAAAAATCTTCTGAAGGTGATGAATTTTTGGTGGCACCAACCACTGTCACACATTCTAGTAAAGTGACATTTTTAGAGAGACTTTGAGAAATAGAATGAAAAATTACGAAGGAAAATCATTTTCTTCATATAGGAAAAACTGCTGGGTGTAATTAAGAGAAAAAAGAGCCTTCAGCTGAGATGTCTGTTTACATGTCTGTTATCTGCTGTGAAGTTCTCATGGGATTTTTAGTAGATTACTAAACTATGATATACTTCAATTTATTCATTCTTAAAATATTTTATAAATGCAACCTTCCTACTTCACAGGACTGTTAGGATCAAATGAGATATTTTGTTAGACATTTGAAAGTGTTGTACTGATTTCTGTGGGGTGTGTGCGTGCGTGTGCGTGCGTGCGTGTATGCGCGTGCATAAACGAGTGTGCGTTTGCTGGTGTTGTTATGATATTTAACTACTCCCTGGCTAAGAATGTAACACGGTTTCTAACTTATTTAAGTAAACCATCATACTTTGGAGTATTGAGATTATAACTGATGCAACTTCTGAGTTTTAAAAATGTGACAGACAATGTACTAGATGCATTATAATCATTATCAATTAATAATAATGAAGATTAATAATATTAATTATTAATGAAGATTAATAATAATGAAGATTAGTTAACACAAGTAAATTATATGCAAGTTTTAGTGCTGATAAGAGCTAAGAGTTCAATAATGTTTGTTATTATGTGATTTAATTATCAAATCAATGCGGTGGAATAGATTCTAAAATTGCTCTTTTTGGCTGGGGAAACTGGGGGTAGAAGATGTTAAGGAAGTTGGCTGAGGTCAAGTTGTAAGTGTCAGGAACTGGCTGGGCTGATTGTTAAACCAATACTCTTAACTGTTATATTCTGCTAACACTCTAAAAGTATTCACTTACTCTTTGAAATTACATACAATAAAATTGCTTATTGTCATTGGGATTATCTTACTTCACCTAGAGTACTTACATAGCAATCTAAAATGATTGGGTACATAAAAAAGTTAAACAGAAATTCCTAAAAAGGGTGGCTGACCCGTCAACGTAAGAAAATGTGTACTGTGGGGTTCTATCTACGATCATTAGGTAATGTTTAGGTGAATTTGGAAACTGCAATTTTTTTAGTGACCTTAAGGATTTTGTGTGAAGAAAGTATCATTCAGAGGTTCATCTGGTTTTTAGTATTAATATTTGGTGGTGAATGGAATCTAACTAAAGCACAGATGGAGTACAACTCTAGATTAGATTGATTTGCCCCTGACATTAGGAGCATCCTGACAGGAGAAGGATATGTCCTTGCTTGGGATACAAAGTGCTGTTTTGTAGCATATGGAGAAGTAAAATATAAGACTTTAAGAAGACAAAAGGAAGGAGCAGGATAAATGGGAACGTACTCTTGTTTATAATGTATTCTAATAATTTTAAAGGTGTATTTTGATAAATTAAAGATAAATTTTGTGTTCTCTAGGAGAGCACATAAAAGATAATACAAAAGATTATAGATAAAATGTAAATGGAGGAGATAAAATAGAAAACCACAAAATACTCGATTAATCCAAAAGGTAACAGGAAAAGAGAAACAGAGAAGCAAAGAATGTTTGGAATAAATTTAAAAAAAATGATAGACTGAAATATAATCATATCAATAATTACACTAAATGAAAATAGAATAAACAGGCCAATTGGCAGACAAATGCCAGATTGGATAAACAAGACTCAGCTGTGTGCTATGTATAAGTAAAAAATATTTAACTGTAAATATGTAAAGAGGTTTAAAGGAAAAGAGTGAAAAAGCTATATCATGCAAAAATGAGTATAAGAAAACTGTTATAGCTATATGAATTTCAAATAAGATATATTTCAAGCAGAGTGTCTATTACCAGAGATGAGTGCATTTCATAATAGTAAAAGGATCAAATCAAATTCTAAGTATAGTTGTACCTGATAACAGAATTTTAAATACATTAAGCAAAAGTTGATAGAAATAAAGCAAGGAATAGACACATCCACATAGTTTGGATTTCAACACATATCTCTTGTAGTAGAACAAGTAGACCAAAAAATAAAAAAAGCTTGACCTTATTGGCATTTATACAGCACCCCACTGTACAACTGTAGACTGCACATTTTTTTTCTTAAGATCACAGGAAACACCCACCAAGTTAGACTATATTCTTAGCCATCAGGTGTCTCAATTAATTGCCAGAAATTAAATTATACAGAGTATATCTCAACTTGATTATTATATTAGAAGTCTTATGGTTTCATGATTATATTCTATTTTTAATTTACTATAATATTGAAAGTATAAAATCCTTAAGAAAAAGATTTAACAAAAGTGGCAGAGAAATATTAAGGAAATAGAGACTTAAATAAATGGTCATGGATTGGAAGAGTCAGTAGTATTGAGTGTACATTCTCCATAAATGTATCTATAAATTCAACAGAACACCAATCAAAATCCCAGTAAAAGTTTTTGAATAAATTAATAACCTATTCTAAAATTTACGTGAAGAACAGTTTTGAAAAAAGTAACATTTGGAAGACTTACACTACCTGATTTCAAGATTGTAATACATCTACAGGAGTAAGAACAAGAAATAGATCAAGGCAACAGATGGAGAGCTCAGAAATAGACCTACACATATCTGGCTAATTAATTTTGACCAAGGTACCACTTCAATTCAGTGAGAGAAAGGAGAGTCTTTTTAACAAATTGTGCTAGGTAAAGTAGATATCCCTATAGAGATGAGCACCTTGACCCTACCTCACCCTCTGCACACAAAGAAAGCTTTCCGTTGCTCATGGAGCTAAATTTAAAGACTAGCACTATAAAGCTTCTAGAAGAAAATGTGGAAATATATAAATACATAACCTTGAGATAGGCAAAGATTTCTTAGTAGGATTCAAAAATTTCTAGCCATAAAAAAAAACAAACATAATAGGAGTTTATAAAAAAAGCTTAAATTTATGCTCATCTAAAGACAACATTAAGAAAATGAATATGTAAACCACACATTGAAGGAAAATATTAGCAATATATCCATCTGGAAAAAGGACTCATATTCAAAAAACAAAGAACTCCTATAAATCAATTATTTTAAAAACTAAGGAAAAGTTAAAAAGCCCAGTTTGAGGAGGGGCAATGGATAAAAAAGTGGAATAGGCATTTCGCAAAATAAGATACAGAAAAGGCCAACAAACATACGAAAAATTGCTCAATATCATTAATCATGAGGACAATGCAAATTAAAGCCACAATGACATACTGTTTTTCATCCACTGACAATAAAATGTTGGGGAGAGTGTAGAGCAACTAGAATGCTCATAGGTTGCTGATAGGAAATGTAAAATGATGTAAGCACTTTGGAGGACTCTTTATAATATTTTATAAATCAGATATATATCTACCCTATGACTAAGCAAGTCTACTCCTAGATATTTACCAAGGGGAATTGAAAGTATATGTCCACAGAAAGATTTATAAGCACTGGTTATAGTAACTTTAGTCATGGTAGCCCTGAACTGGAAACAGCCCAAATATCCATGAATAGGAGAATGGATGGACAAATTGTGGTGTCCCCATATCATGGAATACTGCTGAAGAATACAAAAGAAATTAACTCCTAGAGTATGACAACATCATAGATTAATCTCAAAAATATAATGTTATTTTGGAGATGACTCCTTTGTCAGTTGTCTCCTTTGCAAATATTTTCTCCCATTCTGAGGGCTGTCTTTTCGTCTTCTTTATAGTTTCCTTTGCTGTGCAAAAACTTTTTTCATTAGGTCCCATTTGTTTATTTTTGTTTTTATTTCCATATCTCTAGGAGGTGGGTCAAAAAAGATTGCTGTGATTTATGTCAAAGAGTGTTCTGCCTATGTTTTCCTCTAAGAGTTTTATAGTGTCTGGCCTTACATTTAGGTCTTTAATCCATTTTGAGTTTATTTTTGTGTATGCTGTTAGAGAGTGTTCTAATTTCATTCTTTTACATGTAGCTGTCCAGTTTTCCCATTAAAACAGCTCACACAACTTAATATCAAAACAAAAACAAACAGCCCAATCAAAAAATGGACGGAAGATCTAAATAGACATTTCTCCAAAGAAGACATACACATGGCCAACAAACACATGAAAGATGCTCAACATCACTAATTATTAGAGAAAGGCAAATCAAAACTACAGTGAGCTATCACCTCACACTGGGCAGAATGGCCATCATCAAAATACCTACAAACAATAAATGCTGGAGAGGGTGTGGAGAAAAGGGAACCCTCTTGCACTGTTGGTGGGAATGTAAACTGATAAGGCCACTATGGAGAAGAGTATGGAGGTTCCTTAAAAAACTAAAAATAGAACTAGCATATGACCCAGCAATCCCACTACTGGGCATATACCCTGAGAAAACCATAATTCAAAAGGACACATGTACCCCAATGTTCATTGCAGCACTATTTACAATAGCCAGGACATGGAAGCAACCTAAATGTCCCTCAACAGAGGAATGGATAAAGAAGATGTGAGATGTATATATATAATGGAATATTACTCAGCCATAAAAAGGAACGAAATTGGGTCATTTGTAGAGACATGAATGGGCCTAGAGACTTTCATACAGAGTGAAGTAAGTCAGAATGAGAAAAACAATATCTATATTAACGCATATACGTGGAATCTAAAAAAATGCTACAGAGGATCTTATCTGCAAAGCAGAAATAGAGACCCAGATGTAGAGAACAAAGGTATGGATACCAAGGGAGAAGGGCAGGGTGGGATGAATTGAGAGATGGGGATTGACATATATATACTATTGATACTATGTATAAAATAGATAACTAATGAGAACCTACTGAATAGCTCAGGGAACTCTACTCAGTGCTCTGCAGTGACCTAAGTGGGAAGGAAATCCAAAAATAAGGGGATATATGTATACATATAGCTGATTCACTTTGCTGTATAGTAGAAACTCACACAACATTGTAAAGCAACTATACTCCAATAAAAAATTTAAAAAACATAATGCTAAACAAAAATAGCAGAATCAAAGAGAACATGCTATACCATGTTATTTATATGAGTTAAAGAACAGGACAAAAAATATGCAGGGGCTTTCCTGGTGGCGCAGTGGTTGAGAGTCCGCCTGCCGATGCAGGGAACATGGGTTCGTGCCCCGGTCCGGGAAGATGCCACATGCCGCGGAGCGGCTGGGCCCGTGAGCCATGGCCGCTGAGCCTGCGCGTCCGGAGCCTGTGCTCTGCAATGGGAGAGGCCACAGCAGTGAGAGGCCCGCGTACTGCACAAAAAAAAAAAAAAAAAATTTGCAGTGATAGAAATATGAACAATTAATGCCTCAGGGGAGAGAGGGTTGACTGGAACGTTGCGATGGAATTCTCTAGAATAAAAAGTTTTCTGTCTTATCTTGCTTGATGGCTACATGTGTATAATTAGCAAAACTCATTGAACTGAACATTTGATAAAGTATAACTATCTTTATTCATATAGGACATGATTATGAATAAAGAAATCTCAGTGTGACCTACCAAAAAATCCAACTGAATTAATAAGTAAGTTTATCAAGGTTGTAGGATATAAGATCATTAAACAAAAGTAATTCTTTCGTATAATCTAGTAATATATAATTAGAGAATAAAATTATTAAAGATAAAATTTGAATAGATTAAGTCAAATTGTATATAAATTATATCTAAAATTTTTTAAATACACAAAAGTTTAAAATGTAC
Organism: Delphinus delphis; assembly: GCF_949987515.2. Taxonomy (NCBI): domain Eukaryota; kingdom Metazoa; phylum Chordata; class Mammalia; order Artiodactyla; family Delphinidae; genus Delphinus; species Delphinus delphis. Next base: position 29,761,732 of record NC_082686.1, read on the forward strand.
TTTTCCACAAAGGAAACAATCATGTCACCTGAAATATCTTAGGATGTTATTTTATAAAATATCCTTTGTAGTTTATTTTTTCAATGTTCTGAACAACCGATGTCATTATTTGTGACACAAAGAGTTTCTTGTCTGTAGCTATAAGATAACCTGAACCTTAGGTCAAAACCCTTCAAGTGAGAGAGTATAAAAGCCCATCTCCCCTAGAAACTAGTTACACATAACCACACTCTTCCCTCTACTCACAGATATCTGCTATGTCTACCTAAGACACTCCTTACTTGGGATTTTGCATGACCATAGCTCTGGAAATTTTCTTCCTTTTCCCCCTACTCGAAAAAGGGGACAAGCTATTCTCTATACTAATTTGTTTCTTACCTCGTCTCCCATTTTCCCAGGTACTAAACTATACAGTAACCTGAAATTCTTCACTCTGTTTTTACCGTCTCATCCCATGAATAGCCAAGAAATTTGTTCTCTCCTCCATTCTAGTAGTGGCTGTTTTAGTCTTCCGTTAAAATATACTTATGCCAATACTAACTTATTATTCTGACTCGCTCACTTACTAGAGTATAAGCTTCTGTATGATAGGGACATGTTCTCATTTATCTTTATAGAAGTCACAATAAATACATATTTATATGACTAATTATATAGGAAGTAGAGCATATTATGAAAATCATCAATTCCAACTTAAGGAGTAAGTTACATAGCTTTCCTTTAGGTTCAGATTATCTGGAAAGAGACAAAAAGCCAACTTCTAATGAGTAATTCTTCAAAAACATGAAACTGTCTAGGTTCAGATAATAGGGTTTAGCACTTGCAGTTTATTTAAGATGAAAGTTGATGCTGTTTAAATACCGAATGAGCCCTTTTAGCTAGAAAGGGTGCGTTAAAATTGAAAGACACTTTCATCTTGAAATGTAATAAGGAATGAGTTTCATTTGTGCAAGCATTTTTCTTACTGTGAATTATGGATACCTATTACGTTGTTTTGTATTGGGTATTTCATATTATTCTAGTCCTATGATAGCAAATACAAGTAAATGCTGAATATTATGGTTGTTTGGTTTATAGCATAAAATGAAACATAAAAACTCAAATGCTCTGGTGATGCTTATCACTGTTCATGTGATCCTCTTCCTCTTGATTTGCACAATGATAAGATGCTGCAAGCATGCTTTCCACTTAGATTGCTCAGACTTGGATTATTTTATCCTAAGTATAGTTTTTATCATGAGAAAGATATGTTTCCTATTATTTACTACGCTTTAGTATTCATATATTTCCTCTGATAACTCTCTTTGGTAACCATCTTCTTTTTTTATTTCCCAAGATTACCTTTAGTTTTTTTTTTTTTTTTTTCTTCTTGAGTGTTTATAACCTTTAAGGAAACCTTTAAAGAGGTTACTTTTTTTCTTTGATAGAAGGATCTACTGATAATAATGTTTTCAGTTACTTACCTGACTTTATTCAGAATATTTTAAAAAGCATTAAATTACATTTTAAGAGAATGATGTGGAAAATGATATTTAATGTCAGTGTGTATTACAAAAACACATAAGGGTATTTCCCAAACTCCAGTTTCTTCTAAATATAGACAGATCCTAGAAGATGTAGAATGTTTCATTCCCTTCTAGTTTAGTTTATTAACAGTAGCAACCACTTACTGAGCATACAACCTATTCCAGCATTGCTTTAAGCATTTGTGTTTATTATATTATTCAAGCTTCATAACAGTCACATGAGGCAAGTGTTATTATGTCATTCCAAAAATGGGAAACTGAAATATCAAGAGTTTGAACAGACTGAAGTAGCCAAGGCTGAAGTTAAACTCAGCTCTGAATGACTTCAAAGACTGCCCTCAACCATCTTCCTTATATATATTATATATATAATTTTCTATTTATTATGGATTCCCTCTCTATAAAGTGTTTTCAACATACTGATGAGGATAGGTTGGCATATTATTGCTAATAAATCCTGAAAATCTCCACCTTTCACAAAAATATTTACAGAGAGAGGGATCTCTGTTACAGAGATTATATTATCACATTATATATGAGTTTATATTGAGCCTGAGTACGCCCTGGAAACATGTTCCATGTAGTAGGCTCAGCTCCAATTTCACGCCAGGGCAAATCATAAGGCTCATAAATTTACGGCTACCCATGTTTGACTGAATTGGTTGAGAGTCTGCTATGGTTAGTCCATACCCTTGACCACCATAGTTCTGTATGAGGTTGCATTTGTATAATTGGGATGGAGACTTGTGCGTCCTGTCACTCATAGCAGAACTACTTTGCTTCCTAATGAGAAGTCTATCGGTAATACTTCTGAAGATGACTCAACCATGTGATTGGCCAGGATATGAATCCTTCTCTCTTTCAAGCTTAGTATATGGACCCAAATAGAGAACACATAAAGGGGAGCCCCTTTCTTCATTCCACCTTTCAGAAAATTATCCCTACTCCCCATCTTGAATTCAAGGTTATTTTTGAACAGTCTTATTTCAGGTATGGGGGTGTCCTTGCCTGCAGAAATAGAGAAAGGGAAGAAGTAATATATTAGGGAATCCTGGGGAAAATATTTGACTTTGGATCTGAAAGAGAAAGATGTAAGTTCTGTATGTGTAGGAATATCAAAGATTTCTATAACAAAGGGGGAAGTTAGCTATTTTTAAACAAGATAAACATACCCTTAATAAGGAATTGGAGGCAGATTCTAGCTGTCTATCAATATCATTTGTCCTTTCTTTCTTAACAAAGGAAATTTTTTTGTATTTCCAGGTTGACATTGTACTCAGCTTCAATGGTCAGCTTCCTAAACCTTTTTTAAGTAGGCATAGTCACATGATCCAGTTTTGGCTAACAAGATACAGGTAGATATCACTGGTGGGCCTTCTCGCAAAGCTTTTGAAAGGGGCAAAAATTGGCTGGAATATGCTTTCTGCCTTTTTCCCTTGGCCTTTCCCCTTTCTCCTGTATGGATGTATTGCTTGGAGATAGAACAACCATCTTATGAGCATGAAGATAAATACCAAACTCTACGCAGAGTGAGGTTCAAAGTAAAAGGAAGACATTGTGATGACATTGTGAAGCTCCTCTACAGATCTGAACTGCTTGCTCTAAGACTCTTTTTATAATGAGAAAAAAATAAATTCTGTTTGATTAAGTCACTACAAGGCATACCTCGGAGGTATTTCGGGTTCAGTTCCAGACTACCGCATTAAAGCGAATATCGCAATAAAACAGATCACATGACTTTTTGGTTTCCCAGTGCATGTGAAAGTTATGTATACTACATACTGTAGTCTAAGTGTGCAATAGCATATGTCTAAAAAATGTAAATAACTTAATTAAAAAATACTTTATTGCTAAAACGTGTTAACCCTCTTCTGAGCCTCCAGAGAGTGAGTTGTAGTAGTAACATCGAAAAATCGCTCATCACAGATCACCATAACAAATATAATAATAATGAAAAACTTTGAAATATTGAAAGAATTACCAAACTGTGACACAGAGACGCGAAGTGTGCAAATACTGGTGGAAAAATGGCACAGATAGACTTGCTCGATGCAGGGATGCTGCAAATCTTCAATTTGTAAAAAAACACAGTATCTGCAAAGCGCAATAAAATGAGGTACAGGTGTATAGCGCAGATGACACAATCTCAACAGATACAGCTAAGCTCTAACATCTTTTTCATTTACCGTATTGATACGTTGAAAACTGTATTGTTTTCAGAAGTGCTGGGGCTAGACTTCCTCTTGACCAGGGAACCTCAGAGACTGCAAAAAGAACAAGCTAAAGTGAGTCCTGACAATGCACTTGAGTGTTTTACGATACCAGCAAGCAGATGTAGCATGATATAATTACTTAAGTCTGGTTCTTCAGCAAGACTTCTTGTAGATCTCTGAAGGCTCCTTGGGCTCCACATGTGCTTTTCCAGTTTTAATGATTTTACCAATATTCAGCACAGTTTCAGTGGGACATTGATGAAAAAATAACAGAATCTTCTATTTATCCCAATTTAGCTGTTTCTGTACCTAAGAGTTCTTTATTTGTGAAGATTTAAACTGTTCTATGGGTGATGAAATTTTTATTGTATTTGTACCTCAAAGCTGGAGATAAAGTGTGAATAAAACAAAGGAAGACATAATGTATTTTCCTTAGAAAGCAAAAATTTTGAAAATTGCCCATAACCATAATTAAAGAAATGTACCAAAATTAATAACTACTCAAGAACCACATAATAATTAAACATGCTAGTTCAATCTCTGATTTCATACCAGAAATATGGTAAGAAATGCATAACCTCTATTTACCTTACTTAATAGAAGACTGGCTCCTAAACTAATATTTTCATAAGAAATTCATGATTTTGTCTTGAAATAAAAAACACCTACATATTTGTTAATATGAGTAACATCAAAAAGTAAACTGTCTTCATATGAAAAGGCTGCCATTCATAATGATATTTAAGAAAGAGTAGAATGTGCAAATTGAAAGCCTACTACTTTAAAAAACTTAGACTTATTACTGTTTGTAGACATTCTAACATTTTAAATCATTCTTTGCTGCTTGCTAAAAAATATTTATTCTCTTTTAAAATCTTGGAATATTTTATCTGTGTAAATGTATGAAATAAGTTTAATGCAGTAAGAAACACATTATTTATAAACTTAAGAAACTAGGTATTATAGACATCTTATTTTATTAATCATACTGATCATGATCGTAATTGGTCACTCAGCGTAGTGTAAATAGTATTTTATTAACTTGAAATCCTGAGGTCCAGAAATCACTAATCGGTTGTATTAAGTAAGGTGAATAACCTCTCAAGATTTCACTTTTCTCACTTGTAAAGGGAAGGAAAAGTACACTTCAACACTTCAGTAATTGATGCATACATATGTTAAAAGTATTGCTTTGAGCATATTCTAGATCTAAAACTTTGCAGATGTTACCCAGTGATTTTAGTTTGAAGAAATTATGGACACCATTTTGTGGGTCTGATCTATAGTCCTTGAAATATCATAACCCAGTGATTATGATTTTCCTTCCTTTTCACTTGCTGCTATTGGAAAGATATTAGTATGCAACCAAACTGGGGTAATTCCCATTTAACCATCCCAAACTTTCTCATCTTTTGCCTGAGGGCTGCTTCTTTCAACAGATGTTTATTGTTCCAGTCACTTTAAAGTATGCTGATGTTTTCTTGTCCTCCTTGGGGTTAAATCATAAGGCAGGACACCTTTATTTGCATTTTTGTTTAAGTCTGACATTTGAATAGCAATTACACTAAATAATATCTTTGACTTTGGGCTGCAGATGCGTTTGGAATCTGTGTGAACTATCTTGTTCTGATTACCGATAAATAGGTGAAGATATGTACAATGGTTAGCACTCAGTAATATCTATGATAGATTCTTCCCCTTCTTCTCACCTGCCAGCTCGCAGGTGTGTACACCCACACACACACACACACACACACACACACACACACACACACACATACACACACACAGAATCAGGGTGAGGTGTCCGTTAAATTTATAGTTCCACTCCTTGGCCTTATCTTGAACTCCTAGTACAACGGCTCTTTGCAATTCATCCCAAGAGGGACTATAAGAAAGTGATGGATGAATTGGCCTAAATCTATCTCTACTAATAGAAAGCAATTCAAAAATTAAGACGCTTCACACTTTAAACCAGTACTTTTATTATCCTATCTAAAGGATAACATAACAGCATCTTCATCATCAATGATCATCATCATCATCTTGAGGTGCTTAAGTTTGTTTGAAGATGAATTCAAGGACAGGTAGTTCTAATTTTTCATCATGCTGTGAATATGTTGTGCTCCTAGTTCTAGGGTTCTGATGATGTCTATGTAGCTATGATAATGTTCTCCACCTGATCTTTCTCTTAAGGTTGGTGAATTCGCTTGTAAAAAGCACTAGCCTGTATGTCTCAGAAAATCAGTTATTCTTAATGATACAAATATATGCTTAATAAGCTCCTTAGGGAGCCAATATTAATCAAAGGCTCAGAATGATCTGTAATTACCACATCAATTGTACCTGTGTTAGTGGATGATTCTAAAGTGCTTAAGTGTTCTTGAAATACTTTATTCTTTACTTATAATTTAAAATTTTTCTCCTGACACTTTTTTGAAATTTCTTAGCCCAAGATGTCATTGTCTTTCATCTGGACACTGCCCCTAGCCTTCTAACTTCTACTTCAACCTCAGTCATATACAGCTCAGAGAAACTTTTTTACGATATAAATCAAATCAGGTCTCTCCTCAGATTAAACTCCCCCAATATCTGCATCACACTAAAATTAAATTCAAGGTTTGATCCCTGCTTATGTTTCCTGGATCAATTCCTCCCACTGTCTCCCTAACATTCAATGTGCCAGCCACATCCGCCTTCTTTATGCTTCAAGTTTTCTCTCTCCTTGGGGATCTGCATGTGTCATGCCCTCTGCCTACAGTACTGCCCGATGACTCCTTGTCCTTTCAGTGTTAATACAATTGACATCTCAGAAACACCACCTCTGATTCCTGAATCTAAAATATGACCTAATTCAACCGATGTCTCTCGACTGTTTTCCCCTATTTTTACTTTATTTGTGGTATTCATTACTTTCTGAAATTTTTTTCATTGACATTTAATTATGACCTATCTCCCCTCATTAGACACAAGGTTCATGAAAGCAAGCACTTTTTGTTCAAAGCTATATTCCTAAAACCTGTAATAGTGACTGTCAAATAATATATATATATGATATATATATATATATATAAAACTAAACTGAAAAATAGGTGTTAGTTGGGATCCCTCTCTCATCTCTCCTTTTCTGACTGACTTATAAGGCTATCATTCATAAATTATTTTAAAATTCTACCTGGACTTTTATTATTTGTTTTATTATTTTTGTTATAATGAGAAATTTTATTAATGGGAGATATCTGTTCATATATGAAGTAGAACTTTCCAATCCACCAAAAACTTTGGGGGAAATGAGGAAACAATGGTGAATATTCTGAGGCCTGTACAGTGTCTCTTTTCTCTGGGAATTTCTAAACCTTTCTACCTTGCTGGCTTTCCCCCTTTGACAGTGTCTTTTTAAAGAAGTATCATGTTTGCATTCTAGTAGGAAGTACAACCTACTATGTAGGCTGCAGTTAGTTTGCATCTCATCTTATTCTAAAGAATCTCTACCTTTTTTAGTAAAAATTTGCTTGGCTTTATTTTCACCCCCAACTTATTTCCTCTTCCATTGTCGTCCTGAATGCCTCACTTGTTTTCTTTGTGAACCAACTCTAGGAGAGATTAAAGTAAGCCAGCTGAGTGATTTTCCAGTAAGAAACCACAATTCATTCTAATTACTTTGGAACTGAAACAAGTCACAGAGTCACAGGTGAACAGAGGAAAGAGCCTGTGGTTTGGCTTCTTGTGGACGGTACTCCCACCTGTACATGTAACTCGAAAGGAAACCTATCTTGGGCTCTGTGGTGTTCTCTGACAACTCATAAAAGAGGGCACCATATCCCTTTATTTATTTATAGGCTTCTTTTATATTTTGACCTGATGAAAACTGTGAGTCCTATACAGGTAGTTGGATTCCTTTTCACAACAATACAGAAAGAAAAATATTTGTTCTCCTTCCTCTGAACCTTTAATATGAGAACAATCATGTTTTGAAATTCTGTAAAAGATATGATGTAAGCTAATTGAGATTCAATTAGTACATCACATGCTTTTTGCTATGCAGAAGCTAACTGGGGATCTGTCTATTAGAAATTACTCATAGCTTCATGAGAGCTAGATGAATAGTAATTTAGACCTTGAAAGACATGCAAGACTATAAATGGAAGTAAAAGTGAAGCTAATGGAAGATCACCCAAGAACTTTCCAGAATTCCCTAGTGAGAAATTCTAATTTTTATATTTGACATTAGGGCTTACAATAATGACAAGACCCCAAGATTGAGTACAATTAGATCCATAAAATGCGTGGCAAATATCTTGAAAACTACTTATTAAACTGAACCTTTGAGCCGGATTTGTCTCACCCTCTTATAATGATTCATAACATGAGAAATTCTGGATTTACTTTTCTTTGTTATTAACAAGCAATATAATTCCATATTACGTATCTAATTATACATTACAGCCAAATGGATCTTTTCAAAACAAAAGACAAAATGTCAGTCCTCTGCTTGAAACATTGAGATGGCTTCCCATCTTCCTGAGAATTAATAACAAAGCCCTTACCATGGCCTTCTAGGTCCTCTTAGGATTCTCACCCATCCCACCCCTACTCTCTGCCCTGGTCACATTGCAGTCCCTCCCTTTGTTCATCTGTTCTAACAGCTGGCTCTACCTTTATGTTTGATAGCCATGCCATGTGGCCTCCCCACTTCCCAGGCCCTTTTCAGAGTCTGTTTCCTTCGCAGGAAATGTCTTTATTACAGATCCCTGTGGCTCCTACCTTCATCTCATTCTGCTCTGCTGGAGGGTCACCTTTTCAGAGAGATCGTCCCTGATTAAACTACCTAACGTAAAACACTCCTCTCCTCAGACCATCAATTCTGTATTCTTTATCCTACTCTATTATTCTTAGCACGTGCAACCTGTATTTTGTTTGTTTATTTTATTCTATATCTTTCCACTTAGAATGTTAGGTTTCCTAAAGCCAAATACTTTGGAATTTTGTTCATGACTGTACCTCTGATACATATTAGGTTACTCAGTGAATATCTGTCCACTGAATGAAGGATTTATGATCCTTTACCTTTGTGATTTATCTAAATCAGTTAATTGGGCATTCACTAATGAAGGACAACAGCGCAATAATTTTTGCATGAATTATTAGAGATTAGTCTTCATCTTATAATAATGCTATTGTTAAAATTACTTGCATAATATTAAATTTTAAAGAAATGTCCATGTCATATAATCCCTTGAAATTTAGTTATTTTTTTTACTGTATGAACAGCAAGTATTATGAAAAATTTTAGGTAATCATACACTAAAAAATATTCTATATCTGACCTCTTATATAAAAATATTTCTTCAAATAGTATTTAACATTAGCTTTGTTAAGCAGATAAATGATTATTAATAAAAAGAGCAATTTAGTTCAAGATTGCTTTATATAGCATTACTTTTTCAGCATTTTTTATTGCAGTCCAAGCAATGAAAATTGTAATCAAAAGCATATTTTATTTTAAACTGTAAGAAAATAAGATAATAGGATCACCCACACTGATGTTAGCCAAATTAATGTGCACCCAACATAGAATTTAAGCAGAAATAGATGCCATGAGCAATTTTACATAAATCTCTTTTTTTTTAATTTTTTTTTTTTTTTTTTTTTTTTTTGCGTTACGCGGGCCTCTCACTGGTGTGGCCTCTCCCGTTGCGGAGCACATGTTCCGGACACGCAGGCTCAGCGGCCATAGCTCACGGGCCCAGCCGCTCCGCGGCATGTGGGATCTTCCCGGACCGGGGCACGAACCCGTGTCCTCTGCATCGGCAGGCGGACTCTCAACCACTGCGCCACCAGGGAAGCCCTCTTTTATTTAAATTTTTGATTACCTAAACTGGTTCCTTACAATGTCAAACTAACTGTCTTTGATCGTAGAAGATAGTTGCATAGATTTTATTTGCTTTTCATTCACTATATTTCATATGAAAAAATCAATTTACCTAACACTAGTTAAAATGCATTATTTCATACTTCATATAACATTCTGAACAGCTTTGGACAGGATCATCTCATCTACCTGTCTAGATATTAATCATCTATCTATATATCAATCATCTACCTATCTACCTACCTATTTATCTATCTAGAAATATTTATAAAACTCTTACCTGCACTTAATATACCCAAATTTCCATAATCAATGGTGGTAAGGAGTTGGGGAAAACTTGAGGGGAAAAGAATAAATATTTTCTTACTGCTTTTCTCCAAAAATAGTTATGCCAGCAGTAGTGTGAGTCCAACGCATTGCAGAATATTAGCGATAACACTAACTCAATGGGGAAAATTCCACTTACTGCATCACTACTTCCTATGGTTTGTGTCTGAATTTACCACAGTGAAAAGGCTCACACTCAACATTATTTAAGCTGTAAAACAATTCGTTATTATAATCTATAGGAAACCACACAAAATGAAAGAAAATGGACTTCATGAAGCTTTTTATATAATTTATATTATTCAAATGGCTCCAATTTCCATGAGGAAAAAGCACCAAAATAATCTATCTTGAACATCAAGACTCTTACTTGGAATTTTTTTTTTTTTTCCAAAATGAGTATTGTGTGAAAAAGAAGCATTATTTGGAAGCTGTAACCAGGTTTCACTATATTTTGTGTGACATTAGCTTATCAATCCTTTTCTACCAGTCTGCTTGGAATATGTATTTTCGACAATGGATAATATTTACCAACACACAGTGATATGTATTCATTATTCTTTATTAAGAAACACTACTTAAAATAGATAATGGGTTTCAAAAATAGCATTATATTCTGATCATCCTTTTTCTTTTGGTGTCATATCTAAATATAGTAGAGGTTAGATTAAAAATATTGTAATATAGCTGTGTATCATTACTGAATGAAGCAAAACCAAATCTTACAAAATTCTATTGTGTTTTCCCCCTAGGTGGCATATAAAGAAGGTGTTAAGATAAATAATTACCAAGAAAATAGTTGAGGGGTGTATGAGATGTGCTCTTTGTAGCTGTTTATTTCTTTTTTATTCACTTTGATAATCCAAGTCATATGTAGAGGTGTGAAATACAACAGTCTTTTGCAAAACATGTGTTCTAGGTACTTATTGCTTATAACAAATTACCCCAAGACTCAACTGCACCAGTTGACTGCCATATCTGTACCTGACCACTCCAGCATGGTGTGATCACATCAGGGTGGTCGGACTCCTCATGTGTCTAGGAACATGTTCCTAGATAGACTGAGTCAAGAGACAGGAAGCAGAAGCTTTCTGTTTCTTAAGGCCCAGATTCACAAAATAGCAAGGTTTCTCTTTTGCCGTATTCTGTTCATTAGGGAACTCCACTCAGATTCAAGGGAGAGGAATAGAAGTCCCACTTTTTTTTTTAACATCTTTATTGGAGTATAATTTATGATGGTGTGTTAGTTTCTGCTTTATATCAAAGTGAATCAGCTATACATATACATATATCCCCATATCCCCTCCCTCTTGCGTCTCCCTCCCACCCTCCCTATTCCACCCCTCTAGGTGGTCACAAAGCACCGAACTGATATCCCAGAAGCCCCACTTCTTGATGGAAAAAATCTCAAAAGACTTTTGGCCCTTTTTAATTTGTCGCAATTATCATGTTTATTTTCTCGCATTTTATAATGTGTCTGAATGTAAGTCTGGAATTCTAATTAATACTAAAATTCTCTTGAAGATATTCATGAGATGTGGAAATACATTTTGTTATGTGAAAATGTCCTCGCTCAATGACTCTAAGACCTTGCTTCATCATTCTTGTTCCTTTTCCCTATGTATTGTCAAAACACTTATTCTCCCATTGAACAAAAATGAAAATAAACAGACCATGAGAAAATAAAAGAACCTTCCCTTGATTTCATATCACTCTCTTATTATGTCTTTTCTCTGTTCCCTTCACCTACAAATCTGTCACAAGAGCACCATGCACACAGTATTTCCACACCCATTTCTCTACCCACAGCAACTTGGCTTCTTTCTCATGTGTTTTTCAGAAATGTTTCCCACTCTTTTCCACCAGTGGCTTTATAGTTACAAACACAATGAACATTCATTCTTTAGGTCTTCATGGACTTCTCTGCTGCTTTGGACACTGTTGATCTCTCTTTACATCTGGAAATTATTCATTGGCTTTCTGAGTCATTACAAATTCTTCATGTTCCATTCTGTCTTTCTTGAGATTCTTCTTGTTTTGTCTAGCCTGTAATTGTTAGTTTTCTCCAGAACTCTGCCACTGGGGGCTTCTATTTTTAATTCTTACAGTCTCTCTGTAGGTGATGTCATCTTTGTTCACACTTGGAAATAGTCACTATGTACTGATGACTTACATAGTTATATCTCTTTTCCAAACTTCTTGCCAGAACTTCAGACCCAACATCCAAGTGCCAGCTAGACATCTCTGCATCGATGTTCTAGAGTAGCTTCAAATTCAACATGTCTAAGCTTGATCATCCGCCAATGTTTACCATATGTTTTTGGCAACATTCAGAATTCGTTAGCTCATTCATGTTGTAAAACAGGATTTATCCCTGGTTTATCTCTCCTCCTACCCTTTCCCAACCCTCCAACCACTTACAGCTCTTAAGTAATCAGTCCTGTTGATTCAACCTACTAAATATTTCCTGTGTTTTAAAATTCTCCTTTCAATCGCTACTGACACTGCCTGACTTGAATATGAGTAATGCAACTGCCTCCCATTTGCTTCCCTGTCTAATGCCCCCTCAGATATTAGAATAAACCCTACAAACCTAACAATGACACCACCATGCTTCAAAAATTGTTACTGTCTCTCCATTTTCAAGAGCAGTATTTTTAAAACTGTACATAGTTACCCATTAATAAATTACAAAATTAATTTACTGGATCACCATAAATGTTTTTAATGAGATAGAATATACTATATAGAAAATCACAAAGAGCTTTTCATTTAGTAAGAATTAGTTTATTACTTGACTGTTTCAGATGTGCGTGTGTACATCCTGGATCGCAATGAAAATGAATTCTCAATCTAGAGCAGTGGAGCGTTGGTATTCCCAGTCCATAGGATAATACATTGAGGTGGAAAAAAGACAATTTAGAAATTCTATTTATTTTATCAAAAAACGGTAAGAAATAACTTGAGTTTGTCTTATATTCAGCATACAGATGAGAACTGGTGCCCTCTGTTGCTCAGTACATCAGATAGTTGAATTCACATGACTCTACCAAGTTCGAGGTATTCAGAGCGAGGAATAAGTGAGAGGGTTGAAGATGATATCCTCACTTCTTAAATCTCTTTCAAGTTATGACATTTCATCTGTACTTGGTTAAGTAAATTCATGGATCATATTGCAAGCATTTTAAATAAATTAACCCTTACCATAGACGTATGGCTTAATAAATAGTTACAAAGAAGCCCCAGCTTGGAGACATCTTTATGAGACAATAGAGAACATAGGAGTTATCACTTCTAGTCCTGCCAGGAGCTCTTCATTGGTCACAATACAAAGTAAAGATTATTACAATACTAAACAAAATTGCCTGAAATAATTGTGCCAAGGACAACCTTTTCTAGGGCAGCAACAAAGACTGGGGCGGGGCAACACAATTGATTGTGCATGAAGGTCCATACTTATTACAAGCAACTGCTTCTGTACCTCTTTAAGAATCAACTTAGTTGAAAAAAAAATTATCTGATATTTATTATAGCCAGGCACTAGGCTGTTTGCTGACTCATATGTCACCTCCTTCCTAATTTCTCTCTAATAGATTGGGTTTTATAACTTCCCCAGCATCCCGGTGATAACCTTTGTGTGCTTTTCTCGTTACACTCATTTACAAGGAAGGGATCTGTCTCCCCCATGAGTACCGTGGTATTTAATTAGCTTTATACCCTCTGCATTCTGGACAGTTCCTGGCACAGAGCTGCCACACAGTAAATGGTGACTCCAAGCATGTATGTGTTGTGTGTGTGTGTATGTGTATAAATTCATGAAAGTAGCTAAGTTAATGCTTTGGTTTACTATTTAATTTGAGCACAAGGATTAGACATGCAAGAAGAAGTTTGCTTCATTAAAATAAGGATGATCTATTCCTATCTTTAACCTTCTTTGGGTATCATGTGTTTGTTTCAGAATATTCTGTGCACACAAAAATATGTAAATCACCAAAAAATTGAAAGGCTATTTACGATCTGTTATATACATAATTATATCTGAGGCTTTGCACATACTGTATTGACTGCACATTTGCTGATGTGAGAAAAAGCAAAACAAGAAACCCAGAAATTAGCTGCATATCAAATGTTTGCTTCAATCTTTGCACATTGAATAAGACATATTTTTCAAGTCGAATTTTTTTTTTTTTTTTTTTTTTGCTGTGACTTCTGTAGGTTTATGTACAATATCAGCACCATTAAAAAACATAGGTTCTGGGACTTCCCTGGTGGCGCAGTGTTTGAGAGTCCACCTGCCAATGCAGGGGACACAGGTTCAAGCCCTGGTCCGGGAAGATCCCACATGTCGTGGAGCAACTAAGCCAGTGCACCACAATTACTGAGCCTGTGCTCTAGAGCCCGCGAGCCACGACTACTGAGCCCATGTGCTACAACTACTGAAGTCCCTGTGCCTAGAGCCCGAGCTCCACAAAAAGAGAAGCCACCGCAATGAGAAGTCCATGCACCGCAACGAAGAGTAACCCTCGCTCCCCGCAACTAGAGAAAAAGCCCGTGCGCAACAACAAAGACCCAACGCAGACAAAAATAAATAAATAAAATTTTTAAAAGGGACATGGTGGCTGACGCCTCTTGCTAAAAAAACAAAACAAAACATAGGTTCACATCAGTCTTCCTGTTTCCCGAGTGATTACTTGACCATACTAATTTATGCTTACCTTCAGAAGCTAGAATTGTTAACTATATGACTAAACTCACTCAAAAATATACATTACTTGGGCTTCCCTGGTGGCCCAGTGGTTGAGAGTCCGCCTGCCGATGCAGAGGGCACGGGTTCGTGCCCCGGTCCGGGAAGATCCCACATGCCGCGGAGCGGCTGGGCCCGTGAGCCATGGCCGCTGAGCCTGCGCGTCCAGAGCCTGTGCTCCACAACGGGAGAGGCCACAACAGTGAGAGGCCCGTGTACCGAAAAAAAGAAAAAGAAAAAAAAAATTATATATATATATATATATATATAACTTATATCAAGCCATTAGGATTTCCTTGGGTTTCCTATAATATGAATAAATAACCTAGCTGTTAAGGAATAAAAATATAAAAATTATTAATGGAGTGTGTACTCTAAGAGATAAGAAATTATGGTTAAAAGAGGGTCACCCTACTAGATCAAGAAGGTTTTGCTTGTTAACTGATAGCACATTGAAGTAAACTGACGTTAATTTCTTTCTGTTACTATTATTTTACTTGTATCAGATTTAATTATACCATTAAAAGGTACATGACACTTAGTCTTTTTTTGGTACAAATAAGATAAAATCACTTGTCCTTTATTAACTTATATTTTAAAAGATAAAGTTGCCACCTCCAAATAAGTGTACTTCCTATTTTATTTGAAGAATCTATACATGCAGAGTCTAGTAATATTAGTGTCTCATTTTATACAAATTTTATACAGGTCTAAAAAGCTAAAATGTTTCAGGAGTTCAGACTTACATCTTATGACAGACCTTGCTACGAGGGTTGAACAACAGAGATCTGGTAACCTGAGGTAGAAGTTGGTGTGAATTTCTACAAACAATGCTCAACATAGTTAAGAAAAATAGGAGGGCTTTAGTTTGAAACTGGTTTCCATATGGTAATGTATTAAATAGTCTCAAATACCCAAACTATAACTTAATCATGGGAACACAGTATTTTCCTAAATTACATTGACATGTATAAAATGTATTTTCTTAAGGTTACCTGATAAAAAGAAATTCAAATATTAGGCATAAAATTAAATCTTTGTGTAATCAAGCAAGTCGGAGCCCCATATTTGTAGATTGTCAATCACTAAATTCATCATAACTTAAAGGTGGGGTGAGACCAATATTGCACATGGCTTTTATCATCACCACCCAAAGCCAGAGGTGGCATCACTTAGTAATTCAGTGAGAAAGACAGAGGGGGCTTCGCTTCACTAGCACTGACTGCACTAGAACCCTTCGCAGTGATTGGGGGCAGATAAAGCTAACCCTCACCCCCACTAACCATGCCTCCTAAAGCTCCCCAGAACCATACCAAACTCTAGACCATGAACCAGGAATATAGAGAAATTCCCTGAAGATCAGTGAGATTCTCCTTAGACACGGTTGGTTTGTTGTGGAGATATGAAGGGGTGAGGGTGTGATCTAGTTCCATGTGCGAGCACCGTGAGTCCACTTTCGCCACCAGAGAAATTGAAAAGAAAATAGAAAGCTGCTTCATATGTTCCTTCAAAGTCATTCTTTTTTTTTTTTTTTTTTTTGCGGTACGTGGGCCTCTCACTGCTGTGGCCTCTCCCGTTGCGGAGCACAGGCTCCGGACGCGCAGGCTCAGCGGCCATGGCACACGGGCCCAGCTGCTCCGTGGCATGTGGGATCTTCCCGGACCGGGGCACGAACCCGTGTCCCCTGCATCAGCAGGTGGACTCTTAACCACTGTGCCACCAGGGAAGCCCCTCAAAGTCATCCTTATGTAAGACCATCTAGCTAAGGGAAACAGTTTTATCCCTTGGAGATTATGGAGTTGAAGCCCAATTGAATAAATAATTTTACTGGCATGGCTTTGATTTTGCCCTTGTTGTGATACAAGATAGCTGCATTACTGTTTTGAGAAAGCTTTGGCTCTCTCCTCTCCTGGTTTGAACATGAAGAGTTCCCTTTTTGCTATCCAGGAAGGGTAGAACTTGATGTCATTAAATTTCTTTTTATTCTAACCCATCAGTAATTGGGAAACAGAGGGTACCAGTGCAGCACACTACATTTAAACAGAATGTCAGTTTGGCTATTTGGACATTATGGAAGTGCCGAAATAAGAGTACATTCGTATAAGTGCACAGTTTGTTTAGGTGGACATTTCTTTCTTTTTGTTTAATGGACATTTCTTAATTTGAGGACTTGAATGGTCCCTAGCACACTTTGATTGTCCCTAGTACTTATTTTATTGTATTAAAATGCTTGTTTATTTGAGTGTACTCCTTCAAAGATGGTGAACGCTTTGAAGCCAGGGGCTATGAATTGTTCACTTTCGTATCTCCAGTTTGTAAATCAATGGCTGGCACAAAGTGGTACTCAATAAGTAGTTATTAAATATGAGAATAAAAATTGCATCAGCAAAATTTTGATGTTCAACAAACTACCGCACAACGTAGTGCTTAAAACAACAATTATTATTCAATCATGAATCTGTGGATCATCTGAGAATTCTTGCTTATGTGGTCAGACTAGGATGATCGTGGCTGGGCTTACTCATGCTTCTGGGTCGGGGATGGTTTTGGTCATGGCCTGTGATATCTAAAATGGCTTTATTCTCCCATCCAGTGTCTTCCTTTCTATTAGCATGGCTAATGAGGGTGACTACACTACGTATCTCTCACCATCTAACACTCTAGTCAGAGCTTGTTCACATTGTAGTAGATGGCAGGGATTCCAAGAATGTAATAAAAATTGCAAGTCCTCTTGAGCCTAGGCTGGAGGCACAGTAGCATTTCTGATTTTTTTATGTGGTCAAAGCAAATCACAAGGCAACCTTGCTTTCAATATGGGGGAAAGAGATTCCCATCCTCTCTCTCGTTCTCTCTCTCTCTTTTTTTTTTAAGTTTGGCCGTACCACACGGCTTGTGGGATCTTAGTTCCCTAACCCAGGTCACCTGGAGTGGAAGTGCAGAGTCCTAATCACTGGACCACCAGGGAATTCCACCATCTCATGTTTTGATGGGAGGAGCTTCAAATTATTGTGGTCTTTTTTGAAATTTGCCGCAAATAATAAAATATCCAGGAAGTCACAAGAGAGTAAGCTACTATGAAATCTGAAATGTCCTCTCTATAACATTAGCAACATCATTAATATCTTCATCTTTCTTTCCGCCTGAGATATGAGTCCCCTTCAAAACCCACTTATATGCTAGTTATTAGCTTTACTCCCTGTAAAATGCTTTACTTTCTGTTATTACAGTTGTACAACCTCTAAGCCTCTGTCTACCTGGGGAGGCTAGATAGATTTGAAAATCTAAGCAAAAAATCTATCCTGCTTATAGAAAACTGTTTTGAGAACAACTGGAAATTTCAGTGGCCAGGTACAAGCCTGAATTTATGGCTTATTTTAGTTTTATTTTATGTCTTGATTCCAGTCAGCCTTAAGAAGACCATAGTTCAGATAATAATAGCTCATTTCTGAAGTGGGTTCAACAAAAGAAAGCTTTGACCATTCTTTTAGCCTTCTTTTAATAGTGGGGCTATCATAAGCTTTTCTTCTTTTTTTAAGCAGGTGGTCTGTATCATCAAGTGTTATAAGAACCCCTCAGGAGTTCACCGGCTAGCTACATTAGATAGAATCATTGAGTTAGATGGTGTCTATAAAGAGATATGCGATGCCATTAAAATAAAAAGTAAGCCTTGTGAGTGAGAACAAGAAATTCTAGTCGCGGTGGTTTTCAGGTCTTAGTGAAACTGTGAGATTAGTAAAATGTCCTTTTGGGAATGCATGACCTGCCTATAATTTTGCATTCTGCTTTGTCTCAGAAAGTGGTCTGTCTCCACTAAAATACTCACTGATGTTGTTTGGGCAGTTTTTATAGAAAATATTCAAAGATGGAAATAGCCTGAAGAACAGGAAGAATGGATTTAAGCAATGGCTAATGGATGAGGGTGGCAACCTTCATGTTACACTGTGGAGGTCACAGACTGCTTATAAATAATCTTGGGGACTTTCATGCATGCAGTCATGTATTCATCTAATAAACATTTATTGAGCACCTTCTATATATCAAGCACTGAGGCAATTACAGAGAAGAATGAGATACATCCTTATCCTCAAGAATTATACTACCTGGAAAAGAAAGCCAACAAGTAAGTTGATGTTAAGTTATGAAGTGGAGATAAATGTAAAGTGCTCTGAGCACACAAGGAAAGTAACTGAATATTATCTGCAGAACTGGAGGTGAATTAATAGGGAGGATAACAGAAGGTAGATCAAAAACGATGACTGTTCACTATTCACAAGCAAAGCAGAATCCGGGCAGTGTGACTGATACGAAGCATAGCACAAAAGTGGAATGTAATTTTGTCTCCTTGAGAAATTAAAAGACAAGTCAGCTTTCAAACACATAAGTTATATTGTAATGGGAAAGGTGATAATATTTTGAGGTATAATATTACTGAGTCAGAATTACCAGGGTTCAAATTCATGTACAAGCATGGTTTTCTGGTCCATCACGCACTCCGCTCCTCCTGAGTCATATGTGAATGGCTCATCTCCTGTGCCCTTCACATGTACCTGGATTTTAGTACTTTTCATATTGGATTGTATAATTGCTTAATATCTGTATTTATACTTGGCTTTAATCTTGAAAAGAAGACTGTCTCATATTTGTATCTGTTTCGTCTGGAGCAGTGCAAAGTATTTGTAATACTTGCTGAATGCTTTTTTCTTCATTTTCCTAAATTACTTAACTCTTCCCAATCTTGGTGTTAAGCTACTTACCCACCCTTTTATTTTTTGTTTATTTTATTTTATTTTTTAAATTAATTAACTTTTGGCTGCGTTGGGTCTTTGCTGCCGTGCGCTGTCTTTCTCTAGTTGCAGCAAGCAGATTGCGGTGGCTTCTCTTGTTGCGGAGCACAGGCTCTAGGTGCGCGGGCTTCAGTAGTTGTGGCTCTTGGGCTTTAGAGCGTGGGCTCAGTAGTTGTGGCGCACAGGCTTAGTTGCTCCGTGGCGTGTGGGATCTTCCCGGACCAGGGCTTGAACCGTGTCCCCTGCATTGGCAGGCAGATTCTTAACCGCTGTGCAATCAGGGAAGTCCCACTGGGGCTATTAAGAGTTTGGGACAATACAATAGGTTTACTAAAAGAGGGCGTAGGGTACGCCCCCTTTTAGTAAACCTATTTTATTGTCCCAAACTCTTAATAGCCCCAGTTGATAATCTTGAACTAAAACAAGGTATTCTTTTAGGTATAAATTGGTTTCTTAACCCAAATGAATTCAACAAAAGCACTGAGTCTCATGAATGTACAGAAGTGGCCAAGGATCCTAACACAATGTCATTTGTAGCAGGGTTTGTCCAATGAAGAGCCATTTAGGTGAGGACATCATGGATTTCACCCATGTTACCTGTTTGAACAAACATGTTTGTGTTCCAATATTCTTTTATTATCTAAATGTATGTGCTTTTAGTCAGCTAGGTGTAGAGTTTTATACACCTTGGTAAAACTACCAAGGTGTTTAAAACTACTTCCAGCTACCCAACTTTTAGAGAGTTGTGAAAATCCAAGAATCAGTCGTCTCTCAGTATCTGGTAATGAGGCATCAAATCCGCTAAGATGTTCCGAACATTCAATTTAACAAAAATCTGTATGCGCAGTATTTCTGTATCTATATTCAAAAACAATACCTGTGGAATTACATGCAAGCATTTGGTGAAAGGAATAGTCTTGAAGTAGCTCACGAGAGTTCTTCCCAGTATCTATTTTAATTTCAACAATGGAATCCATAATGTTGACACAGAGCAAGTTTCGATGGCTGCATTGCACTATTAGTGGAATTGCTGCGTGAGTGATTTAAGGCATATTTAAATGTCATGCTTCAGGCATTGTTGCCTTTTATTGACAAAAGAGCTTGCATGATGGTTGTTTTTCAGAAGTTATTGCTTTCTGAGAAAGAGTGCTGCACACAGAAAAAAGTATTGGGGTTCTGAAACGGTGACATTGGTCCTCAGTATTACCTAAGGATAACTGATATGATCTAAAAGAGTTGTTATATTGTAGGCATCCCCTCAGTTGTTCTTTTTATCCTTGGTAATCTTCTGGCCTCCTTGCTTCCAGCTTTCTTTGAAGTTATTTTTATTTTTTTCCTTTTTACACTTCAGTGAATGCTCTCCCTATGTGAGAAGAATGAGGACCAAAGTTCATAGCTGTTTACTATTCTCTTGTCTAACACATGCATGACAGAGTGTTACACTAAAAATATCTAGCAAACTGCTTGCATTTTTTCTTCTATGAGGAGAAAGGGTACTATTTTGTGCATGTATTTTTTTTCTCATGGAAATATGCAGCTATTAAGACTCCAAGAATCACTGGTAACTCAACATGGTAGCGCTTTTTCTGTTCATTACATTATTACTAGTATCAGTTTGCTAGGATTTAACTCAGTGGCATGTAATTTGGTTCCTGGACACTAATGCATTTCTAGGAGCACATCTGTGACTGAGTGGTTGACTTTAAAGTCACCCACTGTCACTCCATTTTTGTCAGTGCCTCTTTATTGGAAATATACCTAGAGAAAAGTCACAGATTGTGGCAGCTTATAACAATAATGTGAGACGCCTTCTGGGCATAAAATAAAAATACCAGAAACACAGTTAAAGAATTTTAAACTTCTATTTTATGATTAAGTAAAAGGAATACTAGTCAAGTAAACCTTAAAAAGAAATGAAAAATAAAATTCTTTTCTCATGACTTTTGTATATATTTCTAAATCTGTATATCAAAGGAAATCATTAAGTTGATCTCAACAATGGTGACAGATCAGGAAGTAAATTAGTCGGTAGGGTGGCAGTTATTTCAAATGCTGTATGACTTGTTGATGTACCAAGTGGTAGGAACAGTATTAGAGATTTATTGATGTACCAATTTCTTTAAAATGTGTTAACTTTTAAGAAATGCGTAATGTCATCATTAAAATCTAACATCAAATATCCATGCATCCATCCATCCTTCTTTTAAAAAACATTCAAAAAGAGGTAAGATACATTACCAGACTTTAAGGAGCTCAGGCTTTGGTAAGATGCACAAGAATACAAATAATTACAGTGCTGAGTAGTGTATGCAGTAAGATAGGTCAGTTCATACAAAATAAATTAGAATCACAGGGATCGGAGCCACCAATTCTGCCTTTGTATATCAAGGAAGTTCTGGAAGATAAGTTCAATCTTCAGCGGGGTTTCAAAGAAGGAGTAGTATTTTGCCAAACCGATGGTGGGAAGCATTTCAAGAAAGTGGGAAGAGAACATGGAAATGCAAAAAATAATAAAATTGCTTTATATGTTAAGGAAAATTTTACCAACTCAGTATTGCTGGAGCAAAGAAATACAAAAAAGTCTGCAGTGAATACTGCTGAAGGAAAAAAAAAACTAGATTGTGATCGCTTTGTATGCAACAGAAGACCCTTTTCATTATATTCTATTGGCAACGGTGAGAAGTAATTTTATGACTTTAACAAAGTAATGAAAACTGTAATGTAGGGCTTCCCTGGTGGCGCAGTGGTTGAGAGTCCGCCTGCAGATGCAGGGGACACGGGTTCGTGCCCCGGTCCGGGAAGATCCCACGTGCCGTGATGGCCGCTGAACCTGCGCGTCAGGAGCCTGTGCTCCGCAACGGGAGAGGCCACAGCAGTGAGAGGCCCGCGTACCGCAAAAAAAAAAAGAAAACTGTAATGTAAACAGTGAGTAGACTGTGCTTAATGATGGAGGGTGACAGAGGCAGAGATAGGAGGGGCTGAGCACAGAGGCAGACATTAATAAATGAAGATATTGTTTGAATAGTGCAGAAAAGACATGCTGTGGCTTGAAAAAGACGGAATTTGGGATATAAAAAGAAAAGAAGTAATAGGCATTAAAGGTTGCATGGCAAGCATATGAGACAGATTTGAATTTGTAAGGGAGAAATGTCTCAGTGTAGGCTTGCTAAAAGTTTTCAAACAGAAAACAATTTATTTAAATGAGAAGTTGATACACGCTTAAAATGTACACTTTCGTCTATAACCACATGAGAATATATTTTAAAATATTTTTCATAAGAAGAAAGAACTTTATTTTTTTAATTTAAACATTTTTAAATTTTAAAATTTATTTTAAATGTCCTTATATCCATTCCTGTTTTTTTATTGATGAGTTCCTGGATTATTCTTATAGCATTTCTAACACATTCAGTAAAATGATATCATGAAATGTTAGTCAAATCAGTCAGTTTGCAATAACAGCTCACTAAAACAACATTTAAGAGAAAAATTGTACGTCTGATAACTTGAAAATTCTATAATCTTTTTCAAGATAAAATTTGAAAAACGTATAATTATTTGAAAGTGGTTTTTTTTAAACATGAACTTTATGCCAATTTATTTTTAAAATACTTGCACATTGTTGTGGTGATTTTGTCATTATTTTCTATTGCACATGAATAAGCAACAATATGAAGTAATGCTTCTAGTGCTCCAGATTAACAGACTTTGGGAACATTAGTAACACTTCAGCTCTGTTTCACTTGCACTAATACAAACTTTAAAGTTTGTGTAGATTAATATTGCTTCATGTAGTTTTAAAAATATATTTCTGTTATGTGTTCTTCAATTGACTTCTTATATTGAAGCTTCAATTTCTTTTCTGTGCAACAGCTAATTTTTATTTCTTAAAATAAAATAAAATGCCTTCAGTCATCCTGATGAGCATTACTTCAAGTATTTCTCTATGTTATAATTTTTCTTGGTTTAAAGACAGTTATTACTATTAGCTTTTGTCTCATGTGTTCATTTTATTCTGCTTGTTACTTTTTTGTCGTTGCTCATTTATGTGACTTTGTTGATTTTTATTTTCTGTGCTATGTAGGTACCTGTACCATCTTTTTTATATTATTACTGGTACCAATGGAAGATAAAATAGTTGGCAGATTTAATGCATACCCTGTGCCTTGGTGGCCAATAAATTTTTGGTGGATTTTACTGAATGCAATAGTTTATTTCAAACCTAACAGCTGAGTGCTTTGAGGTCTAATTCCTAGAAGGTATTTAACTATAACTCCAGAGCTCTAATGTCTTTTAATGTTAATTAGATACTCACTTGGCTATGGAGAGAGAGATTTAGCACACAGTTACTCATTCATCTAGTCTACAAATATTTATTGATCACCTAATATGTGAAAAAGTACCTGCAGAGTATTAGAGAAGATGTATGGAGATGAATAATGCTTGGTTCTTCATTCCAAGGAGCTTAAGAGTCTAATGACGAAAGTAGGACATGTTTAGAAAGCACCTCAATAGAAGATGGAAAGTGAGAAATAATCATAAAATGTATACAGATGAAGTATCATGATTCTGTGGAATAAGGAAAGATTGTTTCTAAGAGATCATGGAATGATTTATTTATATATCCAGGCAATATTTTTGATTTTCTACTATATTTCAGGCAGCATTCTAAGCATGACAAACCATGATGAAAAAGTAGAGTCCCAGCTCTAGAAGGAATTTATAGTCTGTTTGGAAAGACTGAAGATAGATAAATAAATCAATAGTATAATTTCAGAATGTTTGAAGTTGTACGAAGAAAAATGAACATTGATAGATAGTGACTGGGTGAGTGTTAAAGGAGGTTGCTGTGATTTGGATGGACAACATAGGCCTCTCAAAGGAGGTGCCGTTTGAGTTAAGAAGTGGAGAATGAAGAGGAGGCATCTACTTGGAGACTGGAGCCAAAAGTGCTCTCTGCAGAGCCCATCTAGTGAGAATGAGCTCAGCCAGTTTCATCGCCCAACAAATGGCCAGTGAACACAGAGAACTGTGATAGGAGATAAGGTTGGAAGGAAGTACGAGCCAAAAATTTACAACAGGTTTAGGTGCTGGATTTTATTCTCATTCAAACAAGTACCCATTGGAAGTTCTCAAACAAGAGAGTCAACTAATGTTCATGAAACAGTCGGCCACTGAGCTGAGTCAGAAAAAGGCAGACTAAATTAATCCACAGGAAATCAAGAGTTAGGGGAAAGGCCAACCAACCTTGGAAAGAAGGGTAAATATAACAAGAATGTAGACTATGTATTGAATGTTTATGATGTCTTAGCACTATTCCAATCATTTTGTCTACACTTGCTTCATTCTCACAGCAATAAGGTAGGTGCTATTATTATTTTACATGTGAGAAAACTAAGTCATAGAGAAGTTATTTTGCCCTAAGTCTCACTACTAATAAGGGCTAAAGCTGGAATTTGAACCTAGTTTAAAATCAAGCTGGAGAGCCTACTTTCAAGCACAACGCTATGTTATGTCACTTGTCCAGACATATCTAGAACATATCTAGAGCTTTAACAACTTAGTGATCTTCTGTGATTGTTGAACCCATTAAAAAAGGTGAATGAAAAGATTACTAATGAATGAAGAATACTATGATGATTTAAGAATACTAATGAATGAGAAGAATACAAATGCATGAAGAGTATACTAATATAATGGGAATGTCTCCATTGGATAGAGGGAAGGGAAAGCCAGGGAAGAGGCAGAGGTAGGAAGACAACGAGGAGAGAAGGAGTTTTCTAGGCAGGCAGTGCTGTGAACAAATGTTACGCAATTGAAAAGGCTAATGAATCTAATATGTATCTTCCTTCAAGGGTGGTTTGAGCTTGTCCTTGGGGTTTAGAGGGTGTAGGGAAGGTGAGGAAGTACAGATGATTCTTTCAATACAATTCAGGCTAAAGGAAAGGACAGAGGAAAATAAATACCATGAGAGAGTGTAGAGAATTTTGTTTTGAGAATAGGCAAACTTTAGCATCATTTCTAACTGAGGATCAAATAAAGAAGAGTTTGAGTTTGTAAGCAAATGAAAAAAATAATTTGGCAATATGCTGAAAAAATGTGAGAAGTGGTGGGATGAACTGAGCTAGGAAAAATTTAGTTTGGGAAAGAAAGCAATGTTTTCGTTCTGATAATAGGGGTGCGGGGGAGAGAGAGAAAGAGAGAGAGAGGGAAAGAATGTCCAAGTATTACAAAGCCTCAGTTTACCTGTATTGTCCTTATTCCTCCTAGGTATTAGATGTTCTGTCATAGAAGTGGGACACAGAGCTTTGCCTATTCAACTCTGTCCCCTCTATACAACTGTGCATTGGATAAACAGATAATCCATTCAGTAGTGACTGCTTAGCAAACACGCCCAACCTCCAAATGGCACACATAAATCAAAACAGGTTAATTTTCACTTTGATGAATATATTGCTGCTTTTGATACTGGTCAGAAGCTTAAGTTTATGACCATGTTATTTTCATTTTTAGCAATTTATTTTGGAACTGACAAACCTTTTATGTTTTCCCTAGTAAATTGCACTTAAATTACTTGTCAATATTTTTTCAAAGAATGTACAAAAATTGATTTTTTTCTTTTAATATGTGGTAAGAGAGGGAGAGTCACAAATTATCTGGCATATCTGGCTTGCAGCAACTTCCAACAGTTCAGATGGCTTTATGGTGGTCATAGGTCATTCATAATTAAAAAAAAAAAAAAGCGCCCCTGATTGTGTTAGAATAAACTGGATAAGTGTTTGACCATATGCAGTAAATGAGAATAAGTGACCTGGAAAGCAGGCTACTTTATTTTGTGAACTCTATGTAAGATGTCACTAGAGACTTTGAATTTTCTAAGTGTCAAATTTCTGTTCAAGATATTCCCAGAGGATGGAGCGGTTTAAACTTGACTTCACAATGGCAGTGTCTGCCACAGAACTGGCAGATGTCAGAACATGTGACGAGACAGGCCAGGCAGCAATGCAGAAGAGCATCCCTGATAAAGCTCAGGGAGAGAATAGATGATTTGTTTACAGTGGGCAGATTATAAATACATATGCCATGTTAAACAAGGGCACAACTGCTTTCTCTGCCAACTGCATAGTCGTTTCAACTGGGGTGAATGAATTATACACTGAAAATCTTTTTTTTTCCAGTGGTTTTCTTGTAATTGTTGCAAAAACTATCCTTGGGTGTACATTACACATAGGGATATGTTCTTACGTTTCTGATTTGGATTTGTAGTACGTTGTTTATTCTCAGCAGGTACTTTAGTCCATGCTTTATAGACAAGCACAAGATAATTGGCTTACTGGGCATATGTTCATATTCAGCCATCCAGACCGTCCGAGCCAACCGTTTAAGACTCTGCTATCGTCATGAGAAGCTTTCAGAGGAGAAAATCATAGAAATAAACAAATTTAAACTGTAAGACTTGTATATCAGAGGAGGGGCCTATTAAGCCTTAAAAATCAAATCTAAATTGTGTTGTTCATGTGTGTGTACACGTCCAGTCCCCTTATAGTCCAGGCTAGAGGCCAAACTCCAGCTCTGTATTATTTTGTTTGCAAAGTCTCTTCCTTTTTATTTAAAAAATTTAATCAGTTTCAAATATATAAAGATAGAAGATTTCATACATAAAGTTTTCCCTATTATCTCAAAAAATCTGCATGCATGGCAAAATGGACCCATACTTGGGATGGTGACATTTGGCTGAAGGCTGTCTAGCCTGACACAATCCAACTGTGGATAGTTACTGAATAGTAAACTACCCTACCTACCTGACCCCTACAAGTGTTTGAGGTGGAGAGCCCCGGCTCATCTTTCTGACATCTAAGAATTGTCTGACTGGTATGGAAAGCCCACTGACAAGTGAAATACTTGGTCATACACACAAATAGAATTTGAATAAATACATGATTATTAAACTCAGGTACCCTTTCAAAGCTCTTATAGTCACAATCCACTCAGCACAATATTTTATCTTTTCCTCCCCCTTAAAATACTGTTTTTATTCAGTTTATTCTCCCTTATACAGATTTTGATCGAAATATTTGGGTCAATTTCTCTGTGTAGAAAGAGTGGCAAAGAAAGACTAATTTAAGGGAAGAGATTTAGTCTATTAACATATATTAATCAGCATATGACTTCTGCAATGGGATTGCTCATTTTTCTGCCTCTCGGTTTGTATCTATTCCACATAAAGATATGTCAGTTTTCACAGTCAATAGAACACAAGCTGCTATCAGTTAAATGTGTGAGTTTGAAGACTGAACAATCCGATTCCCACCACTGATATTTTAATGAAATAAACTTTGTTTCACCCTTGATTTTCTTTCTTCTTCTTTTTTTTTTTTTAATGAGTTTATTTATTTATTTATTTTTGGCTGCATTGGGTCTTTGTTGCTGCGTGCAGGCTTTCCCTAGTTGCGGTGAGTGCGGGCTCCTCTTCGTTGCGGTGCTCGGGCTTCTCACTGCAGTTGCTTCTCTTTGTTGCGGAGCATGGGCTCTAGGCGGGCGGGCTTCAGTAGTTGTGGTACGCTGGCTCAGTAGTGTGGCTCATGGGTTGTAGAGCGCAGGCTCAGTAATTGTGGCGCATGGGCTTAGTTGCTCCACGGCACGTGGGATCTTCCCAGACCAGGGCTAGAACCCGTGTTCCCTGCATTGGCAGGTGGATTCTAAACCACTGTGCCGCTAGGGAAGTCCTCACCCTTGATTTTCAATCCAAAATAAGTACATCTTTAAATTTAAGATGAAATACTAATATTATTCTAAATAAAAACAAAAACAAGTCTTATATTTAAATACAAAGTATATATATAGTATACTTTATATATAATAAAATACATGCTATATTTGTTTTTAACATATGATGCATATTTATAAGTATATATTCATATATATTTAATAAACATATATTTATTTAGATTAGTTTTACCTGTACTGAGAACACAAGTTGTCTTAAGAAAGCAAACCAGATATTCATATTGCTCCTCCTCTCTTTCCATTTTTTCCAAAGAAGTGTGGATTTTATCATTAAGGCAATTGGAAGTCATATTAAAAATTATAAGCAAGTGGATGAAATGGTGATATCTTAAGCATTAAAAAAATCAATCTCAACATTCCCTGGAGTGGCAGAAATTCAGGCAGCAAGCCCAGTTAACGGTTTCTTACAGAAAATATACTGAGGGTCATGAGAAATACCTTCTATTGTATGCTCCTTTTTTTGTACTTTCTGCACCATCAATCTGTGACTAGTCCCTTTGTGTCTTAACACTCTTGCTTTGTACTTTTTTTTTTTTTTTTTTTTTTTGCTGTACGCGGGCCTCTCACTGCTGTGGCCTCTCCCATTGCGGAGCACAGGCTCCGGATGTTCAGGCTCAGTGGCCGTGGCTCACGGGCCCAGCCGCTCCGTGGCATGTGGGATCTTCCCGGGCCGGGGCATGAACCCGTGTCCCCTGCATTGGCAGGCGGACTCTCAACCACTGCGCCACGAGGGAAGCCCTTGCCTTGTACTTTTAACATTTAGAAATGAAATGATTGAAATGTGTAAGCCAAAATATTTGTTACAAAGGATTATTGTCATGTAAAATTGTATAAATTCAGTGACTATGCAAATTTTACCAAATCTTATTTGCATTTTTTCTTGCCAGTCCTTCCCAACTTCTTTTGCCCCACTACAACCTATTTTCGAGGTAAACTGAACTACTTGTGATTTTTAGAATGTGCCTTGGTTTTTGTGTCTCCAGCTCCAGACTTTTTTTTTTTTTTCAGGAAACTTCATGTTCATTGGTAATTGTATTTTTTGACAGTTCTGCTCACTATTTTTATGGCTCATCCATCCATCCGCCATCCATCCATCCATTCAATAAATGATTTGTATTTTATGTTTGTATTTATAATATGTAATAAAATATCACATAGTATTTAACATTTATTTCTTAAATGATACCATTCACCTTAATGAATTTCTTAATATAAAACTATAATTATTCTGGGACTATTTTAATTTTTGAAATTTAAGAAAGCAAACACAAATTAGCCTATGTAAAAATATTTTCAAAACCTATGCATGAAACTGTTATTGGCCCAAAGTTAGGAAATATATTTTAAAAATGGAAGGACTTTTACTTATATACTGCACAAATTTCATTCACAGTTTGTAACCTGTAAATTGATTTTCAGTGTACAGGTCAGTACATGATATGCACAGTAAACTGGTATAGAAATATGAGCAGTAAAAACTTACTGACTGTGAGGGCTTCCCTGGTGGCGCAGTGGTTGAAAGTCCACCTGCCGATGCAGGGGCCACGGGTTCGTACCCCGGTCGGGGAAGATCCCACATGCCGCGGAGCGGCTGGGCCCGTGAGCCATGGCTGCTGAGCCTGCGCGTCCGGAGCCTGTGCTCCGCAACGGGAGAGGCCACGACACTGAGAGGCCCGCGTACCGCAAAAAAAACCAAACAAACAAACAAAAAAAAAACTTACTGACTGTGGTATTAGCTGATATTTCAAATTAAGACTCTCCACAAGTAATAACTTAAGGAGCACTTTAAAAAGTGTAGCAGAGAAGCTGTCTACTAGCACGCAATAACATACTTTAAAGAAAAAAATTCCATGTAACAGTAAGAATACAGAATATTCTAAGAAAATGACTAAGCCCTAGGTTAGCATCAATATGGAACTGTGAATTAGATCCACCACTGCAGGTTTTGAATGGAAATAATTTCTTGGCTGTGAACAGGATATTTGAAAACAATAGGAAGAGATCATCTTGGACTATGATTTCTTGCTGAGATTCATTTTCTCCAAATATGTTACTTCACGTGCACTGTTCAGCCTATATGTTCTGTACTTATAAATCTTACGTTCAACATTAGAGATAAAAAGGAATCCATAGAGTTCTTCACCCTTAATAAAAGGCATACATTATCCCCATATAAGAAGAGGCAGTTTTCAGATTTGGGGGTTTGTATGACACATACAAGTATAAGCAATGATAGAGCTTCTCATGAAGTAACTTGATAATTCATCTTTCCATTTTCCTTTGTTATGTACATCTATTTTAAAACTAAGTTTCATCAATTACATCTAGGCAATGAGTTTTAGCCTCTCAGTTTATTTCACTTGAACATAAGATTCTAGAGTTAAGAAAATGAATTCTGTATTTCAGTTTGCATCTACCTTGGGAAGTGATAGTTACGTTTATTTGTAGCTTATTGTTTTTAGTATTCTACTCTGAAAGCAAATTGCAGTCATTCTTCACTTAGGCTCCAACATTCTCTGTAAGGTTAGCAAAGTTCTACCAAATTTCCATAGGTTGGGACTTAAAAAAATAATTTTCTTGAAATAAGAACTATTTCATTTCAAAGGTGATACTCATTATATTATTTAGGCTATACGCTAATAACTTAACAATTATAGCAGTTCATTTATGTTGAAAATATTCAAATGTGCCCTCCACCAAAAAAAAAAAGCTTGCTTTAGGAACATTTCATTCAAATCCAGAAACATTGTCATCATAATAGCTCATATTATTTCATAATATTAAGGCTCTTTGATACTTCATTCAAAATATCGAGATTTATAGTAAAAATTTAGTTAACATATAAACTATATATTTGTGTGCATATTTAGAAACTGATTTATTATCAGTTTTGTACCTTATGATTTTAACTTAAGGGAAAACAAGAAGATATATGCTAAAAGAGGTAATTTCCATTTCTTAATGAAAGATAATTATAGCTGTAATTTTTACTACTATGCTAGACAGTGCATCTAAGGTGAAACTCATTAAAATTCCATTAGTGGAATCTTGGCTATGTTAGCCCATGTCAGTTAAGTAATTAAGTCTGTGAACTTAAAGTTGTATCCCCACCCTACCTTGTTCCTTTTCTATTGTATTCTCTCTCCTTGGCTTTCTACTCCTCTGTAAGTCTTCCACTGAAGTAGGGACCAATGTCTGTCTCGCCTCCTCTCTATATGATTACCATCTACTTGTGAAGGGATTCCTGTCCTGACCCTCCTTTTCGTCCAACCTCTTCCACGTGCTACTGCTAAATTAATGGATTAAACATTCACATCAGAATTAAAATTTCTAAGGGCAGTACGTATTACATATGACATTTAAGGCCTATACTCCAAAGTCTGACAAATAACACAGGCAGTGAAGTCTGTCTGAAATAAAGCAAAATAATTTTAGTTGTTATCTTGTTAATGTGGACTGTATAGAAAAAGATAGGAATAATAAAAAAAATATTGAAATTCAGTTAACTAGTTCATGTAAATTCTTTACCATACTACCTAGGAAATAGAAAACAATCAATTAATAATAGTTATAATAAATATTATAAATATTAAAATTTTTTCACATATTGGCCCAGTTGTAGTTTCTCAGTATTATTTTTTTATGTTAAATGTGGATATTTTTTCTTCTTTATTCTTTCACTATTGACATTACCCTTTAAAAATGCTTGAAGGGATTTTTTTAAATTAATTTATTTAATTTTTTAACATCTTTATTAGAGTATACCTGCTTTGCAGTGTTGTGTTAGTTTCTGAAAAGTGAATCAGGTATATGAATACATATATCCCCATATCACCCCCGTCTTGCGTCTCCCTCCCACCCTCCCTATCCCACCCCTCTAGGTGGTCACAAAGCACTGAGCTGATCTCCCTATGCTATGTGGCTGCTTTCCACTAGCTATCTATTTTACATATGGTAGTGTACATATATGTCAGTGCTACTCTCTCACTTCGCCCCAGCTTACCCTTACCCCTCCCCGTGTCCTCAAGTCCATTCTCTACATGTGCATCTTTATTCCTGTCCTGCCCCTAGGTTCCTCAGAGCCATTTTTGTTTTTAGATTCCATATATACGTTTTAGCATACGGTATTTGTTTTTCTCTTTCTGACTTACTTCACTCTGTATGACAGACTCTAGGTCCATCCACCTCACTACAAATAGTTCAATTTCATTTCTTTTTATGGCTGAGTAATATTCCATTATATATATGTACCACATCTTCTTTATCAATTCATCTGTTGATGGTCACTTAGGTTGCTTCCATGTCCTGGCTATTGTAAATAGAGCTGCAATGAACATTGTGGTACATGACTCTTTTTGAATTATGGTTTTCTCGGGGAATATCCTCCCCCCTCCTCGTGTCCTCAAGTCCATTCTCTACATCTGCATCTTTAACTCTTCCAAAATATAGCAAAGGGAGGAACACTCCCAAACTCATTCTATGAGGCCACCATCACCCTGATACCAAAACCAGACAAAGATATCACAAAGAAAGAAAACTACAGGCCAATATCACTGGTGAACATAGATGCAAAAATCCTCAACAAAATACTAGCAAACAGAATCCAACAGCACATTTAAAAGGATCATACACCAAGATCAAGTGGGGTGTATCCCAGGAATGCCAGGATTCTTCAATATATGCAAATCAATCAATGTGATACACCATATTAACAAATTGAAGGAGAAAAACCATATGATCATCTCAACAGATGCAGAAAAAGCTTTCGACAAAATTCAACACCCATTTATGATAAAAGCCCTCCAGAAAGTAGGCATAGAGGGAACTTACCTCAACATAATAAAGGCTATATATGACAAGCCAACATCATTCTCAATGGTGAAAAACTGAAACCATTTCTACTAAGATCAGGAAGAAGACAAGGTTGCCCACTCTCACCACTATTATTCAACATAGCTTTGGAATATTTTTTCTTTGTACTTAATTTTTGATAGTTTGATTAATATGTGTATTGGTGTGTTTCTCCTTGGATTTATCCTGTATGGGACTCTCTGTGCTTCCTGGACTTGATTGACTATTTCCTTACCCATTTTAGGGAAGTTTTCAACTCTAATCTATTCAAATATTTTCTCAGACACTTTGTTTTTCTCTTCTTCTTTTGGGAACTGTATAGTTTGAATGTTGCTGCATTTAATATTGTCCCAGAGGTCTCTGAGACTGTCCTCAATTCTTTTCATTCTTTTTTTTTTATTCTGCTCTGTGGTACTTATGTCCACTATTTTATCTTCCAGGTCACTTATCTGTTCTTCTGCCTCAGTTATTCTGCTATTGATTCCTTTTAGAGTATTTTAAATTTCATTTATTGTGTTGTTCATCATTGTTTGTTTGCTCTTTATTTTAGGTCCTTGTTAAACGTTTCTTCTATTTTCTCCATTCTATTTCCAAGATTTTGGATCATCTTTACTATCATTTCTCTGAATTCTTTTTCAGGTAGACTGCCTATTTCCTCTTCATTTGTTTGGTCTGGTGGATTTTTACCTTGCTTCTTCATCTGCTGCATATTTCTCTGTCTTCTCATTTTGTTTAACTTACTTTGGGGCCTCCTTTTCACAGCCTTCATGTTCGTAGTTGCTGTTGTTTTTGGTGTCTGCACCCAGTGTGTGAGGTTGGCTCAGTGGCTTATGTAGACTTCCTGGTGGAGGGGACTGGTGCCTGTGTTCTCGTGGGTGGAGCTGGATCTTGTCTTTCTGGTGGGCAGGGCCACATTGGTGGTGTGTTTTGTGGTGTCTGTGAACTTACTATGATTTTAGGCAGCCTGTCTGCTAATGGGTGGGGTTGTGTTCCTGTCTTGTTAGTTGTTTGGCATAGGGCGTCCAGCACTGGAGCTTGCTGGCTGTTGGGTGGAGCTGGGTCTTAGCGTTGAGATGGAGATGCTGGGAGAGCTCTTGCCAATTGATATTACATGGGGTCGGGAGGTCCCTGGGGGTCCAATGTCCTGAACTCGGCTCTCCCGCCTCGGAGGCTCAGGTCTGACACCAGGCCGGAGCACCGAGACCCTGTCAGCCACAGGGCCAGGTACATGGGGATTTTCTTGCCTTTTGGGAAGTCTGAGGTGTTCTGTGTACGCTCAGTAGGTGTTCTGTAGGAGTTGTTCCACATGCAGACGTAGTTTTGAGGAGGAAGGTGATCTCTACATCTTACTCCTCCGCCATCTTGAAGGTCCCCCCCAGGCCAAGTGATTTCTTCGTATCTGCTTCATCTGGCGTCCGGGAGCCAAGGAGCTCGGTGCAGCTGCCTTACCGTTTCTCCAGCGGCGCGCCAACAGCAACTGCCTGGGACAGCCCAGCCGGGGCCTCGAGGCTGCCTGGCCTGTGGGCGGATGGGCCCCGGGAAAGGGGCGGGGTGTGGCGAGAGACCGAAAGACCCGCATCCACACTCTTACATGCACAAACACACACTCCAGGTCCAGCTGCTAGGTAGTGGCTGCCGGGAGCCCCAGCCACCCTTCCAAATCTTTCTAGGCTAGAGGTTTCTGTCCCCTTCTGCTGCCGCTTCTGGAAAACGCTATACAACGAAAGGGAGAGAAAAGCAAAGAGGGGTGGGGAGGGGAAGATCGACGAGGCGTGTTCCTTTTCTCCTCCACACCCCAGCTCCAAAAATGTACAACCCTGAGCTCTTCCTTTTCCCTCTGTCTGCTCCCGGCTTCCCTCTGAACCTTTTCTCTTTCTCCTCTCCTTTTGGTGGCTGCGAGCTGGGAGAACCCGTCATGGTTGTGAGGTGTGTGTGAATGTGTGTGTGTGTGTATGTGTGTGGGGGGGGGGGGAGGTTGGGGGAGACTACCGCCCTTGGCAAAAGCACCTCTCACCTCCCCCAACCTGGATCGGGTGCCTCACATACTGTATTTATTTATTTTTAATAGATTTTTATTGGAGTATAATTGCTTCACAGTACTGTGTTAGTTTCTCTGTTGCACAACAAAGTGAATGAGCCATATGCATACATATATCCCCATATTCCCTCCCTCCTATCCCACCTCTCTAGGTGAAACTGACTATACTACCCAAAGCAATGTACAGATTCAATGAAGTCTCATTATTATTGATGTAGCAAATGTTTTCCAATGATTAAGCAGGATGCATATGGCTGGCCATTGATTTCAATTCACAACAGTTTCCAATCCCAGTTGATAAGTAATGGCTGCCTATTCTATATTGTTGAAAGTGATTTTGAGACTAAACTGGATGTGAATATGTTATGTGTAGTTTAGTAATGTCTGTAGTGCACAAAGTCAGTATGCATTCCACATATATGATATATCTATAGGAAAGGTATTTATTTAAAATGGAAAAACTCATACATTTCTCTGGTTTGAAACAAATTTTTGATATATCCATTATCCTTCCAATTGAAAACTTCATAACATTTTGCTTCATAGTTTTGTTACTTTCTATTTTAACAGTTAGAGCATTTTTTTGTAAGAGGAAGCATAATAAAAATAGTGAAGAAAAATGCTTCCTTGAAAATAAATAAAAATTATAATGCTACAACTCTGTAGTTCTCTTAGGAAGATTGTAGATTTCAAGTTTATTTAAGCACTGTAAATAAATAAGTTGAAATATATGTCTGAGCACTTGTACTCAGGGCTAATGTTATTAGATATTTTCTTCACAACAATATTAATTTTTCCTAGATGGCAATGGACTGACTTAATAAGATTTTCCTTTTCTGTATATATTTATGCCTAATTATCAAGAATACCCTTGGCATTAATATTGCAAATCTTAATTACAAGTTAGAAAATTGATGTACCCTTTTGGCTACATTATTGCAATTGCTTTGTATGAAGTAGGATTATTTGGATAATAATCTCTTGGGTATACTGAGTTTTGCTTTAAGTGTTCTCAGTTTTTTCTACAGCTCTGCACTGTGGCTTAGAACTTAGTTTTTGTTCACGAACAGTGAATAGTGAACTTGGAAAAGTCATAAATTATACAGTACAGATACCTGTGTAAATTATTTTATTTTAAAGCAGATAGAACAGATATTAATAACTTGATTAAAAATCCTGTTAAATTGGTATACGTGTCGCTTCTTTACATCTTTATCTTTTTAAAAATGGAAATCATGACTAAATATATGTTGAACTGATTTCAAGATATCTGATAAAATGTTAGCTTTCTTTGTACGTTTTACTACAGAAGTATTTCTTACCACTTCAAAGCTTGAGTAGCTTCTAGAAGACTATTAAATGAAGCAACAATTGCCGGTTTCCTCTCATCATGAAACAATAAAGAGCAATAGACATTGTATGTTTTATAGAAGATAGGTATGCTTGAAGTACTGTAACAATGGATAGAAGTGTATAACTGGGTACAAGTTAAATCTGTGAAGTTCTGTTTTTGATATAGGTTGAGATAAAAATCATCTCAAATGAACTAAATTTTGATGACCTTCACACAAAGTCATCTTGCTTGAAGAAGGGAGTAGCTTAGTGTAATCACTGCACTGCTACCCAAGTCTTGCTAAATTATTGGGAAGAATTATGCTTTCAGGCTGAATTCAGTTTAGTATAGAAAAAGGGATTGCCTTAAATGTACATTTTGAGGTACATAAATTTGGACATGACGTTGTAGGCGCTCTTAGGACGCTCCCCTTGAACTGACAACTTAAATAAGGGCCTGTCAAGTGTCAAACAGGTGACAGTTATTGTTCTATACTAACAGTAAAATGCCGTGTTTCCTAGACCTCATGTCTTACAGTGTATCAAAATCACCAGGGGAGCTTGTTAAAAATACAGATGTTCAGGCTCCATCCCAGCCCTATTAAATAAGAATCTCCACGTACAAAACCCAACGACCTTTTATGTTTTAAGTAGCCCAAGTGGTTTTGAAGTTGTATCAGAACTCCTGAAACAACTTCCTCATTGAAGTAATGAAGTATCTCTACATTAGAAATAGAGTCATACTTAGGATGAATTTGGAAAAAAAACAAAAAAGATATATTATTATTATTTTTTTTAATTTTTATTTATTTCTTTATGGCTGTGTTGGGTCTTCGTTTCTGTGCAAGGGCTTTCTCTAGTTGTGGCAAGCAGGGGCCACTCTTCATCACGGTGCGCGGGCCTCTCACTATCGTGGCCTGTCCCGTTGCGGAGCACAAGCTCCAGACGCGCAGGCTCAGTACTTGTGGCTCACGGGCCCAGTCGCTCTGTGGCATGTGGGATCCTCCCAGACCAGGGCTCGAACCCGTGTCGCCTGCATTGGCAGGCAGATTCTCAACCACTGCGCCACCAGGGAAGCCCAAAAAGATATATTTTTATAAATGAAGTTCCAGTATAGAATATTTGAAAATTATGGAGTATATGATACCAAAATAATAGCTGGGGCAGTTTGCAGAGGAGGGGTGAGGGTTAAATAATCATCGTGACGAACGTCATTAGATTTTTGAAACTTTCGTAGCATCTTTGTTATTATGCTTTGACCTACTCCTATTTGATTTTCTATGTTTATTAGAAATAAAACTCTCTAAAGTAAAAGATATATATCCTTATCTTGAAACTATGGAAGATTGGAGAGGAAGGGACACTGTAATTGGCTTAGTAAGAAAGTAACATGGGGGAGAAATGTCCCTGAAATCATATGGCCTGCAAAGAGATATGGCGTGAAGCTGGGTGAACCAGCTCTGGATGGAGGAGCATATCTGAGTCTTTAAGACTCATGTCAGTTACTCAGCATCAACCTTATTTTGTTGCTTTGTTCACCTAGTAATATGTCAGGTTTTACTTGTACTTATACAGCAGGAAAGTGTGAAATTGTGAGGATATGCTTGGATTTGCCAACAGGGATACAGGTAGATAAATGATGTATAGGAGAAGAAAAATAGGGAATTAAAGCTATTTTAGTTTAGAAGTTTGACCTAAATTAGTAATCTATTTTTTTTTCATTTTTTAAAATATTGTTTACCAATGGGGAGACTCAGTTTATTTACACCAGCAGCCATGGGACAAGGGGAATACACAGTTAGTGAGCAACTTGTATAGGATGGACTACTTTTATGCAAAAATAAGACTCTCCAACACAAAGGACAATGGTGAGCTTCACTACACTTCCCCAATGATCCCAGCATGCGCTAATGCCAGGCAATGGCCCCTGGGCATGTGGTGATGGGAACTAATGTATGGAAGAAAAAACCACAAACCACAGAAATTTGTAAAGAACCCCTTCCCCCGCATACACATGCACACTCAGATACATAATCAATTACAGTATTATACTGTTGCATGCAAAATTATTTCAAGGTATGTCGCTAATATCTGAAAGTATATAGTCTAGTTGAAAAGGCAAAATTTATACATAAAACAGTAATACATTTTACAAAGCCATATTTAATTACATGGTTATATTTGAAATGCAGGTAAAACTGGAGGAATTCAAAGGTGAAATAAATCAATGAACGTGGCAGTAATTGCCAGGAGTCTCA
Source organism: Delphinus delphis (assembly GCF_949987515.2). Taxonomy (NCBI): domain Eukaryota; kingdom Metazoa; phylum Chordata; class Mammalia; order Artiodactyla; family Delphinidae; genus Delphinus; species Delphinus delphis. The sequence goes on from NC_082686.1 coordinate 29,800,464, forward strand.
TTGTATTTAAAGAAGTAAAATGTGAATAGGCAGAGGGATAGAGAGAAGGTATTCAGATGAGAAAAACCATATGCACAAAGCAATGGAAGTGAGACTAGTCCAAGTGTTACCCAGTCCAAGCTGGTACTGCTCACTGCAGGACAGGCCAATAAACTGAGAGATTTGTTGGGACAAGGAATAGTGACTTTATTCAGAAAGCCTGCAGACCAAGAAGATGGTGGACTGGTGTCCCAAAGAACCATCTTGCCCATGTTTGGATGCTAGTTTCTTTTATAGAACAAAGAGGAGGAGGAGAGGAGGTAAAGCAAAAAAGGTGATAAGTTGTTGTAAATATTTCCTGATTCTGGCCAGACTCCAGAGGAGATGTGTTAATTTATTTTTCCTGCAGCCATTCACAGGTGGGCCTGGTCAGGATGTTTCCTGTGAACGAAACAAAGTTATTTTAGTTTAACTTTCAGACATGGGAGGCAGGGTTCCTTCCTGGAGATGGGCCATATGTATACTTTAAGCTCTAGGCAATACCCCTTTAGTGATTAACTTGTAGCAAGAGCAGTAGATTACAAAAGTTAAAGTTAAAAAAATAAAACACAAAACAGATCCAATATGGAGTCAGATTTGTTCTTCCCTATTACACAAGTTTGTTGTGGGCTGACTAGAGGTGATACTGCGAGTGCAAGTGTAAGTGGGACCATTTTAGGTGGTAAAGTCAAGTTACACAAGATGAGGCGCTGAAGTTATTTATGATATAAGGCGAAAATCTCTTATCATCCAAATTGGCCTTAAAATCACTTAAATGACCCACAAAGGACACTTTACATGGTTTTTAACATACAACTCTGTAAGAGTGTTTTCTTTATATAAATACATAGTCTATGCAATAATATCCAGTCCTATTGGGGGCATAGGCAAAATATAATGTTATAACATTTAAAGTATACAGAGATAAGTGAAAAAAATTAAAGAGTCAAAAGTTCTTACAATTGAATTTGTATTTGTTAAAGATACAAAGCTTCAACCTGTCTTGAGCAGTAAAGAAAGAAAGAAGGGAAATTAATGTAAGTGTTTATTATGTGCCAGATGCCTTGTTAGTCTCTCTATAAGTGGATCACCCATTCTTCATAATAGCACCTTGGAAAGAACCCTTTGAGGGAAAAGTCATTATCACTATTTTATACATATGACTACAAAGATTAAGTGGTTTGCCTAATTGCTGAATCTGGAGTTGAAACTAAGGTTTCTAGGAATCCAAAAGCCTTGCTGTGGTGTGACACCACATTCCTTTTCTAGTACCAAGAAGAGCTTTCAACATATTATTAAATGAAAGACACCAGAGATTTCTGAACAAAGTAATGACATAATGACAACACATTTTAAAATGTTATCAGTAAAATAGATCAGGGTGGAGAAGAAATGCAAAAAGCCATGTATGAAGTGATAAAATCCCATCTTGTGATAATAACATTAGGTATTCGGAAGTATATGGCTTTTCCCAGGAATAACTGATAGACTGTCAAGTGAATCAGCTCATAACCCCTAACTCTAAATCTCTCCACTCATAAAAATTTTGTTGTAAAACAGTTGCCTAAAGAGCACATATTGGTGGAATGAAAGAAACAGTTTAGAAAAACCAGGCTCATACTATTATAACATCATATAGTAAACAAGGTTTGACTTTGACAGAAAAGCAATCCAGCTTTCTGACCTTGCTCTATTTATCCACCAGCTTCTTTATTTCAGTATTTTTAATTAATAGTAGAAGAGACTCAAGTTGTCTATTGATAATACAATTTTAAATTATTATTGTGCAGAGATTTGTACACACAGCATCATCGGATCACAACCAATGGTAGCAAAACTTGAGAAAGAATGAATCTGCTTGAAAACTAATTTTATTCCATAACTTCAAGTGTGTGGGAAATGGACAAATGGATATAAGGACTAGTGTAGCCACTTTTTCTATATAAAGAATTGTCAACCTTTAAAATAAAAAGGTAAGTGGTTTAGCCAGCAAAATCAAGTTTATCTGGGAATAACAGAGGAATTGAAATTCAGGACATGCAAACTGTGGTGAACCATAAGCAAGTCTGGAGAACAAAGGAGAGGAGTGTTCTTTAATAGAGAGAGGAGAAAGTTGGGAGCAGCTCTTTGAAAGAAAGTTCCTGGGAGGAGAGTGAGAGTTCTGAATTTTCGTGTTTCCTCATTGGCTGAATTGCAGTGGTTTCTTATTGGCCGGGTTGTTGCTGGGCAAAGAGAAAATCTTTCTTCCTTCTGTGGTATGTAAAATGAGTTGCCAGGAGTGGTACATGCCTGAAAGCTCCCCCTTTAGGGCTTTCTGACTCCATTTTGGTTTGTTTTTTGTTTATTTGTTTGTTTGTTTTATTTTTGGCTGCACCACGCGGCATGCAGGATCTTAGTTCCCGAGGCAGGGACTGAACCCATGCGCCCTGCAGTGGAAGCACAGAGTCTTAACCACTGGACCACCAGGGAAGTTCTTTCTGACTCCATTTTGAATGAAGTTTTCCTTTATTCATTTTCACAGGATATACTTAATTTCTAAGTACTTAATAAAAGCCCAAGAACTTGAAAATAAACTTTCGTTAATGTGCTGCTGCTTAGCTGGCACCCGTAGTACCTTAATAGTTAACAAGAAATTTCTACTTGAAACACACACCAAAATCTTTAAAATTAAATATAAAATTGTATTGAAGCGCTATCCCAGGGTCTCTAGACACTTATTGAACTGGAGAAATCAGGCTAAGTCTCAATAACTGTTTTCATTCCTGCCACTGAGATAGTGAAATTAATATTTGTAGATTCTCTCCTTCCTCAGTGGTGAGACATATGAAAATGCCCCATCCAAAACAGGCAAACCATCTAGAATGCAAAACGATCTTTGGATGGGACCGAATATGAAAGTCCTAAGTATGGTTATCACCTTAGCTAATTGCAGAGCATTAAAATGTATGAGTTTGGCAAAAATTATATAGTTAGTGTGGACACTGAAATACAATTACTTCAAAGAAATCTACAGTATAGAGAAATTTCTTTAAAACAGGCTTTTTTCTTTTTTTTCTTTTTTTTTTTTTTTTTTTGTTTTTTGCGGTACGCGGGCCTCTCACTGTTGTGGCCTCTCCCGCTGCGGAGCACAGGCTCCAGATGCGCAGGCTCAGTGGCCATGGCTCACGGGCCCAGCCTCTCCGTGGCACGTGGGATCCTCCCGGACCGGGGCACGAACCCGTGTCCCCTGCATCGGCAGGCGGACTCCCAACCACTGCGCCACCAGGGAAGCCCGATTTTTTCTTTTTTGCTTAAAAAGTCTGTGATTATTTTCAAAACTCGGAGAAAACAAACTATTAAGTATCATAGCAAGATATTGAAATGGTTCATCATTACAAATTTGAGGTGTTGTTTTAAAAACAATGAAAATCTTGGTGTGCAGTAAAAATATAACCTATTTATAAACCATATCCATTAAATATTCACTATTTGTGATATCAAGTTTATTAGACTTACTTGTATTTACCATAATTGGAGCTGCAGTCCTATCAATTTCCAAAATAACTTAGAAATTCAGTGTTCTCTCTCTGATTCCCAGATATGAATCATACAAAACAGGTCTACCAGAAGTTTCCAACCCTTGACTACCAGTTTTATCCTCTGTTCAAGGATTATTCATTGTGAAGGTAGACATACACTTGGGAGACATTAGTCATACACACTAATATCTCTGGCTCTCCTGCTGGACACATGAGAGATTATACTTCCTCACTTTTTTGAGTTTTGGCATGACCATGAGATTTGCGCTGGTCAATGAAGTGTGAACAGATATATTTATGTGCTGCTCTCCTCCACTACTGCAGTGGTCCTGGTACGCATGTTCTTATAAAGTGCAAAACTCGGTTATCACCAACAACTCGTGTGTTCTTCAGGACCCATGGCCAGCTTTGCAGAAGCAACAAATAAACCTTGATATTTTAAATCTTTCAAGGCACTGAGTGTGGAGAGTGTTGGTTATTGCAGTTAGCTTGAATGACATGCTACATGACCTCTGGTGACCATGCTAGTTGAAAATACTAGACCTTGAGCACCTTGAAAGTGAGTAAAGTCTATGTTAAAATCATCTTCCTGGGCTTCCCTGGTGGCACAGTGGTTGAGAGTCTGCCTGCCGATGCAGGGGACACGGGTTCGTGCCCCGGTCCGGGAAGATCCCACGTGCCGTGGAGCGGCTGGGCCCGTGAGCCATGGCCGCTGAGCCTGCGCGTCCGGAGCCTGTGTCCACAGCGGGAGAGACCGTAGCAGTGAGGGGCCCGCATACCGCAAAACAACAACAACAGCAACAACAACAACAAAAAACAAAAAATCATCTTCCTAACCTCAATACCTAGCATATGCTTGCAGTGTAGAAGGTTATTGGTGAATGAAATAAATGATCAATTGTAACATATGATATAGATGGATAGCCTCTTGAAAGGTATTTTAAAAATGCAGTGAAAATAATACAAGACTAAGTAAGGATAAGCAATTAACAAGAATAAGAGCTGAAATGTGTGGCTGTCTTACAAGTATCAGGTGCTGTCCTACATGCCTCCCATACGTTACTACATTTAACCCTCAAAATAAATTTTTGACATAAATATCAACATTAACCATATTTGGCATATGAGGAAATAAAATCAAACTTTTACCCTGGAACTATAAGAATAAAAAATATCATAGAACTGTTCAACATCATTGAGAATCTAAATAGAAAGAAAAGAAAATTGCCACATCCTAGTGCATTAGAAGAAGCTGGTACAGAATCTTTTAAATGTTCTCATTTATACAACTTTAATAAAAATAAGTGACATAGTTGTACCCTGAAATATAAGGGAAATTTTTCTGAAGTATTTATATGCATTCCTTGAAGGCAGCACCACAATTTGATCACTATGTGGGGGAACTTCTGAGTTTTGAGGTTAACAATAAGATTGTCATGCTTGAGCAAAAAAACCTCAGTGCCCCTGAAAGGTGAAGAATACGGAGCTAAATGGACTTCACCTTTTGACTTGGAATAACTCTTCTTATGTGCCCAGAACAATTTTATTTCTTTTTACTTGTGATTTTTCTTATTTATCCAGGCTTGCCTAGACTTGTCAAGTGCATATTTATTTAAATCCTGACCTGGTCTTGGTTTTAATTACTTCTTCAGTTAACAGTGTTGAATGACAGTTATCAGTCTCATGTCCCCAGTGGTAAATGCTGGGTTTCCCTATGTTGATCTACACTCTTTTTTTTTTTTTTTATCTACACTCTTAACTTGGCAGTTGAGTAGAAGATGATGCGTGAAGCCATTTCTGTAATTGTGCATTCAGGTATGGCAGCTCTCTTTCCTTCCTGTTAAAAACACATATTTTCTTTTACTTACATCCTTTTTAGGTCAGTGTATTAGTATCATATCACTAATGTAACAAATTACCGTACACTTAGAGGCTTAAACAACACAAACTTATTATCTTATAGTTCTGTAAGTCACGAGTCTGGTGCAGGTCTCATCCAGCTAAGATCAGGTTGTCAGCAGGCTGCATTCCTTTTTGAAGGCTCTAGAGAAAAATCCATTTTCTGCTTATACAGATTTTTGGCACATTTCAATTCCTTAAGGTTATAGGGTCAAGATCTCTTTATTAGTCAGGCAAATAGAAACAATAGGAAATAGAAGATACATAGATAGATAGATAGATAGATAGATAGATAGATAGTTAATTATGAGAGATTGGCTCCTGTGATTATGGAACTGAAAAGTGCTATGATCTGCTGCCTGCAAGCTGGAGGCCCAAGAAAGCCCAAACCCAAAGCCTTGAGAATTAGGGAAGCCAATAGCGTGAGTCCTGGTCTCAGAGTGCCCAGGAATCAGAAGCTCCAATGTCTGATGGCTGGTGTCTGAGGACAAGAGAAGATGGATGTCCCAGCTCAAGCATAGAGAGGAAATCTGTCATTTCTCTGCCTTTTTTGTTCTATTCATGCTCTCAAAGGGTTAGATGGTACCTACCTATGTTGGTGAGCTCTATTTTCTTGACTCAGTCTACAGATTCAAATTCTAATCTCTTCCAGAAACATCCACACAGACACACCCAGGAAAAAAGTTGTACCAGTGATTTGAGTATCCCTTACCCAGTCACATTGACATGTAAAATTAATCATCCCAGTGTTCAGTTTAGAGCTGCTGATAAACTGGGAGTCATTAGCTGCTTTTAGAGGGCCCACAATTCTGGTCACCTCCCTACATCTTCAAAATCAGACATCAAGTCCTCCTCCATTTGCAATTCTCTGACCCATGTTTCTTCCATCCTCTGCCACTTTTAAGTCTAGTATGATTAGACTGAGCCCGCCAACGTAATCCATCTGTGATCACATCTGCAAAATCTCTCTTGCCATGTACAAGAACACATTTATAGGTTGTGGGATTTGGTTGTGGATGTCTTTGTTAGGCCATTATACTGCCTATAAGAGCCAATGAGAGGTTATTTCTTAGAAGTGTTTAGACTGAATAGGTTACATCGGATTGAAGAGTATCTTAAGAGGAGATTATTCAGCAATGTTTCCAGATAGTGCTTTTTTTACCATTTATTATGTTGCCAATGAAAAATTTCTTTCCATTCTTTCCTGTACAAGAGGAAATTAGATGATAGCAGGGTGTCTCTTTAATTTTTAATTCAACAGAATCAATATATTTATAGATATTTGTAATACTTGAAATTGAAAAATCATTCTCTACATTATCATTAAATAATCTATTTTAAAATATTGTTGACAAGGAGAAGCATTCATCTTTCTTTTCTTCCAGATTATGAATAAGAGACAGAATTCTCAGAGCAGTTGCTGCTTTCAGAACTTCAGAACTACTGCACTGACCCAGACTAAGTTCTCCAAAAAGCTATTCCCGAATGACATGCCCAGGGACCTCTACATCTCCCTCAACTACAATTTTTACTCCACTGCATAGGGACTTAGCTCAGGCTACCACTTCAAGATGTGATTCAAAGACCATGATCATCAGAACCACCTGCAGAGTCAGTTAAACAATACACACATTTTTGGCCCAGAGTTTTTGTTGCATGATAGTTGTATTAGAGAGGAGATTGCAGGTGTCAGGTGATTGCAATGTACACTAATGTTTAAGAGCCGTTACTTTCATCTTTTCACCTAAATATTTGTTTTGAATATTAAATAATGGCAATATTTTGCTCTGTGGGAATGTATATGCTATGTCATATTATTAAACATTTCCTTAGAACTTTAGTGTTACTCTTATTAAATAATGTGTTACTCCAAATGAGTGATTTATAAGAGGTGATCTAAATACATGAGAAAATTTTAGATGGCAGGATCTCTGACTAGGAGTTAAGAGATCTGGGTTTAAATCCTGACTCTACTACTCCCTAGCTCAGGGGTCCCCCAACCCCTGGGCCGCGGACGGGTACCGGAACCGGGCCGTACAACAGGAGGTGAGTGGCGGGCGAGCGAATGAAGCTTCATCTGCCGCTCCCCATGGCTCCCCATCGCTCGCATTACTTCCTAAAACATCCCCCCAACCCCCTCCCCCATCCATGGAAAAATTGTCTTCCACGAAATCGGTCCATGGTACCAAAAAGGTTGGGGACGCTGCCCTAGATTATAACCCTAGACAGTTTATTTTTACCTCTGTTGGCTTCAGGGAAAGAAGTTTTAAACAACGTGGTCTTCATCTCTTGTTTATACATCGTGCTACACAAGAGGCAGAGAATGAAGCACCTTCCATAAAGACCATATCAATTGGCTGGGAAAATCATATTCTTATCAAGCAATTGGTTATGCAAGAAGTGACAGCATGGGATCAAAGTTATGTTTAGTGTATATTATATAGTTTTAGTGTGACTGGAGTTTAAGGAAGGGAAAGATCATTGAGAATTTAGTGAATTGTGATAGATATAGGGAAGTAAGCCTTGAGCTAAGCCTTGGAAGATGTGTAGAGTTTAGCTAATTGAGAGGAAAGCAGTTAACGTGGAAGAATTACATGAAGCATAAGAAAATCATACGAAAAACCATAGGCAGGAGAGTATCACCATATGCTCTTAATATAGTAATGTCACTGACCTAAGCTGAAATGATTGCTAGTTAGGAAGTTTGAGAGCTTAGGTGAACCGTGTACCACGCTATCTCGCAAACTGAGATGCCTAGGTTGAATCAGTTTGGTTATTTTTATAGTTGCAGAAGTAACATAAAGCTAGAGTCTTAGGCATGCTTCCTTTTTACCATTCAGAAGAGACAAAAAGTCAGAGATGGTGGAAGTTGTACTGATACTCACAGGCATAAAAATCAGACTTATGGTTACCAAAGGGGAAAGGGAGAGGGAGGAGGGGGAGAGGGGGTTTGGGATTAACAGAAAGACACTACCACACAACTGTATATAAAGTAGATAAACAACAAGGACCCACTGTATAGCACAGGGAACTAAATTCAATATCTCATAATAACCTATAATGGAAAAGAATCTGAATCACTTTGCTGTACACCTGAAGCTAACACAACATTGAAAATCAACAATACTTCAATTTTTTAAAAAAGGGAGTGTTATAGAAATGCAGGCATAATGAGTAGGGAGAGTGACTATCCCAGTACTTAATGGTAGAATAAATTGAAGAAATGAGGTGAAGAAAAGAATTAAAGATGGCTCTAAGGCTCCTAATATAGAAAACTGAGAAAATTGGAAAAATTAAAAGACAATCCAGAATTTGAAATGTTTAGTTTTGAACATGCTGAATATAATATGATAATGGGATATAAAACATAAATATTCTGTCATTGGCATAGAATTAAAAATGACAACACTTGGAACCCTTCCTGGAGCTTTCACTTTGACAGGAATGGAGGAGGTAGTAATCAACTGCTGATAATGACAAGAGTTAAGAGAAATATAAAATGCATGAAAGGGACAAGGTACTTTAGGTAGAGAGATTGAGGAAGGCCTTTTTGAGGAGGTGACAACTGGGCATAGATTAGAATAGTGATAAGGAGTGAGCTTTGAAAATATTCCAGGCAGATGTTACTTAGCACTTAAAGGTTCTGATATGAGAGCAAGGTTGCTCATTCCAGGAAGAGCAAAGTCAATGTGGAGGAAGGGTAGCAAGTATGTGGTTAGATATGAAGTCAGAGAGAAAGGCTGGGGCCAACAAATGTTTATTGTATGATTTAGTGCATGATTCATCTCAGATACATAAGATTTTGGAATGCATGAAGAACTGGAATGTTGTTTAGTTAAATTCCTTTATTTGGCAAATGAGGATTCGGAAGCTTATATATCTAAGGAATATGCACAAATTTACACTAAAACGTTGACTAAATTTCAAAGTGCTAGTAATCAGTCTATTGTTCTTTCTTCTACTTAGCAATGTCTTCGAACCTGTGTTACTTCTTTGCTCAAAAACAGCATCTAGGTATCTGTAATGATCATTATGTTATTACGGCATCTAGGTATCTGTAAAGGTCATTAAAAACTGCATTTGTGAAGGTTTAGAAAACATGAGGTTTTTTTGGCTCTCATCCCTGTGTTCATCTTTTTCTATTTGCTTTTCTTTTCCCTACACTCTTTTAATGACAAAAGCAACCTTGAAAAGGAAAGAACTCACAAGGGTAGCCTATGGGAAAGGAGATTGGGGGGTCCGGGAAATCACTTTCCATTGCTTTGCCAGGTGGTGCATATGGGCAAATTGTATCTGGAAACTAATCATGCCTTTTGAAAATGATTTGCTGGCGTATTTCTGTAATGCACTGTAGGTTCTTGGCATTCTTTGTGTGATTATTATATCTTGTGTTTTCCCCTTAGTTATTTGTGTTTTCTTCATATTATATGCCTTTAAAAATGGGTATGACTGAATAGATCCCAGTATCTGTTAATAAATATTTCTGACATTGGAAAAATTATGCAGACCAGTAGACATATTTCTTTATTGTATATTTTCATAATTTTATTAATGATTTTATTCATATTTCCCTGAGTATTTAGAATCAGATTGCTTATTCAGAACATCTCCAGGTCATAGCATTATTTTTTCATTTTTTCCACTTAGTACAACATAAAAAAGTAAAGATTTAGTGACTTGATAGAATAAACCATTTTAATAAGCAAGTAAGTTTTTCTGGACATTCTTAATGAAGCATGTTCTGGAAAATTTTTATGCTACAGGAACCCTCTCTTCGATGATAACTAGTTTTCGGATAAGACAGTTTTTTCCAAACTCAATCTGTACCAATAATTGAAAACATTGATGAGAATGGGGACTTCCTGTGTTATTTGTAGTAACAAGTATGGATAGTCCTAATTCTCTTTTTTTTATTAATTTTTATTGGCGTATAATTGATTTACAATGTTGCGTTAGTTTCTGCTGTACAGCAAAGTGAATCAGTTATACATATACATATGTCCACTGTTTTTTAGATTGTTTCCATGTAGGTCATTACAGAGTACTGAGTAGAGTTCCCTGTGCTATACTGTAGGTTCTTATTTGTTATCTATTTTACATATAGTACTGTGTATATGTCAATCCCAATCTCCCAATTTATCCCTCCTCTCCCCATCCCCATGGTAACTATAGGTTTGTTTTCTACATCTGTGACTCTATTTCTGTTTTGTAAATAGGTTCATTTATACCATTTTTTTAGATTCCACATATAAGCAATACCATATGATATTTATTTGTCTTTTTCTGTCTGACTTAACTTCACTCAATATTTTTTCCTTAAGAAAATGGTTCACAAAGAAATGGCTTTAGGAAAAGAGGAAAGAGATGTTTTCGTAGAATTCTTCGAGGTGAGCCAGTGTGACACCCACCTTTTCCAATTAGGGCACTAAGTCTTCCAGAAAAGTGATTCACTCAAGGTCAGAAAAGTAAGTAGAAAATCCCACTATCCATGTTCTGATTCTTGGCCCAAAGCTGTTTTTTTGCTACTACTACTAGTAATAATAATAATTGCATAAATTCAATTATACTCATCCAAATGTGATTTTGTGAAAATATGGAGATTAAACAGTTTCTCTTTTCTGTAGGTCCAGTCCAATTTTGACATTTTTGCTAAGATTCCATTCTATAGTTAAGTTGCATATTTATATTCAAGAATGTTTTCCTTAAAGATAATTCATCATGTACCTAGCCTGCTTAAAATCTCCCAATGTCTTTTCATTACACTTATAATAAATTCCACATTTGACCCTGGCCTACAAAACCCTACATACCTTGCCAGCCCATACTCAGTTCTTTCCATTTATTTTGACCCACTTTTCTCCTTGCTCATCATGTCCTAATTATGCTGTGTTCTTGTTCCTCAGACACACCAATTGTGTTGTTTGCAGTAAGGGTTTTGCACTAGCTATTCCTTCCTCCCGGATCACTTTTCTTTCTCTGATCTTTTTTAACATGATCGACTCATTCTTGATATTCAGGTCTCAGTTTAGATTTCATCTAGATAGAACTTCCTTCGTTACCTAAATCAAAAGTAGCCTTCCAGTCACTCTCTTACGACACCTAGCCTTGCTTCTCCAAATAAGAGTCACTACTATCTATACATTTTCTGTTAATTTATATATCTTTCAGGTATTTCTTTCTTTTTAAAATACATTGTTTTGCTCAATGAGAAGAGGACTGTTCCCATTATGTTTGTCATTGTGCATCCCCCAGTGCCCAGACAAGTGTCTGATACATGATAACAAAGTCAATATAGTGTGTTTAATCAAAGTTAATAGTGGAAATGGCATAAAAATAGAAGAAAATGCAATATAAATATAGCTAAGGACCCATCTTACCTTTATTGCAAGTTCTTCTAGTGAGAGACAAGGAAGGCAATAGAAAAAGTGTTAGAAGTGTCAGAACAAGGAAAATCAGACGATTATTACATCATTCAAAGAATAGATGGGAAATTAATGCACCAAATATGAAAAATACTTATAATCTTTGTCCTTAAGAATTATGTTTTATTATGTTTTATTGTTTATATACATATACACACATATGTATGTGTTGTATTTTCCAAGTGTTCTAAAACAGAATATGTGTTACATTTCATAATCAGCAGAGACTCTTTTAAAAAGGAAAACATGATGTAGAATGAATAAAATGATGGGACAGGCATTTAGTCCTACAGTTAAAGGTATAACAAAAGGGATATAATAAGTATACCATTGAAACTCTTAGTCAATGTTTGATTGAGAACACCAGACTCAGTGGAATCAACATTTTACTTAATTCAAACATTGATATCTATCTCTCTTGATAAGTCTCCTACTGGTAATAGTTGGAAGGAATGGAGAAATCTGGGCTCAGTTGGCATGAATAACAGCATGGAGGCGGTTTTGTTTCTTTGCCATTAAATTCATGGACAGAATTCTATTTTATCTGTCCTCACCAGTTGTCTGTGTTTGCTCCAAATACAGATTGTTTCCAAAAGAATCAACTTATTTCAAGCCTATGAAACATCCTCTGGTTTTCGTTCAAGGGTAGTGAATAGATTCTTAATCACTTTAATTTAGCTTAGTATTAACCTTGCAAAAAAATATTTGCTTTAACAAAGCTTAAAACAGAAGATATTTAAGCAAATTTATTTATTTCAGAAAGAGAAAACAAAATCAGAATGTAACTAGAAAACATGTTCCTGCATACATCAATATGCAAATATATTGGCCAAATGTATTTCAGATATAAATTTATCATTGATTAATTGGAAGAAAGTCAATGATAAAACAGAATAAAAGTGAGGGATAGTTAAGAAAGTTAGGGAAAATAGATCAAAGAAATAATTGGATATTAATAATTCATTCTCCATCTTTATATAAATTAGGTGGTTACAGAATATTTTCAGCTTTGTGTTTGAAAATATACAAATATTGATTATTTTGGTAAAATTTTGCTCATTTGCTAAGATTTTTTCCTCCCAAGTCATGCAGTTTATCAGTTTTAGATAACATTTGGGAGGTTGGAAGGATTCAATGTGAGTTCTAATGTACTAGCCTGTGGCAAATTCTGGATTGAACACTGAGGCACTCATATATGTTGAACGAGAAGAGAATTCTATAGTCAAATGAATTTAGGAAACTATGTTTGACACATATAAAAGCTTTTAAACTTTGTTTTCATTTTTTTATTGTAGAAATTTTCAGAATCATTTGCTATACATAAAACTAAGCATACACTGAAAAATGTGAGAGTTCCTGAAGACATATAAAACTTTATATCCACTTAGAGAATGAAATTATAGTATCAAAATGAATAATTACCAGATCCAACTGAAAGATTATGTCAAATGCTGGCAATGGGTAATTTCTGAAGCACGTTTTTCCCTTGGCTTTCACATCTCCTAGCAGAATATCTTTAGGTTTGAAATGGCGTCTTGCATGGAAGCCCCATAGAGATAATGTTTTTCCTAAAAATGATTTCTCTCATAACCAGCCTTTTCTTCATGAGGTAACTTATCATTCATTATATTTAGTAGTAGTTTCAAGAGAGATTTATCAAACAATTTTCTACCCATCTATCAGAATAAAACTCTCTTACATTGTAAGTTCTCACCTGATATGTCTCACATAAAAGTAGTATATTTTAATGAAGAGGAACAGGTATAGTAGTTTAGAGCCTGGTCTCTGGGACAAACAACTTTGAATTTCAAACCAAGCTTCATCACTTAGTAAGCCATGATCTTGAACACATTACAAAACCCTTTGAACTTCAGTGTTCTTGTTAGTAAAGGGAGGATAATAATAGGACTATATAAAAACAAAGCAAAAAACAAAAATAAAAGCAACAACAAACTTAGCAGGATGCTGGTATAAGAATATGCCTAAAATAAATGAAAGAAATGGTTATTATTTTTTTTAATTCTTAGATTTCAGTGAGGACATATGATAGAGCACAGATCTATTTCTAGCAAAAGCGTGACTCCTCCAAACATGTGTTCACTGCAATCCATTTTAAAAATATTCATTTTATATCAATTTGTGAGAGAAGTCTGTTGCTTTGCTTACTCAAAGTGAAAAAGACTGGACAAAAGACAAAATTTGTGTTTCCACATACATGTTTTGTCACTATTTAGACAAAATCATTATCTCGGTGTGTTTTCTTGGGGTGCTATGTTTCTACTAGAAATTTATTGGCATAAACAAAATGCTCCAGGAATTCTCTACTTTCTTTTTCCTCCTGAAAGTCAACAAAGCCCTGAGGGTTCAGAATGTTATGTGCACCATTGTTCTTTATAATTAGATTATTTATTTTGCCATTCATCACTTTGGTCTAATCTGTGCTGTACATGAGGCATGTAACACAGCAGGGTGGTGTATCTGGGATCTATCCTAAAGGATCAAGACTCAACAATGAGGATTATGACTATTAAATTATTAAATAATGAAGATTATAACTATAAAAGCTTTTATGACCTCACTGATGAAATTGACAAGAACTCTTAAATATTTAGAATATTGAAATGGATCTATTTCTTAGTGGCAGAAAAATGTGTGTGTTTGTATTTATGTATGGACAACAGTTTCACAGAGCTCATCTGCCTTGTAAGGTTAGGTCCTAAATAGGAAAGTAATATCAGTGTAGCACCTGCCCTCCTGAGGACCCCACTACCTAGATGGTCCCGACAGCCTCCACCATAAATTATTGACACTTTTCAGTTCTGGAAATAGTCATTTGACTTTCAAAGAATATTGTTATGAAAGTATCACAAAACAGTTTTTGTCTCATTTATAACAAAAAGTTGGGGGGAAGGGAGGTGGTATTCCAGGCATCATATTTCCTGAAAGTGATCCCGGTCATCCTAAAAACGTACTCATCAAAACTTAGGCCATATCATGTAGACTTTCAGCAGAATTCCAACAAGAACCTGAGGCCACTGATATTACTTTCCTATTTTCCAATTTTTCTATGTCTTATGCGTCCATTCAAGTATTCCTAGTTCATTCCTAGCTAATATATTTGAGTGTCCAATTGCATAAAAGAAGAGAAAGTGGTTTTGATTTTTGGAGAGAAGGTTTTATTTAACTCAAAGTTTATTTTGAGCCACTGCAGAAGCTATAGCACAGCTAGACTCTTTATCTTAGGTCTTACAAGAAGTGGGTTTTTTAGTTTCCTATTAACTAGTTCAATAGAGAATGAAAGAGTCAGGGATAAACTCTAATTATCCTAATTTTATTGATTTTACCAAGTATCTACTTATCATATTCAACTTAACCGATAATATGATTCTTAGACGTGGTATTTTAGTTTAATCATACATAATTTTTCTTGTTAAGCCATTTGGTTTTATGGTTTTTTGTTTTGGGGATATAATTGTGTTGAATGAAGTCAATTCATGGTTTCAGCTGTTGAACTACGGAAATACTGTACATAGTGAATGAAATGACTTAGGTAGACCCACATAGACAAATCTATTTTAAGTGGAATTCAAGACAAATTATGAAAATCAAATGGAATTCAATGCAGTTTACATGCTGATCTCAATTAAAATATATTAGCTATACATTTTAAACTAATTTAATTTTTTAACTGTAGAAGTTCGAACATTTACTACACTGATAAGACTTATACTAAGTCCATACACATCTTAGCAGCTTGCCAAATATTTGGGCATTTTCTTCTTCAAGTCTTGTTTTAATCTTCACTTAATTCCAAGGAAAATTTCATCAGCTCATCTGCTAAAGTAGCTCAAAACAAATTTTCCTCATGCCATTGAGAAGGTTGACTTCCCATGAAGCCCTTTTCTTTAATTTGTGTCTTCCATTTAATTTTGAATTTAAACTTTACTCCTGTTTCTATAGCTACATTATTTTATAGTCCAATTCTATTCTTTTATTTTTGAAACATGCTTACACTACCCTTGCCACTTCATACACTTCCTTCGTATTTAAAACCATTTTAATATAGCAATTACTGAGACTTCCTGGGTTAAGTCATTATTACATCCTCAAAACAAAAATTATACTTATCCATGACAAAGCCGGATCTCCTGGGAAGATTTTCTCTTTTTACCTAAACAAATATAAGTATTGTATAATCAAGCTGTTATTTCTGTTTATGGTTGATCTAAATTTATCTTCATGAGTGACATTGCAGATTTATTCTCTAAGAAAATGGTAACTCTGAGGTATATGAGAATATACATGTCTGTAATTTAAGTTTTTAGTCACTTTCATTGTAAAACTTTGTAATTTTTGTTATGGGATGAATGTATGAAATGTTATATTTCAGAGCAAAAAAACTGAATTAATAAAAAGTATATAATTTTTGCCTTTTGGAGAGAAAATTTATGTTCATGGTTCAGTAACTCAGAGTGAGTATGGTAAATCCTCTGTTTAAAAGAAGACACATTGCAAAATTATCCTTTCGGTCCAGGGAATTGGGTGTTTTAACAAATAATGATAAGATTATCATGAATGAGCGGTACTTGGGTGCATGACATTTCATTGCATTGAGTCATTCTTCTGAATGGCAAAGTCCACCTGCCATGAGCAAAATCTGGCAGACTTTAAACCCAAGAAGAGCCAAAATTATAAATAGCTAATATGCTGAATTACAGAAATTCATGTAACCAGATGGAACTTCGAAGTTCAGTTTAATTCAACAAACATATTAAGGCTTTTATCATGGCCAGGCAGCATACCAAGATGGGTAAAACATGGTTCTTCCTCTCTAGAAGCAAACAACCTAGCAATAGAGACACATATGTCAGAAGAAAATAAATGAAATATGTGCAGCAATAGCATATAAAATAGAAATAGCCTAAATAATAAAATTATAGTAACAAAATATTTTTCCATTATATGGGCTACAAAAAGATCTCCCAGCTTTTCCTTTCCATATTATCCTTCTCTGAGTAAACGTTTAATCTTTTCTAAATGTGTCTCAACTAAACCTTATTGACACCAACTGTTTTATTTTTCTGCCATATACTTCAGGCAAAATGACTTTTACAGGGAAGGCACATTTCTCCCACTGCATTGGTTTATACATTTTTAACTTCTCCTCTGACATTTAAAAATCTTTTAAATTACCACAATTATAAGGGATATTTCTGATCCACATTCAGGTAACATAAATACTTGTGAGCAAGTGAGTTACAGGAAAGAGGAAGGGAGAATAAGTGTTTCACTATCCTGCAGTGGCAATTTTGGCAAATACTACTATAGAGAATGTGTATTTGTCCTGGGAGAGAGACAGAAGATAGTGGGCTTATTGGGGCCGTAAAACGTGTGCCTTTCCCATCCAGTAGCAATGGGTCATTCTCTTTCTTTTCCGTTCCCCCAAAGGTGTATTTATCCCATGAGAGTATCTTCCTGAAATTGCCTATCTTGTTCTTTTTTGTCTCTATGCTAATAAATGAATATTTTGTTTCTAGCTTAAAAACTACTACAAAATCAGTACTCATGGTCGCCATTTTCAGATTGTCTATAGCAGACTTTTGTTTACCGCTGGGGTTAAGACCATTGGGGATATGCCCACTGAACTGAATCTTACAGGAGTTTCCAGACAAAAATTTTAAGACTGTCATGGAAAAACTTAAAGGCAGAGATTAAGCATAAACGTTTGGCAAATATCACTATCTCAATATGAGAAAATAGGGGTGATACTAAGGAGAGAATCCTGCCTGTCGCTTGGGCGTGTTTCTGGGCCAGGACTTCATGACATCATGGCTGTTATGTGGTTGAGGGGATGATGAAGGTGGAGGGAGGATTTCGTGAAAGTAATACCTGAAAAACCTCTTTTCTCTCTCTCTGCCTCTCTGTCCCTCTGTCTGTCTCTCTGTCTCGCTCCTCTGTAACTCTTTAGGGAAAAGAACAGTATGCTTTTGTCTTCATAAGAAAAAAAAGTGACGAGAATCTCCCACGTTCCTCATATGTGGAATGCATCATGGTCGCAGGAGCATATTGAGGGCCCCAGGGCAATTTTGACACTTCAAGGGCTTCCCGTACTGGTAGTCTGAGACAATGAATGGGACCTTGAACGAAAATGGCATCCAAAGTCTTGAGGGTGAATGAAGGGTAAGAGATATTATGTGGGAGACATGTACAACTCTCAGAAATTCCTGAAAGGCTTTAAAAAAGATTAGAGATCACAGTGACTTTGGATGTTTATGTTAATGGACCCCACCTTTAATCTCAGATGGGTATTGCTTGGTGACGTAGGAGCTACATAAGAAATCATTGGTGTTGTAACTTTATCGCAAAAGCACTGAGTGCTTTTAATAATTACTTTATTGGGGAGACAAAACATGAGCCAAAATTTTCTACTGAAGAGAGAGGAAAGAATTGCACATAAGTAGTTTTCAAATTATACACTTTTATGCATGTGTGTATATCAGTGCAGAATTTAAAAGTGGCAGCACAACATTGCTAATTGATGAAGAGTTGACTAAGTTTGTTTTAGTTTGTTCTTTTACATATGTGAAGGAATTTGTAGACTGAAATGGTTAGCCTATTATTTTTATGCCATTTTCATTAGAATGTGACCCAATTCTGAAAAAAAAAAAAATCAGGCAGTAAAGAGTTACAAAATTTTAATAAGTACCAACCACTGCCTGAATTTATCTACAAGCTTCACAACTGAAATTGGAACTTTCCAGATCACTTTAAATTAAGTTGATTAATAATACATCATGTTAAAATGAATTTTTCATGGTTTGGGAGCTAATGTTCTCAATTATTTAGCAATGCAAAGTGTAGGAAACTCACACACAAACGGCATACAGGAGCTGATCTGTGATCTTTCTCTTAAAACAAGATGATAAATGGCCTATTTTTCTATCATACTAAAGCAATATGTTAATTTTTTTCTACTGTGAAAATGTTGGCTCTCCAGGAAACCAAATCAGGACATGTACTGTGGTTACAAAATATAATAATAATAAAAATTTGTATAAAATTAAAAAATTTTCAACCCTGAATGTACATAACAGGAGAATGTGTAATTTAATAAGCAAAGTAGGCATATTACCTCGTGCATTTTGAATTATATTTCCACAGTCATTTCAGTCCCATTTTCTACTTTAATGGAAATTTAAGTTTTTAGTTTTAAGTATCTTTGAAGTTATTATGTGGTTCTATGCTTTTATTTAACATTGGTCTACATTCCACGTGTTTTTGTGGCAAAAGAATGTTTACACTAGAAGCCATTAAACAGTATGTCATTTACATTTTGAGCATTATATTATTTCTAATTAAAACTTCCTTTAAAAAGCTTAAGTAGTTAAGATAACAAATTAGTTATCTTTCTGGGTGACAGCTTTTCAATGCTTACTTTCACCAATGTTTCCAGGATCAGAGAAGGACTAGGCTGTTGATCTCTCCTCTAGGCAAGCATTTTAGTGTGCTGATTTATAGGAGAAATGATGACCACAAGGTCTTATATGCCTTTAGTCAAAATGATTTGACAGGCTCTCTAGAACAAGGCATCTGAAAATACTGCTAATATCTCATCATTATCTGCCTCACCATTATCTACTCCATCAGCCTTCTCCCTTGCCTCCCTCCTTTAGTTTGCTTTGATGAGAGTCACTACTTTGCAATGATGTATTTGAGTTATCAATTCCTACAAAACTTATGAGCAATAATATAAAACCTTGCATTATATAGAGTTTATTATTCCCACCTTCTGATATAACTGACAAATAATATTGTATATATTTGAAGTGTACAACACGATGATTTGATGAATGTATACATTGTAAAATGATTACTGCAATCAATTTAATTAACACACTCATCACCCCACATAGTTACCTTTTCTCTGTGTGTGTGGGGGTGTGTGTGAAAACACTTAATATCTCTACTCTGTTAACAAATCTCAAGTATACAATAGAGTATTATTAATTAGAGTCACCATGCTGTACATTACATTCTGAAAACATATTCATTTTATAACTGAAAGTTTGTATCCTTTGATGAACATCTTCCCATTTCCCCTACCCTTCTGTCTCTGGCAGCCACCATTCTGCCCTCTGTTTTTACAAGTTCACATTTTCTCTCTTTCCTTGTTGATTCTAAGTATAAATAATACCTTACGCCTTACAGTTCTTGTCTTCTCTGTCTGATTTGTTTCACTTATTATAATGCCTTCCAGTTTCATCCATGTTGTCACAAATATCAACCTTTCTTTCTTTTTTTTAGGCTGAATACTACTCCATTGTGTATATATACCACATTTTTCTTTATCCATTCATCTGTGGACAAACATTAGGTTGTTTCTGCGTCTTGGCTATTGTAAATAATGCCTCAATGAGCATGAGAATGCAGAGATCTCTTTGAAATACTGATTTCAGATCATTCATACGTATACCCAGATATGGGATTACTAAACCTTATGGGTAGTTCTTTTTTTTTTTTTGAGGAAACTCCGTATTGTTTTCCATACTGACTGTACTAATTTATATTCCCATCAACAATGTACAAGGAACACTCTTCTTCACAGCCTCACCAGCATTTGTTATCTCTTGTCATTTTGATAGTGGCTATCCTACCGTGTGAGGTAATATATCATAGTGGTTTTGATTTGCATTTGCGTGGTGATCCCTGATGTTGAGCACCTTTTCATGTACCTGTTAGTCACTTGTATACCTTCTTGGAAAAAATGTCTATCAGGTCTTTTGTCCACCATTAAATAAGATTATTTGTTTTGTTGCTATTGAGATTTATGAGGTCCTTATATATTTTACTAATTAACCCCTTCTCAGATATATGGTTTGCAAATATTTTTGCCCATGCTCTAGGTTGCCACTCATTTTGTTGATTATTTCCTTTGCTATGCAGAGGCTGTAGGTCCACTTGTTTACTTTTGCTTTTGAGCCAGAGCATTTGGGATCATATTCAAAAAAATCATTGCCATGACTCATGTCAAGGAATATGTTCCCTATCTTTTATTCTAGGAGTTTTATGATTTCAGGTATTACATTTAACTCATTAATCCATTTCCAGTTAATTTTTGTGAGTGGTATAATACAGTAGTCCTATTTCATTATTTTGTATATGGATATCCAGTTTTCCCAACACCATTTATTAAAGAAACTGTCTTCTCCCCATTGTGTGTTCTTGGCACACTTGTCAAAGATTGTTTGATAATATGGACAAAGTAGTTGATTATATATGCATAGATTTATTTCTGGGCTCCCTATGCTGTTCCATTGGTTCATGTGCCTGTTTTTACACCAATACTATACTGTTTTGATTATTATAGCTTTGTAATATAGTTTGAAATCTGGAAGTGTTATGCGTCCAGCTTTGTCCTTCTTTTCAAGGTTACTTTGGCTATTTGGGATCTTTTGTTGTTTCAGTACAAATTTTAGGATTATTTTTTCTGCTTCTGTGACAAATTCTGTGACTTTGGCTATTTGGGATCTTTTGTTGTTTCAGTACAAATTTTAGGATTATTTTTTCTGCTTCTGTGCAATTCTGATAGGAATTGCATTGAATTTGTAGATCACTTTAGGTAGTATGGACAGTTTAGTAATACTAATTACTACAATATAAGAACAGATGATATCTTTCCATTTATTTGCATCTTCTTCAGTTTCTGTCATCAATGTCTTGTTGTTTTCAGTGTATAGGTCTTTTACCTCCTTGGTTAACTTTATTCCTAAGTATTGTTACTGTCTTTGATGCTATCGTAAATGGGATTGATTTCTAATCTCTCTTTCAAATTGTTTATTGTTAGTGTGTAGAAATATAACTAATTTTTGTATATTAATTTTGTATCCTACAACCTTAAAAATTCACTTATTAGTTCTAACAGTTCTTTTTGGTGGAGTCTTTAGAGTTTTCTATGTGTAATATCCTATCATCTATAATCAGCAACAATTTTATTCTTCCTCTCTGATTTGGATGCCTTTTGTTTCTTTTCCTTGCCTCATTTCTCTGGCTAGGACTTCCACTATTATGTTGCATAGAAGTAGTGACAGTGGCATCATTTACTTTTTCCTGATCTTACAAGAAAAGCTTTTAGCTTTTCGCCATTGAGTGTGGTGTTAGTTGTGGGCTTGTCATATATGGCCTTATTATGTTGAGATACATAATTGGTGAAAGTTATTATCGTGAAAGAATGTTGAATTTTGTTAGATATTCTTTCTGCATCTATTGAGATGATCATATGATTTTTATCCTTCATTCTGTTAATGAAGTATATCACATTTATTGATTTGCATATGTTGAACCATACTTGTATTTCAGGGATAAATCCAATTTGATCATGGTGTTTGATCCTTTCAATGTACTATTGAATTCGGTTTGCTGGTATTTTGTTGAGGAGTTTTGCATCTATGTTCTTCAGGGATAATTGGTCTGTAGTATTGTTTTCTTGTAGTGCTCTTGTCTGGTTTTGGTATCAGGGTAATTCTGGCCTCATAAAATAAGTTTTAAAGTGCTCCCTCTTCAATGTTTTGGAAGAGTTTGAGAAGGATTGGTTTTAATTCTTCTTTAAATGTTTGATAGAATTTACCACTGAAGCCATCTGGACCTGGGCTTTTCTTTGTTGGAAAATTTTTGATTACTGATCAATTTCCTTACTAGTTATATACCTATTCAGACTTTATATTTCTTCATGATTTAGTTTTGGTAAGTTATATGTTTCTTGGAATTTATCCATTTCTTCCAGGTGATCCAATTTGTTGGCATATAGTTGTTTATAATTGTCCCTTATGATCCTTTGTATTTTTGTGGTGTCAGTTGTAATGTTTCTTCTTTCATTTCTGTTTTTCTTTATACAGTACTATCCTGGCAATTGTGAGCATAATGAAACATGATTAGATAATCATAAACCCTAATTACTATTTCAAGATACAGTGTTTTTTTGTTTTTTTTTTTTTTTTGCGGTACACAGGCCTCTCACTGCTGTGGCCTCTCCCGTTGCGGAGCACAGGCTCCAGACGCACAGGCTCAGCAGCCATGGCTCACGGGCCCAGCCGCTCTGTGGCATGTGGGATCTTCCCAGACCAGGGCACGAACCCGTGTCCCCTGCATCAGCAGGTGGACTCTCAACCACTGCGCCACCAGGGAAGCCCCTAAAGTGTTCTTTTTACATCATCATTATAGATGGCAGATCCAAACATGACTAGTGGAAAAAAGCCATTTCTACCTAGAATGGGTGTAGGATCACCACTCAATAGTACAAAATATCATCATTAGAAAACTGCCTTAGAAATCTGCTAACTCAGTCTACTCATTGAGCAAATAAGACAACTCTTACTTAAAAGAGTTTAGGTGCCCCAGGCCATATTGTTAGCTGAAAGCCAAACATTGAATTTAGTGACTCCTTTTTATAGTGTCCATTTCAGACATCATCATATTGTCATTACTTTACTCCCTCAATGTATGAGAAAATTAAGAATGAGAAAGGTAAATGAAACAAAACAAACAATCAAACAAAAACCAAATTTCACCAGGGTTTACCCTGCTAGTTATGGAGTTAAAAGTGAAATGAATATCTCTGATTACAGTTCCATTATGTGCTCCTCTTCTAAAGGAGTTTAACTAGTTAAGATATTAAGAAAAAATTGCCTAAAAATGTTGATAATAAGAAGAGGAATGTACTCAGATCACTGTGGAAAGGACAGTTAACAATATATGCAAATCCTAAGTGATCAGGATGTAGTACAAGTCATCACACTGTAAAGATTGGTCACAGACAATAGAAGTCCCAAGTGGAAGATATCATCAAATTCACTTCGACATTCTCTCTGCAAGCCCGAACTATGAAGTTCAAAAAGATAGCTAGGTGAAAAAGAACCTCAAGTGATTTTTGGATTTTACAGGTTATTTTTGTCTAGATCATAATGGTGGGATTTTCCTATAACTCCCATTAATCAATTTAAAAAAACAAATTTCTCATAAGAATGTGTTTTCTACCACATACCATACCAAAATGATCTTCAAACCAAACTCATTCATGTAAAAATAATGAAAATGTTCAAATAAAAAATAATCACATCTACTGTGCATAGTCCATTTTGGTTGAAAATATACTCAAAGACCTTTCACATCATTTTGTCAATTGTTTATTGAGTTGGTTTGTAAGTCCTATTACTTATCTAGTTTACAGTTGAAAGAAAAATTTATGAGCTTGGATTAGTTCAGTTACTTCTCATGGGCAGTGTAACTCTTTGTGCAATACAGTTATTTCCTTGTTTATGAGAATTAACAATGTCTGATCAAAATACCCATGTAACTACATTCAAGTTATGCTTTCACAAACTCACATATATAACAGGAAATAATTTTTATTATTTTAATTCCCCAACCCCATGTATTTTGTTTTCTAGACTTTACTGACAGCAGGTTTGATGGGATTAGTAAACAGAGGGTTAAGGAGTAAACACAGAAAAATCACCATAAAATGGCAATATATGTGCTAAGAAATACATGGTATTTGATGGTGTCATCAAATACTATGCTGTAGGTTATTTGTGTTTCTTCTGAGCCTGGAACAACACTCTCACCAAACCTATATTTTGGAAAAAAATGAAAGTCCAGAAAACCTGAAAGATGAGCAGAAGCCACAGGAACACTGTGTCTTGACTTACAATCTTGGCATGTATATAAACAGCAATATGATATTAACAGAAGGTTGCATATATCTGTGGATATTTAACTTAAATAAGACTTTTGTTCAAATTAATTCAAATACCAATGGAATTGGGTTGCCAACAGATTTTTTTTAATTTAACTTAGCCTGCAAAGAAAACAGGTGAAGGTGATTTGCTTTATTACCTGAACTACTTTTCTATTCAGGGCAATCAAGATCTTCTAAATGAACTACATTGTGTATCACTCTTTTCGTGCCACAAAGGAAACCATAAAACTAGGTCACACTGTGTTATAATGATTAGGATTTATTTTCTCTATTAAGGAAAAAGTTGCAGAATGTTGTATTTTTTCCCTGAAAGTAGAAAACACGTTGCTCTTAAGGTCAAATGCATCAAGGCGATTTAGGCGCATATTTTATTAATGGTAATGGGAATCATGTAGCTAAATCCTGGCAAATTGTACTGAATAGCTACTTCCAATGTTATATGATTATAGTCATTATGGGATGTCAGTTTGATATTCAAACTGACATCCCAACAAATCCAATTAGTTGGAGCAACTAATTCTAATGGGTTTTTGTTTTAGTAATAGTGATATATCAGCAGGTGGGAAGGCCTTTGAACTTGGAATCAAGAAAATTCTATAATCAGTGGTTAAGTTAACCATTCCTCTATAATCTTAACTGTAATACTCTAGACCAAAAACAGTCCCTGTTTTAGTATATTATTAAAAAGTCATCTATTGACAGGTAAGATAAATACTTAGAATACTGCCTCTTTGAAGGAATCATTATTTTATTTGAGGGAAATTATCATAGATGATTATATGATGTCATTCATTTATTACTTGTTCTTTTTGAGAAATCCTTTGAATAATATCATTCTGTTATTAAGAGTGCACGTTTTATCGACAGAATTTGTACTAGTTAGAAAAGGCCTAACTACATATAGAAGAAAAGTTCTAACCTGATATGCTTAAATAACAGTGTGTTTAAATAATGCCAACATTAATGTACTTTGTGTATGTTAGTCTAAAAAGTTGAAAACAAAACCTAATTTACATTTTAGTAAATAGACTGTGGTAACACACATTCATGACAATAATTAGCACTAAAGATGACTGTATTCACTAATAGATAAATATAGACATGCATATATACATAATTTGTATAGAAAATTATTATATCTGACATTTTATATACATATTAAAATACTAATTTTAATATTTCCAATTAGATATTTATTATCTGCTATGAAGAATATACTTCAAGCAATCATATTTTTCTCTAAGAAATTCTAATTACTTTCCAATTTAATATTTTTTCTGTAGCAGAATTTCACATTTTTCTCCAACAGAGCATTAATTAATTCTAATTGATGGAAGTTTTCTTTTTTAAAAGGTTGAATCAGAATTATTTTATATCTCTACAGAAAGCTGTCATTCTACTCCATATGCTTAAATATACAAAAGCTATCACCAATGAGTAAAAAAGGATGTTTCATATGTATAAAGGGTAGGGAACTGAAGAAATAGTTTGTGCTCAACCCCTGGAGTTGGTCAAGAAATCCATGCTGATATTTAATAGCTTTTATCAGCAGGAAAGCAGTGAGATTATTTGGGGCATAACTAGTTTCACACCAAAGCTGGGTGTAAAACATCTATTAAATTGTTGAATCTCTTCCAACTGAGGGGATAAATATCAAATTTAAGAAAATATTGTAACCAACAAATTCAACATTTATTTTCTTTAACCCTACCCATATCTGGGTATTTTATACTTTGATTTTCATAATAATGAAACTTTTCTACTGGGGATCCAACAGCCAGCAATGTTTAGGTGGACAGCAGTCTCTACTCTGTGGCGAATTCTCTGCTCATATAACTGGAGTTGTTTCAATATGTCCATTGAATAGTTAATTTTTTTCTCCCTAGATTTCAAAAGACCATTTATTTCCAGTGCTATCAGTTTTTGACTGTTCTTCTATCGAGTATGTGTACAATGTGAAGCAGGAACACCAAGTATGGAGTGAGGGAGCTATTTAAAATACTGATGAAGTAGTTTTGTATGTCATCATCAGATCTGGATCAAGATTGTCATACAACAATTTGATGTTAATATGTTCGGTATTATTTTTATCTTAAAGTAGAAATGTTTTTCAATGCTAGATGCATCTTAGAATTACCTAAAGAGCTGCTTTTTAAAATTCAGATACTCGTGTTCCGTCCCCAACCTGTTGATTCAGATCTTAGTTGGGTGGAATGTGGGTGATGTGAACATCTTCATCATTTAAAAACTTCACCAGTAATCTTGATGCTCACCATGGAGAAGCCTGTAGTTGATATAATCTTCCTGATGGAGAGTATGAGATGACAAGGCCTGAGGGGGTTTAGGCTTCATCAGTAATTAATAGAAAATGAGATTTGGCATGTTCTTAAAAACAATATGTTTTAAGCTTGGTAATCTGTGGAGCATTATTCTCAAATAAAAATTGTTGTGGGATTGGGACAGGTATTAATAGCCCTGAATATCAATGTATGCATGATTTTGCCATGAGAATCCTATTTAGTCCCCAATTTTTACATTGTCTCTGCATATGATTAGTGTGATCCTTCTGAGGTTTCTTTTGTCTTCTCTTTCCACCAGCTCTTCATATTCCTATATCCCATTCTTGCTTCCTGACATGTACATATTGACCACCTAAAAGTGCAAGTTCATTTGTTTAAGTACTTGTTGACATGACAGCCTAATATGTGTAACGATGGACTAGAGATGAAAGGAATAAATATTGCAGAACAGAAGCTTTATATAGGCTTACTCTTCATTTTCTTTAATGGTCCCCACGGTCCACTCTTGCCTTTCCCTAAATGTACAATTTTGTGATTGCTTCCTATCAAGAGGTTGCACACTTTTGTTCCAGCCCCTTGTTTAATAAGGTTTAGATCTGAATTTAGACTCAAATTTAGCTTGAGATTATGGCTGAAAGAAAATTATGGATAAACTTAACTATTTCTACATGAGCAGGTAGACCTGGGTCTGACGCAGGTCACTAGAGTTCCATATGACACAATGAATCAACTTCTCAACAAAGAGTAAAAACTACTTGCATGTTGAATCTGAATTAACCTTTCAGGTCACAGGGGCACCATTTAGTAAATTGCATTGTCTCTTTGTAAATGGGATCAGGCCATAAAAGAGTTGTTTCATCTAACTTAGGAAATAAATTTACTTATGTGCATTAGTCTAAGAATCAGAAACATACTAAAAATCTGTAATAGCAAAGTGATGATAATTTATGTAGAAATGATTTTTTCAAATGTTTTGATACTGCAAAATCTTTTTAAAAATAAAATAAGAGTGAATGGGAGATGAGGAAGTAGAAGAGATGACTTTAGTCAACCCATTCATGAAACCTGGTTTTAAAGGGGAGGAGAAGTGGGTGGTAAAGGTCAGAGGTCAAGGTAATTTTCTTATCTTTTTTTTTTTTAACTGAAGGTCCATGATAGAAAGAAGAGAATAAGCA
Organism: Delphinus delphis; assembly: GCF_949987515.2. NCBI lineage: Eukaryota > Metazoa > Chordata > Mammalia > Artiodactyla > Delphinidae > Delphinus > Delphinus delphis. Next base: position 29,828,550 of record NC_082686.1, read on the forward strand.
TATTAGGATACCTAAGGAGGTGAGAGGAGGTAAATCTTGCCCCATTGTGAAGGAATTTGTCCTTATCTCAAGGAATTTGGCCATGTCTCATGGTAACAGGAGAGAAAGTGAAACCAATAGTAACAAATGCAGGTAAGTTTGTAGGTTTGACCACAGAGTGAGGGAGTTACCACCTAATTGCTTCTATGTTCTCTGTTAAAACTTCAGGTGGTACTTTGTGAGTTGAAAGGAACGGGCGGGGTGGGGGGGGATGAAAAAGAATGTCCCTCAAGAGAGCAGAAAAGAGGGCAGATAAGGAAAACAGAACTGCCAAGAATCACACCAAGCCTAGCTCAGGTGGGAGACCCTTAAGTTGTAGATCCACTAGTATTCACAGTTACGTTTTTCCCCAGCAGCGCTCAGCAGCCAGGATGGCATTTGGCAGAGGCAGATAGCTGGCACTGCCTGATGAATGGGATAGAAAGACAACAACGTGGGAAAAGAAATTTGAGGCTATTTGGGTGACAGAGGCTGGATTTAAAGCGGTTAGAGAAGAAATAGAGACAAAAGTAGGCTAATAGTGAGGATAGGAGTAAATAGATGTGGTGAATTTGAAAAATGAAAAAGGGGGAGTACCAAATAAGAGAAAGTGAGAGATAGGAGTTGATGACCAGATAATTAAATGTTTTGTATTCAAACTTTTATAAGCAGAGAATTTCTGAGTGATGACAAGTTATAGTTTTAAGGTAGAGGGTTGGGCAGACGGTGGAAGTGTGTGGTTGTAAATCCACAGGATGTGAGGTCAAGTTGTTGATAAGCTGAGGTTCATGGTTGCCTGTCCATGGGGATTTTGAAGTCTCCTATACTGATCATTGTGAGCCAGATAGTAAAGTGTTCAGTTGACAAAAGTTTTTGTGCAGGAGTTCAGTAGTTGACCATGAGCCAGATGGTAAAGGTAGACCAGGTATATAGCGTTAGCCTCAAAGGATCTCTGAATTTTATTCAATGGTAGAAGTGCAACGGTTCGTAAGTAGTATTGTCAAATTAAGGGGGGAGTCCCCTGACTTTCTATCCTTGAATGCATAAAGTGACAAACATGATTTAAAACTAATAAATAAAAATGAGCAAACAAAAAATCCCTATTTTATGATCTTTAATGGTCATTTTCAAGTGCGTTGTGAATGGTAGATTCTTCAAAAGTGGTTTTTGCCAGACTGGGTAAAAGCAGCCTCACCTGACAGTATAAGAGGATAGAAACTAAACAATCCACTTTGGTATGATGGAGACAACTAGAGCAGAGGACCCTGACTTTGTCCAAAGGCCTCCAAAGAATCCATGAACAGAATTCATGTGGTCGTGATCTTGGATGAAAAAAGATTACAGTTCTCTTTTCATTATCCTACTATTTAGCATCGTCTTCATTTATGAATATCTGCAACAAACCACAGTAGTTAGCAATATCTGTGTATTCATTACCAATAGAAATCATGATACTCTTATACTGCCTTAATAATATATACAAGTAACATTCAATACATATAATATGTATAAGTCATATAATATGAACAATTTTCATTCATGTTCAAGATTTTGAAATTGCAATAGTTATTAGGTCTACTAATAGATCTTAATATTTAGTGTGTTATTAACAAAATACATGCATTATTACATTAATTTATAAATATGATCATTGTATTTCATTACAGTAAATATGTTTTGTGAAGTGGCCCAAAGGTGTGCATAGTACAGGCACCTGCATCAGAGCTTGGTAAACTCAATGTTCTAGCCACTTAGAATCCTTTCTGGAAATTTTCTCTTCTCTCATCACAACCAAGCATATCACTAACACTGACTTCTTATAGTTCTAAATCAGTAACACAACCTAGATCTTGCATAATCTTGGCCTCTTCTATCCCCACAAATTTATTCTCATCCTTCTTGTACTCTATAACCCAACCACACAGGGGTCCTTTTTAATACTTGAGTGGCCATATTTTTTTTATTCTGTCTTTGGGTATTTCTACTTGCTGTTCAATTTGCCTGAAATAGAATTTAATCCTTTTATCTCATCACCACCCTTTACTTAGTCAATGTGTATTTAGCCTTCTGACTCTCCCGAACCAAATTAGACACTCCACTTAACAAAATACAGGACTGCACAGGACATATGTGTACTAAAAAGATTATTTATTGTTTACCTGAATTCAAAGTTAATTGGAAGCCTTTGCATTTTCACTTGTTAAATCTAGCAACTCTACCCATAGTACTTATTATGCCATTTCAAAACATTTTCTCACTTGAAATTATCTTTTTTGCTAATCTGAACTCCATGAGCCAGAGTATGTATATATATGTGTATATGTATATATATGTGTGTGTGCATGTGTGTTTGTGAGAAGGGGTTAATCTCCAAAATATATAAGAAACTCCTACAACTCAGCAAAAAACAAATAACCCAATTTTTAAAAAAGGGCAGAGGACCTGAATAAATATTTCTCCAAAGTCACACAAATGGCCAACAGGTATATGAAAAGATGCTCACCATCATGAATCATCAGGGAAATGAAAAACAAAATGGCAGTGAGATATCACCTCACAGCTACCAGGATATTTATTATCAAAAAACACAAAAAAGTGTTTTTGACGATGTAGAGAAGTTAGAACCCTTGCACACTGTTGGTAGGAAAGCAAAATGGTGCGACTACTATGGAAAACAGTATGAAGGCTCCTCAGAAAATTAAAAATAAAACTGCCGTATGATCCAGCGATCTCACTTCTGGGAATATATCCAAAGGAAACAAAATCGTTATCTTGAAGAAATACCTGTACCACCACTGCAGCATTATTCACAATAACCAAGGTATGGAAACAACCTAAGTGTCTATCAAGAAATGAATGGATAAAGAAAAAGAGGTATATATCACACAGTTGTCTTCTACCCCAGCATAGTATTAATGCAGAAAATCCCTTAACTTTCAGGAGTCTCCCAGAAGTAGCAGAGATTGTGTTGGACCTAAAAAGACCAGCAGACGGGGATGAAGCACATGTTGGTATATCCTGCCTGCAGAAATGACCAGAAGGAGGCAATGGGCACACCAGTAAATACCACCAAGCTCAGATGACACACAAGGCCAGATGATCTTCTTATGATGTTTAGGTACTACAGAGCACAGGCGAAATAACCACAGAATTTAAACACAACCTCAGGAAAAATGGGCAAGGGAGTCCAAATTAACTGAGATTAAGAAAAGGGGAATAGTATGTAGGTTCCTCAAAAAACTGAAATAGAACTACTCTATGATTCAGCAATCACACTTCTGGGTGTGGGTCCAAAAGAATTGAAATCAAGATATCAAAGAGATATTAGCATTCCCATATAAATTACAATTCATAATAGCCAAGATGTGGCAAACAACCTAAATGTCCATCAACAGGTATATAGGTAAAGAAAATGTGGTATGTACACACAATGGAATACAATTTGGACTTAGCAAGAAATTTTGCAATGTGTGACAACATGGGTGAACGTTGAGGACATTATGCTAGGTGAAATAAGCGAGTCACAGAAATAAATCCTGCATGTTTCTATTTATATAAGGTATCTAAAATAGTCAAATGCACGTTGTCAAAGAGTGGAATGGTGGTTGCCAGGGGCTAGGGGGAGGGAGAAATGATAGTTACTAATTAGTAAGCATGAAGTTTCAGTTAAACAAGATAAAGAGGCTCTAGAGATTGGTACAACATTGTACCTATAGTAATATAGTATACATTTAAAAATTTGTTAAGAAGATAGATCTCAGGTTAGGTGTCCTTACCATAAAAAAATTAAATTTTTAAAAAATCAAATTGCCTCAGATATAAATTATATCCACAGGTAAGGATTCTGAAGAGGAGACAACAAAGGAAATAGCCAGGAAATATTCAGAAACTTGGAAAGGTTACTGGGGAGATGGAACTCTGTGGAAATACAGAAAGAACACAAAAATCATCAACAGAGAGATATTTCCTGCAGAGTTAATAAGGAAAAATGAGCACTGGATATAAAAAAATAGCAAAAAGATCTTATTTTTTTTAATGGGGAGTTTCATTAGAGTGCTTTGTCATAAAAGCAGATAATAATGACTTAAGAGGAAAGACAATGCAATTCAGAGAATGTTGGAATCTAAAAGAAGGAAATATGAGAGAGTAGGAAGATTAGATGGGGATGGTTATTGTTGTGTCTTTTGCTTTTCTTTCTTTTTGAATATAAAATTGAATGTGTTTATAGAGAAATAGGCTAGTAGATTTCAAAGTATGAGAAACTGAAGATTGTAGCAACAGAAGAGATAAGTGTGAAAGAAAACTCTCGAGGAAATATGAGAGTAATGGATTACAGCATCTTGATCTTATAGAAGCAGAGAGAAATATCTTTTAAATTTCACTGAATGATAAAAGGATTCCTACCCAGTGATGTATACTTCACTTCGATAATGTTAATACTAAAAGCAGCAGCTGAAAGGATAGAAGGGGAGGAATTCAGCTCTACAGAGAAGACAGGCAAGACATATCTAATTGCGTATTTGACAACACACATTCATGCCCACACATACACACTAATATGTTACGGTGCCCTGCCGATATGTATTTTCCCATTCCTTGACTGTTGTTCCATACTCCCAGCCTAATTGTGCTATTCAGAATTGATCAGTAGCTTTTGCAAACTGTAAGGCAAATGCCCTTAGCAATGAGTGCTCTACATGACTATCCTCTGTTATGTGTGCTTATTTGCATCTGGGGCCATTTCCACCACTGTGTTCTTACCTTCTGACATTTATTATTCATTCTGGTCAACGGTTTTGACCTTTAATGCGTAACATATTTGTGCAACTGATAGTGCTGGAAACCACAGAAGCGGGGGGAAGGGAAGAATATCATACTAGATGTAAAAATGATAGATCTAAGATACAGGTGCTTCCAATGAAATAGTCAAGAAAAAAGATGGTGAGCAGACAGTGGAGGGTTGGTGGATGTATTTTAAATTGTGAAGCTTACTGCAAATGTGAGGTCAGCACAGCAGAATAACCAGATATAGACCTATGGCTGCAAAAAAATAAATAAATACAGCTTGTGTCAAGTTATGATTTCAAGAGGTTTGAAGAAAATGGAAGTGCAATACCCAGTCATGATGTCAAGAGCATTCCTATAGACTGCCAGTCTAGTAAAAGGAGAAAACATGTCTTATCAAATGCCATCCACCTAATCGATACTCATTATTCAACCGTACATTTCGCTGCCCTCCATGAAATAGGATCAATGCTGTTGTAGTTGTTTAATTATTGCAATTATGTCATGTTTTTTGCAAAGTAGTCTGATGTTAAAGATAACTTTTTAAATAACCAGAGGTAAAAAGAATAATAATAAGCAGGGTTCCTTTTCAGATTCCTTCCAAGAATCTGGCTTTTAGGTGAATATCTTAGCATGAACATCTTAATCAGTCACACTGATTAGGATGTACCTCTCTTCCCCCTCTTAGACACTGCAAGTGCATCCTTGAATGTGAATATCCTACTTATGATTTTAGAATTTTCAGCTTTAAAAAATACGGATACTCTGCTATCGGGGGAAATGAGTCTGTAATATTTACCTTAAATTTAGAATTTATAGCTAGTTTTAACTAGTGAAATGACTGATTTTTTTTTCTCAGTTTATGTTTATGGTGTGAAATAAGGAACCAGGTGGTGTTTCTGCTTCAGTAGTCTGTGTCTATTCAGCAGAAAATATTAAAATATAGAAGACCTTATGAGTTCCATGTGCCCAAATACCTGGTCTCTCTTCTTCCCATAGGTTCCAGGCATTCATATTAAACATCTTTATAATGAATCCATCACATAAAAAGTCATTGAAAAGCATGATTGTTCAACCCTGTGGATTCCTCCAAAAGAAAAAAAAAGGAGTTGAAATCATTATATTGCATATTTTCATATTATAGAAAAAATATTTGGAAAATGATTTAATGGAAGTTCTTAGGAATTGCAAAGGGAAGTTTTGGGGTAATCTTTGAGTAATTTTAAAAGGTCACCAGCACTTATTCATCTATTTAGGATGGTAATGATAGTCTAGATTTTAATTGAGAAAAGGAGAGAAAAATGCTTTTTAGATGCACGATATTGTGAAAATGTTTCAGTACTTAAAGGGTTGCATTTTGACCTACTAAACACTAGTATGCTAACTCTATTCTAACAGAGACACAAAAGAACAATACAATTTCTTTTTCCTGTAGAGACAAAATACAGTTTGGTTCCTAACAACAAATAAATTTCATAAAATTGCCAATAAATTAAAAGTTTATACATAGACTTGATTTCACATTTGACTACTATTATTTTTGAATTCTATTGAAGTATAGTTGATTTACAATGTGTTAATTTCTTCTGTACAGCAAAGTGACTCAGTTATACACATATACGCATATATATATATATTCTTTTTCATATTCTTTTCCCTTACGGTTTGTCACAGAATATTGAATATAGTTCCCTGTGCTATACAGTATGACCTTGTTGTTTGTCCATCCTATATATACTAGGTTGCCTCTGCTAATCCCAAACTCCCATCCTTCCCTCTTGACTACTATTATTATTGGTCAACAAAGATGTGGATAGAACTTTGGGGTTAATACTCTGTTAAATTAAGCCAAATGACAGTGACAATGAGGGAGTTGTCACTTACTGAAGCTGGTTTGCTGGCCTCACCCCCTCTCAGCTGCCTATGGTGACTAGGATAGTGATATTGATCGTGTGGCACCAGCCACTGTAGCACTCACTTCAGACCCTCAGGTGCCTTAGAGTGCTGTCTAAGATATATTTCTCCTCTGGTTTCTTACCCAAAACCTCAAGACTGGAAAAGCCAATTTAAAATTCTAGTGTCGTGTAAGATCAAGATAATAAATGAATGTTAAGTCACTTCTTTAACAAACATTCCTTGACTTCCTAATATATGCCTAGCATGTTAGTACTTGTGGATTCAAAAATAAATAAGATAAAGATTTACCCTCCCAGAGCTCACAGCTAAGTGAATATATATGGGCTTAACAACAATACAATGTGATATATGCTACATCCAATCTACAGATCTATGCTTATAGGGGTAGGTAATAGGGGTGGAGAGAAGGGAGTAAAATAAATATATGAATTATATATGATGATAAATCCAGCAAACTATGTTAGTCATATATTTTCCTGTAAGCCTGACTCGTAAAGATATACACTTTTTCCCAATGTCCCTAAAAATCGTGTTAGTACCTACTGATATGCAGTAAAATACAGTGTTACAATACATCTAACCATGCATTAGAAATAAATAAAAGAAAAGAAAAATAGGTTTCTGATCAAAAACACAAATATTGAGGAAAGGGCTAAATCTGTTTAAAACCAGATGGAATCTGCGAGATACTCTGAAAAGAGAATACTCAGCACTTACATAATTTTGACCACTGAAGGACTTTGTGTTGCCTAGAAGACCACTCTTTATTTCATATTGATGTGATACAATAAAGGGCAAAGGTAACAGCCTATTACAGTTTCAGGGAAGTGGAATTACCTACTTGTCAGAAGTAATAGGGGGGGATCTGGGTGGATCCTAGTAAAGGAACACAGAAAGTATCTGAGACAAACTGAACACTGATATGTCTTCTGTAGTTAAGCATGAAGACACATATCCACTTTGCCTCACTTTTGCCACTAATCAGGTGCACTGAGGAAAGGTTCACTGTCACAGTGCCCTGGGCAGATTGGCCAGGAATCTGAACAGTCTAGGCTGACGGTCATTGTGATCGCTCTCTTTGCTTTAACCATCACCCAACGTAATAGCGTCAGTCTTGAGTCAGGAGCAGAGCAGGGAGGCAACACCTGTGTCCTATATAATCTGACAATGTTCCAAATGGGCAAGGTGCCACATTAGCAGATAGCATAAAATCAGAACCCTGGAAGAAAATAAATGTACCCTCTGATTTACAGTCATATTTACTGCCGAACAATGTTGAAGTTGCAGTTTCTGTAAACCTTGTGCCTCTAAGTTCATGGAGATGAGACGTTTAATTCAACTCAGAGTTCATTAAATTTAAATTGGAACAAGAGAGGCTGTGATGTGTTCTACTTACTTTGACTTTAATATTACTGCTTTCGTGGAAAAACTAATTGTTCTTCTGGAAGGTTTTTCTGATGTTTGCCAATTGTTACGTATTATTTTCATCATACCAAACTGGAAAATCAAGAAGAAGAAATTTAGAATGTATTATGAAAGCCATAAAAGTTTTATTTATTGAACGGATTGCTATATAGTATCAGGAATTGTTCTAAGTGCTTTAAAATATAATTTCCATCCTCATAACAACCCTAATAAAGGGTTTTCCATAAATGTTAGTTCTCTGTCTCTCTTTTTTTTTCACCCAGGCAAGGATATCCTCTAGATATACTATTCAATATTCTATTCGTTCTCAACTAAATTAAAACTAGGAAGTACTACAAAAGACTCTTGCAGTTTAACAAAATACTATGATTTTAGTGTTTCTTCAATAGTTTCAACGACATTGTGATTTTTAAATTGTCCTCAGTTCCTTTTTATTTATTCTTTAAAATAAAAACTGCATACATTTAAGGTATACAATATGATGTTTTGATACACATATACATGGTGAAATAACGGTTGAAACTGAAGGACATTACACTAAGTGAAATAAGCCAGACACAGGAAGAAAAATATTACATGATCTCACTTTTATGTGGAATCTAAAAAAACGGAAAACATAGAAACAGAGCATAGAACAGTGATTACAAGAGTCAGGGAGGTGGGGGAAATGGGAGATGTTGGTCAAAGGATACAAAGTTGCAGTTGTATTGGATGAATAAGTTTTAGAGATCTAATTAATGTACATCATGATGACTATAGTTAGTAATACTGTATTATATATTGTAACAGCATGATTTTCTACCTAATCATCATCATTCTTCCTCACATCCGAGTAGTTTTACTGATCACAAAGATACTCACATTCACACCTACACAGCAAACTTTGTGCTTCTTACATCTCTGGGCCATTCTGAAGGGCTACTAACTACAAGGCATGACATAATTAATCATTTCAGTGGGCAACAGAATTCTGATATTAACAGATTCATATTTCTTTTGTGAACTGTCTCTGGATATTCATTCATTGTGTTCTTTTAACATCTATTGTAGACCTACTATGAGGTAAGCACTGTACACCTAGATAAGTAATTAGATGATTTCTTGAGCACTACATTCAGGTTGGCTGGTATCTAACAGAATTTTGTGAAAATAGTTAACTGATATTAATTGAACATAGAGAAGAGAAGGCATGACATAGTTATTCAGGCATGAATAAAAAGCCATAGATGTTAGAAACTTCTGACACTATCTGCTCAGGCATACTGGATCTAGATTTTCTTAGAATTCAGTAGTAATTGTCACTCACCTCCTTATAGGCTTAACCATGTATCCTCAACTTTTCACTTACATTACATGATGTACCTCAGAGTTCACAGCCCTGGTTCATGAAGTTTTACAGATTCAGTATTCTCAGATGCACTTTATAGACAATTCCACTAGTCTGCCCATTTTGTTTTTCTAATATTAAATTGATAATGTGACTTTTAAATGGTCCTTTTTATCCCTGGTAGAGCACATGTTCTATTTTGGCATTCTGCATCAGTTCAATGATCAAAATCTGTCTAAAAATAAGGATTATAATTATTAGACTTTTCAATCCTAGCACTTAGCACAGTGACTAAAACACAGAGAGTTAAGTGTCCAGTGGTTGTTTGGCAAATAAATAAATTACCCCAACTGGAATGTGTGTGTATTTTGTTTGAAAAATAATGCTTAGAAGGCTTAAAAGCTTATATACATGCATTTAAAATATTCAATATTTCTATTTTTTATAGAATCCTTTGAGCTTTTTTTACTAATGGAATGACAAAACTCTCACCTTTGAGCTAACTTTCTCAAACTAATAGAATAATAGTCATCTATTTAAATTTCATTAAATAATTCCACTTATAATTGTGGTATAAAGTGTTTATGTTTCATGAGTAACTGACCAGATAGAAGAAGCAACTTGCTTTATTTCTGAGAAAGTTAAAACTTTCAGAATCCTTTGAACATCACTGACTGTGTAGAAAAAGTTGATGAAAAAGTAAACCATTCTTTTAAGAAGTATATTGTTTAAATATACCTGCTTCATTGGCTTTATGAAAGCATAACACAATGGCCTTTTATTTTTAAACCAAACAACAAATATGTTCAAAAGGAATTTTAAAAAGATACCCACACCTTAGTAACTGGGTATTTCTGCAATATTTTTAGAAATTAACATACATAGTAGTTTTTAAGTATTTTATAGTGACTAAAAGGTGGTCTGACAATATGAAAGAAGACTTTTATGTGTTTAAAGTCAGATGAATCACAAATTCAGTTCAGGTTTTAAATTTATAAGAAAAAAATTACACCATGTAATGTGTTTGTATAAAACATAGGTGAAATAATAAATCTAGGAATCCCATATTTACAACTACACTTTGTAAGCAATAATGCCAATCGATTAAGCTTAATAGGGCACAATAATGTGATTAAATATTCCCAAGATAATCTTAAGTGTAAACAAGTAGAAACAGTAACCTGACAAAGGGATCCTTTGCAAGAGAACAATACCAGCAAATGGAAAAAAATGTGTTTGGTGCCAAAGGAGTCTTGAGTGATACCAAAATGACAAATAAGGGAGAGGTGCTAGCCTGGTATCAAATAAAAGAAGTTTTGTTTTGTTTGTTGTTTTTGTTTTAACTATCAATATCATGTGAATGTGCTCATAAATTGATTGGTACATTAATGAAAGAGGAATTTAAATGCATTTCAGTTTATATGAGAAAATATTAGATTTTTGATATTTCAGGACATTGAAATGTGAAGGAGAAGAGACCAATCAGTATAAGAAATACAGCAATAACTTAGGCACAGGTGTTAGAAGTTGTAGCTTAGAATCACTAGACTCCCACCTACCAGCAAAGGTAATATGTTGTGTGACAAAATGGTAATCATCAAAGTTAAGTGTGTTATTCACGCTGTGTGAAGTTTAGACATCAAGGTTGGATATCAGCATGTCTAGAGTTACAAGGAGTTTTTGTTCAGACAAGACTAGAGGAATAGCCTAGATTTTGTATAAATAATGCAAAATCTAAATAATATTCTATTAGGAATAAAAATGTTAGGAAAATATGTGGTTGGAATAACAAGATTTAGATCAGTAGTATAATTACAATCTTTTAAAAATAGATGAAATTATATTTAAGAATGTTCTCTTTGCTCTAGAGGTCCATGGTCTCGAAGATATTTAGATGAATTGAAGACATTAGAATGGAATATTTTGATTTTTTAAAAATCTGTTTTCAAAGCGAATTTCCTGAGAGTATGTTATATTTTGTTACATAAAAAATTACTCCAAAACTCCATGGCTTAAAACAATAAACATTTATTATCTCACACAGTTTCTGAGAGTTAGTCATCTCAGAATGCCTTAGGTGTGCGATCAAGGTTTCTCATGAGGTTGCAGCCAAGATGTCAGTCAGACAGGAGTGCAGTCATCAGAAGGCTTGCCTATAGCAGTAGGGTCTGTTTCTAAGGTAGCTCCCTCACATGGCTATGAATAGGAGACTTTAGTTTCTCACTGGCCACTGAGAGGAGACTTTAGTATTCTTCCATGTGATCCTCTGGCATGGAGGCTCCCCCCAGAATAGTAATCCAAGAGAATGAGGTGGAAGCCACAATGTCTTTTAAAATTACACCTCGGAAGCAACCTACCGTCACTGTTGCTATATTCTATTGGCTACATCAACCAACATGGATACGGTTTGGGAGGAACCTACACAAATGCACAAACACCAGAAAACAGGGCACCAGGGGCCATCTTTGAGATCAGATAACACAGTGAGAGAACAAAGAAGGAAAAGGAAGGGAAAGGAAGGAAAGGGAAGGGAAGGGAAGGGAGGAAGAAAGGACACGCCGAAATCTGGGCAATTACTTCTTTACATTTTAGAAACTAGCATTTAGAAACCATGGACACCATCTCAAAATGAAATTTCATTATTTGAATTTTCCCAAAAGCATTAGCAATCTTTCAGATGGCTACAATCTACTAAGTTTGTCATATTTAGCAATTGATTGATCAGAATGTTTTATTTTTAATTGGACTTTATTAAAATATAAATGTCTTCCAAAAGGAATATTAAATTATAAGCTACTTATATGATATTTATAAGTTTACAACTTTACCACTAAGTGACGGTCTTAGATTAGGGTTGCCAGATTTAGAAAAAAAAAAATGCAGGGTGTCCAGTTGAATATAAATTTAATACAAACAACAGATATTATTTAGGTTAAGTATATTCCATATAATAAACAACATTTGTTGATCTGAAATTTAAATTTAACTGGATGTCCAGTGTTTTACCTAGTAGCTCTACCTTAAATAGCTCTCGAGCAACCTTTTGTTCAAACATAATGAAAGTTTAGGTGATATAAAGACTTCCCTCTGATGTGTTATTTTTGCTACAGAAACTTCTGTTTAAAACAAGATGAGTACATCAAGGAAAATATGTCACCTCCATGGTTGTTATCCATTAAGTGTGTGTGTGTGCATCCCCAGAACTTGAGCAGGAAGATATCTTGACAATTGAATAAACATGTGTATGTTGCCATGTTTACTTGTAAGATTGTTGAGAATCATCTCTAGGAAAGTACATGATAGTCAGTCTTCCAATTCTAGTTCCAATTCTATAGTCAATTTTAGAGATCGATTTGAACCAGTAATCTGACCACTTTAAAGCCTATAGAAATCTCTAAACCTTAAAGACGTTATGACTACTTTAGAATTCCTATGTCTCTATCTCCTTTCCTTGAGGTTTGTCGGCTGTTTTCCTCATGCTCTTTCCTGCCTTGAATTTGTCCGTCTCAGGATGAGAATTGTGATGCCACTCCAAAATGATTTAGAAGAAAATCAAGAGTGACCCCAGGAACCCAAACTCAGGGAAATAATTCTGCAGTATCATCCATGAAAGTGCCCTGCCCATTGCCTTTTATTTAGTGTACATTTAACCTTTCTGGAAGGTACATTTAGCTCGGCCATCCCGTTCCACTGAGGTCACATGCAGGGTGCTGACCAAGATAGGCAAGATGTAGAATCACTTATTTTGGGTTACCTGGCCAATTTATTTTTCATTGTACACTGATCTAGCAATATACCCTCAAACCACAAGTAAATATGTGAAATGCCATCACAGTTAACATTTAAATATTCTACAGCTGTTTTTTTAAATATGCAATTTACAATTGAGTTTGTGCAAGATAATGACCCAATCTTTGCGCAAGACTATATGAATCACTGGGTTTTGGGGTTTGGATCTCAAAATTTATTTGTAACAGATGACAATATTCTGAAGCTTTTGAGACTTCACTCAAAGCCACTTTTTAAAACACATGATTTGATATAAGACCATGCATAGAATGGAGCTGGAATTAGTATTCCAAGGAAAACAACATTTCCGTATGACATTAAGCATGAATGATGATCAGGAAGATAAATAAAAAGACACTGGTATACTGCTTTCTAATCAGAGCTGGTCACCACTGGCTGGGTTGTGTACAACTGGCAAAAAACAGTGTTAGACTTTCAAGTAGTACTAAGCAGGACAATTAATATTTAAAGGGAATGAGATCAACAGATGGCGTGGAGGAAAATTTTTTAAATAATTTCAAACACTGTCCCCAGTCTTGCCAATGGTTTGGGAAGTAGTTTTGGTTTTTCTTTAATTAAAATGTCACATATGGATTTTATAGCACACTAAAAAATATTATTATTGTTCTGAATTGTGAACAAATAGATGAATGGTTGAATAAAATAAAAATCGGTATGTTTTTAAATTATTACACATATTTGTGCCTTAAAATTTCCGAAATTTCCTCCTGTAATCAAAGAGGAAGCTTTTACAATGTTGTTTCACTTTTGTTTATGCTCTACATTCCGTGACATACACAAATGAATAGTGGAAAAAGAAAACAAACAAAAGAAGACATATTGCTTCTAAAATATTGCCTGCTGCTGCTGGGCATTTGTCCTTTTTTTTTTTTAACATCATTATCAGTTATTTAATAACGCCATCAGCATCCGTGCCTGATGACTAGATAATGATGCCATCTAGCTCTCTCTGCGCCTTCAAACATAAAATGCCTGGGGAGGACACAGTCAAGGCACAGCCACATTCTAAAATATAAGTGCGCCCTCAAGTGAGCTGACGTCTCTCAAGGACGTAAGACCCATTGCAGAAGGTTAAGCATATACAGTCCCAGGATTGGAATGATAAATTTTCTGTCTACTAAGAACCTAAAACTCTGTTGGATTTGCAAGATTTTGTGCAAGCCACAGCATTTATAAGACAGGCAATATTCTTTCTTGAGAAGGAATTTATATTCTCCGGCAAACACAGAGCAGAAATTTGTTAGGAGAGCCTATCCATCGAAAGTTGTGTAAATATTGGCTATGTATATTTCATTTACAATATACCATCCTGAACTGGGATTCTAGAAATAAAGTGTTGGAAGGGTGTTTTTTATAGAGTGAATAAACTCTTAACTTGTACCATATTTAGAAAATTATATGTGGAATATATGTATGATGTATATCAATTGATACGCAGCCTACCTTGGGACATCTTGAGTTTTCAAATGTAATCAATTGACATATATATGATTTATATATATGAAGATTTATCTATATCAAGATACAGATTTATAAACCTGTAAAATTTCTGTCCATCTCTTTCACTAATGTGCCTAATTTTGCAGTCATAGGCTAGGCAAGTTAAATCAAATATGATTATAATCAGAGAACAACTTAGAAGTAGGAATTTGTTTGAAAAGGTTAAATGCCAGATTGAGTCATTTTACAGGATATAAACACTAGGAATAATTGAATGTTAAATTATTAACTTTCAAGTTTAAAGCAGAAACATCTTGAACCATTTCTATTGTAATTTTTAGTTAAATGATCAACTGTGACATTTAAATGTATACATCTGGGAGTCAACAAATTTTTAAAATCTATCTGAAAATATATGAGATATAGAGATTGATGACCTTAGTCCTGAAATCAAGCCATTGGTCTCACCAGAAAAAAAAAAAAAGAAACAAAGACTCTCAGAGTCATTAAAAGTTGTGGCTTATATGAATTTCTTTAAATTTTGTTGACAGCTTCAAGATTCTGTTCTTTCTAACATTCCTTGACTATTGAGCTATGGTTGTATGTTGCTACAAAAAAAAAAAAATATGTCAGTGGAGAAAGGATGAGTTTCTTTTTTTTAAGGTGTGTTTCTAGAGAATAACCATAAAGAAATAGAGCATGTAACTAGCAGAACACACCATTAAGGTTTATTTATTCATTTATTCACTAATTCATTCAGTTAATATTTAGAGTGTTGACTGTGTCTCAGGTTCTATGCCAAGTACCGGGAAATGGTGACTCAAAAGAAACAAGGGACCCTATTCTCATGGAATTTAGAACAAGAGGAGAGACGGAAACAAACGTAAAAAGTAAATGTGATTCTGCCAACAATTACAAAGAAGTCATACAGAGAGTTTTGAATCAGGTAGATCAGAGAAGACATCCCTAAAGAAGTGACACTGACATGGACTAGAAGGATAAATAGAAAGTAACAGCAGATCAAAGAGCTAAGTGATATCCAGGCAGGGAGAATGGCGTGGACAAAGGTGTTCTAGCCATAGGGATCATGCCAAGCAGAAAAAGGTGACCAAATAGTGGAATTGCTGTGTTCATTGAGGACAGGTACTCCAACGGTACCTAGCAAAATTTAGGGCGCATATGAGATGCTCTACTGTTTCTTATAGAGTAAAGAAATTGAAGAGAGAATTAGAAAGCTATAGGTAATTATCCCTGGTCTATTTTTAACATCTGCCTGTCAGTGAATGATGGAAGGGTTAGTTAAATTATGTGCTAAGTATTAGACTCTCCTCCTACCTTTTATTAACGCTGTTGACTTGTGGGGATTTATTCTCACACACCCATGGTGGACAGTTCATTGCATTGGTGTCCTCAGAGAACCTTGTCTTCCAGGTTACATGTCTTTGCTGTTGTCTGTTCTCCTTAAATCTAGGCAGGTTGATTTAACTAATGGAATTTGATAGGAGTGACATTATTTCAGTTTCAAGCCTAAGCCTTAAGAAGAAGTGGCAGTTTCTACCTTTGCATTCATGGGAGCCCTGAACTGTCGTATAAGATACCTGATTCTCCTGCTAGAGAGACCACATGGGGAGGGAAAGGATGGGAGATTACATGGAGGAGAATGGGAAGTACAGCAAGAGATGAGACCCCAGATATATAATCTCCATCAAGTCCAAAACAAGGATGTGAATATAGGTACTT
This sequence comes from Delphinus delphis, assembly GCF_949987515.2. Lineage (NCBI taxonomy): Eukaryota > Metazoa > Chordata > Mammalia > Artiodactyla > Delphinidae > Delphinus > Delphinus delphis. Next base: position 29,845,012 of record NC_082686.1, read on the forward strand.
CATTTGGAAGGGGATCCCAGGATACAGTCAGGGAAATGAAGAAGTAGAACAAAGAAGAGAAGAAATCTGTAAAGGGTGCTTTGCTGAGCAGACTACCATTGAGGGCAACTGAAGCGCAACTCCTCTGCAAAAGTCTGGGAGGCCGGCTAGAAAACATCTCAGAGTTACCCCCTCCAAGTGCAAAATTGGGTTATGTCTCCATCATCTCCATCCATCATTGGTGGAAGGCTCCTCCCAGAGGCTCTAACTCTCTGACACTTCTGGCTTACCGAGAAAAAGGTCAAGTTTGACCCTGTGCCAGAACAACACCTGCAAACAAGGAGTCATAGGTGTTCAAAGTAAACAGCCTTTGGGATCTAGAGGTAAGTGCCGACTGAATATGCCAGAGCTCCAAGCAGTCTGCCTCTACCACAAAATGTAAATTTCTCAGGTATGTAGCAATGTTGCCTCAACCCATTATCCCATCTCCAGCCTAACACCTAGCTCACACAGCAGAGCACATACTGAATATGTTGTTGTCAAATTTTGAATTTGATATCTGTGAAAGGCTTTGTGTTGTATTCAATGGAATTGGTGAATAGTAGGTACCGGAACACAGTGTGATGGAAATGAAAATGTTTATTCTATTCCAAGAAAACTAGTCAAGATGCCTTAACCTAACAGAACTAAAAATTATATTATGCCATTCATTTTTGCAAAACCAGTGCTTGGATGTTTTGTTCAACAGCCAGATATATTGTGAATTGCTTGGGTTGAGAAAGGGTAGAGAAGAGTTTCTAAGAAATCTAGGTTATTGGGTGTTTTATTCTCCCTTTGTAGAAGTATGAGGAAGCCTCTATGAATAATATATGTCAGTACCTGAGCAACTTGAATGGAAATGGAAGACATTTAAAATAAAATGTTTCCTAGTCTGATTCAGAGCTTTTACAAAGGATCTGTTAGTCAAAAGAATCTTAAATATTTGAAAGAAGAAAAAACTCTTCATTCTTGAAAAGTTGTGTGTTAAAACCAGAGGGCAGAAATGTTTTCAGAAGAAGCAGATTGACAATCCAAGAATTAAACACCTGCAGGACAAGGCTCAGTTCAGTGGAGAGCTATTAAGGTCCTTTGTCGTTATATTCAGTGTGTCCATGTTCATCTCATTAGATATTTAAGGAAAAAAAGTGTGTGTGCCTTACGTGAGAAAGCAAGAAAGCCAGTTTGTATTTGGACATAATTCTCCCCTTGCCTCTTGGAGCTAGATGAAAAATGCAGTAAATTAAATATAAGCCCATTTTCATGTTAATAATAAGAGGAATAGCTGGAAACTTCTTGCTCTAGGTTGGCTTGCCTAATGTCTATTCACAGCTTCTAGGCTGTTTGGTCCCATACAGTCTAACTTTAACTCCTAAATGGAAAACTTGAACTGTGTCAGGATCTGGCTTCAATTTAGTAAATGGGCTACATTTAAGGGGACAGAGGAAGAAAGAAAAGAGAGAAGAGAAAAAAAGAAATCAAGGAAAATGGAAGTTGTTTGTCAGTATCCACTCCCTACTTGCCTTTCAGGACAAATGCAGCGAATGAAATGGCCAAAGACCATTTCTCACAGGGCAGAAAAACAGCAAGGGAGGGGTCTACATAATTCATAAACTGAGGGAATGAACTATGCATACATTTAGAAAGCATGGAGAATACCTTAGAACTCAATTCACTTTTTATAGATGAGCTGTAAATTTTGAAGAATTATATGGTGAAATGACCTAGGGATATATTGTGTTCATCTCTGTGTCAAAAACTACCCCCAGTAACTTATCCTTGCATCTCATAATTTAGTCAGGATCCTCTCTTGGAACTGTCCTATAAATCTCTCCTGAGACCTCTTCAGCCTTTACCAGTTTCTCCTTTGCCTACTGGAAATAGAGCAGAGCTGAGAACTGTCTACCAGGCATTATTTTCTATTATTTTATTGGGTTGGTCTTTATTTTGTGGCTTGGGCAGTACCGTTTACAGAGTAAGTGCTATAGAAATATTAGCTGCTATCGTTACTACTGCTACTACTACTACTATTAAAAGTCATCTGAGTATGTTATAGAACTTCAGATAAAAACTTCTCAGGTCAACATGTTTTCTCCCCGTTAAAAATGCCCTTTGCTATAAACCCTGCTTGGTCTACCATATGAAAGATACTCAGTTGGAAAAGAGAAAGCACAGTTTGAAGGTCAGCTCCAGTCCTGTTTTTCTTCCTGGCCACCTGCATCAGAATCAGCTGAAGTCCTCCTTAGAAATGTAGCTTACTGGGAGCCACATCAGACTCACCTCACGAGAATCTCTGAAGAATGGGGCTTAGAAATCTTTATTTTAGATAAATTCACCAGGTATTTCTTATTCACTGGAAAATTTAAGAACTGCTGGTCTTTTCATTAAGGGCTAGCCACATGCCTTTGACCTTCCTTGGTGAGAATTTGGTAGAGTATTCATACACTAGATATGGCCAAACAATTCTTTAAAAAAATTTTTTTATCTATTTTTATTATCGTTATTATTTTAAGATTATCACATGTGTATTTTTAACTTGATAAATAAATAAAAAATCTAAGTCTGAAATTCAAGACACAAAGGTAGCTTGACATTCTAAATATTTTCCTAAAGGTTTACCTATACTTTTTCCCCAGACATGTAATCATAAATTTCCTATAGTTTTTTAACCCCCGTTTTTACTCAGAACTAAATAGTGAATATTTTCAATGTCTCCCCAATTACATAATTTCTAAAAGTTTTATGCCATTTCATTAAAATTATATGCAGGCATTTAATCAATTCTATTGTTGGAGAGTTTAGTTATTTACACATTTTTTAGAAATATTAAAGTGCTGAATTAACATTCTGATTATATCCATTTACTTTAAAACTATGAAAATATCATGATACACTCTTTACAATTCTCATGATACACTCTTTACCATTTACAATTATTATAGCAGACTTTAGGCTACTAGCAAAAGAAAGGTGAAGACTTTTGTCCAAGTAGTTAATGAATAACTTTATTACATAGTGCAAGTACATTACATAAATCATATTTTAAAATTAACTTTCTTAAAGTGTAATTGTTCATTGCAGTGAGCATGAAAAATTAAATTAAAAAACTCCAGGCTATCAAAATTTAATGGAAAAATAATATTTTTCAACTTCAGATTGTAGCCATTTGTAACTAAGAGGGAAAAACCAGCATAGAGAAATCTAGCTTTAGTGAAACTAGGAAAGGAGAGGAAGATGAAGCACTTAGTAATACTCTGTTTGATAGATATTATGTTTTTTTGTTTTTTTGGTTTTTTTGCTTGAAGCCAAAGCAACCTTCAAAATATTTCCCTCTGTTTTCTAAAAATGATTTCCCAAGCTGAAAGGGTTTTGAAAGGGGCTTTCAAGGTAAGCCATTTTCCAGAAAATTCTCTTGTGCATGAATATATGTGGTAGCAAATTAAAACTAACAAGAAGGTTTAATGTGAATGTGCTCACTGAGTTTGTGTTGAAGAAACAGATCTCTGTTATTCAAATGTAGAACCCTGAGATCTTACAACTGATAATAGGTTTTAATATAAGGAAGTGACCAGAACATCGCCAATGTGTTCTTGGTTTCTTGCAGAAAGACTGTGCGTCTGAAGTAATGAGCACCGAGCACAGTTCACCAAGGGCAAAATCACTGCTGTAGTTAAGACTTAAGGGTTTCTGCAACCCTAAATCAAATAAAATTCTGATTTAAAGAATCCCTCCAAATATTTTAAAGGCAAGATATTTAGAATTGTTGGAACCAACTGAAACTTTCTTTTAGTTGAAGTTTATCAGCACTTACTCTGAGCCAGACTTTAGTTTATTCATGTGTTTCTCACAACTTAAAAAGGTAAACTTAATTATACCATTTATGCAGATGAGAAACTCATCTCATCACAATAATTAAAATACCCAAGTTTGCAGGTAGTAAGTGATTGGATCACTAATGATCCTATTACACCATGTTCCTATTCATTATTACCAGCCTCGTTCCCAGAGAAAATAGCAGCTTTGATAGAATAGGTACCATAGAAGGGATCTAGTCTTAAAATAGCATCTTATAAATTGTAAAGAGAAATGGAAATATAAATTTTAATTAAAGTACCTCACTGAATGAATTTTCATTCATAAACAGTAGAGGACTACCCTGACTTTCCCATTCATATGATAGAACAGTGATCTCAAAACTTACTGAGCGTGTTCCCTTATCGGTAAAAATGTTTTGACCTTGCTAAATATATGCATCTCAAATTAGGTAAAAGTGGTATATATGCTATACTAAATTATGTTTTTATGTTATATCTAAAGATACAAAGTTAAAGGGATCAAAGGTATGACTCATTCTGAAGTGCTTATTTTTCTGTCTCCTTCCAAAAGATCATTTTGAATGCCCCACTTTGTAGACCTCTGGAATATATTCACAATAAACCTTCCAGAAGGAAAGACATACTTATTATGGGTGAATGTAAAGAAATAGTTCACTCTTGAAATTTGCTACACTGTGTTTGTAAATCTGGAGACTGACCTTTGGGGGAGGGAGGTGGTTATACTTGTGGATACCTTACAAAAAGTCTCTTAACCAGACTTAATTAAACTGATTTGCTGTATTTCTAGAGCTGCTGAATGTTCTGGGCTAGTTGGGAACTCTCTAGATTCAATCTCTGCAGGTTGAATTGTATACATAGCAAAAGTCAGTTCTGTTTTTTCTCCCCAGAACAAAGTTTAACTGTTGTGCATTATTCTGTGATCTAATCTTCAAATTTTGTTTCTGGATCAGTGAAACTAAAGTAGGGAGCACCAGATAGAGTACTTCCTCTGAAGAGAGTCTTTAAATACTTGTTCAGCATCATTAGGTTGTTCATAAAGGAGCTACGAATAAACGTTTTAGAGACGTTGAGTTTATTGCATACGTTCGATATTCACAACATGGTAAACGTTCCACCTGCTCACACTTGCTGCAAGTGTAGAGATGGGAAAATGTTCCTGATCCTGGAATAAAGAAGCTATAAACAGTTTTATACCACTAAGTGCCAAAGTGAAGCTGAAACGTCCGATAACTGGAAAAGTCATTTATTGAAATAATCTTCCACATCATGCACATTGCTTGCATTGTAATGCCAGGTAACGGAAACAGCCAACGTAGCAGAATGTTTAGGATGGAGGTGGGAGACGAGATAACCGAGCAGAAGTAGGTTTTGGAATTAAAAAATTGTCCAAGGAATCACATATTCAAAAGGAAGTTCCAATGAATGCTTCAAAGATTGAAAAACCTCAGAAAACTGTGATGTTTCAGACAATTCACCTTTTAATATAGTTTTGTATCATTTTAAAAAGAGTGATATTTGAGTTTTAGGCTTTATAATTAATTTCCAGTAACAAAAATTACTTTTTATTTTTAACTGGAATTTCTTTATTTCTAAAATTACCTGAAATTCAGAGTGAAAGATTTTAAATCTGTCAGAAAAAAAATGATGGGCATGTGAACAAATGGCTTTGTGATAATGCAATTTAAACTACTGAAATTTGATGGTTGTAGTTCTTACATTCTATTGTATGTTGTTACACCATTCATTAAGGTGTGTAAGTAGCATGAAACACTAAAAAATTAAACCATTCTAAAATACTTGCATTTGAAATGTATTTTTATTTTCAGTGTTTTAAAAATATTTAGGTAACGACATTTCAGAAAATAATATATCACAGCATTTTTATTAGAGATAATGTTTCTACAAATTTGTAAAATACCTGTTATATCATTTATACTGGGCCTGGTCATGCTGTGCCATAACCAACTATAAAGTATGAGTGGCTGAAGAACACAAAGGATAATTTACCTGTCATACAAAGTCCACACTGACCTCAGATGCCTTTCCAGGGAGACTGCTCTCCAACATTGCCACTCAGGGTTCCAGGCTGCTTCAGTAGATCTTGTAACAGTGTGGCACAATGGGAGAATAAAGCAAAGCTTTTCAGTGCCTCAGCCTGAAAGTGACATGTGTCACCTCCCCATACAGCCCATTGGATCGGTCAGGTGGACTAGTCACATGTCCTCACACAGTTGCAAATGGAGATGAGAAATAGGGCCTTTCTTTGCCCACAAGGGGAGGGAAACAATACTGGTGAATATTTGCAATGTCTACTCACATGCATGCAAACACAGCATTATTTGTTCTTCTTTCTGCAGTAAATTAAACAGGAATATACCACTTATTTTAATATATTCTTTTTTACAGAACATACATTGAGTGTCTTTGCCATCAAATGCCACTTGTCCAAAAACTGGATAATGTATTTCTCTTAAGTTTATGATCTTAGCAATATTTATTTATTAGAAAATCATGGGAAAAAAACTCAACTGTGACCTAAAGAAGACATTGTTTGCTCCTTTCCTAGAAAAGTCTTGTATAGCTGTTCATTACTTTCCAAGAATATCCCACATTTGCCATCTGTGAAATGTATAATAGTGGAAGATTTCATCAAACCATGACCTAAGGTATTATCCTTAGAATTATTTGAAAATTTCTGGGCGTAACCAGCAGCAATTTCTCTGCCAGCAGTGGCTCCAGGTAAATGGGGGACACTGGTGGCAATCTCCCACTCTATAAAGAGTTTCCAATTCTTTTAAGCACTTTGAAGCCAGAAAAAGACACTTTATAAATCAATAAGTTACTATAATACCATAAGCGTTTGACCTGTCTGAATCATTAGATTCAATCCACATTGCTTAAAAGTCAAAATAATAAGAGCAGAGAGGGAAAATCATTTATGACTCAGCAAGTTCTTTCCTGTAGTCAATAAGGTGTGAGAATGAGTAGACAGAAGACGAAAGGATGGTGGACAAAGTAGAAGGAGCTCCTTTCAGCTGCAAGAAAGGTTGTAATGTGATCAGCAATAAAGAGGAGGTCTGTTGCACAGTTTCCTTTGAGAGCTCATATCTTCAAATTATTCCTGCTTCTTTCTGATAGATTTGTGTTGATGGAGTTAAAAACCAAAGTTACTTAGAAGGAAGAAGTTTTGTTTTATTTTCTGACCGAATTCTGATGCAACTGAGAATATAAATCAAAACTTGGCAGAAGTTGATCTGGCTAAATAGTCCCCTCAATTTCCCAGTCTCTGTTGGGAGAATATTTTATTGTTATACTATTAAAACTAAGGAACCTTTATTTTTTTACTTTTTTATTTTTTTGCGGTACGCGGGCCTCTCGCTGCTGTGGCCTCTCCCGTTGCAGAGCACAGGCTCCGGACGCGCAGGCCCAGCGGCCATGGCTCACGGGCCCAGCCGCTCCGCGGCATGTGGGATCTTCCCGGACCGGGGCACGAACCCATGTCCCCTGCATCGGCAGGGGGACTCTCAACCACTGCGCTACCAGGGAAGCCCAGGAACCTTTATTTTTTTAATTGTTTTTCTCTTCCAGCTTCTTTTTAAAATATACATTTAAATACATATTTTTAGTTGGTAAAGCGAAACAACTTGTGGGTATTCAATTAAGCACGTTTTAATTCTCTAAAAGAAAAAGTATAATTGCCTCCTAATGAAATAAATTTGTATTCTGTAACACCTGCTTTAGCAGTCAGAATTCAGTATGGTACCTAGTTGGCAATAGCTCATCAGTTAAAACTTGCTGTCTGAACAGAATGAATATATTAACGTTTCAGTATATGAATTTACTCTATTAACTTGCAGATAAGAAAAACAAAGCCCAAAGAAATAAAGACTTTCATGTGAAGTCTCAAAGCTTATTAACATATGTGTACCCATCTACCTGTAAAACGCAGGCCCGTCTCCCTGCGTTTTATACGTGGATGTGTGTTTCTCCAGAGGTACTAAAAAGTTTCTCCAGAGGTACTAAAAAGCAGAAGAGAGGTCTTTCAGCAAACTTGATTATTCTTTTTCAATTATGAATTTACTTTCTCATCCATCCATTCAATCATTCATTCAAGAAACATTTGCTAAGTATCAGGGAACAAATTCTGGGGATTCAGATCTGTTCAGTTCATTGTCATTGCTTTGAAGAGCTCACATAATAACAGGAGGTAAAAACAGCAACAACATGTATGTTGCCTTAACTGCGAAGCGGAAAAAAATATGGATAACTTGTTACTTTTGTTGTTGTTTGGCCAAGGCTTGCTTTAGGCAAAAAAGAGAGTTTGTCAAATTGGAAAGAAGTGAAAGTTGTCTCCTGGCAGACAGACATCAAGAGGGCAGGTGGAAGGTGTTTTGTGATCAGAACACATAGGAGATTTGAGGCATCTATGGGACCTGAACTAAGTGTAAACTCGGGCTTGAAAGGTAGTTAGAGCTTTTGGTTGAAATCAGGTTGGAAGACGAATTCGATCCTTTACTGATTGCTGAATTTGAGCAACAGCTTAACTTCTCCAACTTTCAATTTCCTCACTGTAAAATGGGATCATCCTTCCCTTCCTAATAAATATCATTATCATTCATTGTTAGTATTTAATTAAGTAAAATTGTAAAGCATTTAGCACTGTGGCACATACAAAACAAACATCAAATATGTTTTTAAAGATTGTAAAAGCCCTTTCACCACTATGATGAGATGATCACCAATTTACACAGAATATATAAACACCATGGCTGTATGTGGTATGAATATAAATACATATGGCAATAGTACATATCTATTTGTTCAAATAATGTAGCAGGGAAAATCGTTCAACATTCCATAAACCATCTTAATGTAACCTTATTTCCAAACACCAACTTGAAAAATTAATTGCCTGAGAATCTGTCTACCATATATCTTGGACAAAATATAATCAAAAGAATATAAATGTGGTAGGATGTTAATAATTGGTACAGAAGAAAAAGTTTTATGGTCAAATTAATTTAAATTTAATTTACTCAGCGTTTGACCTGAGTAAATTAAAGTTAAAAGTTTTCTTGACCGAATGACTTATCACCACCTTTAAGAAAGAGATAAGATATGTAATATTTCACTAATTTATTTCACCATGGAATACATTTATTGTGGACTATCTCATGTCATTATCATTTCTTAATATTTTGGAAAATTATGCTTTAGACATTTATTTCTATCCAGGCTTATCACTTTCCAAAACTGGAACTAGAGTTTGTCTGGCACTCAGCTAGGTACTTTACATATCTTATTTTATCCAACACATATATAGCAGTAGGCAGGGCAAAAATTCAGCCACCCTAGGCAAGAGAAATATTAGGTTCTTATTCTTTGCTTTATATTTGTTTTTCACTTGTTGTCAGTGTCATCCATTCAGTTAAATTCATAATTTTCATGCTATTTTTTTATCTCAAATCTAAATTAAACAGAATAATGTGTATTTTTATTTAGTCCTCTTTCCAATTCTTGGGACCTGATATACAGTTAGTAATTAAAAATATAATTAGCTCTATATATTTGCCTATTGATCAAATTAGGCAAAGTTTGCTTTCTTTCTCTTACACTAATCCTGGCAAATATTACGCATTACTCTAATCCTAAGAGGAGATTTAAAACGCCTGTACTTTTATTGACTAGTTCTCCTTGTCATTCACATTCCTTTCAGGGGAAGGAAAAAAAAAATCCAAACACACATACATGGCAAGCACATAGACAGGAGTGATCTGATTCTAATATGCTATTGTCCATGTCAACTCATAAATTCATTCGAGAAATGAATACTGGATTTGATTTGTCTGCACGTCATGTCTGGCTGTGATGTACATTATGCCAATGCTGTTATGGATTGATTGCTGACAGCATCATCATTCATTATGCATGGGAGAAATGAAGTCCCAGAGACATGATTTTTTTCAGATTGACTCCATGAATATACAAAAAGGTTGGAATTTCTTTGCGCTGGTAATCAGACAATAAATGTCTCATTACCATGTTTAAACTACGTACAAGTTATAGGCGTTTGTAGTATACTGATAGTTAGCAATACCTTCTTTTGAGGTTTAGCTGTGAGAAAATGTAGTGGCCTAGTACCTAGTAATAGGCATTCCAACTTTGCCAACTGCACGTTAGAATTATTTCAGTATTAATCTAATGACGGATCAATGTTACATCTGCAAAGAAGATAAAAATCCAGGTAAACTGGAAAGAGTTTTGTGATTGTTCAGGTTACTTCTGATAAACTCAGGTAGAAATTTAATAATACTCTGTTGCTCAGTTCACATTTTCTTATTGTTCTAATTGCACCATCAATCATGGTTCATTCCGGTTGTATATACTGTTGAATTATAACCACTGTTTAAAAATCAGATACTGCAAACTGACTAAAGCAACTAATTAACAAACTGAGAGAACAATTCATCAAAGATGAGATGTAAGTATTAGAAGACAAATGACTTGGGTGACTCAGAACCATGGACCAGGTGTCTTGAAACTCTGTCTTTAATGACAGGGGTCAGCTTTTCATATGAATCACATTATGGAAGCACATTACGTGTATTTCAAGCTGAGTACATTTTCATACAGCTTTAAAGGAGGTTATAATTTTGTTGAGTTTTGAACATGCTGAATAGCCTTCTTAAAATAGGGGTGGGGCTTTACATCATTTTTCTGAGAAAAATGAATTTATCTTCTGTTAGAGCTCAACATTTCTAAATATATCTAAATTTATATCTGACTTTGTTATTATTATCCGTGCATCAAAACATTTATCTTTTTCCTTACTCTTGTTTGTTTTCATTGTTGTTTGTTTGTGTGGTTTGGGACACTTTTCAGATATATTAGGTTATGATGCAATATGGAGAAAAATGTTGTAAATAAACATACCACTCAATACAGTGCAAACAAAATTTGACGTAGTCTGCTTATCCCACTGTTACTTATGATAAATATTTTAAAATTTCAACGGTGTAATCATCATCAGAAAACAGAAAGATACAGGACAAAAAAAGTATTAAAGTATTTCTATCTATCTGTTTATGGGTCTTTCTATTCATCTATCACTGAGTTGTTTAAAAGTACCTAATTTGGGCTTCCCTGGTGGCGCAGTGGTTGAGAGTCCGCCTGCCAATGCAGGGGACACGGGTTTGTGCCCCGGTCCGGGAAGATCCCACATGCCGTGGAGCGGCTGGGCCCGTGAGCCATGGCCGCTGAGCCTGCGCGTCCCGAGCCTGTGCTCCGCAACGGGAGAGGCCACAACAGTGAGAAAACAAAGTACCTAATTTATGTGCAGCCCTTTTGAAGGCTGTGGTATAGTGACTTGCATCTTTTTTCTATATAGCTTATAGTAACTTATAAAGACTTTATTCAGTTCTAACAGTCACATTATAGTGCACTGTGTAGCAAATTGGTACTACCTGCATTGGTATTAAGTGTCATTGATACCAAGCAGCAAATGGGTGCTAAATTATATAAAAGATCACTAATGTAATATGAATTTTATACATTCTATTGATCAAATTTGAGCAACTACAAATAGCCAACATTACTGGAATTCATCCTATGGTTAATAAATGAACAATACTTAAAAAAGAGTAAGGAAAAACATCACCATATGTCCACTCACTATTTTTATTCTGAAGGCTTCTCAATCAATCAGTGCTGTCAAAGGATTAATTAAATTCAGTTTTCTTATCTATAACTTAACATTAACAACTCCTTCAAATGTACCATTTGTTTAGCAAATGATGGAAAAACTAGAAGTTAAATCAAACCATTTTGTCACCTAGAACTATGTAAATGCAAGAATACTACTATTAAAAAGAATGAGAAAGTTTAGAAAGGGTATGCTTTTGGTCAGTGTTTATGCTTATTTGTGTGTGTGTGACAATACTTTGTAAACAGTAGAACATTTACGTTTATGAAAAATACTAAGAGCTTTGTGCCAATGATTCAGTGGATCATTTTCCCTATGATTTAACTTACCAAAACCTACTGGAAAAAAGTAAGAATCCTAAGTAAATCTGTAAATAGTAAGACGTCAGAGAAACTATCAATTTAAGCCAATTATTAATCAATTTAAGCCAATTATTAATAAGTCAAAAGAAAAATAAACATATTAGCATGTCAAAATACATAGAAATCTATGAGTTCGTAGAAAGTATTTTGGTAAAAATCCTTGTGAATGTAGGCTAGACTTATCCATCTCTTCTGATGTATAGAATATGGAGAAGTGATACTTTGTGACTCCCATGCGTAAGTCATTAAAAGGATACCTTCTTCCTGGCTCTCTTTCTCCCTTGAATTGCTCAGAGTGGAACAACTCAGTTGACATGTTACAAGAATACTCAAGCATTCATGAGGAGTGACCCATGTGAATAGAATTGAGCCCTTCCACCAATAATGAATATCAGTTTGCCAGTCATGCGAGTGAGCCACCTTGGAAGCTCATCCTCTCGTCTGTGGATGGCTACAGCTCTGGCCAACATCTTGATTTCAGTGAAGACCCTAAGGCAGAAACACACAGCTAAGTCACTCCCAAGGTCCTGAGATGCACAAAACGTGAGAGATAATAAATGCTTATTGTTATTTTAAACCACTAAATTCTAGAGTAATCTGCAAGGCAGCTATAGCAACTAACAAAAAAAATCAAGACATACTATAAGCTCCAGTGATTAAGACTTTGACAGCTGTAGATTGATAAATAAATAGAGCTGAGGAGCAGAAGAGACAATCCAGAAACATACCCATGCATCAATCATGCAGAACCACCACCGTTGTAGAACAATAAGGAAAGAATTCAGAAAATCTGATGGAAAAGATATAGGATTCCTGCATTACACCATATGTAAAAATATCTGTTGGCTTAAAGATTTAAAGGTCAAAAAAGATGAAGCTTTAAAATTTTAAGGAAAAGTAAGAAAATATCTTTATAGGTTTGAGATAGGGAAGAAATTCTTAAACAAGATGCTATTTCTAAAAGTGTTGTTTATTTGAGCTTTAAAATTATCTGAAAATATTTTAGAATAATTTCTTTTCAAATTATTTAAAACTTATGGTAAATAGAGTATTATAACCTGATAATGCAATTTACCAGTTATTCTTTGAGTAACGAGGGGATAAAGGGGAATTTGTAAAGTAAATAAATTTATGATTGTTCTCCCAAATCCTACATCTTTTTTTTAATGATTCTTCTTGTGCCCTATGGTGTGTTTATGCCACTGCTAGTTGCTTACGAGCCTTTCTGTTTAAAAACAAGAGAATAAGAGCAAAAACTCTTAAGTAAGCATTGAAAAGAGCCAGAGTCAATCCGTTCAGATTTTTCACTTCTGTATCTAATCCTCTTCCACTTCCCCTGCCACCAACAACTTCAGTCACAACTAGACTCCTGAGTATAGACATTACATTTGTCCTTTTTTTTTATTAGTCTAGATGTGACCCAAATAGCTCTCTTTGTTTTCTTAGTTTAGCTGAAGCAACTTGGAATTTCCTAAAGTGATTTATCAATATTTAATCAATATTAGGGGAAATCAAGGATAGATAAATAAGTACAATGCCAAAGCATAATAATAAATATTTGCAAAATATCGATTTTACTTTCTAGCATGATTAAATGTTAGGCTCCCTTGGGCAGTCCCAGCTTCAGAGTTACTGATCTAGGTTCTTTCCTTTCAGTTCCTAATTTGACATGGAGCAGTGTAGAGCAGGGGTATTCAACCTATTTTTTGATATTTTACTTTTCATCAAAAAGTACACATACACACATACATGCACACATACAAATAAATATGCATGTATGTAGGTGTATTACTAAAACAAAATTCACCAAATAATATTGGGCCATTATGAGTGATGCATTTAGATTTTTTTAATGCTTATCAATACCTACTAAATTTGTTTCATGATACAATTGTGGATCACAAAGATTAGCAATTTTATTTTAAATGAAGTAGAATAAGATATAATACAAAGGAAAATACCACAGTCCATCATAGGTAGTAAGAATAAATATTGTTTGTTTCTTTCAGCTGTATTTTATATGTAAGTATGTCTGAATGTGTTCTATATTTTCACTACAGTGTGATATAAATTGTAGTGATTACTGCCAGTCATAGTCAGAAAAGTTTGAAAGCTATTAATAAAATTGTCCTCTAAAGAAGGGTCTTCCCGTTTTTTCTGTAACTGTTGTCTGTAGCCCCATTCTTTGCCCCTCTTTTCTCTTTGGACAAAGTTTGCATTACTTAGCCCAAGCAAATCAGCTAATTCAGAGTTGTTATTCAGCCTCACAATCAGCAGGTCCATTATCACCCATGCACAGGTACTCACTGCCACTCAGTGTTACCCATGGGTCACCCCTACCTATGACAGTAGGAAAGTTGAGCCAGTAGCCACGGATTTACTACTATGGGAAAGGCATGACTCATTGTCAAGACTGCTCCAGCTGGGAAGTCAATGGAAGCGGGTGAGGCCCCCAGGGAATAGGTGGGCCGAGTAGTAGGGAGGGATACAGGATTGGGGTAGGATACTGCCCACCACGGTCCACCCAGAACTGCTTGCATCCTTTTATGGTATTGGAAACTTGTATGAGAGCAAGTTATCCTCACTTCTTCCCTTAAAGGAGAGGGTAGTTTCAACCCCTAAAGGTAATGGTCATTTGTAATCTCTTAAAAAGACGTAAAGAGGGTTTGCAAAACAAGCTACCATTTTCATATTGAAGCTAATCCTAGGTTTGTAATGGACATTCATCATCTCTTACTTCCATAGTCCATTCCAGATTCTCCAAATCTTTTGCTAGAAGTTCTGGTGATCTGGGTCCCATGCCTGGGGAAACAGGAGCATCCGTGATCTAGACCTTATTACTGAGCAGTCTGAGCCCTTAGCTGCCTTTTCCTGGTTGGCCTGTGGTTGCTGCCATTGCTTATTTACAATTATCTGGGCACAAAAGCACCAAGAGTTGCCCCAGTGCGTGGCCAGGGTCGTGGACACACTCCTCCCACACCCCCATTGTGAAACCACAGCCAGAGATCCTCATTCAATATAGCAACTCATTTTTTTCCCTCAGTTTTATTCATAAATATTTGACATGCAACACTGTCATCATTATGACATAATGACTTGACATACGTGTATATGGCAAAACGATGACCACAGTAAGTGTAGTTAACATACATCATTTCATATAGTTAAATTTTTTTTCTTATGATGAGAAATTTAGGATCTACTCTTTTAGGAACTTTCAAATAAATAACTCTTTTCTTTCTCTGTGGATCTACTGACACAAGTAGCCCAAAGTGCTAGGTGGTGGTTGCAATTCCTTCTGTAGTAGAACTCTTACTATGACCTTTAGTCGAAGCAATTCCTCAGTGTCTGACCAACACCTCTGTTGGTTAAGTCACCTAAAATCATAGCTGTTTCTTAATACTTTAGCAGTGATTAAATGGGACACAAGGGTTTGATTGGGAATGAAGGAGAGAAAAGGGAAGAGGAAGAGAGAAGAATGGGAGCTGGAAAGAGAAATAGGCGTTGACAGAATAAGTGCAGATGGGTCTTGTTCATATTTTAAATGTGTTTCACAGTCTGGGGCCTCTCACACGTCCCCATCTGATTGCAAAGTACAGATTCAGATTCGTGATTGTTCCAGGTTTTAATAGGAATACTTCCTTGAAGGAAGGCTAAAAAGTTTTGGCATATAAAATTTCTTTGGCATCTAGAGGTTATTGATATCATTCCTGTGGGTATTAGATGAGTAGTACATGAAGTCTGAGAAACTACAGAGGGAATACATACATCTACTCCCAAAGATATGTGGTTGACCTGAAAACATTTCCCAGGTGTCTGTCTTCAGCATTTCTAAGGAACAAAACAAAACCACTCCAAGAGCTAGGCCCACACTGCCAAATCCGTGGACTTAGTTTTTTTGGTCTTGTCTTTCTCTTAATTCCACTCTCGAGGATCACAACCATGTATCTCTAAGTACTGCCCCCAACACACACTCAAAAATGCCCCCATTCAGTTTCTTCTCCACCTCAGTAAGGGGTCAGTTGTTAATTAGAATAAACTCAAAAAAGAGTTTTGGGCTGAAGAATTTTAAATAACAATAATATAAACTCCTCTACCCTTCCCCTGGTGGAAATGAATTAACCATTAAAAACACAATTGCCGGGCTTCCCTTGTAGCGCAGTGGTTAAGAATCCACCTGCCAACGCAGGGGACACAGGTTCAAGCCCTGGTCTGGGAAGATCCCACATGCCACGGAGCAGCTAAGCCCGTGTGCCACAACTACTAAGCCTGTGCTCTTGAGCCTGAGAGCCACAACTACTGAAGCCCGTGTGCTCCACAGTAAGAGAAGCCACTGCAATGAGAAGCCCGCACACAGCAACAAAGACCCGATACAGCCAAAAATAAATAAATATATAAATAAATTTATTAAAAAAAAACACACAATTGCCTGGTTATCTCCTGGAAGTGAGAGAAAATTTATTCTCCAAGCTTAGATCAAATGGGTACCCTAGTTTAAGCAGGGAACTTAGTACACAACCAGATAGACACATGTATACAGTGTATTCTACACATTTTTTTCTATAATCTGCTTCAGAGCATTTGCATTTGCTATTTCTCTGTTTGGAATATTCTCAACAGGAATCTTTCATGACTGTGTTCTTTAAATTCTTCAGATTTTCCAAACATTACTCTTCAGGAGATTATTCATTGATATGCTAGATAAATCATGTCTTCTATCAAGCTCTATACAATCCCAAGTATTATCTACTTTATAATCCTTATGAGTATCTAACCCTTCATTTATTTATTCATTCATTCATTTATTCATGTGTTTATATGTTTATAGCCTCCCTCAAAAGAAAAATAAACGCATCAAAGGAAAGTATTCTATCGGGTTGGTACACAGGTACATGAATCTCTAGGGCCTAGATTAGTGTTTGGCGCACAGAAAAACTCAATAAATACTTAATACATGGAACATAAATTTTATAGTCTGTAATGAAACATAAGAACAAAGGGTATTGAGGATATAGGGCATCTAAAAGTGATGGTTCCCCTTTTTATCAGTTGCTATATAGATATCTTAAAATATGTTCCTACTGGGAGAATTTATGTTACTCAAAAGTATATGTCAATGCATATACAAATATCAAGAGTTATATTAAAAGGTGCACTTCACGTTCAGTTAGTTAACCAGTTATAGAAGAAATATTGTGAATATCACAAAGTATCCAGAAATAAAAATAGTTTACATTGGGATTTGAAATCAATTATAGGATCTGGTGTGAGGCATTTATACCAACTCATGCCACACTCCACTGTATTTTACTTTATCAAGCTTTTAATTTATTACTGAGATGTTGGATGATTATTTCAGAAAAGTGCTAGATGACAGGAAGAAATTATTTTAAATTGCAGCAGAAATTTTTAAATTGCAGCAGATCATTCATAAAGGGGATAATCTACATGTAGATAATTGAGAGTTGGCTGAAGATAAATGTCTCTAATTTTGATGGTGTCTTTGAGAAAGTAGCACTCATAATATTCATCAGGTTGAAGGGCCTTCATTTTAATACAGTTCCTGTATGCTATCATATTTTTCCAATCCATTTCACAGGAAAAGTGTCCATTGTCACAAAGATATATTGTTTGTGTGGCTAGGTATATCACCGTCACACGATTAACCTTCAAGTATTATGAATACCATTGCCAGACTAAGGGAGATTGAAATCAAAACATTTTAATTATTCTTGTTATTTTTGGTATATAAATTAGGTAAGGTGCTTTTAGTATGACAAGAAAGTCAAAAACCAGTTGCCCTTTTTTCTCTTAACGCATTTTCTCCCTTTGCTCCCTATTCTCCTCTTCACCCCTGCATGACTAAAATATCCTAGGTTTAAAAACTTATATTATAGAAAATAGTCTCTAAACATTCTTGGAACAAGGTACATAGATTATATGCTCAATAATGACACTAAACCATTGAATAGCTCTTAGAATACCAAACTGTATTACTAGATAAGATAGCAGACATCTTTATCTTAGCCTGGTAGAAAATTATATTCTAACCTAGCATTTATAATATTAATTCACATTTGTTGTCACACTGAAGTACTAATGCCTAGGATTGGCCATATCTATCACATTATTTTATAAACAAATTATTAATTTAACCTCTAGCAATACCCATATTAATTTTATTGCAAATGGTACATGCCACTTTCAGAATAAAGTGTGTTATCAGTCAGAAAGTGCAAGTTTTCAAGAAGGTCAAACACACTACTCATTGTTTCATTCAGTAGAAGAATTATATGCAATGCTGTATTTTTTTTAATGTTACATGAGAATTGTTTGCCAAGAGGAAAAAAATAATGTGAATGAATAATATTGTACAAAACAGGGAAGTACAGGTTGGCTTTCAACATATTCCATTTCTGGAATGTGTGTCTTAAGGTATGCATGTCGTTTACCAACACTGAAGTTTGTACACAGAGCATTGGGGACCCTCTGTCATAACTGATCTCTAGATACATGAAGACCTTTTTCACTGCTCCATCAGCCATTCAGTTCACAACACTGGACTCCAATCATCATTCACTATCTCCTATCATCATTCACTATCACGAAATAAAATTTGCTTTAATACTAGGCTTTATAAATGTGCAGACATGAATTTGTTTCTGTTGACAAAACAAATAACCATTATGCTGAGATGTCATGATAGCATTTTAAAAGATAAAAGAAAAAATAGTTATGAGCAAATTTCAGGTTAGAAGAAAAGTAATATAAAACCCTCTACAGCTATGTGCAATAAAAAGGACCAAAATGGGAAAATATATTCTTTATTATCATCTTCAGCAAGGTATAAAAATCAAGAGAGAACTTTGTTAGATATCCAAAACCTACACAACCATTTGTTTAACCAGGCCATTGAGTGGTGGATGGAAATGAAGAGGCACTTGGCTTGTTTACTTTTTGAAAGTAACTTAATCATGCAGCCATTATTGACTGGTTTCCAATTATGTTATATGACAACCATATGTGATTATGATTTAAGAAAAAAGTACCTCATGATGATTGTATAATATGTGTTCTGAACAGAAAAGTTTAAAAAATAAAATATACCAAAATCGAGAGATATCCAAAGATTAAGTCAATATTTTCCTCTGTGGTTCTTCTCTACCAGTTAAAAATGTACCAAACAATAAAATACACACTAAGAAATGTGGCAGAGACAGTTGGTCCTCACCAGATATTCTAGATGCTTCCTGATATTCCCAGTTCTCTCTTGAGGTGAGGTCTTTCCTTCACTGACAGAACATGCACCTGGTTTTCCTGTCCCTTGTTCTCTTTTCAGACTATATAGATGAAACCTGTTCTATTTAGCCACTCGGTGTTGGATCTCCACAAGACTCTTTCCTAAACATTTTTTTTTTCTCACTGTCCACTTTCTACCTGGGCCATCTTACCATACCTACAGCTTCAGTGGCCACATAAAGCTTTCTGTCTGTAGCCACATTCTCTTCTCTGTAGTAGTCCGTTTCCTATTCAATATCTCCTCTACGTCTGAAGGAAATCTCAGGCTCATCTTGTCCCAGAGAGAACTCATCATTATCTTACCCCACAATTGGCTCATCACCGTTTATCCTGTTGCATATACCTGAAATCCAAGAATCATTTTTTACCCACTTTTCACTTATTCCCATACCCCACAGTCAAACCATCACCATTTTTAATATTACCACAAAATATATCTTAAATATGTCTACTCTCAGTCTCCATCAACCTAGGTGAAGATAACCACAATGGCGAGGATGAAGCTGATAATGATGATAATGACTATTAACATTTATTGACTTATTGAGTACTTAATATACGTCAGGTACTGTGAAGTTTGTACTGTGATAACCTCCTAGCAGGTATCCTCACAGGCTCTCTAGCCATTCTTCAATTCATTCTCCACACTACAGTAAGAATAATATTATTGAGAGAAAATGTTGGTATCACCCTGCTTTTCAGAACCACCTAATGAGTTTCAGATGCTATTATTTTTTTCTTCCAATTTTATTGAGATATAATTGACATAGAGCACTGTATAACTTTGAGTACAGCATAATGATTTGAGCTATATACATTACGAAATGATTATCACAATGAGTTTAGTGAACATCCACCATCTCATATAGATATTTTTCCTTGTGATGAAGACTCTTAGGATTGCTCTCCTAACAACTTTCATACATAACATACAGCAGTGTTCATTATATTTATCAGGTTGTACATCATATCCCTAGTACTTATTTATCTTATAACTGGAAGTTTGCCATTAGAATAAATACAAAGGCTATTACACAGCTAACAAGGCTTATACGATTTCACCCCTACTTACCTTTCTTGAGCCTTGACTCATATGTCACCCCTTCTCATCCCTTTCTATTATGCTGCATCTCTTATCTTCTTTTAATTCCCTGAATGTGTAATTCATCCTTGTGCTTACTGTTCATTCTTTGTTAATATAGAATGGCTGTTCCCACTGACTCAACTTAATTAACTACTAATCAACTTTGAGACCTCTCTAATTAGTCCTCTGTCAGCTCCTACTATCCATGACTAGACCTGACCCCATATGTGTCTACTGCTTTCCTTTCTTCTACACTAGTTACCTCGGTGGTTTAATGAGAAAATGTGATTGATTTAAAATCTTTAAGTGGATCCTATTTCAGTTATCTAATGCTATGTAACAAACCTGCCCAAACCTTAATGACTTAAATATTTATTATTATCTCTCATGACCCTGTGGGTTATTGACAAGGTTCATCTGCACAGTTCTTGCTTGGGGTGCCTTACAGGGCTGCATTTGGCAAGGATTAGTCATCTGAAGTCTCCAGTGGGCTGGACAACCCAAGATGGCTCACTACATGACTTGCTACTGTGACCGGGAGCTCAGCTTGGGCTATTGCCTGGGTCACCTACAGGGACCTCTCTATGCGGCTTTCCACCATGACTGCTGGGTTCTAAGAATTCTGAAGCATATGAAGAGGTAGCTCTCCAAGAGACCTAGGTAGGAGCCATAAGAGTTCTTTATAACTCCGCCTTAGAAGGAACATGGCATGACTTTGTATTCTTCTGAGCTAAAAGTGAGTCACCACATCCATTCATATTAAAGAGAAAGGTTGGTGAAAGAACGTGACTACTGGGAGGGATGGTTCTTTTGAGGACCATCTTTGGAGACTGCTACAATCTCCACAGCTTTGCTTAACAAACGTCACTGGCACTTCATAATCTCTCCCCTGCCTACACCTCTAATCTTAGCCTTTACGCCGATCCCATACCCATTCGCTCATGCATACTCTTCACAGAATGAACTTATTTCCCTGAATACAATAAACATACAGTTTTATCCACCAAGCCTTCTTATATTTTTTCCAAGATGCTTTATGTTTGTTTTTTATGTGCTAGTTTTATCTAACTTGTTCTTTAGAATATAAATAAAGAAGTTCTTACCCTTTATGAGAAGCTTCTCTAACACTCCTCCAGATGTTTTATATTCCCATTGCAACCTGTGAATACTTGTATCCTCAGATACTGTAATCATTTAAAGTTACTTAAGGGCATCAATCGCCTATTAGCCAATTTTATATGAAGAGGTCACATCAGGTAGTAGGGCAACCAATAAATTCTTGCAGCATGGATAAATAGAAGCACTTATTTTGCTCCTAGGCTATGCACATTTCTTAAGCTACTTATGATAGATTTAATTTTCAGTCTTTCCCAGTGTATGTATCACTTCACTATATGAACATATTTCTCTTTCCAATGGCTCAACAATAAGCTTTGAATTGTACATAAAATACAAGGGAAATATTGTAACTATCAGTAATATACTGCATTGGTTGCCTGATATGAATGTTATTCTGTATAATTCCAACAAAGACGCACATAACTAAAGGCTGTGATTCTTCTCATGGTTTTATGAAAATTCATGCTATTACATACAAAATGGAAGTTCTGCATAATTCTCAAAAAATCTTAAAGCAAATCTATTTTTAATTCACATAATGACAGCTCTCATCAGATTAATAATATTAAGTGTCTAAAAGTGCAATATTTCTCTGTGATTTGATACAGTGTATGTATGTGTGTCTGTCTTTCCATGATTTTGTGTGTGCGTATGTGCATGTGTGTGTGTATTGCTTCTTCCGTAAAGCTGCCACATTTCACATCATCAGTTAAGTCAGTGGAAAATATATATGTGTCACTATTCAGCAGAATTGGTGATGATTACTTTCTATTTAATTTTTATTATAATAGACAATCAGTCAAATATCCTCTATTGATAAAAATATTTTCAGAAATTTCTGTTTTTTCTAAGTTCAGTAGTGTTTAAGTTTTTAGTATAATTTCACTTGAGGAATTGGATAGTGGATTTAAATATAATAATAACGTGAGAAACAGGTGCAGATTTATAAAATAAATTTGTTATGAGCAGGAATAACTAATATAAATCTCATCCTATTATCTGTATATATCATATTAATAAATAAAAATTGGACTTGCACATTTCTGCAGCCACTACATTGATTTTATAAATAGCATAAGTCAATTGCTTTAATAACTATATTATTGAACTAATTTTTATTATGCTTGAATAAAATTATTTAAAAACATTTTTTACCCAATTGAGAGAAAGATTAACTTTAAATGCTCAGATATGACTTTCTTATCATATAATCTCTTCAAAATGCTTCAGTTTAATTGGTCTTATATGGAAAAACAAAGAACCTTGAAAGGCATGAGATTAAGGTCACAGGTCATTGTTCAAGCAAAATAGAGCTGGGCTACCAAATGATTTCCTCTTATTAAGCCGATAAATCAGAACAACGTTGATAGATGTGAGCTCTGGGACAGTATGTCAGTCTCATGAAAAAAAAAAAAGTGCTGAGCAGACACTGGTGATCAATGCTGTCAGAGTCTTGAAAATAAAAATTTTGAAAAGGTCTGAGAAAGCATTGAAAAGGCTAACAGTGGTGTTTACATATCCGAAAATGCAGTTTTCATATGATTTAACTTAAAAGAAGGCTCCCTATGGCTTCGCAATGAACTCAGCTGAAGAATTTTCAAAATGAATGCAACTTGTCATGAAGGAGCACACGTCGACACTCCACATCCATTTGGACCTACTCCCACAGGCATCCAAGGCCCATTCTAGACCCCAAGTCTTTTTGCGTCATCGTTTTCTTCTCCATGTAATTTAGCTTCTTGTCAGCTCCTCATATGCTATTTCTGCCCACCCTCCAGGCCTTGTTGAATCTGCCTCTTTTGAGGTTTTCCATGAGTGTCCTACTCAATACGAGGAGCTCTTCTTTGACCAAGTAAAATAATGCTTATTTAATATGATCTGTTTGACATTTAATGAATTCACTCTTAAATGCTTACCTTACTAATCCTTTTTACTTTCAATAAATATTTTCTAAACGTCTACCTTTTAGACTCTAGTAATAAACAAATAGGATAGAATTTCTGCCTTCAGAAGATTTACATCTAGCAAGTGATTTTTAAGTTTTGGGAGTCAGCATTCCCTTTGAGAGTGTAACTGGAACAGTGGCAACTTTCCCCAGAAAAATTTATTCACTTGAAATTTAGCACAGAAATTCAGAGGATGCAGTCATTATAATCTTGAAAGGGGAGTGAGAGGATGCTCCCCAGGTAACATTTTTAATTCTGTTTTGTAAAAGTAATAAACTCTTTCCAACTGAGGAAGTATTGAGTGGTTATCTAGGGGGATATAAAAAAATAGCACAAGAAAAGGAAGAAGTGTGAAAAAGAATGGGACATAAAGGAAACATTAAGATTTTTCATGAGGCAGGGTGGTATGAACTTAGGTTGCATTTATATGTTGGAACAAGATGATTTATGTACTTGCTAACATGTCGAGCCTGTTTTGGGGAATAGATAGCTCATCTTCCTAAGAGAATTACCATTTTTCTACTCCCTAAGTAGTTTTAGCATGTTCTTCTTTCACATCTTTCATTAAGTTTAAGCACCTCGTACGTAGTGCTTTGCAAATATAAAATATTAAACTGAGAGTTGGCTAAGAAAGAATGGGAGGGGAGGAAGGGTGAAGGTTATAGAGTTAGTTGGTCTGCAGAGTTCTGGGAAGGATAAACAAAGAGATAATTGAATTACAAATGATATTATACTAGGTCAATTATGTGTAAGTATAGGTTATTTTAATAGGATGATAGAAATAAAGAGAATTAGTTTCATGTCATTTTATAAGAAATGCAGTAAATGAAAATATTTTTCTTGTAACAGCAGTTTAGTTTTGTTGGAAATAAAATTATCAAGTATAACTATGGGTTTCTAAATTAATCCTAGTTAAATGATATAATATTTTATACTAGTAACATATGAAAATATTTATACTAGTAAAATATAAAATATTTATAAGAATATTTATATTATAATTTCCACGATGACACAGGAGTATGTTTTTGTCCAGTTACCTCTTGAATTCCTACATATGTTAAATCACACAGTAGACATTTATTTCATAAATATTTATTGAGAGACTACTGAGGAGATCCAAGCCCTATTCTAGGTGGTGAGGCAATAGCAAGAAGAGAATAAAGTCCCTCTTCTCAAGGGGGCATATTAGAGAACAGGAACATCAATCAATCAATAAATGTATAATATGTGTGATGACGAATGTGCTATAAAACGTCAGAATGTATCAGTCAGGCATTGTTACACAAAACAGTGGTTATGTATCAATCATTAAAATCTCATCAGTGTCCTGCAGCTATAAGCATTTATTTGACCCAAGTGTCTGGAGTCAGCTGGACATCAGCTGAGGTTTGAGCTGGGTACCACTAAGACTTGAGCTGGGCTCGCTCATGGGTTTCCTGATGGGAGGCTGATCAAACTAGGCAGGGCTCAACTGGGGCTCGACTAAGATAGTTGAGCTGGGACGTCTCTGCTCCACATTTCTGTCACCCTCCTCTTAGAATCAACAGGCTATGGGCACATCCTTCACATGGCAATGTCAGACGTGCAAGAGCTGAAACCCAACTCTGCAGGCCATTGAAAGTTCTTGCATCATGTCAGCCTAAACAAGTAAAAAGGCCAAAAAACAGAGAGTTCAGTTTGCCCATGAAGATGGGAAAATAAAGAGTGAATATAAAAAAAATAGCTAATCTACTGTATAGCATAAAGAAAAATAGAGAGTTACGGGGTATGTTACTTTAAATAGGGTGGTCAGGACCATGTTCACTGGTAAGGTGACATTGGAGCAGAGGAACAAAGTGAGAAGGTGAGACATCGGAATATCTCAGGGGAAGAGCTTTAAAGCTGAGAGAACAGTCATTTTACTATCTCTAAAGTAGGAGCATGTGTGTCTTTTTCAGGTACAGCAAGGAAGAAGTATAGCCAGATTTGAATGAGTGTGAAGTAAAGGGAGAGGCAATGAGGCCAAGGAGGAATACTAACCACATCAGGTGCCGTCAAGTGAGGATGCTGTGTTTATTCTTAGTGAGATGGGACGCTATTAGACCTTTAAAGAAAAAAAAAAGACTGCTGTTACCTGACTTACACTTCAAAAGGATCACTTTGGCAATGAGTTTTGAAATCTTTTATATTAAATATATTCTATTTTACTTGTAAAAAAACCCTCAACTAGGAAATAAACTTGTTTGTGGGGATGGGAGGGCATGAAATGTGTGTTACGTGTATTTGGATCCTTACTAAATAACGTGTGTCCAAATGTCACCTTAAAATATTTAGTTAAAAAATAAATAGATACAAGAAAATAAAAAATAAATAAAATATTTCGTTACTCAAAATAAATTTGTACCGATTTTATTCTACAAACATATGAAGTAACCTAAATAAGAACATGATTCAAGAGAAGTTTCATTACAATATTAGAGAGGCTACAGTCACTAACAGCATCACTCAGGTTGAATACTACAACAGAATTAATCCTCTCAGAGGGGCAGGGGAAAACCATTCCCACTTTAGCCTTTAGTCAACTTTGCCTTACCTAAGGCTCTTCCTTTTTTAACTAATTCTTCACGTCTTTCAAAGCTATTTCTTAATATTGTTCTTGCTCCTTTTTTTCCCCTAAATCTAGCCTGGAGGTTTCAGCATGGAAATAATTCCTCGCGACATACTCGTGAATGATTTAGCTTAACTTGAGCTGTTTCTTTTTTCCCTTCTGGATTTTTCTGGCTTTGTTGTTGAAAGCTGAGGGGTAAAACCCTTGCCTCATAGATCCAGCTACCTTCCCCTCTCATGATGTAAGAAACAATACCTGTCTATTGAAACAGTTCTCTTTTTATTAGGAGGACTGTGGCATCTGTGCTTACTTGCTGGACAGATTATTGATTTGGGCTGTTGCTTATTTGAAGAAATTTTATAGATAAAATTTAGCCATTGCTGTGTTCCTTCTCTGTCTCGCTATGTAACCCAGGGTGTCTGGGAGATACTGTGGCATTTTCTGTCACTATTGGCATAAGTTTGCAAGCACAGGCTTCAAAGGGGCTACTTCCAAATGGACAGAGGCTAACAGTAAGATTGAGCTACTTTAAGGTAAACCTTGGAAATGTCTTGATGCATCTAAGAGCTAGACTCCCCATGGCATATTTACCAACATACGTTTTTATCACACTTAATATAATGGATGTTCTTGAAAATAATGAAAATTTTTTTTATATAACATTTCAGGAGGTAGGAAAACTCCAGAGGATATCCATCACAGCTAATGCAAGAGAATGGTGCCCACTGGCATTGTATAGTGTGGCAGCCCAAATGATTACATCAATAGAACATGGACTTTGCAGTCAGACAGTACTGGGTTCAAATTCTAGCCTCACAGCTTACTAGCCATATGACCTTAGTCAAGCTGCCTAACCTTAGCTATAAAAATGCAAGTAGTCATGTCTACTTCCTGGGGGTATCTGTGGCAGTAACTTAATGATAATTATGCATAGAGACTGTTGTCTTAGCTGTTGTAAATAAGTTCTCAGAGGAGATAAATTCTTTTACTGCTGATCCTTAATCACAAATATTAACCAATGCCTCTGGTTTTTTTTTTGTTTGTTTTTGTTTTTAATGACAGATGGCATTTAGGATTTTTTGTTGTTTAGTTAAGGAAGTAGTTAAAAGATTAAGAAAAATAATATTTTTCTTACTAATTTTTCTTACGAATAATTTTCTTACTAATTAGTAAGAAAAATAATATTTTTCTTACTAATTTCTTACTAATTTCTTATTGAAAAAGAAAGTAAGAGATAATAAGCACTGCTCATCCCAAATTATTAAACAGGAGATAGTTATATTAAGTCTTTTTGTGATTATAAGCACCCTACTCTTTGTGTAGCTTATGAAACATCAAATAATATATTAGAACAAGCAATTACAATGCTGAAAAAAGAATAAGCCTGAAGTTTTACAACAAAATATATATTGTTGTATATGAAATCAAATTCCATAGGGAAAGATCAAATTAATATTTTTATTATTGAAAAAGAAAGTCTTCCTACTTCTGGTATCTCTGATAGATTATTTTAGAATTACCTTAAAACATACCTATTTTTCCTTAGTTTTTTAGAAAGTGCCAACTACTGGCAATCTTTATTTTAAAACTGGTACCTTTTGCCACTCAAAGTTATACGAAGTCTTCAAAGCTCCTAGGTCTCAATTCCCTTCCTTCCTGGTGACCGGTTGCATTCAATTTAATCAGATATCCCTGTTGTTGCGGTTTCTTATGTTTAACTACTGAAGAAATTCCCAAAGGTTTTAAAATATTTTTCCTCTGAAGTCTTCCATCCCCTTTCACATTATTTGGCAGAAGCTTGAAGAGAGAATTTATAAATATGTAATGCATCATCATTCAGCAATTTTACTCTTACAATAAACATTATTTCTCCAGTCAAAAGATTTGTCAACCTTTCCCTAAGTTTATTCCCCCAGTCAGATACATAGCTGCTTGTTCTAGCAATTTATAGTGAATGATCCCTTAGCAATGGTCATATAAGATTAGATATTAATTGTGCTAGTTGTTCGTTAAAAAGTTATGTTCTCATATAAACTAAGATTTGTCTAACTCCACCACTTTAGCCAGAAAGTGTCTTTAAAACAGAGATATAGTAGCTTTAATATCATTGTGTCTTCACAGCATGGAAAAGTGGTCTCGGCTTGTGTCACGATGACCTCGTTCTCACCTGCCATTGTGTGCATCGGGCAATCCTTTCACATCTTAAGGAATTATTTTTTTAGGTTCACAGTATAGAATTGCCTTTAAAAATACCATGTGCAAAAGCAGCATAGCTTCTTTAATGGTATTCATGAAGCCAAAGTTTAGTAGATGCTGGGAATTCTATAATATTACAAAACGGTTCATAAAATATTGCCATCTGCTATACCAAGTAACAGTTCATTTTTACTAGTTTTAAAATGGCTGTGCTTTCATGTGTTTGGATTTCTGCCTAAGCTTCAAGTTCCCTCTGAAAGCTACTTCTGACCTCTGCCTGAGGAAATATGAAAATCTGCCTTTCCTCTCTTGCTTTATAAGCTTCAGTGAGAGAATGTAAATGGACTCAATACACTGTGCGAGATTTTCCCAGAAAAATCTCTCACATACTGCCTGCATGGCCGGTTCTGTTTACAACATTTCCCGTTTATACTGGAGTTACCACTTGTAAAAGAAATTGCCCCAAGTGCTAGTGCTGAAGACAGACATTTAGGGAGTAGTATGCTGTCAGCAGAAGACAAAGGCTTTTATCACAAAACATTTGCAAATTCCACACAGAATACAGGATAGAATATAAGCTTCAGAGCTGGAAATGATCTAATCCAACTATTTGCTAAGAGATGAAAGTGAGCCCCAGAGGGGTCTTTAGGGCCTCGCCCAGGGTCTTACTTTTAGGAGTAGACAGGATCCAACTTCAGAGAAAATGTCCTTTTTGTAAAAATCAGATTTTAAAGGAGTTTTTGTCATAAAGTGAAACTCTGACTCTGTGTGCACAGTTATTTTCAATTGTTAGGATGTTGGCTGAAACCATCAAATGAGTAAATAAAGTTGATCATTGGTAAATACGTAGATGTTTATTGGCAGAATCAAAATAAAGAACAACAAGATTAAAAAAAGCAAATTTAAAAAAAGAAGAAAATGAAGAAAGAGGGGGAAGAGATGAAAGAGAACAAAGAGTAGGGAAAGCAAAAGAAGGAGGTGAAGGAGGAAGAGGGAACGAGGCAGCATCAGTCACAGCTCATAGGACAAGACTCAAAACTGTGAATTCCTCCCAGTTGTGGCCAGCACATTCCATACAGTTTTCAACTTTTTTCCCTTCTATTCATGAGTATCTATTTAATTGATTATGTATTCACCTGTCTTTTCTCCCTTGCTCTCCTAGGCCTTCTCGTATAAATTCTCAGAATATCCCCTTTAAGAAAGTGACTTTACATCACAGTGTATTTTGAAGCTCAGTCCTGCTGACTGCCTCCGGATGAATGAACCTTGGGTGCCCTTGGGTTACATTGCTTTTCTCCTTCTTAGTTTCCTCATATATACCTCTGACGGGAACCCTGTAATACACTTACCCAAAACATGGGCTTCTCTTGTCATGTAACGGGATAATACTTTCACCTAATAAAAATATAAATATCCTATTGGAACATTTCCAGTAAGAACAGATGTTCAGGCAGATTTATTGGTTATCACAAGGGACTTATAACTTTTCAATTTTTGATTGAGGGAATATGCAAACACATTATTTAAACTGTAAATTTGATATGTTTTCTACAAAATTATTAAATCTCTCAAGTAGCCCCGAACCAATTTATTTTGCCCAGTGCTCTCTATCTAGATGAAGCATCTGCAGTGTTGACTAGATGTGTCCAAAGATAGGCAGTATGAGGGAGGAAACACGTCTCAACCACCCAACAGTTTTCACTTCATGTTGTCATGGTTTTTGAAATTGATGTTGGCTCAGAGGCATCTTTTTCTAAAATGTGAACATTCAAACCAAGTCTCAAGCATTAGTGTGTATTAGTTTAAGTAGATTGCTTTCTTCATTCCACATAAATGAGATCACCTGCATTGAGTAAATGGAAATTGTAATCACATGAGACGAAAGGAAAGCAATGAGGAATTAGGTGAAGGAAAAATTTTGAAACTGAATTTCCTCCAGGGAGTAGAAGGTCCAGACGGAGGCATCACTCTATTGGAAGTTTAAAGCAGAAGAAGGCATTGAGCAACTGAAACAGGAGAAGACAGTAAGCGCTGTTGTTATTTAATGTGCCTGACAGAGTACACAGTTATAGACGTGCACTGTACATATATCTATATCTTTATAGAATTTAATGGATGCTATATGAATAAATCAATAAATGAGTCAGGACAATATGAATGAATCAAAGGAGATTCCAGCATAGCTGTGGAAGAACAGTGGCTCTCAAAGTTTGCAACAGCATCACTTGGGAGCTTGTTAGAAATGCAAATTCTTGGACCCCATCCCAACTGTACTGAGCCAGAAACTCTGTGGGTGGGACCCAGCAATCCACGAGTCATGCAAATGATTCTCATATGGGTTCAAGTTTGAGAGCCACTGAGAAAGAGTAAAAGTCAAGAGCGTCACTCCAGGCAGAGATTGACCAGAGGTTGCAGGGAGATGGCCAGGGGTGGGTGGAGGGGGTGGGAGGTGAGGACGGCCTCATTCAAACAGCGTGAAGGTCTCCAAGAAGGTGTGAGTCCTTCTTTATCCAGGCAGAATGCAAACAGTTTCTGTTCTTAGCAAATGTACCTTCAGTGCCACTGTCTGGGGACAGGATGTCCAAGCATGACAGCATCATTTTTGCTGCATATGAGGCTAACTCTGGTTGGGCATCTGAATCTTACTGAATTTTCCAAGGCCTTCATGTGCTGGGCCCCCTAGTCATTTAAACTTGCGTAACACAAAGCAAATCAGATGGGCATATGTGTAACATGGCAGTTACCCAAAGTTAAACTGATTGCATCAATCAGATTTATATTTAAGGCCCACAGACTTCAGCTAAATTTGGTGACCATAGAAAGAAAGTCTTATTTATTTATACAATGGTACTTGTGTAGGAAGTGCCGAATCTCAGAAGCTGCCCAGTAACCCCCTACTAAAACCACTATTTTCAAGTTTCCCTGATGGTGACCCTAATTAACAGCCAACATAGAGTCACTCTGTACAGATATGCTTTTATTTCCTGTCATTCTTTTCAAAGCAAAATGAATGCTTTTCCTCATGGAAAAATTAAGTATTTCCGTTTCAGAAAAGCTGACAAAAATATGATTGATATAGCCAATTATTAGAATCTTAGAATGGCCCTCTGAGGACCTGTGCTTCCATGAATGTTAGAGTTTATCATTGCCATTCAGAACAGCCAGCATGAGTATGTGAGTTAGTTACATTATTTTATGCAAATAACCATTAGAGCCTTTTTCTAAGCCCTTACTTCTTCAACAAGGCAGAGTTTCAATTTACTATTGGAAAGAAAATTTGTCCCCTACAATTGTACTATACATCATAATTGCCCATTCTTAATGCAATTTTCTTTTACTGATCACAGCTATAGATTTATCAAAAGGCTAGGTAACTGACTAATTTGATGCTAAGTATCTTATCTCTAGAGACTTAGGTTAAGAAATGTCACTTTGATTGTCTCCATGGCAAGTCATGTCATATATGAACAACTTTATCTCACTGTTTAATTTGACCCAATTTCCCATATTGCTTAATAAGTACATTACAGTGAATCACTGATCTATTATCCAAGGAATTATGAAGCTTATGGGTTATCTTCCATTGCACCTGCTTTAATCAGCATATTGCCTTGGGTATTATGGACACTTTATCCTTTAATAAAAGAATTGTTAATATCTTCATCTGCAATTCCGCGACATTTGTAAAATTAGGTCAGCTGGATTTTATGTAAAATTTATCACCAACTCGGTTACTTAATGTGATGTTTTCAGGAATAATTCCAATGTTTCCAACATCCTCAAATTAATATTTTCATTAAACAAATTATCAGTATTTGAAATGGTAAATTTCATTCAAGGATATAGACAGAAACATGTTAAGTTACTTCCTTGCTGTATCTGACACTGTTTTATTGGCTTTTTGTTAATTTTCAACAGTTAATGCTAATAGAAGCTATAGTGTTTATGGCCCTGTAGTGTTAAAGATATTTTAAAATCGTTTTTAGAAATAATTTGGTGAAAGATATGATAGCGTAAGTTTTTTGAGCTTATAGAATAATTCCTTTGCTTTGTATATGCTCTTTTCTACCAGTAACACATTAGCTCTCATTATTAATAAGGATTAATTATACCTTCTTCATACAAGTCACATATGTAGCCAGTGTATAGATACTGGATATGGAACTACCATATGCTGAATCCATATCATCTTTACCAGAAAGTCAAAGTCTACATCATACATTTGAACTTATTCTCATTCAGAATACACCGGTTGAGGGGCTGGGCTTCCCTGGTGGCGCAGTGGTTGAGAGTCCGGCTACCGATGCAGGGGACACGGGTTCGTGCCCCAGTCTGGGAAGATCCCACATGCCGCGGAGCGGCTGGGCCCGTGAGCCATGGCCGCTGAGCCTGCGCGTCCGGAGCCTGTGCTCCGCAACGGGAGAGGCCACAACAGTGAGAGGCCTGCGTACTGCAAAAAACAAACAAACAAACAAAACACCGATTGAAGTATTTGCTGTGTGGTGAGGAACATGTTACATGGTAGGAACGTACAGCCCCTTATTGTCAACGAGCTCACAGTCACGTTACATTGCAACGTGGGAAACTTCACAGAGATGTGGTAATCAGCAATTAAAATCAAAACACTCCTTTTTCCCAAGGATAAGTTGAAATTAGTGAATTTTAATTTTCCAACAGGTATAGGTTAAATTTCCTAAAACCTAGAACAAAAATACCTGCAGTGCTGAGGAACTGGATATTTGTATTGGGTTATCCAATATAGATGTATGCTGACATTACACCCAATACTTTTGTGTCTCTAACTTATCATTTCAAGTGTTAGATAGTGAGTTCTTTATTGGTATATCCCTACAGGCTAGCAAGGAAACATTTTATCTAATTTAGTGACAGTCTAAAGAAAGAGGAAAAGGATAAAAGAAACAGATTTCTATCTATCTTAAAGATAATTTTGCTAATATTGATGGTAAAATTCTGTGTCATATTCACAGGCAACATTTTCACTTATTCATGTCTCTTAAAAGGGCCCTTATTTCCACGTCATTTACTCAAGCTAACTTAATATAAGGAAATGATACACCAGTTGGCCCCTCCACAAAACATGAAAAGATCTTCGCCTCACTTGTTGCTTTAACTACTTTCTGGAGTCTTTTGAATCTGTTTTGAAAAATAGGTATCATCTATTTTTCTGATCAAAAGTTACACATCTCTACTTTTTTCTAAAATGCCTTTCAAAGGTAAGGGTTGATAACTGAAGTAAAACTGTTAGAACTCTAGTCCAATTACACTTCTTTAGTGATTACCATTCTTAATTCCGTAACCTCTCACCAGGCCAAATCATGGAAGAGTAGAAAGAATATCAGATGTCACTCTTCAGATGTGGTTTGAGCTTCAGCTCTGTCACTCCCCAGCTACATAATTGTGGGCAAGTCATTGTCTCACTCCATTTCCTGTCTGTTCATTGTAAAATTGCAAAATAAGCCCTATGTTATCACCAGAGGCTGCAGGGAGAATCAAGTGGCATAACACACGTGAATATGCTTTATGGACTTCAAAGTGTTATATAAATAGATGTAGTTTTTGGCTGGGAAGGACTTTGCAACCACTAGGGAGTTATCAAATGAACAGATGATATTGGAACTGTTCTCTGAAGAAATAAATGTCCAGGTTCTAGATCTTGTACAGATAGTCTGTAAGATAAGGGGCATATCATCAGTGCCCCTCATCAATGGGACATTGATGATATGCCCCTTTCTAGGCTAATGACCTGTGCTTATGCAAAGAGATTTTTATCCTTCATATACAAGACTGAGGTACATTGAGTTATGACAATTTTGAATTGCATTGGTGACTTATATGGAACACATATCCTTTATGTAAGGGAGGTTAGGCCTTTGAGGTTTTTTGCACAGATTTTCTAACAAATATTTTCCAAAAAAATGTTTACTCAGAAAATCTCTGGTTATGTGATAATGAAAACTCATATATCTTTGAAATGTCTTATGATGACATTTAGCAAGGATCAGTGAAAGTCTTCTCAAATATTAGAAAAATCAAAATAAATGTATGAGGGCAAATTCTAAAAGATGGTCTATTTTCCTATTTTAGCAGTTTTCTGAATCTCAGAATGATAGCTACTATCTGTTATTCTTAGAAAGAGAATGTATGATATTATAATTCTTTCATGCTTTGGTATTTCACTTTTGACAACAATGTATTTATCTTGTGAACAGAAAATATGGTATCTATTTAGTGTATGTTCCATGCCTCAAAGATTTTTATGTTCAAATTATAATGGTTGCACAATACTAATTAAGGTAATTTATTACAATTGAAAATAAGGGGTGGGACTTATGAAACATTATGAAGTTTAATGCATTGGAAATTTGGAAATTGGAAACTTGGAAATTACTAGTCAGCTGCCTCGGGTTAGAAACACAGAATGAATTCAATGGAAAGAAATTCAGAAATATACTGCTTTGTATGGACTCTTTTAAAGAACTCCTGGTATATATAACATTAATTAGAAAGATATTCTACTTTTTAAAAAAATCTTTGTTTAGGTATTATGCCCATAGTTACATTGAAAAGTTACTCAAGAGAATGTTTTTATTAGTCAACATTGCTTTCTTCTGAAATGAGAACCTTAACTTCCAGATTATGAAAATCTCATTGTCTTCCCTCTTTTCTGTCTCATCAGTGTTTTGTCAGATGCGGCACTGGAGACTGTGAATAAAACAAAATGAAAAAAACAAAAAAACATAATCCAGTGTTGTGAGGTGTTATTAATACTTTTAAAATGCAGGCTTAATGATAGATGTGGTTTCAATTTTGGGCCATATTAGGCTTTTTAATCTGTGCATTTTATCAGTATGGTTCCAATATTTATTATTGTAAATAGGTGAGAATTAACTGCACTGATCAACATAATACTATCTGGTATATTAAAGGTATTAGATATAAACTGTTTTATGTGTTCACTTCTTCAGACCATGTGTGTTCTTTCATAGTCTTTGCACTTGGTCCGTTGGCTTCTTACGGTAGCATTAAAAATATATATATATTTTAGGGTCACTCTTCACTTCAGGTCTCCAGGAAATTTACTGCACATAGTTTGTCTTAGATGGCAAGATTGTCATAGACAAGAACTCTGACAGTTAGTTTACAAAAGGGCACAGATAATGAAAGGAAACATAATCATTCCGATTTTATTCGTCCCTAAGTTTTGCTGTCATGCAGTTAAACTTCTCGATGTCTCACTCTTCCTGCGTGTTTATGTCAGTTTTCCTCCTTAATTTAGCCAGAACCATTTACACTGGCTGCTTTCTCCTTAAAGTAAATAGAAGATCTCCATTCAACCAACATAAATTTTCTGACCGATTGTCCAACTTTTACCACTAAAATGAACAAACACATAAAATAGGAAATAATTGAATGACATTTATATTTTATAGTTATACACATTTTAATATGTCGATAGTTAATTTTATATGTCTATAGTTGTATGTTTATAAACAATAACTGCATGTTTATAGTTTATGCTTTTTAGAAATTATTTTAATAATTTGA
Organism: Delphinus delphis; assembly: GCF_949987515.2. Classification (NCBI taxonomy): domain Eukaryota; kingdom Metazoa; phylum Chordata; class Mammalia; order Artiodactyla; family Delphinidae; genus Delphinus; species Delphinus delphis. The sequence goes on from NC_082686.1 coordinate 29,880,727, forward strand.
AATAGTTCTTTTGTAATTGTATATAATTATATATTATAATTTAATTTTAAATTTTTCATACTTTTCTATAATTTCATTAAAATAAATAGTAAAATATGCTTTAGAGTAAGAGTGCTTGCATTCTTGGAAGAAATATCCATGTTCAAAATGGAAAAAGGCAATTAAAAAAAGAATGGCATGTTTTGGGCATGTTTTTGCACATATGCATACTATTGTGATTGTCTCAATATTTATATGTGGGTAAAAGTCTATTTGACTGTTGCTGTCAACCGTAGCACTTCCCTCTCTTCTTTTATTCTCTTGGATATTTTCAAGTTGCTTAGCTCCCCCATCAACACAAGCCTTCCTGACACTTGGCACTTTCTATTTTGCCACTGTCTCTCTGAAACAAACCTGTGATGTTAATATATCCTAGCGCCTAAATCCAAAATATAAGACAAAAAAAAATTAAGAAATTTATAGTAATAAAAGTTCATCCAATGAAATCTTTTTGAGGCCAAGATATCAAAATATCAACAGATAGCTTTAGATCATTGTTCTGGTCTTATTTCTCCATATCCTATTCTTTTCAGAAACTTCGTCCTCTTCCAGTAAATATTAAACATGTTATTGTTGTTACATGTTTGTTTTCTTACTTTTTCAAATTCCATATTCTTTATATTTACATCTTACATTATGTGGATGCCTTCAAGTTGTCTCTTTATGACACTCTCTTGCTCTATCTGCATCCATTTACTGACCCATATTCTATAGCCCAAAATAATGAAATTGTTAGAGTACAAACTTCCATTGCTGGCCCTAACACTCCTTCCAAAGCAAGTTTTCATCTCTGCTGCTGTAAGATACTGAATGGATCTCCTCTTTCTTCTCAATTTTGAAGCTCTCATGAAGAGTTTCCATGGTAGAAAATAATTTTTAATTCCTCCCCTTTACTTTTTTATAAAAACCTTGATTTCTTGAGTTTATTCCACAAATAAAAGAATTTAAAATATTGAGGTAATAACACAAAACTGAAAGGAAATCAGCTTTTAACAGTACACCTACAAGACACAGCAATTCCACTCCTAGATATATACCCCAAACAATTGAAAACAGTTAAAATACTTGTATACGAATTTTTTAGTAGCACTATTTGCAATAGCTAAAAGATGGAAACAACCCAGATGTCCATCAGTGGATGAATGGACAAAATATGGTATATACATACAATGGAATATTTATCCAGACATAAAAAGGAACAAAGTACTGATACATGGTACAAGATGGAAAAACCTTGAAAACGTTATGCTAAGTGAAATAGCCAGACACAAAAGAACAGCTATTGTATGATTCTGTTTATATGAAATATCCATTATAGTTGAATCCATAGAGACAGAAAACAGATTGGTGACTGCCAGGAGCTGGAAGGAGTAAGGAATGAGTGAGTGCTTAATGGGTACAGGGTTTTCTTATGGAGTGATGAAAATGTGGAATTTGATATAGGTGGTGGCTTCCCAACATTGTGAATGTACTAAATGCCACTTTGTGTACTAAATTATACACTTTAAATACACGTTTAATTCTGTGTTATGTAGATTTTAGTTCAATTTTTTAAAAAGAGAAAAAACACTCCCACATATGTGTTTGGGGTCAACATCTGAAAACAGATGAAGACATATAATAATAGCTTATGGAATCTTCTCTTCGGCAGTGCCCTGAATTTGTCTTTATTTAATAGCACTTTGTCTTCATTCTTTTCTTTTTCCATCTTATTCCAGAGTTTAAGACATAAAAAGAATGCAGTAGCCTTCAGTTGCTCTGGGTTATGTTTTATTGGTTAATTAATACCAGCTTTAAGTCATTTAAGATATTTGAGTGTGCCTGAGTTGTGTATTAATGGAGTACTGAAACATGCCCTGTCATGTCTTAATGCAGTCAAACAACCTCACATTCAATAAGTGAAAAGCGATTGAAACTTAAAGTCTTACTAGTAAAGTACTTACTAACTTAGACATGATTAAATGATTAATCATTTGCTCACTGACAATCATAAATCTTTCTGCTTTCTGGTGTTAGATATTATTTTTATATAATATTAGATATTACATTTAGGCTGTAGACTATTTTCCAGTTCCTTTATATTGTACGTGCTGTTTTTTCTTTTAAAGCATCATCAAACATATGGGAGAAACATATGGTCAACCAGTTATGCTATACTAGTCCTTGAATATTGGGTGAAAATGATCACATAATGGGGTTTTAAAGTAGGTCTTTTACATAGCCTGTAAAGGAGAATACTGACGCTATCCAAATATAAAATATCAAATCCATGTGTGAAATCCAGTGCCTGTCTGGGTTTTATTTTTATATCAAGAAGCCTGCACGCCTAGAGCCCATGCTCCGCAACAAGAGAGGCTACCGCAATGAGAAGCCTGCACACCACAAAATGAAGAATAGCCCCCCGTCGCCACAACTAGAGAAAACCTGCACGCAGCAATGAAGACCCAACACAGCCAAAAATAAATTTATTAGTTAATTTTTAAAAAAGAATTTAAAAAAGCTATGGACATTTCTTAATTATCCATGGTTTCGCGTGCAGCAATGAAGACCCAACGCAGCCAAAAATTAATTTAAAAAAAAGGAATTTAGAAAATCTATGGACATTTCTTAATTATCCATGGTTTTATGTTTCTATGATATTATAGCATTTCATGAAATATACACCTATTAATATTTCATAATGAATTTGGTTAACAGCCATATTGTAAAGTCCAGGAAGTCAGCAAAGTAACATTGTATAACGGAAGCACTTCCAAAATTGTCTTTGAAGTCTGAATTTATATTTCTGGTAAAATGCTGCATGACAGACAAACTGTTTTACCTCACCAGGCCCCCAATTTTTCTTGTCTATAAAAAGGGGAAGATTTGCAAATCCACGATTGTTGTAACAGTTATATCAATTCATATATAAAGTCTAACATACTGCCCAATTCCATACCCACTTCTCCATCCTCACCTAAAAAATTCCACTCTTCATTCTTTAAGTTCAAATGTAAATATAATGGCATTTTAGGGGAAAAGTGAAAAGATGGATTTAAAAAATACAGAATGACCCTAATTAATCTATAATGCAGTATCAGTGAAAGACCCAATAATTTTTTTTGGACCTTGAGGACGTTCGTGAATTTTATGTAGAAAAATAAAGTGTGAGTGTCCTAAATTCTAGCCTCAGACTTATTATCTTCTCAATCCAACTTGAGTTTCTAGATGACTTAACCCAATAGTAAAGTCTTTATATACCTCTATATTTCAATGACTGCCAAATTTACTTCTGCTGTTTCCCAGATTCATATCCATCTACCTACTTGATGTCTCAATGTGGATATCTAATAGGCATCTCGGCTTAAAGTTAACACGTTCCAAGCTGATATCTTGGCTCCCTACATTCCATCCCAGTGATCCCTCATCTCAGTAAATGGCAATACCATTCATCCAGTTGCCAAGTCTCAAAACCTTAGAATCGGGCTTCCCTGGTGGCACAGCAGTTAAGAATCTGCCTGCCAGTGCAGGGGACACAGGTTCGAGCCCTGGTCCGGGAAGGTCCCACATGCCGCAGAGCAACTAAGCCCGTGCGCCACAACTACTGAGCCTGCGCTCTGAAGCCCATGCTCCGCAACAAGAGAAGCCACCCTAATGAAGAGTAGCCCCCACTCGCCGCAACTAGAGAAAACCCACCTGAAGCAACAAAGACCCAACGCAGCCAAAAATAAATAAAAATTGAAAAAATAAATTAAAAAAAAAAACCCTTAGAATCATTTTTGATTTTGCTAGTACTTTTACAACCTTTACTTGAAACATCAGCAAATCCTGTTGCCTACTTTCTATATATGTCCAGAATCTGACCAGTTCTCACCATGGCATCCCAAACTACCAACGCAGTTTTGTCAGAGACTCCTGGCTTGTCTTTCAGCTTCCACTCTTGCCTTTCTACAGTCTATTCATCACATAATAGCAAGAAAGAACGTTTTAATAGTTGTGTCAGGTCATGCAGGTTATTTCTCAAAACTCTACATAGCTTGTCATTGCTCTTAAAGAAACAGAAATGTCCTTAAAAGGCCAAATAGCCCCTTTGGTGCTTCTTCATCTTATCTTCTCTTTCCCGGGCTCACTGCACTTCAGCCATAGTGGATATCATATGGTTGTTCTTCAAACACTGCCTGATATTCCTGCCTCAGGGCCTTTGTACATAGTCCTTCCTTTACTTGGAAAGACTTTCCTCTAGGTATTCTCAAGACTCACTCCCTCACTTCTTTTATGTCTCTGGTTAGATGTCCTATCCTGTAAGAGGAATTCCCTGACTGCCTTTTCTAAAATCTTATCCCTGTTTCTCTTCGTGGTGGTTAATTTTTGTTTTTGTTTTTGTTTTTGCGGTACATGGGCCTCTCACTGTTGTGGCCTTTCCCGTTGCAGAGCACAGGCTTCAGACGTGCAGGCTCAGCGGCCAGGGCTCACGGGCCTAGCTGCTCCGCAGCATGTGGGATCCTCCCGGACCGGACCACGAACCCGTGTCCCCTGCATCGGCAGGCAGATTCTCAACCACTGCGCCACAAGGGAAGCCCTGTGGTGGTTAATTTTATGTGTCAGTTTGACTAGGCTATTATGCCCGGTTGCTTGGTCAAATGCCAGTCTTGATATTACTGTGAAGGTATTTTTTACATGTGATTAATATTTAGATCTGTAAGTAGACTTTAAGTAAAGCAGATTACCCTTCACAATGTGGGTGGACCTTATCTAATCAGTTGAAGGCCTTATGAGAAAAGACTAAGGTCTCCCTAAGATGAAGAAGTTCTTCTTCAACTTCCTTCAGACTTAAAACCACAATATAAACTCTTGCCAGAACTTCCAGCCTGCTGACCTTCCTCATGAATTTTGTACTTGCCAGCCCTCAAAATCAGATAAGCCAATTCCTTAAACTCTCTCTCAGTATATTTATATTGATATCAATAAAGATATAGGTATATCTTATTATTTTTGTTTATTATCTCATATTTATTTTGTCTGGAGAACCCGTACTAATAGACTCTTTGTTTATTCATTTACTGTCTGCCTCCTGAATTTGAAGATAAGCTCAAGGAGGAAGAAATAATCAATATTATGTTCACTGTTGTAATTCCAGTACCTTAAAAAATCTTTGGCACATATTTTCAAAATAATATATATATATATATATATATAAACGTACATATGTATATATATATATATATATATGTTTGTGTGTGTATATATATATATACACACACACACACACACACACACATCTATATATGTGTGTGTGTATCACATTTTCTTTATCCTACTGTTTACAACAACCTAGACAAAACTGGAGGACATTATGCTAAGTGAGATAAGCCAGTCAAAGGAAGACAAATACTGTATGATCTCAATTATATGTGGAATATAAAAAGATAACGTTGAACTATAGAAAAAGAGGGTAGAATGGTGGTTGCCAGGAGCTGGGAAATGGGGGAAATAGTGAGATACTGGTCGCAGGGTACAAACATTCAGTTATAAGATGAATAGCTCTGGGAATCTAATGTACAGCATGTTGATTACAGTTAATAATAATGTAGTATATACTTGAAATTTTCTAAGAGAGTAGATCTAAAGTGTTCTTAGCACATACACAAAAAATAATGACCATGTGAGGTGACAGATGCATTAATTAACTTGATTATAGTAATCATTTCATAATGTATACATATGTCAAATCACATTGTACCTTTCATATAAAACTTTGGCAGTTATACCTCAATAAAGATGGAAAAAATAACTAAATAATAAAATGCATTTGTAACCAAGTATGCATCTGTTCCCCCTTCTACATGCTACTACCTTTAGGAAATAAAGGGACTCTGTCTCATTTCTATACATGGGTCTGTATAAACCCCATTGACTTCTACTCATCCAGTTCTCCTTCCTGCCACTCACAGGGCTACGTAGGCTTTACTTCTGCCCATCACCTGGAGCTCCAAAATTAATCACCTCCTTGACCTTGTTGGGGTGCTGATGTTTAGAAGGTCACACAAGCCTGTACTGATCCTTCCCTCAGTTTCCCTTCAGCATAAGGCTTTGTGTGGGCAGTGCCATTTACTGAAATGTAGGAGAAAATTGGTATAGGAGGAAGAACATTTAAATTTGGATGCTAAAAATGATTGTTCCCAGAGTTCAAAGAAAATGGGAGTAGGAATAAATAAAAGCTATCCTTCATAGAAGTTCTCTTATTGACAACTTCCTTCCTAAACTTATCTTTTCTATCTCATCGTCCAACTTTCTACCCCTACATCATCTGAAGAATACACTCCACTTCTTACTTACAAAGATATATCCCTTGAATCTCAGCAGTACATTTCTCAAGTCCTAAGTTATTCATTCTAGACAATCATTATGGAGAAGCCAGCAGCTTCAGGCTTTGAACATCCCAATCAGTCTTCTTTGAGACATCTTCACCAGTTTTAAATAAATACATACAATAGCTCTGGGAATCATTCCTCCTGCAGCCATATTCTTTTTGTGTAACTATTAGACCGAATGTTGAATGAAGGGGTCTAGAGTTAGTAAATATATCTGTGCGTGCACACACGTGCAATTCAACACCCATTTCAAAGAGTATATTTCATACTACATTGATAAGAGAAACAATTTCCTTAAATCAATGTCATCTCCAAAAATCCCCCCTGGGAGCCGCAATGAAGACACAAAGAATTTCACTTTATTTTGCCAACTGTGAATTCTCTCTTGTTTACTAGTGATTCCAGTCTAGTCCAGGTATGTATTGATATAGAAATAAATAAGACATATTACCAGACTTCCTAAAGAACAGAGACACAATGCTCTTATCAAAGAACAGAGACAAACTTTTCTACTCCAAGACCTGACAAAAAGTTTGCAAACTCAGGGTTTGGTTTGGTTTTCCTTTAATCCAGAAAAGAGAGTCAAACACCAACACACTGAGGAAAAAAATTATTTTTAAAACCAGAGGATGAGAAAACAGTAGAAATGGTTAATTTTGCAGGAAAAGATAGAATTATATGGCTATATAAGGACAGCTGTGAGGTGATTCATGAAGTGTCTAATTACCCAAGAGCCATATGGGAAGGGGCCCTGCGAAAACAAAGTCAGCACCGAGGTCCCTGCTTTCCTGTAAAGTGTAAATTCCTTGGCAGCCAAGGGAGATGGGGGGACCGTGTTAGCTATGTTCTTCACAACGGCAGTCACATTAGTTTTGTGTGGGAGAGTGACAGATCGGCAAGCTCTGTGCATGATTCAAAAATCTGAGATAAAAAGTAGTTTTTATTTTATTGAAGTCAGTTCTGGGAAGATAAAGTTGGCAGTTGGACATTTTCATATGGTGATTACATAGTTCAAAATTGTTTGATATCTTTCTCTTTAATTTTGAACAAGGAAAGAATAAAAACAGTATGATATTATAATAAAATGGTAGCTGTCCAGGATAGCTTTACTTAAAAGAAATGCTGTTTTTTAGGAGCTATGAATCATCCCCTGACTTGTTCTATAAACACCAGCTTCCAGTCTGTGTCATAACTCTAGCAGGCCTGGCTGGACACCATAGGGAGGATGGGGAAGCATATTTGTCATGGGACCCATAACTTATCCTGCAAAATATCAGAAAGGCTAGAAATGAATATAAAAATAAAGTTATTATCACACCTATTTGTAAGTTGCTCGTTCTACTTCTGTGTATCAGAATTATTTAGTTTCTTTATTTTACACTAGATCTTATCAATTTGAAAGCTAAGTTTATTCTGGAAAGATACATGTGAACTATTTCTCTTCAAGTTCTTTCAAAATTTGTGAAGGATTGTTTATTTTGCATTACATTTTAGAAAAATATGGTTACTCTTAGTTTGTCTTTTTAAGAGGGAATGAAGGACTCTGCTACATGTAATAATTGAACCCAAATATTACAATATGGATAAATTTCAGTAGATTATATTATCCCAACCTGTTATTGTAGAAAGTGAAGGAGCCGTGAAGAGTCAAAGTCAGAAAGGGTGTAATACCAAGGAGTTTACAAATACCATGCTAAATTTTTTCCAAGAGCTTTCATTCAGTCATTCTTCTATTCAACAGGTAGTATTAAGTGTCATTGTGTGCTAGGCACTGTTTTTGGCCCATGAGACAGTAGTGGAAAAATAGCCCCAAGTCTAACACTGACAATCTTTTCATTATAATTCAAATCACTCAGCTGATAAGTGACAGGGCCAGAATTTGAACCAAGGTCTTTCCAGAATTCATTGCCTCTCTCTATATTTTTTTCTTTATCCTAAACAATATTCCTCTTCATGAATGGAAAATGTTTAATTATAAAAGCTCAAATCTCTGAATTAAACATAGGGCTATAATTTTTCTAATATTTTATGTTGACAGGGCACAAAAGAGCAACGTGGAGACATGTATGCTCAGGGGTGTGAAAGTGTCTATCACATTTACCCCCATCATTTTTACACTATAATTTTCATAAAGATAGAAATGGCTTCTGAGTGATGTACATTTGCTTGACTTATTGTGGCTTTTACCTTTCGTAACTCCAAGGGAGAAGCTATTATTTTTATAATTTCTGGAAGAGATTAAAAAGAAACTTCAACTCTTGTGAAATTAATTAGAAAGGTAGTCTTCAAAATGACTCATTTGCCACTGAGAACATTTTTAAAATATACTGTCATGATCTTCAATATAGTTCAAAATAAGAGTTTGAACATTTACAATAATACAGTGTTTCTCAAAAGCATATATTATACAGTGATAATTTTTAAATGTTGATGACATCAATTATGTTTTGTCATGATGAAATATATAGTACATCAGGCTTTATTAGGACAATGCAGAGAGACAGCCCAGAATCATGAAGGTAGAAGTGAAGATGATTTCCTTCTGCCTTAATAGCTTTAATTGAAGAATACAGCATAATACAGCTGCTCCTCTCTTCAAAGTTCCATTTCATTGTCTGTCTATAAGCTGTCACACCATGCCTGCTGCTTGACTATTATGTCACCCAATCCTGTTCCACCTGAACAAATTTATGGCAACATGTGCTGAATGCACCTTTTTTTCCCCACTGAAGTCTAAATTCCCTATGCACTACTGAATTAGGACTATTTTAAGCTTATTGGTTTAAACTTATTTACTATGACAAATGTAAAAGTGCTCTACCTGTATAAATAAAATAAAAGCTAATGTCCAGAATTGACATTTTACTTAGGCAAGAACTGGGGATATGCTTTATATATTTCCAAAATAGAAGTATTGTGATGATTGGAACAAGACAGCAGATTCTATGTGCAGGGAAAAACAAAATATTTGAACGGTATATAGGACTTCTAAATAAGGACAACAAAATGAATTAAACCAACCATTGAAAAATGGCAGACTTCACCTGTGAAATATAGATGATTGATTTCAATACATTCTCTAACAGTCTCCTTAAAAATTCTAGCTTTTAAATAATTCACTTAACACAATGAGTTTTTGTTACTTTCTTCTTTTGTATTCAAAGACATCATGAAAATCATTAATGTCTATAACCGGAGTTAAGCTCAAATTTACTGTTTCTTGCAAAAAAAATGAATGATTATGATTTGCCATGATGCATAAACAGAGTAGTTGTTTTTTCATATCATTCTCTCTCTCTATCTACTAATCTGACAAATGACAGTGATTTAAATTATGGATAGAACAGTAAGTAATGAAATATGCATAGCACAAACATTTTGCTTTACAGTGTCTGGCCAATGAGAACACTTTTAAACAATGTGCAAAACAATATTTTATAGTATTTACGATGTTCGCTATACAGTTGTGCACTTGTTGGAGTGCACTATTCTGTGGCAGAAAAATAAATTTTGACTTGATAAGAGACATAAATAAGAATTAGTTTAGAATGTGAGAGAGACAGACAGAGAGAGAGAGAGAGAAGGAGAGACACTATGAGGCAGAAAGCAATGGGCAGCACCTAATGATTCTGAAGAACTATGACACCCATCAGACCAAACCACTCTCAGTTGAAAGAGATAGTTCTGGTAGATTGAAATTTGGTAGGCATACTTTATCATCACTTCTGATTATTTTCTTCACTAAATGTTCATCAGTAAGTTTAGAAAATACTGTTTAAATTGTGGAAACAGTTTGGTTAGTGCAGGCTTAGCTCCTAACATGGCTATTGATGGTAGCCTTTATTTCAGGGCAGTAGGAGTAGTATTGCTTCTCATTTCTTCATTAACTTGGAAGACGGGAAACCACACATATATTTTTATGTTTGCAGTTGACACCTAGCTTTATCTTTGTATGTGGAAAATGGGCAGAAATGGAGAAACAGGATAAATGATGATTCAGAAGTAGGGAAAGAGGAAATTGGAGACAAGAATCATCTGAAAAACAGTATGATGAAAGAATCGAGAATTCACTTTGATAAAAGTAATGATCCTTTCCTAGATTATAACTAACTGCCTTACGCAATCTGATATTTAAATCAATTAATAAATAAAACACAACTGGTGACTTGATCTTTCAGCAAAATACAGCACATGAGTTAGATTTTTCTGGAAAAATCAGATAAAAATCATCTGCTCTTTCCTCAGCGAGGTGCTGGGGTTCCATGGCCACGGCACCTACCAATCACTTCTCAGTAATATGTAACTTGTGCAAGGCTCTTAGAGATAGTTTAGCATTTTTCACTACAGAAGTGTCTGAATATCACATTTTAAAATCTTATCTATATGTGGTATGAGTTGAATTGTGTCCCCCAAAAGGATATGTTCAAGTTCTAAGCCCTGATGCCTGTAAATGTGACCTTATTTGGAAATAGAGTCTTTAAGGATGTAATCAAGTTAAGATGAGGTCATGCTGGAGTAGGATGGACCCTAAATTCAATATAGCTGGTGTCCTTATAAGAAGAGGAGAAGAAACAGACAGAAAGGAGAACACCATGTGATGACAGAGACAGAGATTGGAGTTGCATCTACAAACCAAGGAATGCCAAAGTTTACCAGCAACCACCATAAGGTAGAAAAAGGCAAGGAAGAATCCTCCCCTGGAGCCTTCAGAAAAAGCATGGCCCTGCTACCACCTTGATTTCATACATCTAGCCTCCAGAAGTGGGAGAGAATAAATTTCTGTTGTTCTGAGCCACCGTATTTGTGATATTTTGTCACCGCAACCTTAAGAATCCATTACAACATGTCATCAATAAAAGATCAAAAAAAGTTGTTTTCTGCCCAATGGATGTAAGTGAATATTTACACTTTATATACTTATACATTTGTAGGTGATTTGTGGGGGATATCATAGTAAGTCACAGAAACAGAAATTCCTTTTTGAAAAGTGCCGATAAAGGAGCGGTAATAGACTGGATAGCGATACTGACCCCCGTGCATGTGAGCACATCCATCCCTCACCACCATGGCTGTCATCTTGCTAAAACTGGGCTCTGCCAAGGGTCTCTGTATGGTTCAAAAGCCTTTGCTGACTTCCGCTTGCTTACCGAAGGGAAACTCTATATATTCTACAGCATGGCACACACGCCCTTTCCCAGACTGACTTAGTTCTAATATTCTAGTCTCATACTGTGCTGTGCCCAAGTGGCATCTATGTGCCAGCTGCACTGCATTACATCATTCTTCAATACAGCTTGTACTTACTTGCCTTTGAATCTTAATTTGTGCTGTTTCATCTGTTCTCTAGCAACTAAAACTCTGTCCCAGTTATTCAAAGGTAAACTCAAATGCAGTTTTTCTTCATGAAGGCTTCCCCAATCCTCTTCACTGTAATTTTTTCTATCAGTCACTATTCCTGCCATACTTTGAAACTCCATTAGCGCATTTAATAAAATGTTCTTAATTTATAATTATTTTATGCATGTTCTTACCCTAATTTTATCAGATAAGTTGGTATTTATGATATTACTTTACAAACCCCTAAATTAAAATACACTGGCTATCTGAAAACAGTTAAATATGAAATGTTACTTGTTCTACAAAAAGCTTGAGAATTTGGAATACTCCTTGCTGTTTGAGAAGGTTTGATCAGTGATTAATGAACAAGTGAGTGAATGAATGATTGAATGAGGAATTGATGTAAAACTAAACGTGGTGGTAGTTTACAATATTACCTAAAAGTAAGGAATTGGATATCTATTTTAAGTTTTGGTAATATTAGTCAGAAACATTATAATAAAAGTCATGATATTAAGGTTTGCGAACATCTTTAAAGTATATGAATTTTCAATTTGAGTCTTTGATGTCAAGCAAATATTAATTAAAAAAATAATAATGTGGATTCTTTGCTTTGGACTAAATCTTGGATTATGTGTTCACATGACATTTCCTATTTAATAAATTAGCAAATAATTACAAATCAACATAAATAAAAATTGTGTAAAGTGCATAAATTAAGCAGACTTAAGTGTTTTACATCAGAAGAGAGAATTATTTCATGGAAACATAATCCTGTTTTAAGTACCATGAAGATAATACTTTTTAGAGCTTCCCTGGTGGCTCAGTGGTTGGGGGTCCGCCTGCCGATGCGGGGGACGCGGGTTCATGCCCCGGTCCGGGAGGGTCCCACATGCTGCGGGGCGGCTGTGCCCGTGGGCCATGGCCGCTGAGCCTGCGCGGCCGGAGCCTGTTGCTCCGCGACGGGAGAGGCCACGGTAGTGAGAGGCCCACGTACTGCAAAAAAAAAAAAAAAAAAAAAAAAAAAAGATAATACTTTTTAGATGTCTGGGAAATCTAAATACAAATAACACAATCAGTGTGAGTTTATTTATAAAATTGAATTAAAGTTTGTAAGTTTAAAATATTACCCTAGCCACATAACTCTTGATGCTTTACGAGATAGCTTTTATGAGTTTTTTATAAAAAATATTAATAAAATAAATGTGTTACCTGATGATTTTCAAAGAAGAGTCTAGTGTTTGGAGACAGAAAATGTTAAATTTAACACTTGCAGAAACTGGAAGACAGAAGTTCCCTTTACAGAGTCTCTTCATTCTATTAGAATAAACTCTTCTTTGAATCCAGCCGTAAAAGAGCATAATAGTAATAATAGCAACTAACATTTAAGTAGTGTTTAATACATGCCAGGCCCTATTTTCAGTTGTTTGCTTACATCAATTTATGTAATCCTTATAATTACCCTATGAGACATGCACTATTATTATCCATATTTTACAAAATGAGAAATGGCTCCTTAGTGTATTTACTCACCAATGTCACATACCTAGTATGTGGAGGAAACAGAATTCTAGTCTGTGTCTAGAGTATGTCACTTTACCATCCTTCTCCAGAGCCCTCTCAGTTTTAGAAGAGAACCTCTCTAATCTTTCTTCTTAATAGGAATTCAAAGTTGTGGCCACATATATGTTTCAATCCTTCAGTAGCATAAAACATACCATAAAGAACAATTTACAAAAGGTTGTGTAATGAACACTCCCTGGGATGTCTTTTTCTTCATGCACATGTGTGTTTCACTTATCTAGAGTGAAGGATAACATCAGAAATAGAAAAGTTGTGTTATTATCCAGTCATAGTAGAGAGCTAAAGTTCCTACAGATTTAAAGTACTGTGTGGATTTCAGTTCATAAAAGTAAGATACATATGCTCACACACACATTTGTCACTGTTAATTTTAGTTACTTCTGATTCTCTTAAAACCATGAATGTATTATCCCTAAAATGCTCATCTTTAATATTCCCTAAATGCACTAATGTGGCAACATATTATAATGGAACTAATTAGAAATAGGTTCAAACCTAAATTTACCATTAATTATGAGACCATTGGCAGTTTGCATTTCTTAATTGAGGTTCCCTTATTTGTAAAATAGAGATTGTGTGTCTATTTTGAAGTATCAATATTATGGAAAAAATAAATTAAATACATAATACATTTCCTGAAACAATTTGGAGCTCTTCAGAATTCTGTTTTTTGTTTCTTTCTTTCTCATTCGTGTGACAATGAAAATTTGCTTTATTCATAAAAAACTGTTAGGAGATTTCTTTTTAGAAACATCAGCTAGGTAGGTGAAACATGTATATCTGTGCTTTAGAAATATTCAAATCATCATTCATCTATTTATTTTAGTACAAATGCAGTAATCTCAGAGTACCCTTGGGTTGACATATGTTTTTCTTATGTAACAGGTTGGCGAAGCAAATCTATTCTTCCACCACTCAGAAAACTTGATGGGATATCATTCCTCCACACATTCTGGAAAGTTCCAAATACTCTGACAGTGTATTAGAAAGCAAACATGTCAATATTTTTTTTTCTAAAATGTATTGTTGATATGAACCCTCTTTAGGAATTCCTGTTTATTACATTGCTCTGATTTTACTAACATAGTAAGTTAGTGGCATATTTCTAATCCCAGTCATCTTAGTCCTGTCTGGATTCTTCACCCATGGAGACAAATGGCCCTTTTATTTTATAGAGTGGGTATAAGGCAATGTATATATGAACAAGCTATAGTTTTTCTGTTAAGGCCCATATTGAAGTCATATACGAAGTCCATATGGTGAGCTGGGTTTTTGTTTTGTTTTATTTCTGTCCCTAATGAGATTGGTATCAGAAAGTCACCATTTTATCCTTAGAAGGGAAGTTGCCTTTGTAGTAAGGGTAGCTTTTCTCAAAAAAAAAGAAGTGGGCCAAAGTGGTGTCATCTTAGGGCTCCTTCTGTTAAACATATGACTTTCAAGGGTGGAGACCTCTACTCTCTGGGAAATGAGATTCAATCATACCCCTTCTGTTCCAAGAGTTTGCAGAAAAATTTTACCCACCCCTGATGCAGTGGAAACAGAGAGAGAGAGAGAGAGAGAGAGAGAGAGAGAGAAAGTGAAAGAGATTCAATGGACACCAGACCTGGTTCTGGCAGCATTCCAGAATGGCAGCTTGACTTTGGGTGATAACTGTTTATGGGTCCCAAATAAACACTAGTATGCACTCCAAGCAAGAGGACACCTTTGGCCAAACGTTCACTGAGGTAAGGAGCTCATCCTTATTCAATACAGATGGTAGCAATGTTCATACAGCACCTGAAGGGAGAATTAAGAGCAGTGAGTGAAAAGTAGAAGAAACATTCAGCCTAATACAGGAAGCAGCACTTTCCAACAATGGCTGCTGTCCAGCAATGGAATGCATGCTCCATGAAGTTGTGAGCTCCCTATCACAAAAATAATTCTAACAAAGCCCAGGTAACTATCTGTCATAAATACATGTGTTTGGATTTCAGAATTCATTTGCAGCAAGTATTTATTCAGTGCCTAATATGGGCTAACCCTTGTTCTAAATGCTAGGGTTAGTCATGAACAAAGCAAAATACTGTCATCATGAATGTTACATTCTAGAGAGAGAATAAGGAAACCAATGAACAGAAATACACACACAGGGCTTCCCTGGTGGCACAGTGGTTGGGAATCCGCCTGCCAATGCAGGAGACACGGGTTCAAGCCCTGGTCCGGGAAGATCCTACATGCCACGGAGCGGCTGAGCCCATGAACCACAACTACTGAGCCTGCGTGCTACAACTGCTGAAGCCTGTGTGCTTAGAGCCCGTGCTCCACAACAAGAGAAGCCACTGCAATGAGAGGCCCGCGCACCGCAACGAAGAGTGGTTTCTATTCGCCACAGCTAGAGAAAGCCCGTGCACAGCAGCAAAGACCCAACACAGCCAAAAATAAATAAATAAAAATTTTAAAAGGAAACAATAAGGTATTAAAAAATTAAAAAAAAAAGAAATACACACACATAATTTAATTTAGGGATAAGTGCTAGGAGGAAAAATAAAGCCTGACAAAGGAGTTAGAAAGGATGATCAGGGAAGATCAATTTTTCTGGCAACTTGTGCAGTAACTAGAGGTAGATCAGAACTCCTTCTAAGCCATGATAAGAAATACGAATTTTATATTAATAGAAATTTAAAACACATGGTGGGAAGGCAAACTCCATGATTTTAACTTCTCTTTGAACTCTGATTGCACAACTCTCCAGTTTTCCATTCTCAAACTTTGCCTCCCTTAAAATGAAGTGACAAATGGTCAAGTTATTTTGCATAATTTAAAATGGGAAAACTAGAAAAATTAAAAATGGTTCAAATGTTTTAATACAATTTTATGTCATGGAGTGAATTTGTTATTTAATTTCACCTTTATAGCTCTCACTGATGTTTTCATTTTTTTAAATTTGAAAGATGTAAAAAAAGGAGAGAGAGGTTAGTGTAATAAACTCCATGTTCGCATTACCCAGCTTAAACAACTATCAAACTGCGCCAACCTTATTTCATCTGTAATCAAACCCACTTTAGCTCCACCTCAGGTAATGTTGAAACAATTCCCAGACATCATATCATTCCATCCTTAAAAATTTCAGAATGTAAAAACTTTTTGAAACATAATATCATTAACATTCCTAAAAATATTAACAATCATGTCTTAAGGTAATCAAATACTTAGTGTTCAAATTTCACCAGATGTCTCATAAATGTTTTATTAGAATTGATTTATTTGAATTAGTATTTAACACGGTTTTCTCATTGCAGTTTTTTGGTATGTCACAGTCTCTTTTAGTTTATTAGTTTTCTTTTCTCTTTTTTTTTAATTTCAATTTATTTGTTGACAAATTTGTGTCCTTTTTCCTGTTATTCCCCACACTCTAGAGTTTGATCATTCCATGGTATCATCTAACATGTTTCTCTATTTCCTGTATTTTCTATAAACTGGGAGTTACGTCTAGAAGTTTGATCAGGTTGGGGCCAAGTTTTACAGGCACTCAGTCACAGTTAAGACTCTCCCCTGTAGCCTTGGGCTCACCTGAACCTCTCCTCACCTCCTCAACCTTCAGCTTTGCATAAGATGCAATCCCAGACTGAGAATAAACTGGTAAAATTCACAGAGCAGCTAAGAATCGTTCTTCATTCAGCTGGGTCTGCAGAAAAGCCTAGTAATTGCGTTTCATTAGTGTGTCAAGATGTTCCTCATTATCCCAACAAATATTCATTTGGAAAATGTTATTTGTACAATGTTAGAAATTAAGATATTAAATAAATACACTGTTGAAAAGATGCTATCATTGGCCTTTTAATCTCTATTATTGAAAAATCATAGATGATTTTTGTTGATGCCTTTGGAAAGTCATTTTATTCTTTTAAGTCTTTTTTCTTTTTCTGTAACCCTCCATACAGTTCTTCTGAGTGTCAATTTTCCTTGAAATCTTACCTCCAACTCAGTTTCTTTACCGTCAGATTGACATATGGACTGTATTCTCCTTCAGGAAGGGAATATTTTAAAATTTTCTTTTGCTTATTACTGAGAAAACCCAGGGGGCAGATAGATGAATATTGGGACGCACTATTAACCTTCCTTTTTTCTCTTTTCCTCAGTGGTTTTCCATAGCAACAGCTGACTAATGACAGCACAGATCAGCCCTCAGTCTCAGACACACACACAAGTCAGAGGTGGTGTTATTATTTTGCATTTTTTTCCTAAGACAGTGATACGGATGAAAGCACCTAAATTCGACCTTTTCTCTCTCTTCTCATGGTTGTTCATTTCTACCTTATTTCAAAATTGCTCTTCCCTGATCTTCTGTTTGAAAATAAACACTCTTACTAGTTGATCTACATCCTTTGATGTCAACTATTTCTAATCTGGAATGTTCAAGTCAGTAGTTTTCCTTAATTTGTGGCTAATTATAGTTCTTCTTTTAACTCAGTTTAAAATTTGGTTTCTTCATACCTTCCGACCTTCCCCCTCTGTGACTTTCTATTTCTCTGCAATTCAACAAAGTGTTCAGATGAAAGGGAAAAAATGATGCTTGAAGTCCACTTGATTTGTTTCCATATTCTTGGGGCTATTTTAACTTTAAGAAATTGGTGTGTTTATTATTTCACTCCTTAATATATTGCCTTTGTTTCCAATCACCAAACAAAAACAAACAAAAACAGAACTTGGACTACTACTTTTTTTTTTTCAAAACAAAGCTGGATACTGGGGATTTTCAGCTTATCCAACCAAATATACACACATGGTTTTTGATCTCTCTTTTATATCTTTTCACATAAAACCTAAGCTTTTCTTTGCTCCTTTACTTAAAAACCGCTAAAAATATTTATTACGTACCTATTCTGTGTCAGATACTATGTTATGTGTTAAGAATACAGTGAGTAAGAAATAAGTGTTTTCCTTAATATGGTTGAACTCTACGAAAAGTTAACAAGTGAACAGGTAATTCCTTTCCGTCAAACATTCATTCCCTTCTCTTTTGCAGTGAACACAATTTGTGCCAACTGTAACTTGCAGAAAAACTAAAATGTCTCCAAAGGAACACGTGCAGTTTCTTGATTATTCATTTATGTCCAATTTACTCTCAGATGCACTTACAGGTTTTAAATTGACCGACAGTGTGCGGTGCTGAGAGCCACAAGGCAACAAAGAAAGTGAAAAGTCAAAAATACACAAAGCTGATCGTGCGGCTGGACCCGGCCACCGCTGCGGTGGGAGGTGCGTGTCCGGGTTCTCGCCGTCCCCGCCCCTGCCCCGCGGCTTCTGCCTCTGCGGTCTGCCATTCGACAGCCGACCCTCGGGCCCCTCGCCCGCCATGGAGATGCCACGTGTCCACATAGGACACCCGAGCTACAACGTCCGGGAGAAGGATATCCAGCGCTTTTTCAGTGGCTATGGCCGCCTTCTCGAAATAGACCTTAAAAAGGGGTATGTTTTTGCGGAGTTCGAAGACCGTGGCGACGCCGGCGATGCCGTGTATGGGCTGAATGGCAGGGAGCTCTGCGGTGAGCACGTGATTGTGGAGCACGTGATCGTGGAGCACGTGATTGTGGAGCATGCTGGGGGCCGCGCCGCGAGCATGGAGGCTACAGCTACGGAAGCCGCAGTAGTGGAGGCGGATACGGCAGTCGGAGAACCTCTGGCAGAAGTGAATCTGGACCACCTGTACGCGCAGAATTCAGGCTTATTGTAGAACACTTTTCTAGTCTTTGCAGTTGGCGAGATTTAAAGGATTTCATGAGACGAGCAGGTAAAGTAACCTATGCGGATGATCACGAAGAACGCACAAATGAAGGCGTCAGTGAGTTTCGCTCCTACTCGGACATGAAGCGTGCTTTGGATAAGCTGGACGGTACGGAAATCAATGGGAGAAATATTAGACTAAAGAAGATAAACCACGAACACCACAGGCGGTCTTATTCTGGAAGCAGATCAAGGTCACGGACTAGAAGAAGGTCACGAAGTATAAGTCGTAGGAGCAGCCGCAGTAGATCTCGAAGTATCTCAAAAAGTTGCTCCCGGTCCAGGTCTCGGAGCAAAGGTCGATCACGTTCTCGTTCAAAAGGCAGGAAATCTAGATCAAAAAGCAAATCTAAACCTAAGTCTGATCGAGGCTCCCGTTTGCGCTTTCGGAGCAGATCGAAGGATGAATATGAGAAGTTTCGAAGCAGGTCTCGTTCTCCATCTCTTTCCCCCAAAGAAAATGGGGAAGGTGATATAAAGTCAAAACCTAGATCAGGGCTTCCCTGGTGGCGCAGTGGTTGAGAGTCCGCCTGCCGATGCAGGGGACACGGGTTCATGCCCCAGTCCGGGAAGATCCCACATGCCACGGAGCGGCTGGGCCCGTGAGCCATGGCCGCTGAGCCTGCGCGTCCGGAGCCTGTGCTCTGCAACGGGAGAGGCCACAACAGTGAGAGGCCCGCGTACTGCAAAAAAAAAAAAAAAAAAAAAACTAGATCAAGGAGCCAGTCTCATTCCAATTCACCCCTACTTGCACCACCCCCAAAGGCCCGTTCTGTGTCCCCTCCACCAAAAAGAGCTTCAAGATCCCGTTCTAGATCTCATTCAAAGTCAAGGTCACGATCCAGATTGAGCTCCAGAAATTAACCCACAACTCTGCATTCTTTGCACACTATTACAGAACACTTTCCTACTTGCTTAGGCAGTTACTCTTCCACGTTTGTACTGGGCCTCTTCTGCAAGAAGAATCTCCCGAAAAAAGGGGCATACAAAAATTGGATTTGTAGCCAAATTTGATGAAAAAGGTGAGGTCAAATATCCTCTCCCTCTGTAGAATTAAGATAACTTTGATTTTATAGCTTTTGAGCTAAAATAACTTTTGTAAAGATTAAGCTAATTTAGTTTTTTTTTTTTTTTTTTTAAGTATTTCAGCAGGATCTGCTGCAGCGGTTTCTGTCATTGTTACATTTGTTTGCTTAATTTTAAATTAACCGTTTCAAGCTTTGAACACTTAGGGCTTTAGAGGGAGAACCCAATTTCCAATTATGTTGGCTTTTTATAAAGCTTGAGTTATGTAAGATTTCAATAAAAGTTTGCTACCAAGATGATTGCCTTATTGAATAGGTCACTCTTAAATTCCTTTAAATATTGATTATCTGCTATCTGTGGAAATAATGTAAATTCTACTTAAGTGTAAAACAAGGCAAGTCTCAGACCAGCAATAAATTATTCAATTTGGATAACATTATTTTGTCCTGTTATTCAAATTTACCAAAGTCATATTGGCCCCTTAAACAGGTTAAGTTAAAAATAAAAGATTTTATAGTCAATCTGTTATACAATTTTGCCTAAATTAATAGATTTTTAAAATAATGAAACCGTTTTCAAACTTAAATTGATTGAACTCTTCAAAAAATAGTTCCTATTACTTGGGATCTTATCTAGCCTGGTAATCCCACTTTCTGGAAGTGGTCGTTGTAATTAGTGTTTCGTTAGAATAAGTTTCCGTGGTCTCTAATGTTTGTTATGTAAAAATTTCTTTGATCAGAAATTTGGTGTGTTATTCAAAATGGAAAAGCAAATATTGCATTTTCTACTGAAAGATCCTTAACAGACACTTAAAACAGATCGCTTGATAAATCAGTTACTGATTAAATTAAAATTCCACCTAACAATCAGTCCCCTTTAGTTAGTGGGGTTCTGTGATAATTGGTTAGATCATCCTTGTACTTTATGTGGTTGGCTTGGAAAATATTTAAACAGGTTAACCCTAAACTTTTGTACTTCATCATGAAGGGTAATGAATACTGTGTGAACCAAATTTTATAATACTGCAAATTTGTAGGAGTTACTGGGTTACCAATTAGTCCATACATCTGTTAAGCCTAGTTAGTTGAGATTGCAGTTTGAGAAATGAATTACCTTATATATATATATATATCTCTTTCTCCAGATTCTTTAAATAAGGTAATTTCATTTAAAGCACTCATTAATCTTAGTCTGAAATCAAGATGTAAGTTATTTGACTCAGCTTTAACATCTTCCTGGGAGCTGTCACTCTATATAAGGTGTTAAGGGCTGGGTAGCGTTAGGGTGTGGTGGGTACCACTCATTGTGCTGCAGGTGTGCCTAGAAAGAATCATAATCTAGAGTTGGTTTGTAGGTTCAGATACCAGAAGGCAAGCCTAGTAAAATTGAGACTGCATGGAAAACGTTGAGTCAAAGATCCAGATGCCAAAACGATACTGTAACTGGGAGTGTTTGCTCATGTGAAAAGACTTGTTCTAATAATTTCTGGGCTTCCTGTTATGAAATCTTAGAGCCTGATCTTAGGAACATAGTGCCCCAAAAGGTTGATGCTTCTTCTAAGACCTTATTTTCTTTAATGCTTTAGATATATATATTTTTAGATGTTCATAGGAAATATGGTTTTTTTTTCAATATAAACTTCAGATTTTGAGAGAAGAAACTGGTATCTGTAATTATAGTTCATTGTTTTGCCTGTTTGAAAGAACAAAAGTTAGGACACTTACATGAGGAAACAAACCTCCACTGCCTTTCAAATTATGTTTAAGGACAAGTTACTTTTAAGAATTGGCTTTGACCAAAGTTCTCTTGTTTTCAGGCAAAGAACAAAAACTTTTAAAACCACAGCCTTTTAAAATGAAGGAGGGGAATACTACAGTGTGAAATTAGGCTTTCTAAAAGTATGCAGCATCCTTCAACTGGGCTTTCTTGTGTTGATATTCCATCACGTGGTAATAGGCAGGTTTGTTTGCATTGTTAGCTGCCCCTCCCGCCCCCCGTGGGTAATTGTGTAGGTAAATGTCTGCACCCATAAGAATTTAGCAGCAAAGGCCAACTTATTAAAATTCTAGTTCCTATCCCACACCTGTGGACCTACATCATTGGACGTGCTAAACCACTGTATTTATAACACTGGCCCACTTGACCAATGAAATGTTTAGTTCTTTGCTAACTTTTAAGTAGAATCTGCATCTCTACAACTTGCCACATGTTCGTCTATGGCTAGATGGAGTATTAAGCTGGTGGAGGGCAAACTAGAAGTGAATGATAACTGGATCCCCCTTTCTTTTACGTGATAGCGTGTTGACATGCAATAATGCCTTTATGGCCAGTTCAAGTCCTTCCTGCTCCTGTGACTTAAGGTTCCACTCCTGTGTTGTTACCATCTTTTCTCTTGGTATCTTCTTTCTCCCACTTTGTTAACCTGCTTTGTGCTTTATTACTTCAATAAAATGTTCACTGAGAGAAAAAAAGATACACAAAGCTGCTCATGGTGAAAATTTAGATATAGACATCTAACAGTTGTAGGTTTGTTCGGAGTTTTCCCTGTAATACGTTTGAAACTTTACAAGATTACATACCTAAGAATCAGAATTGTATTCTGTGCGACTTAATGAAAAGTGAGAAGTGGTAATTTACATTCTTGACTTGGGCTGATAAATGTATACTTTGTGGCGGGAACATATAACTGGGACTCTACCAGCAACAGAGAGCTGTCAGAAGGCTCTCTTGCAGCTCTACCAGCTGCTTCCCCCAGTGCCCTTCCCCCATCCTACCTCCAAGCTCACACCCATCATTACTCATACCAAGAATGAAGCTACGTAGGTACAGAGGGTGAATATCTTCCCTTTTATGTCCTTCCCACAGCTTCAAGAAATGTCCACAAAAATTGCATTCGTAAGTTTGAAGTTCAAAATGTGACCCACAACACATTCTCATATTCAGTTGCAGATTTCCTTCCATTATTGGAGTGCTGGTAACCATAAAATAATACGATGGATTATAAGCTTTTTCTCAATGTATCAGTGGACTGAGAACTTGGCTCTCCCTCCACTTTAAATGTACCAGCATTCTCTTCTGCACTATTCTTTCTTCTTTAATCCTCTCTCCCAACAATTCCTGCTGAACGCATCTCCAGAGAATCATAAAATCATAGAAAATTATAAGAAGAAAAGACCTGAGAGATCATATTTTCCATTCCCTTTATTTTAGAGATGGAGCTGAGACTCAGTTTTCTGTAATTTAACAGGTATTGTGACCTAAGCACAGTGTTCATAAGAAATGTAAATGTTGTTAGGAGGAGACCTTTCCAGACAGAATGATATTCTGGAATGGTCTGCAAGTGCCTGCAGGTAATTAGGCAGCTGGTGTATTGCTTGATCTCCAAGTCAAGTTTAGGTTTTCTCTTCTTGCTTTAAAAGGGAATATTGCTCTAAAGGGACAGTGAGTGTTTGACACAGTTAAAGAAACAGAGACCAGAAATATAGGACTCCTTTTTAGTGAGATTATGTATTTAACTTTAAAAATCACTTATCTACATTGCTTTCTAAAGTGGGTACCCTTTTGTCCTCATCATGATCCACGATCATCCTTCTGAAAAAGGCTTGGAGGCACAAAAGCACCAGCGGTCACATATCTTGCCAAATAAAGAACCAGGAGTCAAACAAGCTTATACCTAAATGGTTTTATGCAATCTACATATATGTTGCTCTCCTGCCATGGCAAATACCTAAATTTTTGCCTGAAATGGGAAATAGTTTTATGAGAGAGATGTGAAAGTACTCTGTTCACATTTTACATCTCATTTAGATTTAAATAAACCTTAATATTACATTTTATAAAAAGTTACTGACTGTCATTTTGGAAAGTCCTGAAGTTTATCTTCTTTATCACTTCAAGGAGAGTTCTCTCTTTTTAAATCTTTATGTCCTTTATCAGTCATGAGGGGGAGAGGCCCTCTTTTGTTTCTATATTTGGCAAAGAAACATTGGCGTGAGGTTTAGAATATGTTGAAATCACTTACTGTTAAATGGAATATAAAGCACTATATTCGTTAGATATTATCAGACAGGCTTCTGTAACAGAGACCAAAAATAACAGTTGTACATAAAAGAATCTTGTAGGAAGGCAATCCATAAGAAGTATAGAAACACCAGCATGTCACCCAGGTACTTTCGATATTTCTGCTCCAAAATACCTACTTGGAACTTATGATCTCTATATTCCAAAAAGAAAGAAAGATAGTGAGAGATAGGAAATCGGGATAAGTGCTTCTCACAACTAGGTCAGGCCTAGTTGTGAGAACCTTAAAGATTAAGAAGTCACCCCAGAAGTTCCACACAACATTTTTCATACATATATTATTGGCCAGAAATTAGTCACATGGCAGCACCTGGCTGCAAGGCAAGCTGGGAACTAAGGTCATTTATCCATGATCATATGATGGATTGACATATTCAAATTTCCTGTTTGTTAAAAAAGAAAATATATTCTATGGCTGTGGTATCAGTTCACATCTTATCTAAATGTTATTTTTAATAAGCACATAATATTTGTCATTATGTCTTTTTGGAATTCAAAAAGATCAACTTCTCTTATAAAGTAGAAAACAAAAACAAACTTAAACTCCCTAATGCACACAGCTGAACAAGCACTTACTGAATACTTAATTACAAGCTAAAGTCAGTCCTTGGCCAGAGGGATCAAAGCTGAATTATCATTTATCTCAGCGGTCCCCAACCTTTTTGGCACCAGGAACCGGTTTCGTGGAAGACGTTTCCATGGATGGGGGCGGGGCGCAGGGAGGATGTTTCAGGCGGTAATGCGAGCAATGGGGAGCTGCAGATGAAGCTTCGCTCGCTAGCCCGCCGCTCACCTCCTGCTGTGCGGCCCGGTTCCTAACAGCCCGAGGACCAGTACCCCTGGTTTATCCTTCTCTCAAAAATCTATAATTTGGTGAAGAAGAAAGTGATATAATCTCATCATGTTACACAATGTGAAATATTTTTAAGAAGCAATAGCTATACAAAGAAGAAGTAAATGCCATGTAAATAGAGAGTGGGTAGGGGAAGGTATTGGAAAAATTCCCCAGAGGAGGTGAAATATGATCTGGACTCAGAAGGCTGAGTAGGATTTCACTGTAAATCAAGAAGAGAACAAGACAGACAGAAGTAATAGGTTTCCAAAACCTTATTGCATATCTGTTTATGTTCAACATATAACGATGGTTCAATGCTTGAAGATATGAAGTGAATGGATGGCCAGAAATACAAGGATCTAGATCAGGGTCATTAAACACCAGCCCACTGCCAAATCTGACCTGTCGTCTGTTTTTGGTAAATAAAGTTTTGTTGGAACACAGCCACACCCATTGTTTACATACTGGTTATGGCTGCTTTCACACTACAACAGCAGACCTAAGTAGTTGCTACGGAGTTGGTATAGCCTATAAGGAAGAAAATACTTCCCGTTTGGCCTCTTATGGAAGAAATTTGCTGACTTCTGATCTAGATTAAAGACATTTTCACAGGTATAAAGAATGATGTGATTGTTTCAAGAATGAATTAAAATGTAGGCTACCCATTTCCCAAATTCCTTGGCTACAGCTACAAAGCAAAGCGAAGTGGAGGGTTAAAGGTGGATAAATACACTACAGTCAGGAGGTAAGTTGAGTAGACTAGCTTGACATCTTAAAAGAAACAATTACCATTGTAGCCCATCTAAAAATGCCAAATGTCCTAGATTTTACCTTTCTCGCTTTTAGGTACCAGGGAATTTGCATGTTATGGTATTAGAAACTGCCAAAGTGACAAACATGGACTTTATATCCTTGTCAGAGTGCTATAAGACAGAAACAGAGAGGGAAAAGGAAGCAAATTGTCCAGTATGTGTTTCTGTTTAAGACTACCCCCTCCCCCCTTAAAGTTTCTGGCTTAGAGTTTAGTATCTTTGATCTGGATCAGTCCTTCTCTTTTCCCAGTGTTCTGATGCACTGTTGCACTTGACAAGATCAGTACAATTCGAATGGAGGAGAGAGAATCAAGAAACTTATATCCCCAAAATAAGTAAGCCTAAAAATCTAACAACAGACTCCAAGGACCAACTCAAATAGAGATCCTTTATCTTTTTTAATCACAATATAAATACATCTTTAGCCCCTCTCCACGTCAGGTGACAATAAAGTGGTTGCTTCTCTTTCTCTTACATATTTGTTCTGATCAATTCTCAATGAACTGGATCATTGATCGCCAGCACATCAGAAGGATTTATGTTAATATCATGATAAATAGGTTGGAGTAGTATAAGAATACTGGATAAGAATCAGGATGCTTACATTTACTGAGTTTTATAGCTGGAAGGATCTATAGTCAATGAGTCCAATTTCTCATTTTACACTGGAGGAAACCCAGATCCAGACTGATAATATGACCTACATATTACTCCAGGTCTATTACTCCAGGGGACCTTGGAGACTCTAATTCTCCTCAACCTCTGCTTTTTTCAGTTAAAATGTACATAAGTCAAACAATCCCAAGAAAATTCTGCATTACAGGATGCTAGCAGCCCACATCTTTTTAAGTAAATAAATAAACCCTTTTAAATTTTAAGAGTCAGTCTGAATTTTAGCTTCAGGGTTCAGAATGTAACATTTCAGATCTGGACTGCTGTCTTTGATAAGGAGAGTCTCCACTATACTAGAGAAAAAAATTACATTCTGTCCTTTTCTTTCTTTTTCTTTTTCTTTTTTTAAAGACAGGAATGGGGGAAGCAAGTCTTCAAAGCAGACATATCTGAGTCCAAATTAGAAAGCTTTTACTTACCAATTCTGTATCTTGTTTAAGGTAAGTTTCTCAAATTCATCGAGTCTCAACTTTCTCAATGGGAAAAAAGCAATAATAATACCTACATTTGGGCATCATTTTGAGACTTATAGTAAGGTGTCTATAGATAAGCACTATACTCAGCACATAATAAATACTAGAGAAATGGTATCTTAATATATGTATTTTCTTTTTTCTTTACCTTCTTTGTCTGCATTTCTCCTTTGACACTGACCTTTAAAAATATCCCATCTTTCGGGCTTCCCTGGTGGCGCAGTGGTTGAGAGTCCGCCTGCTGATGCAGGGGACACGGGTTCGTGCCCCGGTCCGGGAAAATCCCACATGCCGTGGAGCGGCTGGGGCCGTGAGCCATGGCCGCTGAGCCTGCGTGTCCAGAGCCTGTGCTCCGCAACAGGAGAGGCCACAACAGTGAGAGGCCCGCATACTGCAAAAAAAAAAAAAAAATCCCATCTTTCTATGTTTGCGTCACTTTATATGGGGCTATTTCAAATATGGTAAAACTCATTTTTATTTATAGAGTTAGGAAAAGTGATCAATGTTTATAAGCCACTTGGCAATATAATTTGCTCTTACTTTGACTCTATCTGCATCTGCTTGTGGCCTTGAAATCAGCAGTTTTGACTGAAGTGATCGATTCTGCATAAAAAAATTCAACTTGATTTTTTTTTAAACTTTTTTAAACTCATCTGAACTGCAGAAATTAACCTGTTTTGTCATAAGGCAGACACAGCTCTAAGAATGGCATTTTATGTTGTGGATTATATGTAAAATAAAGTTTTTCCTCTGTATCCAGTATGTTATAGCTCCCTCCTCACCTCCAGCAGCTGGTATGTGCCTGGGGTATGTAAAATCATTTCAGTATTGGCCCAAGTACAGCATAAAGCAATCATAGAAGTAAATCTGTTCTCTCCAGCTCATTTTGTGTCTTCAAGAACCAAATGGAATTTTCCTTGAAATTATCCAGTTTGGGGCATTATTCACATCATTGCTTGTTTCCTAACCCAACTGTTGTCTCATGTGTGTCTGTCTGTCATGCTCTGTGTCTTTCTTATATAATAAAATAGATCTGACCAGAAAGGAGAATCAAGTTTATAATTGTAAAAATTAAATTAATTTGAAAAGTGAAATTTCAAGCTAAAAAACCTCATCAGGTAAGTTCTTTTTTGTTTATAAAAGAGTTCTAAAAGTATATAGATTTTATGCGGCATTTTCAAGTGCAGGAATAACAAGCAAAAAGCCACTCTAATACCAACAACCCAAAAGATATTATATATTTAGACAA
Organism: Delphinus delphis; assembly: GCF_949987515.2. Classification (NCBI taxonomy): domain Eukaryota; kingdom Metazoa; phylum Chordata; class Mammalia; order Artiodactyla; family Delphinidae; genus Delphinus; species Delphinus delphis. The sequence goes on from NC_082686.1 coordinate 29,908,947, forward strand.
ATAACTTGTGTTCATGGCATATTGAACTAAGATTCTAGTAAATGCCCTATCTCCATTTAGCTGGGGCAATTCATCCATTTATGCTACATTCACTATATTACTTATTAGCATAAGTTGAACTAGTGAATTTGAAGAAGTGATTCCCAAGTGATGTATTTCTCTTGCCATGAATCTGTTTCCTATTTTTATCCCGATACAAACTAAATTGAATAATTTCTAATAAAGACTAGAGGACAGAGCCCATATTACTTTCCTCTCTCAGAAGACAGAAGTAAATCTAAGAGGCCAAATCCTAGATTTTTTTGTTCCATCTTACTTTCTCTTATGTAATTATCTATCTCTCTCTCTCTCTATATATATATACCTATCTATCTACCTATTATCTTTATTTATTTCTGTATCTAGACTACAGCTAGTATTACCAGTGGAATATTTTGGTCTCCCTTTATTTTATAGAGGACCAAGTCTAAGCACCCTACACTTTTCTAGCCCCTACAAAACTAAGAATATACTAATTCTACCATAACTGCATCCTGGTTTGTGTGTATGCCTGTGTGGATGTGTGTGTGTGTGTGTGTGTGTGTGTGTGTGAAGGAGGAGACTAAATGATCAATAATTTTATTTCTATATGTGATTTTTGCCGATTGCTTGTAGAATAAAATCTAGGATTTTAAATCACTTTCCCATTTTATCTTCAATTTTATCTCTTTTTCCTGATCTTCTGATAATTAAACACTCCTTAAGTTTTCTGCCTTTCTTCTTTGTTTCTTCTCTGAATATCCTCCAAGAATACTGAACTCTTTGTTTTAGCCATGAAGAAACAGTGCTAGAGAAATCCTGTGGCTGGCCCACAGTCACATAGAGTTGGTATCAGCCACCTGCTATCTCCAGGGCCACATCTCAAGTTTCTGTGATCTAGCATTGCCATCATCATAGTGACCTCCATCACTATGGTTTTCCAACTCTCCAACACACTATCCATTCCTGTGTAGCTTCCACATTCTCTCATCATCTCACCCTTCTTTCTATCCTTGATGCTTTCAAGAAGTTGTTTATTTTATTTTTTAATTAATTTATTTATTTATTTTTGGCTGTGTTGGGTCTTCATTGCTGTGCACGGGCTTTCTCTAGTTGTGGCGAGTGGGGGCTACTACTGTTCGTTGTGGTGCACGGGCTTCTCATTGCGGTGGCTTCTCTTGTTGTGGAGCACGGGCTCTAGGCATGTGGGCTCAGTAGTTGTGGCTCAAGGGCTCTAGAGCACAGGCTCAGTAGTTGTGGGGCATGGGCTTAGTTGCTCCATGGCATGTGGCATCTTCCCGGCCCAGGGCTCAAACCCGTGTGCCCTGCATTGGCAGGTGGATTCTTAACTACTGTGCCACCAGGGAAGTCCCTAAGTTGTTTATTTTTAAGTCTATTTTTTTTGCTATTGAAGGGAATAATGCTCCTGTAGAGTAACCATCTAATAGAAGGTTAAATAACCTTAGTGAGAAATACTGGCAATGCTAAATAGAATATGCTATAGTTATCAGAAAAGAGGCTGAAAATATAAGATGGGTGATTACAGAGATGACATTTAGTATGGGGAAAAAACAGTCAAATAGCAAAAGAAATATAATCAGACATAGACTTGTCTACCAGGAAGGAACAATCTGAAAAATGACTCCATGCCTGTGAGTGAAAATGGGGAGAAAATTGTTAGTGAATTTGCTGTGTGTGATGTGTGTGTGTGTACCTTCACATGGTAGAGAAAAACCCAAGAATAATCTGAAGAGAATGAAAAATTATGTCCAAGTCTTACTAATAGATTTTAATTTCTCAAAAATAAACAAAAAACAATTTCAGAAAATGATCATAAGGAACGACAATAGAACCTTTGAACTTCTGTATAAGTTATTTGTTTACTTTGACTTGGCATCAGGAGAAAGTGAGGATCTACATATATTAGAAAAGCAGAGGGCTTCCCTGGTGGCGCAGTGGTTGAGAGTCCGCCTGCCGATGCAGGGACACGGGTTCGTGTCCCGGTCTGGGAAGATCCCACATGCCGCGGAGTGGCTGGGCCCGTGAGCCATGGCCGCTGAGCCTGTGTGTCCGAAGCCTGTGCTCCGCAACGGGAGAGGCCACAACAGTGAGAGGCCCGCATGCTGCAAAAAAAAAAAAAAAAAGAAAGAAAGAAAAAGAAAAGCAGAGTGTGCAAGTTGTCCAGTATTTGGAAACATATACTTAGGAGTAGCCGTACAATATTTTTCATATGGAACACAGATTAAATGTCATGGAAGCTATCCTAATGCTGTAAAAGTGGTGTTGCTGAAATGACAAATAAGCTTCCAAGGCAGGTATTTGACATATGCCCTACTGGTCACTTAAAACTAGATATATAGACAAATTAGAAAGTCTGTCACAGATAATAAATGATTCGAGGTAAGGCTGACAATTTTTAAGTAGCTAGGTAACTTGCCATAACTATTTGGGTTAACCTGCAAATACCTATAATTTAGAGATTATGGGACACTTTTCCATGGAATTAAATGATTTCAATTTGTTAGGACTGTAATTTATTTATAATGAGTGGATTTTTCTTATTCTCATGCTAGTTTACTTGGTTTATGATCTGTTAAAATAACGTGTGTATTGAAAATTGTAGGCTGTCACCCAATTGTTTTCATTATTTTTGAGACGTCATTTGCCTCAGTTTTAAAATGGTAGCACTGAAATGAGCCAGGCTTTCCCACAGAGGTTTTCTGGAAAACCTATAAACTTCTTATTTCTAACAAATTAGTAAAATTGGATAAATCAATAACTTCATTCGTACTACTCCAGTTCAATCCAGTTAGGAATCTATGTAAATCAATTTATAATGAGGAAAGCAAGAGAATTTGAAGAATAAACAAGGCTAGAAGACAAAGAGAAAAATGTTTATCCAATAATAAATACCAAGGTTTAAACCTGAATTGTTTTGTTTTCTGGTTTTCTCTGCTAGACTATAAACCACTTAAGGGCAGCTGGGTTATCTTACCCAGTTTTGTATGCCCAGTACTGACACAAAGAAGGCATTCAATAAATGAGTGAAAGAAAAAGAAGAGAGAGTAAGAGATAGATATTTGCCAGGGGTAGGGGGAGAATAAAAATACTTGAAATGGCTGTTGTTAAAATTTTTAATTTTTCCATTGATGATAAGGAAAAGGAGAGTCTTCATGGTTTCATTTTCAAATATATATCTTCTAAATATTTCATAAAATGCGTTTTTAAAATTCCCATGATATAAATTTGTGTCTGACAATTTAATGAATGAGCTCTGTAAAAATGGTTTGTATTGGGCTTAAAACACAAGAAAGTAAGCATTGTTTCAGGTAAAAATGCATTTTCTGTGTAAGTAATTCATCTTTTTTCCTTTCTCTTTTAAACTGAAAAAAAAAATTTCAGAATCCCACTTTTCTGAGTCACTTACAATGTTTTCTCAACCTGTGTGGGCAAATAGTGCTGTTATATTAAAAAGGCACTTTAAAAAAAAGGGGGGGTGCTTAATTTCTCTTATCTCTTTCAGACAGACTGTAATTAGAATTAGCTAGGGCTTTACTTAATTTTGCAGGAGTTCTTGTGTACAGCCTTCATACCCTTGGTATAATTAACATTGTATCACTCCCATTAGTGTTTTTAAGCACTTAAATTGCGTCATAATGGTCACAGCTAAAGTTGCCATTAAAGGGCAATTGCTATTTATTATGCTTATAAAGTAGACACTTTACCACAGGAAAAAAAACATATATAGTAAGGTTCCACTTAGAAAGCAGGAATAGACAGTGCCGTTAGTTATGGCACCCTTGGGCTGAAAGGGCTGTCTCAAATTGATCCTATTCTTATTCTATCCAGTAGACAGTGGGGAAATCTAAACACAGATGACAAATCATTGCTTTTTTTTTTCTGTTTAAGCAAAGTTTTGATTAGCTGAGTTTCCTTATAGACCCATAAAATATTGGTGTTAGGACAAAACTACAAGATGATCAGGTCCAGCCCTCTCGTTTTACACATGAGAAAATGGAGACAGGAGTTTAGGTGTCAATCTCAAGGTTACAGAAGCATTAGTGGACCTAGGGTTAGAAGTCAAATGATAAGACTTGTAGCTCTCATGCCCATTTCACCAGATATTTCTGAATCACCTACCATTAGATTTCCGTTTCTTCTGTTCCCAGCAAATGATTGATGCCACTTTGATTACATTTAGCTTCTTTACTAACAAGGTGTACTGCGTTTCATTTACAAGACATTTTAGTTGATGTCAGAGACAACCATGTCATGTAGCTATTGAAGAGTGTTTGGTTTTACATGTTTGCTGGTTATACATGGTTTGGTTGTTGTTTTGTTTCATTTTGTTTTTCAGGATTCCTTTTATTGAAGGCCATAGCATTATCCTCGATGCCATTGGTATGTCATTAAAAGAGAAGAGCTCTATAAAATTTTAGTTTTTCTACCAATCATATTATACATTCAGTTTGTTTTTTCCTCTCTATAGGTTAATTTTCTCTCCCAGCCCAGAGAGAAAGATATATTTTATGTGAGTGGAAGGTATATTTTATTCAATTGAATTGTTGAAACTCAACACAAACCATTTAAAGGAGTAAACAATTATCATTGAAATGAGAACAATTTAGTGGGCTTGCATGATTAATGTCCTACATAAATTCTTTATGACATTGAATTGAAAGATGATGTTATGAATGTATAATAGGAAGTTAACAGAATGTGTCACCTTTTGATTAGTTTCTGAGGAGACAGGCCTTGCAGTCAGTGATTTTGCAATGGTCAGAAGCTTATAACACTACCATATTTGTTGCTTGTAAATTAAAGTTTAGAAGCCATGATGATGTATGCCCTTAAACCAGCTGGGGGAAAGTGCCTGGAAGAGGAGATAGATAGCTTTATATTTTTTTTCCAATAAATTTCAGCTGTATGTGTGTGTGAAGTTGTATTTTTCTCTTTCATGTCATTGCTTTGGAAAGATTAACAGCAAAAATTATAAATCTTTTTTGTAATTGTTTCTATTTGGGGAAAAAAACTTCAAAATTGCTACATTGATGTAATCCTGACAAAAGCCAGATTACTATGGATACATAGAGACTTAAATAATTATAAGTACCTATTTTCTGAAAATGGACAAAAATGGATTATAGAATCTATCATGAAAATTTTTAAAATATCAGAGCTGCAAAAGATCATGTAGAACATCTTACTCAACTTTCCTTTGTAGATGAGACACTGACATTGGTAAAGTGGAGTACAAAGAGTATTTTAAGGTAATATAGCCCATTAGTAGCAATATTCAGAGTAATATCTGAGTATTTTTATTTCTATTTTATCTTGCAGAGTTCCTACTTTATTATTTTCCATCCTCTGCTCTTTGGTAACCCAAACCTTGCCTTCTTCATATTATTAATTTATTCACTCGTTAAATTGGTACATGCATTTTCAGTGCTTACTCTATGCCAGATACCAGTGTGCTAGGCATTGGGAGAACAGGAACGAATAAATGAGATGAAAATACACACTATCCTGACATTTATATTTGGAAGGTGGGGGTAATTTATTAAAAGGTAAAGTATATGGCATATTACATAATGACAAATATTGTATAGAAAATAAAGCAGAAAAGAGAGATGTGTGGGTGTTATAATTTTAAATAAGATGGTCAGGGAAAGATTCACAAAGGCTTTAACAAAGACAGATAGTGAGGGAGCCACACAGATGTTCTAACTTGTGGTAGAGCATTTCAGGCAAAAGGAATGGTCAGACTTCCAGTCCTAAGGCAAGTGTGCCTGCTAGGTTTGGGGGATACTCTATCCAGCCAGAAGGAAGGAAAAAGAGAGAGGTACAAAGTGGGGATGTGGGGAGCAGAACTTTAAAGCTTCGTAGTCAACCAGAAGGACCTTAGTGTTTACTTCCAATGAGATAGGAATTTATTTATTAACTTTTAACTCACCCGACAAGTATCTAGTGACTTCCTACTAAGTTCCAGGCATTGTTCAAGTCAGAGAAAATATGTTAGTAAACACAGGACTTCAGCTTTCACTCTGAGATAAACGGGGTATCGTTGGAGAGTTTTGAGCAGAGGAGTGACCTGATATGACTTAACTTTTAACAGAAGCCCTGTGGGTGATGTTCTGCATGGAGTGTATTTTGGGGGGATGGGAGGAGTAGCAGGAGGTAATAGTCAGGAAAAATTACAATAACCCAGGGAAGCTTAGACCAGGTAGGTAAAATTGAAGGTGGTAGAAAGGGTTCAGATACTGCATATGTTGAATATAGAGATAATAGACTCTTCTGATGACTACCTGGCAGACACTGTGTCATCTAGATTTTGCCCATGCCACCTTTGAGCCTCAATTAGCTAGAAACACTGTTCCAGGGCCCTTTTCTTCCTAAACATGCTGCACCTTCATATCTAACTCACTTGATCATCACGGTCACTTCCCTACGTCATGGCTTGACTTCCTACTCTCCCATCATAATTTGCTCTATAGTCAACCTCCATAGAGTTCAGAAATCTGAAAACCTCTTCTCTTCAAAAGGACTTGGCTCTTGCACATGAAAACAATCCTTAGTTTGGGTACATGCAAAGCTCTTTTTAAATGATCGAAGTTCACTTTCACTTTTTTTTTTTTTCTTTTGCGGTACGCGGGCCTCTCACTGTTGTGGCCTCTCCCGTTGCGGAGCACAGGCTCCGGACGGGCAGGCTCAGCGGCCATGGCTCACGGGCCCAGCCGCTCCGCGGCATGAACCCGTGTCCCCTGCATCGGCAGCCGGACTCTCAACCACTGCGCCACCAGGGAAGCCCTACTTTCACCTTTTTTCTAGGCTCTATCCACCCTGCCTCCAATGAAATAGATGCACAAACTTTAAAGGGTAGAGAGCTTGGGAAAATGATAATTGTTAAGAAACACAATATACAGCAGATACTATTCCAAAAATATTGTCCTTCTGCATGAATAGAGATAGTAGTAGGGGGCTTCCCTGGTGGCGCAGTGGTTGAGAGTCCGCTTGCTGATGCAGGGGGGACACGGGTTCGTGCCCCGGTCCGGGAGGATCCCACATGCCGCGGAACGGCTGGGCCCGTGAGCCATAGCCGCTGAGCTTGCGGGTCCAGAGCCTGTGCTCCGCAACGGGAGAGGCCACAGCACTGAGAGGCCCGCGTACCGCAAAAAAAAAAAAAAAAAAAAAAAAGATAGTAGTAGGGCTGGCCTATGGTATTATTATAAAGTACCTTCAATCTTCCTTTTTACCTTCATTTTCCTTTAGGGGCACTGCCCTTCCCACATAAAGAGACCATTCCCTTTGCTTGTACTCTTCACATCTATTCTCTATTCTTTCTTCATTATAGACACTTATAATTCCATTTATGCTAAGATAAAAAATAATTATTGAAGTAGGAAATTTTACCTCCCAATAGAATTTGGTTCTCTGTAGCAAATAAAGTAATGAAACTTAGGAATTCTAATGAATACAAAATAAGTCGTTTTTGTTTGCTTTTTCCCTGCCTTGGGCAAAAAGAATTAGGTATATATCAAGGGGGTTCTTAAACTTGAGACATTATAAAAATGATAAAAGGGTCTATGGAAAATGAATGAAAGTTTACTCTAAAATGAGAACTATATTATATTTTGAATCAAATACCATCACATTGGTGATTAGAATTCAACATAGAATTTTGGGGGGGAACACAAATACTCAGTCCATAACAGTTGCTCAAGCAAGTTGACCATCATCTTCTAAGAGTGGGAAACCAGCAATTTGTCTTAAATGTGGTTTTAATTGTCTGTACCTTAAACTGTACCTTGATATGAGGAAAATAGCAAGAATTTGTCATTAAAGTTTTCTTAGTAATTTGTTAACTTTCTACCACTGATAGACGATTTGTCTTATAAGTAAAATGTGCCATCGTGACCTTAACACTTTCTATTTTCTGTCAGTGTGATAGTTGATTTTCCTCTCCTCAATTAGGCAACTATTCTAGTGACTCAAAGTAATTTTTGTGACATGATTGACCTGTGAAGAAGTGACATATCCCGTTCACTAAAAAGATGCATATTATGAGCAAAGAGGCCTCTGTGCTCTGATAAAGCTAAAAGGAAAAAACTTCTACATTGAGAATTCTGAGGAAGAAAGCCAATAAAAATTATTCCATCCCCGTAAACATCATTATAAGCTTTGAGAATAGTAGGGTCATTGTTTATATTAGATGCTTAGAATAAAGACAGAGTTGAAGTAATTTTAAAAATGCAACATATAGTTGAGAAATTAAGAAGCTATTGAAAATTTTAGATATGAGCTGGAAGAAAATAATCCATCCTATTCATCCAGAAGATATCCAGTCACTTTCATCTTGTTTTATATTAGATAATATTTTAAAGAAACGTATAAAATCTACTAAAAGAGGTTTTCATCAGAGGGAAGAGTATTAAATAACGAATTTCCATGCTTTTAAATTTAGGCATGCCTTTAAATAAAATAATTTTTAAGGCATAAATCTGTTTAGCCCGTGCAGATGTCACAAAATTTAGATATGGGTGTAGAGAGATGCCAACTTGTTGGGATGTGAGGATTAGACACAGTTCATGCCAGCAATGGGAATTCAAGAGGATGTTCTGTATTCCTCTCTCTTACTTCTTTGAAGATAACTTCCCAGCTCAAAATACCTGTGGTATTTAGAGTCAAACGAGTCTTTTAAAATGGGCTAAAATTAATTATTCTTTGTCCTTGCGAAGTACCTGTCTTTTGAGGATGTGCAACAGGTCTGTAAGTACAGGAGTAAAATGTACTCACAGCTCCCTCAAGAGAGATGCACATCATATGAATATTTTGTTTCATACTTAATAGACTAAAATACAGAAGTATATCATCCAGACATAAGCAAAACTAAACCAAAGGGCTAAGCGGGGAAATCACACACACACACACAGCCTATATTCATACACATGTGGGTGAGTCTATGTATGTAGAAAAGGAAAAGATTCTGGCTTACTTGTGTACAAGCTCACAGAAGAACAATTCCCAACACTTCTTTATTTCTCTCCCTTCTCTTTTACATGGAAGCAATTCCTCTAGTGCCCAATAAGATTATAACTTGCACAAAAAAAGCTGTTTTTAAAATTTTGATCCATACTTATTTTTTTCTTTTTTAAAATTAACAACATGAATCACCTGTGCCACTCATTTAGGACTTTCATTCAATATAACTTTAAATCAGGCATCTATTATCATCACATACCAATACTATTCTTAAATCGTTGCTGTGATTTGATCTTCTGAAGCAGGACCTGTGTAAAACCTGTGCCACCCATGGAAGTATGAGCTCCTTGGTATGAAAACCAGTCTTTTACATTTTAATATCCACACTAGATATAGTAGGATGCTAGGGTGCTGTTGATAAAAATACTGCATTTTGTTTCATTCATAGATAGGAGGTCACAAGACTGCAGGCTAAATAAATATATAAATCAAGTAGCATTTCCACAGAATTTTTTTCCCTGACACGAAAATATTTGACTTGTATTACTCATCCTATCCAAGTAGCAAGTATAAAAATGTAGATATCCAAACCTTTAAAATAACCTAGAATTATCTGGTTTCATTCCTAGTTCAAAGAATGTGAGGTAAAGGAATTCTACTAGAAATAGTCTATGAAAAAAAATCTAAATATAAAGACAGACTAGGTAGGTCAGACAGTGACTGGATTTGCCTATCCTCATCCTTCTTTATTAAGGCTTTTCTACTTTCATATGCCAGAAAGCTTATAGCGTTAAAGTTTAACCAACAAAAATTTCCTGACAGAGTTTCAGTTATCAGGCCAACGATCCAGAAGAGGATAAGAGAACTCTGTGTCTCGGTGAGAAAAGAGGAACATTTGGTGTTAAGCATTCAAGCAAATGCCCAACTGTAATGAAAAGCATCATAAAAAATTGAATATACCTGAGGAGATCTGTACCCAGGTTTTGGACCCTGCTGGGGTGCAGCTAACCTTGCATTTCAGCCAAGACTTTTAACATAGATATTTCCCCTTTTAATGACACTCTAAGAATGCAGCATAAACTCTAATGGTACTTACCTAAAGTGACATTCTGTAACAGAGTGAAGTATGCATAAGGAACCAAAAGAAAAGGTTTCTTGGAAGATGTGGGACTCAAATGGGAACTCAGTGCCCTTAGAAGAGGGCAAGTATCTGAATCAGAGAAGACCAAGAGAAATGGCTTCCTGATGTGGTGACCACAGGGGGTAATGAGAGCTTCACGTGGTAACTGGAAGAAAGTCGTGCCTTGTGAACGTGTAAGAAACAGGGTTAGATCATACGGGTGGAACTGAACTGAAGTAGGAGAGTTTGAACTTAATGCAATAGGTCAAAGGGAGTCATTTTATTTTTATGAATCCAGCAGTGGTAGTTTAACTGAATCTACTTACCTTATTCCAGCTCTTTGTTCACTTACAAAGCTTAAACTACTTCTTACTGTCAGACGACTTCCATTTCAGAAATACTAGGGTGTACGGATAAGCAACATGGAAAAATGAAAAACCCCATGAAGTTATCACCCAAAGACTGAACTAATGTTAATTCTCAAGATATATCCTTCGTACATGAAACTTTCTTTCAAGAAAAAGTTAAACATTAAGTTGAGCGTGGGGGGCGGGTGAGGGACTCAAACCAAGCCCAGGAAGTGAACACTATCCCTTCCTGGTCATTTTCCTTATTTTCTTTGAATTTTGAAATACGAAGAAGGAACGTGGAATCGGCCATAATGAATAGAAGAATAAGAAATGCCATTATTTTTAATATTTTATTCAACTTTCTATTTAGCTTAATTTTAATATTATATATGAAATGTCAATTCTATTCCTGGAGCTTGGGTTAATGTAAGTCGTGGAATTCATTCCTTCAACAAATAATTACTGAATAACTACTAATTATGTGTTAGACTAGATAAATAAGACATCCTGTCTCAAAGAGCTCAAAATCGAATACTGTTGAAATTAGCTTCCATTCACGATCTTTGTCAGACATATGTGGGAATTTATGACACAGCTATGCTTTGTCTTTCTCTGACTAAACTGATAAACATTTTCAAACCTTCTAATTCCCTGGCCAAACTTATTGTCAGTATTAATGCCCCCACTTCTCTAAAACACACTAAATTATTTAATTTGTTGAAGAGGTGAGTGTTTCATTTATTTATTCAGTTATTTCACCCACTTGTACGATGTCCTGTTCTGTACCAGGGAGGCCTTATGAAAGAGGTCAGTTTTATAAAGACAAGGCAAGGTCTGGCTCAGGAGAGCTTCAGCCTTCAGAAAGCAAACAGAGGAGTAAGTCCAGGTAACCCAGGGTTCTGTTGGATCCCACTGGCACCGTGGATGAGCCACTTCATTTATTGTACACTAGTACCGTCTCAGGGATCGTTGTGCCATCTCCTTCTTGAGCAGCTGAAGACTAGAAGATGTGAAGTTTCTCAACTCCAATTCTCTCCTTTAAACTCAGTGTTTACCTCCACCAAGAGCTTTGTCCCTCTTCCCTCTTTCCTGAAGCTAAGTTGCCCACCTGAGTGCCAAACTCCATCTCCATCCATCTTCTCAAGGACCTACTTGAAACTATTCTTTCCCTCTCCTACATTTCAATCTCTTTTTCTCTAACCACATTTTATCTTTTCAGTCTATTCGCAACTTATTTCTATACTAAAAAAAATAAAATAAATCTTTTGCTTGTATGCTAGGCCAGTGCCAGGTCCACTGTTTTGGAATTTCTTGTAGGGTCCAGTGATTTAGGAAGTGTATACTGGTGATCAGCACTTATTTCTTCTACAGAAATAGGAAGGACCTTGTTCTGTGCTGGTTTTCTGCTCCACATTCCCGCCCCACGGCATTCCTCTCAGCCTTAACCTGTAAGGACAGTGAATCCATGCCCTGGGGTCCTTTTGCCCAGCAGATTCTTCACCCTATACCAGGTATTGAGTCCATCATAGGCAAGATGCACTGACTCACTGGATCTTTTGATTGTATATATGTATATCTCTGCATTACTGTTTACTGGCTAAACAGAAAGCCTAAGGAAGAGTAACCTAAGGCTGAATTCTAGCCTTCTTTTTCTCTCAACATGAGCCAGGACCAGCTCTCATGGGCTAGATCAGCTCACCTTCTCTCTACTTCTCCTTCAAGCTGCTTCCTATGTCTCTTGTTTCCTTTCACTCCCAAAGGTCTTGAAAGCGAAGTCACATTTACGGGGTCCGCTTCCTCGTCTCCTATTTACTACTCTCTCCCACACGATCTGCTTTTTCCTCTAACCATGCTATTGATAATATACTTGCTGAAATCATGAAAGTTTTCCAAATTGCCAAATTCTGTGACCTTTTCTCTTCTTATTGTACTTGACTTCAATATATCATTTGGGGCTGTTGACAGTTCCACAAGTCATTAAATTCACTCTTTCCCTGCCATCCATTTATCTTAATTTTCCTAGTACATCTCATTCTCCTTTGCTTTCTTCTCTTTTAGCCCTTCCTTCTGGAACATGTTTTTTCTCAGGAGTTTGTGTTTGTTCTAATTAACTTCCCACTTCACATTCTTCTTGGGTCGTATCATCCATAATTTCCACTGCTGATAATTCATAAATCAAAATCTAGTTCCAATTTTTCCTATCAGTATTCTATTTCTAACTCTGTATGAGCCATAGTAATCTAATTGTTCCACAGTTACAATTATGTACTGAACTGTGGCTACCCCAAACTCATATGTGGAAGCCCTAACCCCCAATTTGACCATATTAGGAGCTATCTTTAAAGAGGTAATTAAGATATAATGAGGTCATAAGGGTAGGGACCTCATCCAATAGGACTGGTGTCCTTGTAAGAAGAAGAAAAGAGACCGTGGATGTGCACACACAGAGGAAACACCATGTGATGACACAAGAAGCCACTGGACCTCACCGTTTATCCAGTATTTAAAAAAAGGGAAGCCTAGAGTCAGCTCTTTTCCTTACTTCCACATCTAAAAAAGGACAGAAACTGTACCATTGTGGTGAGGAGTACAGGCTAGCATTACCATTGGCTAGCTCTAGAATCATAGCAAATTTGTGTTCTTTTGTTAATTGCTATTCTGACAGGTGTGAAGTGTGGTTGTGGTTTTGATTTGCATTTCCCTGATGATTAATGATGATGAGCATCTTTTTATGTGCCTGTTGGCCATCTGCACTTCCTCTCTGGAAAAATGTCTGTTGAGTTCTTCTGCTCATTTTTTAACCAGGGTGTTTGGTTTTGTTGATATTGAGTTGTATGAGCTGTTTATATATGTTGGATATTAACCTGTATCCATCATAGCATTTGCAAATATTTTCTCCCATTCAGTTAGGTTGTCTTTTCCTCTTGGCAATGGTTTCCTTCACTGTGCAAAAAATTTTTAAGTTTAATTAGGTCCCATTTGTTTATTTTTGCTTTTATTTCCATTGCTTCGGGAGACTTATCCAAAAAATATTGCTACTATTTATGTCAAAGAGTGTTCTGCCTATGTTTCCTTCTAGGAGTTTTATGGTTTCTGGTCTTACATTTAGGTCTTTACCCCATTTTGAGTTTATTTTTCTATATATGGTGTTAGCGAATATTCTAATTTAATTGTTGGTGAGGATGTGGAGAAAAGTACTTTATTTTTTTTTTAACATCTTTATTGGAGTACAATTGCTTTACAATGGTGTGTTAGTTTCTGCTTTATAACAAAGTGAATCAGTTATACATATACATATGTTCCCATATCTCCTCCCTCTTGCATCTCCCTCCCACCCTCCCTATCCCACCCCTCTAGGTGGTCACAAAGCACCGAGCTGATCTCCCTGTGCTATGTGGCTGCTTCCCACTAGCTATCTATTTTACGTTTGGTAGTGTATATATGTCCATGCCACTCTCTCGCTTTGTCACAGCTTACCCTTCCCCCTCCCCATATCCTCAAGTCCATGCTCTAGTAGGTCTGTGTCTTTATTCCCACCTTACCCCTAGGTTCTTCATGCCCCTTTTTTTTTTCTTAGATTCAATATATATGTGTTAGCATACGGTATTTCTTTTTCTCTTTCTGACTTACTTCACTCTGTATGACAGACTCTAGGTCCATCCACCTCACTACAAATAACTCAATTTTGTTTCTTTTTATGGCTGAGTAATATTCCATTGTATATATGTGCCACATCTTCTTTATCCATTCATCTGATGATGGACACTTAGGTTGCTTCCATCTCCTGGCTACTGTAAATAGAGCTGCAATGAACATTGTGGTACATGACTCTTTTTGAATTATGGCTTTCTCAGGGTACATGACCAGTAGTGGGATTGCTAGGTGGTATGGTAGTTCTATTTGTAGATTTTTAAGGAACCTCCATACTGTTTTCCATAATGGCTGTGTCAATTTATATTCCCACCAACAGTGCAAGAGGGTTCCCTTTTCTCCACACCCTCTCCAGGATTTATTGTTTCTAGATTTTTTGATGATGGCCATTCTGACCAGTGTGAGATGATATCTCATTGTAGTTGTGATTTGTATTTCTCTAATGATTAATTATTTTGAGCATTCTTTCATGTATTTGCTGGCAATCTCTATATCTTCTTTGGTGAAATGTCTATTGAGGTCTTCTGCCCATTTTTGGATTGGGTTGTTTGTTTTTTTGTTATTGAGCTGCATGAGCTGCTTGTAAATTTTGGAGATTAATCCTTTGTCAGTTGCTTCATTTGCAAATATTTTCTCCCATTCTGTGGGTTGTCTTTTGGTCTTGTTTATGGTTTCCTTGCTGTGCAAAAGCTTTGAAGTTTCATTAGGTCCCATTTGTTTATTTTTGTTTTTATTTCCATTTCTCTAGGAGGTGGGTCAAAAAGGATCTTGCTGTGATTTATGTCATAGAGTGTTCTGCCTATGTTTTCCTCTAAGAGTTTGATAGTTTCTGGCCTTACATTTAGCTCTTTAATCCATTTTGAGCTTATTTTTGTGTATGGTGTTAGGGAGTGTTCTAATCGCATACTTTTACATGTACCTGTCCAGTTTTCCCAGCACCACTTATTGAAGAGGCTGTCTTTTCTCCACTGTATATTCTTGCCTCCTTTATCAAAGATAAGGTGACCATATGTGCATGTGTTTATCTCTGGGCTTTCTATCGTGTTCCATTGATCTATATTTCTGTTTTTGTGCCAGTACCATACTGTCTTGATTACTGTAGCTTTGTAGTATAGTATGAAGTCAGGGAGCCTGATTCTTCCAGCTCCATTTTTCGTTCTCAAGATTGCTTTGGCTCTTTGGGGTCTTTTGCGTTTCCATACAAATTGTGAACTTTTTTGTTCTAGTTGTGTGAAAAATGCCATTGGTAGTTTGATAGGGATTGCATTGAATCTGTAGATTGCTTTGGGTAGTAGAGTCATTTTCACAATGTTGATTCTTCCAATCCAAGAACATGGTATATCTCTCCATCTACTTGTATCATCTTTAATTTCTTTCATCAGTGTCTTATAATTTTCTGTATACAGGTCTTTTGTCTCCTTAGGTAGGTTTATTCCTAGATATATTATTCTTTTTGTTACAATGGTAAATGGGAGTGTTTTCTTAATTTCACTTTCAGACTTTTCATCATTAGTGTATAGGAATACCAGAGATTTCTGTGCATTAATTTTTTATCCTGCTACTTTACCAAATTCATTGATTAGTTCTAGTAGTTTTCTGGTAGCATCTTTGTGATTCTCTATGTATAATATCATGTCATCTGCAAACAGTGACAGCTTTACTTCTTCTTTTCCAATTTGGTTTCCTTTTATTTCTTTTTCTTCTCTGATTGCTGTGGCTAAAACTTCCAAAACTATGTTGAATAAGAGTGGTGAGAGTGGGCAACCTTGATTTGTTTCTGATATTCGTGGAAATGGTTTCAGTTTTTCACCATTGAGGATGATGTTGGCTGTGGGTTTGTCATATATGGCCTTTATTATGTTGAGGAAAGTTCCCTCTATGACTACTTTCTTCTGGGTTTTTATCATAAATGGGAGTTGAATTTTGTCAAAAGCTTTCTCTGCATCTATTGAGATGATCATCTGGTTTTTCTCCTTCAGTTAGTTAATATGATGTATCACATTGACTGATTTGCGTATATTGAAGAATTCTTGCATTTCTGGAATAAACCCCACTTGATCATGGTGTATGATCCTTTTAATGTGCTGTTGGATTCTGTTTGCTGTATTTTGTTGAGGATTTTTGCCTCTATGTTCATCAGTGATATTGGCCTGTAGTTTTCTTTCTTTGTGACATCTTTGTCTGGTTTTGGCATCAGGGTGATGGTGGCTTAGTAGAATGCGTTTGGGAGTGTTCCTCCCTCTGCTATATTTTGGAAGAGTTTGAGAAGGATAGGTGTTAGCTCTTCTATGAATGTTTGGTAGAATTCGCCTGTGAAGCCATCTGGTCCTGGGCTTTTGTTTGTTGGAAAATTTTTAATCACAGTCTTAATTTCAGTGCTTGTGGTTGGTCTGTTCATATTTTCTATTTCTTCCTGGTTCAGTCTCGGCAGGTTGTGCATTTCTAAGAACTTATCCATTTCTTCCAAGTTGTCCGTTTTATTGGCATACAATTGCTTGTAGTAATCTCTCATGATCTTTTCTATTGCTGCAGTGTCAGTTGTTACTTCTCCTTTTTCATTTCTAACTCTATTGATTTGAGTCTTCTCCCTTTTTTTCTTGATGAGTCTGGCTAATGGTTTATCAATTTTGTTTATCTTCTCAAAGAACCAGCTTTTAGTTTTATTGATCTTTGCTATCGTTTCCCTCATTTCTTTTTCATTTATTTCTGATCTGATCTTTGTGATTTCTTTCCTTCTGCTAACTCTGGGGTTTTTTTATTCTTCTTTCTCTAATTGCTTTAGGTTCAAGGTTAGGTTGTTTATTTGAGATGTTTCCTGTTTCTTAAAGTAGTATTTTATTGCTATAAACTTCCCTCTTAGAACTGCTTTTGCTGCATCCCATAGGTTTTGGGTTGTTGTGTCTCCATTGTCACTTGTTTCTAGGTATTTTTTTATTTCCTCTTTGATTTCTTCAGTGATCACTTCATTATTAAATAGTGTATTGTTTAGCCTCCATGTGTTTGTATTTTTTACAGATCTTTTCCTGTAATTGATATCTAGTCTCATAGCGTTGTTGTCGGAAAAGATACTTGATACAATTTCAATTTTCTTAAATTTACCAAGGCTTGATTTGTGACCCAAGATATGATCTATCCTGGAGAATGTTCCATGAGCACTTGAGAAAAATGTGTATTCTGTTGTTTTTGGATGGAATGTCCTATAAATATCAATTAAGTCCATCTTGTTTAATATATCATTTAAAGCTTGTGTTTCCTTATTTATTTTCATTTTGGATGATCTGTTCATTGGTGAAAGTGGGGTGTTAAAGTCCCCTACTTTGAATATGCTACGGTCAATTTCCCCTTTTATGGCTGTTAGTATTAGCCTTATGTATTGAGGTGCTCCTATGTTGGGTGCATAAATATTTACAATTGTTATATCTTCTTCTTGGATTGATCCCTTGATCATTATGTAGTGTCCTTCTTTGTCTCTTGTAATAGTCTTTATTTTAAAGTCTATTTTGTCTGATATGAGAATTGGTACTCCAGCTTTCTTTTGATTTCCATTTGTATGGAATATCTTTTTCCATCCCTCACTTTCAATCTGTATGTGTCCCTAGGTCTGAAGTGGGTCTCTTATAGACAGCATATATATGGGTCTTGTTTTTGTATCCATTCAGCCAGTCTGTGTCTTTTGGTGGGAGCATTTAATCCATTTACATTTAAGGTAATTATCGATATGTACGTTCATATTCCCATTTTCTTAATTGTTTTGAGTTTGTTGTAATAGGTATTTTCCTTCTCTTTTGTTTCTTGCCTAGAGAAGTCCTTTAGCATTTGTTGTAAAGCTGGTTTGGTGGTGCTGAACTGTCTCAGCTTTTGCTTGTCTGTAAAGGTTTTAATTTCTCCATCAAATGTGAATGAGATCCTTGCTGGGTAGAATAATCTTGGTTGTAGGTTTTTCTCCTTCATCACTTTAAATATGTCCTGCCACTCTCTTCTGGCTTGCAGAGTTTCTGCTGAAAGATCAGCTGTTAACCTTATGGGGATTCCCTTGTGTGTTATTTGTTGTTATTCCCTTGTTGCTTTTAATATGTTTTCTTTGTATTTAATTTTTGACAGTTTGATTAATATGTGTCTTGGCGTGTTTCTCCTTGGATTTTTTATCCTGTGTGGGATTTTCTGTGCTTCCTGGACTTGGTGAACTATTTCTTTTCCCATATTAGGGAAGTTTTCAACTATAATCTCTTCAAATATTTTCTTAGTCCCTTTCTTTTTCTCTTCTTCTTCTGGGACCTCTATAATTCGAATGTTGGTGTGTTTAATGTTGTCCCAGAGGTCTCTGAGACTGTCCTCAGTTCTTTTCATTCTTTTTTCTTTATTCTGCTCTGCAGTAGTTATTTCCACTGTTTTATCTTCCAGGTCACTTATCCATTCTTCTGCCTCAGTTATTCTGCTATTGATCCCTTCTAGAGTATTTTTAATTTCATTTATTGTGTTGTTCCCTCTTTAGTTCTTCTAGGTCCTTATTAAACGTTTCTTGCATTTTCTCTATTCTATTTCCAAGATTTTGGATCATCTTTACTATCATTATTCTGAATTCTTGTTCAGGTAGATTGCCTATTTCCTCTTCATTTGTTAGGTCTGGCTGGTTTTTATCTTGCTCCTTCACCTGCTGTGTGTTTTTCTGTCTTCCCATTTTGCTTATCTTACTGTGTTTGGGGTCTCCTTTTTGCAGGCTGCAGGTTTGTAGTTCCTGTTGTTTTTGATGTCTGTCCCCAGTGGCTAAGGTTGGTTCAGTGGGCTGTGTAGGTTTCCTGGTGGAGGGGACTAGTGCCTGTGTTCTGGTGGATGAGGCTGGATCTTGTCTTTCTGGTGGCAGGTCCACGTCTGGTGGTGTCTTTTGGGGTGTCTGTGGCCTAATTATGATTTTAGGCAGCCTCTCTGCTAATGGGTGGTGTTGTGTTCCTGTCTTGGTAGTTGTTTGGCATAGGGTGTCCAGCACTGTAGCTTGCTGGTCGTTGAGTGAAGCTGGGTGTTGGTGTTGAGATGGAGATCTCTGGGAGACTTTCGTTGTTTGATATTTCGTGGAACTGGGAGGTCTCTTGTGGACCAGTGTTCTGAAGTTGACTCTCCCACCTCAGAGGCACAGCACTGACTCCTGGCTGCAGCACCAAGAGCCTTTCATCCACACGGCTCAGAATAAAAGGGAGAAAAAGTAGAAAGAAAGAAAGAGGATAAAATAAAGTAAGATAAAATAAAATAAAGTTATTAAAATAATTATTAAGAAAAAAAATTTTTTAAGTAAAAGAAACAAAAAAAACCGGACAGACAGAACCCTAGGACAAATGGTGAAAGCAAAGCTATACAGACAAAATCTCACACAGAAGCATACACATACACACAAAAAGAGGAAAAGGGGAAAAAATAATATATCTTGCTCTCAAAGTCCACCTCCTCAATTTGGGATGATTCGTTGTCTATTCATATATTCCACAGATGCAGGGTATATCAAGTTGATTGTGGAGATTTAATCCGCTGCTCCTGAGGCTGCTGGGAGAGATTTCCCTTTCTCTTTGTTGTTCGCACAGCTCCCGGGGTTCAGCTTTGGATTTGGCCCCGCCTCTGCGGGTAGGTCACCTGAGTGCATCTGTTCTTCGCTCAGACAGGACTGGGTTAGAGGAGCAGCTTATTCGGGGGCTCTGGCTCACTCAGGCCGGGGAGAAAGAGGGGCACGATGCGGGGTGAGCCTGCGGCGGCAGAGGCCAGCGCGACGTTGCACCAGCCTGAGGCGCGCCGTGCATTGTCCCTGGATCACGGGACCCTGGCAGTGGCGGGCTGCACAGACTCCTCGGAAGGGGGGTGTGGATAGTGACCTGTGCTCGCACACAGGCTGCTTGGTGGTGGCAGCAGCGGCCTTAGCGTCTCATGCCCGTCTCTGGGGTCCGTGCTGATAGCCACGGCTCGCGCCCGTCTCTGGAGCTCCTTTAAGCACGCTCTTAATCCCCTCTCCTTGCGCACCAGGAAACAAAGAGGGAAGAAAAAGTCTTCTGCCTCTTCGGCAGCTCCAGACTTTTTCCCGGACTCCCTCCCGGCTAGCCGTGGCGCACTAACCCCTTCAGGCTCTGTTCACGTCTTCAACCCCAGTCCTCTCCCTGGGATCTAAGCTCCGGAGCCCGAGCCTCAACTCCCAGCCCTGCCTGCCCTGGCGGGTGAGCAGACAAGCCTCTCTGGTGAGTGCGGGTAGGCACCGATCCTCTGTGTGGGAATCTCTCCGCTTTGCCCTCCGCACCTCTGTGCCTGCGTTCTCCTCCGCGGCTCCGAAGCTTCCCCCCTCCGCCACCCGCAGTCTCTGCCCGCGAAGGGGCTTCCTAGTGTGTGGAAACCTTTCCTCTTTCACATCTCCCTCCCACTGGTGCAGGTCCCATCCCTAACCTTTTGTCCCTGTTTATTCTTTTTTCTTTTGCCCTACCAAGGTACATGGGGACTTTCTTGCCTTTTGGGAGGTCTGAGGTCTTCTGCCAGCGTTCAGTAGGTGTTCTGTAGGAGTTGTTCCACGTGTAGATGTATTTCTCATGTATCTGTGGGGAGGAAGGTGATCTCCGCGTCTTACTCTTCCACCATCTTCCCCCTCTCCCCCGAAAAGTACTTTAAAATAGCCATATTTATAGAATGGTTCTGTCCACAGAGTTGTTGGCTTCAACAGGCCCTGGTGCGCTCACCAGAGGCACGCTGTGTAGAAGGGCATGGACTCTGGGGTCATACCTTCTGGATTCAAATCCCAGTTTTACTACTTAATAGCTGAGTCACTGAAGGCAAATAATTCAATTTGCTGTGCTTCTGTTTCCTCTTTAACAATGTTATAGTGCCAAGGTGGCCATTAGATTAGTGAAAAGTTATAAAGCTCTTAGAAGAGTGGCTGGTACGTAGTAAAAACTCAATAAACGTTGGCTACTCAATTAGTTTAAAAGCCTTTGCTGCCACCCTTTTGTTAACTCAAGCAATTTCTTCCATTTCTGGTTCAGACTTTTGCATACACAATTGTACAAGTCTACTTGTCTGAAGTTCATTGACAAGTGATGCCCATCCATCATATCCCACTCATTGAGTGGATATCAGAGGCCAGGCCTACACTTATATGGGAAAGGTAATCAAGCAAACTGGAGTTTTCTTTCCCATACTGTGTTAAATAATAGTATTGATTGAACTTATCCATCTGCTATTTCTATTCAGTATTGCCATTACAGAAATCTATGGCAGAGAGACACAATTTAAGTGGGTACTTTGATCTCTTTCAGGGCACTTGGCCTTGTAAAATGATTGAGCAGCAGATGTGTACAGTTTACAACCTGAAATGCGTGTGGTTCATTGAGAAGTAAAATGAAATTTAGGGTCTATTTTTATCTATATAGAACAAATAAAGGCCTGACTTGTTTGTGATTGTAGAAAATCTTAATGCTGCATACATGTTGTCAGTTAAGTCATCCCCTAAGATTTTTAGACAAAAGAGTTTTTCATGTTTTTGTGAAAGTGATATATATTTGCCTTGGAAAATGTGAAGGTTTTCTTAAGATAAGGCTTATAATTAATTACTGGTGAAACTGAAATGATTCTCCTTGAGCCTTAAGAATTATGTGTGCTGTCTTCAATAGCCCTCCCATTAATGCTTCTAACATTGTTAATTTTTTATGTCCTAATCATGTTCAGTTATAGCCTTAACTTTGACTCCAGTGAAATATATCCATACAAAGTATCTTTCTACTTTTGTAAATTGAAGTTCATAGTAGAAAATGATTTCAATTATGCAAGGCTATGCTGATCTTTCTTCTTGAGTATGTTTTGTATATTCTAATGTATCCTATTATACGTCTTTAAAAGTATAGTTTTATTCCAAATTTTTAATTCTTTCATTTTAATTGCCTAGTTCTACCTACTAGTATATTAGTGATATATATGAATATACTTAATTATTTAGTATCCAACTAAAGTCCTTTCGATTAAGGCAAGATTCATTTTATTATTAAAACAATTTCTTTCCATGTTCTGAAAAGGGATTCAAAGTGACTTAAAAGTACATATAAGAGAGAAAGTTATTTTTGTTATTGTTGTTCCTGACTTTTCGCAAAGTAAAGTGAGTGGCAATGGCTAAGTTCCGATCTACAGTCTTACTGTAAATGTAGTGTTATGGTCCAATTGGGTGTATCTCCAGGTTCCATGGTAAAACAGTTCCAAATTCTCAACTAAGCATATTTTTCAAAAATAGTCTGTCTGCAAGATTATATACAAATAACATAAATTGAAAAATACTTCTTCCGTCAGAAATCTAGTCGTTAGACATTAATTAGTATTATGCAAATTTAATTCAGTATAATTCTACACATGAAATTTAGTTTATCAAAAATCCAAAATAGCAAAGTTAAAACCACCAGATCAATAACTAGTGTTTAGCAAGAGTTTATTGTACACATGAAAACAGTTCACAGCTGGGAGCTTCCAAATTCGAAGATGGATATGCTGGTCAGGGAAAAGAATTACAAGATGGTTCATAAAGTGAAAATGAGGAAGTTGTTTATCCTATACAATGATTGGTTAAAGTGGTTATCTTATACTATTTTTAAGCAGATCACTTAGGTTTCTTTTATGATTGTCAGAGGCATTTACCAAAAATATTCTAAGTTAAGTTTCACTTATGTTCATAAAATGAGCTCGATTTAGTCATGCTTACATGGCTTACATGGCTTTGTCTGCTCAGGATATCTCAAGTCCAGTCTCTATTTTATATTTAATTTCAACAAGTTCAATGGAAAATAATTGTATTGTTTCCTGTCACTGAGCAAAACAAATGACTTAATGAATTCTTCACTACTCACCCAGTGATTTTTGGCAATTTCACCGATAGTAGGCAATATAATGGCTGCCCAGAGATGTCTATGTCTAATCTTCAGAACCTGAGACTAAATAAGGCTACAGGGCAAAGAGAAATTAAGGTTGCAGATGGAAATAAGTTTGCTAATCAGCTGATGCTAAATTTAAAAGATTGGCCTGGGTTATCCAGGTGGGCCCAGTGTAATCAAAGGGGCCCCTAATACAGGAAAAAGAGGCAGAAGAGAGTGAGAAATTTGGCAGCCTGAAAAGGGCTACTCCCGCTGTTCCTAGCTTAGCTTTGACGATGGAAGAATTGGGTCATGAGCTAAGGACCGTGGATGGCCTCTAGAATCTAGAAAAGACACATTAAAAGGATTCTCTTCTAGAGCCTCCAGCAGGAATGCCACTCTTCCAACACCCTAATTCTAACCCATTGAGACCCATTTGGACTTTTAACCTCCAGAACTGTAAGATAATACGTTTTTGTTTTAAGCCCCTAAGTTTCTGGTAATCTGTTATAGCAGCAAGAGGTAATAAATATACTACTCAATCCTACATCACCACCATCTTAAGTGTTTGAAGGTAAATTCATTTTATTTTTACCAAAGGAATTCGAACAACTTGGCTTTCTACAGGATTTTACATCCCTGCCTTCGTATCTTTGGTATATTGATCTGGGCCAAATCCAAACCACCAAAAGGTGATATTTCCATCTCGAGTGCTAGTCCCTTGGGCCAAGCAGAACTTGGATTCACAATTCTGAAAATTAGCTACCCCATATTTAAGCAATCCAGTTCAGAAGTAAAAACCTAATTACTTAATTACTCTAGGGAATCTTCAAAATTCAATGTACAGAAGCAGTTACATTTATTTTCAGAAAATACTCTTCCTTTCTAATTTAGTTGCTACAGTTCAGCTACACATAAGTTGATCAACATAAGTTGTACACATGTGTACACAGCTACACATAAGTTGATCAACATAAGTTGATATCATATTTTATTAAAATACACCTAAAATGTATTTTAACATAAAGATCACAATTAATAGGAAATTCCATAACTTACTTGTACTAAAATTAAATGGTCGTTCACTTTGGGATTTTGTGAAATCTGAGAGCATATTTATTTTTCTCTTAGGTATAAATTTCCAAATACACTTTTAGTTATTACGGGTACAGCACTATCTTAATTCATTAGACCCATGGTGAAAATGTGTGACTTTGCCCTAAAGCCTGTGTATTTTCATTTGTACAGTACTGCATGTTTTACAAAACAGGCCTTTTTTTTTAAGCCATGGATTTATGTCTAGGTGGGTAAAGTTTGTTTTCATGTTCCACTAACTATAGAAAATATTCCTATTAAAAAGAGAGAGAGCACTAAATTCATACCAAAATTTAAAGTTATAAATGTAAAATTATCATTATCTCGTGTTTTTAAGTTGCAAATCACTCAAAACACATTCCACTGCATGAACTATGCTGGGTTACAAAAGGGCAATAATCAATAAGTTAGCTCATTATCTGTAATATCTCTAATTACCCCTATGCTAGCACTGACACTATGGTTTAACCAATGCATATTAAGAAAATTTGCTAACAGGATCTTGTTATCCTAATTTTTGCTGTGGAGTTTTATTAGAAAATCATGTTACTCATCTGAACTGCCACAACAACAGCATTATTCCTAGGGTACTTTTTTTTTTTCATATCAAGGTTAATTTAAAGTGATTTGCATAAGTACTACAGATGTTGCTATGGGGATAAGAACAGCATATCTTCCGTGATGGACATCATATGATTGCTGTTACAGTCCTGGTAAGATTGGATTATTTATTTTAATGTCATGCAAAGCAAGTCACATGATAGAGATCAGTATCTTTTTAATAGCATTTCATATTCCTAAATCAATCACCTTTTCACTTCTTCAGAATCCTGTGTATATAAAAATCACTACTTTATTTTTGACCTAAGTAAATTTATCATGTTGTGTTTGGATGTTCAGAATATTTCTTTTAATTGGTATTGATTCTTCCATCTCCCAGGAGAAGAGAAACAGTAGTTAAAAGGATAGTGGTTATTCACATTCAATTCATTCAACAAACATTCATTGAGAGCTTAGTATGGGTCTGGCATTCTCTGTATGCTGACAACAAAATGAAATTTTGCAGTCAATATTTATTCTGGGGTGTTTTTCTAATTGAATCTGGACAGACATCGTGTTCAGTCCCGTAAATAAATAAAATCTGATAGAGGACTAAGAGGCAGAGTTTAGGAGTTGGTATACAGAAGCAGATTTTACCCTGGCTTTAAGACTTGCGAAGAGCAGAAGACCACTGAAGAACAGAGGTAACAAAGGAGAATCTCAGATATCTATCAGTGGGAGTGGTAAAGAATGGGCATTTCTAAAGAAGAGAATGAGAGATACATGTTGAAATATTGAGAAATAAATACAGAAAGAAATATTCCATCTTCCTTCATTTTTCTTGCTGGGAACTGGAGGGAGGTTTTTGTAAAGCTGAGTGAAAAAGTTAAGGAGAAAGTAATAAAGTTGCAGAATATGGTGGGAGAGGTAATAGTTATTTCTCACCATAGCCCAATTTTGGTGCCTGTGTATACTGAAAAATTAGAAACGGAGAGGTGGGGAGGACACCCCCCAATGACAGAAGAAAGATGAGGAAAATGTTCAAATAAGCCCATTCAACTGCCAGAAGATATTACCATGGAAGCAGTGCCCACTCCCTAAGGAATAGAGCGTAGATTATCGGGACAAATCCACAGTTTGTGGGATTCTCAATTTTCTAATGCATAAAAAGACTGTGGTACAAGATATAAGATGGTATATAATTATCAAGGTAGTAATAGAGCAACACAAGAGTGATTTTTTTTTAATTTTCTAAAAGAGTTTTACAGATGTCTATGACACTCTTGGTCACTTACATATCAAAATATTTCTTATAAAATTTTATAGTTTTCAATCTATTTTATTTAGGGTTGGGGTGCAAGAGGAATACTAAAAAAATAAGAACTCAGTACTTAAAATGAGATAATAATGCCAAATTATTATTAAATGCCATTTTTCATTGTAAGTTTAAAAAAATTTTCATGAAACGCAAATTTGCTCTAACTCTTAAATTTCATGGGCAAATGTACTAAGTTTTTGAAGCTTTTCTCCCAATGTCTTTAATCAGGATGCCCATAATTTCCTCTAACCTTGGTCCCAAAGAACAGATCACAGTAGCTATGGTATAAAATTTTAACTGCCTCTAGACATAATTATTAGAAAAGCGCTGCAATCCCATAACCTCTACGGAGATTGTTTTTTCCTGAGACAATGCCCAGTGTAACAGAAGGAAAGAAGCCAACAACTCTTCTCTGAAAAGACTCAATTTTTTCCTAGAATTTTTAAATTAAATTACTTAGTGATTATAATCAAGTTGATATTTCAATGTAACAAGTAGAACAGGAAATATCCTTATACCTCAGACTATTCCATCAGTATACACTTTCCTCTAGCTTATCCTGTTTCCTTTGCATCAGCCTTGATAAGTGGCCATCAGTAATTCACTGAAGCATCTTTAGTGATAATGCATTCACTTCGTCCAGCAGCAGCCTATTTCATTTTCAAAGGCATTCATTTAATAGGAAATTCTTCCTTAGGTTCAATTGACATTTGGCCTCTTAAAATTCCCCCCTATTAGTTCTACTCTATCTGTCTATCTGGCAGTTATCAAATATTTGAAAATACCCACCAAGTCCCACTATCACTTCAAGCTCCAAATGCGTAAAAGCAAATTCTTACTCTATAGATGTTTCTCTCTTCCTTCTTCGTTTCTAGAGTTTTAGAATGTTCCCTGCCATCAAGCAGCTGACACTCTAACTGGACTTTTTAAATGTTGAATATAAATAAGATAATCAATATACGGCTATAATTGTAAAGTTCATGCTGTAGCCTCCCTGGATTGTTTTGTTGTTGCTTTTCATTGTATTTTAGTTTTAATCTGTTTGTATCTCACAATGGGTCTTCACCATAGGAGCTGGTAAAGGTTTATCATCTGTCTCCTTTACAAAAGGAACATTGTAATGTCTCTTCAAATACTAGTTCCCTCTCATATGTCACATGTTTAATGCATACAGCTTTTCAAGAATTCATCCATAGACTACAGGAGGAAAAAAGCTTAAAATATAAGAAATAACATATTTTTGTGCTAAGATCTCCTAAATATTTCCAGCTGGAATGTAGTGAATAATTGATAAAGAACAGTCAGGTTTGAAGTGTATTAGCTAGAATAATTCACTAGGTAACAACACTTATTCTGACCCTTAAACTGGTATTACTATACACATAGAATGATTTGTGTAGGGGGTAATCAGCTTAAAGGAAGTAGCCAAGGACTGCTGGGGTGCCAAGTTTCAGCTTCAGCTTTCTTTTTCATGTATTTAATGCACTACTAATTATTGAACAACTCATTTCTGCTTCATGCTATGATAGAGAGTCAAAAAACAGTAAGCCTCTCACAGACTTAGCAGTCTCTTGAGAGTGGGAGGAAGAAGCCCAGTTGAGCAAGCAATTATAATGCAGTATGATAACTATCATATTAATAAACTCTATTGTGAACCCATATGGGATATATGACCCATATTTGAGTGAATCCCAGAGGAGCTGATATCCCAATCTAACCCGAAGGATGGAATGAAGAGTGGATTTTTCAAGGCACTAAAAGTAGTTCCATGGGGTTCTATATGGTTAGCTCTATTACTAAGAGTCTTCGTAATGGAAATACTAGAGATTAGTTTCGAAACAAATCATGTCACATCTTATAAGATGTATTAAGTAACTTTGGACTTTAAGAGTGGTAGGCAGTCATTGAAGGATGTTAGTAAGACTTAATTCTGAATATCTTGAGCAGCAGGTGTGGTGAATGGTCAGATAAGCAAGTGGTAGAGTGGAGAGCTGATGGGTTCAGTAGGGAAGATTGGATGTGAAAATGTCCAAGACATAAGTATAACTCAAGGTTTTGAGAGAGAACTTGGATAATGATATAAATTTGAGTCTTCATCTTATAAATATAAATGAAGAACGAACGAGTGTCTCCAATCTTTCAGGAATTGTAATTAGACTGAGAAAAGAATCAAAAACAGAGCATTAGGGAGCAGCAAGATTTAATGAATGGGTACCAAATAGAGAAGCCAGGATGTCAGGAGAAAATCCAACAATATGGACTGGAAGATGGAAGTCAAGGACAGGTGACTGTCAAGGAGAGAGTAGACCATAGTGTCACATGCTACTTATATTTTAATAAGAGTGTAAAAGGGACCAATGAAGTTAATCACAAGAAGATCATTGTGAACTTGAAGTTTCAGTAGCGTGTTAGGGTCAGAAGCAAGATATCTCTGAGTAAAGAAAAGAGACACTGGATTTTAAACTCTATTAATTAGCTATTTGACATTGGCCAGGAGTGTGAAAAACTTAAGTCTATTACCCTTATGTGAAATAATGTTAAAGTTATTCAACTCTCGTTTAGAATTATGAGACATTCAAAATTATCAGAATAAATCTGTGACCTTCAGTGAATTAGTCTGTAGGTTTCTTTCCTTAAGAACTTTCTGCCTCCGTGTAAATGTGAGGGCATTTATAGTGTTTATAATGATAGATTAGATGGAGGTGGTTGTATTGAATCTTACTGAACTTTTTTAATGCCTTAAAATTTGTTTTTTTCTATTCATCTAAACAATGAACTTCTATATCAGACTGGCAGGTAGTAAATGTTTGATAAGCCCATTATCATCATGGGTGTGGGAAGCAGGCACTGGAGTACAATGGAGCAGTTAGACCTTCCTGGTGCAAGAACTTGGGCATATTTGGCAAAGTTTGAAATATGCATATCAGGAGACCCAGAAATTTTACTACAAGGAATTTAACTTCTAGAAAAACATGGACACACATTTTACTTTGGCATGATTTGTAATTGCACACAAAAATGAAATTAGCCTGGATATCTATTCAGAGGGTTGAGCTAAACAATTACTGGTAGAGCTATGCAATGAAATATAACTTGTTTAAAAGAATGAGATAAATCTGTAGACCTATTATGGAGGAATGTTTGAGAGAAAGGAGTGTTTTTGAGAAAAGGTAAAGAGCATGAGTAGCTTTTTTTCCACTTAAAAAATATATATGCCTATATATCAGCAAGTGTCAGGAAGAAAACCCTTAATCATAGCTATTTCCAGGAGTAGTTATGAGGATATGAGTTACTGTGGGAGCTTTTAATTTTCTTTGGGGGCTTTTTATGCTTGTTTGTACTTTTTTTAAACGTGAGTATGTATTATTTTTGCAACAACAAAGATAAAAGCAAAAGGTAAGTGTCTCACCGCATATGCTTTTTTTTTTTTTTTTGTGGTACGTGAGCCTCTCACTATTGTGGCCTCTCTCTCACTGTTGTGGTCTCTCCCGTTGCGGAGCACAGGCTCCGGACGCGCAGGCTCAGTGGCCATGGCTCAGGGGCCCAGCCGCTCCACGGCATATGGGATCTTCGAGGACTGGGGCAAGAACCCGTGTCCCCTGCATCAGCAGGCGGACTCTCAACCACTGCGCCACCAGGGAAGCCCACCGTGTATGCTTTTATTGAAACACTATAATAATCTCTCCCAGTCTCCGGCTCCCTGTGTCCCACTTTGCTGCCCTATATTGCAGTTGTGTGTCTAAATGCAAACAGCACTGTGTAAACTGCTTAAAGGCCGCCTCCTTATCTTCCTCTGTTTTACAGTGTGCCCCACTTTCTTTAAGCTCCCTCACCCAGTATTCACCTGAACTAAGACTGACAACTGTGTAGAGCAACTTCTTTTCTATAATGATAGGCTTTGAGTATTTCATTGATTTAATTTTATTTTAAAACGAGCAGGGCCTTGATCTTACCCACATGTTAATACCAAAAAGCACACTTCTAAGTGTCTGCTCTGAATGGTTTAGCTGCTCCTTTGAGTTAGAATTCTACAGTGGGGAATCAGGATGAAATCGCATTATTGAAGAAGGCATGTGTCTGGCAAGTTCCCAAGGTGTGAGTATTTATGGCATGATGAGCTGTGAATTTGTTGTTGATTTACACACACAACAGGCAGGTCGTTCAAATCTAATTTTGTAGCCAGCAACAATGAACTATTTTTAAAAGTGTAAAATGTTTGTTTTATAGAAAATCTTTACTCAAAATGAACAATAAATAAATCAAGGTCAGTACGATTAAAGTTTCTATGAAGTGGAGTAAAGTCAATTGACATGATATGAAATGCGTAGTCTTTTCTAGGAGCTATGCAAACAATTTGTAGGATAGAATGACAGACGCTTACAACCTTTACAGAGCACTTTTTAATAATGATATATCAAGGAATCATATGAGCTTTCTAAAATAAGAACATGGAGAGGAACCCATGTTCTTAACATGCCTCACTGACCAAGAAGAAGGAGAGGAAGGAAGGAAGGAAGGAAGGAAGGAAGGAAGGAAGGAAGGAAGGAAGGAAAGAAGGATCCCTCTCATCTCTGGTTGTAAATGACCAGAACATAGTGTATGAAA
Organism: Delphinus delphis; assembly: GCF_949987515.2. Taxonomy (NCBI): domain Eukaryota; kingdom Metazoa; phylum Chordata; class Mammalia; order Artiodactyla; family Delphinidae; genus Delphinus; species Delphinus delphis. The sequence goes on from NC_082686.1 coordinate 29,939,475, forward strand.
TATGTTTGATGTCAATTGGAATAAAACTTCAAGTGATTTGTGGAAGGTTAACATAAAAATCTTAAAATTCATTAAGATGGCTCAGTAAATTTCTCATTACTTAAATTAAAAAGTGGAGTTTATATTGACTATTTTTTTGTACCAAAGATGCTATTAATGTTTTTAAAGTAATTACCATATCAGTTTGATGAAGGTAGCCAGTAATTTCTTAAGTGTTTCTCAAAGAAAAGGGTAGTTTAATACCCTAAGACGCTAGTATCTCCTATTAGAAATCCTCACCACTCTACTTAGTAGCACGTTTCCAAGCTCTGTGTACTGAAGAAGAAATTCATCTTTCATTTGCTTTCCCCCTTGGGCATGAAAAAAATGGGAGGGCACATCAGTATGTAACCTTGTAACTCTTAACCTTCAGAAAGGAAAGAAGGTTATGTATTTGTACTCCATCAGAGTATTAAAAAAAATAAAACTAGTACATTGCTCTGTATTATAAAAAAAAGGAGATGGGGTTGTTCTTGTTGATTTTAAAGGGAAGAAAGTCAAAACATACATATGTGATTCAGTATACTAGCATACTAGAGTCAGTGACTATATCTCTATTTTGACAATACAAAAGCATATTATAAGCTGTCAGTAAATAAAATTGGTCGTGTTTGATTTCAGGCTTAGTTATTTAATTAAGCATTTCTAATTGACTGGATTTTTGTGCATGTGAACATAGTTACTTCCATGACTAGTATTACGATCCCATGTGCCTAAAATATTGGTTCATTTTTTTCAAAAGCTTTAGTTATCTCAAAAGAAAATAATGCAAACAGTTGCTTTGGTATGTGAAGAATACGGATGTATGTTATAGATCTATATTGTAATCACATTATTTTATTGTTATTATATATAATTCTTATTTTCCTCTAGTACATCATGAATAGGTAAATAAAATAAATTGTACAACAACTTAACCTAACCCCCCATCATCCTTCCCAGTAGAAACCTTTTTTTCACCTTTTCTATTTTTGTTCTTCTCATAGTCATCTCTATAATTCTAAACAATATGTTATGCTTTTATTACTCTGTTATCTTTAGACTTTTTTATTTCATGTATTAAAAGATGAGCATTTAGCTTATTTACACTTCCATATCCTACCCAGTTTTACATAGTTATGTTAATATGTTAATATTTTTAATCCTTCCACTGAGTATTATTAGCTCTAAATAATACAACAAAGACCCTACATTTTTGTCTCCTCAATTTTTAACCATGTATCTGAAACCACACAATATGTAGGATGACACTATTAGCATCCTATCATTCCATCTATCTCACAGTCTCTTCTCCCAAACTTTCCCAACTTCTGTAGTATACTCATTTTTTATATTGTCAAGGTTGATAATACCACATAGTCTATAGTAGCCATAATTAAGCTTGGGGTTTGAATCTAAATACTGGAATCTATCCAAATGCCTCTAGAGAATTACAGCCATTTAAATATTGCCTCTGCAGAGCCAATTAAATGTACTAAGATTTTGCTTTATTCTCTATGTTCTTAGTATCATGATCCCTGTACCACTCAAAGGATCCTGACATAAAGGTCAAATGGATTCTTTCTCTTATATACCATTAGTTGTTTAAATCATACCTCAATCAGTTTAGCTCCTACCTGGAATGGGATTTTTCTGGGAGGCTTTTGATTTTTAAGTTTGTAATGAGTACCATTTTCCTTACTTTAAGAAAAAAACATACTCCCCTTTTGTTTCTAAGCTGATACCTTCCAATTGAAACTAATACATGGAATCCCTTTGATTCTATTCTTGGAGCTTGACTTCTAATTTGAACTGATAGTACTCTAGACTTACTGTTCAGTGCGCCTTCTGTCATCTGGAAGTTTCTTTTTAAAGAATTCCTGTTTTAGTTCTATCATGTATGACACCCTCTGCCTTCTTTGTTCTTCATTTTAAGCTTTATTTTGGTGGATATTTTTTAATCTGCCAGTTTACTTTGATTAATTACAGTGATTGAGCGTCAAAGCTTCGAAATAGTTGGCACACTGATAAAGGAGAGGTAGCCACTATTCTGATTAATTTCTGTCAAGTTGATAACAATTGCCATAAAAGCACCAAAAATGTGAAGAAACGTGTCCTCTTTTGCTGTTTAAGATAATATATTCAAGATAAACCCAGCTAAGAAGATCAGCTCTCTCTGTTGTGATCGTTGCATTTTCTGGAATTCACATTCCCCTGTGAACTGGAAATGATAAATTGTTAATAGCTTCCCTAGGGTTTTACTTCTCTTCTGACACTTCTGTGATTTCATCATAGTATAAGAATAAAGAAATATAATTTATTACAAGAAGCATGAAAATATTCAAGTACTATTCAGGGAGTTTCAAAATTACTTAAGTTAGAAGAAAAAACATTATGCTTCTGTTGTGAGGAAGAAAATGTCATAACAAAGTTATAAGCTCTTCAAGCTATGGCAGTACCAATTTTGAAATATTTTATGTTATAATAGCACACTGAACCATTAGGATAATGATGCCTCCTCTTTAAAAATAATTTCTTGGGCTTCCCTGGTGGCGCAGTGGTTGAGAGTCCGCCTGCCGATGCAGGGGACACGGGTTCGTGCCCCGGTCGGGGAAAATCCCACATGCCGCGGAGCGGCTGGGCCCGTGAGCCATGGCCGCTGAGCCTGCGCGTCCGGAGCCTGTGCTCCGCAACGGGAGAGGCCACAACAGTGAGAGGCCCGCGTACTGCAAAAAAATAATAATAATTTCTTACAAGTACCATGAGCCTTTTTCCCTCTTCTAAATACATTTTATACAAAATAAAGTTATATTTATAGTTTTGAATTTACACTTTGATTCTCCTCCAAGAAACTGCTTTCTAAAAATGTGTTAAAGAATGGATTGCATCTCTTCCACCCATATTAAGGTTGATGCTACCAAGTTTCTTCACTTTGAACAAGCAAGACCTGCAGGATGACAGTAAGATACTTTGAAAATATTGAACAGTCATGAGTATTGCAAAGACATAGCCAGAGTGATTAATAGAAAATCAAAATTTGTTTGGAAGAAACAAATGTAACTTCTTAGAACACCCCTGTCAAGGATGTCAAGATTATGCTTAAACACTTAGAGAGATGAATTCAGTTCAGCAAACTATCATGGTACTAAGTATCTTTGATATCCCAGATTTGGAACTCTTGCAAAGGTATAAAATGCACAAAGCAAGGCCCCTGTTCTTAAAGACTGAAAATCCAGGGTAGCATCCTCAATCCTTAGTTTTAAGCACAGAAAACAATTAGGTAATACTTATACATAGGGCATTGCCATGGATTTGCAGGGGGTTTTTTTGTTTGTTTGTTTGTTTTTTTGTTTTGTTTTGTTTTTGCGGTACGCAGGCCTCTCACTGTTGTGGCCTCTCCCGTTGCGGAGCACAGGCTCCGGACGTGCAGGCTCAGGGGCCATGGCTCACGGGCCTAGCCGCTCCACGGCATGTGGGATCTATCCCAGACCGGGGCACGAACCTGTGTCCCCTGCATCGGCAGGCGGACTCTCAACCACTGCACCACCAGGGAAGCCCGACATTGGCAGTTTTAAACCCTCCCCTCTTCCCACCTATCAATGCAACGCACAGATTATAAAGCCACCAGAAATATTTGATTTTGCTGCATGATGTGTACATTTTTATATGTCAATGAGTGATAGTCACATGGTGATTAGAGGTAATTATGCATCTTTAAATTTCTCCCCCTTTTATTTACACATCATTTACAAACTTTTAAAAATTAATAACCGTTTGATTGTTAGAGTGCTTATTTCATGTTCTGGTCTCCCCAACTATAGCCAAAAGTTTTAAGTGTAGGATGAACAGTATAATCATAGGCTGTAATAACTCCTGCTGTTCTAGGTTCACTGATACAGGGAACTAGTGCATCTGCAGTACCTGAGATTTCCCTTCTATAAAATGTAAACCAGTAGAACGGGTGATAGAATATGGATAAACTACTATGAATTTATTATCTACATTGATCTGACTTTTTATACAGTAATTTTAATATAATTTTTAAACTTTATTGTGTCTTGATTCTATTGCCATGACATAAATCCTTCCCCAACTGCTCTCCAGATTTTTACTCAAGATCTCACTTGAATTTGCCTCTAATTACTGTTTATTTCAATTTCTTGTTGTAGTACTAGTACCATGAGGGGTGCTCTCCTTGTAAGAGCACCTGGGAATTGGACTGTGTACAGTTATTCAGTTCCCTAAGTCTACATTTTTAATTCCTTAGAAGGAATGCAATGCAGTCATTAGGCTGGATTGCTTTCTCTCCTTTGTCTTTTTGTCTTCTCTATAAGAGTTATAAAATCTCTTCTGAATTTACTTATTTGGTTTTTCTTAACTTTCTCCAAGCTAAAATGGATATTATTCCCTCTTCTAATACAAGACACTCCGTTCTCAATTTCCCACGTGATCAATATTGTCCATGCAATACATGTATACGACTTGATTGTAATGCACAAATGTTTTGCAACACATGATCTGAATTACTTTCGGACACAAGATAGTTTATTTTCAGTAAGTAAAAGTTGTCAAAATATTCCTTCTATTGAACCCAAATCTATCTGCCCTTAATACTTTGCATTAGTGCCAGTCCTGATATCTCAGGTGATACACATTTACATGATTAGCCTCCAGCTGTAATTTGAAAAAAGCTATCATGGCTTCTCTTAATTACACTCCTTAATGCCACAAAACACAAAAGAACCCAAACAGGCAAAACAATCTTGAGAAAGAAGAATGGAACTGGAGGATTCAAGCTCCCTGACTTCAGCTTATACTACAAAGCTATAGTCATCAAAACAGTATGGTACTTGCACAAAAACACACATATAGGTCAATGGAAAAGGACAGAGAGCCCAGAAATAAACCCAAGCACTTATGGTCAATTAATCTACAACAAAGGAGGCAAGAATATACAATGGAGAAAAGACAGTCTTTTCAATAAGTGGTGCTGGGAAACTGGACAGCTACAGGTAAAAGAATGAAATTAAAACATCCTCTAACACCATATACAAAGATAAACTCAAAACGGATTAAATACCTAAACCTAAGACCAGATACTCTAAAACTCCTGTAGGAAAACATAGATAGAACACTCTTTGACATAAATCACAATAATATTTTTTTGGATCCGTCTCCAAGAGTAATGGAAACAAAAGAAAAAATAAACAAGTGGGACCTAATTAAACTTATAAGCTTTTGAACAGCAAAGGAAACCAGAAAGAAAATGAAAAGACAGCCTACTGAATGGGAGAAAATATTTGCAAGTGATGTGACTGACGAGGGATTAATTTCCAAAATATACAAACAGCTTATACAGCTCAATATCAAAAAACAAACAACCCAATAAAAAAATGGGCAGAAGACCTAAATAGACATTTCTTCAAACAAGACATACAGATGGCCAACAGGCACATGAATAGATGCTCAACATTGTTAATTATTAGAGAAATGCAAATCAAAACTACAATGAGCTGTCACAGTCAGAATGGCTATCATCAAAAAGTCTACAAATAATAAATGCTGGAGAGGGCCTGGAGAAAAGGGAACCCTCCTACACTGTTGGTGGGAATGTAAATTGGTGCAGCCACTATGGAAAACAGTATGGAGCTTCCTTAAAAAAACTAAAAATAGAGTTACCATATGATCCATCATTCTCACTCCTGAGCATATATCCAGAAAAGATGAAAACTAATTCGAAAAGACACATGCACCCCAATGTTCATAGCAGCACTATTTATAATAGCCAAGACATGGAAACAACCTAAATGTCCATTGACAGATGAATGGATAAGGAAAAAGTGATGTGTGTGTGTGTGTGTGTGTGTGTGTGTGTGTGTGTGTGTATAGATAGATAGATAGATACAACTCAACCATAAAAAAGAATGAAATAATGCTATTTGCAGCAACCTGGATGGACCTAGAGATTATCATATTAAGTGAAGTAAGTCAGACAGAAAAAGACAAATATCATATGATATCACTTATATGTGTAATCTAAAAAATATGATACAAAGGAACTTACTTACAAAACAGAAATAGACTCAAAGACATAGAAAACAAACTTATGGTTACCAAAGGGGAAGGGGGGTATAAATTAGTTCAGGATTAACAGTTATACACTACTATAAATAAAATAGGAAAACAACAAGGACCTACTGTATAGCACAGGGAACTATATTCAATATCTTGTAATAACCTATAATGGAAAAGAATCTGAAAAAGAATAGGTATATATGTATAACTGAATTGCTTTGCTGTACATCTGAAACACTATAAATCAACTATGCTTCAATAAAAAAGAAATAGTCTAAAAATGCAGATATTTTCCTTTAAATTGTTACTACCTCAAGCTTATAACTTTTAGAAAATATCTACAATGGAATATTACTCAGCCATAAAAAGAAACAAAATTGAGTTATTTGTAGTGAGGTGGATGGACCTAGAGTCTGTCATACAGAGTGAAGTAAGTCAAAAAGAGAAAAACAAATACTGTATGCTAACACATATATATGGAATCTAAAACAAAAAAGAAAAAAAATGGTTCTGAAGAACCTAAAGGCAGGACATGAATAAAGACACAGACGTAGAGGATGGACTTGAGGACGCGGGGAGGGGGAAGGGTAAGCCGGGACGAAGTGAGATAGTGGCATGGACATATATACACTACCAAATGTAAAATAGATAGCTAGTGGGAAGCAGCCGCATAGCACAGGGAGATCAGCTCGGTGCTTTCGGACCACCTAGAGGGGTGGGATAGGGAGGGTGGGAGGGAGATGCAAGAGGGAGGAGATATGGCAATATACGTATATGTATAGCTGATTCACTTTGTTATACAGCAGAAACTAACACACCATTGTAAAGCAATTATACTCCAATAAAGATGTTTTAAAAACTGGAAAAAAAATCACCTATCAACAAACATTAAGCAAATATCTTTCCTTTCTGCCTTAATAGGATCAACCTGAACTGAAATGCTGCTGCTTTAATATCACAGCGATACATAACTGGTCATTGTTAAGTATCTATTAAATGCAAACCTAGGAATATTAAAAATATGAGATATAATATCTGATTAGTTGGTCCAAAGGCATGTAAAGATACCACAAGGAAGTATGTGCATGCCACGTGGTAGAAACAGGAGGCGCTTCAGCTCAGAGGGTAAAATTATTCTGATGTGGCTGAGATAGGACAAGAATTCAGAAAGTAAACGAGAATGTGATTTAGTTCCAAAATGTCCTGCCTCCTCTTTAACTCATTATCATTAGATACAGTCCACTCTTATCCAAAGAGGCAAATGTTCTTACACCTCCTCACACAAAACCTTGTAATTTTCCTCCATGCTATTCATATTCATTCACTGGAGAAACTTCATCTTTCAATCCTCACTTCCCTCTACTTTACCAGATCTTCTCCATAACTTAGGATCACACACATCCCTTTTGGGAAACTTCTTAGAGTTCTGCTGGCATCTTCCTCTCATATATCTCAGTGACAGTAACATCTATGCTTGTCATTTAAATCTATTAGAGTGTAGGTCTCTTGAGACTTAATGACATGCTTTATTTATCCCGAGCCCAGTATCTTACTGACCATCTGGGACATCAGGTCACAAAGCAAAGGCTGACAGGTCATATCATAGTGGAGGCAGAGAGACCACATTTTCAATCCTAGATTCACATTCGCATTTGGCTTTCGCTTGGTTGAGATATTTGACTTATCTGAGGCTTAGTTTCTCCATCCATAAAATGAGCATAATTCTATCTCCAATGTAGGAGTCTTAGTGAAGTTGAAAATAGTACTTCCTATAATTCCAGGCCTCTAGCAGATACTCAGTAATTGATAGCCATGGATATTATGATCAGAATGAATAACTGCACTCCCTGATGGTAGTCATAAATATTTTAGGATTGCTTTGTGTCTCACACTTCCTGCTGATGTATCTTGTAAGGCACACAGACTGTATCTTTTGTGTTCTCATCGTGTCTGTTACTGAGATCAACACAGTGTAGACCATCTCCCTGGTCAGATCCCTTTTTTAATCTCAGCTACCCCTTTCCATTCAACTGTTATTCTACTCTTACAGAACAATTGGAGAATGAGAGTTACCATCCTCAATTTAATTAAGCAGATTTCTTTTGTCCAGTGGACTAGACTTTCCACTATCCTTGTTGTCCAGCATATCATACCTGAAATGACATTTGCCATATGTTCCTTTATGCTTTTTACTAAGGATAAGGTTTTTGACTAAAATGTTGTCTTCTAATTTTACCTATATTCTATGTCTGTGATGAAACACTTATTTTCAACAAAAATCTTCAATTTGATGAATGTATATTATTAGTGGAGGACTTAACTAGCACTGTGGGTAGCATTCATTTCTATTTTCTCTTTCTTTATGCCTCTCTCCCCTCAACTATTCTTCTACTTTCCTGTTCAGACTCTAATCAGTGGTTTCTTGGGTAGGTGATTATAAGTGAAGGAGTAAGGAAAAACTTGACATGATCTCCAAAAGTTTGCCTACTCTTACTCTATCTAAAGGATCTTTTATGAAGCTGTGCTGAATATTTTGGAAAATTTGGAGGAGATGCAATCGCTTAGCCAATTAATAGTCATTTCTTTATTAGAAAACAGAGAATTTAAGCCCTGTCATCAGACATTCTGCCCATCACTTCCGTTATGAGGGAGATTTTTCTCACTAATTTTAGTAATAGCGCTGCTGAATACATTAATGGATTTTATGGGGGCAGTAACAGTGACAATTTTGAGAGCACTAACCTGCCATACCTTTTCCATGTTAAGTAACTCAAAACATCTGTTTGCTGTTTGTTCAGAACTTTTAAAATGCATCTGCCAGTTTTTTCATAAGGACCAAGTTGGGCTTTTAAAGATTATTATTATTCTTGTCCATTCCTGAAAAAATGCTTGTTGAATGTTAACTGTATTACTGTTGGGCTAGTTTTGATCTGGGAATTCAAACTGATTATTTCCCCATATCCTTGTTACTTGCTTCTTAGTTGTCAATTGTTTATCAGATGTTGATGGTATAAAAAGTTTGTGATGTGCCTGGAATCAATTACCTTAAGACTCATATGTTGACTGTAGATCAACTTAAACTTTTGAACACAGTTTAGGTATTCCTAAGAGACAGTATTATCAATTTCTCCACGTGACATAATATATGTTATCATAACAAGAAAGTAAATACTCAGTGTCTACACTATTAATTGCTCTACTTAAGCAATGTTTTTTAAACTTAAGTATACCTCAATAAAAATATACATAGAGATTTTTAAATCCAGGTTATTAAAGAACAGTTACCTGTTTTTCAAAGGTTTTAGAATGTAAATATGATCCAAAAGTATGCTATCATCTGAAAATTATGATATCCTTATGTTTACAAATTCTCACATTTTAAACATAGAAAAATCTGTTTTATTTTGTATTCTTAAAGTATCGTAAATGCTTTGAACTGAAGACAAATCATATGTATTAATAAATGAAGACTATCTTATTTGCCATGGGCAGTTGGGCTCCATTTATGCATATCTGATGGCAGTAATTCACCACCCCTCTCTTAGCCCATAATGACCCTGTGGTAACATGGAATAATTTTAACAAGGAAAACAAGCACAGGTCTATCAAAAGAAGGTTGCCCTCACATTTTTATTCAAATTGTGTTTATATGGCCCACATGTCAGTCAGTTAGAGAGCAAGAAGTTAATGGTTTGGATTTTGAATGCATGTTAATCTTTTCAGGCTCTGTGATGCCATGACCTTTCTGAGGGTACCAAAATGGAACCTTTCTGACCTGGAGCTATTAACTCATCTCCCAAGCACACAGAGGTGGGAACATACCAGATTTAGGTTTCATAGTTCACATTTCTCTAGCAAGAGTTGTCATTTTTACTATAAGCCTAAGTAGACCAAATCAACAATAAATTATAGAACACTGAAAAAATACAGAAAATTGATCACCTCTCTATCTTCACAACACAAAAGTATCTATTTAACAGATCACTTTTTCTCACATGTTATTTTAAAATAATGCAATATTGGCAGTGTGGTACTTTGTCTTTTACTCAGAAACTTAATATTTGCCTTACAACTTCTCTTATGTTTACATAGTAAAATGGGTCGCATATATAGGGTGATCATATACTTTATTGTCTGAGTTGGGGGATTTTGAGAATGAAAGGCAAGATGAGCTGCAAAAAACTAAGTCAGGACCATGGGGTAAATCATTATCATCCCAAATAAGCTGAGACACTTACTGACCCTGACATTCAGCCATCTGAAGCCAAAATGGACTTGAAATTACCCAAATGGAGGAAGGTGGATGCAGAGATGCTACACTACTACTTATTCATCCTCTTTGCTCTAACGAGATTGCATTGCCTTAAGCTGTCTGGGAGCGGTGCAGAGAAAAATTTCACATTGATTTCTGATATATTATTGCATGTTAAATTCATGTAATCTGATATATTTATGAAATAAATTGCTTTTCCATTTTTGTGGATCATAACTTAACCTTAATAGAAATAGTGTATTGATATGTGAAAATGTTTCATACTAACTCAAAGCTAAGATATGTCTGTGTGCACCCATTGGTATATAATAGCCATAGAATCCTGAAAATTTTCATTAACATTTATCCACAGCATAGATAGTAGCTCTAAAATTCTATGATTCTTGGATTCCAGTTTTATGACATCAAGTTTAATAAAAGTATCTATATACTTACCTGCAACATAACTACAGCACAGACTTTTCCCATTTCTCCCCCTTCCGGAGTTTACACACATCAGAAAATTTGTGGATTTGCACTTAAAATTTTCATGTATTGGAAGTTGAAAGGTCCCACCTCCTAATACCGTTACATTGGGGGTTGAGATCTCAACATATGAATTTGGAGTGGGGGAATGCGAGCATTCAGTTCATAACTTGCTCTTGATGAAAAAAAGGAAACTGTTGTTTTTGTTTGTTTCTGGTAAGTGAATAATGAAAGGTGTCTTTTGTCTGACTACATAGTGTTGATTCATATTTAGGTACCCGCTATGGTCTCACCAGATTGGTAGCCAAATATAGTGGAGAAGGAACGTTACCTCTAATCTCAGATCATTCAGAAAAATGAATGGCTACATCCACTTCCATAGTAGACACGTGACTATTGTCCTGTATCTCTCACCTGCTCCTCTGTCATTACCAACTGAATGAGAAAGTTTGATTGCCCTCTACACTGATCACTGGGTTCTCTGTCACTGTGAGCACATGCTTAGGGAGAAATCAAAGTTTCTTCTCAAGAATATAGATTCCTTTGTCTACCAAGTTTCTGCTGAAATACAGAAATGGAAATAAATTGCTTGTGGGGAGAGGAGGGTCCTAAGGCCTGCACCTTGTCCTGTAAGTGTGGATTCTGCATTATGGCTGACCCATGAGAACTTGAGACTAGCAGACACCGTAGAGGGTTGGATGGGTTGCATACTAAGAGATTTTCCAAAAGAATGAAGTAAAAAGGTCTGAAAAACTATAGTTTGCTCAGGAAACTCCCTAATCATATGTGCAGGAAGTGCCTATTATTTGCCCAACACAGAAGTGTAATAAACAGGGGCTTTCTAAAGTTAGAATCACTCGGGCTCTAATGAGAGCACAGGCAGAGAAGCAGCATGAAGTTCAGTGCGCATCCCTCAGAATACCCCAGTACATCACTTGGTTCCAAGTACTTGCTGCCTGGGCCAGGGAACTCCTCAAGCCTCTTGCTCCTCAGGCTTGGAATAGAGCCTAGAGTCTCTGCTGTCTGCTTTGCTATTGCTCAAAACACTTTACCTTGAGGAACTCCCAAGTCAGCCTAATCAGAAGTAGAAATTCACTAAAGAATGTAGATCAGTTTAAAAAACTCAGATGCTTTTTACTGAGGGATAATTTTATTATAAAAGAAATGAAGCAAGGCAGGAAAAGACTGACACAAGTGGTTTTACTCATAACATGTTCTCCTAGTCATGCATTCCAAAGGCATTCCAAATATCACTGCAACAGAGGGAAGAAAAGATGTAGGAAGGAAGGGAGAGATGTACAAAGTAAGGGAGAATAAAATGGAGAGAGGGAGAGAGGAAGGGAAAGGAAAACAGCAAAAAAGGGAAGAAAGCTCTGCATGATTTCAGTGTGATGATCAGATCAAAGAGCAGCCCAACTCTTCAGGCATCTTTCAAAATATTTCACAGCAGCACACTGAGATTCCTCAGCAGGAAGTAAGTCACACAGGCACTAAAACGCAGCTACCCTAAAATAAATTTATTAAACCATTTATATCTTTACCATAGGAAAGAAAAAGTCTAAATCAGCTACCTTTAGGGAAATATATTAAACTAATTTGTTTGAACACCAACACAGCAGGGAAAACCAGAATAAAGCTGTGACCAGCAAATAAACAAGTCCCACAGTGGGAAAAGAAGAACTTGAGACAGGAAAAGACAAAAAGGAAAAAAAAATAGCAGTAACCTTGGAAATAACTGCGATTTTTATACTGCCTGAATATCGCATGATTTTGCTTTTAGGAGAAAATATTTACTCGGCATGTTGGTTTACTTACGAGCATAGTATTCTGTGTCTGGGATTTTTTGAACTCATATTCATCAATTTCCTTTAATAAGCTGTTCTCTTCATGCCATCTCATATTTTGCCAGAGCTACACTTACCTTATTTTGGAAATGTATGTGTCTTGGTGTAATATCTCAGTTATCATTAAGAAAGTATCTAAAGATATTTTTTCTTTACCTAGCAACTGAATTTGTGAATTCAGGATTGCATTTAGTGCTGCCATTGAAAACTTCTGGGAGCGGAACAGTCTCTTGTGCACCAGCTTCTGTGTATGTACTAGCCTGCAGTAATATCATATCAAAAACTGTTGACAGACATATATATTTCAAAGACATTTGGCCAATAGGAGGACCTGCATAATGCTAAACGACTAGAAAACTTTTTTCCTAAAGTCTAAACTGGTCACTTTCATTCACATCTATGTTTTTATTTTCTCGAATTTTCTCATGTTTCATTTTCAGGAATATTGTTGTTCTTAAATATGGTGTTTATATTTCCTTAGGAGAAATTCTGGTAGCATTTCTGTCATTCCACCTACCAAATCATTAGTGCAGAACAGAATAATTTTTTTTAAAATCTATTATCTATATTGTGAATCATTTCATCGTCAGCCCTCTCTCCACATATTATTCCTAATAATTTTCTCTTTGACTTTTCACGTGTTATCTAACGGGTTTTATAGTGTTTATAGATATGTGGACCCCTAGTATTCTGTGTTCTAGTAAATGATGTAAATACATGCCAGAACTGATGGGAGAAATTTGCAGTTAAATAGGTTATCATCACTTCATGAAGAAGTGGTCTTTATACTTAGCAAGAGTTTAGTGGTTCCACATAATATTGTTAAAATGTTTATATAATTTAGATGTCATTTATTAAGTGGCTTGATGTAGTTGTAACTCCCTAAATGTGTGATGGGCTGTGTCTTAGTTCAGGCTGCTATAACAAAGTACCTAGCCTGGGTTGTTCATAAAGAATGAAATTTTTTCTCATAGTTCTAGCGCCTCGAACTTTGAGACCAGGGTGCCAGCATGATCAAGTTCAGGTGAGGGCCTTCTTTCAAGTTGCAGACTGCCAACTTCTCAATGTATATTCACATGGTAGGAAGCTGAGAGGGAATGCAAACTCTCTCCTGACTCTTACAAGGGCACTAATCCCATTCATAAGGGGTCCACTCTCATGACCTCCCTCATCTAATTCTAATTACCTCCCAAAGGCTCCACCTCCTACTACCTTCACATTGTGGAGTAGAATTTCAACTAATGAATTTGGGGGGAAGACAAACACTCAGGTCATAACAGCCTATGTAATGATGGATTATTGCTTAGATATTCTCTGCATGATAGACACTCATCTTTAATTTCTAACCTCATGAATTAAACACGATCATCAACATATACTGAAAACAGTTCAGAGACAGGTACAGGGCCATAGGTCCACAATCCCTCATCCCCAACCCTTGTGGCCAAATGTTTTAGAGTTCAGAAGTTTCCAAAATCTAGAACTGTAATGGAATGCATATGCAAGATATAACACCTGCATGAGGTTCCAGATGAACACCTGGTAGTCAAACATGATGCTCAGAAAAATTACAGATATTTATAAAGTATAAAATATAATGACTAGATGTAACTTCTATCAATTGACGTCACATCTTGTTACTGAATTAGTTTGGGTCAGGCTAGGTTTTGACACAAAGTGAATTATATGGAAAACAATAACAGTTTTCAGAGATTTTGGATTTAGAGAATATGGGTAATCGATTGTGTACATTTACTAGCTCTGATAACCATGCAAGAAGAAGAGGGTTATTTATTAAATACTTGGGATTCAGTAATAGTTTAAGGAAATTTACCTTCATTATATCATGTGATCCTCAAATCAAGCCTGAGATGTATGAGTCCTTACATCTGAATAAGTTATTCATCTCAAAAGTGGAGTCCCCCTTGAGAACCAATTCAGGTCCTAAATTCCTTGCATCTGCCATTACAGCTACCCCATGCTGCTGAGAATACTTCCACTTGGTTATATTCCTTTTATGTTTTTTAGAGACCCAGAACAGCATTGAGTCCAATAAATACTCAGTAAATATCAACTGTTTATCAACTAGCTACAGCCATTAGATAGTTCTGGGCTTTTATAGAGCCATATATTCCAGTCCAGTTCTGTTTAGACCCACAGGGTCAGTAAGCCAGACTTTACAACAATAAAGTTCTTAATAGTATCAGTTTTCACAAACTGTTAATGCAACTGAAGCATGCCTAAAATGGAGAGGATAAGTCATATAAAAGAACCTAGTCCAGATATGTTTAAGTATATTTATACATAAATTTAACAAGATGTACACACAATAACAAATGACTTTTGTATATCTAGAGCCCTTTATTTATTTATTTTTAATGGGGTTTTACTTGATTTCACAGAATCAGAGAGTCTTACAGTGAGAAAGAAACTTCAACACTCCTTATTCCAGCACACCCATTCAATAGTCAGATGCCCTCCTGCAGCTCCACAGTGAAGCTTTGCGGCAAAGCATACAGTGACAGGGAGAGCCCCACTTTCTGAAGGCAGCTCTGTTAGAAAGTGCTTCCTTATGCTGACACACAAATCTATTTCCCTGCAATTTCCTCCCACTTGTCCTACTACTACCCTTCTGGGACCAAACAGAACAAGTCTAATTCTTCCACATGGCAACTCTTCTAGTATTTGGAGATAAATGTGATGGCCTCCCTCATCCTTCCCCTGCCCCATCTTCTCTAGACTAAATCTCAAAACTTCTCATACCTTGCCATCTGTGTGTGTGTGTGTGTGTGTGTGTATGTGTGTGTGTGTGTGTGTGTGTGTTCCCTGACTATGATCCACTTTGTCCACATTCCTCAAATAATGGGCTAAAAATACTCTTGATTAGGGGTTGCAAATTCAGATACTTCCAGGGACTAGATCCTACTAAAGGTAAATGTGTGGCTATGGCCCAGTGTAAAGACATAAGGAGTGGTAGGAGCTGGACTTAACCCATGACATAAGGCTCTCATATTTAAAACTTGGAACCCATGTGCTGGCCAAATAATATTGGAGCATGTGAGCCATATTTGCCCTTCTGAGCCACCAGTTGTCTGACTAAAGTAAAGCTGACTGTCACCTCCCTGATACGAAAGAGGCAGCTGACATTATATTATACTAGCTATTATATGTGTTTGTGCATATATATACCTATATGTATATATAATATTATATATGTTATAGGTATTATGGGTTTTATTTGTTTTATATAGTTTATAATATTTTCTACAAAATAATTTTATACTATAATATAATTATAATTTTTACATTGTGCATTATATAATTTATATATGGTATAAATGCTGAATTTTACCTAAGCCCTGTAACCATGGAAAGCAACCTCCCCTCTTGTGGGAGGGGAAGAAACCTCCCCTCTTGTGGGAGGGACAAGACAGTGGTATGGGATTAAGAGATACAAACTGCTATGTATAAAATAGATAAGAAATTAGGATATGTTGTATGGCACAGGGAATTATAGCATTATTTTGTAATAAATTTTTTTAAACATCTTTATAGGAGTATAATTGCTTTACAATGGTGTGTTAGTTTCTGCTTTATAACAAAGTGGATCAGCTATACATATACATATATCCCCATATTTCCGCCCTCTTGCATCTCCCTCCCACCCCCTCCCTATCCCACCCCCTCCCTATCCCACCCCTCTAGGTGGTCACAAAGCACCGAGCTGATCTCCCTGTGCTATGCGGCTGCTTCCCACTAGCTATCTATTTTATATTTGGTAGTGTGTATGTGTCCATGCCACTCCCTGACTTCATCCTAGCTTACCCGTCCCCTCCCTGTGTCCTCAAGTCTGTTCTCCACGTATGCGTCTTTATTCCTATCCTGCCCCTAGGTTCTTCAGGACCATTTATTCTTTTCTTTTTAGATTCTATATATGTGTGTTACCATACGGTATTTGTTTATTCTCTTTCTGACTTACTTCACTCTGTATGACAGACTCTAGGTCCATCCACCTCACTACAAGTAACTCAATTTTTTGAGTTACTTTTTATGGCTGAGTAATATTCCATTGTATATATGTACCACATCTTCTTCATCCATTCATCTGTTGATGGACATTTAGGTTGATTCCACGTCCTGGCTATTGCAAATAGAGCTGCAATGAACATTGTGGTACATGACTCTTTTTGAATTATGGTTTTCTCCGGGTGTATGCCCAGTATTGGATTGCTGGGTCATATGATAGTTATATTTTTAGTTTTTTAAGGAACCTCCATATTGTTCTCCATAGTGGCTGTATCAATTTACATCCCCACCAACAGTGCAAGAAGGTTCCCTTTTCTCCACACCCTCTCCAGCATTTATTGTTTGTAGATTTTTTGATGATGGCCATTCTGACTGTGCTGTGAGGTGATACCTCATTGTAGTTTTGATTTGCATTTCTCTAGTAATTAGTGATGTTGAGCATCCTTTCATGTGTTTGTTGGAAATTTGTATGTCTTCTTTGGAGAAATATCTATTTAGGTCTTCTGCCCATTTTTGGATTGGGTTGTTTGTCTTCTTGATATTCATCTGCATGAGCTGCTTGTAAATTTTGGAGATTAATTGTTTGTCAGTTGCTCCATTTGCAAATATTTTCTCCCAGTCTGAAGGTTGTCTTTTCATCCTGTTTATGTTTTCCTTTACTGTCCAAAAGCTTTTAAGTTTCATTAGGTCCCATTTGTTTATTTTTGGTTTTATTTCCGTTTCTCTAGGAGGTGGGTTTAAAAGGATCTTGCTGTGATTTATGTCATAGAGTGTTCTGCCTGTGTTTTCCTCTAAGAGTTTTATAGTGTCTGGCCTTACATTTAGGTCTTTAATCCATTTTGAGTTTATTTTTGTGTATGGTTTAAAGGAGTGTCCTAATTTCATTCTTTTACATGTACCCATCTAGTTTTCCCAGCACCACTTATTGAAAAGGCTGTCTTTCCTCCATTGTATATTCTTGCCTCCTTTATCAAAAATAAGGTGACCATATGTGTGTGGGTTTATCAAAAATAAGGTAACCATATGTGTGTGGGTTTATCTCTGGCCTCTCTGTCCTGTTCCATTGATCTATATTTCTGTTTTTGTGCCAGTACCATACTGTGTTGATTACTGTAGTTTTGTAGTATAGTGTGAAGTCTGGGAGCCTGATTCCTCCAGCTCTGTTTTTCTTTCTCAAGATTGCTTTGGCTATTAGTGGTCTTTTTTGTTTCCATACAAATTGTGAACTTTTTTGGTCTAGTTGTGTTAAAAATGCCATTCATAGTTTGATAGGGATAGCATTGAATCTGTAGATTGCTTTGG
Source organism: Delphinus delphis (assembly GCF_949987515.2). NCBI lineage: Eukaryota > Metazoa > Chordata > Mammalia > Artiodactyla > Delphinidae > Delphinus > Delphinus delphis. The sequence continues at coordinate 29,957,478 of NC_082686.1, forward strand.
GTAGTAGAGTCATTTTCACAATGTTCATTCATCCAATCCAAGAACATGGTATCTCTCTCCATCTATTTGTATCATCTTTAATTTCTTTCATCAGTGTCTTATAGTTTTCTGCATATAGGTCTTTTGTCTCCTTAGGTAGGTTTATTCCTAAGTATTTTATTATTTTTGTTGCAATGGTAAATGGGAGTGTTTCCTTAATTTCCCTTTCAGATTTTTCATCATTAGTGTATAGGAATGCCAGAGATTTCTGTGCATTAATTTTTTATCCTGCTACTTTACCAAATTCATTGATTAGCTCTAGTAGTTTTCTGGTAGCATCTTTAGGATTCTCTATGTATAATATCATGTCATCTGCAAACAGTGATAGTTTTACTTCTTCTTTTCCAATTTGTATTCCTTTTATTTCTTTTTCTTCTCGGATTGCTGTGGCTAAAACTTCCAAAACTATGTTGAATAAGAGTAGTGAGAGTGGGCAACCTTGTCTTGTTCCTGATCTTCGAGGAAATGGTTTCAATTTTTCACCATTGAGAATGATGTTGGCTCTGGGTTTGTCATATAGGGCCTCTATTATGTTGAGGTAAGTACCTCTATGCCTACTTTCTGGAGGGTTTTTTATCATAAATAGGTGTTGAATTTTGTCAAAACCTTTTTCTGCATCTATTGAGATGATCATATGGTTTTTCTCCTTCCGTTTGGTAGTATGGTGTATCACAGTGATTGATTTGCGTATATTGAAGAATCCTTGCATTCCTGGGATAAACCCCACTTGATCATGGTGTATGATCCTTTTAATGTGGCTGTTGGATTCTGTTTGCTAGTATTTTGTTGAGGATTTTTGCCTCTATGTTCAACAGTGATATTTGCTTGTAGATTTCTTTCTTTGTGACATCTTTGGCTGGTTTCGGCATCAGGGTGATGGTGGCCTCGTAGAATGAGTTTGGGAGTTTTCATCCCTCTGCTATATTTTGGAAGAGTTTGAGAAGGATAGGTGTTAGCTCTTCTCTAAATGTTTGATAGAATTCGCCTGTGAAGTCATCTGGTCCTGGGCTTTTGTCTGTTGGAAGTATTTTAATCACAGTCTTAATTTCAGTGCTTGTGATTGGTCTGTTTATATTTTCTATTTCTTCCTGGTTCAGTCTCGGAAAGTTGTGCTTTTCTAAGAATTTGTCCATTTCTTCCAGGTTGTCCATTTTATTGGCATAGAGTTGCTTGTAGTAATCTCTCATGATCCTTTGTCTTTCAGCCATGTCAGTTGTTACTTCTCCTTTTTCATATCTAATTCTGTTGATTTGACTCTACTCCCTTTTTTTCTTGATGAGTCTGGCTAGTGGTTTATCAATTTTGTTTATCTTCTCAAAGAGCCACCTTTTAGTTTTACTGATCTTTGCTATTGTTTCCTTCATTTCTCTTTCATTTATTTCTGATCTGATCTTTATGATTTCTTACCTTCTTCTAGCTTTGGGGTTTTTTTGTTCTTCTTTCTCTAATTGCTTTAGGTGTAAGGTTATGTTGTTTATTTGAGATGTTTCTTGTTTCTTGAGGTAGGATTGTATTGCTATAAACTTCCTTCTTAGAACTGCTTTTGCTGCATCACATAGGTTCTGGGTCGTCGTGTTTTCATTGTCATTTGTTTCTAGGTATTTTTTGATTTCCTCTTTGATTTCTTAAGTGATCTCTTAGTTATTAAGAGGTGTACTGTTTAGCCTCCATGTGTCTGTATTTTTTACAGATTTTTTCCTGTAATCGCTGTCTAGTCTTATAGTGTTGTGATCGGAAAAGATACTTGATACAATTTCAATTTTCTTAAATTTACCAAGGCTTGATTTGTGACCCAAGATATGATCTATCTTGGAAAATGTTCCATGAGTACTTGAGAAGAAAGTGTATTCTGTCATTTTTGGTTGGAATGTCCTATAAATTTCGATTAAGTCTATCTTGTTTAATGTATAATTTAAAGCTTGTGTTTCCTTATTTATTTTCATTTTGGATGATCTGTCCATTGGTGAAAGTGGAGTGTTAAAGTCTCCTACTACGATTGTGTTACTGTCAATTTCCCCTTTTATGGCTGTTAGCATTTGCCTTATATATTGAGGTGCTCTTATGTTGGGTACATAAATATTTACAATTGTTATATCTTCTTCTTGGATTGATCCCTTGATCATTATGTAGTGTCCTTCTTTGTCTCTTGTAATAGTCTTTATTTTAAAGTCTGTTTTGTCTGATATGAGATTTGTTACTCCAGCTTTCTTTTGATTTCCATTTTCATGGAATATCTTTTTCCATCCCCTCACTTTCAATCTGTATGTGTCCCTAGGTCTGAAGTGGGTCTCATGTAGACAGCATATTTACGGGTCTTGTTTTTGTATTCATTCAGCCAGTCTGAGTCTTTTGGTTGGAGCATTTAATCCATTGGTAGTTATTCCTATTTCCATTTTCTTAATTGTTTTGGGTTTGTTATAACAGGTATTTTCCTTTTCTTGTGTTTCTTGCCTAGAGAAGTTCCTTTAGCATTTGTTGTAAAGCTGGTTTGGTGGTGCTGAATTCTCTTAGCTTTTGCTTGTCTGTAAGGATTTTTATTTCTTCATCAAATTTGAATGAGATCCTTGCTGGGTAGAGTACTCTTGGTTATAGGTTTTTCCCTTTCATCACTTTAAATATGTCCTGCCCCTCCCTTCTGACTTGCAGAGTTTCTGCTGAAAGATCAGCTGTTAACCTTATGCGGATTACCTTGTATGTTATTTGTTGTTATTCCCTTGCTGCTTTTAATATTTTTTTCTTTGTATTTAATTTTTGATAGCTTGATTAATACGTGTCTTGGCATGTTTCTCGTTGGATTTATCCTGTATGGGACTCTCTGCACTTCCCGGAATTGATTGACTCTTTCCTTTCCCGTATTAGGGAAGTTTTCAACTATAATGTCTTCAAATATTTTCTCAGTCCCTTTCTTTTTCTTTCCTTCTTCTTGAACCCCTGTAATTCGAATGTTGGTGCATTTAATGTTGTCCCAGAGGTCTCTGAAACTGTTCTCACTTCTTTTCATTCTTTTTCTTTATTCTGGTCTGCAGTAGTTATTTACACTCTTTTATCTTCCAGGTCACTTATCCATTCTTCTGCCTCAGTTATTCTGCTACTGATTCCTTCTAGAGAATTTTTAATTTCATTTATTGTGTTGTTCATCATTGTTTGTTTGCTCTTTAGTTCTTCTAGGTCCTTGTCCAACGCTTCTTGTATTTTCTCCATTCTATTTCCAAGATTTTGGATCATCTTTACTATCATCACTGTGAATTCTTTTTCAGGGAGACTGCCTATTTCCTCTTCATATTTTTGCTCTGGTGGGTATTTACCTTGCTCCTTTATCTTCTGTGTTTCTCTGTCTTCTCATTTTGCTTAACTTACTGTGTTTGGGGTCTCCTTTTTGCAGGCTGCAGGTTTGTAGTTCCCTTTGTTTTTGTTGTCTGCCCCCAGTGGCTAAAGTTGGTTCAGTGGGTTGTGTAGGTTTCCTGGTAGAGGGGACTAGTGCCTGTGTTCTGGTGGATGAGGCTGGATCTTGGACTTCTTGTGGGCAGGACTATGTCTGGGGGTGTGTTTTGTGGTGTCTGTGACTTATTATCATTTTAGGAAGACTCTCTGCTAAAGGGTGGGGTTGTGTTCCTGTCTTGCTAGTTGTTTGGCATAGGGTGTCCATCACTCTAGCTTGCTGGTCATTGAGTGGAGCTGGGTCTTAGCGTTGAGATGGAGATTGCTGGGAGAGCTTTCACCATTTGATATTACATGGGGCCGGGAGGTCTCTGGTGGACCAATGTTCTGAACTTGGCTCTCCCACCTCAGAGGCACAGGCCCAACACCCGGCCAGAGCACCAAGACCCTGTCATCCACACGGCTCAGAAGAAAAGGGAGAAAAACGAAAGAAAGAAAAAAATTAAGTAAAATGAAATAAAGTTATTAAAATAAAAAAAATTAAAAAGTAATGAAAAAGAGAAAGAAAGAAGAGAGCAACCAAACCTAAAACCAAACCCACCAATGATAACAAGTGCTAGAAACTATACTAAAAAAACAAAAAGCGAAAAGAAACGGACAGTCAGAACGCTAGGACAAACAGTGAAAGCAAAGCTTTACAGACAAAGTCACACAAAGGATACACATACACACTCACAAAAAGAGAAAAAGGAAAAAAAAATATATATATATCGTTATATATTTATATATATATATATATATATATATATATATATATATATATATATATATATATATATATATATATATATATATATATATATCGTTGCTCCCAAAGTCCACCTTCTCAATTTGGGATGATTAATTGTCTATTCATGTATTCCACAGATGCAGGGTACATCAAGTTGATTGTGGAGCTTTAATCCGCTGCTTCCGAGGCTGCTGGGATAGATTTCCCTTTCTCTTCTTTGTTGCACAGCTCCGGGGGTTCAGCTTTGGATTTGGACCCGCCTCTTCGTGTAGGTCTCCTGAGGGTGTCTGTTCCGGCCCAGACAGGACAGGGTTAAAGGAGCAGCTGCTTCAGAGACTCTGGCTCTCTCAGGCCGGGGGGGGAGGGAGGGGCACGAAGTGCGGGGCGGGCCTGCGGCGGCAGAGGTCAGCGGGACGTTGCACCAGCCTGAGGTGCGCCGTGTTCTCCCAGGGAAGTGGTCCCTGGATCCTGGGACCCTGGCAGTGGCGGGCTGCACAGGCTCCCCGGAAGGGGGGTGTGGATAGTGACCTGTGCTTGCACACAGGCTTCTTGGTGGTGGCAGCAGCAGCCTTAGCATCTCATGCCATCTCTGGGGTCCACACTGATAGCCTCGGCTCGCGCCCGTCTCTGGAGCTCCTTTAGGTGGTGCTCTGAATCCCCTCTCCTCTTGCCCCCCGAAATAATGGTCTCTTGCCTCTTCGGCAGCTCCAGACTTTTTCCCAGACTCCCTCCCGGCTAGCCGTGGTGCACTAGTCCCTTCAGGCTGTGTTCATGCCGCCAACCCCAGTCCTCTCCCTGCGCTCCGACCAAAGCCCGAGCCTCAACTCCCAGCCCCGTCCGCCCCGGCGGGTGAGCAGACAAGCCTCTCGGGCTGGTGAGTTCCGGTCGGCACCGATCCTCCATGCGGGAATCTCTCCGCTTTGCCCTCCACACCCCTTGTGCTCCCCCCGCACCCCGTGGCTGTGAAGCTACCCCCCTCCGCCACCCGCAGTCTCAGCCCGCGAAGGGCCTTTCTAGTGTGTGGAAACCTTTCCTCTTTCACAGCTCCCTCCCACTGGTGCAGGTCCTGTGCCTATTCGTCTTTTTCTTTTGCCCTACCCAGGTACGTGGGGAGTTTCTTGCCTTTTGGGAAGTCTGAGTTCTTCTGCCAGCGTTCAGTAGGTGTTCTGTAGGAGTGGTTCCACATGTAGGTGTATTTCTGACGTATTGTGGGGAGGAAAGTGATCTCCACGTCTTACTCCTCTGCCATCTTGAAGGTCCTGTCTAGAGCCCTTTAAAATAAAACAATTATTAAAGATACTAATAAATGAGGAAAGCATATTAACTATCTAAAGGTTTTTTAAAAGCACATGATTTTGAACGTGAAATTGATTTGTTGACTTATGACAAGCATTTTAAATAATTTTTACTTAGAATCTTATATTAGCTACAGCTTTTCACCTCAACTTTTCTGTTTACTAAGCTTTTTTAGAGCTCCCTCTACTGTTCAAATTTGAACATGCTCATTGAAATTTACTAAGGAAGGTAACCAGGTTTAGATACACACGACTTGCTGAATATATATTTGTAATCTGAGAAAGAATAGTATCTTCACTCAAAAAGTGAATTTCCCTCACTGCCTGTTTAAAGCCATCTGTATGATTTTTAAGCACTGATCCTCAAATAATAGAAATCCATGTGTAGTAGAATATATGGATGCATTTCAAAAATTTATGTCCCAGCTTTATCTATAAATATCTTATTTTCTTAATCCATGTATGACAAATATGCCTCATAAGAGATATAATAATAAATATCCTAAGTTTACAAAAGGTAATTAAAGAAGGCTTAAAATATGTGCTTCATAACTCCAGAAGGTGAGCAATATATCATGTTTGCATAAATGATGTAAAATTATGTAAGGTCTTTTCACCTTTAAAATGTCTGAAGACTTACAGCTCCTAAGTTAAATAAATGTTAAATATTACCCAGAATTATGAAAAAGAAACCCAGAAATACTAACACAGCATTAAATTCACAAAAGAAAATATTCTCAAAGGCAAACTTCTATGTTTTTGGTTAAGTTCGATGTTATGAGACAAAGTTTTCCTTATCAGAATTAACATAGTGAGTGAAAATATTTCCTATTATTGGGGCAATGTGTGAATTTCAGATTGTTTCTTACTTAAAATAATATATAGAATGTTCTTTATTGTGATTAAATCACAGTCACTAAAATATGAAAAGTCATAAAACATCTTTTCAATAAAAAACCAAGAGTATCTATGAGACTTGGAGATTTTTGTACCAAGATTCCAAGAAACAAAATGGTAATTCCGTGATATAAAATCGTCTAGGTGTGAAGCCCCAATTAAGATAATGGTAGTTCATTAATTCAATAATTCAAAAGACAAAGTACAATAAGATAAAGCTTAGCAGTTAAGGATATACATTAGTTGCATATTTCTCTAATGAACTCATATTTAACAGTACATAATTAATTAGTCAGGAAGTACCAGGAAACTTTAAGTAAAATTATATTAACCTATAGAGAGAAAAAGTAATTTATAACTGATATCTCTATTTTGGGAATAGAGAAAAAAATCTTTTTTTTTTTCTTCAGATTTCAGAAGGCTGGTCTTTTTCAAATCACCAGTGAGCCTCATTTATATATTCTAAAGAATTTTAAAATCCCAGAGATGGAGTTATAGACTCCAAAATAGAGTCATAGAAATGTTACAGACCTCAAGAAGTGGTACTGCAGACTATGGGTATTTGATAAATATGTTTTCTATATGTTTCAGTCAAAAGAAAAGAGAAGGATTTGGGATATGTGTCCACTTACTTATTTAGCAAATGCTAATATAGTACTTCCTCTGTGCTAAACACTTTATAAATACGAATACAAACTTATTGAAACCTCATAATAGGTAAGTACTATCATTATCCTCATTTCACAGGTAAGGATATTAAAACATAAAGAAGTTAAAGAAAAGAACTCACAACTAGCAATTAGGGAAGCTGCTATTTAAATCAGGGCACCTGATTTCAGAGTCTATGCCTTTAACTCCTCTATCATGCTCACATCTCTTTACTCTCTTTACTCCTGACTGGGAAAGGTGGATTTTTATGAAATCATGAGGCTGGAATTGGATCAGTGTGAATTAGAGGGTTTGGTCCTGGTGTTATCTGGAGAAAGGTAAGAATTGCATTATTTTCCATCCTCCACATTTTGGTCAAAACCCCATTTACTTAAATAATGTGCTTAAATAATAGCCAAAGAGGTTAATCTGATGTCTTTTTTTTTTTTTCTTGCAGTATAGTTGATTTACAGTGTTGTGTTAGTTTCAGGTGTACAACTAAGTGATTCAGTTATATGTACATATATCTATTCTTTTTCAGATTCTTTTCCTTTATAGGTTATAACAAAATATTGAGTATAGTTCCCTGTGCTATACAGTAGGTGCTTGTTGACTACCTATTTTATAAATAGCAGTGTGTATGTGTCAATCTCAAACTCCCAATTTATCCCTCCCCCCACCCCCTTTTCCCCACTGGTAACCATAAGTTTGTTTTCTATGCCTGTGAGTCTATTTCTGTTTTGTATATAAGTTCATTTGTATTATTTCTTCTTCATTTTTTTAGATTCCACATATAAGCGATATCATATATTTGTCTTAAAAGTTTATAGGAGTCCTCCCTGACTACCTGTTGGTATCCTCATGAAGAAGTAAATGCTTAGTGTCTTCAAAAAAGGAGTAAACCTCTAAAGTGGATTGCAAAATTTTGTGCATAAGTACAGATATGCACATTTTAGGAGGAGAACTACCATAACTTTCTTAGTCACAGATTAATATATGATCCCCAAATGGTTAAGAACCACAGAGAAAATTCAAGCTCCTTCAGGAAAAATTGCAAGCAGCATCTCCCCCCACACCACCTGATTCTGTAGCTTTTGTCTGTCCTACCCTCAAGACACAGTGAAGTATGTTATTCTTTGAACAACACTGCACAGTCTTAGAAGTCTGAATCCTTAGCTACTTTCCCAGGTCTTGCAGCACTTACTGCCTCACCCTCCCTTCTTCCTCTTGCTACTTTGGATCTTAGTCTCTTCATTAGTATAGTAGGAATCCATTCAACAGTCTCGTATTTTTGTTTTCTTTTTTCTTTCTTTTTCCTTGGGGGGGGGGGGTTATTTGTTTTGTTCAAGTATTGAATTAATTTAATTAGTTTAGCACTTAAATATTGACTGGGACAGGATAAATATAAACTCTTTATTCTTTTTATGTGGTTCAAAGGTTATGGCTTTGAAATCAAACAAATCTGGATTAAGATCTCAGGTGTTTGTTTTGTTTTGTTTCCTGCACCAGCCATGTAATTTGGGCAATTTGCCTAATATCTCTAAGACTCAGTTTTCTCTACAAACTGGGTGTGATAAAGCTATTTAACTGGGTAGTGTTGACAAATCAATTTAAAAATTATCTAGATGTGCCCTTTTGAAATTCTGTCTGAGCATTGTCAAATACTCCACCTAAGAGCTGGAGTCCTAGGAAATTGTAAGTTTGTTTGATTTACTATTGATTAGAGCTAGACTGTAAAGTTAGATGTTAACTTTTAGAAGATGGATAAGTAACATAATTTCTGTCCACTGGATAAGATAACCCCAAAGGTTACATATTTATTGCCTGGCAGGATGTTAACCAACTTTGCATCTAATTTTGCTACATTATTCCTGAGATTTTTTTTTTTCCCACTAACTTTATGTTAGGCAGCCTATTTTATTTTCCTATGAACTATCTTTAATCATCTTCATTAATTTGTTTTAAAAAACAATCTGCTACAGGAGCTCATCATATATATTTTTACAAGAATATTTTTAACTTTGTATACTTTAATACAAGTAGCTAAGTAAGTGCTTTAAAATTTATTTGATTACTTAATTCCTGAGCACTTTTTGTAATAAACCACCACATGGAGATACTCATGCTCTCTTCACACACAAAATGCCCTTTAAAAGCTTTTTCTTCTTGTTATTATTCCAGCCATCCTCCTTGGCCTAGTTTTAAATGCTTTCTCCTTCAGGAAGTCTTAACTAATTCCACAAATCAGAAGTGACTGCACTCTGTGTTCCCATAGCATTTTCTGTGTCATTGAAATTAATCATGGTTATTTGTGTATATGTCTTAACTCCCCTGATGAACTGGAGTGTGTTTGAGACCAGAGATTTTTATCTTATTCATCATTTAATACACACCATTCCCCACATTGTGCTTTGCCTTACCACGTATAGAATAATAAATATTTGTTTATTAGATTGAGATATGAAAAGCAATGAAATGAGTCAATTAAACTTATTAAAATAACAAAATTATTCAGATTGAGGGGATGAGTGGTATAATAAAATCAGGAAATTAATCACCAGTAAAACATAGAGAGTAAAAAAGTACTGAGGTTCTTTTATTATGCAGTTACATAGATTTACAAAGCTCTAATTACTGTTAGTAAAATAATACGGAAAAGAACATAGGAAGTAAACTCATTCTGGAGATTGTTCTCTTCATATAGCCTACAACTTCTAATTGCATAAAAATTCAATGATGTTAGCAAGTCTGTTTTTATTACCTAAAACAGCATTCCCTTTATAGCTTCAAGTTATAGAATAATATAAAGAAATCATTTTAATATTGATTGCTTATCAACAACTTTATAATTACTGATAGTGTAATATGTGGTAAATCACATCCCTTATGCACACTACTTTTTGTCTGTAAAATTAAAACATACCTCTTTCCTATCACAGAAAAACATTATGAATATGAGCTGTGCTAAATCTCCTTGGGCTTCAAGGGGAAATGAATTATATACACCTGTGTAATAGAATATGTCTTCTCAAACTTCAATGTGTATACAGATCTCCAGGGAATCTCGTTACCATGCAGATTTGAATTTAGTATGTCTAGACTGAAACCAAGAAATTCTACATTTCTCATGAGCTCCCAGGTGCTGCCAGTGCTGCTGGTCCAAGGACCATACGTTGAGGAGCAATGGATTTAAAAAACCATTTAGAAGCTGAACTTCCTCTGGGAAGTTCTTCTAACTAACCTTTTAAAATTTGGCCTTGGACTTCCCTGGTGGCCCAGTGGTTGAGAGTCCGCCTGCCGATGCAGGGGACACGGGTTCGTGCCCCGGTCCAGGAAGATCCCACATGCCGCGGAGCGGCTGGGCCCGTGAGCCATGGCCGCTGAGCCTGCGCGTCCGGAGCCTGTGTTCCGCGAAGGAAGAGGCCACAACAGTGAGAGGCCCGCGTACCGAAAAAAAAAAAAAAAAAAAAAAAAAAATTGGCCTTATTATTCTGTAAGCTTGTTAAGGGTGTAGAAAAATATCTTTCCATCTCTTTCTCAGTGAAAATGAAGAAAAAAAGAATACTTATCTTACAGATATTAGCCCTATTCCTGATATTTCATAAAAACCTGAAAAATTCAACAATTTATACTGCTCTACTTTAATAATTTCCATTTTTCTCATTTCTGTACATTTTTAATGTGCAGTGCAATACAGAAGGTCATTTAAACATGGAAATTTCTTAGAGGTAAATCCCGATTTTGCTCTGTTCTAGAAAATAATTTTTATCTTACTTAAAAATATTTCCAGTTAGTAAAGAATGCTTTATTTTTCAGCACTCAGAATAATGTAAGTTCCAGTGTGATATTAAAACAATTGACCATGTACTTTCATGATGCCCTGTAATAACCGTGGTAATTATATTATTTTTAAGTGTTCAGATTGGACAGCAGGAAATTATAAAATGATATTTTACTTGTCACAGGCAGATATCTTTGTTTTTTTAGAGGTAAAAAGTATAATAGACAAGAAGTTTAAGAGAAATCTCCCCCACCAACTTGGACCAACAAACATAAATTGTTCTCTATAGAGAAGCAGACAGTTCACTTTTTATCTTTGTTTTGAAAGGTTAAAGAAATATTTCTTTTATGGTCTGTAATTCACTTGTTCAACCCAAATGTTAGTGTGCTAAAGGAAGTGATCTTAAAATTCATATTTTAACCCAGAAAATGACAATCATATAACAGTCTCCACAATAAAGTCCTCAGTAAAATTTCTGAGAAAATTTAATTTAGTTGAGGTTTTAGATTTGGGGTGTGTGTGTGTGTGTGTGTGTGTGTGTGTGTGTGTGTTCATGGAAGGATTTTAAAGGACACTTCTCTTTTCACCTAGAATATGCTACAGTTTTTTGGGTTTTTTTAAAAGATGTTTTCAAATTCTTAATGTAAGATGTGGAAGAATTTATAATGCATTAAAATAAATGTATAAACGATAAGAATTTCAGGATAAAATGGAGTTTACATAAACATTTAGGGGCATCTAACTAGAATTCTACCACTTAAGAATATGTCATATGTGTGTTAACTATACAGTCCTTCTTAATCCATGTGTGGATTATGTTTGAGTGGAAGAATTATTATATTTGAAAAGTACCTGTCATGACAAACAGCATGCTCCATGTTAATTCCCTTTGGAATTACTAAGTAAATGTAAAGCTAGCATGTAAATAATATGCCACAGCATGCATTAGCACTTCATGTACTGATAGGAACTCTTCCTAAAAGATTTGAGCTGCAGAAGTATCAGCCTGGCTCACATCATTCATGTACTTCTTTACATGGAGAACTGATTTATGGATGATATAATACTCACTACTGGCAATTCTCAAATGCAAGAATCTTGAGACTGTGACCCCATATAATCTTTAAATCCAATTAGTTTGTTCTGTTTTAATCTAATTTTCTAGCTGTGCAAAGCCTTTTATTTTGTCAGCAGACCACATATCATCAGTGTACTATTGGTATAATCACAAATCAGGAAGGCTATACTTTACTGAGCTCTTAAAAGCTTTCAAAAGCCAGTTGAGGTTGTGAGTTTATTTTTAAGTCTTATTTAAAAAAGAAAGATTTGAAACCCTTTATACTTTATGTATTGTTTCTTTCTTATTTTTACAGTTCACCTAAATCACTTTCAAATGTATTCATTTGTTAGTTTAATATTTAGTGACTAGTTACTGTATATTACGGACTCTGCTAGATACTAGTTATATAATGAGAAATAAGATGGACACCAGACTGTGTTATCACATGGCTCACAATCTAGGGCATCTAACAGACAAGGAAACAAGCAAATACAATTGGGTGCCATATAAAACTTGGGGCTGAACGGTGCTGCTGGAACACCTAGGGTACTTGGAGGGAAATGGGTGTCAGATGCTTTCGGAAAGAGATTTCTAAGCAGTAAGCTGACGAGAATACTAGGGATCAGGAGAGGAAATGGCAAACGGGGGCAGCCGTTATTCCAAGCAGAGAAAGCAGCAGGTGCAGAGACCCAGGAACAAGAGGCAGCAAGGTAGAGTTTGGGGAGAGGAAGAGGGCACTGGTGAGATGCTAGGCTGGAAGTAGATTTATCCTCAGAATAATTGGGGACCATTAAAAGAAGCTTTAAACAGGGAGGATGCATGGTCAGGTTTGAGCTTTAGAGAGAACACACTGGCTACAGGAGGGAGGATGTCTTGAAAGGAGGCCTGTAATGACAGCCAGCAGGACAGGATAGAGTGACCAGACCAAAGTGATAGTCCAGGTTGCCAAAAAGAGACACAACCAACCTTAGAGCAAAATTAAAATTTCCTAAATTGTTTGTTTGCAAGATCATTTCCTCTTTTCTCTAGGTACACTTTCCTCCTCAGTGAGATCCTCTCCCTTCATTTCACCTACCCAAGTTTTTCTGATCTCCTTCCCCTTTTAAGGAGCTCCAATAGCTCCCTCCCTCCATTCCCTCCTTCCTCCATCTCTCTCTCTCCTTTTTTTTTAACATCTTTATTGGAGTATAATTGCTTTACAATGGTGTGTTAGTTTCTGCTGCATAACAAGGTGGATCAGCTATACATAGACATATATCCCCATATCTCTTCCCTCTTGCATCTCCCTCCCACCTCCCTATCCCACCCCTCTAGGTGTGCTTGTGTGTGCACAGATGCATAGACACACACACTGTCAGGTTTGAAAAATCATTAACATGTACCGACTTTGACTTTTTCATGTTAAACTATTAATTTAATTCTGCCGTTGGGTTTTAGTGTTCATCTGCCAACTTATGGAATGAAATCCTTTTCAAATAGTTGTAGCATCAGCAGGATGTTCACCTTGGGTCTAGGGATTAGCCTGGGAGCAGGACATATTCTTTTTTTCACTGCTTTTTATCTTGGTCCACATTAGTATCTAGAATAGTCAATTATATAACATTAGTTCTATTTGATTTGGTCAGAATTAATAACTGAGATAAAACATCTAGGTGGGTCTGTAAGTTAAAATATTTAGGAGGGATTAGAGATCAAAGCCCTAAATTAAATTTTAAAATAGTTCATGTGATCTCAAGCAAGACACTACCTTTTATCTGTAAAAAGTGTTAGAGAGTTGGTTTTATAAAGTAAAAGGGGGAAACTACCTAGAGAGTCTCTGATTGGCAAGTGTTCTATTAAGATAGAAAGTTTGGAAGCAGGGAGAGAGTTTCTAATGAATCTTCAGGCACATTTAACAGTCTTTGGTTGGCTGCAAAGGGGGCAAGCAAGCAATTTGGGGACGTTTCAAAAGAACTGTTTAATGTTCAATTCCCTGGAACAAGTGAGGTGCTGTCTTGTGGTCAAATGGTCCTTATTGCAGGAGGGGGTTGTCCTGGCAGAAAGATTCTCAGAGAAATGTGATCAAGTAATTTGCTCTTAGTTTCTTAGGATATCTTCTGTTCTTTAGGCCTGATCTAATTCTCTAGTATTTCTGGTTTGAATCTACCAAATATTCCTTCTTTCTTTGATTTTATTTCTTAAGATTGAGTATTACTTTCATTTTTGTGAATGGATACTTTTAAAATTTCCATTGATTAGCGACTGCAACTATTTTCTATTATCTATTTCTGTTCTTCATTATCATTTAAATAACGACATCAGAATGTAAGGGTGGAAGGAACTTAAAATATCAAGAATTCCCACATCCTTTCCTTTGGAATTTAGGGAATGGTAGATTATGCTGGTCATATTCTAATCTATTTTGTGCCCAAAAAGAAGTTATGGGAATATACTTTTGAATAAAAATTCCCAATTTTAATGTTTGGGGTTATATTATATAGAACGCTAGAGTAATATTTTTCATCTCTTTAAAATTCTATAAAATTCTTTGATAATTATTCTTCAAGAGTAATTAACAGTAAATAGGGAATTGGTATCTTTTACATTTCTGGGACTATTACACCATGTAAATCTGCAGTAATCTTGGAAGAAAGGCGGAGGGTTGGTATAGGAGAAGGAATTAAACATGATTGCTTTCTACCCATCCCAGGGAGATGGAAAGCAGTCTATTGCTATCCTTTCTAACAAAACATTGGCATAATTCTCTCCTGAATGGATTATATTTTAGAGGCTTCATCCATAATCAGAGTTTAGTTAACAAACTTCATGTACATTATATATCTTTATATATTACTACATGGTACCATTTTAACCTAAAAAAAACATACATTTATAAAGAAATGAGTTAGTGATTTTAGCAAAGATTGCCAGAAAAATTCTTATCAGTAAATAAAGATTTTCTTTACTTTCTAATTCCCTTCATCCTCCATATCCATCTTCCCCATCTTCCCCGTAAGAATTTTCATTTTTGTAAAACAGATCACATGACTTCACATTGGAAACCAACCAATTCTGCTGATATGAGGTAAATTCTCAAAATACAGCTTTTGTGTGTGTGCATTTCCGTGTTCACTCCATCCTAGCATGAACCCTCCATATCAAAGAGCCAAGCATATTATTGCCTTTAATTAACACTTTTGAGTTGTTAGCATATCCAAAAGCACTTTATACAGGCTTCAACCACACCTGAAATGTAGCCAGCAACACAACATAATCTCTTTTGTACTTAGTCAAATTAGAAGCAATTTAACACTTACCAGGGGTACTGAGGAAGACATCTGGATTGAGGGTTTCAGTTTCTGAATTATACTACTTGGATGTGGAAAGTAAAAACCACTAGTACTTATTTAGGGAATCTTAAGCCTTGTCATAATCCATAAATTTTTTTCTCAAAAGAAAGGATTGCCGTCATTATCATTATCTGAAGATTTATTGAGTCACAGTTGATGAGACATAATAAGTAAGTTCAGGCTCATTAAGACACTTCAAAATCCAAGTACAGGACCTTTGTCTAATAATATCCAATCCCTCCACATTCATTATAGATCCTCTTTTCTCCTGCTGTCCCATGGACTTCATCGGTTGTTTCCTCTCTTTTCCAAATTTTCCACTTTTTCTCTCTGCTTGAGAAATTAATATATTGTAGAACATTAAGAGCCAAAACTAGAGTGAGACTTTTAAAATCCTGACTCTGTCACTTACCAGCTTAAGACCTTGTATAAGTCCACCTTTCTGTGCCCCAGTTTCCTTGTCTATAACTGTGAAATAGCAGCAACTCTTTCAGAGGATTGTCCTGAGTATGAAATAAATCTGTATGGGTAAACATCTAGAACCTTACAGGAAATAATCCTGTTATTTTTTCCTGGACCACTGCAATTGCTTCCTCCCCTCCGTTCCTAATTCTGCTACTTACTCCCTTTGATCCTTTCTCCTCAAGAGCCAGAATAATCTTTTAAAAATAGAAATGGAATCATATTACTTTCCTGTGCAAAATCTTTCCACTGGCTTCTTACTGTCACCGTAATAGATGAAAGAGAACATCTTCACCATGGAATTTTTTGTTCCCACTACATAATCATATCCTACTCTTTCGTATCATATGATGTTTTTAAAGCTCACAGCTATGTTTCTTTATGCTTTTATTTTTTAATTACTTTCTTTTCTCTTTAACTGTAAAGTACCATGAAGTCAAAGAATATTTTTTTTCACTAAATCCATAGAGTTTCTAGTTGAATGAATATTTCTTGAAGGGATGAAAAATTATTGAAAAAACCTTCCACAACTATTTCCGCAGAAGACTTTTATCAGTATATCATACTGCAAATATTACCTAAGAAAGAATAGAAGCTTATCTTAATTATTTAGAAATTCTTTACTTAAACTTTGGGTTTATGTGTTTGAAGGGGAGTTTTATGTCTAATTTATTGCTTCTTAAGACCAGATGGAGGTCGGCTGGAGTCATACGTGTGAACTTTGGAAGCTGATAAAATAGGGCATACGTTTTTATTGCCCCTGCCAAGAAAAGGTAGGATTTTAGTTGTTACCAAAAAAAACCCTGCACACCTGCTTTCTAAAACAGAAAATAAACAAAATACCATCTACCTTATTCAGCTGGTATAAAGATGAAATTATATGTGGCATAAATATGTCAATAGGTCCTCAAAAAGAAACCTCATTACCTTTGTCAGTCAGGGCCTTCTCATAGCCCTAATCCTTGGGCTGTCTGCCTGGGGCCACCTGCAGAAGCTCCTAACACAGGGAGCCAGATAACTGAGCAGGCTGGCTCCGGTATCCACCCAGGTCTTCTGCATGCTGCTTCTGAGTTAGGACATTATGGAGAGCTCTCTTTGGGGCTGATGTGGTATCTTTTTTGTCATCTATTTTTTTTAATTTCAATCTTCTTATCAAAGTCATCACTCCGATTATTAGACTGTTAACTTCACAAATGGTTGGTTACTTTTGTCTGATTGCTATTCCTTTTTTTTTTCTTTTTATTTTTGGTCTTATTATATCTTCAATCCTCCTTGTAGCTCACTATCTGACCATACCACTTGATCTATCTGCTAAGCTTCATTAGCTAAAGTAATTCAATTCAAATATTTTGCTCTCTTTTGCAGAGTCTACTGCTGTAAGGGCATGGCATTCAGGAACTCAGTAATAGAGAAGCATTTGGGAGGACAATTAAATTATTTTCCCTCCTGTTCACCCAACAGCCACCCTTCTAGCCCTCAAGAGTGAATTCATCATTGTAAGGAAAATAGAAGCCTTTTGTTTTAAAATAGCAAGTGCATCTTAGCTTTTTAAAAACTATGCTTGGGGACTTCCCTGGTGGCGCAGTGGTTGAGAGTCCGCCTGCCGATGCAGGGGATACGGGTTCGTGCCCCGGTCCGGGAAGATCCCACATGCTGCGCAGCGGCTGGGCCCGTGAGCCATGGCTGCTGAGCCTGTGCGTCAGAGCCTGTGCTCCGCAACGGGAGAGGCCACAACAGTGAGAGGCCCGCGTACCGCAAAAAAAAAAAAAAACAAAAAACAAACCAAAAAAACCTATATTTGAAAAACATACATTTCTTTAACCATAGCCACCTTTGCTCTCTGAGGTTTTAGGGCCGCTCTCTTCCTCCTAGCTCCCACTAAGAGTCACTAGGCTATACAGAGCATTAAGCCTTTACTGAACATCTGAAATTTTGCTAGTCGATGAGATTGCAATGAAGATAGGAAGTGACCCTATCCACAGCAGTAGCAGCAAAGGCTTAGGAGTTCTAAAAGGTAAAACATGAGTGTCTGTGGGCTAGTTTTAATATTTCTGCAAGTTCAGTAGGTAAAGCATCTTGAGTCTTTTCCCAAAACTAGAATGATATCAACAGCAGAACAGTAATTCTGATTATCTAGTGCAAAAATACAGCAATCATGGGCTTAGTGCATATAGTTGGTTAGACAAAGCTTTCAAAATATGTAGTTCTTAAGGAAAATAACAAATGAGGTACTTGACAGTGGCAATGTTTAGGGACACTGCCCTTGAGGTACTCACAAGGCCCAGTAATTGAGAATATAACTTAAATGCATAAAAGAACAAGAAAACCATATGTAAGGAAATACAGATTTGAGTTGTAATCTGCATGGTATAGATTTGCATTTAAGCAAAAAAAAAAAAAAAGAACGTGATCTGCTGAGCTTTGCCAAGAAGATTTCACTCGGGATACTTTTATTTTTTTTAATTATAAGAAATGGCTTGGGAAGAATTAAAAGAGGAGAATAAGCATACATTATGGATGTGCAAAATGGGGGGCCAAACAGTGAAAAGGGAAGGTGCAGGGAATTAACCCAGTAGAAAATTAGCTATGGAAGTAATAGAGAAGACAAATTATTGGTTGGGCAGGATAAAAGCAGCTAACCCATTGTTTTAAATGTTACGTCAAGGAGTTTTAACCTTCGTTCATGCACAAAGCAGAGTCATTATGTTCTTCTGCAGATCAACTGGAAGAGGATGAAGAAAAGATCAGTAAAAAATATACACAATTTGCAAAGTTTCGTCATATCTGCTGGGATTTTTAGTATATATCAGGAAATTTGCCTCTAATTTTAATTCCTGTTAAAAGTTATTATAGTAATTGAGGCATAAGATGACTATGGCCTGGACTAGACTGATTGTACAGAAATGAGTCATTATGAAGAAGACATACAACTTGGTGACTGACAGGACATGAGAGAGGTCAAAGGTGACTCCCAGGTTTCTGGCCAAAGGGACCAGGAAAATGGTGGTACCATTGACCCTTCCTGAGGACACAATTAGCGGGCTTTTAGCTTTAACCCTTAATTAAATTGGTGGAGTTCTTTAAAGAGAGAAATTATTGGTACCATAAATCCAAAATTGTTCCTCTCCTTTAAAACTAATTCTTCTTCAGTTACTACATAACACTGACTCTTCAAGTCAGGCATCAGATTTTATGGTTTATTTATAGTAATGATATTTAAATGCCAGCTTTTGGCCTGTTAGTAGTATTTATGAACGGATGTATATTCAGGGAGAAAGAACTCTACCAGTTTACATAGGAAAATCCAATTTTTAAAAAGCACTTTATGAAACAGAAAATTGTCATGCAATGTATTTTTTAAATTGAAACATTCGGCCATAATTGTACACATGGTTTATGGTACCACCTATAAAATATTCAAAATCCTCCCTCCTCAAACACAAAAAGAGAAAGGATAAATATAATAAATAGAAAAAATAAAAAACTAATATCTGCCTAAAACAGTTGCCAGGATTTTTTTTTTTTCGCGGTACGCGGGCCTCTCACTACTGTGGCCTCTCCCGTTGCCGAGTACAGGCTCCAGACGCACAGCCTCAGCAACCATGGCTCACGGGCCCAGCCGCTGCGCGGCATGTGGGATCTTCCCGGACCGGGGCACGAACCTGTGTCCCCTGCATCGGCAGGTGGACTCTCAACCACTGTGCCACCAGGGAAACCCGCCAGGATTCATTTGATTCACCTCAGTATAGATAAATGTATTCAAGACGATGCTATCCAATTCATAATGTGAGATATTTGAGTCCTTATATTTGTGGTTTAATACTTGAAATAACAGACGTGGTGGAGATTGTTACAGTTGGAATCACATTTAAGACACAACAGTAATGTAGTGTAGGGATTAACTGGGAGATAGTGTGTTCAAAATCTAAGTAAACCACTTGAGATAACACAAATATTGTCTAGTAACTTTCCCTAACACTTGAACCTATTTTGAGATTTGGTAGCTGTAGATTACTATTTTATGACAACTCTATTTTTAACCATTTCCTTACTACAGAGCCCCCTCTGTAGTGGACTTAGACAGGTAGTTCCTAAAATGTCAAGAACACTCACAGCCATCTATTATAAAATTTTACCTTGGGGTATATTTTAAAAAAAAAAAGAAACACCTGAGTTTTTTATTAGAGCATAGAATTCAGCTTCAGGAAAATATTTAGGAAGCAAGTTTTGGTTCTTAGAGCATCAGTAGGCAACAAATGAGCACCTAATACACCCCTCTGTTATGTAGAGAACACAAGAATTTGAGAGCTCCCTGAGGATAGAGGCTGTAATATTTTAACTGTGTATTTCCAGAGTTTGTCTCAGTGTCTGGCTCACGATAGATGCTTATTAAATATTTGGTCGAGCAAATGAAGTAGCAAATGAGGTTGACAGCTCTGAGCAGCCATAGAGTAGGGACTAAAGAATATTGAGATGAACTCTTCCCCAGAGTTTTATGTAGCTCTAATATGTGATATAAATATACACATTTATGCACGCGTGCACGCACACACACACACACACACACTTACATAGGCAGCTTCTAAATATTCTACACCACTGCCTTTAGAATTCAAATTACCAAATAAAGTGGCCCCTTCTCAGGAACTAAAGTACCAGACTTCACAGTGTTTCAAAATCTTTATTTTCCTGGACTCTCTCCTTTTGGGGTTTCCTCAAGTCAATTATCTGGCCAGCTTCCCTCCTTCTCATCCGTTTCTCTGTCTTTCTGTCTCCCCTATGGCTGCTCTTTAGATGTTAATTTCCTTAGTGATCCCTACAAACCCATTTCCTCCCTTACTCTAAGTTTCTGCTGAGTATGCTTATATGTACTCATGGTTCCTATACGTGCTCTGTGCTAACCTGATGCTTTCAGCCCCAAACCTCCTCTTCCCCATTGGCCTCTATTTCCAATTACACACTGGACCTGGATTCTATTCCACACCTAATTTCATATATACTTTACTGAATTGTGCTTTTTCTCTATTATCATCACCATCCAATAATGTTTCCAACTAAAATCCTAGACATTATTTTAAAACAATTTCCTGTTCTTTCTTCCTTTATTTAAGAAAGATACTGAACACATTTCTTTATCTGAGATAGCTCTTGAATTCCTCCTGACTCTGCTTTCTTCAAAATGTCCTCCTCGCTTCTATTTAAGCAGACATTTGATGTGATTGTTGCCTCAAGCCTTTGCCTATGTTCGTTTTCTCCCATTTTAATCCTGAATGCCTATGGCTCCCAGAAGCACATCCTATCACTCCCCTCTGTAATATCCTCTAATGATGCAGCAGCAGCAGCAGAAAGAGGTATAAATGTGGCATTGTATATGAGATGCTGTATAATCTCAATGCCATATAATTATACAAAAAATCTACTATTCCTGTTAGGGGATCAACTTTTGCTCCCACCCTCAGAATTCATATACTGAAGTCCTAACCCCCAGTACTTCAGAATGGAGATATTTGGAGATAGGGTCTTTAGAGAAGTAATAAAACTAAAATGAGGTCATTGGAGTGGACCCTAATCCAACATGACTGGTGAATTTATAAAAAGGGGAACTTTGGACACAGAGAAAGCACAGAAGAAAAATGATATAAAAAGAGAGGGAGAAGACGGCCATCTACAAGCCGAGGAGAGACATGGAACAGACTTTTCCATCACAGCCCTTGGAACGGACCAACTCTGCTGACACTTTGATTTTGGACCTCTAGCCCCCAGAACTGTGAGACAATAAACGTCTGTTGTTTAAGGCACCCAGTCTGTGGGACTTTGTTATGGCAGTCCTAGGAAACCAAGACAATTCCCATTTTCACCACCGCAACATATACACATGTACATACTATTTATTAACCACATTGCCTTGCTAATAATATGCTGTTTGTGTAGGAGCCTCAGGGGAAATTTCCAAACTGTCCTCTTGTAGAATTTTAATCCTCAGTAGTCTCAGAGCCTAGTGCTTGGACCATGAGTAAACACATTTCACATTGTATCCTACAGTGCAAAATACTTCATCATGAAACCTTTTTTCTCATTCAACATCAGTTTTTTATCTCCTTCTGAATGCCCTTTAGGAATTTTCCATCTAGCAAACAATAACAACAAAAACAGCAATGAAAATAGTATTGGTAGCTAACAATTACTTGCTGCTTATCACATGCCAGACCCTGTTCCAAGCACAGATGGAATCCCTGGCCTTGCTTTCTTTCCATTCATGGACTGAGGCAATGTCTCTTCTGAGCAAGGATGGAAAATCATAAAAATAGAAATTGAGGGAGATTTTATTTTTCTGTGATGTGTTTATTCCCCTGGGGAAAAATTAATGCAACAACGTTCTTCAGGCATATTGTGAATTTTGATTATGGATTTCAATGTCACATTCACCTGATAAATGCAGATTTCATTTTAGCTCATTAAAAAAAAAAGTTTTTTTAATTTATTTTGACTATGCCAGGTCTTAGTTGCAGCACACGGGATCTTTTAGTTGCGGCATGCGGACTCTTAGTTGCGGCATGCATGCAGGATCTAGTTCCCCATCCAGGGATCGAACCCGGGCCCCTGCACTGGGAGCACAGATTCTTACCCACTGGACCACCAGGGAGGTCTCTCACTAAAAATTTCCTTAGACAAATTCACATGGTGAAGTTTTCCTCTAATCCAGTTGTTCTAAGACTTTAGTAAGAAATAGAATCATACCGGAGGGCTAGTTAAAAGAGATTTTTGCGTCCTACCCCAAAATCTGGAGGAAGGGGAACCTGCATTTGCATGTTTAGGAAGTTCCCAGATGATTCTGCTACTGCTGATCCAGGGACCAAGTTTTGAGAGCTACTGATTGAATCCATAATCATTAACTAAAAACTAGAATGCGTGATCATTAATTAACAACTCTCATACCTGACAAAATTCTCCAAAAGGATGCCAAATGGAGGAAACAACAGAGTATATGACTGATTATAAATGTTCAATCAGTTGGTATATTTAGAAAAACCACTAGGATCAGTTTTTTTAGTTGTTTTGTGCACACGTGGTTATTTTTACTTCAGGACTGTTTGGCAAAATTTATCCTTAGTTGGGAAAATGCATGTGTGGTCTCTGTATACATTATTGTGTGTGAGTGTATGTATCGAAAGTAATTCTCAACAGCGATCTAATACATAAACTTGAGGCTCTAACGGAGCATTCTTACTTTTTAAATAAATTCTTTGAGTAATTGGGGAAGATAAACAGCCAAATTATATAAAGTTGTTCTCATGTTAACAGACATGTTTTCTCAAAACTTTGTTACTTTCTGAGGCTCCCCCTAGTGTTCTTAACTGGAAATGAAAGGTAACACAGATAAAGTTGTATTTGATACATTAAACAGTGAAGTAGAGGTATAGCAAAAGGATCAAAATGTTGCTTTAAGATAGTATTAGTATATTTTAAGTGTTCAAGATAATTGCAAAATGAGAGTGGTGCTTAGAAAATATTAGTCCTCTAAAGCATATGGCTCACACATCTTAACAATGTTTATGTCAATAAGGACATTCAAATGGTCACTGAGGATTTTTTATGCAGGTTGTAGTTTATGAGTGATATGTTTTCACCATAATTATACCTGTAATTTGCAATAGTGTCAAGAGAATAGTGTCAAATTCTTTAATTTTGGAGTGGCT
The DNA here is from genome assembly GCF_949987515.2 of Delphinus delphis. Lineage (NCBI taxonomy): Eukaryota > Metazoa > Chordata > Mammalia > Artiodactyla > Delphinidae > Delphinus > Delphinus delphis. The sequence goes on from NC_082686.1 coordinate 29,980,854, forward strand.
AGATGATACCTCTTGTTGGAATCATCTTTCTGGGTTTAGAGCCATTCACAGCCTGAGTTTTTAGAGATTAGGCCTAGTTCTCAGTCATTGAGCTCCTTCCCTCTAGATATTGCTGTCCATCAGAATTGTGATGTGAGCCACATATATAACTTTAAACATATTTTTTTTTGTAGTTATAGTTTTAAAAAGCGTAGAGGGAATTCCTCGGTGGTCCAGTGGTTAGGGCTCCGCGCTTCCACTGGGCATGGATTCAATCCCTGGTGGGGTGAACTAGAATCCCACATGCCATGGCCAAAAAAAAAGAGTAGAAACAGGTACATTAAGATTGTATTTGATCCAATATTTTCAAAGTCTGGAAATTATAGCGTATATTTTACACTTGCAGCACTCGTCAATTTGGACCAGCTGCAATTCAAGTGCTCAATAACCACACGTGGCCAGTAACTCCCATACTGGATAGCAGTGTATTGGATCATATTTCCTCATGCATTTGCTTGAAAGGAAAATTGTAAGACTTTGTCATGGACTATGAGATGTTTTACGTTTAGCTAAAAGCACACTTATTAAGACAGGGGCACCATTCCAAAGATGATGATCCCAGGTTGCAGAGCCTCTGATACACTGACAGTGTTCCCAGAGAGCAGCCTGGAAAATGAGCTCGGAGGCTATTTCTCAGATGGTGGAAAGACATGCATATTGACGAACCTCACCCTGTGATTTCAGCTCTCTTTGCTTGAGTCAGCTTTATGGTTTTGTAGTACTGAATGTCTGATTCTTTTTAAATTGCTGAGTCCAAATATAAGACACAGTTGCTGCTTCATCTGCCGCCAAACAAAGAAGGATGGTGGGTAGACTTGTAAGCTTTTGCCATTATTACGCAAATTGCCCCTGTTTAAAATGGCTTCCCTTGAGCCCTGCCCATTTGATAGCAACTATTACCATGCAAAACCATATTCTTTATTTCTTGACTTGTTTTTCTCCACTTAATATGAGCCCCATGAGATTAGAAACTTTCCTTCACTTTCCAATTTATTGCACTGTTTGTAATGCATGTGCTGCTGCATGGTAGGTGCCCAGTTGAATAAATTAATTAACTTTTTAAAGTGAATGATTTCTTTCAACATCAGAAAATATTTTTCTTCAGTCATCTCTTTAAAACACAGTTTTTATTTTACAGTCTTTACACATTCTCCCTTTCCATCTTTTCTTCTGGCACTGAACAGTGTACAGGACACATAGTAGAGACAGACTTTTTTTTCCCTACTCACTGCCCTTGGGAAATTCCACCTAATTCCATATCTTAACCAACATGTTACTAAATGGAGATTACTGACTTTACTTATTCATAAGGTTGTTAGAATGATTACTTATGGTATATTGCAATTTATAAAATTACAAATGCTTCAGAACACTGTGTGTGTGTGTGTGTGTGTGTGTGTGTGTGTGTGTGTGTGTGTTTGTGTGTGTGTGATCATGCATGGATTTTGGACAGAAAGACTCTTCCTTCATCCTTTAAATTTTTCCTATCTGCATGGTCAGCCCTTTTTCCAGATTACATATGGTCTTTCCCTTCTCATGGGAAAGATATATAACTTTCTATCTGTATCACTCATTTGGATATAACTATATGTGAATTTGCAACAGTATGTGACCATGTCATATATAGGTATAATTACCAATTTGGTAAAAAACCCTGATGGGCATAATTAAGGACCATAGTGAAAGGAAGAATCTAATAAATTCCCATTTAATGGATCTATTTCTACATTTCAAATAGTCCTCTAACTTGTTCACTGTGATTCAGAATTTTAATGTTCTCATAAGTATATTTATTTAAAGTCTTGTAGAGGGCATATTAGGCAATAATAATTTTCATAGGTGATTCTACAATTTTTATTTTTGAATTAAAATTATGTATAAAACTTCTTCGAAAAGTACAGCAAAAAGAATATAAGAATATAATATTTAACAAGGAAAATTTTGATTTTCTGATTTTAAAAAAGTGTGCTTTGGAAAATGTTACAAATTGTATTAAGATCAAAATATTTTGCACAGAGCTATTTTATGTGATTATATATATTGCTTTGAATTGAAGATATACTTGATGTTCTCTAAGTATCAATTAAATGGATTAAAATTGCTAATAACATATTTTTACTGTCACCTAATTTGAAAGGGAATTTTATTTTACCCAAGTGGATATATAATGTCTCTTAGAATGTAAAAACTACGTTTATGGTTTTTATGGTAATTCACTTTAAAATACATCAGAAAACATGAGTGAAGCTAACCGATCTTATAGTTCCAAATTTTCTGAGGTCAGTTTTAACGTTTATAAATACATATTTTCAAAACATTAAAATATTCTCTTGTGAACAGTTAGTTCAAGACAAGTCTAAGAATCTTGTCCCAGGTACTTTGGAGCACTGCAGTGCATAAGCAGAGACACATGTAACAGTCTCTTAAACAATGTCTTCCATACATCCATCAAAACGGAGAAGAACATGATATTAAAATGGAAGAATTTATGATCTTCTTAGATATACAGAGCCAAACTACTATACTATCTAAATTTTTGAGCCATTTTTCCCTCAACTGTTCAGTTATGAAAATGCTACAAAATCTTTAAGAATATTCTATCAACTTGGTAACTCTTCACTGTTAAATCCAAATCAGTATTAAATTCAAAATCATCACAGCGTAACCACCCAGGAGTATGGACCTAAAACTGGTACATATGATTCACTGCTAATCACAGTGATGACCAACATTCAGAAGTTGGTTTCAAAATTTAGTTGTGATGTACTTGAAGAAAAAATTTAATCTGCCTAAAGAATTCTTTATCCTCCACATTTAGGCAGACCATAGAATCACAGGAAAATACCATAAAGGTATGTTCTGAATAATGGAAAACATGTACATTTGTAATCAATATTATACACACATGTAAGTAAGATACCGAGAATACTGAGGAGAACTATACAAAAGTATAAGCACTAAGCATCCATGGCTTAGTGCTTATACTGACGTGTAACTTGTATGTGCCATTTAGCTTAGTAGACAAAACCAAAACTGTGAAGAGTTTCTAGTCTTACTCAAACATCAGATAAAAGTCAGAAACAAAAGTTGTCAGACAAAAGTATGCTAGTATTATTTCACAAGTAATTGAACTTGAAATCCATCTCCCAACCATACTAATGCAAAATCCTGAATCCTTAACATTCTTTGTTGATATTAAATGCTGACATTTAGTATAGGTGCAGATTTTGACAAGGCTAATAATACTATTTATACATGTAATTATTTAAATTACCCATACTGCCTCAGTTTAATTGTGTTCACTAAATTTGCATGCATAATTTATGACATCAATGCTGTCAACCATCAATCTACATTTCAGTCAGCAACACATCAACTAAATGACAGGGTAAAATGTTTCAGTTGATTCCAAAAAGAACTTCAACTTTTGAGGACAGAAGTTTGTATCATATTTATGTACCAAAGGGAAATGTCTATTTGGTGAAATTTCTTCAAGACTCCTCGAAAAATATCATAATGATGGTAATTCAAGAGGAGAAAAGCTCACAGAATAAAGACTGGTAATTTGTTTTCTTTGTTATTTTTCGTTGTTAAGTAGTTGACGTATAACCTTCTACTAATTTCAGATGTATGACATAATGATTTGATAAATATATATATATGTTGAAATGATCACTGCAATAAATCTATTGAACATCCATCACTACACAGTTACACTTTTTGTTCTTGTGATGAGAACCTTTAAGATACACTCTCCCAGCAACTTTCAAATATACAATACAGTATTATTAGCTATAGTCATGATAATGTACGGTACATTATGTTCCCAAGTCTTGTTTATTTTATAACTGGAAGTTTGTACCTTTACCCATTTGCTTACTCCCATCCCTTGCCTCTGGCAACCACCAGTCTCTTCTCTGTATCTATGACTTCTGGCTTTTGTTTCATTTTGGTTTGATGTTGGTTTTAGATACTACACATAATTGGGATCATATGGTATCTGTCTTTCTCTTTCTGACTTATTAACATAATGTGCTCAAGGTCCATCCATGCCATCACAGATGACAAGATTGCCTTCTTTTTGTTTGTTTGTTTTTTGGTTTTGGGTTTTTTTTTACATCTTTATTGGAGTATGATTGCTTTACCATGTTGTGTAGATTGCCTTCTTTTTTATGGCTGAATAATATTCCTGTGTGTGTGTGTGTGTGTGTGTGTGTGTGTGTGTGTGTGTGTGTGTATCGTATTTTCTTTATCCATTCTCCTGTCAGTGGACACCAGTTGCTTCCGTGGTCTTGGGTGTTTTAAAGAATGCTGCAGTGAACATGGGGTTGCCGATATTCTTTTCCAGTTAGTGTTTTGGTTTCCTTTTTATAAATACTCACAGAGTGTTAATCTTTATTTGTGTGGCCTTTGGAAGTTCTGTATCGCTTATAGGCACCTTCTCAAAATAATGTTTTAAGATACATATAATAAAATACCTTAGGGCACAAATTATGTTAAAATATAATTACCAAATTATTATGAGATTAACTGTGGGGATCGTGTACATGGAATTTGTTATTCACATATTAAATGCCAAGATCTAGCGGCAGATCTAATAACTAATAAAATATTAAAATACTGGTGATCATAAAGGATATGTTGAGATAACTGCAACAATATAATAGGAAAATATGTGGCATCTAAGCCAGAGACACTCCTAATATGTCTTCAGCTTGTTGTCCACTTTTATAGCCATTAGTGAGAATAAAAATGATTTTTTTCCCTATCCCATATCGCAAACCTTTTGAATTCCTTCTGCTTACTCCTCAGGTATCTACAGGCCTAAGGTTAACAATTCCTGCCATAGAGTAAGGCTTGTATTTCCATCAATTTATTTTGTCTTTCTTTTCTCTGAGAGTCAAGCTATTAATTTATTTATATCAAAAATAAAATAGGCATTGTGCATTTTCCAGCATATATCAGGCAGAAAAGTTGGTAATATTTTCTCTAGGAAAATGTTTATATTTTAAGGTAACTTTCGTTTAACCTTATTTTTAGCAATACACATGTGACTCTGCGTTGAACATGTTTAAGAAATTGAAAGTGTTCTTGAATTCATGGAATTAATCAAAATGACAGTCCATATACTGTAAGGATTTAGCAATCCAAATAGGGTTAGAGCTTGCTACTCTGCAGTATTCGTGCTGTATTGGCATTCATACGTGGAGAATGTAGTAAACAATTAATAGCTTAGGACATACTATAAAAAAAAGGAAGTCATCACATTTTTTTTTTTTTTTTTTTTGCGGTACACGGGCCTCTTACTGTTGTGGCCTCTCCTGTTGCGGAGCACAGGCTCCGGATGCGCAGGCTCAGCGGCCATGGCTCACGGGCCCAGCCGCTCCGCGGCATGTGGGATCTTCCCGGACCGGGGCACGAACCCTCATCCCCTGCATCGGCAGGCGGACTCTCAACCACTGCGCCACCAGGGAAGCCCAAGTCATCACATTTTTAAGGACTAGATTAAAACAAAACAAAAACATTCCTTTAAAAACAACTGAGAAAAAGGTGAAAGTACCTGTATACTTTATTTTCCTTCTCCTACTTCTCCAATATTAAATTAAAATGTGCTTTGCGAGATGGAATAGAAAACATGCCCTTCAAGTGTTGAATAAGCTATCAGGGCACACCAGTTTAGGGTAGCTTTTCCAGTACAGCTAATTTGCACTTTTAACCAGTTCCCCATGAGGCCCAAGAGAGCACATTTCCGAAAAGAGTAACAGAAGGTTTGCACTCATATACATTTATTCTGTTCATATTAAAGATTTGTTAAAGACGATCTTAACGTAACTTTAGAGATCAAATGTAATTCTTAGATAATAACTTTGAGATATAAACAAGATCAACATCACATCAAAAATTTTATCAAAGTATCAGAAACATTCCTCCAGCTATTTAAACCTTCTGTGTTGGTTTCCTATCATTGTGTAGCAAATTGCCACAAAATTAGGGCCATAAAACAGCACCCATTTAATACCTCACAGTTCTGTAGCTAAGAAGTCCAAGTGCAGGTTCACAGGGTTCTCTACTCAAGCCGCCACACTCAGAATTTTCACCAGGCAGGTTTGTTTTGGAGACCTTGGGGAAAACTCCACTTCCAAAATCATTCAAGTAGTTGTCAGAATCCAGTTCCTTGTGGTTATTGGGTTGCGATCCATATTTTCTTCATGGCTTTCAGCCAAGAGGGAAAAAAAAGATGTTGAAACTACTCTATATACTCACTAATTCCATCAATAAATGTTTATTAAATAATGCCTTATACCAGTTATTATTCCTAACATTGTAAATGCACTAGCAAACACACGGTCACTGCTTTGAAAAGCAGGTTAGTTTACAAATATATCACAATCATGAAAAATTATAAGAAATAAACTCAACTAGTGGAACAGATGACCATATTTTAACACACAGTTATTGTGAAACCACCATGTGCCATTCACTGTGCTGCATGCTGAAAACACACATGAATAATTCAGTTCCTAACTTTTTCTTTTTTTAAAGACAAAGTCGTGTTGACCTTATACGGACCTTCACGTCATGAAGATCTGTTTCAGTTGTTTTATAAATTTATTTATTTATTTATTTTTGGCTGTGTTGGGTCTTCGTTTCAGCGCGAGGGCTTTCTCTAGTTGTGGCTAGCGGGGGCCACTCTTCATCGCGGTGCGCGGGCCTCTCACTGCCGCGGCCTCTCTTGTTGCGGAGCACAGGCTCCAGACGCGCAGGCTCAGTAGTTGTGGCACATGGGCTTAGTTGCTCCACGGCACGTGGGATCTTCCCAGACCAGGGCTCGAACCTGTGTCCCCTGAATTGGCAGGCAGATTCTCAACCACTGCGCCACCAGGGAAGCTCCCCTAACTTTTTATAAAACGGAGCCACAGCTATTTTACAGCAGCTCATTTTCAAACTGAACAATATCTTTTATGTGTAACATTAAGGATGTTCTTAATCCCAGCTTCCTTTCCAAAGCTGGTGCCTTTAATCATTGATAGATGGCGATTGGCTTATGACCTGGAGATCAGAGAATATTCCAAGCATGCCTAAAAAATGAGACCATCAGTTCAGATCCAAGGGCACTTCTCAAATAGTTGCATTTAAGGTGCCAGGATCTTGATGGCGTCTCTAGGAAATAGAAAGAAGACGATTTTTCCATCCTAAACAATCGGATCAGATAACTGAATGTACTGTTAATCATCTTGAAATGAATGAGCCTAACATGCAAATTATAGATGGCAAGAGCTGATGATCAGCGAGTTAGCTTACTAATGATTTTCAGAAATTAAACGCTTTCATCAAGATTTTTCAGGATTAAAACAATTATTTAGATATTATGAAGAATTAATATACTTTATTGTCTGGTATTCTTTCAGAAACAATATAAAGACTATGTTTAAAGAAGTAAACATGAATTAGAGAATTTAAAAGTAGAGTGGAGTTGCTCTCTCTTAACAATTGTTGCATTTATGGCAGCTTAATGTTTGTTTTTTATATTTTCTGAAGGTATTGTACCAAACATTTCAAATTATTTCTAAAAGCAAATATATAGTGCCAACTATTATAATTTTTAATGCATAAAAATAATAGGGATAGAGCTCAGACATTAAACTGCCTCATTTTTCATACAAATGAACAATTTTTTTACAAAGAAAAGGATGAGAAGAAAAGGAATAATGCAAACATTGTTAAGAGCATAGCCTATTATCACAGAATAAAGCGTGCTGTAAACATTTGATCAGAAATCTTACAGTAAGAGTTTCATCCTATTGAATCATTTAGAGTAGGGAGACTACTTAAGAAAATCCAGTGCAAGAATACTTGAGAATCTCCAGCTCTCCTTTCTCAGAAGAATATGCCAAGATATTAAGAGACTCTTTTTCTAGGGTTGCAGAGCTCGTTGAGAAAAGGATCAGATCAAAACCTGGTTTCTCTCTATTCAGTGCCTTTCTTTCACTCTCAAAAAGTAAGAATTTGAACCAAACACAGGAAACAGTTTAGGACTGATGATGACATTATAAGCAATACTTTGTCTAAGCTCTCATCATCTTTCCGAGTTATCAGGAATGAAAAAGAAAGAGCAAAGAAGATAAAAATACACTGATACTAATAGAGTGACAAATACACACTTGACCCTGTTTCTAGATCAATACTCCTATATTTAATATAGTTCCTGAAGGGCCCTATCAAAAATATTATCATCGACCATTCCCCTGGTCACTTTCTATCCCCTTATTTTGCTTTACTTTTAGTCATAGTTATTAATTAATTTATTTTGGTGAATTTTCTCCTACCCCCTCCACCACCATTAGAATATAATCTCCATGAGAGCAGAGCAATGCATAGTGCAGAGTTGGAGCTCAATGAATAAATGCATGAATAAATTTTAGTTATTTGTTGAATGATGAAATGATATTCCCAACTTTTCTTTGAGGTGGCCATTGCTCACCTACTTTTACAAATGAAAAACCCAGAGAATCTGGGTTACTTACATGGCATCACAGCTAAAAAGTGGCCAAGCAATTTTTCAGTGGAAAAACATCACAGAATAATAATTATAATATTATACCACTTATGTGGGGAAAATCTATAGTTATATTTCTATACATAGATAGAAAAAGTCTTCTATATAGGAGGGATATATACAAATTGGGAAAGGATTTAGATGTAATTTGTGTATATAAAATGGGAATTCTATGTCATGTATTTTATTACATTTTCTTTTGTGCAAGTATAATGTTTTCACAAAAAGTACATTTGAGTCTTGTAATTTATAAAATGATAGCATCCATTTCAAGATTTAGATTCAAACCTATGTGAGGCCAGCCTGTGTATAATTTCCAGTAGTGAGGGAGCTAAGAATGGTAAAGAACAGATCATTCAGTGACAAGTAATGAGAGTATAAAATTATGTACTGTTATTGTTAATAAAATTTCCACAAAAATGAATGATTTAAACTTGAACAACATTTATAGATTATACATGGAGTAGCAAGTCTTTTAGTTAAATAAATTTGTGTATCATACATAAAAGCCAAGACCACTGATCTTGGATCAAGGAACCACGATTCCTTGCCGATCTATTTGTGCCTTCTTGTGAGTGCAAGAATTTCAAATGTGAGTCAAAATAGAACGTTGTTGCAGTTATGGGGCATTAATAGCATAAAGGTACCTGAAGAAACACATTACACTGGTATCTTGGCAAACTACATCTTTCAAGTTTGGACAATCCATTTAAAATTCAGCAGTTCAATACCAACTTTTCCTCAGTATGCCTTAGAGCCATGTTTTCCATTCATCTCTGAATGTTCAATACATAAACCCACAAAGGCACTGTGTTCTGTAATTATGAAGAGGCAGCTCAGGTTGGTAATCGGCATACACAAAGCCTGCCTCCAGAGCCAAAGCATAGACTCTGGTGGAGAATGTTTATTTCCTGAAAGTGTTTAAGAATAAAAGATGCATCGTTTCAAGATTAAAAGGAGAGAACAGTAAGACCCTGTTGTAATGAATATTTACATAGAGAAGGCAACTATATCCCTAAGAATAAATACAAAAACTTGCATTTGTTTTTAATTGTTCTCTTTTAGAATGGTATCGTTTTCGTACCCTTACAGAGTGTTCTATTATCAATAATTTTAGAAGAAAAATAAATTAAAATGGGATCGTACTTAGTGTGTTATTGTGTAATTACACTCATTGTTACCAATATCCCTATAAGTAGTGAGAAAGAAATGTGTATTAAATAATATAGTTAAACTAATGATGAAGAGCAGCCCATCTAGAAATTAGGAAAGACATTCCAGAATTCAGTGAGAGGCACTATGAGCAATGAAAAGATTGGAGGAATTTGGCAGCAGATAGAACTGGCTCTGACATTTACTGATTAGACAAGTATGAGATGAATCCAACTCTCTGAGCCTTGGTTTCATCATTTGTAAAATGTAGGTAAAGATCACAAGCTGAGAAAACACAGATGCTCCTCAAAATACATTTTCCCCTCTTATTATAGCTTGATTTAAACTACTAGGCAATCAATGACAGGGTTTGATGACAGAGTTCTGGTGTCCCTTAGTCCGCCTGGATTAAATGCTCTGCTTTCATAAAAGGAAGATACAACCTGTTTGCCCACTCACTGTGATGGCCCATTAATAAAGGTCGTATTGGAGACATTGATTTTAAAAACTACTGTCATAATGTTACATACATACATAAAATAGCAAAGCCCTGTTTATGGCTTGATGGACATATCATATAAGAAGAATTGCTCTGTATAAAAATATAACAAAAGTGTTTACAGGGCTTTGTCAACTTGGTAGTGATTTTATCTGCATTATTATATTAATGGGGTAAATATTTATCCTAAAGTTTTTATTGAAACATCTTAGCTATTCAACAAATGGAACTGGAGCAACTGGACACCCACAGGAAAAAACAAACAGATCTGACCTAAACCTCACACTTGACACAAACAGTGAGTAAAAGTGGATCAAGGACTAAAGTGAAAATGTAAAACTGTTAAAATTTTAGGGAAAAACAAAGCAGAAAATTTTCAAGATCTAGGGTTAGGCAAAGAGTTCTTTAGAATTAAAGCAAAAATAACCTATAAAAGGAAAAATTAATAACCTGGACAGCAATGAAACTTAAACTTTTGCTCAGTAGAAGAGCATGTGAAGAGAATGAACAAAGCTACAGATTGGGAGACAATATTCGCAAACCATATATCTAACAAAGGGCTTGTATCTATAATACAAAAACAACTCTCAAAACTCAACGGTAAAGAAAAAATCTAACTAGAAAGTGGGCAAAAGGCATGAGCAGACATTTCAAGGAAAAGGATGTACAAATAATAAATAAGCACATGAAAAAATAATCAACATCTTAAGTCATTAGAGAAATGCAACTTAAAACCATGATGAGCTATCACTACACACCTATCACAATAGCTAAAATAATAAATAGAGAGCACTAAATGTTTGCAAGGATGTGTAGAAATTGGATTATGCATGTTTTGTTGTTGAAAATGTAAAAATGGCACAGCTGCTCTGTAAGACTTCTGTCAGGGTTTTAAAAAATTAAACATGCAATTACCAATTACCATACGACCAAACTATTGCACTCTTGAGTATTTGTCCCAGAGAAATGAAAACTTATGTTTACATAAAAACTAACACATGAGTATTTATAGCAGCTTTATTCATAATAGCCAAAAGCTGGCCCAGATAACCTTCAAATTATTGTACACACTTACCATGGAGTTTTACTCAGCAGTGCAAAGGAACAGACAATTGATAGACGCAATGACTTGAATGCATTTCTTGGGAATTACATTGAGTGAAAAGAGTCAACCCCAAAGGTTGCATACTGTATAATTCCATTTATATAACATATTTAAAAATGTCAAAATTTTAGAAATGGAGATCAAATCAGCGATTGCCAGTGGTTAGGGTTAGGGAGAAGGGGCACGAGGAATGTTGGTGTAGTTATAAAAGGGCAATTCAAGGGACCATTGTGAAGATGGAACTGTTGCATGTGGCAGTGGAGAAACATGCAATAAAATTGTATAGAACTGAATACACACACCCACAAACACAAGTGAAACTGGGAAAATCTGAATCAGATGGGCAGATTGTATCAATGTCAATATCCTGGTTGTGATTTTGGACTATAGCTGTATAAAATGTTACTTTTGGGGGAAACTGGGTAAAAGCATACACAAGATCTCTATAATTTTTTTACAACTGCATATGAATCTATAGTTATCTCAATAAAATTTTTAATTAAAATGTCAGTCATTTGGGTTTTAGAGTAAAGTTCTGATTCTATTGTTTGTTGATATAAGATTGAAGGGATCTAATCATAGCAAGATGAGGGAAAAAGTAGGGATAAATTGTGAATTACCATGTCTAAAACAAAATGACAATGTAATAACTCAGGAATTCTTAATTTTTCAAAACTTCTTTTGTCAGTTGGTATCCTGTAATCTTCACTTTATTCTCTATAATCAAGCAAAAACAATCAAGAAAGTATGAAGTTGTTTGGGACACAGCAGATAGAAAATCATAGCTAATTCCATTATTCTATTTCAAATGTCATTAAATGCTTTAAGGCAACTAAAAGTGACTCACAACCTTGAATTACTCTTTTTTTTAATTAATTTTTTTATTGAAATGTAGTTGATTTATAATGTTTCAGGTATACAGCAAAGTGATTCAGTTATACATATAGATATTATATATGTATTCTTTTTCAGATTCTTTTCCATTACAGGTTATTACAAGATATTGAATATAGTTTCCTGTGCTATACAGTAGGTCCTTTATATGTAAGGTGTACCCATTTGATCTATGTAAATAAAATATATATTTTTGAAACTTCTATATTAATGATTTTAAAATGGTTTACCAAAACATTTTAAGTTTATAGTACATTCTCCATTTTTCCAAAATGAGAACATATAGCTAACATTACAAGTTAAAGGGACATTTCTTATATTTCTTTCTCTTCTATTTCCTGCTGAATTCACTCTTTAAATACTTTAACTTAGCAAAGTAAATGTTTTACAAATCATCAGAAAATCATTCCCTATTAACAATAGAAGTGCAGAGATATGTAAATTTATTTTTAATTATAGAAATATTTGCCCAATTCTTGAAGAGTTAGAAAAGACAAGTAAGCAAGAAAATCAAAATATAGGGTTTCCCTGGTGGTGCAGTGGTTGAGAGTCCGCCTGCCGATGCAGGGGACACGGGTTCGTGCCCCGGTCCGGGAAGGTCCCACATGCCGCGGAGCGGCTGGGCCTGTGAGCCATGGCCGCTGAGCTTGCGCGTCCGGAGCCTGTGCTCCGCAAAGGGAGAGGCCACAACAGTGAGAGGCCCACGTACCGAAAAAAAAATAATCAAAATATAAAATTTAGAATAGGGATAACTATTATATTTCCAAAATAAAAATTGCCTTTTTACTCTAATGAATAAATGAGATTTAAAAAAAGATGCCCTAAAGTTCTTTTTTCCAAAATAAATCCTCTAGAAATGGGTTTTCATATCTTGGCTATAAGTGTTATTTATGGAGGCTCTTGGTCTGCTCCTTTGAATGAATTTATTTACTTCATCTGGAGTGCTGCTTGCTTAATAGCATGCCTAGAATTGCATGTCTACAGAGGCACAAGGGCGCCATCAGTATCACTGTGGTATAGATGGTCACTGGCACTCCAGAAAGCAGGTTTTTATAAAATTTGAATTTCTCCTATAGTTTCTGCTCAAATTAAACAGGAACATGCCTTGAAGCCCTTGCACAGTGCACTGAAAGTCTTAGTCCAGATGATAATTAACAGTTCTTTACAAAAAAAAAAGAAACTTAAACTGGCCTTAGACGTCAATGGTGGTCTCTCAGCATTAAAATGAGATTGATTGCCTGTGTAAAAGGCCGTGGTTTAATAATAGATTGGTTTTACAAGTAGATGCTAAGTTCTGTGGTTCATTTAATCTACCTAACTCCACTTACCATGTTGTAAAGGTATTATTGCTAAATAAACAGTGCATTGGTGTGAATGTTGAGGGTGAGGAAGATAGGGCAGAAGAAATTGTTGTGTGACTATAGCACAAATAAAAACATTTTGAATAAGCCCAAGGAGATATAACTTTGAATTTAAAAAGCAGTACGAGGATAAATCGTGCTTAAGAATTAACATAACCTATCTAACCAAGGTTTTCTTTTTATTTAACATTATACCTTAATGCTCAATGAATAAATTGTAATCTTAAGGCAACCAAATAATGACCTTGTGTATAAATATCTTTCTATACTAATTCCTACTAGAATAAGACAGCAGAAATTTAATTTTATACTAGCCATTTTTTAAAAGAAGCATTTTATTCATTGACTCTGGACCAGCCTACTCCAGTTAACATTTTTGCAGTTATGCTGACCAATTGCTGGACAGTTTCAATACTTTCACTTGGGAGTATGTTTTAGACAAACCTTGACTTTGTATCTCCACTTTACTAAAGAGATTATGCAATCAGTACAGCACTATATAGTAAAAGAATTGACCTGCTTGCTGAAGGGGTGGACAGTTGCATTTTGAAAATCATAGACCAAGAAGCTTAACTTGAATTGTTAGAAAAATTATAAATCATCAGATAGATAGCTTTGCATTTATACAAACAAAATATGAATAGAAGGAGCCCTTGGTGGTTCAGGAAAAACAAGCTATCTACCTGACCAGATTTCCAAGGCTAGGAAATCAGTGTAATTCCATGTATATGTGCATTTGTACTTCAGCAAGACACTCTACAAATCACATTGTAAGCATGTAAACAGGATGGAAATATATAGACTGCTTAAAATATTTGAGTGGATTTTAAATTTTTTGAATGGCCATACTATGCATTTTCAATAATGGAGCTAATCTTTGCAAAATATTTAGATACAAAGGCTACAAGTGCTCTCTTTTGATTTTCTTTAACATTTTTTTTATCAAAGTTTCAGATGACAATGAAGATGGAGATAAAATATGTAAATTAAACCAAATTCTTAGAGCATAACCCTCAACTCAGAGTTAGGATTCAAACAAATCCAGAATTGCATGGTTCTGATAAGTTCTTTTGTAACTAGATTACAAATATCCTTGGTAAGAAGAACCAAGCATCAAAACCAAGATGAAATTGAGCTGGGAATAATTCAAACCTTTTTACGGACGTGTCAAAAATAAGTTATTAGTCATGGGAAAAGCCCCAGAAATTTTAGTTGTATACAAGTTGTGCATGAGCTAACAGTATAATTTGGATGTTCTAATCTGCAGAATTCTTCCACAGGAGATTCCCGTAGGTAGATCAGAGTACCACACATTAAGGGTAAGACTATAGTAATCTAATCGATTGCCCAGAAAAGGGAACCTGGCATACCTGGAGGTTTGTAAATCACAGAAACAGCTAAGGAAGTTGGGAGTATTTAGCATAGGGAATTGAAGAATAAAGGGAGGCATGCTACTTATCTGCAAATATTTAAAGAACTATCATATTTATGTGGAAGTAGATGTTTTCATTTTTTTATTTGGGAAGGACAGCTAGCAGAAAATACAAATGGGAAGATTTAGTTTGGTTCACTACAAAGAACTCTATCTTAATTAGGTCTAGCAATAGAATGGAGGCTTTGTGTTAAGTAAGATCATTGTCTTTCAAGGACACTGTAGACAGAATTCCATTATTTGGAGGGAGGTTAGGCTAAATATCTTCTAAGATTCTTTCCAACACAATCATTTCATCACTAGGATGTATTGTATACATGGTCTATAAATTTTGTGCCTTGTAGCAGAATATGTTTTCCTGAAAAAGGGGGAGTGCATTCTATAGGGGAAATAAAAGGGTTTCTTGATTTTTTTTTTTTTTTAAAAGCTAATCTTTTTCTTCTGTAAAACCTGGGTTAGCACTAACTGCTTTATTATGGTGTAGGACCTAATTTTGTCTTGAATCTATAGAACTACCATATCTCTTGGCATACCGGGGATCAGTTTTTAGAAACTAGAACTTAAAGAGTAAACACACTGTAATATCATCCCAAACACTATGACCAAGCCAGAACAAAACCCTCCCATGATTAATGGAGGAACATTTTTTATGGTGTGTTTTCTCCACGATATTTGCTATAAAACATTCAAGATTCCACTGAAGGTTTCTAAGCTCTGTGGAATAGAAATAGATTGATAGCACCTTCAGCTTCTTGATAAAAGAAGGGCAACCTAAATGTAATTATTCAGAAGTCTCTGGGGAACAGAGAGATATGTCTCAAATGGCACATTATCTAAAATAGAGTCAGACATACCTTGGGGAAAGCAATAGTGACTTCTTTTACATTTACAGTAATATTAACTTCTTGGTCTCTGCATCTGTCTTGATGTCTCTCCTCTTTTACTTGTTTATTTCTTTTTTAAACTAAAAATAAAATTATAGAGATAGAGAGAGGAAAGGGAGGAAGGAAGAAGAGAACAGTCAGGAGATTAAACCATGCTTACAATCAGGAGATTAAACCATGCTTACTCTCAAATTTCATGTTATAATATCTACTACTTTTGATGCGATCCCATTATGTGATACTGGACTCTTTCGTATATTAAAGAAAATAAAAATTAACTTTCAGTTAGAACCATTATGATGTATATTTTATGTTCTTTCTTATTTTCAATATAGTTTCCATTATTTTTTGTATGATGCTACATGTGGTAAATATAGCTTCATTTAAGTATGATTCAAAGCCAAGTCAATCATTGATAATTGAGAAATTCTGTGAATTTATAGTCCTTTGTACTTTTAGTGTGACCTATTAATACTTAATTTTCAAAATAAATATTTATTGGACATCTACCCTAATATTTTGTTTAGTATACTATGGTAAAGATTTACTTTGTCTTAAAAAACTGAAAATAATATTTGATGCTAAAGTAGCCATTTGTTCATAAGGTTTTATTCCATAGTTGTACAAAAATAGTAATTTTTAAAGCTGAAATATATTTTTCTAGATGTGCATTATTCCTCAGTGAAGGTATGACTCACTAAGAATGTTTCTCTTTCTGATTCACACTTTATCCCATGCAGTACCTGATTGGATAACCTATATTACTTCAACTTCTGTCCACCACACTGTAGAAAATTTCTTGAGTTTTTTAGCACTCACAGAACTTATTTCCTAGAATTGATGAATAACATCATTAATCACCCAGTGAATGCTGGAAGTCATCTTGACATCTCCCTCTCCCTCACCAGGACTAAAACAATTGTGATGAACAAATATTGATGGTGTCTTCTAAAAATCTTTTAAATCTGTCCTCTTTTCATCCACACAGCCCAGCTCAACTCCGACCCTCAACATTTCTCACTAAGATTATAAACCTATTCCTCTAACTGGTTTTCTTTCTTCCAGCTATTTCCTGCTCCATCAAACGCCTTACAAATCCACAGAGCTGTCAGAGTGATTCTCTTTAAAGAGAAAGTCCCTGTTTACAGATCCTCCATAGGGTTCTACAAACTTCTGGATAAAATTCAAATACCTTAAACAATTATCAAAGCTATTTCGTAATCCAATTCCTGTGTACTTCTGTTGCCAAAATCTGGCCTCTGTACACAGGTGCCAGATTAAATCTTGGGGACAGAGTTTTGGGTGAAGTAGAAGGAAAACAGCTTTTTTGCTTTGCCAAGCAAAGAGGGCCACAGCGGACTAATGCGCTCAAGTCTGTGTGTCCTGCCCTGGAGGGGGTAGTGAGGAGTTTTATAGTAAAGGTTCAAGGAGCAGCGCGTGATCAGCTTGCGGACATTCCTCTGATTGGTTGGTGGTGAGGTAGTTGAGAGTCCGCATCATAAACCTTCTGGCTCCAAGCGGTCTAGGGTCTATGCTCTTGCGGTCAGCAGTTTTAATCAGGTGGAGGTCTGCTTCCTGTAAAAACAAGTTAGGAATGTGTGTCAGGCCTTTATCTCTATCTTTCAGGGAACTGGGAGTTGGGTGATCCTGCTGTGTGGCAGATTTATAGTCTAAATTATTACCAGTTCCCCAGGCCAACAGCTATTCTTTGTTTCTACACCTTCACATTTCCCAGTCATTAACTCTTGTCAGCCTTTTACTTCAAAAGACAAGGACACAGGGGCTTGTACACAGTTTCACTTCCTCAATCTACTGTCTTGTCAATTTGCCATATGGGTGCTGTGCTCAGCATAAAAGTCTGCAATTAGTACCATCCACTCTCACCCCTCTTTGACATGGGCAATGATGCTTTGTCTTCTTGGAGTGTCATACTATTCTGCCAACCTCCCCATACCTTGAGTGGCGGGGAGAAGAACAGGATTGTAAAGGACTGGGACGTGGCAAAAAGCTTCAGACTGAGTGTGGAAGGACAGAATGGAAATAACATATGGTGGAAGAGTATTCACCTTTGCTAATCTCTGCTGCCTCATCTTTGGCCACATACACACCCATCCCACATTCAAGCCCTTTACCTCCAGACCAGTGGTTATCAGTTGGGGTGGTTTTGCCTCCCAGTGGCAAAGCATGGAGTTATTTTTGTTTGTCACAACTTGGGGATGGGGGTACTACTGGCATCTAGTGGATAGAGGACGGGGATGCAGCTAAACATCCTAAATGCACGGGACAGTGTGGCACACTCCTTCTTTGTTCCAGTCCTTTGCAAATGCTTTTGTGTGTCTGAAACTCCCTCCCCTCTCTTTCTTCTCACTCCTCTCTCTTCTATCCTCTCCTTCTCTCTCTCTCTCTCTTTCTCTCTCTCCCTATCTCCCTCCCCCTCTACCCTCATTCGCACCCTCAAGGTTTGTATGATGACATAACCTCTAATTCTTAATTCTGATGATCTCAGTTTACATATTACTCTTTAGGACTCCTATTCTGATCCTTCCCTGTCTGTATTGCCTTTGACAACGTGCACCCATAGCACTCCCTTCCTCCCATCACATACTTGTTATAAATATTTTTAATCGTAGGTACTTAAGTGTCTGTTTTTATGGCTAAAGAGCAAGCTCCCTAAGGACAGAGACCAAGTCTGTCATGTTCATTATGATATGCCCTATGCTCAGAGCATGCATTTGTAGGAAAGGATGGAGGGAGGAAAAGATAGATGTAAAGTGCCAAATTCATATCGGTGATTCATAAAAGTCCATCTCTTTAAAGGATATTCTTAGTTTAAAAGGTAGGTGCTTTATAAAGTTGAGAGAAAGGTGAAAATTAATATTTTAAATCTCTCTGCAATTCGTTACATTATAAAATGAGATTCATGTTTCTATTCAAAATGCATACATTAATTGAATTTTTTAATAAAAATGAGAAGATAGTATTGGTTTATTGGATTCCTCACATTCCTCACAGTACCCTTTATATATATATATATATATATATATATATATATAAAATATATATATATATAATATATATATATCTTTATTGGAGTATAATTGCTTTACCATGTTGTGTTAGCTTCTTCTGTACAGCAAAGTGAATCAGCTATACGTATACATATATCCCCATATCCTCTCCCTCTTGAGCCTCCCTCCCTGACCCCTCTAGGTCGTCACAAAGCATCGAGCTGATCACCCCTTCACAGTACCCTTAATAGTTCTTTCAGGAAAAGTTCCACTGGGGAGTGGTGTCTAGAGGACGGGGGCAGGGCCAGGTGTAAAAACTAAGCCCACAGCACAGTTTGTGAGACTTCTAGCCACCTCTCTAAGTTGAGTTCATCTTGTATTAAGACCTGGGCAGATTTTCATAGATTGTCTTAAGACTACCTTGACAAATACTTCTGACTAGAATGCAAGGTAAAACTCAGAGCCTTGGAATAAGCTTATCAGCATGAGTTCAAAAAGTTTACATATAACAAATACATTCTTTACTTCATAAGGGATAAAAAATGTGGGATTTTTGTCCCTTCCTTGATGATGGATCTAAATCTGTGTATCTCAGGCCATCTACCTCGTCCTTAGAAGTATAAGCCTTAGAAATAATATCAACTTGAACACTGAAAAGGCCTTTTCATATGATTAAAGGTGATAATAAATGTGTTTTTAGGTAAAGAAACAAAATGAGAGAACTTGTTAGTATCTCTCATTATACTTGTTACCGTTATCAGTCACTTGTGTCAGCACTATATGCCTAGCACTAAATAGAAGACAAAAGCATTGTCCTTTGTGAGAGATTTAAAAAAACATTTTTTTGAAATGCAGGCATAGAAATCAGATTATCATGTTTGTCCAATCTTTCTGCACTGGAAGGTTAGGCATATTTATTAGCTACAACACAGCATTTCAAGCTGGCATTTGGATCATTTCAATAACTAATGTTTGTTTTATCAACAGTGGTTTAATTTGACATGCTGCATGATGCATCTGCAATAACAGTGCCATGTTTGATAGATAAATGCCTAGGAAAAAATTTCAAATTGGCTAATAAATAAAATTGAATTTTGAGACCCTATTTATTTTAAGGAAACTTGTCATGGGTTATTAACTGTACTAAATAATGGCTTATTTATGTCTGTGCATAAATAATTTGAAACAAATCGGGGAGACATCGTTAGAAACTATCATACTTCACTTACTGCTAAATGTTGATGAAGGTGCATGTCCTCAGCTCTTCACCACCAGACCTGCTATTTTTCAGAAACAATATCTACCGGTTAACAAGATTATGACCAAAATTCAACTAAAGTTCCATACATATAACATAAATCTGTTTTTTTAGTTTTTTTTTTTTTTTTTTTTGCGGTATGCGGGCCTCTCGCTGTTGTGGCCTCTCCCGTTGCGGAGCACAGGCTCCGGACGCGCAGGCTCAGCGGCCATGGCTCACGGGCCCAGCCGCTTCGCGGCATGTGGGATCTTCCCGGACCAGGGCACGATCCCAGGTCCCCTGCATCGGCAGGCGGACTCTCAACCACTGCACCACCAGGGAAGCCCCATAAATCTGTTTCTTAAACATTCAGATTTCTACCAATATGGAATTCAACTAAAATTCTGACTCTAGGCAGATGGTTCTTTGATTTCTCCACATATTACAATTAACCGGGAGTTTTTTTTTTTTAATTTTTAAAGCTAATGCTTTGTTTCTCATTCCTAGAGATTCTGAATCAATTGGTCTAGGGTGATTTTTTTGCTTTTTTTTAAAAAAATCAGATTCTTTTTGTTTTGTTTTGTTTTTTTAAAGTTCTTAAGCAATTATAAACGGAAAGCCAGGATTGGAAACTCCTGCTGTAACACAGAGTTCTGGTCACATTAATGCATATTAATGTATTAGTCTTATCTGGGCAGTGAGATCAAATTGTTTAACACTAATAATTGTCCCACTTAACAGTTTTCTGAGCATGTCTTTTGAATATGCAGTTCTAGGTGCTAAGGGAATATCGAAGATAGGCTTTGTTCTCAAGGAATTTACATAAGGGAGGACAGTGACAATATTGAAAGGCAAAGGAAAATAATTGGTGCAAGAGAGGTGCAAACAAAGGCTTTGTGAGATCTTATCTGAGATGGACAAGGACCAGAACAGAATTTTTGGAGTAGGTAGAATTTAATTAACCTTGTCAATAAATGTGGAAGCATGCTTTAACCTTGTTAGTGCTTTCAGTACCGCATAATCTCATACTAATCCACTTAAGTAAACCAAACATTTTTACTTTACTAATAGTAAAAGCAATAATCCCGTGTATTTGCATTTAAATTTGTAGTGTGCAAACAGGCTTATATATGTCATCATTTTTGAGACGTACAACGTATAGGATATGCAATTTGGTACTCTTATTTTTGGATGAGGAAACAGAGGCTCAGTGTGGAAATCAGTTGCCCAAAGTACAAAACTAGCAGGCGGAAGAGTTAGGTTTAAGGTTAATCCTCCTGAGTTCTAAATCGTTCAGACCTTTTTTTAATCACCCCTATTTGAATTTAAGAAGCAGCTGAGTTTGGGCTAGACTCCAGGTCTCTTAACACTAAATCCCTTTCTTAGGTTATGCTATGGCACAGAAACATTTAATATACCATACATTCAATAACTGTAGCTCAAAGTCTCTTAAAACTTAACTTTTCAGAAGGTAATTGGCAATTCACACCCTAATATATTTTTTAAGATAGTACCAAAAAATGCACTACCTTACTGATTTTCCCCAAATATAACCTTTCTTCTTTCTGTGCAATCATACTTAGTACCTGGAACTTGGGAAATTTCTAAAGTTAAACCAGTTTAGAAGCTATGAAAGGTCAGAGGAATGAGGAGCTTGAGTGTCAGCTCTTAATATCTGCCTTATAATAGTTCTTTTCTGTCCAACAAGTAGAAACATCTTGCATGCTTTATCATGAGCTACGCCAGATTCTATATAAAGAGTTGCTGGTGCACAACAAATTTAAGTTTTGCTTTTTGGAACTTTTTGGAAAACTTTTTCCAAATATTTTTGATCTACAGCTGGTTGAATTTGCAGATTCAGAACCCGTGGATATGGAGGGCCAACTGTATATGAGTAAAGATTGATAGATAGATCTGTAGACCACTTAACTTGCAAGAAGCGTGGCAAATTGAGTCTCAAGGACACTTTAGAAAACTGACTGAAGGAAAGATTTTATATTGTGTTTTTTTTTTTTTTTTTTCGGTACGCGGGCCTCTCACTGTTGTGGCCTCTCCCATTGCAGAGCACAGGCTCCACACACGCAGGCTCAGCGGCCATGACTCACGGGCCCAGCTGCTCCGTGGCATGTGGGACCTTCCCGGACTGGGGCACGAACCTGCGTCCCCTGCATCGGCAGGTGGACTCTCAACCACTGCGCCACCAGGGAAGCCCTGTGTTCATTCTTAATAAGGACTCACGACCCAGAGATCATCAGGATAAGCTGCTTGTCACCCCTGGTTCACTTACTGACAGTTTGACTTTGAGCATGATACTAACTTTTAAAATAAGGAATAGTATAGATAGCATAGGCTTTTTTGAAGAATTAAGTGAGATAATAAATATAAAAGTACTACTCTGTGCTTGGCACTTTATAAATTCTCAGGAAATAGCTGCTGTGCTTTTTACTATTATTACTTATTATAATAAAGCTTAATTGTTTGCCGGGATTTTCACAAACACTGTTTTATTAATTGAGGTATTGTGACACCTTTACACAAAGAAAATGAAAACTGAAAAGGTCAGGAAGTAAAAGCCATGGATAGATTTATGTAAAAATAATTACCTCATCTCTCCTTACACTATACAATATATGGCTGTTAGCATTTCTGACAACTTTTAGTATTTTAGTATCGATTCTTCATAATCATTTGATGACTCCTATGACATAATGCTCCAATGGGAATAAAATAGGTGTTTTGCTTTTTCACATACATGTTCTTTTAAAATAATTAACATCACTTAAGTATTTTAAGTATTAGGCTCTGGTACCCACATTATATTATATTTAAATTGACTGACCCTAATAAAAAGTAAAGATATGGATGCTTTCATTAGATGGCTTTTCCAGTGTAAATAAAGTTTTAAATATTCTGACATAAAAATAGCATTAAGCTGTTTTTACCTCTAGACTATGCTACTATATTAGTTGACTAGAATGATGGGAGAACTTACAAGAAAAACTGTGGTATGTTCACCACCAAGAGTAATTCAGCACAGTGATTCCTTTAACATCTGTTCCACTAAAAAGGAATCATTTTCAAGGGCCACTTGGAAAGTAAGTGATCATATACCCCTGAGCATCTATGTTAAAAGAGACAGTGAGGGAAAAGAGAAAGTCAAAATCTGCCTCTAGTCTTTCACACTACTGTGTATCCTAATGAACTGCCATGGGGTGATTTCTCTTCTTCTTGTGTTGTGAATTTAAAAAGAGATGTTGGGTTTGTTTCTTCTTTGTTTTGTTCCCTGTTTTCCAATTTGGGGGAGACACCAGTTGAGGTCATTCATAAGCGCTATAATGTTTGGAGTATATTCTTCTCAATAGAGGAGGGATATTAAAGTTATTGTCTCACTCCAGCATATTATCATTATGAAGTAACACATACCATTAGAGAGAGACTCCGTGAAGGACATTATCATTACGTATTAGCACACACCATTAGACAGGAGTTTCAACTGCAAATCCTACTGAGGAGGATAGATTCATAACAGCACGGCCCTCCTGGGTAATATAACTCAAAATTGTTAAATCTTTCAGCTGAGGTGAACTCAGATCCCATGATTGGCACCCAACATCACTCTGAGCTCTCAGTGGTTATTTACTCTGTGAGAAACCCTTCTCTTTTCTGATTCAGATGGAAGTCCTAATAAAGCTCCCGAGGAATTTTATCTTACTTCACCTGAGGCAAAACTCATACAAGTTAAATAATAATAAAAATAAGTATAATTATCAGTGGTGCTCAGCTTAAGATGTACAAATACAAAACATTTTCAGTTGAGGAAACTGAACATTTAAATTCTTTTGTGTGCAAAACTGTAACCAGTACATAGGGGGGATTATAAACGAAGCTGAGTGAACTTATCTAAATGAAGCTAAAGAGATAACGGTACCATGTTTTATTTTAAAATCTTAACTGAGGGTAATGTCAACGTGATGTTTCTTTGTCCTACCAAATGTCAGAGTTATTTGTATATGATAGGACTAAATGCCATTTCTCCGTGAGGATTCGTTTAATATACTGTTTATTCTCATGAAACATTAATGTATGCTATGCATATTTGCCTGTGAAAAGGCAAATTTTGCACTTCTCAAATGAAAATTAATCTTGAATGAGTTTAACTTGCATCGTTTGCATTTTCTACGGAGAGTGAAAACCCATTTGTAAATAAAGGTTTATTGCAAAGCAAAAAAGAGCATGTTTGAAGATGAAACTCTCATCTGGACCCTCGTCTAGGAGTTCGTAGTTGCTGTGATTTACACGGCTGAGGATATTTCAGCTCCTAGTTCAGTATAAGAATATAAAAGTGAGAATAAAGCTGACAAAACGTATCACTTAATTCTCTAATACAAATTTTTATTTGTTTAATATTAACCCTTTTTTAAAATGGCTCAACCATCAGTAGACACAAAGTTGTGAAATAAAACATTTATTTTATATGTACGTATTTATATAAATACTTATATACATTATGACCAGTGGTGAATTTACAGCTTGTAAATTAGCTTATAAATCCCAAAGCTTGGAGACCATTTCTAATCCTATACCATACATAGCAAGTAAACTATTGGTCCTGGGTGTGTACTAACTGTAAGAATAAAATAGACCCTCTCTATCTTAACTATTAGAGCAGTATATATGTGCTACAGAGACAAATGCCAAACCTAAGTAGTTTCCTATTCTGTGTTAATTTTAGATGTATTCAGAAAAATCCTTATCATTGGAAACATTATAGATAAAAATTAACATGGTGAAATCACCTGTATTCTCAGGTGGTTTTGTTGTGATTTTTAGCCCTTGAAAGGTCACTGGGTAAAGAAAGGGGGAAAATAAAAATACTCATTGTGCCAGAAGGAAGACTACCACCATCCTCCACCCCTCAAACACTCACATGTATCTTTTCAGTTTATCTGTTGTTAGGCAAAAAAATCATTTAGGCTGATCCTTTTCTTTCATTTTTCACATGTTTACATATATTAGAGATTTTAGAGAATTTAAATACACAATTCAGTATAAGCTTCACTTATACTGAATTGTATATTTACTGTCTGTAAGTAAGCAAGGCTATGTGTACATATATATCCCTCTTCTCAGAAGAGAGAAATTTCTTATACTTTGGTCTCAAAAGACCTCACAAAAATGTACGTTCAGTGCATAATTGCATTCCACTTTTTACTACACGCTGAGAATGGTTTTATCCAAATTCTTGCAAGAACCACATAATAAGAGGGTGGTGGGACCAAGAATGGTGTCTAGTTCAGGTGCTTCCAAGTAAGTGTAGATTTTTTTTTTTTAATCCTATTACATATACAAGCTAATGGCCAAGAACTAATGGATAGAATTGCCTGAATTTATATCCTAACTTCACCACCTACTAAGTTTGGAATACTGGATAAATTCTTAACCTCTCTGAGCCCCAAGTTCCCCATCTGTAAAATAAAAATAGTACCCACTTTGTATGGGTTGCTGTGAAGTTTAAATTAGTTAGTATTTGTAAAACACTTAGAACAATAGTGCCTCAAAATATAGGTGTCATGTAAGTATTGTTACTGTTACTAGTTTTAATTCTGAGGGATTTTAAAAATAAAATCATTGTAAATTTACTTTATAAAATTGTTTTATTAAGTCAGAAAGTATATAAAGAAATAACTCCATAGTTTGGCATTAATGCATATTGAAATGCCAAACAAAAATTCTAATTATGGTTAAATGCTTGTCTAATGATTACTCATACAAATATACCAGTTGACATCATCACAGGCTGTGTCTTCCACACACAATTCCTTGCTTCTAGTTCAATCCCCCTCTCATTCCTTCTTTATTATTCCACACATTCAAACCATTCATCTTCAGCCTTTTTAAGAGCCTATACTGACCATTCCCTTTATCCTCTGGCCTTGCATCTTTCTCCATGGAGAAAAGAGAGATCCTTGGGTGAGATCTATCAACAGTCCTGTCCCCTATCATCACCCATCACTTTATCTACACATACTCAAAAAGCCAAGGATCCAGAGAGCTTGGGCGTGCAAGATTCTTCACTCTCTGACAGATCATTTCCTTAGTGCTCCTTTAACTATGGTCATTAACCACGAACCATTCCCAAAATGTGTCATTCTTTCAAACCTCTGAGAACTTTGCACATGTTGTTCTTTGCCTAGAATCTCTACCTTGTCTGTCAAGCTTCTATATATACTCATTACAATATGTTTCCTATTACCAAAAGACTGTGCTGGGTGGCTACATGTGTTCCAGGCACCTGTCAGTAAAGAAAATCCTACCATTGAAGCCCAGGCAGGTGCTGAGGTCCTGATACCCTGTGACAGGCTCCTCTGATACTGAGAGCCTGCCCCCGCGCTTCTCCCACCCTCCGCCCCATTCAGCCCTGCTGTGACGTGGCTGCCACGCTCCACAGCTCCCTGCTATCTCATCCTTCCTCTCTCATTCCTCTGGTACTGTTCACTCTCTTCACTGAAAAACCAGTGAAGCATCAATCCATGTACTGTCTGAAATCCTTCAGACATAAAATAGAGTTATAGCCTTTTCTGCTGTGATCCTCTACACTTGAAATTGAATAATAAAAATTCTGGCTTAAATACTTTTTCAATACGGGCATTGATTAGAGCACTTTTGTACATATAGTTGAGCATACTGAGGGATGCACATTGCTAAAGAGACACTGCAGAAACATCTCACTTTAAGGTGAGTAAGAACAAAAGAGATATCAATATGCTCGATTTTGTTTTTGCCTGCTAAGGTGTTGGTACACTAGATGAGTTTTTGAGTTTTAATGAGTCTCATTGATTTTAATTAGGTGGCCTTGGTAGAAATAGGTATTATTACTCTGAAAATCATGGCTAAATTGCTGTTAAATAATTTGCATTCTGTTGCATGGTTTCTATCATAGTACAGACAGAAACATTTAGGTCCCAGCCTCAAGTATTTATTAACGTACACCAGTAATGTTGGACTCACCTAAGGATTTCATATTTTGCCTGCCTGACATATTTTGTCCAGTCTATGCTCTGAAGTATCTTTCTAGGTAATTACATATGGCATGTTCTTCAGCCTCAAACAGAAAGGATTACATTTGTATCTCTAGAATAAAGGTTATTCTGAAATCTGGAACTATATAAACACTAGTTACCATCTGAACTGAGTACCCATGAGGTGCCAACTGCTCTAAAATGCATTGTTTGATTTAATTATCTCAGTTCTGAAAAGGAGACATCATTATCCCCATTTTATGGAAGGGGAAAGTGAAGTAAAAGGCAGTTAAGGGAACTTTCAAGGTAATGCAGTAGGGCTGGGTGACTCTGAAATTCTTGCTCTGTCCATGATGACAGAGCCTCTCAATTTCTAATAAGTATACATTTATTAAAGCTAATATAATTTATTTAATCAATTAACAATTGTCTACTAAACACACACTCAGGACTGTGAAATGGGCTGTTGATTATACAAATCATGAGACCTAGGCTGTCTCCATTAAAGAAGAAAGCAGTGTATTCTCACCTGAGAAGGACTATAGATGTAGTCGTAGAAGAAAGAGTCACTGATTTATTCATTTCAATCATTATTTGAAATTATTTTATAAGTTTTGGTTGTACATGTCATAAACTGTAATAAGCAATTTAATATATAGGGACTGCTTACATATAACATACATTTATCAATTTAGTCTTAGGGCTAAGAACAGAACCTGGCAAGGGGTGCTTGTTTTCTCAACTGGCTCCCTTCCAGGTCAAGGCCATATATGGATAAATCTGACTGGTGGCACATGACCACTTAGCCTCCAAGGTGTCAATGGAGCCAGGTTTTCTGCCCCCTCTCTTAATTCATAAATCTGGAAATTCCCCAACCATAGAAAGGGTATTTTAAAAATGCTGACTACCCAGAATGCATCACAAATGTCCACTAGAAAGCCTCTGTAGAAAGCCATAGCGTCTGTCTGGAAGATAAATTTTAAAAGATACTTTGTTTGCTAGTCCAATCACCAAGAAAAATAAATAGTAAATAGTATAAAGTGGAACATTTTTCAAGTTTACTAATGCAATACTAAATCATTTCTAATACTATAGCTTCTAATCATAAGTTTATATTTATCTTCTCTCATCATAACCCACTTACTGAAGTTGCCTTAATCCATCTACTTGCCTCATTTCTTTTCTAGTAAAATTACATAACTTGATCTATTAATTTTGGATATCCTAATTTGTCTACATAATAGAAAAACAGCTGGTTATACAACACTGATTTTAATCAAACTCCTCATTATGTAATGGAATTTGATTTTTAATAAAAGAAATAATAATGCTTTCAAACGAGCTGATGTGTAGAAACTACTACTTCCTTTATTTTATACTTACTTTTTATACTGCCTTCTTTTTGGAATCTGTATTGTGAAATATTTATATAAAGAGCATAATAAATGTACTCATTTGATAGCTTGTTAAGATATTAAGTGCGGTTCTGTTCTAAGCACCAGAATTCCTGCGGCTAACACAGCCAGAAATCCCTCTTCTCATAGAACATTCATGGAACTTGGGAGAAATAAGCAAATAATAGAGAAAAACACATTGAGTCAGATGGTATTAAATGCAATGGAGAAAAAAATTAAGTGTAAAGAAAGTATGAAAATGCAGTGAGAGGGAGATGTGAAATTGAGTCCCCCAAACTCGAGTTCCCTTACCGAGTTTATGATTAACCTCTCTATACAAAACTTATTCCCTTTCTTGTTCCCTCTGGCCTCAATCCTGTGCTAAGTGAACAGTAATCAGAGTCAGATGACTAAAATTGCTGTTGTCGATAACATCCTTTATGTACTGAATTTGCTGTCATTATCATTAACTTACAAACTCAGATTGTTTCTCCAGACCCCCAGCCATGGACCACCTGGCCTGAGAATTGTAAACCAGAGACATCCTGACTCCTGAAAGTATGATTAAGACTTGTTACAGACAGTGGTTATTCCCAGCCTCTTTGTTCTTCCCCTTTAAAAAAGCCCCTAACTCAGACACCAAGTGGGAATGGATCTGAGGCTTGTCTCCCATTCCCTTGCTTGGTACCCTGCAATGAACACTGTTCTTTCCTTCACCACAACCCAGTGGCAGTAGATTGGCTTTGCTTTGTTAGGTTAGGTAACAGAAGAAGTTTTAAACGGGATGGTCAGGGAAGACCTCACTAATGAAGTGACAAAGGCATTCCTGGTAGAGCAAAGGCTCTGCAGCATCAATATGCTTGACAAGTTTGAAGTCAGTATGACTGGAAAAGAGTAAATTAGGGGGATATTATTTATAGGATCTGTGCTATTGTAGGGAGGTGGGGCTCAGATAATACAGGACTTTACAAACCAGTATAGAAACTTCAGCTCTTACTCAGAGTGCAATGGGAAGCCATTGGAGGGTTTTGAGTAGAAGAAAAATATGCTTCTTTTGAAAGGATCCATCTGCCTTTTCTGTACTAAAAAAACTGAGAGGAATGAGCAAAGTTCAAGGCAGGCAATTGATCCAGTGAAATGATTCAGTTGAAAGATGGAGTTAGTGAGAAATACTTCAGATAACGTGTATTTTCACATACAGCCAACATAGCTTGCTAACTTCTAGAGGTGGTTGATGTATTTCCCATTTTACCAGTCGAAAAGTTCTTGCTTCTTCCAACTTTAAAAATGCATAGGTCTGTCATACAGAGTGAAGTAAGTCAGAAAGAGAATACCATATGCTAACACATATATATGGAATCTGAAAAAAAAAAAAAAAGGTTCTGAAGAACCTAGGGGCAAGACAGGAATAAAGACACAGATGTAGAGAATGGACTTGAGGACACGGGGATGGGGAAGGGTAAGCTGGGACGAAGGGAGAGAGTGTCATGGACTTATATATACTACCAAATGTAAAATAGCTAGTGGGAAGCAGCCACATAGCACAGGGAGATCAGCTCGGTGCTTTGTGACCACCTGGAGGGGTGGGATAGGGAGGATGGGAAGGAGACGCAAGAGGGAGGAGATATGGGGATATATGTATATGTATAGCTGATTCACTTTGTTATACAGCAGAAACTAACACACCATTGTAAAACAATTATACTCCAATAAATATGTTTTAAAAAAAGCACACATGGGTAAGCACAATTTGCTTGTTACTTCCTTCATCTTACTTGGTTTGCATTCCTCTTTTGAATTTACTGACTCACATACTAAGGGGTTTAATTTGAGCCCCTCCACACTGCAACATAACCCTCTGCATTTGGGTGTCAGTCACTGAAGTACGAAATCTTCATTTGAGCTTTGTAGCTGACCTCAAAGAGCAGTCTAAATGGATTGTGTCTAACAGTTGCAGAGAGAGTAAGAGCATTCCACATATTCATGATGTAAGGGATAAAGATAACTGCATAGCCATGCCCCCAGATAGGCATATTATTCATGTGTGAAAGCTACTGGCTTGAGCATGCAGTTGAAGGAGGCTAAGGAATTTCTCACATCAACTGTCATATCCTAGCAGTTCAAACTTATAAGAAGATGAAACAACTCTCTAATCCCTTAAACTGATAATACATAGCTAAGAATCCTTCTACATAACTAATAAAATTTACATTTTTTAAGCCTCAATTTCCTTGAAGGGTTTTATTTGATTTTTCAAAAAATGATAAGAAATATGTTAAGGTATAATAAACACTGAAGGACTCTGGAATGGAAGAGAAATGTAATAGGAGTGCAGTGTGTATAAACGAAGTACATCTCAGGGGATGCTTGCTTGTTTGCCTGTATTAATTATTTCTGCAGTGGGAGTGTAGCAAATGGTGTCTCTGAAAATGAAATTAATCCTTGTGTGGTTTAAGGGATATTTTTCCTTGTTTAATATTCTTTCCAATGTGTGTGAATTTTGGCTGTAATCCTAAAACTAAGTCTAAAAACATAAATGGATACCAAAAAATGGCAGGAATGATTGATGACTATAAATTAATTACTTTGAATATATTATGGCAGTGGTAGTTTTAAGTCCTTTGGGACAAAAAAAAAGTTACTATACATTATGCGAGCTAATGTAAGTTAGAAGAAATAAAGCTTTTCATTTTAAAACTCAACTCGAAATGATCTTCAAACCTTAAATGAGCCCAAACAGAATAAGTGTGCCTCTCCGATTTGATATATGACACTTTTATTCACTAGGGATATCTTTTTGTGCTTTTCCAGTTCCCAGCTAGTCCTTGTCGACTGTTAAGATGAAAACATTCATGTTTTTAATTCAATTCTTAGAAAGCAAATCAGATCTTATCAACTATGACATTTCATGCCTCTTTGAAAAGAAAACATTTTTCCCAATTAATCTAAAAAGTTGTATTACTTTTATCTAAGATATTTTCTATTTAAACAATTGTGAAAGTCTATTCAAAAGTTATTGTTTTTTCCAGATGCAATGCTTATATTTTATTTGCTCAAGTCTAGAAATAGACTGGTATTTGGGTCTTTTGGTTGTTGTTTCCCTTTTAGTTTTCCAATTTGTAATTCACAGGGTTCCTTCTATAAATAAAAAGCAGGACAATGTATATTTTAGGAGTTTTTGAAATACAGTTAGTTACAAATCTAATAAACCCAATATAAGTTATTTTAGTAGGAGAAACTTTCATTCCAGAACTTGTATAGTGGTACTCATCACTCCAAATGTATTGAATGTATACAAAGTACAGTGAATTTTGCAGAATTGGTTATGTAACAGTACTGACTATACATCCCTCATCTGAAGTCCCCTGAAACCAACATCAAACATTTGGAAGAGAGCTGGAACTAAGTGAAACTAACTAATTCCTAGGAACTAGCATATCTGTCTGTGCCCTATGACATAGGTGGTTCCAAAAAAATCACTTGGATGGAGGAGGGGTTGAGGTTAAGTCGACCCAAAATCCATATTGTCTTTCTCTAGAGCCACCTAAATATAGTAACAAATTTTTTTGTACTATGCGTAGCTGATGTTCTCCTCAGTCTTTGGTAAAGTGTGAATAGATACATCTTCCCGTAATAGATATATCCCATAATAGATATATTATCAACAAACATAATCAGTAAGTAAAGATAGCATGCTTGTATCTATATACACATGTACCTTCGAGACAAGTCATACAAGGCCCCTTCCAAGCATATTTACCAGCCTAATCTGAAAATTCTGGAAGTTGGCATTGTCACAATAACATGCTTGATATGTCCCCATTTTGTGTTTTCTCATCTTTCTCCAATTTTTTTTTTTGACATAATCAGGTGGCACCAGTTCCCTGAGCACCTGAGCAGTTGTTTCTGTTACTGCCTCGGCTGACTTTTCTCTGTATCCTTCACTTCCTCTAGTACCATAGACAGACTTTGACCCAAGCCCCCTGAATAGTAAACAGAGAAATTGACATAGATGAGAAAGTTGGAGGCGCTGGTAAAAATTACTTCAGTTATAGGATAAATATCTTGTTAAAAATAAATAACTTTAGAAAAACACATAATCTGAGGGCAGGTAGGCTATCTGTAGCTAAATCTGCATCTCTATTACAGATTCCTTAAACCATGTTTATTTAAAACTTTATCCTAAAATTAAATTTAGTGACTTCTTACATTGAGACAAATGAGAAACTTACAAATCTAGAACACATTTTTGAAGATACTGTGCTAAATTTAAATTTAAATTCAATACTGAATTTAAATTCAGAAACCACAGTCCAGAGAATGTGTGTATGAATGTGTAAATTTAGCTGGATCTTTCAGCAGTTAGTAGTTTCTTTTCTGAATGTAACATCTAAACTTTTTTTTTATTTCCAGAATTGCTAGAAAGTAAGGTAAAATGATAAATATAATTAATTAAAAAGTATGCTATAATACATCTTATTATTCTTGAAGGAAATGGTACATCTAATTTCAATTCTATTCAATGGAATACTATTAGTTATTAAAATGCATATCTTTCAAACTCCAAGTAGCAAAACAATAGTTTGTATATGGATGCACAGCTTAGGACAGAAACAAACCACAAATTTTAGAAAAAAATCTTGTTATATTTCATTAGTATTAAACTGCACAAGCCTCTGATAAAGTTTTATTTGTTTGGACAATAGCAACAGTGTCCATTCTCTAGCTTATGGGGAAAAAGAGGACGTATTTTGAATCCCAAGGGCATATGGCAAGATAGAGATTCAATGTTTGAGGTAGAGCCAAAGGGATGCTCTCCAAGGTCTGAATGTGAGCACTAGAGAAGCAGAAAATAAACCCCTATTCTAAACATAAGACAAGATCGTAAACCTGAATACCACTTAATTCAGGAGGATGTTGAAAAGAGCATTATAAGAAAGAATGGAAAATCAGTCCTGCGCATAGATTTGGAATGTGGTTGGGATGTCAGGTGACCCTTCTTATTGGCTGCTGGCTACACAGCATTGGGAAAAACCAATTATTGCTAATTCTGACTTCTCAGCTAGTTTGTGCTAGGACTGAATGTTTTGTCCCTCGAAATTCATATGTTGAAACCTAATGCCCAGTGTGACAGGATTAGGATGTGGGGCCTTTGGAAGGTAAGTAAGTCATAAGGGTGGAGCCCTCATGAGTAGGATTAGTGCCCTTATATAGTTCTATCTTATATGAGAGGATACAGAGCTCCCCGGTCCCTTCTGCCATAGGAGGTTACAGCAACAAGATGGCCATCTAGGAATCAGGTCCTCACCAGACATTGAATCTGCAGGCTCCATGATCTTGGATTTCCCAGCCTCCAGAGCTGTGAGAAATAAATATTTGTTCTTTATAAGATACCTGGTTTCTGGTATTTTTGTTATAGCAGCCCTAATGGACTAAGACACTTGGTAAGTAGTCTCACCTCCCTGCTACCCAAGGGGAGCAAATGAGTCCCTCTACTATCAGATCATGAGTTATATGTTCCTCTTTCTGTGTGTGTATGTGTCTGTGTGTGTGCGCGCACTCATGTGTGAATGTGTGAAGGTGTGCTTGTGTAAATATGTTAGATTTGAGAAATAACTGTCAGCCAATCAGCCAGCTACAACAAAAAGAATATGCGCCCTGCACTACTAAGATTTGGACTAAAACATTAAGGGATTGCTTATACAAATGCCAAGTTAAATAATTATTGAATATATAGAAATGGTTTAGCAAACTACTTAACAAAAAACTTCTTCATTCATGCATTCATTCATTCATTTATTTGACACATTTTCATTATGACAGTCTCTGTGCAATGTTAACATACTCCCTTTCTCTGCCCTAAAAACTAGAATCATTCAACAGGCTTAGCAAAGAATTGTAAAAGTGGGACTATGAGTTATAAACATGAATTGTCACTAACTTACAGCATAACAATGGAGAAGGCACTTAAACTCAGTAAAATTCTATAATGTCCTCATCTGTAAACGAGACTATCCATAAGTCCTTGTTGAGCACTTGGCAAATAGACCTTGGGAAGGAACTGATAGATTCTTTTCCTTTGTCACTGCTGAGCTGTCACATATCGTGTTTGCTTTTGTGCATTAGCCTGTTGGAGTACATCTAGAATGTGCCTCAGGCCTTACCTGTTCATTCATCTCTCTGGCACTTGGGGCTACCTAAGATTACTGAATGGTGACTGAAGACAATCACATCACTCTGAGATAAGTTAGAGCAAATCCTTACCAAACAAAATTTGAAAAATAATAGTGAATCTTAAAAATAAATGAAAATTAGAAGCTGGAAATGATACACCAAGAAGACAGTCATACTCTCACGTGAAAAGTATCACTATCTATGAGATTCAGATCACTCAGAGACCATTTTAGCTTATATAGTACATTAACTAGAAATAAATTCACAAGAGTAGATTTTTCATGGAACACATTTCAACAACATACTTGTAATACATACTAAAAATGTTTCCAATAAAGTCATACACATGTGGATGTCTAATTTTTTGAAGGTGAAAATTAACTGACATATTTAGATGACCCGTCTCTTCATCTGTTATGCTAAATGGCCAGAAAAGCCATTGCTGTCATGATAACAATGCAATGAAAAATGTGTTGATCAAATCTCTACTTGAATAGGTTGTGGAAAATATATTTTTATTCAGCTTGCTGAAAGGACAAAGAAAAATTATGGCATTGCACCTTTTAGATGAATATTACTTGCTTAGGCCACAGGGCATTATGTTGCA
Source organism: Delphinus delphis (assembly GCF_949987515.2). NCBI lineage: Eukaryota > Metazoa > Chordata > Mammalia > Artiodactyla > Delphinidae > Delphinus > Delphinus delphis. Next base: position 30,016,216 of record NC_082686.1, read on the forward strand.
AGGTTGCTATAATTTTAAATAAACCCATTTCTCAAGGTGGGAATTGCAATGGGGATATAGCTTGAAACTAGTAAGAACAAAATATTTTTAATGTGTCAATACTAGTTACTGGTTTTAACAATAATTATCACACCAAAATGCAAAAGAAGGATGATTTATAGAACAGGCTATAAAATGCATAGCAGTAAAAATAAACATATTCTTACTTGTTTATTTATCACCCTGCTTCTGTATATGAAACCAGACAGGCAAGTGCTTTAGAAGCCATATCTGGTAATTTCAGAAGATCCTCAGATGTTGATACTTCTATGAATCTGTTATGAGTCAGGGCCAAAACAGTCACTTTTGGTTTGGGGCAAAAAGTGTAGAAAAAATTAAATGGACATTGGGAATATCTGGCCCACTTCTTCCTCCTTATTCACAAAAAGAAAACGGCAACAGCAGGAAAAGAGAAAAGGTGAAAAGCAGATGAGGAACATAAGTGATCTTAGAGAGTTTTGAAGGATCCCTTGTAGGACCACTAACCAAGCAGGCTAAATGTGATAAGGGAACACGGCCTAATTGCCCCTCTGGAGATGCTTTACCAAGCACCTTCACCCTTGCCCCCATGAGATGTAACTAGAGAAACAGTCTAGGCCTGGTCATGCCCTAAGTCCTCTACACCGATTAATTTGTTTAACCTTCACAACAACTTCATGAGTTAGATACAATTATTATCCTCACTTTACAGATGAGGAAGGAGGCAGGGAATTGTTGAGAAATTTGACCAAGGACAGCCAACTGGTAAGTAGCAGAGCTGAGATTTATGCCCACAGCCTTTATTCTTTTCCACTATGCTACACTGACCCCTAACAAGCATTAATGAGTAAAAAGTCAACACATATCTCAGGATGCCTACAATTACAAGTATTTGTGCAGAATATTGGCCTTACAAAATGTTTTTTTTTTTTTTTTTTTTTTTTGTCCGTGCTGCACAGCCTGCAGAATCTTAGTTCCCCAACCAGGGATCGAACCCATGCCCCCTGCAGTGGGAGCATGGAGTGCTCACCACTGGACTGCCACGGAATTCCCCAAAATCATTTTCAAATAAGATTCATTAATTAAAGCGATAATGTCGTGGAAAGAGCACAGTGTTAGCGCTACGGCTGCCATAACAAAATATCATGGTTTCAACAAAAGAAAATTTTTTTTCTCACAGTTCTGGAGGCTAGAAGTCCAAGATCTATATGTTTGGCAGGTTTGAGTTCTGCTGATCCCTCTCTCGTTAGCTTGCATAGTGCCTTCTCACTGTGTCCTCGCACGGTCTTTCCTCTGTGTGCATTCATCCCTGGTGTCTCTCTGTGTCCAAATCTCCTCTTCTTATAAGCTAAACGGGTGAAAGCCCACCCTAGTGGGCTCATTTGAACTTAATTATTTCTTTGAAGGCCTTGTCTCCATATACAGTCACATTCTGATGTACCAGGTGTTAGGGCTTCAACAAATGAATTTTGGAGGAAGACTCTTCAGTCTACAACAAAACACTAAACTTTGGGTATGATCAGAGTTCTTGTTCTGGTTTTGCCACCGTGTGACTGTGGGTAGGTCACTTCCTGTCTGTTGGAAGGCATCTGCTAAACACTGGAGCTGCCTGGTTCTTGACTTTCTGAGTGTGTCTTTAGCTTCTCTATTTCTGTAAACCACCCTCTCATCTTCATACATATATAAGTTGGGTTGGTTGTTGTTTGTTGTTGTTGCTGTTTTTTGGCCTAAGTCAGCTAGAATTTTTGTTCTAAATAGGATGTTTGCTTTTGTTCATGGCTTTGCTAGGCTTTTGACATACCCTGTCTAGTCTTAAAATGGAGCTGATAATGCCTATGTTATAGGGCTACCTTGAGAATTGAATGGCGCGTTGTATATAAAGGGCCGGGCACAGTGCCTATGAAGCAGAAGTTACTTAATGAATGCTCATCATTTTCTTACTCTTCAACCCAATCAACTTTCATGCTTAACTCTTCTCTTGCCTTTGACCTTCCCAACTCTGCCTCCGCTATTTATCTCATATATTCTTGGCCAATCATCATAAAAGTCACACACGTTGACATCTGTCTTCAGTAGGATCGAAGTTTTAAAAAATTCAGATCTAAGTACATGAAGACATTTCCTCACAAGTTCATAAGAAAGAGGGATACATGATTCAAATTGGCTTCCGACATACTGAAATTTTAAGATTTAACAGACTTGTCTATTGTATCAGGCCTCCAAGGTTACGTAGACCACTGACTCTGGCTTGGAAAAATTCTCTAGTACAGAGCTGCAGAGGCAAAGGCTCAGGGCCTCTCTGAATCACACAAAGGTGGGCAGTTAGCAAAATATAAGCCTACTGTTAGTCCGATTCTGCTAACAACCAACATTATATTTTAAATATTATGTTTTTATGGTGATGATTTAGAGGAGATAGATTTGAGACTTAATTATCCACTTAATTATTTGAATATACTTTATAAAATTAATAGTCACATGACAGACACTTGTTTATGATAAAAATAACTACATATAATTTCATGTATTTATTTGTATAATTTATCCTCATTTTCTCCTACTAAAAATTAGAAACATTATATTAATCTCAAAGGAGTCATGACATTGAATTATAAGGAAATTTATAGGTGTGATTCCCAGATATAGAAGAGGCAAGTAGGTTGAATCTCTTTGGCATAAAAGTAGCGATAACAATATGTTATTCATACTATATCCTGGTGAATAATATTAGCATCTTCTTGTCACATTGAATTCTTTAAGTCATCAATAGAGAAAGTTGCAATCAGTGATATGGGATAGTGTTAACGGACCAGAATACTCCCCAAATTGAAAGGCACTTATTCAAAAGGAGCTCGCAGAACTGCAGCATGGAAACAGGACTTTTCCAGGAAGATGGCTTCCAGGGACAGCCAGAAACACTGTCACTATGAGTTGTCAGTCTCCAGGCGTGACTTCAGACAATGATCTAAATTAATCTGAATCCAGAAACCCAGGTCCAAAGGCAAACAAGAGCCAAGGAAACATAAGGAAAATGATCTGGACAGGACTTCGGAAGCCACTCAGGCAGAGTGTCTATGTAACATTCCGATCAGTCTCTGATCAAAGTTAGAACTGGTCCATAAAGGCAGCTTGCAGGCAGCCACGGCAGATCCCAGGGCACCAGAGGTGACCTCAGAGTTATTCTGGCTCTGTATTGTTTGCAGATTGTGCAAACAATAACAGATTTAGCAACAGTGACAGAAGCAAGAGATTCTGATTGCCTCCAGGTAGGAGGACTTAAGATCTACAGAAGTCTTAAACAGCGGTAGTGTTGATATCAGCCAGATTTGGGGAAGAGGGACAAGACAGGAGGGAAGGAGCTATGGCAGGCCAGTACTGGGAGAGAAAGTGGTCATGACTTCAAGAAGGGTGAGCCCTGGTGATATCGAGGGAAGATTTGAGGTTCGATGAACAGGTATGGCCAAGACATAGACAAAATGCCTTTGCAATAGTGTGAAATGAATGGGGAGCTCTAGGCTGCACATGGCTATTTCAGCCTCCAAGGCAATTTTTTGGAACCAGGCAGGGGTTCTGTATGCTGTGTTCACCGCAGCAGCAGCAATGGCACGGGGAGGAACCCGGAGTGGCTGCAAGCCCAGAGGCCACCAGCAGGAGGAAGTCTCTAGCAAGAGATAAACCCTGGGGCTTTGAGGAGCCCTAAGAACTTCAAACCTGAGCTAAACTGAGCTGGATTTAGAAGAGGACAGAAGAGAACGTGGATGCGTATACTCTATGAAAGTGGAACCCTTTCAAAGGTGTTGTAAACTTGCATTTCTTTCTTCTTTATAGAACCCTAGAAATAAAACACAAAAACAATATGCTTGGGGGAAACACCTGCTTATACATCACCAAGGGACTGGGACAGAAGAGATGGCATATGGGGGGGCGAGGAGAAGTGGGGCGACAGACTTTAAATTTTATAATTTCAGTACAGTTTTCCCCACATATGTGTATTTATATTATTCTTTTTATTTGAATAACAGTCTACTCTTCTATGCACACATACTATCTTGTATAACTCAATGAAACATGAGCTTTTCAAATGCTAGAGAAGAGTCATTGAGTCATAGGTAGAAAATAGTTGGTTATTATACAAACTATACTACATATTAACATGATTTCAGAAAGCTTTCTGTATTATCTTCTAGCTTAAGACTAACCCAGAAAAGGCTAAGTGCTAATCCTGATAAAAGTGAATGCTTCTGGGACTTCCCTGGTGGCGCAGTGGTTAAAGAATCCAACTGCCAGTGCAGGGGACACGGGGAGTTTGAGCCCTGGTCCGGGAAGATCCCACATGCCGTGGAGCAACTAAGCTTGTGCGCCACAACTGAGCCTGCGCTCTAGAGCCCGCAAGCCACAACTACTGAGCCCGTGTGCCACAACTACTGAAGCCCGTGCGCCTAGACCCGTGCTCTGCAACAAAGAGAAGCCACCACGATGAGAAGCCCGTGCACCGCAATGAAGAGTAGCCACCACTCACTGCTACTAGAGAAAGCCTGCACGTGGCAACAAAGACCCAACGCAGCCTAAACAGATAAATAAATAAATTTATTAAAAATAAAGTGAATGCTGCTAAAATCACAAAACACGTGATTTGTAATCCAGCAGGTTTATGTAGAATTTATAATGGGGTTTCTTGATGCACTGTTGAGTATTTGTATAATATTATGGAGATATGGTTTATTAATTGTAAAAGATATAATTTAACTGGAGAGTGCTGACATATTAAGTGGCCTAAGCAGATTACCTTTTGTTTAAAAAATTGCCATTTCTTTTCAGGAGTGTTTGGAAGCTTGAAGACATTGTCATGTAGATTTGATCCAGTCTTAAGTTTTCAACTTTGTTCATTGAATGTTGCCTAAGTAACCTTCTGACATTTTTATCTAGTTATGGGAGGACCCCACATAAATGCACGTGAATGCTTTTGTGATTGTGTGAAACGAATCACTAATGATTCATGAAAGAGACAGTCCTATCATTAGCCTTGATAAGATGGTAATTCGATTATATGATAGTCCTGTTGCTCATTCCATTTTTTAATATTAATATTTAAAATATTAGAAGGGCAAAATAATTCCAGAGAAGGAATATGTCAGTATTCCAAAGAATATGTTACTTCACAATTCCTGTTAACTCTAGCTCCAGAATGCCAATTATGCTTCATTTTTCTTTTTAGCATAGTAAGGAAATTAATGGAAAGTATTTACCTTTGAATAAAAATATTCAAATGAGATTTGTGTCAATTTTATCTCCAGTTATAAGATTATTATTTGTTAGAAAAATTTAAATCATTGGTTAAAAAGCATTTGTCTACATAAATTTTGTAGGAAATAACACTGTCTAGAATCATTCATAATAGTTACAGTGTTGCTATCTTTAAAAAATCCAAAATGATAAAGATGAGTTCTTCTTTAGCTTATTATCAGCCTAAAGAACTTTTCTGGCTACTATCATCTTTAACATAGATTAGGTTTCCTTTTTATTCTGACTATATAAAAAAAGAATAACATGATTAGTTTTGTTCATTTTTGTATTTCAACTTCAGGATTTGGCTTACTCTTTGGTTTTCTTTCTTTAGACTTGAAAATAGATACTAAGCAACAGCATTTGTTTCTCACAATCACTCCCCAAATTATCAAGCACTCCAGAATGGTACCAATAATATACTGTATCAGGTTCCTCCATTTTCTTTGTTGTTGTTTTGTTTGTTTGTTTTCTGTTTGTTCGTTTGTTTTTGCGGTATGCGGGCCTCTCACTGTTGTGGCCTCTCCCGTTGCGGAGCCCAGGCTCTGGACGCACAGGCTCAGCATCCATGGCTCACGGGCCCAGCCGCTCCACGGCATGTGGGATCTTCCCGGACCGGGGCACGAACCCATGTCCCCTGCATCGGCAGGCGGACTCTGAACCACTGCGCCACCAGGGAAGCCCCTCCTCCATTTTCTTATCTTCATTTTGAATACATCAGCACTTCTACTATTCAAAAGATTCCAACTATCTAGGTATTCCTCATGGATTCACATGGAGACTGAAGCATTCCTCAGTTATCCCACACTGGATTTGTCAAACAAAGTTATCCCACTTTAAGTAAAACTAATATACATAGATGCAAACTTAGAAAGCGAATTATTAATATGAGATAAGTTTTTAATTACACAGCAATTATTCAAAGAATATCTACACCTTCACTTCTACCTTCTATAAGAGACCCCCAAGGTACGTATTATTTTGTCAAATTTCAGGGAAAAATGTTCAGGGAGAATCATTCAGGGGTTAGCAGAGGGAGAGCGTGAGTAGTGAAGCCATGGGTTATCCAACTCTAATCCACTGTGCTCTTCTGCTGACACTCAAACTGAGACCAGCAGGTTTAGAACTAGCTTTTTGTCCACCAACACACCACCTAAATTAAGCTAAACAGAAAAGTTCCCTGGCACATTTAAAAGCTTCTAGGAAAATCAATTCACAGAAATAAAACCAGCTAGTACAGTAACAGTGAAGAGCTAACCTAACTAACTTTGGATAGCAGTATCTACTGGATGCTGTAAACCTAAAGCCTAAGAAACTATATACAAATACTGTACATACTCTAGAAAGCAAAGTGTCTCACAGGATTGTGATTTAGCAAGTCTGTAGTTACCTGATGTTTAGCAATTTTGTAGCTACTTTATAAATCACTTTATACTTTCTGTGGCTGGGACTGAACAAATAAGTGACTATATCATACATGGTGAGAGCTAGGTTTTTCGCTGTCAGAGAAAGATGTTGCAAATAAGGATAGGGAGAAGGCTAGAATGAACCTTGTGACATCAAGTTAGAATCAGTGCTATCCATTTTATTTTTAATATATAAACCTACAGACATAGAAATAAATATAGATGTCTGTGTGTGCGTGAGTATGTTGGCTAGATTGCTTAGAAGCAATTATACCCCAGTAGCAGTGAACACACCGAACACCCAGATCTTGGTTTCTAAATATTATTCCCGAGTGAAAGGAACTAGGGCTCCTTAGATTAGTGACTGAGTCTAGGGTTGGGGCAGAAAAATACAAAATAAGCTTGAAACACTGAGTAGTGCCAGAAAATAAGAATAAGAAAATGCAAAAACAAAACAAAACAAAACAAAACAGCATGTGTCAAAGGACAGAAGAACCAAGCTGAATGAGTCCCAGTGGCCAGAGCCAGGGCAATTTGAGCAGCAAAATAAATAGTGGTATTATTAAATATCCACAAGTCTAATATAAATTAATAATTGAAAAAAATATAATACACAATAGGCAGCGCTTCCTTATAAAGTATTCCAATTAGTACAGAAGACTCAAAATTCAAAATCACCATTAGACAAAAAGCATAGTAATAATCGTTGCAGGCAAAATTCACTAATAAATGATAAAATCAGCAGGTGAAAGGTTGAAGAGAAACAGGATATTTGCATAGTTTCAACATACCCCACAAGATATTTATCTGTTACAAAAATAATAGTAGCTTTATAGGAAGAAAACCCAACAGATATCACCTTAACCAAGTGGTCAAGGTTTACATGAATACTAATGAGAAATAGTGGCATATGTACCTCCTCATACAATGCATGTGGAAGGACACAATATCACCTCTGTGGTGTTCTTATCAAAAATGCATAAACTCAGTATAATCATTAGAAAATATCAGATAAAGCCAAATTAAAATATCATCCTTGGCATAACTTCTCAACTCTAATCCAAAGGGCTGAGGTCATAAGGGACAAGGGAGGACTGAGGAACTATCTCAGACTGGAGGAAGACTAAAGAGATGTAAGGGTAACATGCAACATAGGATCTTGTGTTTGAGCCTAGAATGAAAAAAATGGGGGAAAAACAGATGATCATCTAATAAGGTCTCTCCTTTAGTTACTAGTATTATGGTAATTTTAACTTTCTGACTTTGAGAACCATACTATGGTTATGTAAGTTTTTAACATTACAGGAAGCTGACGTAAGGTTATATGAACTCTCTGTACATTTTTGTAATTTTCTCTAAGTCTAAACTTATTTGCAATTAAAAGTTAAAAAAAATTGTTTTATTCCTCTGACAACACTATGAGAAATGTATTATTACTATCCTCATTTTACAAAGGAGGAAACTGTATAGCAGAGAAATTAATAAACTTACCCCAGATCCCCAAGTTAGAAAACTGCAGAGCCAGGTAAGTTCCAGATCTTAACCACTATGATTTTATATGGTCTGAGGCTCAGCTCATTCAGAAATATATATACTTTCTCTTGATAATGCTTTGACATTTGTTAGGGTGCTACAACATTACATAAAACATAACCCTGGAAAAAGAAATCCTATTTTACAGTGTTCAGTGGTAATTGATGTAAGGAAACTTTATTCTCTTGCAGTGGTTTTCATTTTCAACCAAATGTCATACAATGAATTATTAGGTGGGATCTTACGGAAAAACTAAATGGGAATATTGGCATTCAAAGATGAAAATGCATCCATAAGGCTTTTATGCTTCATTACTTTAAATAATCATTAATAGTAAAGTATATAATGACAGACAGTTACTAATGCAATAAAGTTGCTAAAATGAGATGAAAAAAATGCAAATAATGTATTTTATTACATTCAAAGAAGGCTTTAGGTGGCTGTACTCTGGTTCTGAATATGTTATAGAGAATTAGTAGTTTGGGACTCTGTATGAAAGAGGTCATTTTTATTATTCAAAAATAGTTTTTTAAACTGATAATTCTTTTGAGGAATGCAGGAAACTTAAATACTTCACTCACATATGATCAACAATCAGAAACAACCTAAGTGGGGGAAAAAAACGTATTATGTGATTTTTCTTCTGTTCAATATTATTTGTAATTAGAATGCAAAGTTGATAATGTATAAAAATTCAGCCAAAAGAAGCATAACTCTTTATTAAATTACAAACTGGATAAATGTGAATTATGTGAAAAGACATTATGATAGTCACAAAATAAGATGGGATTTAGGTTAGACGAGGAATGAATATCTCCCACATTACAAATATTTAAACTGGAATGAAATAAATAATTTCTTCTATAATGAGGTCCAAACAATTAAAATTAGTTTCATTCTGGAAGCATATATTTAATAAATATTTAATCTGCTGTGATATTTATAAATCTAAGACTGTTGAAAAACACTAGAGTAAAAAGAAAAAGTTATCTTACTTAATATATATTGAAGTCAAACCAGGAAGGTGGGTACACAAAAATATTCTTGTATTGTGTTTTGTTATAGCTTGATACATAATTTATAGCTACCACTACTTTCTGCTCTTAAAACGCACTGCAGGAAAATACTGTCTGAATACAGTTAAGGCTTCCTGAAAAAGTACTTGTAACGAAAGCTTTTCCATTTAATGGTTAAAAAAAAAAAAGTAAATAGAATTTATGTCTGTCCTGGGCCCAATTAAACTTCCATTCAAACTTGTCCTGACCAGAAAATAAATTGCCTATGGATTCTGGATAAGGGTTTTTACACACTTGGAGAAAAAAAAGTACATCTGTGGAGAACTATGATTTATGAAAGTATTGATTTCTTTGTTAAATAATGAATTAGATGTCCTACCACAATATTATTTATCAAAGTTTTTTGTCATATAATTAAATTGTCACATAATGGATTGTGCTCATATAGATTCATTAAATATTAAAAACTACATGTGACACTACTCACCTTATCTTTAGCTAACAACACATTTCCTCTGTTCTTTCCCATTAAGGTCAATAATGGCAGCCATGATCCTTACTACCAAAGCCTGTAACCCATATTTATCAAGGCTGCAGAGGCCGTGAGCCCATTCCTTTAGCTGGGTATGACTGAAGCTATCCACATATCAAAAGCAAGTGGCACAAAAACCATTCAAGACAACCTGACAAATGAGAATGGGGGGAAATTGCCTATACACAAAATATTGTAAACGTACTAAAATTAGATTTGCATTTGACCAGCCCACCCATCTTGATCACCCTTGATTTTTCCCTGAAATCTCTACTACAGCCCTGAATTGCCCTGGGCCCTTTGGGCTTTTCTAAGTGTGTCTGGCCCTCCTATATTATATCAACTACAGCTACCCACAGAGTATCACCAGCTGCATAAATGTATTTCTGCCATTCCCTGATCACTAACCCGTATTCCCACATGAACTGACCTTCCCGTAGGACTAACCTGAAGGCTTCACCATAATTAATACTTTTGGTAGCCACATAATTCATCTCCACCCGCTTCCATCCCACAAATACAATGGATGCTTGTTTCGCTACACTTTCCATTCACGAGCTGACACTAATTGGGAACTGAATTCTTGTAGCTTACATTCCATTAGCCACATCCACGGCTGTACTGAGGATTTTCACATGGACTGGGAGATGCTGGGGTAGTTAATAATATTAAAAGCTTACTGTAGGGCTTCCCTAGTGGCGCAGTGGTTGGGAGTCCGCCTGCCGATGCAGCGGACACGGGTTCGTGCCCCGGTCCAGGAAGATCCCACATGCCGCGGAGCGGCTGGGCCCGTGAGCCATGGCCGCTGAGCCTGCGTGTGCGGAGCCTGTGCTCCGCAACGGGAGAGGCCACAACAGTGAGAGGCCCGCGTACCGCTAAAAAAAAAAAAAAAAAAAAAAAAAAATCTTACTGTACTATAGTAGAGTAAGTGTGCTTACTATATGTTAGGCATTATGTTAAACATTTTACATACACGATTTTAGTTAATTATTATGACAATGCTATGAAATGGGTACTCAGTATTTTCCTGTTTTATTTATGAGGAAACTGCAGATTAAAGAGATTTAATAATATCCCAAGGTCATAGTCCCAGGAAATAGCAGCAGCAATTCAATGATCAAATATGTCTGACTTGAGAATATATGTTCCAGGCTCCATGCACTATTGCGTCTCAGTGAACAGGTGAAAATAAAAACCAAAGATCACAGGCAATTCTCATTCTGAAATCTCTGTAGTGAGTTGTTAATTTATTTTAAAATCCAATAGTTGTATGATCATGAATGTTGTCTGCTGCTATTTTAAAATCAAAAATCTGCCTCTTTCACTAAAGAATGTGAAGGATTTCAAAATGTTCATATTTCCCACACTTCCCTTTAGAATCCGAACCTTTTTATCATAGGTGAGTTGGAGACAGAAGTAAGAACATTATCTTTTGAAGGATATAGAGTGCAGAACTTCAGTGTCTTAGGCCCAGCTGTAATTGTAGCCCTCTCTGAAAACCCCTTTCTTCAGATAACTCAAAAGATGTCTACAATTAAAAAAAAAAAAAAAAAAGGCACTTTAAGGAATTAAGCATGAGTGAGACAGTCCTTACCTTTAAGAATTTTTTCACTCAACATGAAAATGGATATAAGTGCTATAAGGAAGGTAGTATAAGAATGCCCAATCTAATCAGCATTGAGAGGGGGAGGCAGGGGGGAGATCTATCATCTTGGGATTTAGCTTCATGGAAGAAGCAGCATTAGAGAATTATAGACAGATGTTGAAATATGAGACTAATTAAAGGCATTCAGTAAATTTGCAGATGAAAGGAATGAGCAAAAGAATGGGGAAATTAGACTATAGGAGGTAAGGAGACAGAGCAATTCAGGAGAGACAAGAACTTAAAGAAGTTCATGGAAACAGAAAGATTTTAGAATTTCATTCAGTAATGACTACAGTATTGTTTTTAATTCATTCCTGCATTTAGTCACAAATTCTGTATTTTGTACTCAGAACTGTACATGGTATAGGGAAAAAAACGAGCAGAGAAAAACACTGTGCCCTGGCTACGTTTACAGTAGCTTGACGTGGAGTACTCAACGGTCGGGAGTGGAAAAGTAAGTTCGGTCTGGGTCACAAAGGATCTAAAATGCTGGGCTAAGCACTTTGGACTTAATTCATATAGTAACTGGGGTCCTTTGAATACTTTAAGGAGAAGAGTGGTATGATCAATTTAGAGTCAGTTTGTGTAGATTTGTATATGAGATTAGGGAGGAGCTATAAAACAGGAAGTTTTTATGGATAGAGTGGTACCCTTATAGTCCTGGGGAAACCTGCATTGCTGAGCCAGAAAGGAAAGGACAGAGTGGACAGGATTTCTTGTCTGTGGAATAGTGACTGGAAAGGAGGCCAATACTGATGGGGAGAGAAGATGCTAAAAAGAAGGTTACTGAGGATTTGCTTGTAGAAATTTCAGATTATAGTGTAGATTGTCTACTGGTTGGTGTAGCTTATGATTAAAGCACAGACTATGTAGTCAAACAATCAGGGTAAGAATCTTAGCACCTCCGTGTACCAGCTTGAGGACTATAGACTAATTAGCTACTTAACTTCTGTAAGCCTCAGTTCTCTCACTTACAAAATGTGAACAATCCATACTATCTACCGCTTGGTAAGAGTGCAAGGATTAAACATGATTGTGCAAGCAAAGTATTTATCATAATTCCTGGCATAATAAATACTGAATAAATAGCCAAAGTGTTCTGTATCATATGCATGTAGACACATCCACATGAGCTCAGTAGTTTTGTTGACTTCTTCATCACTGCCAAGGGGCTGCTCTGAAAGTTATAGATTGACTGCAGATGGTTGTACAAGTCAGTGTCCCGTCAAGATACCATAATCGCAGCAACTATTTAACAGAGGGACTTTGATATAAATAATTGTTTACTAGGTATAAAGTTGTAGACTTGGTAACTGAAAAGATAGGAAAAAATTCTTTTTCTGCTGTCTCTTGACAGACCCACGGGGCTGGGACCCAGACCTCTGAGGAGGGTAAACTGCAAGGCTGGTGACAGTGTCTCTGTGGGGGACCATGATGTAGCTAGCTCTACAAGTGGAGCAGGAAAATGTGAACTGGACTCAGCCGCTGCTACAGCAGGGAATTGCTGGGAGAAGGAAGAGGAAAAATAATACTAAAAATAGAGAAGATATTGCTCAGACCACATTAACAAACTCTTTAAAATCCATTAGAATAACATCAAGCGTGAAAACAGTTTGAGGGTTCTCTGCTTGTTAGATCGTATGTTATGTCCTTTGTTCCCTTTTGAGAATTTAAAATTTAAAACATTAATATTTCTTTGAAAGAATAAAACATCCTTTAGGTGGTTGTGTTATATTTAATTTAACATGCACACATATGTACATTATCCATTACATTTCAGTCTCCTCGCCCATCCAACCCTTTCCATAGAGCCTCATCCCCAGAGAAATGTAAACATACTCAAAAGGAAAGTGAAAGTTTTTTAAAAAGCATGCTAGGAAAGTAAGGATTTGAAAAAAGAAAAACAAATGGCAGTGAGGCCAAAAAATCTTACTAAAAATACATGTTATATATAAAGTTTACTAGCGCAATGACCACCTGTTTGTGCCTCACCCAGTTTAAAGATAGAACATTGCATCACTTTTGAACCACCAGTGTAGCTCTCCTTGACCCATTCCCTTACTTCTCCTCAGACCTAACTCCTGAACTATTTGCTGTTTATGACTCTCTGTCTTTGTTGTATAATTTTATGAATATGTGTTTGTACTCCTACAAACTGAGGTTTTTAACACTGAATGCTTAGCAGGGACTACATTTTCTTTTTTCTTTTCTTTTCTTTTTTTTTTTTTTAAAGGGAAAATGTTTCTTTTCCTACTGAAGGGATTCCAAGCTCTGTTGGCTGATAATTAACAGGTTGAGGTACTTAGCAGTTTTGCAACACGAAGGTAAAAGCAGGTAGCAGTTATTTCCAAGCCATCACATTTGCTCACAAAAATTCTATTTTTACCACAAACATATAGGCATGGGGCTTAGAGTGGTGGCTTCAAGCTGTGTCTAAGAAGAATTCTGGAATAGAATTAACCAGCAAAATTGCAAGCATTTTTCAGGCTCTACAGATGCTAAGAAATAGCATAGTATGATCAATTGGAGTAATGTTGTTTTTGGAGCACTCAGATTATTTTGAATTTCAAGAAAATACAGGAAAAGATTAAGCCTTAAGACTTTAATACTGCCTAAAGTGTATTAAAAACATATGCATTAAATTGATCATAAATTTAGCCGTTAAAAGGCTTTTGTTAAACAAAATTAATTTGGGGTTGTCTATATATTTCCACCCTTACAAATTCTAAATAAATTTTATTAGTCCGAACTCTAAATTTACTTGCAAGAGTAAGAAAACCATCTCACATGGCTTAAGTGTTTAAGGAAGAGGAGGGCTGAACATGCACACAACTAATAGTCTAAAAGTACGGTGATTTCAGACATAGATGCATATTCAGGCACTGAAAACGTTGGGAATCCATCTCCCTCCATCTCTCAGCCCAACTTCTCTGTCATGTCATCTTTAGGAAGAATTTTTTCCACAGGGTGGCCACAATGGCTGCCAGAAGTTCCAGGATTCCCGTTCTAAGCTTCTGAAGGAATAAGCTCTACTGTCCCAATAATTCTGCAAAAAAATCAAGAGGAGGCTCTCTTTGAGTGGAACGCTCCTCCTCGAACCACAGCAGTCACAATGAGGCGCTCAGTTTGGCCCATGCAGCCACTTCCTAGGAGACAGTAAGTCTCAGGACAGTAGGGACTTGATCTTATATAATTTTGTATACTCCCAGGTAAGCATAAATAAAAGTTACTTAATTTATGTTTATTGAGTGACTTGTCAATTCTTTAGGTCTCGGTTTCCACCTCATTAAATGAGACCTATGACTAGCAACTCAATGTGTATTTAAAGAGTGGTCCTCAGGCCATAATGATGTACAATCATTGTTCAAATTCAACAGTTTTCTTTTTTTTTTAAAGCATTTTTCTTTTTCATATTTTTCTTCCTCTTTATTAATTTAATTCCTTATGCCTCCTCATTTTTAATGATGTTGATATTCACATCAAGAAGGATGCCTTCCTTTTTGGTGACCTCTAGCTACCCTGGGACCACTTGGAAATGTTCTGGTCCTGTTCTACACATTCTCAGCTTTTCCCCTCCCTCAGTTTCTTACCTCTTTCTCTCAAACTATTGTTTGATCTTAGCCAAGCACCTCCCCTTCTCTGCTAGGTAGAGTTACTGACCGCCTGCTCTGAAGAAAATCTATCTATTGCCTTTGTCTTACCAAGAGGAGAATGATGCTCCCTGCAGGATTTCTCATAGCCTTAGCAGCATGGAAATCTAGTGCAACAGTGAAAAATTATGGGCCTAGATGGGACTTAAAAGCAGCTTCGTTTCCAACAAATTGGCTATTAGTAAAAGACTATGCTCTCATTAGGAGATCATAGGCTAACTCAAATTTATCAGTCAGCCATGGTTTTACCTTCCTCTGACCAATTTCAGCCACTTCTATCAGAA
The DNA here is from genome assembly GCF_949987515.2 of Delphinus delphis. NCBI lineage: Eukaryota > Metazoa > Chordata > Mammalia > Artiodactyla > Delphinidae > Delphinus > Delphinus delphis. Next base: position 30,031,583 of record NC_082686.1, read on the forward strand.
GTAGTAGCTGTACCAACAAACGAGGTGGATAGTTAAAATTACATTCTAATACTATCTGAAAATTATTACGTACTATCATCTTGCTAAGGAATTTGCATTGTTAAATGTCTATCATAAGATGGTTAGTAAGCATTATCAATTGCACCTAATAGATGCAGAATCTGTGTTAGGATATTAACGCAATTTACCTGAGTTCACTTTGCCTTACGGGAGAACTGAATCCATTTGAATCCAGCTCTCTGGATACCAGGTCTCATGCTCTTTGTCTTTGTCCTGTACTGTGTGTACCTTCAATTCAGATGAGATTTTCTTTTTAATTAAATTTTTCATTTTGTGTAATATTTGATACATACAAAAGAACGTGTTAAATTCAATTTAGTAGTATAAGATACATATGCCCATATTTATATCTTTACTTTTAAACCTTTATATTTTTAGTGCTTTTTTGTGATTTTTAATAAGCCAACTTTTCTGCAAACATTGAAATTTAGAGGTACAAAATCTCAGATAATTAGCTGTGTCGGCACCCTGGAAAATACAGCTTCAAGGTCATAGTTTTGGTAGAAAAAGATGCCCCAGGCATAAAATTCTACTAGAAAGCTCAGTGATGCTGTAGTGCCGCTCGAAAAATAGTGAGAGGTTCCGGACTTTTGTTTCTTTTAAAATTCTATCACTGTTCCTCCTGGTTTTCAGTATTTTTCTGCATATTAGACCTATAAAGTCGTTCCATTTTTATAACTATCATATCGATTGAAAGGATACTCTAGATATTTACATGCTATTACAAATTTTGTGGGGTGCCTTGAGGGACCTCATTTCAAAACCCAATAGCCAGAATAAACAGTGATTCTAATGACACAATTGTTTTGTTTTGTTTTGTTTTACATAAAGCACCAGTAACACCAGACTTATAAACCCACATATCCTATTCCCACCTCTTCGGACAGTATTATTATAGAAACATCACTTATTTGTATTATGTCTGAATTAGTTAATTCATTAAACATATATATTCTCTTCTCTTATGGGAATACTGTTATAGGAGTTCTCACATGTCTATAATTAAATAATAATATTACACTCTTGTTACAAGGGTGAAGTACCAACATTATTTTTCAGTTGATATTTTCTTTTTGCTGAATTTTCTAAAGTATAAGCTGGACATATTTTTAAAAATTTTATTTCACTATATAGAGTCATGAGAGTGATGCAGGTTTTTAAACAAATTCTTCCATTAACCAATTTTTTAATCACAACAAACTCAAAGAAAAAGACTGGCCTTTTAAAAAATTGTACTTCCTAAAATGAAATGGTGGAAACTTACTTGCTGATTCTTATATCTTTCCATGCTACTTTTTTCTATCGTATACAGAGTTCATTGGTGAAACTGCAGGTTTCATAATTAAATATAAAAACTAAGGAGTTCACACAGATATGCTAATAACTCCATTAAACTTCTCCCTTTATATGTAAATTCTAGCCCAGATGTTGCATCATTTGCAAATCTTGCAATTAAAGCATTTTATAACTTCAGTTATGCAAAGGGGCAGCAGACTGGAAAATGGGTAAAACTTCTTGGCTAGGACATTACCATGGCAACACACTGACCCCCCCCCCATTCAGTTAGTTACTACTGAAGATTCAGCTATTAATTATAGTGATCAAAAGTAGATATCATCTGGATCTCCTCTTACCTTTTTAATATGGCCATTTTTCACTCACCATAAATCTTTGACTTTTAGAGCCAAGGCTCCCAAACTGAAGCATTAAAATTGATACAGATTAAGTAGTGATGGAAGTGAGGGTCAAGAAAAGAATCTCCTTTATCAGCCATATTCAGGATAGTTCTCCAACTTTCTGTAATCTAAGCGATCTGTCAGGTGAGCTTCAAAGTGAATATTCGTTACTGCTCATTTTTCTCACTGAACTCTTTGCATTCTGTGTGTCAGCAATTACCTCTCACTTTACAAAGCTGTCCTTAATTAGGGCCACAATCATCACTAGGGAGCCTCTGAAATAGATAGATGCCCCATTTTTTGGATTGAGTTTTACATTTTCCAGCAAAAAAGTTATTATTTTCTTGGCAAAATATAAAGAAGTGTTGTGAGTTAATTACAGATGTACTTAATAAATGATGAAAAACATTTCTGTTTGCATTTTTTGCCGACTTAAACATAAGAATCTTGTTTTTGATGAAGTTAAAACATACTGTTCTTACAGAACATGTTTTAATCACTGTATCCACAGTCTTAAAATAATAAACACTCTTTAGACATGCCAAAACACAGTGATCAGCCACTGCCATACGTCCACACTGCACTAGTCACAGCTTCTTCATTCATGAATATCTACTGACCATCTGCCGTGTACAAGGCAGTGTTCAGCGTGATAGGGATACAGTGATGTCCAAGGGTGCCAAGATCCCTGCTCAGTTGTAAGGAGATAAAAAAATCATCAAACAACAAAGAAAATATCAGTTAATAAGAAGTGCTCTGGCAAAGGAATAAAACAGAACTAAAGAATTACCTGCTATCCATTTTGGATAGTTGTAGAATAGTGTTAACAGTATAGATGGAGATAAGTGTACACATTGAGAAAAGTGTTTCTTGAAAATAGGTGCTTTTTTAAATAAAAATAAATTTAAAGTTCAAACAAAAATAAAGATACCTTAATATTCAATTGATTTCACAAGGGAAGCATGCATAAGAATGTTGGACAGTTCTGATAAATAATTCCTTTGGTTAAAGTTCAAAAGCAAGATTTCTGATAGTTTTTTGCTTTTTAAATTATGATCAGTATGGTTATGAACATTCCTGATGCACATATGCAAAAAATTCTTCTGCTAATATTTCCAGGAGTGGAATTGCTAAGTTTTACTATAGAGAATAGTCAAAAGTCCATCAACAGTAGAGTGAGGAGATCAGTTATAGTCTAGTCCACCACGAAATACTATACAGCCATGAAAATGCATAAATTACAGCTAATCGCAAGTAATCAATGATTTCATCTTAATGCAATATCAACTGAAAAAATCAGGACCTATAAAACTACAAGTGAGTTTCCATAAAAATATATATATTTTTAGAAAACAACAGATTGTGTTAGAATACCTATACATGTAATAAATGTGGATTTTTTTCCTTCAAGGAAAAAAAAATAATAAGTTTAAAATTCAGAACTTTAGTTATCTCAGTTGGAGGAAACAAACAAGGATTGGGGGAGAGCACATAGATCCATGTAAGTTTACCGTAATCTAGTTTTTGACTTAGGGTGTGGGTTCATTGCTATTTGTTATATTTTTAAAAATTGGTGAAAGAAAAAAGAAAAAAGAAGAGAGAGACAGGGAAGGAAGGGTCACTGACTCTCCTGAGTTGGTCCCCAGCAAGAGTTCTCCTGCTGGTGTCACTCGAGCCAATAAAATGAGACCGAGTTCCGTTCAGAAGCAAAGGAAAGCTTTATTCTCTGATTAAAGAACATCGAAGTTTGAACTTGCACCCTAGAGCGCATGCTCTCCTCAACAAGCCGGGGGCAGGGCTGCTATATAGGGATCGTCAGAGGGGAGGGGAGGGGGCGGAGTTCTTGCAGGGCGGGCGGGCGGGCGCAGCTGCGCAGCTCAGGCTCCAGATCACAGGGCGGGGGAGTAGAATCTCTGCCCACGGCTCACCGCCACCATCTTGAATTGCCGCCCTGTGAGTGGCTTCTGCACACCCTCCGTGCCAGAGCTTAGGTGTTAGCACGGCCGTTTCACATGAGGAACTCTGGTCTGAAGAGCCTGGTGTGAGGCTTCTGCACGCCGCACCCTTTGAGCAAGTGAGACTAGACTAAGCACCAAGGAAAAGAAAAAGGTTAGATTTTATTTTATTACGCAGGTTCTAATTTTATTTCCCAAGAATTGTTCATGGGCTTTGCTGGTGACAAAGGGAAGGAAGGAAAGAAAGAGGGGAGGAAAGAAGAGAGGGGGGGAAGGAAGGAACCGGCTCACGGACCAATGATGATAATGTGTCATGAACCAAAGATTATGGTTAAAACAATTATTTGAACATATATTTCTTTAAAAATTATGTTTTATTGTATGACACCATTACATTTTTACACAAAAGGCTTGCTCTAAGAATAAACAAAATAATTTCTTAGATATGTTCATTTTAATGTTGGCATACTGTTCTTGCTTTGGATATAAGAATTTTCGATGTGTCTGTTTTGCTGCTTTGGTTATTAACTCTTCCATGCACTCAGCTCAAGTTTAAGTGTTTTAAGCAAAAGCAGCTGACAGCAAACAGTAAAATCTGGTTAAATGGGTGTAATAAGCTGATTGTGGCAGTTTTATCGAGAAATGTTTGTGACTATAAGTACAAATCCTGGGCTTGTTTTTTTGTGTTCATAGTGGCTGTTAGTAGATACAAATTCTATGTTTTTAAGGGTCAAAGTTGGTTAAAACTGGCACAGAAATATTTGATGTGCTCCCGTCAAAATATTATTATATCCTTTGTTCTCTAAAATGCAATCAGAACTCAGATTTTACATGTCAAAAACTATCACACATAACACTGTTAACCTCTTCTCTCAACATGCACATTACCTTCACTTATTTTGAAAGCATTACTTAATAAAGATCCGTTAAAACTGGCCAAAAAATGAAGGCATCTTTCCATAATGGACCACAAGCAGCCATTGGTAGCAGCAAAAGATTGCACAGAGTCAGATCAAAAGAACTACCTGCTTTATAGGCAATTGTAGGCCTATTTACCCTTTCTTTTTTAAGTTTTTATTAGAGGCTTTGACAAAAGTTTATTACCCGTCATTTCACTCACTGAAAACCTCAGACCTCTGAGACTTTGGCAGTTTTGAGCTTGCAGATGCTGGTCTTGTGGCCTGAGGGCTAAATTAGGAAATCACTGAAGTCTATGGCGAACAGGGATTATCATTTAAACCCTTCTTACTTGATCATTGACTCTTATTTTATGTAAAGTTAAAACCTAGCAGCATTGTGATCGCTCTGCTTGGTCTTTACCTGGCCCTCTTCTGGGGAGAGCCACAGTTCAAATGCTAATGGAGTCTCTAAGCATCACCTTGCTTAATTTTCCTTTTTCTTCTCCTCTCCTATTTTAGATTCCTCTTTTCTTTACTGTACTTCTAACCTGGCCGCTTCTGTGTGTCTTTCTTTTCCTTTTTTTAACCGTTTATTTTTCTGATTTTAAAGTAATAAAAATGCTTACTAAACGTCATGTATTAATAGGAAGCCTTTTAAAAAGTACACATTTCCTATAATCTCAGTACCCAGAAATAGACACTGAACTCTTTTGCATGTGTACTTCCAAATGTTTTTATCTATGACTATATTAATAGATTATATTACTACCATTATCATACAGTAATTAATCATACTTTACTTACTGTGTTGAAACTTGCCTTTTTAACTTGACAGTGTACCTTGAATCATATTTCTCCAAGTCAGGATATAAAAATCTATCTCATTCATTGAAAAGTTGAATAATATCTGACTGAACAGCTGTTGAGTTATTTAATTAATCCTTTATCAATAGTTATTAGGCTCTCATAAAGAAAGATGCACTGACTATGAATTTCCCTAAGATAAATTCATGGAATGGGACTGTCTGAGGTAGGCTTCATTAGAAAAAAACTGGATTTGAGGAGGCAGAAGTCCAGTTTGGGACGCACTAGTACCACTTCAGCTCCTTTAGATAACATCTAAGGGAGGCATCAAGTGTTGAGTTGTGCTTGAACATTCCAGTCTGGAGCTCAGAGAAATGATTTAGGTTTAAGATATGCATTTCAGATAATCTATGCCAAACTGGTTTATTAAAATGCTATTTGTCTCTGATGCGTTTGCCAGGGAGGGTTTGTGTGTGTGTGTGTGTGTGTGTGTGTGTGAGCAACACATGTGTGAATACACGTTTGTGTATGTTTATTTATATTTTGCATATACATATATTAGATCCATAATTCATGTATAACGAATATAACATATATAATCCACCACAGAACTCTGCATATATACTTATATATCCATATCCATATAATATGTTTAGGGCAGCATATTGCTCTGTAAGCTGTTGATCAGTGAGAATTGCCTAACTCTGTGCCTACTGTAATTTCATTCAGCTAATGGCACTTGGCAGCATTGTCTTGAATTACTGTTCTGTGTGTTTTCACTCAGCTGTGCCTTCTCTTTCTGCCATTTTCTCTGTATTGTGGTAATCAGTTTTTGCACATAATGACCAACTAAGGATGGATGAGTCCTAGAGCAGAAACCAGTATATATTTTAAAAGGAAGCCTAATATTTAGATGTTAAAATGCAAGTTTAAGGATAGTCAGGAAATGCTTCCTTTAGAGAATTGGCTGACGAAACAAAAAGCTTGCTGGGACTAATGGAAGTACTTGGACATTAAGAGGTCAAAATAAATAAATCTATAAACAACATTGTCATCACTAAGGGTTAATCAACAAATGTAAGAGTGGGAGCTAGGAAAAACTATGGCCGGGGTATGTCCTGTCTTTAGAGGATTTAAGGATGGAGGAGCCCCTGTCAAGATACAATGCTAGGAAATTTTCCCTCCATCTTTATGTTTTAAGGACCCTTTAGAAAACAGAGTAGCAAGTATAGTCCCATTTCGAAAATTGCCTTTGTGTATTAAAGACTTGGGTATGGATTCAGTGATCTTCAGGTATGGTCTAAAGACCAGTGCTGGTTGGAGAACTTTGTTATTGGTCAATAATGAAATAAATACAAAAATTGAGTAAGCCTACAAAAAGCTTATAGCAATTTGCCATAGTTACCTTCTGTTTGTAGAAGCAAAAATACTTTAAAAACTGGATGTGTGTTTTGTCTTTGGATTTTTAATTTTGTTTTAGAGCAATTCATTTTCAGTATATTTTATAAAAGTATCATCTGAAAGATATTAGAAAAAAATTTTTTAAAATAAAGGGATTGTTCCTTCACCACTGATAGTTTAAGTGCTAGAGGTGACCCAGGGGAAGTATGCATAAACTACAGTGAATTAAAAGATTAAGATCAAAACTACAATTCTCAAGTGAACACTCAGATTTCTCAAGAGTTAAGAGCAGAAATCAAGCTCACTCTTGGTATGAAATGATGTATGAAAAGATATATAAAAAGATGCTCCTGCTCACATAACTGAGGAATGGGCTACGCCCTCATTTAGAACCACAGCGCTTTCCAAGGGGCACTGCTGTAATTGCTGCGCCAAATAGAAACATTACTTAAATGTTTTAAAGCAAGACCTATAGAAGCTGTTACCGGCTCAAATGTATTATTGATAAATCATTTTTATTTAGCTCTTTCTAGTGATTATGTGGGAATCGTTTCCAGTGTTGTAGTCAATTTTAAAACATCAAGAGTGTAGTTGTTGAATTCCCCCTGAATAATACCAATGTGGTATAATAATACCATATAATGGTATAATTATATGGTATAATGGTATAATAATACCATTATGGGCTAATGATTTGGCAAATTTAATTATGTGAATCACAGCTATTTTGTTTATGTGAATCAAAGCTATTTTGACGTTTTGATGCTTAAAAAGAATCTACAGCTATTGAATGTTTATGGACTTATTCATTTTAAACACTTAATTTTTCTCATCAATTAAAGTTTTCTCTTGTGTAGATACCCTAGTGATGAATGAGGATGCATAATTTCTTTTCTTAAAAAATGCTAAAATATGAAGAGTAATGGAGAATTTCATAGGATCTAAAATGTAGAAAATTTCTCAAAGTAATGAGAAATTAATGATTGATTAGCCATAGAAACAACCACTTTTAAATGGGTAGATAGACTTCTTTTAACTGTAATAGCCTCTTCATCCAGCTTATCAATTTTGCTTACAGCTTAATTGAACCTGTCTGGTTAGTGTAAACTGACTTACAGAAAATTCTCTGACGTGGTTTACAGTGTTTCATCCGGTTTCGGGAAAATTTTGGCTCTGAATGGGCCAAATTAGAAAGTTAGAATGTGAAATATTAGGTCACCTGAACAATCCGCAGTAGGAAAACAAGAATAAGTAGCCCACGTTCACTAGATAGCTCAAAACACAGTATAATGTCCATGAAGTGCACGTTTGGACAGCTCTGCTCTGAGGCCAGAGTAATTTTTGTAACAAACCAACTAACTGTGTCACCATAAAGTGACTTACCAGTTTTCTTTTTTTTTCTAATGTAAATCTTTATTGAACACACACTTTTTGAGGCACTGTGGTTTCAGAGATACCCGGGATATGTTCCCCACCCACCCTTAAGAAACTCAGATTTTTCCAGAGTATAAAAATAAACTTGGTCAAGGGGCTTCCCTGGAGGCGCAGTGATTGAGAGTCCGCCTGCCGATGCAGGGGACGCGGGCTCGTGCCCCGGTCCGGGAAGATCCCACGTGCCGCGGAGCGGCTGGGCCCGTGAGCCATGGCCGCTGAGCCTGTGCGTCTGGAGCCTGTGCTCCGCAACGGGAGAGGCCACAACGGTGAGAGGCCCGCGTACCGCCAAAAATAAATAAATAAATAAATAAACTTGGTCAAAAAGGGAGGATAGGGTAATGCTAATGGGAGTAAGGTGAGGAACTCTCAAGCCAATTTCAAAAAGTTGCATTTTCCCTGTGAATGTAATGGTCCATCTAGACTTAGGCCAAGCATCAGCAAAGTAGAAAGATCAAGGGAAAAAGAGAAATGCAGTGGGTAGAAGGCAAGGCGTATCAGGAGCAGGGAACAGTGTGAGCAGAGTCAGGGAGGCAGGAAAGAGAAGAGTCTGCAGTTTATGTAGCTGAATCATCAAGTGTGAGGGATGGAGTAAACAGAAATGAGCCCAGAGACGTCAGGGAGGAAGGACACGGAATGTCTTTTAGGGTGTGTTGAAGAAGCTGGGCTCAATTCCATAGATGAATAGGAAACCACAGAAGAATCTAAAGCAGTTGAGTGGGGTGTTCAGACTTGCATGTTATGTAAAGCATTATAGCAGCCACGGAGGTTTTAAAGGAAATGGGTCAGGGAACTGTGGTTAGTAGATTATGCACAAAATAATGAAGACCTGAGCCATGAATGTGTATCAGTTTCTGTCTTAGTCTTAGTTTGGACTCCTGTGAGAGAATAGTATAGACTGAATGGCTTAAAAACAACAAAAACTTACTTCTCACAGTTCTGGAGGCTGAAAAGTCCAAGATCAAGGTGCCAGCAGATTCAGTGTCTGGTGAGGGTCTGATTCCCTGTTCATAGCCAGCTTCTTGATGTTTTAGCTGTGTCTGCACACAGTGGAAGGAGCAAGAGTGCTCTCTGGGGTCTCTTTTAATTTATTTTAAAATTTTTTATTATTATTATTTGCAGTACGCGGGCCTCTCACTGTTGTGGCCTCTTCCGTTGTGGAGCACAGGCTCCGGACGCACAGGCTCAGCGACCATGGCTCACGGGCCCAGCCGCTCTACAGCACGTGGGATCCTCCCGGGCCGGGGCACGAACCCACGTCCCCTGCATCGGCAGGCGGACTCTCAACCACTGCGCCACCAGGGAAGCCCCTGGGGTCTCTTTTATAAGGGCACTAATCCTATCCATGAGAGCTCCACTCTCATGACCTCAACACCTCCCAAAGGCCCTACCTCCTAATACCATCACATTGGGGGGTTAGAATCTGAATATATTAGTTTGGGGAGGCCACAAACATTTAATTCATAGCAGTGATGAAGTGGAGTAGAATGCTTAGGAAATATTTAAGAGATAAAATATGTAGCATGTGGGAAGTAAGCAAAAAGAAGGGATCATGGATGGCTCCAGATTTTTCCCTTGGGTAAACTGTTTGCGAACAGGTACCACCAATAGAGAAACTAGTCAGGAAGACAAGTCAGGTGTAGAGAATAAGAAGCTGAGTTCATATTTAGGAAGGTTGAACTTGCAGAGCCTGTGTGATATCCAGGTGGAATGTATATAATTCAGGAAAGAGCTCTGGGCTGAAGGATCAATTTTGTTGTCTTCAGCATGTAGCTGCTAACTGAAGTCATGCAGCAGATGAGGCTGCCTGGGGAGCAGTGAAAGGGAGAGGTGAGGTGTATCACATTCTTTAGCAGGTCTTTCCAAAGATTATATAGCGTTTCGGTAGTCCTTCCTTACTGGCTTTACCCTAACCTACAAATGTCTGTGATGCTCCTATACGTAGGGCTCCTGCCTTCCCCTGAGTAGCTAGAAATAAAGATACATAATTGACTGATCATAACCTACAGCTGAATAAATAAAGACAGGAACAAGTTTTTATGGACATAGAAAGGAATGTGCCATTAATTCTGACTCTAAACTGGAAGAAGAAGTGAGGGAGGATTCTCCAAGTGGAAGTGAAATTTGAGCTGATACTTGAAGAATAGCTATGACAATTATAGGGCAAGCCAAAGGCATTAGATGTTGAGGTGAGAGATTGTATAAGCAAAGGCATTTAGCTGTGAAAGGACTGTAATTGAACATTGTTGCTGAGATAATGAGTACTAGAGAAAGTAGGAAGAGACTATGAAAAAGGGAGAGCAGTGCCAAATGATAGGCATTTTAGTTCCGTGTAAAAGAGACCAGATTTTATTTTCTAGGCGATGCCCTATGGGGAAATTTTTGAACGGTGAGGGACATGACCAGAATTGTACCTTGCAAAGATTAAACAGGCAACATTGTATAAAAGTGATTGGTAAAAATCAGAGAAGCCATTATGTCTGTTCTGTCTGATTTGAGAAATGATGAGTGTCTGATGTTGGGCAGCGACCAGTGGAAATGGACTGGAGAGTAACAATGGGAGATTTTTTAGAAGAAGATTTTGAAAGTGTTTGGACTTATTCAAGGTGAGGGAAGAAAAATAGAAGGTTTCTGGCCTTGATAACAGGAAGAATCATGTGACCACTAACTGAGCTCATGTATAAAACAAAGAAACCCTGTTGATGGGAAGATTAAATGATGTTACATTTGAAAATACTTAATATGAAAAGTGGGTGGGACATGCATGGGGACATGTCCAGAGGGTATTTGGAATTTGAATCTGGAGTTTGGGATGAAGGTTGAGGGTAGAGATAAATATGTGAAGCTCATCTTAACTAGGCACTTGTTAAAGCCTTCAGGTCACCCATGAATAGATAGGAAAAAAAAAACAAAACAAAGGAAAAGATTTATAGTTTTCTGTATCTTCTAAATAAAACTTTCCTGAGGGCAAAGAATGAGTCCTAAGTATCTTTAAACTTACCCTTTCTAATCAATCATGCTTCTCTTGGTGCTGGATATCAGTAAGCTCAATGAATGTTTAATTAGTTGAGTTAAATGGAATAAAATGAAATGTAATTAAAAATGGCCAAGGAAAAAAATCTTGGGGGAATAAATAGTGACATTTAAGGCACCGTTGAAGAAGTCAGAGCCAGCATTGCACTGAAGTGTAGGAGAGGAGAAACAGGAGAGAGTACTTAAAAGTGATGAGCAGGGCTTCCCTGGTGGCACAGTGGTTGAGAGTCCGCCTGCCAATGCAGGGGACACGGGTTCGTGCCCGGTCCGGGAAGATCCCACATGCCACGGAGCGGCTGGGCCCGTGAGCCATGGCCGCTGAGCCTGCGCGTCCGGAGCCTGTGCTCCGCAACAGGAGAGGCCACAACAGTGAGAGGCCCGCGTACCGCAAAAAAAAAAAAAAAAAAAAAAAAAAGTGATGAACAGAGTCAAATGCTGCAGAGATGAGTTGAATGAGGACCAGAAAGAGGCATTGCTCTGGATTTGTTGGTTAGGAGGTCACAAACGACATCTGATAAAGCCATTTTTTTTTCAGTGTGCTTATGGGAGCCAAAGCTGAATCCTAGCTGAGAAGTTGTGAAAAGGAAATATAGAAACTAAATATAAACTCCACACTTTCCCCTAACTTTTTTTCCTTTCTTATTCCTAGCTTCCTGATTCTTTCTGTGTCTCACAGATTCTGCCTCACTCCACCCAAATCCCATGGATGTTTTGGAGCAATAGTGACACAATGCCAGTAAATATATCCAGTGTACACTATTTCCAAGGTTTAACAACAGATCTCCTTAACTTCATATCCCATCCTCTCATAAGAAGGTTACCCAATGCCTTTGGATCTTGACACTACAATGACAAAGGCTGAGCTTAAGCCAAAAAATTCTTTTTCATATCATATCAATCAATGATATAATTTATAACTCATCTTTATCCCCAAACACCAAAACACTTATGTAGTACTTTTTAAAACTAACTGTATTTCATTTATCAAATATGTATATACAAATATACATACTTCACAAAAGTGAATCCAATTTTGTTTCCCTTTTCTACTGTTGTAATACTGTAAATGTAGCTATTGTAGATATTTTTCAGACTGTTAGGAAAACGAATAAACTACTGAGATTTTTATTCTATATTATTGGTATGTATAATATAATTTGAAGGTATCTGGGGTTAATTTTTCATATGTTTAGTATATAAGAGGTACAGTGCTTATGTATATCTGGTTGTGTAATTGGATTATGAGCTGGAGTTCTCAATGATGACCAAAGTTTAATCAGGCAGTTTAACAATTATTATTAAGAGAGGTTAGTTCACTGCAATCCAGATGTCCCGGCTGATGATATTTATTTCAAGTATAACTTTCAAAATGTTATCCAGGTAACTTAACATGGTTTCATATTTAATTAATATTGCAGAAGAAAAACAGTGAACTTGGATTGTCTGAGCAAAAACATGAAATTCCTAGTATGTAGGAAGAGGTCCTAAGTACAAGGTAAAGCACTAACAGTGGAATATTTTTAATTAATTCTGATCCTGTGTTTCCCAAGGTTCAAAGAGTGTATTGAAAAGTGAAAAAAATTAGTCAAACTGATTATTTGATATCTAACATCTCTTTCTACCATTGAAGGCAAATTGGCTTTTAAACTTATTTCAATTATTTTTTTTTAACTTGAAAAATTTAATCAAGCCTCTTTACTTCTTACTTGCTTTATTATCAGCACATAGGCACACTTTTCTATAATTAATTGTTATTGATTTTATTTTTGAATATTGTTGATGTGTTCAAAAATAACTAATAATGATTTAGAAAGTCTTTATTCTCAGAAGTGACAGAATTTCATCAATAGTTTATTGATTTGTTCTGTGATAATATTTCTATTTTGTGGACATGGCATATATAACATTTCAGATTGCATTTAACTCAGATGAAATGACACGTATTTGCATATGTTGGATGGAGCAAACTTTCACAAGGGTGTTTTTTACGGTAACACACTTTTATTGAGGAACTGAAAAAAGGTGTCGAAAAGTATGTTTTTTGTAGCATAAAATGTCCCAGGGGCGCAATAGCAGGTGAGGGCAGTTAGATTTTAGAGTCCTGTAAACAGGACAGCTCTAACTCAAAATGACTTTTCAAATTAGTTATTGATAGATGACTGTGGGAACCCTGAGAACTGATGACAAATTGCCAATCTACTTAGAATAAAATTTAACTGAAATATTAAACACATATAATATAAACAAGATTTCCAAAAGCAATCACCTGCTTTTTCTATTACTGTAAAAATGGTATTGAAAGCTAAATTCAAATTAAATAATATTTGCCAAAAACATAGAGGTCATTTGGGTTTCTTCTTTTCTATCTGTACACTAGCCTCCTGTTCCTTTACTCACTCCATAACCAGTAATGGTAAAAAAACCCCCAAAAAACAAAAGCAGAAACAAAAACAAAAAAACACGATCTATTCAACAGACTTGAAACTAAAATTTTAAATAAGCAGGTTAATGTTAATATAAGACAAAATAAAATTAATTGGATACATTTTATTGGAACATATAATGATTAGTGTGCTTCACGGTAATCAGGCATAAATGATAAGCACTTTTTGTAAATGTTTACTTACTATTATTATTTTTCTTATTATAGGGCTGTGTTTTGCTGTGGTCAGACTTTTTTGCTCATATATCCTCCACGCAGTTTTTTTAAACTGTGTACTCCTCATTATATGATATATAAAATGATTTTTTCATACCTTATAATAAAAAAATAGAAACTATTAAACATGTCATGAGATGAAATAAAAAGGACTATAATTATCAATATTTTATAACATGATTTGATAAAAATAGGTTTACTGAATAAGGCACAGCAAGTCTGAAAAAATATCCTGTAAAATCTTAATCTATGGATTTTGTCCAGTGCATCTCAAAATCTTATAATCCCTCAAAGCACTTTATTTCCATTAAAAAAAAATAATTTAAAAAATAAATTGTACAACTCTATTTCTTTGACTGTTATGAATTCGAAAAATTCTGACATGGGCCAAGATACTCTTGTCTCTCCTGAGGACCAAACGATATTATTAGTCAATGTGGGAACTACAAACTCCAATACCTTCAGAGGCCAAGCAGGTTATTTATATATGTGAAGCTCCTGGTGAAAGATGACCTGAACAGTAGCATCTAATAGATCTGGAGAATTTAAGCACCAGCTAAATACATTCCATATAAAAATGGAAAAAGCTGGAGGTGGGCCAAGGAAAATCCCCGTGCAACTGGCTGAGCGCAAAGCTGCCATTTCGTGGTAAACACTATGTCTCAGTCTAGCCCCAAGTAACACCTTTATTTCTATACAAACTCTGATGAAAGATTTATTTGCTCTACCAAGGAAAGTCTCCTAAGTAGACAGGGGCATAGATTTCAGAATACTCCCACGATTAGGATGGGTGTTTGCTTGTCTAAACAAATTAAATTCTAACTAGCTTGGAAAAATCTGAGGAAAAAAATCAGTAAGCAGCCGGTATTGCTATGGTAGTAATAATTAGCCTTGCCTGACCATCTGTGGTTTATTTCTGAGGACTTTAAAGTGGTAGTTTGAGAACAAAGTGACAAAGCAGGCAGTGAGGTTGGGAGGGTTTCTTCCTTTCTTCTCTAGAGGTAGAGGATGGCTAGGAAGAAGAGATCTGGAAATCCTTCCCTGGGATATAGAATATAAGGCATTGCAGGAGGCCAGTTGGACACAAATCTGGCCCAGTTTGTTCTACTGCTGCCCCAGTTGCTCCGCCTCCCCCTGTCAGACCACCCCCATCCTTTATAAGAAAAGTGATAAAAACTTTCTTATCCAGAGTATAATTTTAGCTTGGTTTTAGGAAATTGATGGTACCCGTAAGCAGGGACCCATAGTTCGCTTTAGGACTGTGTAATAGCAATGTGATGTATGCTGAATTCTGTAACTGCTGATAGGAGCTGAATTACTATTACTATTGCTGTTCACAATATTTATGAATTTAATTAAGTCTTTATTTTTATCAGTACATTAACTTCTCAAGTTTTCTTCTCAGCACACATTTTTATTATTATATCCCGTGGATCCTAATCTGAAATAGAGCCTTTAATTAAAAGAGATTTGCTCTCTCACACTACTCACTATATATAATAATCTCTGAAATTTGCTTCTTACAATCATATTTTTCCCGTGATCATGCATATACTAATTTCTATTAATATAATTAAGGTTGAATATAATAAATAGGGCGTCTTATGTGAGCTAAAAATGTGGAAGCTACGTATTTTACGATTTTTATATGCATTCGGTATTTGTCACTTGTTTGCATTTGTACAAAACATCTTGCACAGTTTTAACAAAAATATATACACCTAAAGAAATGGTTTATAAAGACCTTCATAAAACTTGCATGCAAGTTAGTTTTAACTCATGTCTTCATTTGCGTTTTCTATCTATGCATTTAGCTTTCATACATTTCATAAATTTCTGTATTTTTAATAATTTTTTATTTAGGAAAGAGCACATGATTCCTATAGTAGTTTTTAAAAAAATAGCAGCTTCTTTCAGGTGTGTTTCTACACTAGTTTTGCCACAAAAGGTCAAATAATTTGGCCTATGTCATCTCATGAGTTTATGAAGAATGAGGGATCAAATAGCTTCTATATGGCTGCCAGAAATGTCACCTATACTTAGATATACTCTGTAAGAGTCAGTCAGCAAGTGTCAAAGCAGAGCTCTAAACCCAAAGCTCTCAAGCTCCATTCACTATGTTTTCTACACCTCGGGCAAATCTGCATCCTTAATTCATATTGATATATTATATACTGTAAGGGGTACGTAGGGGTGACTAGTCCTGTCTTACTCACCATTGTGTAACTGGAGCCGTCTACAGTGTCACAATGAATTAATAAAAGTATTTCACTATAAGGAGGATATGTGTTTATAGTATTTAGAAAAATGGTTGTTTTACACTTCTATTTATAAATTAATTTTATTCTTCAATTCTTGTATTTGGTCTGTAGAGATGATTTTGTTGTTACTCTGCTGTCGTTAAAAATTGGCCATTTTATTTTATACGGTTGACTTGTAAACCCTGAAATTGAATGATTTGTTTTAGATAAACTAATTTTTTTTTTTTTTAAATCTACTGTTTGGCTGTATTCTAGCTATTCTTGGCTCTTTTCTATGGGAAAGTCACAGGAAATATAATACATTTTTTTTTTTTTTTTTTTTTTTTTTGCGGTACTTGGGCCTCTCACTGTTGTGGCCTCTCCCGTTGCGGAGCACAGGCTCCGGACGCGCAGGCTCAGCGGCCATGGCTCACAGGCCCAGCCGCTCCGCGCATGTGGGATCTTCCCAGACCGGGGCACGAACCCGTGTCCCCTGCATCGGCAGGTGGACTCTCAACCACTGCGCCACCAGGGAAGCCCTATAATACATCTTTCTTGTCCTCAGTTTATACACTTGTTGGAGAAATTAGGCACAGATAAATAAAAACTTAAGAAATGCTGTAAGGCATTAAACAACCAGTTGACATACCTTTTTAAAATAGTGAGGTAAATCAGGAATAATAAATGGGAAACCTCTGATTGAGGAGCTTTAGATATAAGATTTCTCCATTACAACGGTATCCTGAAGAATAAGTAGACGATGTTATTTTAGGCATATATTTATTTAGGGTATTTTTCCCCCCCTCATGCCATCCACGACATCTAATGGCAGGTGCTTATGGGTACTCAGAGAACAATGTTTACCTTCTCCCCCTGTGGAATATAAAATTTAAACTGAAACTCACCTCTTATTTGATATTGAAGCATTAGCCAAAATGCCTGCTGATTTGAAAAGCTCTTCACTTCACTTAAATGTGTTTTAACATTTACATTGTCATTTGAACAGCATGCCTCACACAATACCTCTCAGGAAATCTACTTGTGATTTCGAAGCATAAATCTGAAAATTCTAGGCATTTATTCTCATAAATTGCTATCTTGTAATTTTAAAATTACTCTGTCCTTGAACATTTATTTCAACAAAGAAAAGCAATTGAGGCTCCATAAACTCAGTAAGCAAATGAATCTGATCTATGCGGCTGTGGGCTTCCCAGCATCCTCCTCCATTTACTCAGTTCCAGCTTCCTGTCAGTGTCTATGGGTCTTTTCTAAGGGATGGTTCACGTCTAATCTCCTGTCTCAGGGCTTCAAGATTGGATGTAAGCCCTTGAAAGCTACCTAGAAAAAAAAATTAAGATACTGTAGTCTCTCAGTTAATCCCATAGTTCATCTCACCCCTCTGTGGCCATATTTTGCATCTGCCACCTCTCTGATGAAGTTTCGGCAGAGAATGAAGTGCAAATTGTCTGCGATACTGACAGAGAGTAAGGTTGGGTACCTGAGGTTCTAATTGCTTTTTTAAAAATATATTTGCAAATCATCTATTTTTATCTTTACTCAATCTTTGCTTTGGTGCTTACAATTCTTGAGAATATCTAAGATCTGCTGGGCTTGCCAGCTTGCTTCTCAGCAGTATTTCTTCTTCTCAAGACCCTGAGATTCCACATTCCTCCTTTTTGTGAAGTCATTTATCATTCTTCTCAGTCTTTTATCTCCATATATTTTCATTCATAAAAGCTGAAGACTACTGCTCCCTGTTCTTGGGTTTTTTTGTTTCTTGGAGTGGTTTTCAAAAGGAAAAGAGAGAAATAAATGTCTTTATTTTTATAATCCTACAAGATGAAGAGCCATATAACCTTAAATGTTTATCATTTAAGAATACATGATGTGCTTCAGACAATACATGATGTGCTTCAGACAATATTAGTTAGATGGTCTATTTAACTTTTTACTTTTTCATAGAGCTATGCTATAGTAAATATTCTAAGATCCCTGCTTCCTGAGACACTTCTTTGTCATTGTTCTTGTTAATTGATTTTTCAGTTTTGTTTCTTCTTGAATTTTGTATATTTGTTTTGTTTTGCTTTTTTGTCATTTCGTGAAACCTGTTAAAAAAGTGAAAGAACACGTGCATTCTTGCTTGAAACCCTTGAGCCTTCTTAAGGTTACAAATGAAATTGCTTAGCGATACAACATTGAGATGTGGAAGAGGAAATTCTAAAGTAAAGCTAGAAAGCATACAAGATTAATAAGAATCTGATATTTATAAAACATAAGTATGTAAATATTTCATTTAGAAATAGGTATTTGGGAAAATATTTTTAAAAACAGTAATTAATACATGACATTTTGTGTAAGTATTGAAAGACATATTCACCGATATTTGTATTTTAAAAAATAATTTTCAGTGAACTATGAAAACCAAATAGAACAAAATTTTGTATAATTCAAACTTCCTAAAAATTGTAAACTTTAATTTAGATTTTGATATAAAAATCTAGAAGTAGCTAGTAAAGATAGTGCTTCAAAATGGCTTTTAATTTGGGGTTGCAGATGGATCCCAATTTCAAATTGATAGCAGTCACTCAAGTCCTTGTAAAGGAAATGTCAAAACTTTACAAAGATAAAAAGTGAGAAAACTCTGGTAGAGACTGACTATGCCTCCTAACCATATTCTTCCTCCCCAGAATACACACACACACACACACACACACACACACACACACACGCACACACAGCTGTGGAAAATGCAAATTAAATAGCATAAATAGTGCTTCTCGCATTTTAATGTGCATACAAATTACCTAAGGATCTTGTTAAAAATACTGATTCTGACTTAGTAGGACTGGGGTGGGACCTGAGATTCTGCATTTCCAAGGACACCAAGGACTGCTCCAGGCTGTGGAAACACACTCTATCTAAGTAGCATGGCCTTGACACATGAGCTCAGTTTTTGAGGAAGTCTGGCTGTTTCTTTTAAATCAAAATACATTGAAGTTTAAATTTCTGGTTTAGAGGTTGAGTGAAAAAAGCAACCGACTTCTTATTGTCTAAAGGAAGGCTTGATAGCTCCTTTTGAGAGAGCTATAAAATATGTATTGTGTTTATTCCTTGAGAATAAATGTGGAAAAGGGCTAAAAGTGGCCTAAAGTCACAGACTGTTTTTCAAAATATAAAGGCACGTCACCGGCCATCTGTAGTCAAAATCTCTAGCTTTGTTCTGGGTTCATTTCACATGCCTCTGCAAAGGCTCCTGAGCTTCCTCTGGTGGACAGGTTTCCTGAAGAATATCAAAGGCTAACAAAACCTTTTCTACCTGATTTTCCAAGGATTAGCCTGGGAAGCAGAGACTCAAGGATGAGTTATGTCCTCGCCATAATTCTCAAGTAGAAATCAGAGAGCAATTTACATACTGTAGAACACAGCTCCTTACATTTTTCTAAGGTTTTGGCTCCCTTTGAGAGAAATGATTTTCTTACTAGAAAAACTCACATGTACAAACACAGAGAGTTTTGTATTTAACTGCATGTAGTTCATGGACACTCTGAAGTCCACATCATACATGGACCCCCAAATTAACCCTAGTTTAGAGCCTTCTATACTCGAAGTCTACCTAGTCTGGGGCTTAGCTTTGAGAAACTTGGACAGATCTCAGTTTTATAGTGTGCCCTACAGGAGTTTGGATCAACTTCAGGGTTTATTCAGACCATACTCTACAGAAATGCTGAGGACAAGGGTTTGTAGAAGATACAATCTAGCTTCAAGTAAAAAGAGACCCTCTTTCTCTTCTAAGTCTCAGAATTTAAACGCCCCAAGAGAATTTGTTTTCTTAATATTCCAAAAGTACAAAAATCTTGGGGAGATGTAAATTCATGCTTGTTTCTACATTTACTGGAGGCAGTTTTCCACAGTGCTCATTGAAGGAGTCGTAAGGCCATCAACTTATGGCTTGAAAGTATGGTGAGGTTTGTTTTTAGTTGTTTCAAAATTAGTTGTTTAAAAGGTACCTTTGCCATTAAATGGATGTAGTAAATTTATTTACACATTAACGTGTTTACAGCATGTACTATATTGTTAAGTTTTGAAAAGGGAAATTTAGAAAGCAAAACCATAGACTGTAATTATATCTTTGGATTAAAAACATATGTGAACAAAGTCTATCTTGGCAGGTAGAATTGCAGGTATTTTTCTTTTTTTTTTCTTTTGGCTTTGTGTGTGTGTGTGTGTGTGTGTGTGTGTGTGTGTGTGTGTGTGTGTTTCTAAGCTGAACAAAAACAATCTAGATATGCTCATGCTCTCCAGATTTCAACCTTGGTCATTACTCTTCCCTTTAACACCCAAGTAGCAACATCCTGACTTATCTCATGCTTCAAGTGTTCTGCTTAACCTATATTTTTGAAAACCTCTGAAGACTGCTGACATATTACATTTTGGTGGCCTTTTTTCACCTCAGCCAACCTCTGGCTCAAGGCCACTTCCAGCTTCTTCTGGGTCACTTTTCTTATCATCTGGGCTTTCCTCTTTGGGTTTATGCCAATCACCCATACCAAGATAGGTACCAAGATATCTACCTCGGACTAGATAGAGAAGGTGCTTCCTGACTTCGTCACACCACAGATTAATTTTACTGTATTATTTAACAAAATGTTAATGGCCTGAAATAGCAGAAAGAAATTATAATATTGAAAAGAAAATTTAAAACTAATGCTGTATGCAACTATTCCTAGGGTTATTAGACTTTTTCCCCCTCAGAGTTTGTTTTCTTAGTGTTTACAGGGTATAGCTTAACATTCATTAATGGTAGTGTCCTTGACCATGTACCATGATAGTGTACCCAGGGGAAATCCAGACCCCCTAATTTTCTCCTGTTTTTAGAAAAAGGGACTCAGTTTCCATTTCTGTAAAATGGGAATAATAAGTGAGATTAAATGGGATAATGTATATGAGTTTTTTTATGGGATAATTCATGAAAGCCGTTAAAATAGTATCCAGCATGGAGTAAGCCCTGATTATTTGCTATTTACTTTTCTTACAAGAATGATTACTGTTGTCCTCATAATCAGGCTAGCTGTAGTCACATACTGTGGAATGTATTGCAGCACCTCTACCTATTAAGTATAATTAACTCCGTTTGACAGATGGGACTAAGATGGCCAGTGGTCACCAGGATCGTAAATGGTGATTCAAAACTTTAACAGAAGTCTTTTTGACTCCAAAACCTTTGACTTTTCCTCTACATGATACTTTCAGCTTTATTCTTTATTTTCTTAAATAGTACTGTCATTTCTAAATCATTGAATCTTTCCATTTTGCTTTTAGGACATGTTATTGGTTGACTAAATTATCTGTTAAGAAATAAAGAAAAGCTCAAATTACCTCTGTCAAATAAAACCTTTTTAAAATTTCCGAAGGTATTTATATTTTATCTTATTTTATAACATCTTATGCATATATTAATTTCTGTACCTCATTTATAATCAACTCTCCTTTTTTAAATATCTAGCCTGAGTTGCATTGAACTACTTTATATAGTAAAATCATAAGCTGTAGAGAAAGTTGGGTGTATGTTTCTGAATAGTTCCATAGATCTAAAACTGCATAGAAAATACTTTATGCTGCTTGCTTTACAATTCAGTGCTAAAATCTATAAACCTAAATTTGGAAGGAAACAGCTATTTTACTATGGAATCTTATTCTGCTTCCTTAGCCTGCAATTTGAATATTTTATTTTAAAAGCTGTTAACAAAAATAACACATTAGTCCACTTGGTGGGGTAGGAGGCATTGAAATCCAGTTAGAGATTTTGCTGCTTTAGATACAATATAATTATGTGGTGAAACTCTTTTTGTCTTTTATTTTATCCTAACTTGTGCCTTGCAAAATTAGCAATTCCACATAAGAAAGTTGTGGTAATTATTTTCTTAAAATTGTCAGAATGTGTGCTAATCTGGGGATAGTTATCTTTATTCCTTCTTTGGCTTATTACAGGTTTAAATTAAGCTGAGGTTTCTTTAGTGTTATTTTTCCAGAGCCACTGGGATTAGAGATGATGGATTTTGTGGTGCTCTGAGTATAGTTAAGCTCTTGTCAACATAAGTATAAAATTATTGCTGTGTGCAGTTGGTATGTTTTCGAAGGTAATTAAAGCTAAACATTGTGCAGAGAAAGATGATTAGACATCTTCAATTCACAAAGAAATCCAGCTTTGCTTTGACACATAAAACCTCACATTCTTTATATTTTAAAAATCTTCTTACACTAAAGAACTTATAGAAAATTCTTGGTGATAATTTCAAAATCGACTCAAATACTGAAAATTATTTTCTATAAAATGTATGTTTCCTACATCTGACAGCCCAAGCACTATCTGAATATTTTAGAAACTTATTTGCTCTTTTTGTATTTTTACTTTAGTTATAGAATGATCTTATATACTTTTTAATAGGGATGTATTTAAAAAACAAACAAATAGGAAATGACATCAGACTTAATTACCTATTATCTTTTTTCTTTTTTTCTACAACTGTCAATTTAAAATTTACCTTTTTTTCTTTCTGCTGACATTGCTGACATCACCGTTTTATTAGGGATATGGATGTTGATAAAATGCAGGAGAAAGTAGGTTAATGCCAAAAGCTAACATACATGGCATAAACAGGTAATTTGGGTTGCTACTGGCTTCTCCTTTTCATCTTCCCACATAAAATATTCTCATTCTCTTGTGTGATATAGTTTTTTTGTTTGTTTGTTTGTATTTTCTTAGTACCTGTGCTTTTAAAATCCTAAGAAGAAGGTTAGAAATATAACTGTTGATATCATAAACTTAAAAATATACATAAAGTAAGTACCTCATCACCATTTAATACAATAGATTTTATATTTTAAATAAACTGGATTATTATTATCTAAAACTCTCCAAGTGATAACAATGATATTAGAAAAGATAATTAATCTAAAATCAAATTTTAACAGAAGATGTTTTGGTGTTGGGAGGAATAGGGAGGGAAAATGAGAGAACCCAACTATAAACCCGCCACCGTTGGTTGAGTGCATTTGAGGAAAAAAAAAAAAGTGAATATGTTGATGAAAGATAAATAAAGAGAAAAAGAGGCAAGATAATAATACAATGTCTGAGTGCTTACCGTACAACAGCTATTACATATTAAGCACTTTTCACGTATAAACTGCTTATGTCCTCTCAACAACCTTATGAAGTACATAGTTATTATTCTACTCATCTCACAGATAAGGAAATTGAGGCTCAGTGATGTTTCTGAGCTTGCCCAAAGTTAGTTAGCAAGTGGTTGAGTTTGGCTTAATAACCCTGTTTGGGGTCAGGTGATCAACGGAGGCTTTTCTCCAGAGTGAACATTTAAACTGAGATATAAAGGACAAGAGGGGGACTTCCCTGGTGGCACAGTGGTTAAGGATCCACCTGCCAATGCAGGGGACATGGGTTCGAGCCCTAGTCCAGGAAGATCCCACATGCTGTGGAGCAACTAAGCCCGTGTGCCACAGCTAGTGAGCCTGCACTCTAGAGCCCGTGAGCCACAACTACTGAATCCTGTGTGCTCTAGGGCCCATGTGCCACAACTACTGAGCCTGAAAGCCACAACTACAGAGCCCATGTGCCTAGAGCCAGTGCTCTGCAACAAGAGAAGCCACCACAGTGAGAAACCCCCGCACCACAACAAAGAGTAGCCCCTGCTCGCCACAACAGCAATGAAGAGAAAGCCCGCACGGCAACTAAGACCCAATGCAGCCAAATAATAATAATAATAAATTTTTTAAATAAAAATTAAAAATAAAGGACAAGAGGGAACCAGCCACATGAAAGGCATGGGGAGTGGAAGAGCATCCAGGAGAGGGATAACTTGTGCAAAGACACTGGAGCAAGCGACAGTGTGGAGGTTTGAGTAATAGGAAGAGGGTGCCTGTGGCTGGAAGGGCGTGACTTCGGGAGTGAGTGGTACAAGAAGAGGTTAGAGATGTATGCAAAGGCTAGATTATTTAGAACCTGTAGTCTGTACAGAGAATGGGTAGTGTTTGAAGTACAATCAAAAGCCATGCAGCCGGGCTTCCCTGGTGGCGCAGTGGTTGAGTGTCCGCCTGCCGATGCAGGGGACGCGGGTTCATGCCCCGGTCCAGGAGGGTCCCGCATGCTGCGGAGCGGCTGGGCCCGTGGGCCGTGGCCACTGGGCCTGCGCGTCCGGAGCCTGTTCTCCGCGATGGGAAGGCAACTTAGGAGGCTACTGTTTTATTTCACATGTGAGATAAGAGGTAGTAGCAGTGATAAAGGACAAATTAAGGAAATATTCTGTAGGTGGAATCCATATAAGTCATAGATGAATTTGAACAAGGGATGAAGGTGGAGATAAAAAGGAGAAATCAAGAAGGACAGTTATACATTTGTCAAAACCCATAGAATGTAGAACACATAGAGTGAACCCTAATGTAAACTCTTGATTTGGGGTGATAATGATGTTTCATTGTAGGTTCACCAGTTGTTAGGAAAGTACCACTCTGGTAAGGGATGTTGATAATGGGGGAGGCTGTCCCTGTGTGAGAGCAATAGGAACTCTGTTCCTTCCACTCAGTTTTGCTGTGAACCTAAAACTCCTCTAAAAATTAAAGCCTGTTAAAATTTTTAAAAATAAGAAAGAATGAGAAAAGTTTTGGCTTGAGTAACTCAGTTGCAAGTGATGCCATTAGCTGAGATGTGGAAGGCTGGAGAGGCTAAGAGTTGTAACAAAAAAATTAAGTGTTCCATTATTGGCATGTTAAGTTGAAGATATATCTGCTGGACATTCGAGAGAACGTGTCAAGTAAGCAATTGTATAGGTGGACAGGAGCTCAGAAGAAAAGTCTGGACTGAGGATCTAAATTTGGGACTTATAATCATAAAGAAGGGATTTAAATGACTCTATATGAGATTAGTGAGGCAGATAAATCAGATAGAGAACAGAGGAAGGCCCAAATCTGAGCTTTGAAGAACCATCTACATCATTAGATAAATGATCTAAACAAATATTTCAAAAAAATTAGGTTAAGTCTTATGTATTTTACAAGGAAAATGAGCAACAGAAAGATTGTGGTATTCTGAGGAATATTTAAGAATCTTAAACAAGAAAACCTGATTACCAAGGGCAATTAAATTAGGTAAAATAATATTTCTATAATTTAATTAGTTTAAAAATAATCTAAGACACATATTGAGCAATTGGAACCAACCCATACTTGATCAAAAAACATTTCATTTTAATATTACAAATAACTCCTTGGTTTTTATAGCTTCCTGATTTCTTTATGGACGGTAAGCTGTTTAAAATTCCAATTGCTTCAGTATAATACAATTCTGTTTAATATAGATTTGGATGATAAAATTATTTTTAAAAGTTACCCCCCAAAAACTGGAAGGAACACATGCATATGTCATCTGGTGTCTATCAAGCATTAGGTTACAATTATTTCTCCAAATTCATTTCTTTGTGGTTCTCCAGTTGATTACAAATGCTTCATTTATGTACATATTCTATAATTTCATATGACTGACTTTTCTGAGACATATTTTTGAAATAGTTTTTAAGTCCTTATATATTTGTTTGGACTTGAAATAAACCAGGGAAAAAAGATTAAATGTGGGCTAAATTCTCTAGTGGTTGTGAGAGCCTCTTTTCTTGAATCTCCCAGGATTTTATCTATTTCTTTGGGTACTTCCATTAAACAGTGAAATTATATAGCACTCTAAATAAAGAATTAGGCAATACAGGAATAAAATTTAGTCCCCATTTGGAAAAAAATTTAATTTTTAAGTGTTTTTCTCATTACGAAATAAATCATATTGAATTCTACTTGTTTCAAGAATTTATATTCTGAAAGTCTGAGAAAATCATAATTCTTTTTCAAGAGGCTGTTTAGAATTTACATGCTTTCTCAAAGTGATTGAGAAGGAATGTATTTTAGGACATCACTAGATTTGTCTCTAGAAAGAGAATAGTTATAATTAGGAGAAGGAAAAATGAGTCTCTTGATTAAACAACAAACAAACATTATATTGTGGAGTTTCTTGCTACAAAAGTACTCGGCCCATTTTCTGCCTTCCTTCTCCCTATTTTTTTGTTTCTCTGCCACCTCTAGTTTGGAAGTTATATGACCTTGTCAGAGATTCAAGAAGAGCTATTAGATGAAGAAAGTGTAAAGGCTTTTGACAAGAAAATATCTCGAGTATTCAAAGTTGTGAGTAATCTACAGCAGTCTTATTCAGCTAGGTGTATAGAGTTCATTAATTCTACTCAAAGCCCACATGGGAGTAGGGCAAGTTGAAAGAAGAAAGAGGGCAATAAAAAGTGTTTTGTAATTGGTAAGTATTAGTGGGAGAAAAAAAAGTTGTCTATTACTTAGGTCCTGTCTTTGAATTCTGCTTTAATCCCATATTAATTTTACATTACAGCAAAGGTTTACATAAACAATATATAAAGGTTCTGTCATGAAGCAAAGAACAGAAGAACTCATTCTAGCTCCAGGAATATCCTTGACTAACTACATATTCCATTATACTACTGTCCAAAAATAGATAAGATAAAAATGTTTTCTTAAAGCTGTGCTCTCACACTGCTAAAACTGCTGGCATCAATTTAAAAAGTTTTTTGTCCTTTTAAAATTCTGTCACTTTTAATCAGTGTTACACACATTTATCTTTCTTTACTCTTTACCATGTTTTCAGGTAAAGGAAATTACTTTATGTGTATTTATTTTAGTACCACTTGATTAGAAGAGAATTAAAAACCTCAGGCCAGGGCTTCCCTGGTCGCACAGTGGTTGAGAGTCTGCCTGCCGATGCAGGAGATACGGGTTCGTGCCCCGGTCCGGGAAGATCCCACATGCCGCGGAGCGGCTGGGCCCGTGAGCCATGGCCGCTGAGCCTGCGCGTCCGGAGCCTGTGCTCCACAACGGGAGAGGCCACAACAGTGGGAGTCCCACATACCGCAAAAAACAAACAAACAAAAAAACCCTCAGGCCAAAGTTTGTTATAGTATTTTAAATAAATTGTAACATTTGCACATTTGCACAAATGCAGACTCCCCACCCACACATGGAAAGGAAAAAAGTTCCCACACTCCCAGAAGGAAAAGTCTCCACATAGGACATTTGTCCAATAAAATTTGTATAGAACAATCAGAAGAGTTAATTGGTAAAACCATAACTTATTTTTGAAATCATAGACCACCAGCCATGAAACTGTTCATGGGTTTTTGTTTTTGCCAGTAATTTTAGTTTAATGAGTACCAACAAGTATCTGTGACAAAGGAAGACATGTCCCAGAGAGGTTCTGAAGCACAGTGGGTACTCGAAAAAGGAAATGCTAGTATATAGCCTGTTCCTTAATTTTGACATTGTGTTTCAGATTATCATAAGTTCAAATTTTAAGGTACAAATATTTTTAGTAAAACACAAAAGTTTAGAATTATTGGAAATTTTCTCTCTGATAAAATAGGAGAAAGAGTCAAAACTTTGAAAAGTAAGAAAAAAACATGATAGTGAATCAGATTTCTGATTTTCAAAAGTGCAGACACATCATCGACTTTTGATGACTTAGTTATTTTTTTATTGAAGTATAGTTGATTTACAATGTTGCACCAATCTCTGCTGTACAGCAAAGTGACTCACTTTTACACATACAGATATATATATATATATATACACACACACACATTCTTTTTTTTAATATTCTTTTCCATTATGGTTTATCCCAGGAGATTGGATATTGTTCCCTGTGCTATGCAGTAGGACCTTGTTGTTTATCCATTCTAAATGTAATAGTTTGCATCTACCAACAACAAATTCCCAGTCTGTCCTTCTCCCTCTCCCCACACCCACCCTTGGCAACCACAAGTCTGATCTCTATGTCTGTGAGTCTGTTTCTATTCTGTAGATAGGTGCATTTGTGCCATATTTTAGATTCCACATGTAAGTGATGTCATGTGGTATATGTCTTTCTCTTTTGGACTTACTTCACTTAGTATGATAAACTCTAGTTGCATCCATGTTGCTGCAAATGTCATTATTTTGTTCTTTTTAATGGCTGAGTTAATATTCCATTGTCTATATGTACTGCATGTTCTTTATCCATTCATCAGTCGATGGACATTTAGGTTGTTTCCATGTTTTGGGTATTGTGAATAGTGCTGCTATGAACATAAGGTGCATGTATCTTTTTGAATTATAGTTTTGTCCAGGTATATGCCCAGGAGAAAGATTGCTGGATCATATGGTAATTCTATTTTTAGTTTTCTGAGGAACCTCTGTACTGTTTTCTATAGTGGCTATACCAACTTACATTTCCACCAACAGTGTAGGCGGTGATGACTTAGTTATATTTTCCTATTTTGTAGTTTTATTTGATGGATTTTATCTTCTTCTCTGTTCTTTAAAAACTTTTAAATTAATGTTTGGGCATCCATTTGGCAACAAAACTTGGGTAAGTAAAACTAGTGGTTTTTTATAAAACAAAAAGGTCACTCAAGTTTATCTTAAAAAATAGAAGGTTCATACTAAGTTTGAACTTGTAACTGGAGCCTGAATATTTCTTTTACAATAAGTCCTTGGACAAGGTAAATTAATACTAATGTAAATTAATAATAAATCATGAAGAAAGTATTATTTTATTGAAGTGGCTTAGATAGACATGATTTATAACTTAACATTTATCTTTTCTGGTTTGCAAGTTTTAACAGGGAATACCCATCCTTCTGTGGCCTTTCTTAACTTTGAACACAAGGTAGATAAATGGCCTTGAAAGAGTAAGCAGAGGGTTAATGAAAAACTAGAGCTACAATGAACCTTCCCCCCTCCTCCCAGAAGAAGTCTGGGTGTTCATTTCCTTATCTCTAAAATCATGTGATAGTGATCCAGTTGGGGGGAAAAGACCATCCTTTGATCTTCAGTTAAATGAGAAGATACAGTCATATCCTATTTGACACAATCAAAGGTTTCCTATTAGTTTTCTGGTTGAATCAGTCAAGTTAGAGGGAAAAAGGAATTAACAACACAGTTAAGTGCTTACTGTGACTTTAAAGCCCACTGATACTCCAACATACTTTCCCAATAAAATAATCTTTGTATGTTGGGCTTTAGAAAACCCAAGGTTTGGTGTTAGTCTATTCTATTCATAAAGAAAAGCAATAAGCTTGCTTACCAGATAAACTTCATCAGATAATATTTTACTTAAAATCAATCCATGAAAAAGTAAAATGCAACAGTATCTAGAGCTCCCAAGACTGATGGTACTAATAGTTTCCTGGCCTCAGATCCTGCTCTGAGAGTCTCACTTAGCCATGTATCCTCTCCTTCAAAAAAGCAAGTATACTAACAATTTGCTTACATTTTCAAGGTCTTCATAAATTCCGTAAAGTCTACAAGGAAACTTCCAAAATCCCATTTGTTCTAGAGATCATATTGGTATTTGAATACTAATTGTTTTAAAAAGAAAGAAATCTCCATATCAAAAATTATTTTACAGTAAACACTGTAATATAAAAGCTACAGCTTTGTCTTACCAACAAGGGATTTTTAAGAATCGGATAAACTCCCCCAAATGATTGTCTAGCAGAACGGTACAATTAATAAGTAAATGAGAATGTATACCTTGACGTAGTACATTTTTCCTTCATTTTGGACTCAACTTTGTGCTTTCATCAAAGTAGCCCTAAGAATCCATGGTTTAACATAACTGTCCTGTTCCCAAAGTTTAAATCATAGGGGTTAGCCTAAAAGCATTCTAACTATTCAGATTAATCTGAAGTACTTTTAAAAATTTTGTTTCAATTTTAATTTCCAGCTCTTTGTAGATATAACCAAAGAGTAACTGATATATAAGAAGTATGTAAAACTTATAATTATTCATAAATTTTAGTTTAATATTGTACTTCTTAAAAGATAAACATCTTTGAGAAGAGTATATAAAATGATCACTTTATACGAAGATAGAGAAAAATATTTAACTTTATGATCCAAAATGTTCACAGTAGTTATTTCTGGAATCTGATATATCCCCTTGCTCCATGTTCTATGGTTCCCCATATTTTCCCTTTTCCAACACTAATGGCATTTTAGTGGAACCCATTTCTGTTTTGCCCGTTACACTATTAGTTCCTTGACAGTAGGGACAAAGTCTGTATTGCTCCCACTTTAAAGCTTCCTGATATACACTCAATGCTCTATAAATTTGTGTTAAACTAATGCATATTAGTTCTAATTGTCTTCTTTATTATGTTTCCTTCGACTTCTAAAATTTTAATATGACAGTATTTTTTATACACATTCATAATATAGTCTAAATTTTTCAATACACATTTACCTAGGCATCATAGCAGAAGGATTAAAACCACAGTCACTAACTGGGATCAAATTCACTAACTGGGATCAAATTCCTAGTCATGTGATATTGGGCAAATATTTTAACTTCTCTGTGCCCCCATTTCCTCATATGCAAAATAGATATAACCTCATGTGAGGAGTAAATGAGTTAATTCATACAGAGAGCTTAGAAAAACATCTCATATATAGTTTACATTCAATAAATATGTATTATTGTTATGATTTGGCAGCCTCAGCATCAGTAGAAAATAAGTATAAACATTCCCTAGGCCTTAAAAATGACAGTCATGCATCAAAAGAAAAGATTTAAGATTTACTGAAACAGACATTTAAAAAACTCAAGTAACAGACAGGAAAATAGACCTAAAGGACTCAAAAACTTCTGCAGGTATCATTACTTAACATAAAAGAACAATAATATATTCATAATAAGAACATGTTGAATTTTATTCCTCATGATCACTTTTTAAAAAGCTGGAAATTATAACAAGATACTTTTTGGCCATATTACTGGAAATTTATTCAAATTAGTAATTTTTTAAAACGCTTTAGTTTTCTGGAAAAAATCACCATGAAATGTCAAATATCAATTTCAGCTAGATGAAGGGTCTTTGCATTCTTACCACCAATATTTAGGGCAAAGGAGAGTCATGTGTTCTTTACAAAAGAGTATTCTAAATTTCTTAAACACTACAGTTTTTAAAAGGATATTTTTAATTGTGGGCTTGTATATATTGAATTTATGCCATCTTCCATGATGATATTTAATCACTACTAAATAAATTAATTGCTAAAATGTTAAGATTGTAGTTCTTTCTCTCCTTAGTAGCTTTTAAACACTTCATGAAGAAGGTTACGGGCGAACCATATCAATGGCTCTGAAAATCAAATAGTCCCCACAGAAAAGTATTAATCATATGAAAGGAATATCTTGTGTAACAGTTTATGGTGTATCCACGTTTTCACATTCGTTATGTTGGCTTGGCAAATAAGAGTCTGCCACAGCATCCGTTAAGGAAATGCAGGGTAAGCTCCAAAAAATGGCAGAAAGTTCAGTGTGACAGAATTATTGGGGAGAATTCATTATAAATACACTATGGCAGCGCAAAGGATATCAAACCTGAATCGGGAAATCGTAAGGAGTTAAGAGACTAATTAAGCAAGGAAACATGGTGTCATATTTGGTGTTTAGGAAGGTTCTGGACTCTTTTGTCTGCAGGAACATCTAGTTAATTATTGAAGATATTTAGTAATCAACATTAAAATTTGAAATAAATATTAGTAGGCTTAGAAGGGAAAAAAGAAAAGTGCAATAGCCAGTGGCAGTGTACTGGCCAATTAATCACGATGCCTGCTTCCATGGAGCTTAAAATTGATCAGGGAAAACAGTGAAACGAACAATTGTAATACAATGCACAAATAATTAAAATATAGCTCAAATTCCTCCAGCCTGCCTTTGCATGCGAACCTCCTCTTCTCCTGTCCCCACCAAAAGAAAATGTAGGAAACACAATTCAACAGCCAGGAACCTTTAAGCATAACATAAATCTTTTTTTTTTTTTTTTTTTTTTGCGGTACGCGGGTCTCTCACTGTTGTGGCCTCTCCCGTTGCGGAGCACAGGCTCCGCACACGCAGGCTCAGCGGCCATGGCTCATGGGTCCAGCTGCTCCACGGCATGTGGGATCTTCCCAGACCGGGGCACGAACCCGCGTCCCCTGCATCGGCAGGCGGACTCCCAACCACTGCACCACCAGGGAAGCCCATAGTATATGTCTCTTTTTGAATTATGGTTTTCTCAGGGTATATGCCCAGTAGTGGGATTGCTGGATCATATGGTAGTTCTATTTTTAGTTTTTTAAGGAACCTCCGTACTGTTCTCCGTAGTGGCTGTGCAAGAGGGTTCCCTTTTCTCCACACCCTCTCTAGCATTTATTGTTTGTAGATTTTTTGATGGTGGCCATTCTGACTGGTGTGAGGTGATACCTCATTGTGGTTTTGATTTGCATTTCTCTAATGATTAGTGATGTTGAGCACTGGGAGAAAATATTTGCAAACGAAGCAACTGACAAAGGATTAATCTCCAAAATATACAAGCAGCTCATGCAGCTCAATATTAAAAAAACAAACAAACCAATCCAAAAATGGGTGGAAGACCTAAACAGACATTTCTGCAAAGATATACAGAGGCCGTGTTTTGACACAACACACTTTACAACATTTACAGACCTTCTGAGCTGATTGGTTTACTAAGTTTTGGTTATAAACGCATCTTTCAGGCAGATTAGACATCTGAGTAAGCTTGACAAAGGCCATCTCTTCCTTTGGTGAGGTATTTGGGAATCCATGTTTTCAAAAGGAGGCAGGTCAGATCAGTGATTCAAATTTTGTTGATAAATGTGGAATTTTCTGGAATCTATGATTTGGGTCATTGAGGGGTATATTCATATACATTCTCTATTATAGAGGAAGATTATGAAGGTTTTTAACTTGCCTACAATTTCTGTATGTTAATGCAGTTTGTCTGTGTATAAAATTTTCCAAATTATTTATCCGAAGAGAAAGGTTTATTGCCTGGATAATAGCACATTTTCCTAATGCCTCACTTGTATAGATCACGCATTGCTGTCCTTTTATGCTTGCTCACCACTAAATATTACCATGATGAATTAAATGGGCATTTTTCTTTATTCTAAATCAGTGCCAGAGATCAAAAAGCTGCTAAAAGTTCTTTCCACAAGAATGCCTTCCAGAAAAGGATGAGTTATATTCTCGCCAAGAGATGCCTCCTGTTGTACTCTATCACTTTCTACGATCCAACAGCTTGAAATTGTGCCAAGCTAATTAGCTAGTTCAGTGACTGTTATATTGAGTCCAAAGAAGCCAAAAGAGGTCATCCTCTTCATACTCAAGTGCAGCTTTATTACTTTTCTTACCAATCAGAAAGTGTTACAAAGTCTCCCAACAACTAAACCCAATATATTATCTTCATGTAGACACGTTACGGTGTTTTTCTGGTTTTTTTTGTTTGTTTGTTTTTTTGCGGTATGTGGGCCTCTCACTGTTGCAGCCTCTCCCCTTGCGGAGCACAGGCTCCGGATGCGCAGGCTCAGCGGCCATGGCTCACGGGCCCAGCCGCTCCGCGGCATGTGGGATCTTCCCGGACCGGGGCACGAACCCGTGTCCCCTGCATCGGCAGGCGGACTCTCAACCACTGTGCCGCCAGGGAAGCCCTACAGTGTTTTTTTTAAAGAACTTTTGTCATTTGCTTTAATCAGGAACATCATAAGTATTCCTAACCTGTAAAGAAAAAGACATTGGTTAGCTATTTCATTTTAAAATTTGCTTTTATCAACTTAGTAAATATAAGTAAGGTTCTAATCTGTGTAAGGCACACAATGCTAGGGGAAATAGCCCTTTAATGAAGTGGAATAATTTATTATTTTCTCCTGTCTTATTAGGAACATTGCCAGGGCTGGCCTTTTACAATTAGTATGAGATTTCTTTGATTTTATGTTTCCTTAATAATTATTTTTAAAATATGGGCCAGTCAAGCACATATCAAGACCGTAGGCCCTGAGGTTTTGTTCTGGCATGTTATAAACCACCAAACCTCTGCAGTGAGTGATGAATCGTTCATCTCTTTGGAGAACCCAGGGTTCTGGTGTCAGTGCGGAAATAGTGTATAGAGGAGGTAATGATGCTCAGAGACTCAGAGACCCAGCCCTGTTTTTAATGCTTGTCTGGCATCTCTAGCAGGTAAATAGATGGAAGTTTTTTTATTGTCTGCTTGTTTATTTGTTTAGTAGGCCATTTTCAAACATATCTGTATTTACTTTTAAAATTCTGACTCATTTCTTTTTAATTTGAAAAAATATTGTGAACTTCCTCTGGAAAATGGTTGTACTATGAGCATCTGCTGATAAAGAAGAGGCATACTGAGAAAAGGCTACTATAAATATAATAATTCTTTTGAATTAGTTTGTATCTGATGATCAGTTTGTATTGTTACTATTAGTTTGTATGGTGTTGTATCTTACAATTGCTAATTGTCCTGTAAGTATACTAAGAGCAGACCCTTTTGGAGGATTTTCTATGTAACAAGTGCTATCCCCAAACCTTTAGATGTTGTAGCTCATTTAGATCTCTTAACAATTCCGAGGGAGTTACTCTTCATCTCCTTATTTGTATAGGAGAGGGAAATGAGATTCAGAGAGCTTCATGTAACTTGTGCAAGTCATATGGAGAGGAAGTGGGCTTTGAACTCAGGTTGTCTGGCTTCAGTCCAGGTGCCTAATCACTGTGCTACCCAGCCTCTATGTGTGAGATGCATACTGACAACTCCCTACCTCCTAGGTGCTCCACGGTCCAGAGTTTGGGAAGTATAGTTATGTAATTCACTAATAGATACATTTGAGCTTTTCAATTTCTTTTCCCTTAAAATGTCTTCTCAAATTGCTTTCCAATGGTTTCTCACATCTTTAATTCTGATCCAGTGCCTTGACTTTGCTCTATGACCCAGTTATTAATGGCTTTGATAGAGAAATAGTAGCCTGTCTAGCTTTCCCAAAGTTGTAGTGGAGACTTTTTTTTCTAGACATTTCTATTGTATAGATTTTAAACTAGTAAGCAATGAAGAGGCAATATTTGTTTATTCCTGCTTCACCTTTTGTCCATCCTAGTTCCTCCAGGACATTTTTTTTTTTTTTTTTTGCCAAACTAAACACAATTTTAAATGGACCTGTATCTTTAACAAGCCTTTAGAAATCATTAACACCTGTCCTTAAGTGTGTCAGTGCACATAGCCACCTTCTTGGAGTTCTTAGATAAAGTGAGGCATTATATTCTATTTGTTTTGGTTGAACTTGTTGCCCTGACCTGTATCTCTACTATGATATGAAGTGACAGAATAAAATGACTTGTTTGTGTATCTCAAAGCTAAAATCAGAGCAATGATAGGGATCTTCCAATTAAAGTCAACATTGCCTGTTGCAGTTTACACCTATTGATATGGTAACAGCTAACTCAAGAGCATTGCCTGTCAATTTCCACTTTAGGCCACATTTTCAATTGTCATAAGCGAGAAAGCACAATTCTTAATTGCCTTTCTTCTGTCCACAGGGCTGATACACATTTTATATTTAGATGTGTGAAGTAATTTTCCCTGTTTGCTTCTAGGTATCTTGTTCTGCTTTTTCTTTACCTTGATAAAGCAAATGTAGCTGGAAAAAGTAGATTGGTATTATTGATAGTAAAAGGCAAACTATCCAATTATATGTAAAGTTTTGCTAATTTGTAGGTCAGTAGTGCTAGACTGGGATATTGGGATAAAGCATCTATTGATGGTATTCCAAGAATATGAATGAAATTCTATTATTAAAACTTTTCATAACTATTTTAATGTAGATGCTGAGCTACAGCTGGAATGTCATGGAATCTGTAAAGGCTACATGTTTATTCGACAGAATAAGTAGACTGTAAATTCACACTTATCCATATTAATATCATGGACAGATTGTATTGTTAGCCTTGTCCTAGCCAAACCTATCAAGTATGTTCAAATGCATAAGACTGCAAAGTGTTGGCCGTCTTGACACTGAGTCAGTTCTATGAACAGTGAGAATGGAGCAGGAAGTCCTGAGGCACTATTAGGCTATGGGCTGAAAACGAAAATCAACATTGACCATTGACAAGGTGTCTTATTGACAAGTTCCCTGGCAATGTGTTAATGAGTTACTGTGGCACTGTTCAGATAGATGATAAAAAGCAGAGTGAGTAGAGTAAGAGTGGTGTGTTGGTAACTGTTTAATACAGGTGGGAGATGCCCTGATTTGTAGCTTTTGCCTATTTCAAAGGTCAATTTTAAGCTACTAACCTGGTGGCACAAGACATAGAGCAAGGAAAAATGTGCACATTTTCACAGCTCCAGCAGGCTTGTAGTGGTGGCTTTTTCCTCAAAATAAAGTAACCATTATGAACCCTGGTTGAGAGCAGTCTGTTGAAGTGCACGGATGTCATTAAATCGGTCCTATAAGCCCTGTCAGATTTATGATGTTTCCAAGATCTATCTGGAGTACTTGTGTGGAGACGACTCCAAACTTATTTTTAACCGTGGTGGAAAACCATTTATTTACCTCTCCGTTCGCTACAGGTTTTATGCCACTTTCCTGCTCCTCCTGAAATAAAAACAAAACAAGCAAAAAACACTCTTTTTTTTTTGGTTATCAATGGATGCATTTTAAAAGAAATTGTTTATATTTTGTATTTATAATAAAATACCCTTTATTCCGTATTTTCATAACTGTTTTATGTCCAGTGTTAGCTCCATTCTAGAAAGTAATTGTTAACTTTTCAAAAAGTGTACAGATTGTATCTCTTTAGTGAAAATTAAAGAAATAAGGTCCTCGGGACATCTTTCTGAGTTCTTATAAGACACAGAAGACATCTACAGAAGTTTAAACACAAATACAATTGTAATTTAAATTCACTAAACATTTATTTGCTAGACTGTCAATTTGAGCCACACTGAAAAGAAATATAAAGACTTTAACAGTTGCTATTATCATCTTAATTATTGTATTAATATCTTTTCAAAACTCTTAGCAGCAGCAACCGTAGTACTTCGTTTATCTAGCTACTAATCAGATCTGCTGTTTAGCCAGGTTTTGCTGAATAAACAAAATTTGCATGACAAGATTTCTCCATCTGGGAAAAGTTCTTTATACTTCAGTTATCTTTTGCTAAGGGATGAGTTTATGAGAAGGGAAGTCTCATAAACTCAGACTTCTCCAGGCCTTCACCAAGACTTTTTTCTCTTTTATTTGGACTTTCTGATATCCAGATTCCTTTTAGTCCCCATCAAAGCGGATGTGTGTATGTCTGTACTAAAGATCTGATACTGATATTAAATCTCCTTCTAGCCCTTGCCTTTGTTTTAGATCAATGTCCAGACCAAGGCAGTGTAAGCTGAATAACGTATTGAATAGTTTTCTTGTTTTTGTCCCATCTGCTCCATCTGCAAATGTTTAAATGTGCTCCCAGGTTCCTTTTAAAAACACATATCCATTAACACAATGCACATCATTTTATAGCCGGGAAACACTGATGCCTTTTAAAGGCAAGACTTTGCAAGGTGGTATTGATCACTAACTAATGCCAGGGCTCATTTTCTATATCTTTGTAGCTAACACCTACCTTCCTCCCTCTGTTTCCACTTTGTTTTATATCTAACCCTATGCTTGAAGATGTGCTGAGCTCTGCCATGGATTTCTCCACACCAAAGCCTGTTGGGCTATAGGACAGCCAATACTATGGGTATTGCTTCCAAGTTAATCCTTCTTATTGAGGGACAGAGCTTGGTAAATGTCACTTCTGGTCTCCTGTTCCTTTTGGGTGAATCATATTTTTGGAGAATAAGAGGAGAAAAGCCAAAAAGAACATGCACCTCAGGCACTGCCTTGTTCTAAAGCTAGGTCTATAAATGCTTTCAACAAAGAAGCTATTCTTGAGAAAAGGATGCAGCAATGCCCACTCCCTTTTCCAATGTCACTATTCTATTATTTTCCCAAAACTTTCCTCCCCCCCATTCTTTTTGTCATTTTACTTCTGTCCATTACAAATTCTTTCCCTTTTCTTATCTTCATTAATATCGTTTCCCAGGCTTAATTTATACTTTTGACTCTATTTGACAGTATTGTCACTGTATAATCTCATTTTATATTATTGAAGTGAAGAAAACTGTCTCCTCTAAGATTTTCTAACTCACCACTTTCTCCTCTTCCTTCGTCTTTACTCTTTAACCACAGACTTCCTTTCTTCTGTCTAAACTTTATGCAATCGCCAACTGAAAAACCGTCCAGAGAGCTATAAATATATCAGTTGGGAAAGAAAAAGTTTAACTGTCCTAACCCCAGGAAAACTCTCTGAAGGCAGCCTGGGCTCCAGCACTCTTGATGAGCACATTGTGACAATGTAAAGATATACAGTGTGGCATCCACTAAAACTCCCATCTTGCCCTAGAATCCACATTGGAAACTGCTTCCTTCAAGGGTATTCTTGACCATCTTTTTTTTTTTTTTTTTTAAGTTGGGGTAGAGTTGCTTTACAATGTTGTTTTAGTTTCTGCTGTACAACGAAGTGAATCAGCTATATGTATACATATATCCCCATATCCGCTCCCTCTTGCGTCTCCCTCCCCCACATTGCACCCATCTAGGTCACCACAGAGCACCGAGCTTAGCTCCCTGCACTATACAGCAGGTTCCCACTAGCTATCTGTTTTACACATGGGATCTCCCAATACATCCCAGCCCCAACCTGTGTCCACACGTCTGTTCTCTATGTTTGCGTGTCTATTCCTACCCTGCAAATAGGATCATCTGTACCATTTTTCTAGATTCCACATATATGCATTAATATAAGATATTTGTTTTTCTCTTTCTGGCTTACTTCACTCTGTATGACAGACTCTAGGTCCATCCATGTCTCTACAAATGACCCAATTTCATTCCCTTTTATGGCTGAGTAATATTCCATTGTATATATTTACCACATCTACTTTATCCATTCATCTGTCGATGGACATTTAGGTTGCTTACAATAGGTTGCTATTGTAAATAGTGCTGCAATGAACATCAGGGTGCATGTGCCTGTTTGAATTATGGTTTTCTTAGGGTATATGCCCAGTAGTGGGATTGCTGGGTCGTATGGTAGTTCTATTTTTAGTTTTTAAAGGAACCTCCATATTGTTCTCCATAGTTATTGTATCAATTTACATTCCCACCAACAGTGCAAGAGGGTTCCCTTTTCTCCACACACTCTCCAGCATTTATTGTTTGTAGATTTTCTGATGATGCCCATTCTAACTGGTGTGAGGTGATACCTCATTGTAGTTTTGATTTACATTTCTCTAATAATTAGTGATGTTGAGCAGCTTTTCATGTGCCTCTTGGTCATCTGTGTGTCTTCTTTGGAGAAATGTCTATTTAGGTCTTCTACCCATTTTTGGATTGGGTTGTTTGTTATTTTAATATTGAGCTGCATGGGCTGTTTATATATTTGGGAGATTAGTCCTTTGTCCATAGATTCATTTGCAAATATTTTCTCCCATTCTGAGGGTTGTCTTTTGGTCTTGTTTATAATTTCCTTTGCTGTGCAAAAGCTTTTAAGTTTCATTAGGTCCCATTTGTTTATTTTTCTTTTATTTCCATTTCTCTAGGAGTGGGTCAAAAAGGATCTTGCTGTGATTTATGTCATAGAGTGTTCTGCCTGTGTTTTCCTCTAAGAGTTTTATAGTGTCTGGCCTTACATTTAGGTCTTTAATCCATTTTGAGTTTATTTTTGTGTATGGTGATAGAGAGTGTTCTAATTTCATTCTTTTACATGTAGCTGTCCAGTTTTCCCAGCACCACTTATTGAAGAGACTGTCTTTTCTCCATTGTACATCCTTGCCTCCTTTGTCATAGATTAGTTGACCATATGTGCGTGGGGTTATCTCTGGGCTTTCTATCCTGTTCCATTGATCTATATTTCTGTTATTGTGCCAGTACCATATTGTCTTGATTGCTGTAGCTTTGTAGTATAGTCTGAAGTCAGGGAGTCTGATTCCTCCAGCTCTGGTATTTTCCCTCAAGATTGCTTTGGCTATTCAGGGTCTTTTGTGTCTCCACACAAATTTTCAGATTTTTTGTTCTAGCTTTGTAAAAAATGCCATTGGTAATTTGATAGGGATTGCACTGAATCTGTAGATTGCTTTGGGTAGTATAGTCATTTTCACAATATTGATTCTTCCAATCCAAGAACATGGTATATCTCTCCATGTGTTTGTGTCATCCTTGATTTCTTTCATCAGTGTCTTATAGTTTTCTGAGTACAGGTCTTTTACTTCCTTAGGTAGGTATACTTCTAGGTATTTTATTCTTTTTGTTGCAATGGTGAACGGGAGTTTTTCATTAATTTTCCTTTCTGAACTTTCGTTGTTAGTGTATAGGAATGCAAGGGGTTTCTGTGCATTAATTTTGTATCCTGCAACTTTACCAGGTTCATTAATTAGCTCTAATGGTTTTCTGGTGGCATCTTTAGGATTTTCTAGG
Source organism: Delphinus delphis (assembly GCF_949987515.2). Classification (NCBI taxonomy): domain Eukaryota; kingdom Metazoa; phylum Chordata; class Mammalia; order Artiodactyla; family Delphinidae; genus Delphinus; species Delphinus delphis. Next base: position 30,072,206 of record NC_082686.1, read on the forward strand.
TATAGTATCATGTCGTCTGTAAACAGTGGCAGTTTTACTTCTTCTTGTCAATTTGTATTCCTTTTATTTCTTTTTCTTCTCTGATTGCCACGGCTAGGACTTCCAAAACTATGTTGAATAATAGTGGTGAGAGTGGATATCCTCTTCTTGTTCCTGATCTTAGAGGAAATGCTTTCATTTTTTTACAATTGAGAACGATGTTTGCTGTGGGTTTGTCATATATGGCCTTCATCATGTTGAGAGAGGTTTCCGCTATGCCCACTTTCTGGAGAGTGTTTATCATAAATGGGTGTTGAATTTTTTCAAAAGCTTTTCCACATCTATTGAGATTATCATATGGTTTTTATTCTTCAATTTGTCAGTATGGTGTATCCCATTGATTGATTTGTGTATATTGAAGAATCCTTGCATCCCTGGGATAAATCCCACTTGATCATGGTGTATGATCCTTTAAATATGTTGTTGGATTCTGTTTACTAGTATTTTGTTGAGGATTTTTGCATCTATGTTCATCAGTGACATTGGTCTGTTATTTTCTTTTTTTGTCGTATCTTTGTCTGATTTTGGTATCAGGGTGACGGTGGCCTTGTAGAATAAGTTTGGGAGTGTTCCTTCCTCTGCAGTTTTTTGGAAGAGTTTGAGAAGGCTGGGTTTTAGCTCTCCTCTGAATGTTTGATAGAATTCACCTCTGAAACCATCTAGTCCTGGACTTTTGTTTGTTGGAAGGTTTTTAATCAGTTTCAATTTCATTACTTGTGATTGGTCTGTTCATATTGTCTATTTCTTCCTGGTTCAGTCTTGGAAGGTATACCTTTCTGAGAATTTGTCCATTTCTTCCAGGTTGTCCATTTTATTGGCGTAGAGTTGCTTGTAGTCATCTCTCATGATGCTTTGTATTTCTGCGGTGTCCATTGTAACTTTTTTCATTTCTAATTTTATTTATTTGAGTCCTTTTTCTTGATGAGTCTGGCTAATGGTTTATCCATTTTGTTTATCTTCTCAAAGAACAGGTTTTAGTTTTATTGATCTTTGCTATTGTTTTCTTTGTTTCTGTTTCATTTATTTCTGCTCTGATCTTTATGATTTCTTTCCTTCTACTAACTTTGGGTTTTGTTTGTCCTTCTTCCTCTAGTTCCTTTAGGTGCAAGGTTAGATTGTTTATTTGAGATTTTTCTTGTTTCTTGAGGTAGGATTTTATTGCTATAAACTTCCATTTTAGAACTGCTTTTGCTGCAGCCCATAGGTTTTGGATAGTCATGTTTTTGACAATATTGATTCTTCCAATCCAAGAATATGGTATATCTCTCCATCTGTTTGTGTCATTTTCGAAATCTTCTAACAAACAAAAGTCCAGGACCAGATGGCTTTACAGGTGAATTCTATCAAACATTTAGAGAACAGCTAACACCCACCCTTCTCAAACTCTTCCAGAAAATGTCAGAGGAAGGAACACTCCCAAGCTCATTCTACGAAGCCACCATACCTGATACCAAAACCAGACAAATATACTACAAAAAAAGAAAATTACAGACCAATATCACTGATGTACATAGACGCAAAAATCCTCAACAAAATACTAGGAAACAGAATCCAACAACATATTTAAAGGATCATACACCATGATCAAGTGGGATTTATCCCAGGGATGCAAGGATTCTTCAATATATGCAAATCAATCAATGTGATACACCATGTTAACAAATTAAAGAATAAAAATCATATGATCATCTCAATATATGCAGAAAAAGCTTTTGACAAAATTCAATACCCATTTATGATAAAAACTCTAAGGTGGGCATAGAGGGAACCTACCTCAGCATAATAAAGGCCATATATGACAAACCCACTGCAAACATCATTTTCAATGGTGATGAATGCAACCTATTATTTTAATTATTCCAGTGGCAGTTTTACTTCTTCTTGTCAATTTGTATTCCTTTTATTTCTTTTTCTTCTCTGATTGCCACGGCTAGGACTTCCAAAACTATGTTGAATAATAGTGGTGAGAGTGGACGTCCTCTTCTTGTTCCTGATCTTAGAGGAAATGCTTTCATTTTTTTACAATTGAGAACGATGTTTGCTGTGGGTTTGTCATATATGGCCTTCATCATGTTGAGAGAGGTTTCCGCTATGCCCACTTTCTGGAGAGTGTTTATCATAAATGGGTGTTGAATTTTTTCAAAAGCTTTTCTGCATCTATTGAGATTATCATATGGTTTTTATTCTTCAATTTGTCAGTATGGTGTATCCCATTGATTGATTTGTGTATATTGAAGAATCCTTGCATCCCTGGGATAAATCCCACTTGATCATGGTGTATGATCCTTTAAATATGTTGTTGGATTCTGTTTGCTAGTATTTTGTTGAGGATTTTTGCATCTATGTTCATCAGTGACATTGGTCTGCATTTCCTCTAAGATCAGGGACAAGACAAGGATGTCTGCTCTCGCCACTATTATTAAACATAGTTTTGGAAGTCCTAGCCTCAGGGAAGAAAAAGAAATAAAAGGAATACAAATTGAAAAGAAGAAGTAAAACTGTCACTGTGTGCAGATGACATGATACTATACATAGAAAATCCTAAAGATGCTACCAGAAAACTATTAGAGGTAATCAATGAATTTGGTAAAGTTGCAGGATACAAAATTAATGCACAGAAATCTCTTATATTTCTATACACTAACAACAAAAGATTAGAAAGAGAAATTAAGGAAACTCCCATTTACCGTTGCAACAAAAAGCATAAAATACCTAGAAATAAACCTACTTAAGGAGGTAAAAGACCTGTACTCAGAAAACTATAAGACATTGACCATCTTTTTGAATGAAATGTTGCCTTTGGTACTGTGATGTGATGAAGCGTCAGATGTATGTTTATAGCTTCTGTAACACTCCTAAAGAAAAAATTCTCCCCTTAAGAAGGATTTTAAGTATAACTTTATTTTTTCTTAAAAGCCAATCTCATCTCTACCAAAACAGTCTCACAGTTTTAGACTGTGCTGTATCCATAACATTATCTTTTCATAGTAATTCATGCACTCAATAAATAGCACTGTGGTGAACATTTACATTTGAAAGAATATTGTGTCATTTCTCTCATTTATTATGCACAGGAAATTATTATACAGTATAAGAAGAGCTATGTTATAAATTGCCAAAGAAACCCATAAGAAAGATACCTAGAGCCAGGTGACAAGGTGTATGATCTGATTGAATGAATGTTATATTTAGGTCTTCCATACTAGCAAAGAGTGAAAAACGGCTGCTTTTTGCAAAAGAAATGCCACAGAAAGGGATAAACCATACTAATATGCTGATGCTTGCAGAGTTCCTTACGTTTGAGATATTTGTTGAATGGATGAATGCAACCTATTATTTTAATTATTCCATTGAGTTTAAGAGCATAATGAAAAGTAGTTTTGTCCTCTGCCTCATCCTGAGAATGCAATGAGCATTTAATTCTAGTATATGTCGGTATGTTATTGGCTTTTCAAAGTTGAGTATATAAAATGTCACAGTCAGATGTGTGTTTTGACTCCCGTAAAAGGAGTCAAAAGCAATCTAATTCGATTATTAACTTTGTGCTTTAGGTGATTGGATGCCACTTGATCAGAAGAGAGGAATTAAATTGATTTGACAGCTCTCCAATTTTGCTTTTACTGTTATTGATTCATTGGATCCAGGCTTTTCTATTCAAGTCTTGCTCTTGAAAAAGGCAGTGATGGGCATATGTAGCCTAATCACATATCATTGTCCGTTTTCTGTGGGTAATGATAAATTTTGCTACCCAGATCAATTCTGGTCCAATTTCCTCTAATAGAATACAACCTAAGGAAGGCCATCAGATTAAAAGCAGTTTCTTTTACAAGATGTAATAAAAGGGGAAAATGAACTAAAGGCACTTTGCTTTATAATTTTGGTTTAGATTTCATTTGAGCTATACTATCAAAATAATCAGTACTTAGGGTAGTATGTGGGAGTCCAGGGGGAAAAAAGATTATATTTAGGATTAATTAAAGAACTTGTTCAGAAAACCATATGTATTTAGAAATTGGCAATATTTTAGCTACCAATAAAGTTAGTCTCTTCGTTTCTCAGACAAGGGGTCAAAGTCATATAGATCAGAGTATGAAATACACATTTTTCTGGGCCAATTTCTACATATCTTGTCAGTTTCTCATGCAGAGTGCCCCAACTTAATACTGTACTAGCAGTATTGGTATATATTTTTCTGAATATATGACTTCATATTACAGTATTTTATATATTTAAATGAGAACTTACAGTTAGCTTTTCAATGTTTATATTTGTTCATGTCTTTATCCTTCCAATTAACACATTAGAAACATAATTGCTTGCCAAAATGCACAGTGAACTGTTTAGAGGGTTAAGACTGTGCACGTTCCCAGAAGCCAATTATGTGTGTAGGATTTGGTGATTGTGATGAACTGGACCCAGATTGATGCATGCAATTAAAATCTTTCTAACCTGTGTGTCAAGAGAATTGTTTAAGTATTGAAGAGTTAATGCTGGGAAATGAGTTTCATTTAATGCATATAATTCCAGTGCCATGGAAACACAGGGGGGGAAATCGACTGAGGGTCATATACAAGGAAAAACCCTTTTTCTAAGATGTTATTTATTGTGTTGATTTGTGTGTGTGAGAGAGAGAGAGGAGAATTAGGAATTATTGTCTGTTCTGAGCAATATGCTGTATGATATAATATGATGATAGATATTGAATCAAAGTCAAAGGTTTGTCAAAAAACATGATACATGTTAAATAAAAACAAAATAATAAAGATGTGGATCTATTCCAGGACTGGTTAGGTAGAAAAGAGTCACGGGAAGGAATGAGGGGAGAAAGAGGAGGAAAAAATGAGAAACGTGAGACTCAAAAAGTGCTAGAGTAGAGAAGATGAGACAGAGGGTCAGATATTAGGATTTTAGGTGTTCAAGCCCTAAATCAGGATGTTACTACTATTGAAATGATAATTAGATTACTCAATCCCTAGAGCTCTTCAACTGCTCTTTACTTTTAAACCTTACTATGCCTCTAAAAGGGATAGTCTCTTACGCACTGAACAAAGCACAAAGTTTAAGTTCATATGAAAATCAAAGTATCAACTCTAGTCAGAGGTCCTCCTCAATACTTTCTACCTCCCAAATGGTTTGTAATGGCATTCTACTATTGTATGTGTTGAAAATTCTTATAGGATATATTCAGTAAAATTTACTGAAATTAATACAGGCAGTCCTCACTTTGCCAGATGGTAAAGAACTGTAAAAATAACCATGCAAACTGAAATTGTGCAGAAATCTTAGTAATCAATGGGAAAAATCATGATTGTTCCATGACCTTTAAATTTTGGAGTCAAAACATGAAAAATCCTCTTACTGTCTGTTATAAATGAATAGGGAAATTTTAAAAATAGTAAAATGTATTTATTTAGTATGCTGTGATTTAAAACATCAAAAACACTGAGAATTAATGTGTTTTAGTTATTTATGAAAACTCATCAAGAACAGGCCTTGCCTTCTTGTTACATAAGTTATGCTATGAAACAGGCATCTTTTTGATGCCTTTTAAAGTGTCATACTCCTTTCTAAGTTTGGATTGACTTCCAACAATCTATTTTTTGTGCTTTCAGTGTAATGAAATATCTGTGAGAGTTCCTTTAATGTGAAATATTTTGCCAGCATCACTTCCTCTGGGACATCTTCATCATTTTCTTCATAACCACTTTTCTCATTTATGTCAGCAAGTTTGCTTTCACTAAGTACCTTTGGCTGCATGTTGCAGAGGGTGGAAATGTTGACAATCACACAGATAGCTTTTCCTTCTAAAATTCCATTTATGTTCAATTTGAGGTTCACTTCCAGCATCATAACTTTCCAATTCTTTACTACTCATTGAGTTTTTCATTTAATTTTATTTTATTGTGGTAAAAACACAACATAAGATCTCTTCTCTTAAATTTTTAGTGTACCTTATTGTACAATGTTGTAGAGAAGAGCTCTAGAATGTATTCATCTTGCATAGCTGAAACTTTATACACATCGAACAGCAATTCCCCATTTTCCCCTCTCCCCTATCACTTGGCAACCACCGTTCTGTTCTCTGCCCTTATGACTTTGACTACTTTAGATACATTATATAAGTGTAATCATGCGGTATTTGTGTTTCTGTCACTGGCTTATTACGCTCAGTATAATGTCCTCAAAATTCATCCGTGTTGTTGCATATTGCAGACTTTCCTTCATTTTTAAGAGTTGAATAGTATTGCACATTATATCTATATGCCAATTTTCTTTATCCATTCATCTGTCAAAGAATCTTTAGGTTGTTTTTACCTTTGGCTATTGTGAATAATGCACCTGTGAACATAGGAGTGTTAATATCTCTTTGAGATCCTGGTTTCAATTCTTTTGGATAAATATTTAGAGGTGAGGTTGCTGGATCATATAGTAGTTTTACTTTTAATTTTTTGAGGAACCTCTATACTCCTTTCCATAGCAGTCGTTTTTCCATAGCAGTCACACCATTTTGTATTCCCACCAACAGTGTCCAAGGGTCCAACTTCTCCATATCCTTGTCAATATTTGTTGTCTTCTGTTTTTTTGATAGTAAACACCGTGACAGTTGTGAGGTGATTTTTGTTGACTAAATTCCTCTCTTAATTATCCATTTTTGTAAAATGGCACCTGGATTTATCACTGGGAGACAAAGGGTCAGCACAACAAGCTAGCTATCTATATATGAATTTAATAACAAATGCACGGTGACCAATCACAGACTTTGAAAGAAGTGACATAAATTGTTATTTATCGTGATGCACATCTTTCGTTTATGTAGTGACTTGTGCTCAGAAGAGCTAGCAGTGAAGTTTGCACTTTATGGTTTACTCATGGTTGATATACCATGGAAACTGAAATTTGAACCCTGTTGTTGGGACACTGGAGTTATTTAACTAAACTGTGATAAATCTCTGCATTTCAGAAATATGCATAACAAGGACTGCCTGTACATAAAATGCCAGTTGAAATGTTAGATAGAAAATCCTAGTAAAACTCTTTATCATTTCATCAAATTAGAGGCACAAAATATTGGAGTTTTAGATGTTGATGACTTGAGCTACTGTGAGAAAATTGACTAAGGTATGGTAACTTATTTTTCTTTTGTTGATGATGTCAATTGAAAAACTGTATAACAAGCTTCAGAAAACAGTAAATCTTCAGGTCAGATCATTATTGAGAGTCTTCTATCAATTATGAGATTTTATAGCTTGAAAGGACCTTTGAAATAATCTCATTTCATTTAACAGCTGAGTAAGCCTCTTTCTTGAGAGGTTCTGAGTATTGTTCATGGTTATAAGGTAGGTAGATATACAGTGGGAACACATTTGACTTCTCTAACCTATTTTTCACAAGATTGAATGTCAATTATTAAAGAAAAATTTTGAAATATATTTTCAGGAATAAGAGAATGTAGTCTCATAGGGTGAAGTGAATTATTGAATTGGATTATTTTTAAAATGTTGTTTCTGCCAGACTTCTATAGATATAGGAGATTGTGTTTTTAATATTAAGTCTAAAACATCTCAAATAATTAATACACCACAATTTTTTAAATTATATGTTTTTTAAAAAATATATTGTGATTATATATATATGAACACAAACCTAGACATTCAGCACAAAATCAAGCCCTCTGAAAATCTCTAATGGGGTTTTACTTATATACCATAGAAATTCCACTGAAAAAAATATTTTGTTGGATAACAAAGTTGAACTAACACATATCTGGATAATCTGATGACAGATATTGAATCAAAGTGAAAGTTTCTCCATGAATAGGCTAAACATTTGTGTCCCCCCAGATTTCATATGTTGAAATACCAGCCCCCAGTGTGATGGTATATAGAGGTGGTACCTTTGGGAGGTAATGAGGCTTAGATTCAGTCATGAAGGTATGGCCCTCATGATGGGGTAAGTGCCCTTATAAGAAGAGGAACACAGAGTGATCTAGCTCTCTCCCACTCACTCATGTGAGTAAGGAAAGGTCATGTGAGGCCATAGCAAGAAGGTAGCTGTCTACAAGCCCGAAAGGGGGCCCTCACCAAGAACCTAATCTGTTGACACTTTGATCTTGCACTTTCTGACCTCCAGAACTGTTGTTTAAACGACCCGGTCTATGGTACTTTGTTATAGTAGCTTGAGCTAAGACCAGTGTGAAAATACTAAGCTTTTATTTGGGTTAATTTTTTTTTTCATATCCTTATGTATAGAGTGGACCATGTAAGAGCCTGCTATGATTCTTCAGTCTCCTTTGTGTCAGTCCAAGTTCATTTATGTCAAATATCTTTTGGTTATAAGGGAGACAAGCCCACCTAGGCTAGCTGAAATAACGGTCAGGTGGAAGGATTGGTTATTGTAAGAATGTTGGAGGTATGATAGAATCCTGGAAGAAATTAAGTACAACAAAGCTTGCAGGAACTTCACTACGGCAAGGTTTCTAGCACCCTTTTTGCTTGGAATAAAGTAGATCAGTTTTACTCACAACATAGAGATTCTCAAACAGACTAATTTATTGGGATGCAATAGTTATAAGAGAAGACACCATACATCACTGTTCCTTCCTTTTCTTCCTCTCAACACTGGGCTTCCAAGGATGAGGCACCTTCCCCAGATAAGGCTCTGCATGCTTGTGTGTACTCTGGAAGCCAGAACAGTGGATGAGATGGTATGAGGTCTTCTAGAATCTTTGTAGATAACTAATTATTCTGGGTTCTCACATTTATTCTTGAGGGAAGGTGCCAGAAAGGAAAGTCATACTTTAACAGGCATCTCTAGAAGAATCTTGTGCCTACAACTAGTTCCACACCATCCTCTCATATTGGCGTGAAGCTTTATAATAACGATGCCTTTTCTTTGCATCAAATGTTGGGTAGTTCCTTCTCAGGTCATTTAATTAATCCTCTAACCCAGGGGCCTGTGAACTTTTTCTGCGTGAAGGTAAATAGTAATATTTGAGACTTTGCATGAAATTTGGTCTTTATGGCAATTGCCCAGTTTTGCCCTTGTAGCAACAAAGCAGCCACGGACAGTGTGTAAGTGAATGAGTGTGGCCATGTTCAAATAAAACTTTGGTTTACTAAAAAAGGCAGTAGACTGGATTTGGCCCGTAGGTGTAGTTTGCCTGCCCTGAGCTAACCCATTACCTCTGTGTAGTTTCCCATTTAATTCTGTGATAAATCCTCTATGATTGCTCATATTTGAAAAGGAGACATCCCAAATGCCTGAATACTACAATAGCTAATTAACTTTTCATGAATTCCACCTAGTCTATGCTTACATTTATCGCCAGAAGGATTCCAAAAGGACAAAAATAATACACCCAGTGAGGCATTTCTAGAGGGGTACACGTCTTGAATTCATTTTATTCTGTAACATAGAGTATACATTCAAGAAAGAAGATGTGAGCTGTATCAAATAGTGCAACAGTATCAAAGAAGATCAATAAAAAAAGGCCATTGGATTTGGCAATTGGGAGGTTATAGGTGACCTTTAAGAAAGCAGTTTCAATAGAATTGTTGAGGCAGAAACTAAAATGCAAAATATTTAGGCCTTATACTAATGAGCTGTTGGAGATCTTCTCACATTTAACACAGGTTAATTTAAAATGCACACAACCCAAATATTATCTTCACTTAAACACATTTCCAGAATAATTTTAAGCCTGTTTAAACCAATGTATTACTAAAATAGGTTTGCTTGCATCATATTTTCTTCCATGTGCATACATATATTGATTAAATTCCCTATGCCACACTTGAATTTAAAGCTGTGACCTGTGATCTCAAATTGACTTCCTGACAATAGTGATTAGGCTGGTGGGTGAGCAGCACAAATTTATGGATAATCTCTGTAGTAGTCAATGTCTCTTTTTCCCAAAGAGAGAATCCAGTTATTTAAAAAAAAAAAGAAAAAGAAAGAAAAGGTTCTCATTGACATACAATACTTTCTTAATCCACTTCATTTCCTAGTCATGGATGTAAACATATGTTAAATTTTTGCAATAATCCATAAAAGAAAGTAATAATAATATTTATATCTAATTACGTTTTCATGACAGTTGGCATTTGATTTTGAGTATCACAAAAACCACCTCAAGGCAGAATAAAAAGAAAATGATTCTACCCTGATTTCTACTTCGCATGAAAACAAAAGAGACTTTTTAACTTGAATACGGGAATATAAACAATTATAAAGAAAGAAATGTTTGTAATCTTTTTATATTGTTTACAATTCTTTTGTCCCAGTGATTATTTCAGTATTTGATATTACTGAAGATAATTTTACTACTTTGTCTAGAAGGTACCGTCTTCCTATTTCTGCCACCCTAAATTCAAAAGTGAAAATGTTTTCCTACTTTTACTTTTTTTTTTTTTTTTTTTTGCGGTATGCGGGCCTCTCACTGTTGTGGCCTCTCCTGTTGCGGAGCACAGGCTCCGGACGCGCAGGCTCAGCGGCCATGGCTCATGGGCCCAGCCGCTGCGCGGCATGTGGGATCTTCCCGGACCGGGGCACGAACCCGTGCCCCCTGCATCAGCAGGCGGACTCTCAACCACTGCGCCACCAGGGAAGCCCCTCTACTTTTACTTTTGAGGTGGAGTAGGAAGTATTATTTCTTTGCCTCTTCTTGTTCATGTTGATCACTCCCTCACCTAATCCTCCATTTTAGCTCAGAACCATAGAATGTCACATGGTTGATGGATTCTTGTTTTCTGAGTTTTATAAAGAAATGAATATAAATTCAATATGTTTCAGTTATAAATAAATTTAATAAAAATTTAATATAAAATTTGGTTTTCTATAGGAAAAAATGATGGGCTATAAAGATATATGATGCCAGTTTTATTTTTATTTGGAGGCATTGTAGAATATTTCCAAGGAAATTAAATTACACCTGAATATTTGTTTCCTTTTGTTGTTGTCAGTAGGAAACACATAAGTAACTTGTGACTCAAAGATTAATAGATGACAGCTTCTATTATCTTGTAACTCACATTTAAAGGGCAACAAATAAACCAGTGTGATAAGTTTATTGTTAGAGGTATGAATAAGTACCTATGGGAGAATAGAGGAGGAAGCATTAATTTGCTCAATTTAATAAATTTCTAATATCTATATTTATCTATACTATCCTGAAAGCAAAATGACGTTTCTGGATCAAACACAGACTATTTCTCTAAACCCCAGTACTCAACCCGAAGCAAAGAGATGAGAGCCAGTTGGTTATGCCTGTGTGTACAAAGGGAAGGGATTTATACCAGAGGAGAGGAACTCCAAAATTATGAATCATGAAGTTTAAATAGGAACCGCTATACAGCTGCCACCCTCCTCTCTTGAGAGAGGGCAAGAAACCTATCTCTCCAAAGTTTTACAATTTGTAAATGTAATGTAAACTTGACTTTGAAATGTAAGTGAATGGCTCTTGGGTTTCATTTCTCTTTGAAATAGAAGCACATAGCCCTAGGGAGATAAATTTCTACATATCTCTAAATAGGTCCATCCTTTAACTTTCAAAGGCATATACTTTAACCCAGGGTCCAGTTTATTTGCTCAGAATACCCTAAGCATAGAGAAACATGAAAGTATTTTCTCTACAATTCCACACAACCGAGGAAATGTCCTTTTGTAGAGATGTCATTAGAGCCTAGACTGTTGGATTTGTGAGTTCACTATACTAAAGGGGAAAGCCGGGCTTCCCTGGTGGCACAGTAGGTGGTTAAGAATCTGCCTGCCAGTGCAGGGGACACGGGTTCGAGCCCTGGTCCAAGAAGATCCCACATGCCGCAGAGCAACTAAGCCCGTGTGCCACAACTACTGGAGCCTGTGCTCTAGAGCCCGTGAGCCACAACTACTGAGTCCCCATGCCACAACGACTGAGCCTGCGCCCCTAGAGCCCATGCTGCACAACAAGAGAAGCCACCGCATGAGAAGCCCACACACTGCAACGATTAGCCCCCGCTTGCCGCAACTAGAGAGAAAGCCCACGCGCAGTAACGAAGACCCAGTGCAGCCAAAAATCAATCAATTAATTAATTCATTCATTCATTAAAAAAAAGGGGGGGAAGCCATTCCTGGCAGAGGGAACAGAAGAACAGTAATCAGGAGGTAAGACAAAACATGGTAGAATTCACATCCAGTGTTTGATAGCTGTTATTTCTAAGAAATAGAAGGTGAAGAGGAATTCAGTGTTTAAGGGTATCTTACCAAGTTTACTCTATTTAGTTGAATTATTCATATGAAAACTACCTTCATATATTATATGTATAATAAACTTCAAGTAAGAAAAGACAGCAAAATGTCATCTAGAAAACCTGTCATTTAATCAGGTGTTAGGTGAAGCTATAGCAGAACAAAAAGACAATCACAGATCACAAGAATTTGCATGCCATACGTAGCAATTTGAACTTCATTCTGTAGGTACAGAGGTCCCCTTAAAGTTTTCAAGAAGGGGATGATGGGATTTTATCCAAGTTTTAGAAAGATCACTATGATATAATAGGTTTTAATAGATGAAGATGAGGAGATTTGAAACAAAGGGACAAATTTGAAGTTTCAGAGATCAGCCAGAAGATTCAAATGATAGGCAGAAGGAATAGAGATAGATTAGGTAGATACAATCATCAGGCCTTTGTGAGTAATAGGTTATGTGAATTACAGGGACAGTGGGAGTCAGGATGACTTCTGGGTTTCTCATTTGGGCAGTTGTGTAGATGATGCTGCCATTAGCTCAAAAAGGAAATATAGACATTTTGGTTTTGATTTTGAGAGGTGAGGATAATGGATTTATTTTTATACCCTGAATTTGAAATTTCTGTGAAATATCTTTATAAAAATATTTAATAATACCTTGAAAAGATGGGCATAAAAGAGTCATTTAAAATTAGATATGCATCTTCCTAGGGAGAATCGAGAGATAGAAAATGAATTTACCTAAGAATACAACTGTGTGTTACAAAAACCTTAAGCACTTTTAGGTCATTTATTCTGTCATCTATCAATAGTCTCACACTCTTTGTTTTCCGCTACTGGGAAAAATTATAGAAATTAAAAAGATATTTTAGGTTTGGGTTTTAAACTTGTTGAATGGTCCACAGGAAACTGAATATTTACATCATTACTATCATTGCTTCTTCAAGTTTGATTACTTTCTCTGTAATTCAGATTATCTGTTGCTTAAAATACCTGCATTTAGGCAGATAGACATAGAGAACGGTGATTCGGATCACTAGCTGGAAATATAAATTTTAAAACAATGAGGTACCATTTCTTACACATCAAGATTGAGCACCGACTTTGCAGCAGGCAGTGTGCAAGACAGGTGAAGGTAAATAGAGCAGGAAGCCTGGCAGGTCAAACATCTGCAGCAGTGTACGCTAAGCAGATCACAGGTGCTGGGCAAGAGTCAGATTGCATCTAACATCATGCTTTTTCTTGCCCATCTTGAAACCACTTTTCTCCCTCTGGAGTCTTTTTCTGTCTCACTGTTGGACACTTTGGAAACTCCTAATGATTATTACTAGATTTTATGTAGATGTCACTTCTTCCAGGTTTCAGTTCTCCAAGCAATACCCAGGCCTTCTTCCTCTTTCTGGCATAGTATCTTGTTCCCATTTCCATCACTGTAGTAATTACATTGTTCTGATTATTTCTTAACTTCTGTGTGTCCTCCAAGTAACGGACACTTCTAGAGAATGGGAATTTTGCTCTATTAACTTTTATACTTACAGTGCTTAGCACACTTCTTAGAATAAAATAGACTCTAGCTAATACTTGCTGATTAACTACATGAATGAACAAAAACCACTTCTACTTTTGCCTCTCATAGCCCTATCATTCTAATAAATTTTGGGTTGCTGCATGATAATGATTTATAGAAAGAATAGTAAACATGGGTCCAAATTAAAGTTTTTGTCCCCATAACATTAGGTAAAAATTTTTAAATCCAGTATGCATTACAATGGCATCTTACCATTTTATTATTTTTTCTTAATTTTGCTAAGAACTTCTACTAGGATGAAGGTAAAATTAAAATAGTATATCGTCCTATTAGTCTGGAACATGGTTACCATTGAAGGAGAATTGTGAGGTTCAAGAAGAGACAGGAGAGAAGAAAATGTAAAGGGAATTAGAAAAGCCAGGAGAGGTAAGTGACAGCCATCATGAATAAAGGAGCCCAAGTGCTGTTCTGATCATGGCTTTACTTCCTTTTAGATTTAAGTTCTTAGAAGACCCTTACAAAAAGCAAATCAACAGACAGACAGGAACTAGAATGAGTGGTTCACTGTGACTTCTGGGTGCCCTTCTTACCAGGGTTTTTGTTTTGTTTTGTTTTGTTTTTTGCGGTACGCGGGCTTTTCTCACCGTTGTGGCCTCTCCCGTTGCGGAGCACAGGCTCTGGACGCACAGGCTCAGCGGCTGTGGCTCATGGGCCCAGCCGCTCCGCGGCATGTGGGATCTTCCCGGACCGGGCACGGAACCGTGTCCCCTGCATCGGCAGGTGGACTCTCAACCACTGCGCCACCAGGGAAGCCCTACCAGGGTTTTTTTAGTTAAGAAAATTGACAGCCTCTTTATCTTCTACAGTGCTATGACCCAGAACCTGATCCTGTATTTAAATGATGACATTCACTCTATTTTTAAAGGAGAGTAAAAATTCATGGAAATAGCTGTAAAATAGTTTACTCACCACAGAACTCTTCTTCTTTCTTCCTTTCTTTCTTTCCCTGTCTTTCTTATATTAAAATGAAGTTATTTTAGTTAAAATTTTCAGTTTTTAAGGTAACTCTTCCACATTAAACATCTGTCATGGTAACTTGTTATTAAAGAAGTCATCTTTGGAATCCTGTCCACAAGACGTTCCTAACACTGCTACTTTTTCTCAGATTCATAAGGAATATAAGCGTATTAAAAGTTTTGACAGCCCTAGAATAATAAAACTCAATAAACTCTTCAACAAAAAAAATGTAATAAGTAGAGTCTTTTAAAAACTAAGATTTTCCAAATTAATTGACTTGGAGCTACTTTTTAGCATCACATCTGTAAATATCTTATGTAATGAGTGATCCATCTAACAAGCCTTGGGAAAGTATTCTTTTACAATGCATGGAGAAAATCTTTCCGGCAATTTTGAGCTCCTAATGAAGAGCTTCAAATCTTTATGGCGTTTTAAACTTGTTTATTTTAAGGTTGCTTCTGATAATCAGATAATGATTTACTTATGCTTCTTTGAATTAAATACTTTCCTTCTAGTTTTAATCAGTGATTCCCATACCATAAGCCCTCTGTGCATCTTTTAAAGATTTCCCTAGTTTATCTGAGATTTCATCTTGATATTTAGTTATGTCTCCCCCCACTGACAGAGCTTCCATGTCTCTATTAATAAGATATTCCCGACAAACTGTTTGGATGTGGTTTAACATTCAAATGAATGCAAAGTGTGATTTGGTCAGAAATGAATAATTCATTAAACAAAACAAAACAGAAGACACTTGCTTTTGACCAATTAGTTCTCCGGGGATTAGTGCAATAACTATTAAATGTCAATATTTCTTAAGAAAAGCTGGTAAGTTTTCATTGTGTTACCTGTTTGAAAAAGAAAATTGCCTCTTTTTCTCTTATCATTTCTACTTCCAACCAATTGGTAGGCTTTAGTTAGCCATTTTTATTCAAAACTACGCACATGTGTAAAAATGCCCTCCAGGGCTTCCCTGGTGGCGCAGTGGTTGAGAGTCCGCTTGCTGATGCAGGGAACACGGGTTCGTGCCCCGGTCCGGGAAGATCCCACATGCCGCGGAGCGGCTGGGCCCGTGAGCCATGGCCGCTGAGCCTGCGCGTCCGGAGCCTGTGGTCCGCGGCGGGAGAGGCCACGGCAGTGAGAGCCCCGCGTACCGCAAAAAACAAACAAACAAACAAACCACAATCTTATATGAAATATAGAGACTGATGGTTCTACCAAAGATTCTATTAACTGTATTCAAGCCTTTAGCCTGTTCTTTTCAGTGCCTAATGAGTGTGTTGGGAAAAAAAAAAAAAAAAAAAAAAGGGAGAGGTTAGCTCCTCATCTTATAGACCTTAATTTGCAGTAGGTGACCCCAAACTCATAAACACTATGTCTTTCTTTCTGATACCAGTGTAGAAATATTTTAAGCTTTTGGTTGTTTATTTTATTTTATTTTTAAAATATTTATTTATTTATTTTTGGCTGCATTGGGTCTTCATTGCTGCGCATGGGCTTTCTCTAGCTGTGGCGAGCGGGCTCTTCATTGTGTTGCCAGGCTGCTCATTGCGGTGGCTTCTCTTGTTGTGGAGCACGGGCTCTAGGCGCACAGGCTTCAGTAGTTGTGGTTCACAGGCTCTAGAGTGCAGGCTCAGTAGTTGTGGCACACAGGCTTACTTGCTCCGTGGCATGTGGGATCTTCCTGGACCAGGGCTCGAACCCATGTCCTCTGCATTGGCAGGCAGATTCCCAACAACTGCACCACCAGGGAATTCCCTGATGTGTTTATTTTAAATGATGGAACGCAATGTCATTTTATATTTGTACAATTATTAACGATAAAATAGATTTTCCAATGTATACTTAGGCATAGAGAAAGAGAGCTTCTTTTCTATTGCCATCTAATAAATGGTTAGAAACCCAGGCCCAGATTAATAAGTATTCTCATAGAATCTTATTTGAATCCCTGCAAACAACTTTGCTGAAATTCTAAGAAAAAAAGTTACTAATCTTCCAGGCAGCTTATGCTATGCTTTTGTTAAAAACACCACCACTGCCAACAACAACAAAAACCCTTGTAAGCCGATCATAAAATACACATTCAGTAAAGGTGGACTCAGTAGAATTGTAAGAGATGAGAAATGGAAGTCTCAAAGGCTGACCTCTTTCTGGTACAGTCTAGCTCAGTAGCATGGACAGTGTGGTATTTGACAGCTGTCACATTTCCTGTGGTTCCTATTGCATCGCTTAAACCTAACTGCATTTGAACCATAATCTTGGCCCCTGGTCTGTAATGTGAGGATGTTAAATGTGTGTTGTATGGGAAGTACCCGATGCTGTGTTGTACATTGTAATAAGCTATTAAAGATTAGAGCCATGAGAACCAAAGAAACCAAAACCTATAATTACTGGCATTTGTGGGAATTGTTCCAAGAACATTTAGCCATTTTAATCCAGTTTTCTTTCTTTATGGTCCTTAATGAAAAAAGAATATACAGAGAGGGCTTTAATCCACAGCCCCCTTTTTCTTTTCTCTTTTTTTTTTTTTTTTTTTGCGGTATGTGGGCCTCTCACTGTTGTGGCCTCTCCCGTTGCGGAGCACAAGCTCCGGATGCTCAGGCTCAGCGGCCATGGCTTACGGGCCTAGCCGCTCCGCGGTATGTGGGATCTTCCCGGACCGGGGCATGAACCCGTGTCCCCTGCATCGGCAGGCGGACTCTCAACCACTACGCCACCAAGGAAGCCCCACAGCCCCCTTTTATTCTCTCTTATTGGAGAGTATAAACCAGATCTATGGCTTACCTCATATATAAATCTTATTCAACATACAGCAAAGGAGACATTTTTAAAGGAGGTTTAAGCTTGGCTTTGTCTGCAAAACAATTGTATGTTCACTCTTGGATAGAAGCTTTGTTTTAAAAGATTTTATCTGAATTATGTTCTCATAAAGGGCTAGTTTGTAAACAATACTTTAATGACAGGATTTGTCATACTTAAATTATGCATCTTTGGGCATTACTTTATTCTGGTTTTATCACAGTTTAGCATATGAAATATGACCATAAGGAAATGCAGTTTATTTATTTTATTGTCAAATTAGGTACATTGATGATACATTCATTCGGGCGATCCTGCTTTAGAAACTGTTGTGGCATCTCTTTCTTTGAAATTGTATTTAAAGCTAGTTTATTAACTGCAAGCAAGCTGGCATTATTGCCTTAGTGAATATTTGATCTTTACCCAAAAAAGAAGAAAAATGTATATCTTGGGTTATTTGTCCATCTGTTTGTTTACTTATAGTTTTTAGGTTTTTTTACGGATAGATATGGTTCCAAACACCATTCGGTTTACTAAAAGAAACAAAAAACAAAATAAAAAACAGGCTCTGTCATAGAAATTGGAGATATTCCACACTGAGGTTATTCAAAAGTATTTTGCTACAGATTTTGAAGAAAACTGCAGTTTAAATGAGTCTAGATAAAAGTTGTTTAAGTCAGAGAACAAATAACAACCTAAAGTGCTAAAGCAAGAAACAGAATTAACAAATGAATAAATTATCCCTTGTTTACAAGTCAGACAACAAACAAATTGGTTGTTTACCTAGCAGGTTGAGCCTTGTCTACAGGCCACTAATGACCATTAAAAATGAGACAGTTGAGCCATCATGGGGAATCTGTTTTCATTTCTGACTTCCATGACTGAGCTCAGATGTTGCATGTGCGTACATTTGCCTGTAGAGAATCTTTAAATTGCTTAGTGGAATATCCAACGGCAAGCTCCACCTTAAATGTCCCACATTAACTGACATAGCAAATCCTTGTGAGTAACAAACATCCGCCAGTTGTAAGTCATGTCTACTCTCATGAAAATGTACCAACATCACATTGTAGTTTATTTCAAGGATGTTATACATGGAAATAACTGCCACATTTGGCATCACATCCATCCATTTTCTATATGCATTTTTGCTTAAAATGTGGGTGTAAAGCCATTCAGCCTTGTTGACGTGAAGGTGATGTCTGACATAAGTTGTATAGCCACAGAGCAGACTGGCAAGCATGATATACTGTATATGTATTTTGTTTTAATTACTAACTCTATAAATCTTTCACAAAGACCCCATCCACCATTTCTTCATGAAACATAGCTTGACTGAAACCCCCATAATCGATCTAACAAGAGTTGTAGATAGTGTAAACATGACTATTATACATTTCATCATGGAACATCAGCTGCATTTGGTTCATTAGGTAGGTGATTAAACTAGGTACACCAATTTTATTTTTAAAAAGGAAATGTAATCAAAAGGTAAGAGCTTTGATATTCTTCTGTAACCCATGAACTAACTTCATAGCAAGTTTTCAAAAAGAATCTCTACAATTGGCAGAGGAATCAAAAGCAAAACGTTCTTCTGATGTAAAGAGCTTTACTGGCTGTGTAAGTTTTATTTGGGCACAATTAACAGTCTTTGAAGGTAACTCAGAGGATTACAAAACCATTTTTAATCTCCCAAATGATTTTAAAATGGAAGCATCTTAGATACTAACTGGTAATAAAAAACATTTTATAGTTCCTATATATATTTCTGACCACCAACATTTAAATGTCAGCTGATGTAAGCATAAAATCCATTAGTAGAATGGTCGTAATCTTGGCCTATTTGTTTTACTACCATTACATAACCTACCCAAACTGGTTGGTAGTTCACCATTCCCTAAAGAAATGAGTGAATTAATGATGTTTGTATTGGGATGGCCAAAAAATTTCATTAGGGATAGGATTCTATAACAATTTTATATGGAAACAGTAACTGACAACAGATCTCTGCTAGAATTTTTATGACATCCATCTAATTTTCACAGAAGAGCAGATACAAGTTTAAGCCTAAGAGTTATATAAGAACAGCTATCCCTACCATCAGTTTAACATTAGAAACTACAGGGCAGGTTATATAATGCTAGTACAGTTAATAGGCTAGAATTTACTACCATCCTACTTGATAAATTTTATGCATACACCAGCTTAAACTTAAATTTTAGTGGTCAGGATAGGAAAAGCTTCATCAGATTCTGTTCCTTTTGCCAATGTTATTTTGATATATTCCCAAAATAACTGTAATCACCCTTCCTTAGTTGAGAGGCACAGTTGTTTTCTGAATTTTCATCTTGGAACAATTTACTAAGGGAAAACTTACCATGAATGGGCTTAAAGATCTTAGCAACTTAAGCCTAAGAGTCATTAAATTAAGAAAGCCTCTCTGTGATTATAAATAGTCACGGGGCATTAAAGATATATGTCTGAAGAGCTCTCATCATTTCAGGAAGTATCACAAGAATATTCCCTTTGAGACTTTGATTTGTGAGCAATGCTATTTTACAGTTAGAGGTACTGAGCCTTACATTTACTGTTATATAAATGTAGATTGAAAGAATGTACTTGCAGTAAAAAGGTCGCATAATAAGGACTTTATTCACCTGAAAATTCAAAACCATTGCCTAGAATATTTTAGTCACTTTTATTACAAAACATTTTATTGGCTGTTTCCATGGACATGTGTCCTTTCAAATGGCACAAAATACAATACTCAATACAGGCACATTCAACAAAGCATGAACAAATTTTCCAGGCTTTGGGTCTTTTTGCTTCATTACATTATCCTTCACTCCTTTAGCTTTTAAAAAAATCATTTATGCATTCTCCACATGCAGCACAGAGGAAATTTTAGTGTGGTCATACTTTTTAAATTTTAGGGATATAATATTAAAGTAGATTTATTTTTTAAAAGGTTGCTAAGGTTTTGTTTAGCATACATTCGGTGTACTTACAATGGAACCTATACTTTAAACTTAATGGAAAATGTGAATTCATTGATAACATAGATAAACGGACATAGAAGGAATGATTTATTTAAACATATGGACTTAGCTATTTTTTCAATTATCCAGACATCAAAACAATATTTACACTGCCTCAGATGAGACTTTTTAAATATTAGTTAAATGGAGTGTTTGATTGTATCTATTTTAATTTTAACTAATTTATTAAAATTTTATCTGACTTTATTGTAATTGTAATCTCCCATTTGAAAGATTATATTTTATCTTCTGTGGATTAATATCTGTATATTTTAAAGTAAAAAACATCCACATGAAACACTTTTAATGAATTCATCCTGAACGGTGTCATTTAACAAAATTTTCTGGTAAAAATCTGCCAATAAAAATGTAAAAGTTCTGCTAGAGAAAATGATTTCTTAAAAACTTCAATTACCTCTTTAACTGAGAGCTTATCAAATAGGTCTCTACATAAGAGAATAGGGCACTCAGCTGATAACTTTGTTTGCCAGAGTTATTAGAGAGAAATGTTTGCCTTCCTTTGTTTATTCATGTAGAAAAAGTCTGAGAGGCTTATGCATCTGCCTGAAGTTTCAGAGGCATCTGTTTTCCTGAAGGAGAGCAATGATAAAAAGAAGAGATGGAAGAAATCTTACTTGTTACAGATCTTCTATACTTTACAAGTTTGTCATAGGCAGGACCAAAGAAAAGCAATATGCTTATGTTCAATATTTTACTTTTTTTCTGGTGGGGGGGAAGAGGCTATAGACTTGGGTAACATAAAAATAACATCCATTTTTAGAGTCAAAATTAGTTGCCTAGCTGAAAGAATATGGTTAGAATAATTCAGCTTCATAAAATCCTGATTTAGGAGACCAGTGATTTGCAGCTCTCTCTTGCAAAGTCTGCCACTAAAGGATAATGTTAAAAATACTGAAATTTATAATTCTCTTCATTGAGGGAATTTGTTTAGCAACTATATTTTCTTAGCACAATAATCAAATTCTGGTAATATGGAAGTTGGTTACTAATTTCCCTTCATCCACTGTGTCACAAAGCTATTCCAAGTTGTGTATCAAAAAGCTTTTTGTAAAAAAACAAACAAACAAACAAACAAAAAATATATATATATATAATTTGACAAAACCCAGGATTTTCAAAACTCTGGCATAAATCATAGAACAGTTTGGATCCTTCAACATGAGTCAAGATGCGTATTTGCAATTAACCAGGAGAGCTCACAGCTTTTTAGTACAAATTATCAACTTTCAAAAACATAATCAACCCAGATTCTCAAGTTTACTTGATATCCCAAATCAAAAATCTCTATATTTCAAAAGTAAAAAATATCAATTTTTTTACAAAGTTTCCCAACTTCTACATGAAACATTTTCCTTCACTTTTGAAGTATTCATATTTTATACTTCACCTAGGTTTCTGTGATAAGAGAAATAAACAGATTATTATTTGCCCTTCATCTATTGTTTCTCATTAATTATAAAGTAGCATATTTCTGATGAGTCTTTTGACTCTTCAGTTTTATTACCTTCATAATATAATGCAAGGAACTGTCATTATGATATATTTTCCCTCAGAAACGGTTTTCAGTTTATTAAGTACTTTATACCATGTTTCTCTGAATCTGATTACTTCCTGCATTATTTACTCATTTTTTTCATCTTCTTTTGACCAACCTTATTCTGTTGTGCTGCTTTTTGCCTTTCATCTTCAAAGCCCCATTTCTGTCTAAAGTTAGTTGCTGGTATAAACTTCAAATTTAAGTTTAAAAAAAATTCCAGCTGAAGTTTATCATTCCTGAAAATGTACAGCTGTTTCTACCACATTTATTCTTTTTATTGTCACAATCATAAGACTGAAGGCTAGAAGCAGGCTGTTTTCATTTCAAGTATGCTAACAATCCAGGGAAATCAGACTTTGATCTTTGGGAAGAAGATTTGAGATGAAGATTTGGGACACCACCCAGTGTGTTACAATTGGCTTTGGAGGTTTATTTTACAAGAAACTTGCGATTGTGTTCCAGAATGTGTTTTATATTCATTAGCATGGGAAAAAGAAGGGGTAGGAAGTCATGCTGCTGTCAGCTATGAAAAAATCAAGTTTAAGTGATTTGAAAAGTAAAGACTTATGATTAGTGATGTTATGCATAGCACAGGGAGATCAGCTTTGTGACCACCTAGAGGGGTGGGATAGGGAGGGTGGGAGGGAGACGCAAGAGGGAGGAGATATGGGGATATATGTATATGTATAGCTGATTCACTTAGTTATACAGCAGAAACTAACACAACGTTGTAAAGCAATTATACTCCAATAAAGATGTTAAAAAAACTTCTTTTGAATGGCCCTTGTGTAGAGACAACACACTTTCTTACCCTCATCCCGCCCAGGGATGGAGTTGGCATTCTCCTTGCCCTTTATTGTAAATCCCAACCTATTCTACTCTTATGCTCATGCAAAAACCTTTTTATCCATTTTTGTCCATCTCATCCAATGCTTTTTATCCCCAGTACTATTTATTCTAGTGTTATTGACTTCTTTATCACGCACCTGTATTGATGACTGGTTTGACACACCTTTCTCTCTCATCCAAAATCTTGCTTCCATACTACTTCAACAATATTTATATAAGCTATAATTCTAACATCCTATGGCAGTTTCTCAAAGTGTGATATGTCTGCTACCTTTATCCAAATTGTCTTCGTTACAGATACAAATTCATGGACCCCACACCAGACCTATTGAATCAGAATCCTCAAAAGTAGAATCAGGGTCTTCCCTGGTGGCACAGTGGTTAAGAATCCGCCTGCCAATGCAGGGGACATGGGTTCGAGACCTGGTCTGGGAAGATCCCACACGCCGTGAAGCAACTAAACCTGTGTGCCACAACTACTGAGACTGTGCTCTAGAGCCCACGAGCCACAACTAGTGACCCTGAGAGCCACAACTACTGAAGCCCATGCGCCTAGAGCCTGTGCTCCAGAACAAGAGAAGCCGCCGCAATGAGAAGCCCGTGCACCACAAGGAAGAGTAGCCCCCACTCGCCGCAACTAGAGAAAGCCTGCAAGCAACGATGAAGACCCAACACAGCCAAAAAATAAATAAATAAATAATAAAACTGCCTTAAGAAAAAAAAAAAGTAGAATCAGGTCTCCAGACAATGTTTAGACACATTAAAATTTGAGAATGACAGTCCTTGCCCTCTCACTTCCTATTCTATTCAACATTCACACTATCAAGTCACCCATTACCATGTAGACACTGCTGTTATTCTCCCTTTGAACATAAACTTTAATCTTTTACTTCCTATTAATCATGTTTCAACTTTTTTTCCTCAAGTATTTCAGCATTCTCCTGAGTTTACTTGCTTTTTCATCTGGCCTAAGTCCCATCATCCAACACTTTAACAAATTTAAACAGCACTTCTGACCCCAACTTCTCACTTATCTTTTTCAACTGCATACGGTCAGCAAGCTTAAGCCTCTGATTAATCCAACCACTTGTCATCTTGTGTCCTACATCTAGCCATCTGAAGGTGACTGGGAAACATTTCTCCAACTCATCAGATTATTGCCACTGCCGTATTTGCGGCTATCTGTCTTTCTACTCCATCCAAAACACTGCTTAGCTGATTAAAGACATTGAAGATGACACAAACAGATGGAAAGATATACCGTGTTCTTTGGATTGGAAGAATCAATACTGTGAAAATGACTATACTACTCAAAGCAATCCACAGATTCAATGCAATCCCTATCAAATTACCAATGGCATTTTTCACAAAACTAGAACAAAAAATTTTTAAATTTGTGTGGAAACACAAAAGACCCCAAATAGCCAAAGAAATCTTGAGAAAGAAAAACAGAGTTAGAGGAATCTGGCTCCCTGACTTCAGACTATCCTAGAAAGCTACAGTAATCAAGACAGTATGGTACTGCCACCAAAACAGACATATAGATCAATAGAACAGGACAGAAAGCCCAGAAATTAACCCATGCAGCTATGGTCAATTAATTTACTAAAAAGGAGGCAAGGATATACAATAGAGAAAAGACAGTCTCTTGAATACGTGGTGCTGGGAACATCAGACAGCTACATGTAAAAAAAACACCATACACAACACCGTATACAAAAATGAATTCAAAATGGATTAGAGATGGACACTATAAAATTCCTAGAGGAAAACATAGGCAGAGCACTCTTTGACATAAATTGCAGCAATATCTTTTTGGATCTGTTTCCTAGAGTAATGAAAATAAAAACAAAAATAAACAAATGGTACCTAAATAAACTTAAAACCTTCTTCACAGCAAAGGAAACCATAAACAAAATGAAAACCTACAGAATGGAAGAAAATATTTGCAAATGATGCGACTGACAAGGGATTAATCTCCAAAATACACAAACAACTTATACAGCTCAATATCAAAGAAACAAATAACCCAATCAAAAAATGGGCAGAGGATCTAAATAGATACTTCTCCAAAGAAGACATACAGATAGCCAAAAGGCACATGAAAAGATGCTCAACATCGGTAATTATTAGAGAAATGCAAATCAAAACTACAGTGAGGTATCACCTCATTCCGGTAGAATGACCATTGTCAAAAAGTCTACAAATAACAAATACTGGAGAGGATGTGAAGAAAAGGAACCCTCCTACACTAAAATTGGTGCAGCCACTATGGAGAAAAAAATATTGAGGTTCCTTAAAAAACTAAAAATAGAGCTACTGAATGATTCTGCTATTCCACTCCTGGGCATATATCCAGAGAAAACCATAACTGGAAAAAGATACATGCACCCCAATGTTCATAGCAGCACTATTTACAATAGCCAAGACATGGAAGCAACCTAAATGTCCATCGACAGATAAATGGATAAAGAAGATGCAGTGTGTGTGTGTGTGTGTGTGTGTGTGTGTGTGTGTGTGTGTGTAATGAATATTACTCAGCCATAAAAAAGAATGAAATAATGCTATTTGCATCAACATAGATGGACCTAGAGATTATCATACTAAATGAAGTAAGCCAGACAAAGACAAATGCCGTATGATATCATTTATATGTGGAATCTAAAACAAAAGGTTACAAATGAACTTATATACAAAACAGAAGTAAACCGACAGTCATAGAAAACAGACTTATAGTTACCAAAGGGAAAGGTGGGGAGGGATAAATTAGGAGTTTGGGATTAACATATACATACTATTATATGCACAAAAGATAACCAACAGGGACCTACTATATAGCACAGGGAACTATACTCAGTATTTTGTAATAACCTATAAGGGAAGAGAATCTGAAAAAGAATAGGAAAAAAACAAAAAAAACCCCACTGTTTAGTAACTAGTCAGCTGTCTGCTACATTCTCCTTAACAGCTACATCAGAAATTGATGATGCGAAGAATCAAGTGTCACTGGCACTATCTTCTCTTAGCAAATGATTCTGCTTCCTATTTCATACCTCCAGTCCCTGATTCCTGCAGCCACTTAAAATTAAATGTCTGTAGTAGGCTGAACAGTAGCCCCAAGGATATCAGATCCTAATCCCTGCAACCTGTAAATGTAACTTTATGTGGAAAAATGGTCTTTAGAGATGTGGTGAAGTCAGGAATCGTGAGATGGGGTGTCAGTCTGTTTTTCCTGAATTAATTGAAGTACGTTACCTCACAGAAAATGTCAAGACCCAATTTTCTGCTTTTTATGTCTCCCCTTCATATCATTCTCCACACAGTTTCCAAGCTGATCTTTCACTCAGGCACCTGTTACTCATCACTGAGGTCTCTTAAGACCTCCTGGGCAGGTGTTGATTTCTGTCTACCTATCCAGGGGCTCTTTTTACTCAACATATCAATCGTATTTCAGAAATACTTAATTAGTAGTAGCTCTCAACATTTTAGAAAGAAAACTATAACTTTTCTTGGCATATGGCTGCCTCTTCGCCCTCTCCAACTTGCTCCCTGCTTTTCCTCATTCTTCAGATATGTATCAAAAGATAGATCCTCTGTGGAGCCGCCATATTTTTCTGGGTACCTTAAGTTCCCCTTTCCCCTGTCTTCACTTTTCTGAGTTTATAACGTCATCTTCTGACTTCGTTAACATTTGTTAAGTGGAGCACAGGGTGCCAGATGGTGAATCTGTTCAACAAAAGACCAAAAGAGAAATTGCAATAGAGAAGTTTATTACTCACAGGTCCCAGAGGAGGTATTAAGCACACCTCAAGGGGCTATTTGGAGAGGTCAAGGCAGGGTGCAGGCAGAGAGAGTGACAGGACCTGGTGCACTTGCTTTTATTAGCATCTGTAGCTAGAGTGCTTTGGGGTTCCTGGGCTAGGGTCCAATTGGTCAATTCAAAACAAAAGAGTGTGGTTTTCCTAAGTCCCTTGGGGTTCTTATCCAAGGGCCGTGAAAGGCATACAGGTGCTGGGAGGCAAGAGAGAATGTTGATCTCAAGGGCTGTTGGGGAAGTCAAATCAGGGACTTAACATTTGCCTGTGACTCTGTAGCTGTTACCTAAGCAATACTCTTGCATGAAGGGTCTAGTGTCGGTTTAAAGTCTCTACAGGACACTTGGACACACAAAATGGATGCCAGGCACCAGTACCATGGAGTAGCTTAGCTAAACTATCTACACCTTATATTTTTTGCTGAATACTGCATTTTAGATATTTATAAGTCCATGCCACTCCCACCAAGTCTGTAAGCTTCCTGAGAGTGGTTTCCAAATCTGTTTCAAATGCAGAAGACTCATTCTTATTGGCTATTAATAAATCTCTGACAAATTTTAAAATAAAGAAGGAATGAATGAATATAAATGAATGAATTCCAGAGCCAAAAAAAATTCTTTGTTAGTTCATAGGCAAAAGTGTCTCTTGCAGCTGCAGAAAAGACACTTATGTAATTTTTAGGCCCTTTGATTTTGAGGGTAGTAAAAGATATTCAGATGTGGGTTATTATAAAATGAATTATTTATGATTGGCATGTGTAAACTGGAACAGATATTCCCAATGACTGAGTCATCGCGTTCTCTGATCATGTCTCTGGTCTATGTTAAATTTAAAAGCTGAAATGTCAGAGTTAGATTTTTTAATATTGTATATGCATATATTCATAGTCCCAAAGAATAGAAAATGACAATATTTTTAATGTTGAAAAAACTATGCTATATATTTCTACATATGTATGCCTTATATATTTCTACATTTATGATATTTTAGCTGCTAGGCTCTAAGAATAAAGTTACTGAAATCAGGAGAGCTGGGTTCTGATCTGGGTAGTCTTGAGACCACCACTTAATATTAAAATGACCTTGAGTAAGAAGATATAAGGGACACAAAAAGAGGGGGAAAGAAAAAACCAAGGAAAGACAAAAGTATCAAAATGGAAGTATTTGAAAAGTACTGATTTCTGATCTGTTGCTCTAAATTCCTATTATTCATCTTTATTTGGCTAATTTCTTTTAAGTGGTGCACTTTCATTCATTTTTATTCATTCAGCAAATACTTATTTATCCCTCATGTGTATCAAACTCTAGTGTGGGAAGAATAAAAAATGAAGGGCAACTTATAGTACCAGGAACTCTGCTCAATGTTATGTGGCAGCCTGGATGGGAGGGGAGTCTGGAGGAGAATGGATACATGTATATATATGGCTGAGTCCCTTTGCTGTGCACCTGAAACTATCACAACATTGTTAATCAGCTATACTCCAATATAAAATAAAAAGTTAAAGATAAAGGAAGAGCCCATGGCCTACTGCTGGAGACAGATAAACAAATCTGCCTAACTGTAGACATGTGCTGTTACTACCCAAGATACACAACATAATCAGTTTTATGCATACTACAAAAATACATAATATAAAACAGTATATGCATTGTATATAGTTACCTTTCTTTTCCCCTACTAGCAGAGTAATTGTGTTCTTTTATTGCACCAAAATTAGTATTCCCAAGGATTGTTACATTTCACGTTTTAGAAAATAAGCAAGACTTTGGTTTATCGTTCATTTTAAAACCGAGTAATAAGTGTATTAAATTTCCTGAACATTGACCTATATATTTTCCCAAAGTTAATTCTTATAATACTGGACGTGACTGCAAATTCTATTTTGTAGAGCCTTGTTTATTTATTAGTTTTAAAATCATAAAATTGAGGTCTTCTTTTGCTGCATCTTTTTAATTTAGTCCTGTCAGTCCCATAAAGCACAGTAGTCACTGGAAACCATGTTGCTAGAAATTCATATATTTCTATTATGTCTCCCTACAGGCCAGTAATTATTGGAAAACCAGTTAACTGGCTTTATGGTCAACCTTTGTCTAGAAGTTCATCCCTATGACCTACAATCCTTTCTCCCTATCTTTAAAATGTGAATGCAAAGTAGAAATTGTAACTGAAAAAGTAAAATATGCTCACGCAAAATTCATTATTTACTTGTAAAAAGTGTGCCAGTAGGCATTTTGCTAAAAATATTTCCCCTTGCATTAAAAAAGAGATAATTTTTGCTTATAGGGTAACATTGTTAAAAGTATTCCATTCACTACAATATTTCCTTTTTTCTCTTTATTTTTTTCTTCTTTCTCCATTTTCCTTTCTGTCTTTCATACTCAGAGCATTTTCTTATCACTCTTAGTAAATGTTGACTTTCCTAGTAATTCAGTGATGATTTCTGTGTTGCTCATCCATTTTGACCCCGCTCGACTAAAATCATTACGTTCCCTCTCAGAGATTTGTTTATTACTTTGTTCATTATCCAGAGGTGTTTTCAGTTCCCAATAAACAGATTGAACTCTATAAATGGATTCTGCCTATTATACCGGAGTAACTGTCTTTTTCATCTGAAATAAGCAAAACAATTACCAAAGTTTCCTGACTGTTTTCAAATGAAGCCAAATTCTAGGATGTAGCATTAAAAATTATCCTAGAAATTGACTCTGAAAGCAAAGTGGGGGTACTCTCTCCCCTTTTGTGATAACTCACTGGTCTAATAGTTATAGTTTATTAAAACAAATTCTGTAAACCTATGGCAGCTGAGGTTTAATATATGTATTTTTATGACTATAATAAGATTACACCATGAAACAATGCAATATTGAAAAGAACAAGAATGTTTGGTGTATATTGAGGTTTATTTTCAGTGTTCAGATTTATGTTTAAATGTTCTAAATGTACTGTCTTTTTCTGTTGAGTACACATGTATTTCTAAGACGTTTCCATTAGTATATTCTTGACAGGTATATAGCCTGGTATCTGACTTATTTCCATAGTCTGGGTATATAAAATAAATATTTGAAAAGCATCAAAGTTGGTCTTCAGTAAAAATAAAAATGAATAAATGTGAAAAAATTGAAATATTGTCATGTCGGTTTAAATATTCATATATATGAGTTAATGAAAACACCTAGATTTCCTTTGCTACTTCAATGAAAGTTAGGGGATCCCTGAGGAAAACAAAGTGGGATGAGTTTCTTGGGCATGGAAAAGTGGGCAGGAGGAGAGAATGAAATGGAAGGTGGGATACTGAAGAGTGAAAACCACGAGCGATGTTGAAAAGGGAATGATCTGGGCAGGTAGACAAATCAGTACCTGCCCTGGAGGCCATGAGTCCTCAACAATGAGTAACAGGCGTTCTGATGCCATAGTCCAGTTTATTGGAAGATTTCCTTAATTCATGAAGACCAAGGAAAGTCATTGAGTACCAGGGAACTCCTTTTCACTGTTGCATGATTCTAAGAATCCTTGAAAGTCATGTTTTTTCAGGAGAAAATATGCTTTTTCCCCTAAAAATCATGATCAGTATATCATTGTGACCCTACCCTGCTTTTCTACTTCAAACCCTCAGTTCTAGGCCACAACACAATTTTTTTTCAAGCCCTTTCTCAAAGGTAACTCATAGTAATACAGTATTAATACAGCTGTTCACTGTTGCCTAGCGTTGAATGATCAGGTGCACAAAAGACACCTTGTCAGTAAAACCAACTCATGGGGAGTTGTGCGGCTTTGTCACTCTTCACCACTTCCAGATACTTCATTAAGTAAAATTGTCATCTTTCGGGGACGAGGATTTGGCTGTCCAGA
Source organism: Delphinus delphis (assembly GCF_949987515.2). NCBI lineage: Eukaryota > Metazoa > Chordata > Mammalia > Artiodactyla > Delphinidae > Delphinus > Delphinus delphis. The sequence continues at coordinate 30,102,923 of NC_082686.1, forward strand.
GAAGACACCATTACATGGCCGTATAAAGAGCCACTTAAACAAAGATCAGGTCCCAAATACCATGAAGGTGTAAGAATAAGGTTTAAAATAAACCTTTGATATAATTAATTTACTCTATCCCTTTTCATAAATTAGATGAATCTCAAGAAGCCAAAGCAATTGTGTAGCTGGTGCTTTTTGACATAAGTAACAACACAAATAAAAACTTTTCTGCAATCCCATCAGTAGACAGTGAACTTCAGGTGGGTAGAATTTAGTGTTGTTCTATTTTGTGTGGTGTTAGGCATTTTCACATTGCAAATGCTCAGTGCATTCATGGTTAAAGGAGGCTGTTAAATGTTGCTAAGTACTCCCTACATAAAGGCAGTTTTTATACACAAAATTGGTTATATAGCAGAAAAAAATTCCCCTTTTCACCAATAAATGTTTTGTCTGGAACATTGGCTTCAGTGGATAGAGGAAGACAGAACTCTAAGATCAATGAAAGAAAGCCTGCAGTAGTTAATAACTCATAAGTAGAAGTGCAGACTCAAATGAAACCTGCCCATCTTTTATGTAAACTGGGCTTTGAAAAATCACTTGAAAACAGTCATGTAGCCTTATTACCTAATGGTATGATTTTAGCTATTTTATTTTGAACTTGAATATAATTTGCATATTGAATCCATGAAAATTTTTTTGTAAACTCTAAGGTAAAATCATTACTGTATACTACTGGTTCTCAGTAAGAATTTACAGCTTTCTGTTTAAAGAAAGTACCTTTCTATATCGTCCACAGTAAATGGTAATCTGAAATATGTGAGGCAGAAAGGAATGGTAGTATTTCATTGTTATAGCATACTCCATCCTGCTTTTATGTGCATTCCCAAGATGTGCATACACAAACTCTTTCTAAGGAGCAGGCTCTGAATGGTTATTGAGAATGACAAAGAATGAAGCTTTACAGGTTTAAATATTTGATGTTAAGAATGAAATGTTTTGGGCTTCCCTGGTGGCGCAGTGGTTGGAGTCCGCCTGCCGATGCAGGGGACGCAGGTTCGTGCCCCGGTCCGGAAGATCCCACATGCCGCGGAGCGGCTGGGCCCGTGAGCCATGGCCGCTGAGCCTGCGCGTCCGGAGCCTGTGCTCCGCAACGGGAGAGGCCACAATAGTGAGAGGCCCGCGTACCACAAAAAAAAAAAAAAAGTTAAATGTTTTGGGCTTCCCTGGTGGTGCAGTGGTTGAGAGTCCGCCTGCCGATGCAGGGGACGCGGGTTCGTGCCCCGGTCCGCGAAGATCCCACGTGCCCCAGAGCGGCTACGCCCGTGAGCCATGGCCGCTGAGCCTGCGCACCTGGAGCCTGTGCTCCGCAACAGGAGAGGCCACAACAGTGAGAGGCCCGTGTACCGCAAAAAAAAAAAAAAAAGAATTAAATGTTTTTACATGCAATAATTGTAACCATATTTTGCATATTAGAAAGTAATATAGTGGCTTTTTTTCCTCTTTGAAATATAATTAATTCACTTCTAGATGAAATTTATGTATGAATAGTTTATCAGGTATTATTTATATCTGTGTTATTTTCTAGTGAGAAGGAAGTTCACATTATTTTTATCATTTAGAACAGTTTTCAATGTTGACCTTTTCATTATTCACTGATTTCTTTTTCTGGTAATCCCTGTTGTGGTTTCTGCTGTAGCCATTTCTCAATGTTCAAAAGACTGATTTTCTCAAATCCATTTGCAAGTTATTTTCTGAGACTTGAATCCATTTCTTCATATGAAACAATTAAGCAAACAATTCAAAATGTTAAATGGTGATTTGAGATTCTTGACCAGTTCAAAAAGGACTATTTAGCCTAAAATGCTGTATAATAACCTAAGTACTCATCAGTGGTAACAGACTTGAATCCAAGCTACCTTGAACTCTGTTTTTCCTTAGCTATAAATCTGTAAGTTTTCTCATCTCATCTCCCAGCATACAGGTGGAAGGAAGGGTGGGAAGCAGCAAGAACTTCATCTTGAACCCCTCTGGGGAAGTTGTACTGTGGAGTTAGGTAAACAGTTCTGCAAGGGTGAAACCAATCTGTTTTACCATTAGTCCAAGATTTAAATAGATTGCTAAATAAAGCAATAATCATGTAAGAGAAGTTTGCTGATGAAATGTAAAAATTGCCTGCCTAATATGAGGCAAGTCACTTTTCTACACACAATGAAAACAATAAAAAATAAAGGTAAGGACTCATGAGGCTTACGTTCTTAGTGAGAGACACAGACAAGTGTTCAGAGCTGTGGGATGTTGTTGAAAGGCTGAGATGTTTAGGCTTTCTCAACCTCAACAGTATTGACCTTTGGGATTAGATAATATTTTGTGGTAGGGGGGCTGTTCCGTGCACCGTAGGACGTTTAGCAGAATCCCTGATTTCTGTCCACCAGATGCCAGTGGTAGCACACACCCCCAGTTTTGACAACCAAAAATGCCTCCAGACATTGCCAGCTGTCCCCTGGGGGAAGGAGAGGTAGGCAAAGTTGTCCCCAATAAGAGCCACCATGCTAGATGAGGAGAGAAAATTGGTCTTTGTATATAGTAAGATAGAGGTCATTAATGATCTTGATAAACACCCTTTGAATAGGAGGGCTGAAAATGAATTTTAGAATGGTGTGGATGAGTGAGTGAGAAGAAAGAAATGGAGACAACTCTGGAGAGAAGTATTTTCTGTGAAGAGGAGGAAATAAGAGGTACAAAAGCTAGTGGTGGATGTGGCATCAAGTTAGGCTGTTTTTGTTATTTTTATTTCTTGATTGTTTTCTCTCTTTAAAAAATGAGAGATGCTCCTACATATTTGTAAGTGTTTAGGTGAGATTCACTAGGGTGGGAAAAGTTGGGACGGAAGAGGGTAACAGTCCCTGAAAAGGAGGTTGGGTGAGGATTCAGCCCGAAAGTAGAGGAGTTGACTTGATAAGATACTTTTTACATTATAGCAGAGCATAGAGATTTAGCAAAAGTACAGCACTGGTGATACATTTGCTTACTGAAGTGGAGAGCAAGGTCATCCACTGAAAAAAAGATAAGAGTAGGTTGTGGAAGTAATAAAAGCAGAGTTCAACTTTATATGCATCAAAAATGGGTAAGGTCCAGAAATTCTCTGTCAAACTCTCTGACACAGATCTTGAAATAATACATTCTCCTAATTCTAAGTTTTATTGCTAGAAAAAATATACTTTATGTAAAATTAATCACAATTCCCATTAAAAACTTTTTCTACTAAAACAATTTTATTAGCCTTGTTCTTGTAGTAAATAAAAACATATTATTTAAGTCTTCGACTTCAAAATTAGGAGCAAATACATTTTTGTAGATCATTTTGCCTGTACAACACTGCATTCCAAACAATAGCAATAGTATAAGGAAAATTATTGTTAAGGAACAACTTTATCATTAAATCAGTATAGTCTCTGACTTGAAGTCAGTTGGCTTAGAGTTTTATATGGGTTTATTGATTTGAGTCATAAAGGATACAAAAGAGGATACATTTGTACAAGTTCAGTAACATAAAAAGAAAGTGTCCCCCATGAGAAAAACTCAAACTCAGTGTGTTGATGAGTGCACAAATTTGGGAACAAAGTAAATTATTTCCTACTTTGTCACAAACTTGGAAGAAATCTGCAGTCAGTCTGCTACCTTAGCCTCTCTTCTGACCTAGATATTCTACATAAGATATATACCAGTGGCTCATTCTTTAGAAAGTAGTAACTCACCCCAGAGAACTGAACATAAATTGAGGAAATGTTCACTTTGACCTTTATTTTAAAAGCTTGACCAATGCTTTAATTTCATCTTTAGTTGAAATTTTCTGACCTGGAAGAGTGAAACATATTTATATTATGAAACATATTTACATTTATAAAAAGCTCTGACTTTCATGACTAATGGATGTTAATCGCTATGACAGTGACCTTTTGTATCTTACCCGTATTTCTGTGTTACCTTTTATGGGAAAATCTTTGAGAACTAAATTACCAGGGCTTTTAGAAAAACTAAAATATACTGCTTTGTAAAAATACCAAATTATTGCTAACATAAAGCTTCATATAAATCACGTGAGATTCTAAGGCTTTTTATAAATTTCTTTGAAATATATTGTACTTTAATAAATTTGGCTTTTTTAAAAAGGGTAAGTAAGTAGCTACATGTACAAAAAGGGTTATTCTGTTTTGGGTGTTTGTAGAATCGTTATTTTACCAGTATTCTTGCCTTATTCTGGTCATTCTAAAGAAGTATAACCCTTTGAACTAGCAAACTATTGAAAAACCAGTGGCTTCCTTCTGATAGTATTTTATAAATGCTGTGGTGTTTTATTATAATCCTTTCTAGCTGGTTCTGCTTAGCCTGTTCTTCTCTGTAGGGCATTCCTAATCTCATTAGTTTGGTGGGGACTCAGTTTATAGGCTAAGACATTTAAGGAAGTATCTGAAATGCACTTTGGTCTCTACCAGAAATACCTTGTCTATCTACTGTTGCCAAATGTGTTTAGCTCAAATCCAGGGAGAAATTTTCAATTTTGAAAATTATAAAGAGAAGTAAAATAAATAAAGGCTGTTCAACTTGATGATTAAGTAATAATTAATGAAAAGCGGCTAAATGGGACTTCCAAACTTTTTAATTTTGTGTACCCAGATTTTAAATGTCAGTCTGCCCGATCTTCGCTTTATTAAGGTGGCCAGATAAACTCCACATGTCTTTGACAATAAGTAAAGATTTCCTTGCCAGTAAATAGGCCTAATATTTTCTACAACAGAACTAAGCAAGAATCATATTTTATTTATTTATAAGAGTATAAAATTTCTCTATAGTTTTTAAAAACTTAATTCATAGCATGACTGCCAAGTATCAAGATTAAAAACTTTATACTGATTTCTAGAACACGAGGTTGGGAATTTAAGAATTACAGGTAAGAATGACTTTGTGTTTCTTATTCTTTTCTTTTGAATGTCCAGGTTTCATTCTTCAGGGCACTGCGAAGTGAATAGCATTCTTTTTATCCATCAGTATAGTAGGGTAAGGCCTATGTAGGAGTTATAAATATAGTTATCTGTGAATCGTGGGTGACGTATCACAATTTGATGTCACCTCTCATCAGTGATGTAGTTTATTTTTGGTAAAATATTTATTTTTATTAGCTTATTCTTGAATCAGGCACCAGATAGTAAGTGAGTAACTAATGTCATCACATATGGAAAGTTACTGCTTTCACGACAGTAGATACAGGTCTATCTCTTTAGATTCCTGACAGTGATCAGATTCTTCAGAGATGCTGTGTACAAAGATTAGACGTTCTGCATATTTTAGCTAAGAAAGGGACTCCCTAGAACTCCCTCATACCCTTAATTTTTGTGTATTTCTAAAAGATGAAAGGCTAGCTGATGATCAGATCTCAGTCAGAATTAAAATTTGAATTCTTACAGTTTAGGCAAGTGAATGTTTCGTAGGTAAAAGCTGTCTTTGTTCTACCTGAATAAAATAGAGTCGTTTTTAAAAATCTACTCTACCTGAAAATACAGGGCAAAGAAGTTTGTAAGCACACACACAATGGAAATATAAAGGCTGAAAGGATGATGTAAAGAAAGGTTCTCAGGGTCTCTATGAATTAATATTCCATTTAGTTCACAGAAGAGGTGAGACCATATTTCTCTTACCTCACCCCAAATAAAGATTAAAAAGACGTGTGAAAATGTATGTGCTGGGGTGATTAATTACAACTGTAAGACTGATTTTCATGTAAGCCTTTGGAAGCCGGTTAGCTTTTTATAAGCATTTCACACCACATTAGAGTTATTTGGTTTTACTATTATTCTATTTTTGAGGCTGAATAAGACCTACCTTCAGCAATTTTTATTTGTTAAAAAGGACTTGTTGGGGCTTCCCTGGTGGCGCAGTGGTTGTGCGTCCGCCTGCCGGTGCAGGGGGCGCGGGTTCGTGCCCCGGTCCGGGGGGATCCCGCGTGTCGCGGGGCGGCTGGGCCCGTGGGCCGTGGCCGCTGGGCCTGCGCGTCCGGAGCCTGTGCTTCCCGGCGGGAGAGGCCACAACAGTGAGAGGCCCGCGTACCGCAAAAACAAACAAACAAAAAAAAGGATTTGTTTTGGAACACAACACATACACTCAAAATCAGTACACACACAAAATCAATGTCCTCATTCATTGCATAATGAAATTACTTTAACTCCTTAATTAACCTTGTGATGAAATCCAAGGGATGGGGATATATACAGTTAAATACAATCAGATCTCTGGCCAATAATATTATGCTGAGATATTAGCAAATTATTATGCACTTTTTATTAGCACACTCTTTTAGAGAAATCCTGTGTCAGGTAACTATTTTCTGACTCTCTTTGGCATCACAGGATGGCTGCCAGGAGCAACTGGGACAGTATAATCTAGGTCATGTACAAGGGCAAACAATTTTCCCCTCAAACTTAGAACACAAGTCCTGCACTCCTCTCTGATTGGATGACCTTAAGTCAAGTGCCAATCTCCCAACCAATCACTTTGGCTAAAACTAAGAATTTCGCAAATTGGTTTAGGCCCAAATCAATAATGAAATAAAACTTTAATGAAATAAAAACTGAGTAGTTACTCATAAATGAGAGAATGGATCAGGTCAACTAAGAGTGTCATGCAAATTTTGCTGGTGATATCTGAACAACTGTGGATAGTATTTGACAATTAAAAAGTTTTACTCTGAGCAAAGAACTTATATTCTACTTTCTGAGAATCACGTGAACATAAAACAATTTAATGAAACAAAAGAATGAGGTGGAGGACAGAGAAGAATTAGATATTTTAAGAAATATTGTCATTTTTGAGACTTTTATTCTCTTTCATGATCCATTTTTTTCCTCCTATGCTATGTAAGTCTAGTACCTATATTGCTTGAAACATCATAGAAACTCAATAAATTCTGAATTATTAATTATAAACTAATGATGGAAAATCTGTGTAGTAACAAGTTGAGTTTTAATGTAGCCTTTAAAAAATTCAATTAAAAATTTAAACTCAAGTAAATATTTTAAAAGAGAATGGTTGGTTGTCCTACTTTTTTTCTCAAGGAAGTATGACTTTTTAGCTTGAATAAAATTTGTGCTATGAAAAAATGCATATGTTCATTCTGGCCTATTCAAAGAGTGCTACTTTTTCTCTTCCCTGAAAAAGAAGAACTTCATACATGATTTCTTCAGCTTTATACATGCGTTATTGTCTACTTACTTTTAGCTTTCCCTGCAAAAGACAAGGGACTCAGATTAATGACCTTTTCTCATTCTACGAATGTTCTATAAAATGATCCCTTGCCTTTCAAATTACATTGGAAATCAAAAGTACATATATCTTTGAAACGACTTACCTTTCCTTAATTTATCTGAGGATTTATCTTTTTGCTATTAATCTTATTTGGGTTCTAACAAGTTAATGTTGATGTTGAGCTGCTGTATTTTGAGGAGAAATAAGTAAGTATCTACCATTCCAATCTCTCTCTCTCTCTCTGGATATAGATTCTGCTTTATGAATATATTGATGGATCCCTCAATGGATAGAGATAGATAGATATTATATAAATTAATCACAGAAAATAGAAGTTTATTATCTCTGTCTCTGTCTTTATCTCCTCAGGTTTCCAGTGACTAATTTTATCTCAGGTTCTTTGATATCAACAGTTAGCATGTTTTTCAGTACTACGCCTCTTCAGCTATTATATATGAGCCGTAAAAGACACACTGTAATAAGATACAAGTCCAGAGTTTTATTCTAGATCATCCTGGAATTACATTGTTTTGGATTATGCCATGTTTTTCCTTCCTAGGGGGAAAGAGAAGGAACAATGTGTGTATGTATATTTTCTTAGAGCTGGTAAAAAAAAAAAAAAAAAATGGCAATAAAAATCAAAGTGGCCCATTTCCATTTAGAATCTTTCTTACCTCTATTCCTGAGGGTAACTTTCTTTGTGTGCTGGGGCAACTAGATCAAGTGTATCACATTACAGCTCCATGGCAGTTCTTTTGTACGTGTGAGGATAGCTATTACATTTTCTTTGAGCCTTCTCTGCATTTCCTGCAAACTCCCTCTTCATCCCTGAGGAACTCTCCGCTAGACACACTCAAATCTGTGTCAGGTCCTTATTAAAACATGTGATTGGTTTCTTATCTAGGAATATATGTAAACACAAACACCACCTGTTCCGTTTATTTGACCAATGAAATGATTTGCAAAACAGTGTAAGAGAGAATTTCATATGGTAGCCGTAAGTGACTCTGAAGGAGTTTATGGCAATTTTCTTGTTCAGTCTATTTTTCATAATGGCATTGTTTGAGTATGTGTAATTTTTAAAAACTGACATCTCTATCTATCATTCATAGATGTTTTAAGTTTTTAACTGTAATGTATTAAGACTCAGGTTTGACCAAAGAAAATGGAAGGAATTTGTGTTAATATTATGACTTAGAGAAATCTACTTTTATACCTTGTCATGAATAGGTGAATACAACTGCATTTGAATGGTGGTTGGTTACAGTCAAAAATTAAAATACAGTTAATTTAAAATAAAGGAATCAGATTTTATTGCTTTGAACACTTCTCTTTATAATTTTACTATCAAGTAGCTTTTCTTAAACCTGACTAAAACCTAACACATTTCTAAGTACTATAGAAAAAAAATTTCAGCCCTTGTCAATATCCTGTGTAAAAAGGTTGTCAATATGCATTTTTTATAATAGTTGATTTTACACAAGTAGAATGCTCAAACATCTTTGTATCTAGTTTAAATAATTTAAACACGTATTTTCCCTCTGAAATTAGCTTGTGGGTTTAATTTAACGCAGGTGTCAATTTAATTTAATATTTGATTTTTGGAGGGAAGGACAAAAAACATTTTTATAGATTTAGGGGTCTTTTTTGGAAACTCTGTCCCCTATGATAACAGGAGAGAATTGATGGCTATAAGATGTCCTAAACTCTATATAAACAAGTTGCTATGGGGCCATCAAATAGATCTCCTATTTATCACATTCTTAAAATTCCTGAAACCTGGTGATACCTTTCAATCCATATAAATTTAATGTGGCAGCATATTTACCCTAAATATTTGTTAGTAAATTAACAGAAGGTCCTAAAATTAAAGGTCAGGATATTGGATTGTTGTCTCCTCCCCACCATAGTGGCTTGACTGATAAATAATATGCATTAAAATATTATTTGTATTAAAAAAAAAGCTGAAAATAATAGAAGAAAATATAAATGATGATTAATATTATGTTATATTGATAGTTATTTCTAAGCCTAAAATTAAAGATAAAAGTCACAAAGAAAAATATTAATTAATGAGCCTTCTGCATTAGAAAGCATCTTAAAAATTTTTAAAGCCTGTATATTTATTTGTAATATATATAACATGCTTGATTATAAAGTTTTAAAGATCAATTAAAATATGAATGAAATACTAAAAATAAGAACAGAATACTATATATAAATATAGTTGTTAATATGGAAATAATTCAATCTCACTAGAAATAAAAGACCATTAGAACACGTATGTATATTTTCACCTAGTTTTAGATTTATTAATGATATTTATTTGTGACATTTATTTGTTCTTTTATTTTTGAGTACAACACCCAGGGTTAATAAACTATGGGAAATCATATAGTAGGGCTATAAATTGTTAACAATTTTAAAGGATAATTTTAAAAATACACCTGAAAAGTGTTTAAAATTTGCATAACTTTTGATCCAGTAATTCTAATTTTAGGAATTTGTTTTAAGGAGGGTAATCACAGATATACCTATATAAATCTATTAGGATGTTCATCACATTGTGATTTGTAACCCTGAAAAGAAAACTAAAAGTATCTAAAATTTAGCTGCATAATTCTGATTAAATACATTTTGACTTATCTTTCTCACAATAAAATATTTATGCTTCTTTTAAAATAATGTAATTATTATTTTACAAATACTGTATGATATCACATGTATGTGGAATCTAAAAAATAAAACAAAGTAGCGAATATAACAAAAACTAATTATAATAAAGTTATAGTAGAATATTTAATGAGGTATATTGCACTGTATTATTAAATAAAAACAGTATACAAAATGTATAGTATGATACATTTTTATAAAAATCTGTACATATGGAGAGATTCAAAGACTGAAAAAATACAGACTGTGTTAATAGATGTAATTTTTAGATGTTTAGATTGTGTATGATTATATTTTTATTTCTTAAATATTCAAAAATAGTCATGTATTATTTGAAACAACAACTAAAAATAAACAGTGAAGGTATTCTGTATGATACTTTAATGGTGGATACGTGTCAGCATAAATTTGTCTAAACTCGTAGTATGGACACCACCAGCATGAACCCTAAGGTAAACTATGGACTCTGGATGATTATGATGTGTTAATGGGGGTACAACAATTCTTAGAAATGTACCCCTCTGGTGGAGGACGTTGATCATGAGGGAGGCTGTGCATATGTCAGGGCACACAGCTACATGAGTAATCTGCTCAATTTTGCTGTGCCTCTAAATCTGCTTTTTAAAGATAATCTATCTCAAAAGACAGAAATAGAAATGTTTATTTTCTTTTCCAATTGTATACATACAGCTACTATACAGTCATACCTTAGAGTCAGCCCAACTTACATTTAAATAGATGAAACTCAATGTAATTATTCGTTTTTTTAATTGAAGTATAGTTGATTTATAATATCGTGTTAGTTTCTGGTTTACAGCAAAGTGATTCAGTTTTATATATATATATATATTCTTTTTCATATTCTTTTCCATTATGGTTCAGTTCAGGACATTAAATAGAGTTCCCTATACTATACAATAGGATTTCGTTGTTTATCCGTTCTCTATATAATTGCATCTGCTAGTCCCAAACTCCCAATCCAACCCTCCGCTGCCCCTCTCCCCTAAGAAATCAATGGGATTATTCTTAAAACCAAATTGAATAGACTCAGAGAGAATAAATTTAAAAATATCAGAGTACTTTTCTTGCTGTTCCTGTCCTCAGTTGCTCACAGTTTATTGGGTAAGATAAACATATCATCACAAATTCTAGCTTGAGTAGAATTTATCAGGAACGGATGTAAGATATGGATATTCTAGGCAGAAGGACCAGCATGAGCAAAGTCATGAAGGTTGAAATAAAACAAAAGAATACATACCATTAGGTGTTCAAGTTTTGTTGGCAGGGCATAGGCCAAACTATGTGCCTTGGAAAGATGACTGAACTTTCTCCTATAGACAATAGTGGGACATCAAAAATGTGGTATTGAGGCTGTGGGTGATTGGTGGTCACTAGATAAGGGCTTGGTGGGGCAGAGTCAAGAAAGTACAGCCCTGGGGATGTGGCCACAACAGTCATCTGTGATACAGTCTTTTTCCTCTGGATCAGTCTTGAATGTCCTGAAGTGCCTAAGGATGAGGAGGTTTTAGGAATTAAAGTACACTTAGTGCTCCGCCTCAAAGAATTAGAATTGTGTTACACAGCGTGTTCCTCAGAAAGATAAGTTCCACCATATCTTGCTAGGTTTGCTATGAAAATGAGTTCCATGTCACCGAAAAGTCTAATGTTTCTCTACTAAAGGATATAGCAAAGAGTTTAATACACTAATTTACATTCTGAACCTTTAAGAGAACATAGTATGTAGAATTTTTTAAACCTCTAAGGCTATAGAGACTTTTTTTCTTATGTGTTTTGTGTATTTATTTATTTTTTGGCTCTGTTGGGTCTTCGTTGCTGCGCTCAGGCTTTTCTCTGCTTGCGTCGAGCGGGGGCTACTCTTCGTTATGGTGCACAGGCTCTAGGTGTGTGGACTTCAGTAGTTGCGGCGCGTTGGCTCAGTAGTTGTGGCTCACGGGCTCTAGAGCGCAGGCTCAGTAGTTGTGGCACACGGGCTTAGTTGCTCCGTGGCATGTGGGATCTTCCTGGACCAGGGATCGAACCCATGTCCACTGCATTGGGAGGCTCGCTCATAACCACCGTGCCACCAGGGAAGTCCCTATTTATTTGTTTTTAAGTAACATCTTATAGAACTATGATTCCACAAAACACACTTTGCAAAACACTTAGAATGCAAAGAGAAGGAAAATTTGAAAATCCAGTGTTAGTGAAGAATTTATAATGGCATCAAATTAAACAAATATACTAATGTTTATGGTTTGGTTATTAATTCAAAAGAGTTAAGCAAACATCTATGATTTTTTTTAAAGGTAGATGTAACATGTATTTACAGACAAATCATCTCAGATTTTTATTGGAATATAAGCCAAAGACTTAGGTGGACAGAGAACTACTGTTCTGGAAATAGGTGGAACATATTTGGGAGGACAAATCAAAGGAAGACAGGAAAAATATAAAGCACAGAATTATTTCAGTTTGTTTTAACTCTTTTTATTATTTTCCCTATTTACTCCCCTGCAAGAAGGAGTATAGTTTTTAAATATTTTAAACCAACTTTTGTTTGTCTTGTTTCATTTATAGAGCCATAATTAGAAGCTTATATTTTATTCTGTTATTTTAATATGACTATATTATGCACTTTAAAAATAATGATCTAATGAAGTGTGAATCTAGTAAAGTCATACTTTTAGTTCAAACTACAAATATGTACCCACAATAATGCTTCCTTAGTTTTCCTCTTATAATCGGTGAGTTTTGGGGAGTCAAGGGGTGCTGATTTGGGTAAACTATTAAGTGAGTGGTTGTTTGAGCTATTTTTTAAAAAGATTGCTTCGAAGGAAAAGAAACTTTCAGATTTAGATATTTGATAATTTATATGTGATTTGTGGCAGACATTGCAGGTCACATACTGAAAAAGTGTCAAAGGAGAGATCATGTGTTATCGAAAAATAAAGAACTCTCCAGTATCTTCTGTTCTTTTTTCAACTTCTTTCATGAAAATTTCCCATGACTCAATTATATGACAGTAACCAGCAGGGGCTGCTCTTAGCATTACAGGCAAACTAATTTTCTCTGTAATCGAATTATTTTCAATCCTTGTTCTGAATGTAACTGAAACAAACTTAGCTTGTTGAGCATTTTACGGTAAAACTTCTGGGCTTTTATTTTCCAGTCAATTGTTTTTGTTTGTTTGTTTCTTTGCCTTTATGCTTTGTCTTCAATCTTCCTCTGTATGAGGCCCATAAAAATTAATGAAAATAATACCACTTCTTAACAAATCTTTGTAAATTTTTTTATTGGTACATATATAATTAATGAAAGACAAATTAGGGAATATATGTTCAAAAAAAATAAACAATGCATTTTTAATAGAGATAGCAGGAAGGAGAACAAAAATATACTTTCATTAATAGTTGTGATTTCAAATAAAAGCTGGCTTTACTTAGGGCAGTTCACAGTAATACACAAAGCTTTTTTGTTTTTTTTAAGTGAGTTTCTTTTCCCTAGGTCATTGGAGAAATTAGAATTTAAGATGGTTCTGAGAAATGGCTTTTGAACCTGTACTTGGAAAGATACAGAAATAATCTGTGTATTAGTATCTGGACAGAAGTGGTGTTATTTGTCAAAGGTTAACTGCACCATGTTCATTAAAACTTCTACACCGCAGGTGGGGGGAGTATAACCCTTTCACAATTCATAAATTGCATTGTCTTGCTACTCTTCTGTATTTGATTTATGTCCCATCTTTTCTGGAAAAGCTCCAAATAGTTGAATAAATCACCTGTCTTATGATGTTTAAGTATCATAACTAAGAAAATCTGATTACTTGTGATAATGCTGCTGCTTTTATTACTTGCAATTAAGAAACATACTGCTAATCAGATGCTATTAAGACTTTCTAAGTACCCAAATCATATTTTTGGATAAGACCTCCCTTTTAATAACTCACTCATAGAGCCCTCAAGGTTATTGCTAATAACATGTTTGAGATTGTTAAATTTGAGACAGCACTAATTAGGGAACTTACACATATGCATTTGGGTATCAGCTTGTGACACTGTTGTGTGATAGGTGGGGAGTGATGGGGAGGAATTACAAAGGAAGTTCAGGGGTTTTAAAATCTAATGGAGAAAATATTGAGCATGGATGTATCCAGTCTGAATTCTACACAAGTAAGCACCTTTAAATGAAAAACCAACAAATGCTATTCAAGTATTCACATTACGTAAAATTCATCTGTAGTAGCTCTGTACATTATAAACTTTTTCTATAGTCAAATTTCATGAGGAAATTAAACAAATTTTATGATTAATTTTGTTTCTTGGAAATTGACAGTTCGTCTTTTTATATTCAGATGATTGATTTCATGAATCGTTCAATAAAATAAATTCTCAGAAATATCAAAATCTATTTATTTTGGTGCCTAGTGTTTATTCATTTATTCACTGAATACTTACTAAACAGTTTCCATGGGACAGGCACTTTCTAGGTTCTAGAAGAGTGCTCATTCAAAAAAGACTCATTCTTTACCTTTGAGGAGTTTTCAGTTCTTGTGTTATTCTGGAATCAATAAGTGTTGTAATAGAAGTGTCCAGAGAGTGTTATGAGAGCCTAGCTAAGAGACAACTACCCTAGAGTAAAAGTTAGTAACCATAGGTACTTGGGGATTTATGTCATAAGCTCATTTTCAAGTTTTATCCTGAGAAAAAGGCATGTATGAAGATTTGTGCTAGCAATATTCAGATTAATAGAAACACAGAGATACTAGAAGCATCAATAAAATGGTGTTAGAAAATTAGCTAGACTTCAAGACATAGCCCTACCTCCACACTTGTACCTGCCCTGATTCCTCTCTCATCTCATCTTTTCTAGGGTCAAATATTTGCTTTCTCATGCCCCTACCACCCAGCAAACTGTAACTTCTTTGTTGTAACGGATTATATCTCTCTTCAACTCTAAATGAAACATCTAGAATAATGATTTGTACATAATTGTCCTCAAAGAGTGAATAAATCAATGACTGATTCCATTTTGCCCATCTGGGTTACTATTTCTGTTTATCTCTACGTTATTTGTGGGAAAATCAGTTTTTCCTCTTTGAATTTGCTTGGGTTAGATCAGAAGATCTCAAAACTTGTTAATATAAAAACTCCCTAATCCAACCATTGTATCCCTTTTTCTGGACACATGATCAGCAAAAGGGGAGACTACCCTACTTAGCCAGTGATAGTGAAAGTAAGAAATCTGTGGTAAAATGGAGAATTTCTTTAATTTTTAATAGCCTATATATAGTATAGGTTATTAATTAGCTGTGAATATATGAAATTTGAATCCAATAATAGTATTTAAGAGTCTTAGGCCTTATGCTATGAAAATATAAGCTGTATCTTCACTGTCTATTGGCCAGGCTTAGGAAAAACTCTTGAATCAGTCAAATATGTTACTGGGTTATTTTTACTCTTTGCAAATGTTTCTGGCTATAAAATATAAAAGCTTTTAATTATCAATATGAGAAATAAATGAAATCATGGACATTAATCATAAAATAATAATCCACAATAGAATATCTATAAAACATTTGTACAGGAGGACATATGAAGCTACGGATTGTTTTTACATTTTGCTCCATTCCTAAATTTGGGAAATTTTTAAAATAAGCTAGAATAAAGTATATCTGTAGTCAAAACTCTGGACATTCTATTTCAGTAAGCTTAGAATGATTTGGGGGGTGAAAAAATAATACATTGTTTCAAATGGCCAATGAAAATGTAGCTTATTATTCCATAGTCATAAGAGTATTATTATTTCAAGATGTTTGGGGACTCAAAAGGAAGAAAATGCAGTGGATATAGTTACCACAATTTCCATGATAATTTCACTAAGCCAGATGATCCATTAGGGTTAACATAGTTTTTTACTTTTAATTATCTACTTTTCTTAGTCTGTTTTCCTAACTGGATAAGTGGTCCACAGTATGCTCCAAGAATGCTCCACCTATGATCAAAGGAGCTACCAAGTTGTTCCCAGCGAGCTTTACAATCTGTTTACATCCTGAGTAGCCCTGTCCACAGGCAGATATGGTCCTGCCTTCCAAGGCCATGTAGTCTTATTGAAGGAGGTGGAGTGGGTTTTTATGAAGTTCTCTGAATTAAAACAGCAGCTTGTCATTTATATACACCGAATACACCCAAGAGGAAAGGAAGAATGAGGGAATTATTAGTGATGAATAGGTAAGAGAGCTCAGTACATAAAGCCATTTGGGCCTGATCACGTTGATGTCCAGGGACCTTTGAGATTATGATCGCTACACCCTCAAGTAATTGCAATTACGTATATTTTTGTGGTGCTTTGGATTTTGCAGGACATTTAAGAGCATGTTTTCTTGTTGTTGTTTTTTTTCTTTCCGTTCTATGCACACAACAGCCCAGTGAGGAAAATAAGGTGATTGTCCTTATTTTGCAGATAAGAAAATGGAATAAAGAGACATTAAATTTAATTAAAGTTCACAAAGAAGATATTAGGTCTTACAGTTCTAATCCTATATACATGGGCTCACAGTTTGTAAAAGGTAATTTCATGAGACCCAGAGGCATAGAACTCTTAGGTTGTTCACCAGAAATAAGGGTAGGAACAATTTAAGTGGAAGGGAAAGAAGATTGTACATACCTTCAGATCCTTAATCATATTAGTCCTCTTCCATGTTTGAGTTATGTGGAATCTGTGTGGTCATCAAGGAAAAGAAAGAGAGGGTTGGGTTGATATTTCTGCTGCTTAGAGGTAGGGTGGCGGCCCTGGACTGACTTGAACTTCTGGGAGATGTCACAATGTAATGAGAATCGTCAGTTTGACCTTATAACTACGGCACCTCTAGTAGGTGAAGAGTTGATCACTTACAGAAAAATAGTCTATGTTATTTATTGATAAGATAAAAAAATAGTCTATGTTATAAAATAGTCTATGTTATAGACTATGTTATAGTCTATGTTATAGTCTATGTTATAAAATAGTCTATGTTATAAAATAGTCTATGTTATTTATTGATAAGATAAATCATGCTTTTTTTTCCTGAAACACTTAATAAAATGAGTGATTCAATTATTGGGAGAAGGAAGAAGAAAATAAACATACTAAATGATATGCACTTACACAAATGAGTTTTTAATTCTCATCCAAAGAGAGATGATCAAACCTTCTAAGCCATAGAGAGATTTCACTCAACAGGACAGGGTAGGAAGGGTTAGAACTAGATGTGATTAACCAGTATCTCTAGGGAAGTTGTCAGTCCTTTCCATAGTAAGGTTACAGGAACAAACTTTTCTCCTAAAGACAAAATATGTTAAAAAAAAAAAAAGCTGCTTCTAAGGGAGAACCAGAATTATAAAAGCAGGAAGAATTAGAGAAGGGTGGTCTCTCCTACACTAACACTAACACTTTCATTCTCTTTGCCCATTTATCCCCTTCCTCCATCTACTTTTCCTGACAAATTTGCCTAACTCCTCAGTTCTCCAGCATTATCTTATCACATTCACTAGAAACACTCATCTAACACTGCTACCCATGGCTGCCCCAATTAAGCTATTTCTGTCAAACTTAATTGTCTTCTATTTACTTTCCTGTTTGTCTCATGTAAGTTTTCTAGAGGGCATTGTGTCTTTAGTATTTGGTGTACTGCCTGACCCAGATTAATTGTTCAATAGATAATTGTTAAAGTAATAAAGATATAGTACTCTAGTATTTTACTAAAG
Organism: Delphinus delphis; assembly: GCF_949987515.2. Lineage (NCBI taxonomy): Eukaryota > Metazoa > Chordata > Mammalia > Artiodactyla > Delphinidae > Delphinus > Delphinus delphis. The sequence continues at coordinate 30,120,616 of NC_082686.1, forward strand.
GCAGACTAGAAACAGAGCCTTAAAAGTTAACTTGTTACAAAAGCAAATAAATGGATTTTTAAGTTAACCATTGTCAAGGTGCATAAAATTAATATTGACAAAGAAAAATACATAGATAATTTTGTTCAATGGGAAAAAAAGTAATACCCATTCCTGCAACACTCTTACCATTTAATGCCTCTACTACTTGAAAGTAATTATCAGGAATGTCTCCTGTTGAGCAAAGATGTTGGGAGGAGACCTTCAGGACTAGATGAAGAAGACTTGCCCTGTGCTGAGACAGAGGAATTTTCCTCTGTTAAGGAAAACTGACAATTAAGGTGGAGGCTCTTGGTTGCACTTAGTTTCATGGACATGGTGTGAGGCCTGCAAAACTATAGGCTCAGGTTTTCCTCTGGACCACCTTCACCTTTGCAATTCTCTTTGAGGAAGTGCCTTTACAATCTCTAGTGCTCTGAAAGATGGAGCAATGTCCTTGATCCTCCAGAAATTCTCTAAGGAGCTGAAATTTCCCTACCTAGTTCTTAAGGATTGCACCAACCCGTCACTTTCTCATTAGTTGCGCCTCTCCGTTGGGAAAATGAAACCCCCCTAGTCAAAGCTGATATACAGACATTTGATTGATCTAGGCCTTAACACAAATTATACCGTTATGTCTGTTGGCAGTTCACTTTATTGTCCACTGATGTCTATTTTCAATTAAAAAAATGAAGATCACATGCTAAGGAATTATACTGGGAAAGGCTTTGAATATAAGAATACATGTTCTGGGCTTCTCTGGTGGCGCAGTGGTTGGGAGTCCGCCTGCCGATGCAGGGGATACGGGTTCGTGCCCCGGTCCGGGGAGATCCCACATGCCGCAAAAAAAAAAAAAAAAAAAAGAATACATGTTCTTTGTTTCTATTAAACTACACTATTGAAAGGGAGTAGTGTGTGTGACCTTAAAGAGGTATATTATCTGCCCCCTACATACACACACACACACACACACACACACACACACACACACACACACACACACACACAAAGGACGTCTGTCGCTGCATTTCGCTGTGTATATTATGGACAGATAGAAAGGGAGAAAATGTGAAAATGGAGGCATGTATCAGAGTGATATGGCCACAAGCCAAGTAATGCCAGTAGCGATAGGAAACTAATAAATATTCAAGAACCCCCCTCCCCCCAAAAAAGGACAGAGCACACATATTGCTCTAAACTGGATGTCAGTAGTTTGGTATCTCTTGAGCTATCCTTTGTGTAAGGACACTGTCAACTACACAAATTATATTTACTCTTTTAGGTCTCAATCATGTTAGACCTACAAGAAATCTTAGATGATGAATCAAATTTTCTCATCTTGCTAATAAAGAAATTGAAGCATAGGTAGGCCAAGCAGTTTGCCAGACTCAAAGCTAATAAATAGAAAAGTTAAAACTAGGAGTCATCTTCTAAGTGTTTGGTCCTATGTTTTTTTCTAATAATGCTTTTTTCCCTCTAATCTGACCTAGTCCCTAAAGTCTAATCAAGAGTATAGCTCTTATATTCAGTGACATAATTTGATCAAATATCAAAATTTAAAGAATAAAGAACTCAAATCTTTTTTTACAACAATTTTAGTGCTTTGTCCCTTATACCACTGTTTCTCTTTAATCTCTTTAATCATGAGTCACTACTATGATGTGGAGTTTTTTGGAGTGTGCCTATAAAACTTAAGAGTGCTAAACTTAAGCACATTTTAATACATATTTGAGGTTGGCAATTTAATAGACAGTAAAAGTGGTAGATGCAGTTGTGGATTTGTCTATAAAAACATTTAAGTGTGATATGCTACCTAGCACATAGTTGAAGCTCTGTAACACTCTGTTAAATAAATGTATTCACGAAGTAGGTGCAGAAACATGAAAAGCAACCATGTATTCGACCAAACCATGAACAGTAAACGGAGTTTCTGAAATGTCTCTCTCCTGGGACGAAGGATTTCTACAGGATATTTTTTGTGTTTGGGTTTGTGTATGTGAGACATAGCATGGAGTACTGGAAAGTGATTAGCTAGCTTGGGAGTTAGAAACTTGGATTTCTAAGTCTGTTTTTGTTGTAAACCTGGAGAGGTTGCCTCTCTTGGGCCATAACTTCGTAAAATATAAAATAATTTGGAATCAGTGTGATCAATCTTGTGAAAAGAAATTCTTTTCTCAGCAATGGTTGCATAATTCTCGTTACCTAGTCCTTTGTATTAGTTTGTTATAAGGTGGCCAGAACAAAGTACCACACCCTAGTTTCAGCTTTTCCACCTTCAAGCGGTGTGATCTTGATTATGTCACTTCCTCTCTTGAGGCCTCAGAATTCTACTCCATAACATGGCCAAGTTGAACCAGATTGCCTTTTAAATCCAATCCAGCTCTGACATGTGGAAGAAAGAAAATAAATTAATACAGATTCCAAGGAAGTAGTAGCTAAAGCAAAAGGGTGGAGAGGCCATATGGAATAAAACTAACCTGTGGTACTCAAACCGAGATATCAGGTTCCTTCAATGAGTTGATCTGGAGAGTATGAGTCTAACAGTAAAATATTATTGAAACTGTAAGTTGCAAGTGACTCTTTTAAAACTTTTTAAACGCTTACGAGTATACTAAAATAGACTCTTTGCAAATTACTCTCTTTCCCCTTATAAAATAGTTTCCTATTACCTACAGACAAATTTAGCCTCTGAATATTTTAATAGGCACACCATGGCTAAAAATAAATATCTGGCTTTAAAAGAAATGTGGTTTTTAAAAGAAAGAACAACAAAATGCCAAGGACACTTCTATAGCCAACTTCATGCTTTGCCTGCTTCAGGAAGAGACTAGTAAAAAACAGGTGTCACTAATCACCGTGCAATCTGGGATCGCCAGTTGGAGGTGGAAAGAACCTCAACCAGCTGCTTTCTCCTCTGATTAAAAATTCCTTCATATTAAACTCTTAACCTTTTGCTCTTATACTTTCATGCGTTTTGTACTTTTTTTTTTTTATGGGCTTGGGGAAATGAACGGATTAGCAGCATCTTACCTCTGAGTCAGTAAGTTAATTAAAGAGTGTGTATATAAAATGAAATAATGAATTATTTAGCTGATAACAAACATCATATAAAATTCCATTTATTGGATAGTCAATTTGATTTTATTAGTTTTAGAATTACATAAATTATTTTTAACAATGCGAAAACATTTAGTATTTATAGATTTATTTTTCATGTGGTATGTTTGTTGTTTTACAACCATAATTTTTTGTACTTTATGGAATGTTTTAAATATCTGGTTGAAGAAGGGTGTAGTTTGATTAAGAAGGAAACGATACAGCTACTGAATCAGGAAGACATAAAAGGCTGAATGATTCTGGCATTTTTCCTTCCCTTTTTTCTCTAACCTGGAACAGTTGCTGACCCTTTTAAGAGTATCCTTTTCAAAGTTAATTCATTATATCAGATCACTCTAACTAGGAAGCAATTTGTTAAACACAAATAGCATTGGACAAATTTTCCTAACCCTCATTTGGCATGCCTCTTGCAGAAGGCAGAAAATTCTATGAGGTATATACAGTTACTTAATTCAAGCCTTAAGGAATAAAGCACTCCCGATTAAGAGTTCAGGTTAGTCTCAATTCTGTTTCTCTCCTTCACCAATTCAACTTTATCAGCATTTATCACTCCTCTGTGTACAGGATGACCATACATTCAGATTTTCCCAGGACAGTCCCTATTTAAACCTGCTGCTCTGCCATCTGTCTGGAGATTATTCCCTTTCACTCTCAGAAGTGTCCTGGTTTGGAAAGTAAGTTATATGGTCCCTTTACTACCATACATATACTCTATAGGCCTTCCACAAAGTTATCCCTAGCTAACTTTAAAATGAGGATATTCTCTACCATTGCCTTCAAATTTGAATATTTCAGAATATGCTGTCTTTTCCCCTCTGAACTAGACCTTATGATGTTATTGTGTAATTATTGAGTAATAAGGTATAGTAATATTGTGTTATCACTTCTCCTTACCTAAAGGAGTATTCTTAAGAGATTTACAGAAATGCAAAGCCCAGTGACCTTCTGGAAATGCAAACACTATCTTGTTAAAGTTGTGACTTTGTATAATGCAATAAGCTAAGCAGAGCATGGTAGGAAGAACACAGTGGCTAGAATATAGTCTGGCTGAGTTGTGATCTTGGGCAAATTTAACTTCTTTAAGCCTCCATTTCCTCTTCTATAATTTGAGGATAATGACATTTTTTTGAATGATGGTTGTAAGAGTTGAGGCATTATATATTAAGTGTTCAGAACTGTGCCTGATGTACAACCAGTGTAGAAAACATGGAAGCAACTATAATTATCACTTTTTGTTGGATAAGATCACTGGCCATTTATGGGTATCAATGGAGTAAAAGAGTTTCTTTTCCATCTTCAAGAGAAAATTCTCTAAACTATGTAGTTTGGTAGAGTTCAATCCAAGTTGAACTTCGTAATGTGGTTGACTCTGATTCCAGAGATTAGTATTCAGTTCAAATGTTTAAAAAGTATGGATTTTAAGCACTTAACCAATTAGAACTAATGATGGAACAAAAAACCTGAATTATCCTTTAAAGAGATTATCCTTTATGTAATTACTTTGCTTATGATGAATTTGAGCAAATTTAAAATGAACAATACATTGGAAGAATCAGCTTGTAAAATAATTTTTTAAAGAAAAGATCTTTGATTTGTCAAGTAACAAACTTCTGTCCTCAACAATAGAAAAAATTTTTAATATCTTAAGAAAGAATTGCTCATTTAATAAAATGTATAATTCAATATACCTTTATATAAGTCAAATATTTATCTCATAAAATAAAGCATCATATGTTCTTTAATTACTTTTGTTCTTTCTCTACAACAAGAATTCCAACTTTTATTTGTTCCCTTAACATAAGCAAGCTGTTTTGAGAGGCAAGTTATGTTGAAAATATGTTCCAGATTTACGCTGATGTTCAGTATGAACTGCAAACAACCATCTTTTGGTCAGATCACACATTACACCATGTGTTCCAAGTTTGGAATTGAAAATGAGGGTCATTATGGAGGAACATTTTTTCAAGTTTTAATCAGAAAGTGTGACTTCAAATCCTAGTCTCACCTGTGATTTTGAAAATTTGCTACTTGTCTGCATTTCAACATTCTCAAGATCCTGTTTTTTATGCTTCATGTTAAAGCACATTTCTTTTTGGAGGTTGTACAGGCTTAATGGCCAAATGTTCTACACTGAGGAAAAAAAGATGCAAAATGTGTTCCCAGAGTCACCTACAGCATCATGCTATTTTCATTTGTATTTCAGTAATGACAAAGTGTGGTGTGTTCCCAACCTAGCTCCCTCCCTCATATATTTTTAAACTGCATTGTTCATGATGCCTGTGTTAAATCCTTGATGTAACAATGTAAGATAATTTGGTAAATTAGTTAAACTGAGTGAATTCCCTATTCAAAGTTAGTTAGCATTTACATAGCAGTTAACTATCCTAGGCTTTCTTAAACAAAGTCAGTAACATGTAAAAATTATCCTCCTTCAAAGACAATTGAAAATGCTGTCTTTAATGCATGAATATTCTTAACATCAATTATACACTAAAAGGTTTTGTCATACCTGTTGATTTTAAGTTATTACAAAGCAGACAAGTTGAAAGCATTTGTCTAATGATACCAACTATTCATTCTGTCTACTTTACAGAGATGTTGTGAGACTCAAAGTGAAATAATGTGTGCAAAATTACTTTGTATGATAAAGTGATATATGTAAAGCTTATTCACTCCATATTAATATTGAATGTCTAACATGTGCCAGCCACTGTCGTAGGCACTTAATAGTAGTCTACAGCTACTATTAACTGTCCATTATTTAATTCAAATTCAACTGTATAGATATAGATATGGATATAGGTAGCAATTATATGTATGAATTGCTACTCCTTCTTGATTACTTATTCAATCCCTACCATTTGAAATTTTTCTCACCTTTATTCCTTTATATGTTTTCCTCCTGTTCAAGATTTGATTCATGCTCTTTAAACCAACTAATGAAAACAAATGCAAAGGTCTATACTACAGTTTTCAGGGCTTATCCTAAGCCTACAGTGTCCTGTCCCCAAAATCTGTGCTTCCCAGATTTTAATGTCCATAGGAATCACCTGAGAATCTTGTGGCTTCTGATTCAGTGGGATGTGAAATTCTCCATTTCTAACAAGCTGCCACCTGATGCCCATGCTTCTGCTCTAAAGAGCACACTTTGGGGAGCAAGCCTCCATTGTATGGAGACTGAGGATTGGTGCCCCACTTGGCCTGTAAAATTATTTTCCTGCATCCCATTTATTTTCAACAGACATTCTTCTTATAAATAATTAAATCTTTGAGCTGCAAACAACATCCTGCATACTTATCCTACTTTAACACATGCCATGTGCAAATAATTTTAACCACAAAGGATCTTTGTTTCATACCTGATCTAGGAAACTCACACTCACTTTAATTAGCTAGTTCACATGCAGTAAAATCACAGGAGCCAGGTGAATTGAACGCCATGTGTTTTGTCCCTGGAGAATTAACATGTAGAATCCATTCTCCCTGCTGCTTGCCCCGCCTTGATTACTCTATGTAATGCAAATACTGGATGATTCCAACATAACCCACCACATGCCATGGCAAAGTTAAATTAAGTCAACACCGGATTTCAGTCTAGTTCCATTTATGTTGCCCTTTGTATTAAGCATCCATGGTTTGTTTCAATACGCTTCCTCTCTGCTCAAAATTCTATTTGTAACTTTATGTAGTTTGGACTACTTTTAAATATTTTAATTGCACTGTTTCCATTGTTTAAAAGTATCACCACAGAAATGTTAGAATACCAACTTCCGCTTTTCAATTATTTCAGTTACATCATTAATATTAAATGACCAGATAAATATTTTTATATACAAAATATAAATATTTTTATATACAAACTCCTGATCATGATAGAAAAGGCTTCAAATTCTGGCTCTTATTTAATTTTCCACACTCGTCTTCTTTAACCACATATGTATCTTAACCTTAGCCTTATAAATTTAACTCGATTTTTTAATTTAAACTTTCCTCCGATATATGTGTTGGAATGCCGTGTGTTTGGTGAGGGAGAGGTCTGGCCACCTTGTTAGTCAAAGATCCCTCCAGATGCTTCTCTAACCTCAATTCTCTGCAGCCATTTCTTTAACCCCATTCTTTATCAGTAAAGCCCTTCCATAGCCAACCCTGTGCATAATTCAGTTATAACAACTTAGCAACATTTTTTCCAACTCTGTTATTACTTTTTGCCTTTCCTAATAGACTGGAGGGCAGTTTTTTTCTTTAATAGTTGTACTTCCAGTACTTAGGTTTGGGACTCTCACATAGCAGTACTCAGTTATATTTTGTTTATTTTTAAATATAAATAATGAATGATATGTACCTAAATTTTAAGTATTAAATATGTGACACTTTTCTTATTTCCAAGTCCAGTGTAGTTCTAGCATGAAAACTATATACCTGGCTGTCCAGGAAAACATAGGGAAATGATAACTTTTCATAAAGTTTCAGAAGGAGTGACAGGATATAGTAGGGTATACCGGAGCCAGACTGAACCCAGATTATGGTGTTTATTTTAAATGGTTATAAATTCTTTGACACTCCTACCATTGAGATACAGGGTGTACGTCACCTCCCTTTGAAATCTGGGCAGGATTGTGAATACTTCAACCAATAAAATATGGTGGTGGTGATGCTGGATGATTTCCAAGGCCAGTTCATTAAAGGACGTTTAGCTTCCACCTGGTTTTTTTTGGCACTCTCACTCTGGGGGAAGCCATACAGCACGTAAGAAATCCAGCTACTCTGAGACCTTCATGTTGGAGAGGCCATGTGTAGGTGCGTCAGTCGAAAGCGCCCAGGTGAACTCCTAGCCAAGAGCCAGCGTTACCTGTCAGCCAAGTTATGGGACACTTCAGAAGCCCAGTTAGGTAAAATTCATTTGACTGCAGCCAACCACAACTGACATCAGATTACAACTGCATGAGAGACTCCAAGAGCAAACGACCCAGCTAAGCTCTTCTCCAATTCCTGACCCACAAAATAGGGAGCAAATTAAACTGTTTTAAGCCACTCAATTTAGGGGTAATTTGTTACATAGCAACAGTAAATAGAACCATTCAGAGTCACAACCAGGACCCTGGGCCCTACTCTATCTGTATGCCTCCAGGAAAGTCACTCTTCCTCTTTAAGTCTTAATTAGTCTTGGTAGCTATCAACAATAATGACTTGTATTTTCAAAAACTATTATCAACATTATCATGTTTCTAAATTCAGAGATAGAATAGCTATCGTTATTATCTCTCCAACTGTGGCCTGACATTTCAGGGGTAGGCTTTTGCCACATAAGAACTTGAACATAAACCTTACTCCAGGTTCTCTTTAGCCAAAGGAAATTCTGACCTAGACATTTGCATAAACCCTTGCCTCTAATTCATTTCACCTGTAAGTGAGAAGTACCAGTTCAGTGGATGATCTCCAAAGTCTGATCTAGCTCTATGATTCCAAGATTCTATAATCTAATAATAATATCTTTCTACTTTAATCTATGAACTTAGAGTAGGAAGTAACAATGTGAGCATGGAGGCTAGCAGTTTTTCAAAATGGAGTATTGCTATAAAGTATGGGGAAGAAAGTCACAGAAGGGAAATGTGAATGATGGCTTGCTTGAGAAATGAAAAGACAAGCAATAATTCATTGAAAATAGGTGAGCGAGGCAAAGTGGTGGCATTTTTTCCCAGTCGTTACTTTTATAATGGGAAACATGACACACATTCCCCTACTTTGGACAGTGTGCTTGCCAAAACTCCTGAACTGTCATGATTTTACTGATATCCTCAATGGATATTTTCCTTAAAAACAAAGTGGGGGTGAAGGTGCAGTAATTTCTAAATAGGCTAAGCTCTCGTTGGGATAAATGGATAATGGGACAATAGCTAACGATTTACCATAAATCATTTATTAATATTTGCCATTGCTCTTTGGTGGGTAATTGAATACTCTGAGGACACATATAGGACTAGGGAACTATAGACAATGTATCTTGGCTCTAATATCGACTCGTTGAATGACAATAGGAGAGCAACTGAGCCTACATAGCTTGAAAAATGGAAGAATTTCTATAAGGTGAAATATCATTCCCATTTCACATTGTTTATAAAATTTATAAAGAGATTAATGAATTACTACTTAGAGAAAAGATAAGTTACCTATATGATAAATATAGGAAAATTAACTGAAACCCAAAACAAAGGTGATTAAAGACACCTAAAATAATTGACATCACTTGAATTCTGCTTTCAGCTTATTTTCTTTGTATTAACTCATCAATCAACAAGTATGACAAAAACCTTTTAGTTAAGTGATTGAACTTCAGAATATTTATGCATTAAGAATGATATTTTCAATTATCTTCTAAGAATGGATGACTTTTATATTTTATTGCCTTTGTTATATTAAAAAATCCTGAAATATGTAACTCCCATGTAAATACTTATTAAAGTACCTAGATTAGCGGGATTAGCCAGTCAAGATCTATAAAGTAATTAGTAAGCAATTAATTATCTAATCATACATCTTCTTCCAAGAATGATTTAAAGTAGGCATCATGAACATTGTTATTTATAACATATGGATGGCATAGATTCATAACATATTAAACATTATAATTAAGTAAATAGAAATGGAAATAAAATTTTGTTTTAAATGACACAAAGAATAAACATATCCTATATTTCTTTTTCTTCCATATACTACTTTGGACCAGTTTAGTCCAGAGCAACCTCCATAAAGAAAAGTGCATACAAAGTTGATTTTTATAAAATACTTTTCAGGGTGTGATGCTGGTTTTTGTTTGTTTATTTCTGCTTTTCTCTGTTGGTTTTTCTTTCTGAATTAAACTTGTCATTGTTCTAGTTTTGAAGTAATATCATATTGGCATGTATGTATGGTGATATAAGAGAAGTGCATCTCATAGATATTTTAGCCTCCACTTCAGTATGTCCATTCATCGATACAGAATGTCATTGAAATGCCCACATTATCAAATAATGGTAATCAAATATTAATTTTCAATTGCTATTTTGAGCGCATTAGCTTTTGATGAACATGGAATCTACTTTTTTGGATTTTTTTTACTGAAGATAGGCAAAAGGGACAATATTTTTGGTAGCAAAGAAATATCTATTTAAATTGGTACACTAATATAATAGTAAAATTTGCTTTTATCCCATTGGAACTGATACAATAGGTATTGATAACTTCTTATAGCAATCCAAAAAGTGTTCTATAATCAGTATATTTATCAGTATATCAGTATTCTACAATAAAATCTAAAAGAACACATTAATGGAATAAGTTTGAAAAACGCAGATAAAATAGTTATGTGTGTGTTTCTTTTTAATTGGAGACCTCATAAATGTGATATACTAATCTTCACTGAACTTCCTCAGAGTTCCCCAAACTTATTTTGTTCAGTGCACACTTTTTCTCACACCTTTGTGAGGTCAGAGTTCTGCAAAACACAATTTGGAATAATCTGCTCTATGCAGCATTTTCTAATGCAAACAATCTCATTTTCCCATTCTGTCACTAACAGATGGATCTCACTATCTTTTTTCAGTGTTTCTAGAGTTACACTGTCTTGTTTTCCTTTCTTGATTTAAATCAAGTTGAAGTTGACTTTTAATCTTTTCTTTGTTCTAGAAGTATTTATTAGATAAAAAGTTACCTGAAACTTTAGCATGTTTCGTTGGTAAATGACAGAGAAATATATTAGAAAACTATAGACTATGTAGTATGAAGTAAAAAATTACTTTATATTTGAGATGAAAAGTTTTCTAAATAAGTGACTTGTCAAGAATTAATATAATCAAAATTTAGTTGAAATTAATAATCATGTTAAACTACAGGCTAGTTCAGGTAACAAAATTGTATCTTATAAATCTAGGTAGTCATTTTAAATATAATGTATTTTCCTTTTTTTAAAGCATCTGTGAAATGATGTTTTATTTCAGTGTTTAGCAACAGACACACAAACAGACACACATATCCATAGATAGTCATTTTTTTTTGCATGGCTAAACATATCTATATGTCTAGATCAGATTAAGGAAGTTTCCTATATAGTAACTTTATATATTTGAAGATTGTTAAATAAAAATTAAATTTGTTAATCTAAATCTTCAGTTTATTACTTGTTCAAAATTTTATAGATTAACTAGAAAAATATTAGCAAAAACATCTAAGTTAAAAGAGCATCATAGACCTTTTTTTTCCTCTAAATGTGACTTTCCACCATGGCCATAGAGACTCAGCAAAACTTATGGCAACGCTCTACAACCAAAAACCAAAGTTTTGTTGACTGGCCCATTGTTCATCTTGGTTTGGTACATGTAATGGTCAAAGTATAGCTATATCTAGCTATACTCAATGAAATGGAAGTGAAAACCAATATATGTAGCAGTTCTTCTCATTTAATACACATTCAAATCACTTGGGAATCTTGTCAAAATTAAGATCCTAATTCAGTAGGTCTGGAGTAGGGCCTGGGAGTCTTCCTTTCTAACTAACACCCAAATGATGATGATGATGTTGATGGTGATGATTTAGTTGGTCAGCTGTACAGCTCAGGGCTCTGTCAGTGATCTACACTGACCAATTCTGTACATGTGATTTATCATTTATTGTTTATAATCAGTTATTGTTCACCTGTAAATCATAATTCAGAACAAAAGCCAAAATAAAACCACAGTGAGAGGCAAAAAGACAATGGTCATTTCTTATTAACTAGCAATCATTTATTGTTATGATTGAAATCTGTATTTAACATTTGCTTCATATTCTTCAAAATGTAATCTTCACGATGAGTTCCCCATCTGTAATTCCTTTGTTGTCTCTTACCAAGTAGTTTAGACCCTGCTAAAATTCATCCCTGATGTTTCAGTGTATATCCAGGTAGGTAAATTATTCTCCCATGCTGTCCATTGCAGGGACATATTCTTTTTTTTTAAATTAATTTTTATGGAAGTATAGTTGCTTTTCAATGTTGTGTTAGTTTCTACTGTACCGCAAAGCGAATCAGCTATACGAATACATATATCCCCTCTTTTTTTGATTTCCTTACCGTTTAGGTCACCACAGAGCATTGAGTAGAGTTCCCTGTGCTATACAGTAGGTTATCATTAGTTATCTATTTTATACATAGTATCAATAGTGTATGTATGTCTGAATTGGGAGGTTGCGACATATTCTTTTATTTAAAGTAATCTAGCTTTAGAAAAAGATCTGCTCGATAACTTAGTCATGTTTGCTCATCTCTTCCATGGTTAGTTTAGTGTCTAGATACCTATCATTGTTCTCTCCATCCTACCATCTCTCTTAAGTGTCCACTTTCTATTTTTAAATAAATACTGGAAGCTTCCAAGGAAGACAATTGCCATTTAAAAATACATATTTTCACTTATTGTCAACTTCCTATTTTATTCAAAACTAATTTTAATAAGATATTATTATCTAAGTATAGCAGTTTTTTAAAATGATGATCATACCATGTTTTACCTCATTCCTTTGACTGAATATTATTCCAAAAATAACTAAATCGGGTATAATTGTAGAATAAAATATTCACAGATTTTGTCAATTCACAGGGTTTTACTAAGTGGATGGAAAATTCAAACAGCTTGGGAGTATAAACTATGATTAAATTATAAATCCACTTGCCTAACTTTCTGCTCATATTTTCTCTCTTCCTTGCTCCCTCTTTTTCTCTTCATTGTTTCTCATTTGAAATATTCTATTTATTTAATGTACAGATGGAAAATACAGCCTCTCATCATGGCGTTACCCTTTTTTCCTAGATGATGATGATTAATCAATTAAGAATTTATGAAAAAGAAACACCTGGCACACTTCCATAAACAAACAGGTTTCCTGTGGTTTTCAGAGCAGCTGAGGGTATTTCAAAGGGTCAGGAGCCTCTGTGAGTAACACTCTCTTCACAGTGTGACTTCCCCACATGCCTGGTTCTCATAAATATGCACCCTTACACCCAACATACAAGTATGTATGTATGTATGTATGTATGTATGTATGTATTTATTTAGCAGGCACATGTTGCAAAGGCTACAGAGGAACAAAGAATGTAAGGGAGAGAGGGGAAGGATTAAGTTTAAAGCACATGGGTATTGACAAAGTTGTTTTTCTAAAACTGTATTTTTTTTGAATAACCATAAGTGTGAACCAGAGAAAATAGAAATAGATGCTATATGGTAAGAAACATACAGCACAATGCCTGTACCTCAGGTGATTTTGTCTTACAAGTTAACGGCAGAAATCTGTGTTGGATACAGGGCACCAATAAAAGAAGTATACTACCATACCTCCTTCAGCTGTTCTTCCAGACCTACTTTCTTGCCCTTGACTACACTTCTGTGGAAAATTCTGTTTTTCACATCCAAGGGGGTTAATATCATAAATATTAAATTTATGGTACTGTGATATTTTCTTCCTTTTGATACCTTCTCTATATATTTTACCTTTCTTGCCTTAAATGCCAATTTCTTTTAAAAGGTAGGGTCCAAGAGCATTGCCACCTAGTCCCTTAAGGCTTTGTGTTCAGTAGAGCAGCTACTAATCACATGTCCAAATTGAGATGTGTTGTTAGTATAAAACATAACCAGGTTTTAATGACTTAGAACACATGAAAGAATGGGAAATATGTTATTAATAATTTTTAGAATGATTGTATGTTGAAATGATATCATTTTGGATATATTGGGTTAAGTAAGATATATGTTAACATTAGTTTCACCTGTTCTGTTTTAATATGGTTACTAGAAACTTTAAAACTACATTTGTGGCTCACATGATATTTCTTTTGGACAGTGTTGATATAAGGTTGTATTTTTTTTTTAATTCTGCAGTGTGCAATATTGTTTTCTCATTTTGATAATGTCATTCCCAATCAATCTGAATCCTAAAAAAACCTCCTCAAACATGGTAAAAACCTCACAATAAAGATCATTTTCCCAAACCATATATTTAAGTCAAACTCAAAGTTAGCATCTGTTTTCTAAAGCACTTAAGTATCATAAAGTATTCAAATTTAGAAAAGTGATTTTTCATTCTTAGCCTTAAACAGTAATCAACAACTGTGCAAAATGACTATATGCTCTTTATAAATTAAAAATAATTGTTTGAAAATAAGTTTAAAATCGAGGGGGAAAGTACGATAGAAAAATTTTAAAATACTAAATTTGCTATTTTTAAACTTATGGTATTTTCTAATTAATTTATAGCTAAGTATTCTCTCATTTCTTGTAAAATGCTTAGTATAACACTAATTTTTACTCTCTTACTTTGAAAAAATATATTAATCCTGATTTTAAAATTACAATAGAAATGTTGAAGACACTCACAAACATGTATTGCCACCAGCATATTAATACATGCCTTAATCATAGTAGGGTAAAGAGGTATTTCAACATTATTTAGTAAACAAGAGAAATCAGCATAAGACAAATCTGCTCTGGGCGCTCTCCTCTCCAGGCATGTAGAGTGAGACAGCAAAACTGCCTCATATAACGTGGGCTTTGTTTATAAGCCAGCCTTATTCTGTACATTTTTTTACGAGATCTTTATATTTAACTTAAAGTGTTGTTCTCCAGAATCCATAATAGTCATATCTAAAGAGATACTTTGACAAAGGCAGAGTGCTTTCTCAAGATTATTTTTTTGTTAGTCACCAAATAATCATGAAGAGTAATAAAAAATATGTGTGTATGTATATATATACATACACACACACGCATGCAGGCACACACACACACATATATTTTTAAAAACACCTATTTGGTAAATTTTTCCATGGTTAGTGTAGTACACCCCCCAGCACAATATCATACCTCATAATTTTTAAGTTATCTTTTTTTTAAGTTATCTTTCAGGATCCACATTAAGGAAGTAGATCTTGATTTTTCTATACACTCTGATTTTTGTTAAGAGTTACCTTACGTTTACTTTGTTCTTAGTGGACTATTGAGTTAGCAGAGAAGTGAAGTGAGCACAGAGTGGTCAGTGCATTACAATTTACTACCTTTTAAGGCGTGCTATAATCATCGTCTCATGGTGATTTGCCAGAGTGGACTATTGCTGAATCATGTTAATGATTTGTACCAGTTCCAGAGGATTCAGCTGGTTTCCATTTTCATTAGTGAGAATCTATGTCCTTAACAGTCAATGATTTATACTTAAGTCAACAACTGACACAAAGAAATTTGAATTAATGCAGTAATGGGATGAGGCTAAAATTTCTTCGTGTGCACAAAGTCTTTAGAATAGACTGAAATTCTGAAGGACTGTGATGATGAGAGCCTGCAATTCTGATAAAAATCATAATAATTACTATAATCATTGGAAATTAAGGCAAAAAAATTTAGATACAACATAAATGTGATAAATGTGCATTGTTTTCATGTAATGAGAAATGGAATCTGATGGATGAAATGTCATGGTCAAACCCTTTCAATCAGTAATAAAATGCAACATTGTTCATACCATGATTTTATCTGTCTTGAAGGTTTCTTTTATTGTGAAGCAAACTTTTATTCTTTTAAAATTGTAAGTTTTATTATATTATTGAACTGTTACATTTATTCATTTTTTTTTTAGAAATGAACTTGTGATTTCATAAATGACCTTTTTCTTGGAAACTTCCAAGACTAGGTTAATTAACCGTATTAGACAGATGGACAGATGTATTTTATTCTTTCTTCACATACATTAGCTTTTATCTGAACTTGATGAGATTTCCATATGCATATGCCTTAGCTTTCTGCTTTGATCTTTACTACTTCTTCATTAACATATGCCATTCTTGAGTCATTTTTTGGATCTTATTATCTATGAAGGGATTCATATTTGAGGGTTTTTTTAAGATTAATTTTTAAAAAATCCTGTAACACAATAAACTTTCATCTTTAATATAAACATTGCCAAATAAATACACATACCTATATATCCATATCTGTCTAGCTATCTATAGAGAGTGTCATGTTCTTATATGTTTTTTATATATAGTCTTAGTTGGATATTTTTAGAGTACTGAGATCAGATTTTGACCTTCTGATTAAATAAAGATATCTTAAGAGCCATCAATAAAGAATGCGGGGGAAAAAAGCTTGCAAAATAATCCTAGGCAGAATACAAAGAAACTGGATTTATTCTGTCTTAAACCAAGTCAAAGATGGGGATAGTAATAACATGAGTAATGAATTACCAATTGAGGCATTGAAGCTGTGAAGTTTTTCCATTGGACATTTTTAATGGAAAATATGAAAAAATATTGATTGCTTTTTTCTCAGCTCATACAAATGTGCTCCTTTTTAGAGACACGTGGCTGATGTAGTTGTTCTTTTTTTTTTTATTTTTTTTTATTTTTTTGTGGTACGCGGGCCTCTCACTGCTGTGGCCTCTCCCGTTGCGGAGCACAGGCTCCGGACGCGCAGGCTCAGCAGCCATGGCTCACGGGCCCAGCCGCTCCGCGGCATGTGGGATCTTCCCGGACCAGGGCACGAACCCGCGTCCCCTGCATCGGCAGGCAGACTCTCAACCACTGCGCCACCAGGGAAGCCCCTGTAGTTGTTCTTTTGATGGGACTTTGAGGCATTGAATAATTGAGAAAGCTGTAAGTATGTTCAGATGCTAAAACAGAAACACAATTCAGATTATTATATTCTCTTTGAAATGAATGAGCCTTCATCCGATGGATATATTGTGTAGCTTATATTGTAAATCTGGAATTCTTGAGTCATTGTTTCATCTCCAATGCATTTGTGAATAACCAATCAAAAATATTAAGTTAACGCTAATGCTCTAAATTGCAAGAAATGATTCCTTGGTCCTGGCATAACAACTAAATGATTGTTTCTTCTGCTTTTAAATATAAAAATGATTTTATAGTCATGGAATATCAGAGTTGGGAGAAAGAGTCCATCTGGTAACCTCCTTATTTGTTTGAAAGAAAGGTGGTTCTATACAGAAATAATTTTTTATCTTGGTTTAATTCACAGTATATCTTAGTTTAAATCTTTCTATTTTCAGGTAAATCACATTTTTAAGAGAGAAGACCTGATATAACTCATGATTTTTCTTAATTCCTTTAAATTGGTGCTTGTAGCCCGTTTAACAGGCAGGCTATAAAAGTGTCAGATACCTTCAGTTAGTAGGAATAAGGAAAAGAAGAGGGATGGTCAAGCTCAATGACAAATAGAAAGTAGGCTTTGTTTTTAGTTTTGAATTGAAAGAAATCTTGCATAGTTTCAAAAACAGTATTTTCAGTGGCTGCTTAAACTTCATATTTTTTGCACTCAATGAGAAATTAAGAAAGCTTGGAAATTAAAATATCCTTTTTTTCTGAGAAGTAATAATTGTAAAAATAAATATTTCTTTTATTATGAATCAAAAACTTTATGAAATAATTGAAAGAGATTTTGATGCAAAGCTGGCATGAAGACTCAAAATACAAGAAAGGATGTAATTCATCCAAAGGAGTTTTGGGACAAATTGGATTTACTTTGGTCTTGCTTCATAATCAAGGTCAAATTCATGGAAAAATGGAATTGATATAAAATATCTAAAATAAAACTATAAAAAGATCCAAAGTTTTCTAAAAACATCTTTCTCTAAAATGAAAAACTAATCTAAATCTTAATATGGTTATTAAATTAGGGAAGAAATTCCCCCCGTCTATATGTAACTATGTAATTCTGTTTAATACCTACTACTTAACCTTGCATACATGAAAATAGAATAGGCTTTATTGTTTTATCCAGGTTTATTACTGTTCTGCATCTGAAACCTATATATAATTATCTGTTCATAAAGACTGCAAAAAAGAAATATTATTTATTTTTAAACTCTTCAAAAGAATTTCCCCCTGATTTGCAGAATATGACATGTAAATTATACATAAGCCTGTGGCTCCAATTTTTGAAGTAGCTATTAGATATTAAATTTATTTTATAAGGGATTTAAGTAATTGACAAAATGTTGGTAGACAGAAGAAATGTAAAATGAAATCTAAAATTAATTTTTTATGTACTTCAGTCTTTTTACTGTTGGTGACTTATTGTACTTAACAGTGGATAAGTTGGTTTTAAAACAGCTGCACAGAAAATACTAAATATAGAACTTATTCATATCCTAGGTTTTTTCTTTAGAATCAGTTGAACTTAATTCCATCCATAAAATTAACATCTTTACGGAAAGAAGTGTCGATGAAAATATTGGTCTTTTGACAAAATCCATTTCATGGAGTATATTGATGCTATTTAATTGTTCAGTCATATTAACTAGGTTTTCAAATTATTTTGTGTAGCTTAAGAATTTAGCCTAAGTGAAATATAAAATTGAAATAGGATTTTTTATTTATAGTGAGAACTAAATAAATTAAAAATGTATTTATCTCCTAAACACCTAGGAAACAGGGGTATGGTATATATTATCTATTTATGTGGTTAAAATGGTCTTACAATGTAGCTCTTCTCTACTATCCCAACCCATAGTATCACTGACTTTTTGAACGTTTGCCCTCGGTCTTTGTTTAATTCATGTAATTCAATTTAATACTTAGTGTAAGCTCTTTGTATATCCATCTATCCAGAATATTTCCCACCCTTAACAGAACATTGATTTCAAGAATCTGACTAAAGCTACGGATTGTCTCCTCCAAAGAAAAGCATGGATGGACACTAACACAAATGTTCAAAATTTTGGGGGCTCTACAGTTATAAACTACCTTGAAGAAACGTCTCTTGATTGAAGCCACACTAATTGTATGCTAGTGTTAGTCTCAACTACTAATATAAAGTAGTTATTATATATATATAAATATATATTATATATTTATATATATAATATATATATTATATATATATATAAACTTAATAATGTGTTTTCAGATGATGCTTGATGGCTGATTAATTAATAAAAAAATAAGCCTCTGGCAGTAAAATATACATGTGAAGTAGTTTATCAATGTTTTTACTTAAAAAGCTCTTAAGTAATAATTAACATTTATCTATTATAGATTATAATTGTGATTATCTTACGTAAGTATTGGTTTTGATCATCAAGCCAGCTATAAAGGAAGTTGGTTCTAATCACCAAAAAAAATAGTAAACTAAACGAATCTAGTGATACCCACAAGAAAGAGTTCTGAATACTTCATACACTTTGGGAGCAGATAAAGATATGCCATTTCCCTTTTTCATGGTTCAGTTCTCCATGTGAGTAAATGATCTATTTGTCATCAAATAGTGATGGTGATGCTTTACACATAGTGTGCACATAATAAGTATTATTTATTGACCCAAAAAAGAGCTATGAAAGTATATGATGAATTATTAGTATGTGGGATCTTTAAAGGAGCATATATAGCAGAGGTATAAATATCAAGCACAATAATAATACTAAATTTGGCTACACTGCTGATTCTAACATTACCAATAACACTTGTGAAACTTTCATTTTCAATGGCAGATTATAATATTATCATAATGTAACCCATAGGGCAAACTCTCAAACTGCCTTTTACCAGCTGCCTTTCCCTGTGGATTTAAGTTTTCTGTTGCTACATTGCATGGTAACTGTTTTGCAGTTCACTTTTGTCTGAATCTCCTGTTAAAAGTAACTTATTCAATGCTAGAAAACCACACTGGCATTCCTTTAGTTCTGCAGTATAATCCTTCATTTGAAATGAAGTTTGATTGTTTTAACTACACAACATAAAGGAGCCTGCACTACATCAAGACCTTTAATGGAAACTAATGGAATTTTTGGCATAAAATAGTAGAATTAATTAGATCCAGCAATGCACACTGTTTAACTGCTAGCCTGCCATTTTACACTGATTTGAAGTCATACATACGTAACAAAAGACACTGGGTTGATTGCACAAAGGACTTGAACACTCTTTTCACATTCACTGTGTAAGTTATTATCCACTGTGAAAAGATTATTGACATTTTTTAAGGAGATATTATGGAGAGAAATGATTGTTACCAGGATGACTGGTATAATTATGTATGAGATAGGTAATAAATCTTAATTTCTCATCTTCTGAAAAAATGACTTTAATTTTAAAATACTGGTTAGTGCATATGAGATTTCTTCTGAAATGAGCAGAAATATCAAAGCTGGGTTTGAAATGTAGCGGACACTGAAAGTGAAGTGGACACTGAAAGTGAAGTATAAAACAAAACCTTTTATGTATACCTTTGCATGTTTGATGGCTACATATCTCAGATTCTTAGTGATGTTTCCTGTATTTTATCTCATCTTGAAGGTTGATCTGAAAAAAATTACATGTATGTGTCTTATCCTGGATTTATACTAATAGAGTGTAGAAAATGCCCATGGCCCTGATTCTTATATAAAGATCAATCACACTTATTGATAATTGATGGCAGTTTAGTTATCTGGAGAAAAGGATAAATTATATCCATGTAAACATAAAGAGTCTAAAGGTTCTTGTGTATTCTCCCTATAGTGTTTCTTTCCCATTATTGTGATTTTCTGTAACAGTGTGCCTCAACCATGCATGATCACTATAAATACTTGAAAAACTTGTTATAAGATACAGATGCACATCATGATTAGTGACCAATCAATTACTTCTTTGAAAACCTGTCAGTGATTGGCCACCACATACCTGGTATTCTGTATGCTCACAGACAGCAACAGCAATGCATGTATTTGTGTTGACTCCTTATCTCCCAGTGATATCCTGTGGCACTTGAAAAAATGGATAATTGAAAGAGGGAATTGACTGACAAAGATGAAACTGCAGCAGAAGAATGAAAGGTGATAACACTGGAAGTGAAAAAATTAAATGGAAATGAAGTTATAGAAGAAATAGTTCACCCTGGGAATGGTGATACTGTCACCATTCAAGAAATCCCAGATATTCAGCTAGAGGAACTGAGAAGGTGAACTTATCAACATAAATTAGGAAAATGGTTGTGATGAAAAAGCTAAAGATATCCCAGAGGAAGTGCTCTGACAAAATACTTGACATTAAAGGAATTCTCAGAGATATTTCATGACATTGAAAGAGTGAAAGATAAAATGTTGGAAGCTGATCCAAACTTAGTAAGGAGTATGACAGTTCACCAAGACACAGCAAAGATACTCCATATCACGTTATATGATGAGAAGGAGGCAACAACTGTTCAAACGACTGTTGATAAGTATTTTTTTTACAAACAAATAATATACTTCAATTCTTGATTTTTCCAAAATTTTAACTTAGTATTTTAAATGAAAACTACTATTATTTTTATTTCCCTATACATTTTTAACTGAGAGTAAGAGAGGTTTTAATATTTTGACCAAAATTTTGTAGTTACAGAATATCTTAATTTTCCCATTAATATTATAATTGCTTTTCATGGTTTCAGCTTGCACAGTCCTGCACTACCATGCAAAGTGAAGATTGCCTGTATCTGATTAGGAGTAGCTCATTAACTAGGTAGATGAATGAATGGTAAAATACCTGGGAGAGAATGTTAATGGTAGCATCTTTAAGTACGTCTTAAATCATCCTGTAGTCAACCATCTACTCCACCTTCAGGCTAGCATTCTGTAAAAAATAAACATAGCTCCTATTTTCCTCTTCCATCTTGTAATATTTCTCTGCTCTAGACATAACATCCTCCTTTCCTCACAGTCAACATGTCTCTTTTCACGCATGCTCTCGCCTATGCTTTTGTTTTTCTGCCTCTCTCCATCTGCTTACTCCTGTTCACTTTCAGATATCAGCTGAGGTCTCTTCATCAGTGCAGCCTTCTCAGGTGTCTGTATCAACCCCTTCACCTCACATAGAATTTGTATTTATACTTTCACTTACAACAGTTACTGCAGTTACAATTTTACGTTTAACAAAATAATCATTTCACCAATGCCTGCCTTAGCCACTCTGTTGTAAGTTTCTTCGTGGCAATTTTCATGTCTAATATGCAAGGTCGGTGCTACGTAAATTTTATTGATTTTAAAAAATGAATATGAGGCAATCTTGTCTTCTCTCCAAAATATTTTACATTTTTATCCTGGGTGACTAATAATTCTAAGAATCAGGTACTTTTAGCTGGGAAAGGGACATTGTGAGTTAACTGCTCAAATGTTCACATTATTTAGGAATTATTTATACCCAACTAATGGTTATTATTCCTTTGGTCAGGGTTAATGAGTGCTTGACTATTCAGGATTTTTCTTTTTAGCTCTTATAGTGGCTAGGTTTTAGTAATTAAATGTAGGGACATTTGGGGGTGTAAAAAATGGAAATATTAGCAAGTAAGGGAAGAGAGGGGACTGAAAAATGCCAAGAACACACACACACACACACACACACACACACACACACACACAAAGATTGCACACAGAAAAGGCAATACATTAGTATTTGTCATCTTTCCTAATTTCAAGAACTGCATTTGAAACTTCACATGTTATTGTTTTTAACATTTATCCTGTTGGATAGGTATTTTTCCCAATTTACTTTTGTAGAAAATAAGATTCAGAGAGTTTAATTTGTACAAGGTTATAGGGCTAATAGGTACTTTATAAAGGATTAGGACCCAGCTCTGTTTGGCTCCATAATCCATGCCCTTTCTATCATTCCAAGGTGAGTCCTAAAGGAAAGAGACCCCAGTGTTAGTTCGTGGCACCATGGAGAAGTTTTCTTCATTGGCATATATTCTTTTTTTATCCTCTTTATTTTTGGCTCATTTTAGTTCCAGTCCCTTTTAAAGCTCCCAGGTCTTCCTTCTGTCTTTTATTACTATTTTAATCTCAACAGGAAATTAAAACTGAGCTTCAAATTTGGCATGGCACTGTATAATAAGTAGCCTATATTTTTGTTGTTTATATGCTGGGAAATCTCAGGATCTGAAAACCAGTCAACCTGAGGCTTCACTGAACTAGGACTGTCTTGTTAAACTGTTAAGAAAACTTGGCCCAAGTTCATCAGTGAGCAGCACGTCCTCCTAACGCATGGTATTATGCTAATAGCTCATCTAATAGTACACATACCAAGGGTATATCTATTTTATTTATTAAGTCATACATGTCTGGGGTTCTTGTTATAGTTGACATGGCAATGGACAGTTTGATAATACTTTTTTTAAAAAAGAAATACTAATAAAATTAGCATGAAATCAATACTCATTTCATATTACATATTGTTCTAGAAATTAAAATAATCTAAACTCAGAGACAACTGTTTGAGAGAGAAAGAAGAATTATATTTTGGCAGTCTATCTGCACACAACATTATACCTTCTCTCATAAACTCCATCCCCTCTCACCATCAAAAATGTCCTATGGTGACAAGTAAGCCAATCCTACTTGCCTACTGATTAAGAGCAGAGTAGAATGTCTCATCAAGACTCCCTCTCTCTCTCTCACACACACACACACACACAAATTCCTAGACTTCAGATCCTGTTCTCAGATCAACAAAATCTGTAACTGTTCCTTAGCTCCTCTTTCTGTAGCAATAATACTGTTTGTACCTACTTCATAGGATTGTTGCAAGGATTAATGGACATGATGTATATAAAGAGCTTAGCACAGAGTCTAGGACTAGAGAAGTGCTCGGGAAGCATTAGCAATCGTTATTTACTAAGATGTTGCTATCTCTCTTCTCCTAGGTATTTCTTCTGATTTACAGGACACTTCTAGCTCATTGTTTCCAGATGTTTTCTATTAGTCTGAACAATTGGCTTTAATGGAAACAGACGGCCAAAATGGCTGCTACAAAGTGGATATTTCAAGATGATGAAACCCGGGCATTTGATGAGTGTCAGAACATAACGTTAATTGGGTAGAATCTTTTGATGATGTACAATTATGCATTTTAAGTGACCACCAATAGACTGGTGCTACATATCGATGAAAGCTATCTGTGGAGGCATTATGCCTTATCTTAAAAGGTTGTTGGTCTTTATGTCTAAATTAATACGGATCTGTTACAAGCAGCTTCATAAATGCTTAATTGTTTCTCTAAGTTTTTACTTTCATTAGAGTCAGGTTTAGAGAGCGTGTGGAGAACGAGGAAGCCACCCAGTTGAATTTCAGTCAGTGAGTCCTAATCAAGATCAAGTTCCTGCTCTAACATTTACCCTTTTAACCACATATATGTGTATGTGTGTGTGTGTGTGTGTGTGTGTGTGTGTGTAAATCAATCTGTATCAGAGTTGGAAAACCCATATGTCTTATTGGTACAATTCAACTCTGTCCATCTGTTTTTCATAATTTTCCAGGACACAAATCTTTCAAGATTTTAGTCTCCAATCGAATGTACATTTTTCCAGCTTGTCTCTCTGATCAATGTATACATAATGACTGAGATATATTCTACCCTATTTGATCTAGGAGAGTACTAAATTGTCTCAAAATGTTAATGATTCCTTAGGCCACGGGTAGACAAACTTTTTCTGTAAAGGGCCAGATTGTAATTATTTATGTTTTGTGGGCCATATGGGCTCTGTCACAATTACTAGACTCTACCATTATAGCATGAAAGAAGTCACAGACAACATGTAAATAAATGGATGTAGCGGTGTCCTAGTAAAATTCTACTTATGGATGCCAAAATTTGAATTTTGTATAATTTTCACGTCACAAAATAGCATTCTTGTTTGAATTTTTTCAACCATTTTAAATTTAAAATAAGCTTTTTAGCTTGTAGGCCACACAGAAACAGGCAGCTGCCTGGGTTTGGCCCATGGGCCATAGTTGGCCAAACCCTACTGTAGCATTATTGGTTATTTTCTCTAGAGTGTAAGGTTTAAATTTGTTTCATCAGCCACCAAAACCTCATGCAGAAAGAGATACCACACAACCCTCAAATGATAAAGTGCGTGCGACTTCCTGCAATATGATTGCAATTTTATCTTTTGATATCCACAAATGCTTTAAATGCATTTTATTCAATATAGAGTTGACCCTTGAACAGCATGGGTTTGAACTGTGTGCATCCACTTATACACAGATTTTTTCAATAATTAAATACTACAGTACTACATGATCTGCTGTTGGTTGAATCCTCAGATGCAGAACCAGAGATGTGGAGGAACTGCATATACAGAGGGCCGACAGTAAGTTATACCCTGATTTTTGTCATCACGTCTAAACCCAACGTTGTTCAAGGGTCACCTGTATCTTCAGAAATGGTAAATGGGATACACGTTTTCATTCTGTCTCAAGTGATCAATCTAGTGCCTCACATACCAGCCAACAGTGATTAAGCCAGAGATTTGGCTAATGTGTGAAATAAAAATATTTTAAAAGTCCAAAAATGTCCCCAAATCCCAAAGTATTTAGGTCTATGACAAGAGTCAGATAACAAGAGCAACTGGCGTATATTTGGATGTTTACATTGTTAGCAAAGTATTTTCACAAACCATATGCCATTTGCTTTCTATAACAACCCATCATGATATTAATATTGCAATATATACAGCAGAAATGTAACTAAGCACCCAGATAGCAAGTCTCAGTTGCAATAAAAATAAATCTAATGTTGACAACAACTTAGAAGAAACTTGAAAAAGTCATTATCCGGCTTCTGTCTTAAACCCGTCCAAATAGAGGACAGAATTAAAGGAATAGGATTTTCTTTTATCTCACCAACCCTCCCTCCTTATTTGCAGAAGATTCTCATTCCATTATCAATAAAACAAAAAGGAAGGAATAAAAAAGGGAAATGTGGGTTAAAAACAAAAAAGGAACTATCTATTGAGTGCCTAGATTCTGCCAAGCAAGTAAAAATATTAGTAATAAAAATAGACCTAGGGCAAAGTATTTGGGAGAAAAGGAAAGGATATTTTCAGCAGTCTACCTCCACTTGATACGACACATACTCAAAAACACCACCCCTCCCTGCTTCTACCTGAAATGGTGTAGAGTGCTAGCTGAGCCTACCCTACTTAGCGCTTACTATAACAGGTGTATTGTTTAAAGTTCTTTTAATTGCTCTTAACAAACCTATTATAACTTTACCAGTGGAGAAACTGAGGATCAGAGAAGTTAACTTGTCCAAGTTCACATATTTAATAGAGTCAGAGACAGGACTTGGACGAGAACAGACTCCACTGTCTTCTAATGCCAATTTAGTATTAATTTTATAACAAGAAATTAGACTATAAAATTATAGCAGCTTGGCATGAAAGTTATTTCTTTATATTATATCCACTTCGTATGATTTTATAATGACAAGAGAAATTATATAGCATATCTGTATAGTGAAATTTTTTTAGTAATCTTTATCTGAGCTTCTTAAGGAGAAAAACATCTATTATTGGGAACACAAAAGTCTCCACTAATATTTCAATAGTAGCAGCTTTGATATAGCACAGTTCAGTAAGTCTTTTTCCTCTAGCAAGCTAGGGGACCTAAGAGAAAGTTTAACCGTGATAATCAAAAGAACCTGAGTGTTGAACACTGCTCCTATTATAGCAAATGATTAGTACAGGTGGACCTTTCTCCATGTTCAATGACTGTTGGTAATGCTTAAATAATCAGGCAGCTGCTAGATAGCAAGAAAATGTCAAGTCGAGCACCTGGGTGTTAAACATTTATACATGCTTGTAGGCCACTTTTGATCTATCTCCCAACATGCCAAATGTCAGTGGCTTCACATAGGTTAGGAGGAAAGCACCTCATTAGAGCATGGCTAGAGTTTGCTTGGCATCAAAAGGCACAAAGAATCCTGGACCCTTAGATGCAGGGTGTTTATTTCTCTGTGCACTCAGCTTGCCGGTGTTTTGAGTAGCCCAGGTCCTCTGTTGTCTGTATGTCTATAGATTATTCTTTCCCCATTTCTCTTTAAAAAGAACATTGCAATGGCTTCGTTTTTCCAAGCAGAACAATATAAATTACTGTTTAATGACCTAGGGTGCCATTATATGAAGGAGCAGCCTGCACTGGCAACTCCAAATTGCACTTGGAGTTCTTCAAGGAGTTCATGGCCGGTGGCTACACGCTGTATACAGGGGTAATCAGCAAAAGATAAGGCAGCATCCTGGCTCGCAGGATGCTGTGCAGACAGAGCATGCTGTCTGATTGCCTTCCCTAACCTTCTGCTAGGCTCTGTTCCCCTTGCTATTGTACTGCAGATGTAGTAATTAGTTTCCAAAGGGCTTGGGGAGAAAACAGGCTCACAAGCGAACTCATTTTCTTTTTTTTCAAAGAAGCTGCCCAAGTTCATAAGCTGTGGTGAGTGCCTTACTAAAATCAATGTAGAGTTTATAAGTGAAAAAGGATAAAGAGCATAACACAAAATGAAACTTGATTTTTCCATCCAATTTAGAGGACGGCAAATGTGATTTAAGAAACAGAATGTCAGAAAAAGGAATGTCATGTATTAAGTCAAGGGCCCAGACGCAAAAAAAAATAGCAAGTCCATGGAGAGCCTTTGATTCTACCATAGCTCCCCTGTTATACAGCTCTCCTAGCTACATAAATTGAAAAGCTAATTTAGAGCACAGTCTAAATAACTCATTTAGCCACTTATAAACTATGGATATTCTTATATTTTCTATGATTATAAAAAAAAGTTAAAACTCAATCTTTATCTTAGCAACTGGTTATAACCTATGGCTTAAAAAAATATCGGTATACACCTTCAACTAGAATTCGGAATTGGCCTCAAACTGAATCAAAACATCCACCCACTCTGAAAGTTAATATAGCTTGTTGTATCAAAGACGTAGATGGCTCCTTAAGAGATAGTTACCCCTAAACCTCATCAGTATCCTGCAGCTGTCCTCGGTAACGAGGATTTCCAAGTAATATGGGAAATTGTAGCCAGTCTTGAGCCTTAGGGCTGTTACAGGAATCTGCTACTAAGCGAAAGAAAGTGATGATGGAGTTGCAGCGTACATTTTTAGGTCTTAATAATGTGCAGTGCAGTCCCAAGCACTACTGCTATGGCCTTGCCTTTCTAGTGATGCTAATTTGGCTACATTTATTTCTGATATTCGAGTGAAGTGTCTCAAAAGCAGTCAAAAAATCAATTCTCAACAAATTCCTCCTCACTTACCTCTTCCTGCTCTGTATCCCTTGGCCCTCACTACACTTGGGATTACAAATTCTGACAGCATCAGTCTTGACCAGAACATAGTTAAGAGAGCTAGGGCCTTGGTAAACTGACTTGTATATATTGTGTATTTAGAAAGAGCTCCTTATTCAACCTTTTCTCTAGTCAATCTGGTTATCTCCTATATGTAAACCAATATCTCATTATCAATGGTGAGTTTCTAAGTGGAAGTCATGGTGATATTTGTATATATGTAGATGTAGTCACAGACAATGATTAGTTAACTAGCAGAAATGAAAGGTGATCTTCATTTACTGTGCTAAAACAAATCTGTACTTGCAGGATAAGATACGGTTTATCATGAACTTTCTACTCTGTGACATAGACACAAGAAAATTATTAAAGAGATAAATATTAAAATGTAGGAACGTATTTTTCATAGTATTATTTTGTTAAAAGTGAGGAAATACAATAAGGAATAAATTGAGTGAACGGTAATATTCTACATAAGAATAGATAAATAAATGCACTCGTTTAAAATATATGTCAAATTTAAGTTAAATCAAATTTGCAAATGTCCTGTTTTGCCTTTCTTTAAAATATCCTTTGTTCATAAGGCTGTAACATAAGTGCAATTAAGCCTTTTCAAGCTAAAACTATAATATGCATTATATTTTAAGCTGAAAACATAATATATATAATATATATTCCCAAATTAAATATATCACTATTTAAAAAATAATAATATTGTAAATAAATACTTAGGTAGTAAAATCAAAACCAAAAAAGTTCATTACTGAATTCAAGCTATTTCTTAACTATAGCTTTAAATAATATATTAAAATATTATAACATACAAAAAGAGTATGTGATCTCATGACAAATAGTACTGGGTTCTTTCCAGTCCTAACAGTTACTACCTGAGTAACCTTGGGCAAGTCATGTTTCTTTAGTTCCTTTTTTAGTTAAACAGGAATAATAATAGCTCCTACCTCACAGAGTTGTTGTAGGATTACTTGAGATAAACCACAAAAATGCACAGAAAAGGCTCATCAAATGTTAGGTTCTATTACTAGCATTATAATCTCCAATAATCATTATTATTATTTGATGAGTAAAGGGCAAAAGCCCATTTTTTTCCCCAGTGTGATGAAAAAAAGTCCCAGAAATGTACCTTGCAGAGTAGTGTACATGATGTAAGATGTGGATTGCACAAAAGAATAAGTACAAGTAGAGCAGAACCTGGAAAGGCTTGGTGAAAGTAAAAAATAAATAAGTGGATAAGTAAAATATCTTGGTATTGCATGTGGTAGCCAGCCTCCAAGATGGCCCCCAATTATCCCTGTTCCCTGATATTCACACCCTTTTGTGTAATCCTCTCCCACATTGTACCAAAGTTAGTCTATGTGACCGACAGAATGTGGCAGAAGTCATGGGATATCACTTCTGAAATTGTTTTAAAAAACATTGCTGATTCCGTTTCTCTCTCCATTGCTCTGAAAGTATTTAGCTGCTTATCTTGTAAGAAAATCTATGAAGAGACCCCCATGGTGATCAATTAAAGCCTCCTGGTAATAGACACATGAATGAGCCAATCAGACATTTACAGGCTGTAACCATGGTCTACAGCTTGATTACAATCTCATGAGTCTTTTAGCCAGAACTACTCAGCTAAACTACTCCCAGATTCGTCACCCTCAAAAACTGTATGAGATATTTGTTTTAAGCCCCTAAGTTTGGGGTAATTTGTTTTGTCACAGTAAATAACTAATACTCTATAAACTGTTATCTAAATGTAAAAATAGATCATTATAATTTATTTTCCATTATAGCCTCTGTTATTACATCCTGAGGTTCCCTTTATTTATTATTGAAAGCGATTTTGCCTCTTCAATAATGGAAAATATTTTTAGCCAATATTACATTAAAATTTGAAAATATTTCACCTAGATGGAAGCTATCATGTAACTGTTTATGATTAAAATATAATTAAAGCATCTGGAACCAGGGGACTGTATTGTTCTCCTTAAAGGAGAAAACAGTGCCTGGTAAAAAATAAGTTTTTCAAACAAAATGTTCAAACAAACGTTGTAGGACATGAATAGCTGCAATAGAGCTAGTTTCTAAAATAAGACTCAATAATAAAAGTAATGTTAATGTTCAGAGCTCTGATGTGTCACAAAGTCTTTTAAAATATTAAGAGGGTATAACAGATATTTAAGAATGTTTACCTATTTAAAATTTCTTAAATTCCATTCTTTTGAATATTTTCATTTTCACATAAAAATTACAAAAATTTTAAATGTATAAAGGCAACATAATACTAAATAAATATAAAAATAGAGACAAAAACATAATCCCATTTTCCTGCCTCTCAAATTTCTGATGTTTGTCGAATTCTGTCCAAAATATGCCCATATGTAAAAATTTACATTTCTACAAGCATATATTTATATTTACTCTGATTTCTTTTACTTTTTAAATTATCAGTAGCACATAGAAGGTAATTAAAAATAAAATCTCTAGAAATACTAACTCAACAGTAACCATTATTAATATTTTGTTATCTATCCTCCCATCCTCTTTATCATTTCATCCTATCATCTATGTGTGGTAATAGGAATACCCAATCCCAAGATCCACATTTCCAATAGGGAGAACATGAATGGTATTAGCTTGGGCCACATGCTCCCCTTTAGGTATGGGGTTTGGAGGGGAAGAGATAGAAAGTAGATGAGAACACCTTAACAAAATTCTTACAATGCATAAGGGAGCGTGGAAGAAACTGCTCCCAAATGAAAGTGTTCCAGGAAGTCGAAAACATAGTAGCTGTCAAATCATGTAAAATCATGATAGTAAATTCTCAGCAATGCCTCCATTCTACTAATTCCTCAGCTTCTACAAGATCACTCTCCTGTGTGTTTACCACCAAATCTTGCCTCCATTTTTTACCTCTTTCTCTCCCTAATCTACCTTTCTTTTTAAAGGAGCCATAGAAACAGCTCAAGGAATACATAATGCCCACACTCTGTCCAGTGATGTTGTAATAATATAATATTTTGGTTATCAAATCTTTAGTCTACCTGGTCTCTTCACAGAATTTGATATCATTGTCTACCTATTCTTATCTTCCTTCTTTAAAGTATTCTTTTTTTAATTTAAAAATCTATCTCCTTTTTTAAAATTTGTTCAATATGCTTTCTTTTTTTTTAATTAATTAATTTATTTTTGGCTGTGTTGGGCCTTCGTTTCTGTGCAAGGGCTCTCTCTAGTTGCGGTGAGCGGGGGCCACTCTTCATCGCGGTCTGCAGGCCTCTCACTGTCGGGGCCTTTCTTTGTTGCGGAGCACAGGCTCCAGACGCGCCGGCTCAGTAGTTGTGGCTCACGGGCTCTAGAGCTCAGGCTCAGTAGTCGTGGCACATGGGCCTAGTTGCTCCGTGGCATGTGGGATCTTCCCAGACCAGGGCTCGAACCCGTGTCCCCTGCATTGGCAGGCGGATTCTCAACCACTGCGCCACCAGGGAAGCCCTAAAGTATTCTTTTTATTTGCTTCAGAAGTGCTCCTCTTTTCTGGTTCTGCCTGTCCCTGGATTAGGTCTCTTTTTTGGCTCTAATAACTTGAATGACCTTGAAATATTGTAATGATGTTTAAACAGGGTGAGGGTTTAAAAAGAAAACATTTTTATTAAAATACATTGTAGAGAAATGTGCACAAGTCATCCCTGTACAGTTTGATAAATTTTTATGAAACATACCTATATAATTAACACACAGATAAAGAAATAGAGTATTACCGGTATCCCTGAAGCACTAATCATGGCCCGTTCCTGTCATTGCATACCCCTAAAGGTTCACACTATCATGACTTCTAAACTATAGATTAGTTTTGCATTCTTTTGTATTTCATATTAAAAAAATCATGCAGTCTGTAGTCTAATATTTAGCTGCTTTCGCTCAATGTAGTATATGTGAGATTCATTCGTGTTGTTGCATATTGCAGTTCACTTATTCTCATTGCTGTATAAATTTCCATTGTATGAATAAACCACAGTCTTTATCAAAGTATAGTTGATTTACAATATTGTGTTAGTTTCAGTGTATAGCATAGTGATTCAGTATTTTTGAAGATTATATTCCATTATAGGTTACTACAAGGGTATAATTCCCTGTGCTATATAGTATATCCTTGTTGCCTATCTATTTTATATATAATAGTTTGTATCTGTTAATTCCATACCCCTCACTTGTCTCTCCTCCCTTCCCTCTCTCCTTTGGTAAGAAGTTTGTTTTCTATATCTGTGAGTCTGTTTCTGTTTTGTGTATACATTCATTTGTATTATTTTTTAGATTCCACATATAAGTGATATACAGTATTTGTCTTTCTCTAACTTATTTCACCAAGGATAATATCTTCTAGGTCAATCCATGTTCCTGCAAATGGCATTATTTCATTTATTTTTATGGCTGAGTAGTTTTCCATTTATGTATCGATATATATACCACATCTTCTTTATCTATTCCTCTGTCAGTGGGCACTTGGGTTGCTTCCATGTCTTTGCTATTGTAAACAGTGCTGCTATGAACATTAAAAGTGCACATATCTTTTCGAATTAATGTTTTTGGTTTTTTCCGTATATATACCCAGGAGTGGAATTGCTGGGTCATAGAGTAGTTCTATTTTTTTGTTTTTTAAGAAACCTCCGTACTGTTTATCATAGTGGCTGAACCAATTTGCATTCCCACAAACAGTGCAAGAGGGTTCCCTTTTCTCTACACCCTCCCCAACATTTGTTATTTGTAGACCTTTTTAAAAATCGATTTATTTTTGGCTGCATTGGGTCTTCATTACTGCATGTGGGCTTTCTCTAGTTGTGGCGAGCAGGGACTACTCTTGTGGTGCACTGGCTTCTCATTGCGGTGGCTTCTCTTTGTTGCAGAGCACGGGCCCTAGGCGCATGGGCATCAGTAGTTGTGGCACGTGGGCTCAGGAGTTGTAGCTCGCAGGCTCTAGAGCGCAGGCTCAGGAGTCGTAGCGCACGGGCTTAGTTGCTCCCCAGCATGTGGGATCTTCCCAGAACAGGGATCAAACCTGTGTCCCCTACATTGGCAGGCGGATTCTTAACCACTGCTCCACCAGGGAAGTCCCTTGTAGACTTTCTGATGATAGCAATTCTGACAGGTGTGGGGTGATACCTCACTGTGGTTTTGATTTGCATTTCTCTAATAATTAGTGATGCTGAGCATCTTCTCATTTGCCTATTAGCCATCTATATGTCTTCTTTGGAAAAAAAAAATCTATTCAAATCTTCTGCCCATTTTTTACATTTATTTTTTACTTATTTATTTTTTTTAATTTTTTTTGGCTGTGTTGGGTCTGCGTTGTGTGTGGGCTTTCTCTAGTTGTGGCGAGTGTGCACTACTCTTCATTGTGGTGTGCGGGCTTCTTATTGTGGTGGCTACTCTTGTTGTGGAGCACGGGCTCTAGGAGCGTGGGCTTCAGTAGTTGCAGCACATGAGCTCAGTAGTTGTGGCTCGCAGGCTCTAGAGCACAGACTCAGTAGTTGTGGTGGATGGAGGGCTTAGTTGCTCCGTGGCATGTGGGATCTTCCCAGACCAGGGGTCGAACCTGTGTCCCCTGCATTAGCAGGCTGATTCTCAACCACTGCGCCACCAGGGAAGTCCCGTTCTGCCCATTTTTTGATTGGATTGTTTTGTTTTGTTTTGTTTTGATATTCAGTTGTATGAGCCATTTGTATATTTTGGATATTAAGCTCTTGTCAGTCACATCATTTGCAAATATGTTCTCCCATTCCATAGGCTGTCTTTTCATTTTGTCAGTGGTTTTCTTTGCTGTGCAAACGTTTTTAACTTTAATTAGGTTCCATTTGTTTATTTATGCTTTTATTTCTTTTGCCTTGGGAAACTGATCCAAGAAAATATTGCTACAATTTATGTCAGAGTGTTCTGCCTATGTTATCTTCCCAGAGGTTTATATTTTCAGTTCTTACATTTAGGTCTTTATCCCATTTTGAGTTTATTTTTGTATATGGTGTGAGGAAATGTTCTAATCTTATTGTTTTAATGCGGCTGTTCCGTTTTCCAAGTACTACTGTTGAAGAGATTGTCTTATTTCCATTGTATGATATACTATATTTTACTTGTTCCAGTTTTCTTCTGTTGGTGGACATCTGTATTGTTTCCTGTACTTCGCTATTGTAAATTATGCGGCTGTGAGATATTTATTAATTAAAATTGTACATAAAAATTTTTAAACAGTCCTTTAGCAGTCAACTTTTATTCTTTGCCAATCTGTGTTCCCTTACAATAGACACAAGTAGAAAAATATTGAAAAATTGTTGAACTTTTGTGGGAACATATTTTACTTTATATAAATTCTGGAAACTTTCACCTTCAAATTGAACAGTAATAGATTTGATTCTAAACAAACTAGTCAGAGTAGACTTTGAAGTCATATTTTTAAACTTAAAGTTTATGTTAAATTTAGAAACAATTGCATTTTGTACTTTTGTTATAATGGCTCTTCAGTTCGTTTTGGAAGTGAGAGTAATAAAAGCTATTGAACTTTCGTAGGGTTTCTAACTTTAAGGAAAATTCCTATAAATATACTATATGTGAAGGTAATATATCGAGTACGTTGAAATTTGGGATAAAGCTGTAGATGGGTTATCATCATTAAAATGGTTTTCTATATCTGAACAATCTATATTATTCATTTCTATATATCATGTCCTGATTGTGTTTTAAGCCATTTTTTGACCCTATAGCAAATGGGTTTCATTAAAATTTATTATAGCTTTATTAAATAAGGGTAGCAATATAACCAGACTAAATCACTTGCGGCAATTCCTGTGCCAGTCTACTTAAAATAAAACGAATGCCCTTATGCTAACTTACTAGACCTTCTAGTGAAAGTATTTTCACTAGGGTTTCTATTCTGGCTAACTAATCAGTTTTGGTAAAGCTAATCATTCTTCCAAGACACAATTTCCTTATTGGTAAAATAGAAAAAACAACTAACTCTCAGGATTATTTGTAAGCGTTTTTCCAATAGTCCAGAACAAATATAGGAAAAATTATTCTGAGTATACACTACTTCAGTTGTCTTGCAAATCTGCTTATTAAATCTGCCATTCTTAATACCTGACCTTTCAGCATATTGGGGCTCATAGTGGGGTGATTAAAACCACAATAAGATACTACTTTCAGAATTGTTTCTTTTGACCTAAAAAAAAAGTTTTTTCTTAGGATGATGAGTGCTGATGGTAAAGCAAATGCCCTTCATAGTGATTTGGACACTATTTACGTTAGCTTAGTAAATATTTAGCTATATGCCACATGGGTGAAGGACAAGGACAAATGTATCTGAGACCAGTAGAGAAGCAGAACACGGATGTCTGTGATTTTATGTAAAGTTATCTGGGTAGCTGTTTTCTTTACTGCTTGCAGAGAATAAACTTCAAGACCATGGATAAATACTCAAATTTAGAGATTTTTAAAATCTCATTTCATAGATGGAACAGAAATAAGAGTATAGAGTATTCTACTAAAGACAATTTTATGAGATCTTGAAAGATACAGCTAACACAGTAATAAATATTAGTAATATTTGTATAATTTGTCACCTACTTGATAAAAGAGATACTGTAGTAACAGTTGGGTACTTCACTTTTCTGCTTATTTTGAAGGAATTCAGAGGAGACTGGCAGCTTTCATCTGATTAAGTTGAGCACACTTTCTGGAACAAGGAGATTCTCCCAGACAGTAAAATATCTCTTCTTCTTTTTCTTTCTACCTAACCAAAAAGAAGAAGGAGAAGGAGAAAAGGAGGGCCTGCTCGAGGGAGGGAGGAGAAAACACACACAAAACAAACAAAAACCCTTATCGTTCTCCACTTTTCTTAAATTATTGTAGCAGTTTTGCCTAGTATTCTAGGTTTACTTAATTGTTAAATTTTGTGTGTGCACTCCCAAATATTAAATACATATTTGTGTAGTACCATATTTTGTACATTTTTATAGGTTTGTCTCTAACCTGGACACCTAAAACAAATGTATAAGTGTTTTTAACAACTTTCAGAACAAGTTAATGGCTAGAAGGACTGTGGTAAGCAGAGAAGGTA
Organism: Delphinus delphis; assembly: GCF_949987515.2. Lineage (NCBI taxonomy): Eukaryota > Metazoa > Chordata > Mammalia > Artiodactyla > Delphinidae > Delphinus > Delphinus delphis. The sequence goes on from NC_082686.1 coordinate 30,156,948, forward strand.
GTCATTTTGGCTAAGTTGTATAAGAGTGTCATCCTTAATATTGACAAAGGACATATTTAAGGGAGTTAAGATATGAAGCTATAGAAAAATTATGTATTCACTTGAAGTGAGGAGTTTTTATTCCAACTTAGCTTCTATTCAAATTTAGGTGGGCAAGCAGAATGATGAATTAACATTTATGGGGCACATTCTAGGCATAAGGAAGTGTCCTAGTCACTTTATGCATTCAGCAAATATTTACTAAGCTCCAATCTTGCGTGGATTCTGAGGTGAACAAGAGTGGTGGTGACATATTCTTGGGGAGACATTAAAAATAAACAGGTGAGAGAGTGATGAATGGTCAGAGGTGTGTGGCTCTTGTGAAGGGGCTGCACAGGAGGTGGGCTCCTGTGGCACTAGAGAAGGTGCTCAGGGGAGGCTTCTCAGAGGGGACAATTTGAATTTAGACCTAAATCTCAGGACAAACTCACCCATGTGAAGATCAAAATGGAAAAGAAGCATTTTTGGCAGCAGGAACTGTAAGCACAAAGGCCTTTAAGGAGACTCGAACATGGTATGTTTACAATACAGAAAGGCCAGTGATTGATAGCAGGCTGTTGTCTAACAATGATAGGTACCCAAACTGAGAAATGATGTCAGCAATAACTTGGCAGGATTTTTATATTAATAGTGGTAGCTAATATTTGTTGAGGACTTTACTTTGTGCCTTGAGGTCAAACTTTTTGTATAGATTACATTGAAAAACAACTATAGTATGATGTTAAAGTTCACATCTTGAGGGCAGACAGACCTTGGGTTTGAGTCCTGGCTCTGCCAGTTATTAACTTTGCGATTGCTATGAAATTTCTTAATCTCTCTTCATCTTTTCTATCCTTTCTTTAGAATGGGGATAATAATAGTGCCTACCCTCCTATGGTTGTTCTGAGAATTAAAAAACAAAATAATAACTAACATCTTCTGAATACTTACTGTGAGTCCACCCTTTAATCAGAATTCATTTAACTCTGCCAGGAATAATCCTCGTCAGTCTACTGTCAGAGCATATGCTCTTTTTAATAAGCAGACTGTAAAGCATTTATATTAATTCTTTATATGTGTTCACTAGCAAAGTACTACAGGGGAAAAACATTAAAATAGTATAAGACCTGGTTCCCTCCAATGAAGATCAATGATGATAAATATTGCATTGTAGTTATCATTTTGAGAGTTTGGAATTGTGGTCTATTCATTTTCAAAGCTCCATATTATAGTATCCGACAGACAGTACGTTCATAATAAATGACTGTTGAATGAGCAAATAAGCTTTAGAATTTCTGTGGGTAGAATCTTTATTTTTAACTGACTACCTTCTTCTTTTCTTCTCTTAACTCCGTCAATATAAACGACCTTCCTTCACACTTTCATTTTTGTTATTTCTGCTCCACTTCACCTTTGATTATTTTTTTCCAACTACATGTTCCACTGAACACTTCTACAGCTGGGAATATCTGCTTTTCTCTTTAAAGCCTCTGGTTTTACTTCTTCCCTTGAATGCTTTCTTTATATCATTTTAAATATATCCTGCCACCGAGATGTCTTGAAAAGAGAGCTAAGCATCTTTTCTTTCAACCATTGCTTTTACTTTGATTTCTTTTTGTTCAAAAAAAATGTATATAATATATATGTATATCCTATATATGTGTATAAATGTCATAGCTTTTGAGGTAGTAATTTTTAGCTATTATTGTAGCATAATCAAAAAAGCAATATTATATAAAGCTCTATTGTTTCTTGCTCATGAAGTTTCTTAGTTCTACTGACCTATTCTCGTGTGTGTGTGTGTGCGTGTGTGTGTGTGTGTGTGTGTGTGTGTGTGTGTGTGTGTGTGTGTGTGAACTGTATTCCAAATTGTTGGCAGTTATATCTAAATAAGCATCTTTCAAATCTTACAAACTGAATCTAAATATTTGGCCTGTGGGGTCATTTTCTGTTCTCTGTAATCCTGTCTTTGTTTCCTAAGACACAGTGGAAAGTCTGTGTGTTCTAAAAGACACATCATGCTGGAATGTGTAAGAATATTAAATCATTTTTCTCCTTCATATTTCTTTAGAGATGGTGGGATGTTACACATCCAAAAGTCTAATATTTTCTCAATTCATTTCGTGGTCATACATCTTCAAACTTGTGTCTTGTACATCTCCAAACTTAGCCACTGTTGGTCTAAGCTGAAGTCCCTCTCTGTATATCTTTTCCATTTACAGACCAAAGAAAGAGCCCCAGTCCCTCCCTTGATGTGAAATCAATTTCCATCTTTATATTGAGGCTTGTTTCTCTTGTACTAAGATTACATCTAGTCTTCTTCCTCTAGCTGTCTGTGTTCTTAATGCATTACATGGTTCTGCTTGAAGGTCTGCTTTCTCTGTATCTGGGTGATTTTAATTAGTCTTTGAAGTTTCTTTTGAAATCCTTCTTCTCTTTCCCTTTTGATTATTTACTGTCTATAATTTCCCTTATCTCCATCTCTGTGTTAAATTCTTCTATGTTATTATTTCTTCTGGAATTTTAATTCCAGTTATCAGGGTATTGGTCTGCTTATTTTCTTTGTGCCCACATGTGCATGCACTTGTGTGTGTGTGCACGCATGTGTAGGTACACACAAACACACACAAATATACTTTTCCCCTATTCAGATTCTTCTCTACCCTCCTCTTGAATACCAGGTGGAACAGAAATGAGCCTCTATTCTTGCACTAGGATTCAGGATATCTAGATGAGTAAACCAGTGTTCTCTAAACAATGAGGTAAATTCTGTGACACAGAAATCCATAAAAGAAGTATATTTTAGCCAACTCTTTCAAGTTTTTGAAAATAAAATTCCTTGGATTTTGCTTTGAAAAGTGAAAAGGAGTGTGCCAGAAAACATGGATAAAAAATGAAACACTTTAGTAAAAAGTAGCTGCATCTTCTGAAAGAAAGCACCTCAGCTTCTCAGAGATGCCAGCTACAATGGTTGGCATATTCACCATTTAAAAGTACACAGTAGGAAAAAGTAAATAAATGAAACTACACAGTAGATTTCCTAGCAGCATTTAGTGCTTCATTAGAAGAGCTTTACAGCACAGGGAACTATACTCAGTACTCTGTAATAATCTATATGGCAAAAGAATATGAAAAGGGATAGATATATGAATATGTGTAACTAAATCATTTTGCTGTACATGTGAAACTAAAACAGCATTGTAAATCAACTATACTCCAATATAAAATTTAAAAAATTTTTAAATGCACATTAGAAAAAAGAGGAGCTTTAGTCTACCACAAAGAAAGTTATTGTCACATTTGGAACCCTAAAGATAAACTTTTAGTACTCAGATGATAGATTTTTGTTTGATATATATATCTAATATTATTTCTGTAAAATCTTATGGAAAAACCCGAAAAAACTTTTGGGCCAACCATATATATATATATATATATATATATATATACACACACATATATATATACACATACATATATACACATATATATACACATATATATATACACACACACATTCACATATGTACCTATACATATGTGTATATATATATAAACACACATATATATGTAAACTTTTATATATGTAAATTTATATATATAAAATTTGCTGTACCTACTATATTTACTATATATTTTATGTACTTATATATTAATATATAATTTATATACTATACATATATATTTATAATATGCCCTACCTATTTCAGGTAATAAATGTGTGACTTGTGCATATGATGAGAAAACATATTAGCTCTCTTGTCTCAGTAACACACTTTGGACTCAAATTGTGAGCTGTACAATCACACTTAGAATTGAGTAGTTACTGACTTATGATTTGTGGATGAGCTTTTATGATGAATTTATGAGAAATTCGAATCAATACAACGAAGCTGCGTTTCTCTACATTAAAATTGTGGAAGAAGTCTTTTAAACTTCTGGTTACAAAGGAATTAACACTATTTAATTATTGCAATTTAAAATGTTAGTCTTATATATGTTGTATGTGAAATGGTTGTATATGCTGTCATTCAGATTTATTATAGAATGATACATCTGAGTTCTTTGCAAGTGGTTATTTATTATTTTTCCCTCCAGATGCCAGGAATAGAATCCTTTATATCAAACTGAACTTGCAGATTTTTGCTTATAATAGAAGCTGTAATTGTGGTTCTTGCAAGAAATTAGTTCTCAGCTTCAGTATTTTTATTTCCTACTGTGTTCATCCCTGAAAATAACCTATATAAACACACTTTTTAAAATGCCTATTTTCCATTTAGTGAAAATTTTCAGCTCCTTCATTTATTGACAGACCATGATGTGGAAGACTCCCTACAGATATGTTCATTGATAAGAACCTACTAATGTATTTTCTTTGCCACCTACTTCAAAATTTATTAACTAATTAAAAATAGAAAATTCCTTCATCATCCTTTGGGTTCTAACTATTTATTTAGCTCCTGGTAGTGATTTTTTAGAGAAGTAGAGTGAGTTCTGTGTGTGTTTATCCTCCTTTAAATAACATCACAATGAAGAATGTTAGTAACAAATTGGTAGTATATTTCCAGTCTTGTAAAGAGGTGTGCATGATTTTGTTTTTTAATCTCTGACATGAGCGCACCAATTATATGTATTCCGAAGAGGTGTTGCCTGTTTTAAAACAATTGAATATATGAAAAATATCTAAATATCTGGGCAGATAAGTTATGATGAGTTTCTGATCACTAAAAACACATTTATTACAAAATTATTCACTCACACAAATTTAGGACAATTAATGCCTAAAGGATTTAATTATTATTTTGCAGATCATTTAATTACCTGACCAAAAATAAAAACTAGGTGGTTAAGCTGCCAAAGTCAAAATGTTAAAAGCTGTTGTCCATAGAAGATGAATAAATTGCAAGGAATTAACATTCACAATTATCATCTGAATCATTAAAACTATAATTTATTTGAATAAAACTTTGAAGGATATGCTGAATATATAACACTACTTACAGTTATAATACAAAGATACAATGTCCAACTTTTTCTTTTCTATTCTATTTGTTGCATTACTTAGGCTACACTGGCCTTATTCTGGGGATGCACTGCAATGAGCACTGGTTCCTGGTCCTCAATCCAGATGAGGACATAATATGCATACCCACAAATTAAATGATAATAAGCTAACATATGAGATTAGTTATGGCTTTATAAATTCAACACTAAATAAGTGATACTGACAATAAGTGTTATGAATTTATTCAGCAAATATTTTTTGAGCACCTCCTCTGTGCCAGGCACTATTCTAAGTGCTAAGGATACACTAGTTAACTAAAGTAAACATCCCTCTCTTTATGAGCCTGACAAGGAGAAGGAAAACAATGAAAAAGGTAAATATGTAAAATATATGGTATATTTGACAGTGGTAAGTCTTCTTGACTTCATGGTAGAAAAAGGTCACTAAGCTTTAAACTAATCCAAAGAATTATCAGAATTTCAAAGAATGAAGAGAATAATTTGAATGAGAATGATTAAGAATGTCTAAGGGGGACGGGGGAGGTGGCTCGCATATGGGTATTAGACTAGTATGTGCAGAGGACAGTAAATAGTTGACAACGATGGGAGACATTTGTCTTAGAAAGGAATGAGTTATGAGGCTGGCTATAGAAGTTAGAGCCAAAGGGGCCATGTATGGTCTTTATATTGTCAGTGATTAGGGAATGAACAGATTAGTGAAGAGTGTGTTGGGAAGACATTAGTATGGAAGGGATGGTATAGGGGGGTGGCTGTGTTTTGGAAAAAGAGCCCTGATCTCAGTCATACTACCCAGGTGGGCTTCTGGTTCTCCCAGTGATCACCTTGCAAGAATAGACACTGTAACCCCTCTAGAGGACAATTTGCTTACAGAAAGTAAAACATTTGTTCTAATGAGTTAATGAATGAATGGAATGCTTTACTAGTTTTCCATGATGCTTATTAAATGACCACATACTTAGTAGCTTAAAGCAACATCCATTGATTATCTCAAACCTCATTTCTGACCACTTTTTATGACTCCACTTTTGATGATGATTATTTCTGCTTTTTTAAAATTTGGAGAGGAGGTGTTCTTTTTTTTTTTTAACATCTTTATTGGAGTATAATTGCTTTACAATGGTGTGTTAGTTTCTGCTTTATAACAAAGTGAATCAGCTATACATATACATATATCCCCATATCTCCTCCCTCTTATGTCTCCCTCCCACCCTCCGTATCCCACCGCTCTAGGTGATCACAAAGCACTGAGCTGATCTCCCTGTGCTACGAGGCTGCTTCCTACTAGCTATCTGTTTTACATTTGGTAGTATATATAAGTCCATGCCACTCTCACTTCGTCCCAGCTTACGCTTCCCCCTCCCCGTGTCCTCAAGTCCATTCTCTACATCTGTGTCTTTATTCAGAACCTTTTTTTTTTTTTTTAGATTATCACCTTATTCCTTTGGAATAAAATAAGGATGAAGGGAAGAAAATTAAGAAAAATAGAAGAAAACAATTCAATGAAACAAAGGAGAGGAAAGGAATGGGAGAATAAAAATTAGAGACCAGTGAACAGTTAGGATGATTTTTGATATTATGTGAGAGGGGGAGTAATATCTAGATCATGGACAATACAATGGAAATAGGAAGGGACAGATGTATCTGAGGAATATTATTGTGCAAGAATAAAAATAAAGTGTGAGTTGCCAATACATTTTGAATGGCAGGATTTAGAGTTCAAAATATCAGGACATTTTTAAGATGATTCCAAATACCTGGGTAAATGGAAGAATGAGGATATAAATCATAGAAATTGAAGATTGGTGAAGAACCAAAAGGGTGGGAGAAAAGATGATTAGTTTTAATCATCAAATGACATTACATTGGAGAGTAGAGGAATAAACAACATTCTACCGTAATATCATTCTTTTAGAGATAAGGAAGGTATTAAGTGACCCTAAGGAAGGTCACACAAACAATCAGGGCACATTCAGGACCCCAACCCAATTTTTTAAATTATATCTAGTCTGTAATGAGCTTTTACTGGACCAGAGTTACAGTCCAATATTGAATTTTGGGCTAAAGAACAATATCAGATAGACATAACAAATAATGAAAATATAGAGATAACAAATAATGAAAATATAGAGATAACAGAAGACATTTGGGAAAGTAGCTGCACTAGAGGAAAGGATTTGGGTGTTATTGGGTGGATATAAAGCATTTATCAAGTGAATTCTCCAAGAGAAAAGAGAAAACGATAACCAGCTTACAATGAACCATAGGCAACATTTGTATTTCAGAGGTAGAAGGAGGAAGAATAAATAACAATCAAAGACACACAAGGGACTAAAGACTATTGCATATTACCTGACTATTTAGCATGGAGGTTTTAAGTACAATGCTTTATGAAACTTTCCCCAAGAATGGTGAAAATTTTGCCTGAGGACAAAAAAAAAATCTAATTAAAATTTTATTTTGTAAGTGTACTAAGAGACTAGCATTTTGAAATTAAGAAAGATATTAAGAAATAAAGAATTACTATTTGGAGGATTTAGAGAAGTTCCTTTTAAGACTAAACTAATGACAGTTTGTGAGATGAAGATAATTTGGTTGTTTATTAATAAGATGCAAGTTACATCCCTAATGAACCATTTTAATCAGTGATCTATCAGTTAATCAGTGTTAATCAGCGTTTCATTACTAAATAAGGACTTCATGATGAGGTGGACAAACTCATAGTGTTGCATGACTAATAAGTAGACATCATTTTTTTTAAAAGATTTTTCATTATCTTGAATTCTATAATATTCAAAGTTTGGGGAAAAGACTACCTTTAGGCTAACATAATCCAGCAGTTTCAAGAGAGGAGTCCACCATTTGTGATCAGATGTTTCTGAGATGTACGTAGTCATTGGTAAGCGTGCAGCTTCTCCAAGTATAAGAGCCTGGAAAAAATGGTGGTATTGTTTATTTTAGGTAAAAAGAATAGTCACAGAGAAATTTTTCTTTTGTGTTAGTTCTTGCTCCATTTTCTTACCAATAACGTAATACTGCTTGTGTAAGATCTTAAAACTGATGAGATTCTGGAATGTTGAGATAAAAATCAAAGCTCTAGGAAGGTAATCCTTCGACCATTTTCTTGTCAGAACATGCCTGGAACATTGGATTTGGATTTAACCATCATATTGTAAATGTTGGTTAGGTTATATCTCACCTAGGGTCCTTGTGACCAAATTGCCTTTATTGAAAGTTTTGGTGAATTGTCACCCTATAGACAGTTTCAGCTCCGGGGCCCAGACTTTTCAGACCTGGAATACTGAATACCAATCTTTGTCACATCAAGAAAGGAGTGAGGGGCTTCCCTGGTGGCGCAGTGGTTGAGAGTCCGCCTGCCGATGCAGGGGACACGGGTTCGTGCCCCGATCCGGGAAGATCCCACATGCTGCGGAGCGGCTGCGCCCGTGAGCCATGGCCACTGAGCCTGCGCGTCCGGAGCCTGGGGTCTGCAATGGGAGAGGCCACAGCAGTGAGAGGCCTGCGTACCGCAAAAACAACAAAACAAAACAAAACAACAAAAGAAGAAAGGATTGAGAAGAAGATTGTGCTGTAATTTCAAAACTTTGTCCCTATTTCTGTTCTCCAGACTGCTTTCCTGGCTTTTTGTATAGTTTCTTGTGCTTCATTTTTTTCTTGGCTCAGGGGACAAGATATTATTCAAAGGCTTTTTTTTCCTAAACTGTCTAATTTATTTTATGTTAAGTAATTTACAGCATATTTTATTGTAGATTTTATCTATACATTTTTTAATTGTAAAATTGACATATAACATACTAGTTACAGGTGTACACATAATAATTTGATGTTTGTATATATTGTGAAATAATCACCACAATAAGTGTAGTTAACATCTATCACCATACATAGTTAGAAAATTTTTGTTTTGTTGTGATGAGAACTTTTTTTCTTTTTTCTTTTCTTTTTTGCGGTACGCGGGCCTCTCCCTGCTGTGGCCTCTCCCGTTGCGGAGCACAGGCTCCGGATGCGCAGGCTCAGCGGCCATGGCTCACGGGCCCAGCCGCTCCGCAGCATGTGGGATCTTCCCGGACCGGGGCACGACCCCGTATCCCCTGCATCGGCAGGCAGACTCCCAACCACTGCGCCACCAGGGAAGCCCTCAATAAATCATTTTTAAATGATCACATAATCGCAATATGGGCAAAATATAAGAAGGTCATTCCCAAAAGAAACACAAATGCTTGGTAAACAAAATAATATTCGCTCTCATTAGTAATCGGAAAATTACATAAAAATATATTACAAACTAGATTGGCACATTAAAAACAGACTCTGTCTAGTTAGTATACGAGAAAAGGAGCATTCTCAAGCAATGCTGATACAAATATAAATTCATTTAAGTAAAAAGTTTCTCTCTGCTCCAACCCTGAGCAAGGCACACATTAATACAAAGGCTAGATGACTGTGGCGATGGAGTAAATTATGAATTCTGTTTGTATTCAGAGATGATGCAGAGAAAATGAGATAGAAGTGAGTAGAAGAGAAGGCGTGAAGGAAACTAGGAGTTTGAAGGATGTATCCCTTCCCACCTCTCCACTTCTTGTTTGTCTCTACCAACAAAAAGAACAAAAACCTTCACAGGTGTCATCATGAAGACTAAATACGGTACATGTCAGTCTGTCCATTGTATTGGAAACATCCATTTCCATGATGAGTTAAGATGAACCTCTTTGATTAATAGGAAGCAGCTAAACTTGGTTTGGGCAAAATAAATATATTCTTTTAATTAAATTAGTTGGAGCAGTAGAATATATAAAAAAGATAACAGTTCTTTCCCATCAACCAATTAAATATTTATTGTGAAAAACATGCACTTAGGATGTCTTCATATGTTTTAGAATAAAGTTCTCACTAAGAGATGAGTCTGAAAACCATGTAATACAAGAAATAAAGAAGGCACTTTAGATATTTCGCCTGGTACGTGTCCTCACAATTTCACATTGTGCCAAAAGGGATAATGGATAAAAATAACATGGAAAAAATTTTCTGGAAAATATAAGAACTTTGTAATAAAGGAGTTTATTACTATTTTCTGAACCAGACCACTAAGCAACAAAGAAAAATGAAAAGCCTCATCTGCTGAGAATCTGCTAGTGTTGAGGATTCAGAGAGGAGAACACACAATGCCAGTGCTTGAGGAGTTTATAGCCATGTTTTCTCTTCAATTATGAAGAGTCCAGTGGATCTGAAATAAGGAACAGGTAAATAGGCTGCTTATTAGATTCTTCTCACTTGATAGGGTAGCCAAGCTACTGATCCTATTGTCTGACAATAATATTTATGCTGAAGAATTTTTGTCTAAAAAATTCAGTATCTAATTTTTCATAAAGGAGCCACCAGGATGTTTTTTAACATCAAATGTATTAATAGTCAGCAAAGAATTCGATAGCAAATATCACTTCTTCTCTAGTAGATACTTTGAAAGTCATCAATACTTATCTCTGTGCAATTTATGTAAGTTATGGTAAAGATTCATTGAGCTCTTTAAGAACTATTTTAAATTTAAATTTGCACAAATATTTGTGTTTGCAACCTCTCCACAGTCAATAGCAATAAACAATGACCAGAAAAATAAAAAGTGTCAAAATCAATAATAAGAAACTTACAAATTCTATTAAAAGTACTAGAGGTGGGCTTCCCTGGTGAAGCAGTGGTTGAGGGTCTGCCTGCCGATGCAGGGGACATGGGTTCATGCCCCAGTCCGGGAGGATCCCACATGCCACGGAGCGGCTGGGCCCGTGAGCCATGGACGCTGAGCCTGCGCGTCTGGAGCCTGTGCTCCGCAATGGGAGAGGCCACAGCACTGAGAGGCCCGTGTACCGCAAAAAAGAATAATAATAATAAAGTACTAGAGGTGATTCAAGATTGTCCCAAATGATAAATATTGTCTGTAAGTTTCTAAAACTGTAGTCACACAATACTTTTTTCTTCTTCTTTTACTTTTTTCTTTCTTCTTCTTTTGTTCTTTTTCTGTTTTAAACAGAATTGTTCTGTAAGGGCTAGAAATGGCCTATCTTCTCAGAAGTTAAATTACATGTCAAACATTTCAGAGTTTAGAAGGCAGCTAATGAGGGTGTAATATTAAAAGGTTAAACGTGCACATACCATCTTCTTCCTCTTCATGACTCTGAAACCCTCTGGTAACAACTATAATGATTTGTTTAGGCTTCGGCCCATTGTTCCCTTTCGTCACTTATATTTAGTAGTTACTTTCTCCTCAAGTCTGCACTTTTCTTGAGGAAAGTAAATTTCCAAAGTGGTGTTCAGTTGTGAATTAAATTCTGCTTGTATGACAGCAAAGACATATTAGGGGAGTGAATTCACCAGCTTGTAGTTTCCGATTTATTTCCATCTTTACAAAGTCCCTTACAAAATATTTAAGTATGTGATTCCAAATTTAACAGTGACCATAATTGCTTTGCTATTGTTTTTAAGTGCAAGGTCAGTCTAATATGTGAGATAGCTATGGTACTAGCAACACTTTTGATATGATGTTTATCATGCTCAAGTGTACATGGTTTGTTCTAATGTCAACCATTAGCCTATTAAAAATAATTCTAAGCTATTGGCAACACCTGGAGTCTCCAAGTACATAAACAAGGAATGAGTCGAAGACTCAGATGGCTGCTATATGGTCCATTCATTAAGCTGGTAAAAATTATTTGTAGCATTGTAGCATGTGTACTATAATGTTAAGGATGTTTGTGTTTCTCAAGGCATCGAGTTAATTGTATTCTTTATGCTAAAATAAGCTGAGAGCTGTGACTCCAAACCAGAGGAAGAAATTATTAAGAAGTGGTAGAGGAAGATGGTCCAGTATTGACTTATCAAACTCAAACTGCCTATCTTAAATTTTCTGCCTAGAAGCCCAGGATAAAACATAACTGCTTTCACTGATCTCAGTTATTTATTCATTCTTCTAACAAAAAATTTTGCGTACTTGTTATAGGCAAGGAACTAGAAATTTAGGTCAAAATTAGATAAACACAGCCAAACAGATTAATAAGTAACAGTGAATTATACAAGGGAGAAGTGGAGAGTAGTGTGAGTGTATAATAAGGTACTTTAACCTAGTCAGGGGGTCAGGGAGGACCAATGTCGAAATGATATTTAACTAGAGATCTGAAGCATGAGTAAGGGTTAGCAAAGGGAAGAAAGAAGTAGGGGTTAGGTAGATTAGGCCATGAAGGAATCTGTTATCCCTTTGAATACATTCATCTAGACAAATATTGTCTCCCTGATCCCTTGCTGAGCTGAATCTTCCTTTATGCTACTAGGCTTTCTCTGGATGTTGTACTTCTTGATCCCAGTGATGTCCTGAAAGGTGTCAGACCCTCTGGAAAACTCTTTCCTCGTCCCCAGCCACTGAAACATCACTAAAAATGTGTAATCTCAGGAAGGGAATGGAGAGTATCTTCATGATCTCTAGAAAACTAACGAGAGAGAAAACATGGCAGTCTTTTGTCGAGAGCCTTTTATGTTGGGGTTTGGGGGAGTCTGTTTAAACCTCTAGGCTAGTAGACCAAGTTCTTTAGTAGAGAAAAATTTAATATATATTAATTAACTGATCATTTTTATGCATAAGATCTAGTATACCAAAAAACTGCAAAGGGAAATAATCCAATTTGTGTTGTTTTGTTTTAGTGGTTTAAAGTATATTCAGAGCAGTAACCAGCACTCTGCTGTTACTGTACTGCAACTTCAACTACGACCTGTGTTGTATGAGCCTACATTGGGAGAAAGAGGATAAATACTGGCTTTGGTTCAATAGAAGATTTTAAGCAAGTCAATCTCTATTCTGTCTGTCTGATGACTCTATTTTTCTGTATGTTCTAGTCAAAGACATTACTCACTTTCACTCAAACAAAATGCTCCACCAGGTAAATCATGACTGACAGCCTGACTTGAGTTCAATCCTGGTTCAGTATTGCCCTGCTCACATGTCAGTTATTAGAGAAGGCCTGTTGATCGATTTGTTTCATGTACACATTATTTTGATTCACAGTGATTTTAAGCATCACAATTTCAAGTACAGTTATACTCTGTCTAAATCAACACTCTCAAGCACCCACTCTTTCATTTCCACACATATGAACATGCATGTTTCTTATCGTAAGACAGGAATTTACTTATAAAACTTTTTCTGGCATGGCACTAGTTTCAATATGAAAAATATCCTCTTATGTACACAAAAACCCATTCTATATTCAGTGGTGAAAACCTATTTATTTTCTCTTATAATTTGAATTAAATAATTAAAATATATAATCTTATATTCCTATGATTATATGTAATTTATGCCATTACCATAGTACATAATAAAGAGGAAGAAAAATGTTACATATTCAGTTTTCCTTTAAAAATCTACGAATGAAAAGCTTTAGCTATGGCCAAATGAATTACACAAAATAATAATAATTGCTTGGTCCGAACTAGTTTATATCAGGAAATTCTAATGGGAAGTAGACAAAATTCCCCGCACTAATGTACTTTGAAAGTGGGGTTACTTGAGGTGGATTGAAATATGAGAATCTGAAAATATGCAGCTATTGTTACAATATGTAGTGTAATATGGATTATTATGTATCTGTTTCATTATGAATCATTACCACCAATCAGCTTCATTGGGAGTTATGTCGTAAGATTTCCTACCAACAGAAAATGTTTTTTATTAAAATTATAATTAAAATTATAACAGAATATACTGATAGGAATATGTAAAGCATAAATGATGTTGGACTTACAAGAATGAACACTTGGAAGCTGGTGAACATTTTAAGTTCTTAGGCTCACAGAAATCGCTGAAATCATTCAATTATTTATTTGAAAGTTTTCTAGTTTTTAAAATTCAGGAAATATTCCTCTGTGTATTGTCAAAACAATCCCAATAACAAACACTACTTTATAGTTAAGTGTCATATGTTTTCCATGTATTAGTATTACTTTGTTCTATTCCTACACTTGGGACAGAACATAGACCCGGAATAAAAGTGACTGTTTCGTTTTGTTATTTCATTAAACAAATGTCTTTTATCATTTCATCAGCCCTATGGATTTTATATTTCCTTTACATATCTCAACAATGCAAATATTGGGTTTGTAGATAAGAATTCAATTAGCATTTCAAAGAGGTTAAATTAATTCCCTCTCAGACAGTAGCTGTTATTTCAGTCTACAAGGTAAAACTCAATTCTATAGTACAAAACAATTGTAAAATCTTACCAATATCTTTACTCATAGAAAAGCAGTAGTGACTCTTTTTAAGTGAAGTTTTTGAACTAAAATCCTTAAGTTATTTTTAAAATATTTTTATCTTCATTAAAAGGTAGTTATGAGGGATCTTGGAGTTAATATATGTGAAGTACTTCAGACTACACCTGGTGTATAATAAATGATCTACAAATATAAGAATAGATAATAAAATACCCAAATTCAAATGGATCATTATTGTCTATAGTATTATCGCTTACATGATTCCAACATTATTGCAGGAAATCCGTGGCATAGCAAGGGGTACGGATAGCAGGAGCGTTCTGCCCCAGGTGCCTTCAATATTGGGTACTCTGTAGATGGGATAGGATATAGATTTAAAACGGTAATAAAACTGACTAAAAGTTGGTCAGCCTTTTAACTGTAACTATGCACAGGCAATTCTGAACAATATCGGTGATAAAATATTCCCCTGTGCCAGGGTCAACCACTCGCACAGCCCTATGCTGTTTGGTATGCCGCTGCAGAAACTGATATTAAAGGGCAAATGTTGTTTGACTTCTTAAGTGATAAAACTCTAGTTTTAAGTCATAAACTTTCATTATCTTAATGTAATACTAAGAGAACTTATCAGTTCCATTTTTTAGTTCATGTGCTATTGACATGTGGAATACAAAGTAGGAATTAGTAACAAGAACAATAATAATATTTAACATTTATTGAGTATTTACTATTTCTAGGCAGTGTTCCATGCACTTTATATGTCTAGACTTACTTAATCTTCATACCTATCATCCCCAATTAATAGAAAATAAATCCTTTTTATGAATAATCATTTTCATTGATGAAAATTTATAAATAGTATAAGAATAGAACAGGGCTTCCCTGGTGGTGCAGTGGTTGGCGCAGTGGTTGAGAGTCCGCCTGCCGATGCAGGGGACAGGGGTTCGTGCCCCAGTCTGGGAAGATCCCACATGCCGCAGAGCGGCTGGGCCCGTGAGCCATGGCCGCTGAGCCTGCGCGTCCGGAGCCTGTGCTCTGCAACGGGAGAGGCCACAACAGTGAGAGGCCCACGTACTGCAAAAAAAAAAAAAAAAGAATAGAACAACATGTTCTGCAAAGATAAAGAGTGTGGCAGAATATGGGTTAAAGAAAAAATAAATGAGTTTGGATTGAAAGGTCAAATGAAGGAACCCCTACAAATATTCATGGACCCCTAAAGATTAAGAAGATAGGATGTAGATTAAGAAGATAGGATGTAACTTCATTTCTTCACTTTTTTTTTGGCTGCGTTGGGTTTTCGTTGCTGTGCACGGGCTTTCTCTAGTTGCAGCGAGTGAGCTGGGGCCACGCTTCCTTGAGGTGCATGGGCTTCTCGTTGCAGAGCATGGGCTCCAGGCGTGTGGGCTTCAGTAGTTGTGGCACACGGGCTCAGTAGCTGTGGCTCTAGAGCTCAGGCTCAGTAGTTGTGGCGCATGGGCTTAGTTGCTCGGCGGCATGTGGGATCTTCCCAGACCAGGGATCGAACCCGTGTCGCCTGCATTAGCAAGCGGATTCTTAACCACTGCACCACCAGGGAAGTCCCTACTTCTTTTAGTTCTATATTTCTTTGCCTTTTCTTTATTCTCCATCCGCCCCCAAAGTAGCAGTGATATTCTTAGAATAATTAGAGCCAGAAAAATGTATTTCTTCTTATAGCTCTGCACTGAGCCTATAAAATTATGGAGAACGGTGGTTAAATAAGAACTTACAACCTGCAGGAACTTGGATGAGTTACCTACTTTTTCTGTGCTTGTCTTAAATATCTTTATCTGTAAACTAGGGAGAAAAATAAACATGTATGCCTCTATTCATTGCAAATTTTTATGCATATTGAGGCTAAAATTGTCTTATTTTTGATAAGTGGAGGCCTCTTCAGATTGGTTTCTTTTGACATATTGCTAGTAATATTTGATGGCTTTCTAGCTTTCTGGTATGTCAGCAAGTTTCAGGCTTATCTTTTATATTTATTGACCCACACGATGAATCCATTACTCCACAGAATGCTGGTTCCTATTAGTTCAGAATAAAAGTTAAAACAGTAAGCTTTTTAATATTTCCTTTGTATAGAACACTGGGTTAGACTTAATGAAAGTTAGATGCTTTATTTTCAGAGAACTTATAATCTGTTTGATGAGATTAAAATTAAATACAAGAAGGATCCTATTATAAAAAATAAATGCATATCTTAAGTGTTCTAGACAGGAGACATTTCATTTCGGAATTGATACTTAGCCTTGTAACTTGTTCAGAAAATAATTGCATTCATAGTTAGAAAAAGTAGAATTAATCTGGTCAAAAAAGTGTTATGGGTGAGATGAGATAATTTTTGAAAGGTGGGAGGTATTAGAAATTGAAGCAATAGAAAGAGTAAAAACATTCCAGGCTTATAGAATGACAGAGAAGACCAAGACAATGTTCTAGAGATTGGAAATATTTTTTTTTTGGATTGAAAAGACATTTGGATATGGAAATAGGGGAATGATAGTTTAATATTTCTGAGAAAGCATAATTGGATAATGACATCTAGGCTGGAAAGAGACATAAGACACAGAAACAGTAGTGATTTCCCTGATTGGCCGTTCTGTTAGGGTAGAACCCAGCTGCTATAACAAACAGACCCTAAATTACAGTAGCTTAAATTATTTTATTCTGTGAGTCAGATTTGAGGTGAGTGGTCCAGTTTTGTAGGGTCATCTCTGCTTTTCACAGTCAACCAGGAACCAGGTTCCTTCTAAATTGTTGTTCTACCATGCTTTAGATCAGTGTTGTCATCTGCATGGTCAAAGCTGAGTCACTTTACATCTGGGTTCCCACCAGAAAGCAGGAAAAGAATGTAGTAGAGACATTCATGATCTCTCGAGTCCCAGAGAAGGATGTGACGTGTTACTTCCACTCATACTCTATTGGTGAGAACTTGGTCAGATGGCCGTACATAACTGCAAGGCAGCAGGTAAATGTAGACCAGCTGGGCAGTCATGTGTCTGGCTGTAATTCTGTGACTATCAAAAAGGAAGATGGCAGATTTTAGCAAAGAGCTAATAGTTTCTGCCATACTGGTCGCCTTTTTCTTTGTAACTTTCAGCTGCTTCATTTGTTTCTTTAATTAATATGTCTCTTTATCCTCCTTCCTGAATATTTTAACTAACTGAATGTATCACTCAGGGTCCAATTAGGAGACAGAATCCACACCAGTAGTTTGAACACGGGAATTTTAATATTATTATTAACTAGTATCAGGATATTAACCACTAAGGGGTAAAGAGAATTCCAAAGAATTCAGAATTAGCAAATATAGAGTCAGCTACTATCCCTAGGGTGGACAGAAAAGACCCAAGGAAAAGACAGACTTGGAAGAGCCCCCTGCTACCTACTTCCCACCCTCCTCCCCAAAGCTGAGATTCAGACTTTGTTGGAGAGGATGTGGGAGTAACCCCTGGATGGTAGAGTTTGTTGAGGTGATGCAGACCAGCAGTAGCTAGCATGAAACCATCTGCCCGGCTCCTACCGGGACTGTCTGGGGAAGTTGCCAAATCAAGGACCCGCAAAACTCACTAGGCAGCTTCCCTTGGGGGTGCTGGTGACACTTGCTGGAATATGAGTACCACTGGATATCCTCTCCACTGGTGATCGTGCACTAGGAGAAAGAATAATAAATTGCACCTGGAGTAAGAGGACGACCTCCCTCTGCCCCCTCCACCAGCCTCTTCCTCAGTAAGGGTCCTCTTCATAGCTTCTACCACAAAGGCTGACCATCCTCCCAGCTGGCAAAGGAGATGTGTTTACAGGATCCAGCTCCACTATTATAAAACAAGGCAGAGAAAGGTGAAAAACAATAAACTGATAACTGGCACAGTAGCCATGACATAAAATTGTTGTATTATTTCCTTATTGTTTGTTTGTTTGTTGTTGTTGTTGTTTTTTGCGGTACGCGGCCCTCTCACTGTTGCGGCCTCTCCCGTTGCGGAGCACAGGCTCCGGACGCGCAGGCTCAGCGGCCATGGCTCACGGGCCCAGCCGCTCCGCGGCATGTGGGATCTTACAGGACCGGGGCACGAACCCGTGTCCCCTGCATCGGCAGGCAGACTCTCAACCACTGCGGCACCAAGGAAGCCCTCCTTATTGTTTTATCACAATAAAGTTCCTTAGTTTAGAACTGAATGAGATGGAATATGTCATAGTCCATCAACAGTGCATCAGTGCACTTTTCTCCACATCATCTCCAACATTTGCTATTTCTTCTCTTTTCTATTAATAGCCATTCTAACAGGTGTGAGGTGATTTCTCACTGTGGTTATGATTTTCATTTCCCTAACAATTAGGGATGTTGAGCATCTTTTCATTTGCCTGTTGGCCACCTGTTTGTCTTGTTTGCAAAAGTGTCTATTCAGATCCTTTGCCCGTTTTTTAATTAGGTTGTTTGGTTTTTGTTGTTGAGTTATATGAGTTCTTTATGCATTTTGGATATTAACCCCTCATTGGATATATGATTTGCAAATATTTTCTCCCATTCAGTAGGTTGCCTTTTCACTTTGATAATGGTTCCCTTGCTGTGCAGAGGCAATATAAACAACAAAAACTCTCACAAAAAGGAAGGTTGTTTTTAATTCATGGATAATCTTCAATCTGCAAACTTCCCCTCCTATTTCCCCCAGTGCTGTAATGGCCCTCAACAAGTTCCTCACCACTATGTACAGGAACCATGAAGGAGAATTTTGTCAATTGGCTAAACAATGATGGAAGTCCAATTTTGTATAGTCTCAGCTAAAAAAATCTTAGGGTTTATTTTTTTCCTATTTTCACACAAGGCAGTGTCTGTTTCATAGGATTGCTTGTGCCCATCTCCTCAATGACCCTGTCATTATCAGTGTGAGTAGTGAGAAAATGAAAACCAAAGCTGCAGATGTGTTCCTAGAGCCATCTGGCTCCTTTTGAAGGTAATTTGCTACCTAAAAATAATCACATGCATTCGGACTCCCCCCATCTGCCCCCCCACCCTTACCCTAACATATTCCTAAAACAGTTAACATTGTTGAGTTTACAAAAAAGCATTTCTCCCATGCATACTGTTCTTTTGTTAATATTCATATGCGGTGTCTGAGGAAAAGAAGCAACTCTCACACATCCTAGGAAGCAGGAAAAAATCTGTTGATGAGTTTTTTTTTTTAAATCAAAAGCGTTCTTTTAGACACATTCAATCAGTGAGTTTGTGTTTTTTCTTTTAAGTAGCTGTAATAGTGTCATATTTTGAAGTAGCAATTTAGAGTTTGATTCCAAACTCATTTCTTCATATGCAGAGTTCTGAAAGGTGCGTTTCCAATAGGCTATGATCATCTTTGAAAATTTCAGGCCATGTGTAACCCAGCCAAGCACTGGAAATTGGAATTCCTTGAGCATGACATTACAATCCCCCATGGAGATAGAATAGCGGAAGGCATACCCTAGGCCCTCGTACATCATCCTTTTGTTGTTTGGTTGAATGACAATGAAGACAGTTTAAGTTTGTGGGTGCAGTGCTGTCCACGGCTTCAGTGATATGATTGTGGTAGCCATACCAGATTTCCTTCTGGTAATCGGAGGAGAAGGTAATTTATTATCATGTCATAACATTTTTTTTTTTTTTTTGCGGTACGCGGACCTCTCACTGTTGTGGCCTCTCCCGTTGCGGAGCACAGGCTCCGGACGCGCAGGCTCAGCGGCCATGGCTCACGGGCCCAGCTGCTCCGCGGCATGTGGGATCTTCCCAGACCGGGGCACGAACCCGTGTCCCCTGCATCGGCAGGCAGACTCTCAACCACTGCGCCACCAGGGAAGCCCCATAACATTTTTATACTGTGAAATGCTGATAGTGATTGTTGAGGTAATTCCCATGCACATCAGCTGAGCCGTCTTCGGCTTGAGTGGTGTGACCCATAATGCTATGGGCATGCTTCTTAGGGCTAATTATATGGAGGACCACCCGTGGTGGTGGGTTCTGCTCTTGTATAGGCTCAGTTTTGAATCTCTTAAGATTGAAGATACAACACATTAAACACCCAGCATATTGCCTGTATTCCAAAATATAAGCTAGTTGTCTGTTAGTAAAATTGGCTTAAAAAGGAAACTATTGATTTTATGCTAGTCTCCATAATTTTACCTGACTTGCTTATACCCTAAATTATAAAGATGATGCTCTTTTACAACTTTAACTTGTCAAAAGTGTTTTCAAATAGCATAGAAGTAAGAACAAAGTGGAGAAACAGCTGTCCCTTGTTATTTTGTTTCCTGAATACAAATAGTCTTAAATTGCTGTAAATGGAGAGGCTGGAATGAATTCAAACACTGCTTGTTTAAATACACTCAGCCTGATGTTTGTGTGTTGGAACCTTTGGAGAGGGCAGCGCTAGAAAACGCTCCACATTAGCTTGTCACACATGACAATATACGGTTATAGCTTCTCTTTTTGTTTGTTAGGTAGGGTTGCTTTGGTATCATTCAGAAATTTTTGTGACAGTAAATCACAAGAGATTTGAGCTAAGATACCTGAACAGCAGCACTAACTCCTGAGACATTTGGTGTGATTTTAAGTTTAACTCCTCTTAGGAAAACAAAAGCCCTTTTGAACTTAACTGAGTTCAGGTGGGTATTTTGGATTTTTATAGTATGTCAGGAATGAATGGATACAGCTAGTCTTTGCCTTTCCCTTCTGGCTTCTGATGGCTTGCCACTTGAGAAGTTAGTCTGTAAGGTACAAGGCCAAAGGAAAGTGATTTGTTTGTTCTCCCTCCATAACCCGTTACTTTAAGGAAAGCCCTACTCCTAAGATGTTCTTAAGTAGAGCTCGATCCAAGAGCTTTATTGACTAGGTGGGGTCTGAAAGATTGTTTAATGAATTCTTTCTTCTATATTTGAGGAAACAGCAGCACTGAACATTTAAGGAACTTGACAAGGTCACATTTACTGGCGCAGTCATAAATAACGTCTTGGTGTTCAGACTCATGGTCCAGTAGGTTTATCACAAAACCATTTTCACAATTCACTTTAAAGATTCTTTCTGGCTAGGGTGCATACTCCGCAGAGTACCCTCCAAATTCATTATTACACTATTGCGTAATATTGCAGATTATTCTCCTGTTGGTCTCACCCACAAACTCACTGCCTAACTCATGATGTGGGAGCTTAGGGGAAAAGTTGTTATGGTTAGCCTTTTGTAATTAAAACTGCCATGACTTGAGGACCTCACAGACTTCTGAAAGATGATAAAGTGACAGTACCAACCAAGCAGAAAATAAATAAAAGATTGAGGACCATTAAGAAATTAGATTTGTAGCAGAAACTAACACACCATTGTAAAGCAATTATACTCCAATAAAGAAGTTAAAAAGAATTAGATTTGTTTATTGGAGAAAATAATAATAAATGGTGAGTCAAGGGCTTTACATCAAGAGTTGTAGGCAGAAGCTAAGGATCAACTGTTTTCTATCCCTAGCACAGATCTAGAAATAAAATTATGTCACTAGACATGGTCACAGACTATCTAAAGCAACACCCTGCATGCAGTATTGTGAGACCTGAGTTCATGTCTTGGCCTTGCTTTGTGCCTTTGGATAAATTGGTGAACCTCTGTGAGTCTCAGTTTCTACTTCACCGTGTGACTGGTAGGGTTAAATGAAATAATGTGAAAAGTCCCTACCTAGCACAAGGCTGTCACATGGTAGGTGGCCAATAAAAGATTTCTGTTTTTATTTTATTTATATATTATTATTTATATTATATAATTATGACATGTAGTATATAAATATTGAATTAATACATCATTTAAGTAATTTAATTATAGGAGAATGATATATTAATTAATATATATTTAATTAATTTAATTATATTTAATTCATATTACCCTCCCACCTAGACCTAGACACTCTATAAAATTATATATAGAGGGCCTCCCTGGTGGCGCAGTGGTTGAGAGTCCGCCTGCCGATGCAGGGGACACGGGTTCGTGCCCCGGTCCGGGAGGATCCCACATGCCGCAGAGCGGCTGGGCCCGTGAGCCGTGGCCGCTGAGCCTGTGGGTCCGGAGCCTGTGCTCCGCAACGGGAGAGGCCACAACAGTGAGAGGCCCGCGTACCGCAAAAAAAAAAAAAAAAAAAAAAAAATTTTTATATATATATAGTTCTTTTTTATTTACACTTAGCACAGACAATGCTCATTTTACGGTATAGAAAGAGAAGAAACACTCAATAAAACTTATCAGTAAGCAAAAATGAATAGAGCAAAAGGTGTGTGTTAGTGAAAGGCAAGAGACTTGTTTGAAAATTCATTCATAAATTAGGTTCTTAGAAGCACTCTCCCATTATTAGGTAATAATTTCCTAGGCTCTTTTAAACATCATAAAATATTCACTTTCACAGTAAAAATTCACATTATGGGAATATCTGTTTCTATGTAACTGACATAAAATACATCTAAGTATATCCAATCACATTGATATTCTTATCATCCCTTATAATCGATAGCTTCCCAATAAAGCTCACACTGCCATCCCTGTCAAAATTACAGAACACTTTTTACCTCTTCTCGCAGAGAAAAAAGTCATTGTTCCCCTTTTACAATCCACGACTCTTGAACCCCTTTGGTTTTTTTCTGATCTACATTCAATCTTATAATTTTTTTCCCTAAATGCATTTTACAGTTCAGCATCCTCTCTGTTTCCTCTTAGACTGAAAAACAGCCTGATTCCCTTCCATCGCAATAAAGACCCTCTCTTAATCCTACCTTCTCTAAATTACCCTCCCTTTCGTTTTCTTCCTCTAACCTTCGAAACTCATGTAGCCTCTATATGCAGTTTCTTCTTCCTCACCTTTTAATAGGCAGCCAGCTCTCATCGTTTCTCTTAAAAACGATGCTCAAAAATGTGCTCAAAAGTGCTCAAAAATGCTACTAATTGCTAAACCCAGTTGTGTCTTTTCAGACTTTATCTTGGTTAATCTTCCTGCAGCCTTTAATGGCATCTCTTTCTTCCTTCTACAAAATCCTCCTTCACATGACCCTCCCTATACTTTTTCCTCATTCTCCTCTTACATGGAATTCCCATGTTGGTTCCTTCTCGGATTCTTTACCCTCCACCACCCCTTAGATACTATGTTTTCTAAGGAACCATCCTCAGTCATTCTTGTTTTCAAGTATAATGAAGAACTTTAACAGACATTATTTCTCCAGTCCTGGACTCTCTTGTCTGAAGTCTCAGCCTAGCTTTTTCAGTGGTTCCCAGAACACAGTTTCCAGAACACCTACAACTCTGTTCCCTTGTGCGTGTTCTTCCCTCACTGCAGCCATCCCTGGGCATCCATGAGTGATTGGTTCTAGACCCCCACAGATACCAAAATCCTCGTCTCTTTTGTAAAATAACCTAGTATTTGCATATAACTACAAATCTCTTTTGTAAAGTAACATAATATTTGCATATAACCTATACACATCCTCCTGTACACTTTGTCATCTCTAGATTACTTGTAATAACTAATACAATGTAAATGTTATGTAAGTAGTTGTAAATACAATATAAATGCTATGCAAATTGTTGCTGGTGCATGGCAACTTCAGGTTTTGCTTTTTGGAACTTTCTAAAATATTTTCAATCAGCAGTTGGTTGACTCCAAGGATGCAGAACCTGAGGATAAACAGAGGGCCAACTGTATTCACTTTCTTGATTATTGCAAGAAATATCTGCATATTTGTGTACCTTGTCACTGTAACATTCATTTTTCCCTCATCCTCACAACTGACTAGCATCTATCAGTTCTATCAATATTAGCTCAGAAATATCTGTTACACATGTTCCACGACTCAGTTTTTGCTGACATTCTTCAAATCCTATGTGGAAGATTCTCTCTTATCTAGTTTTTTTTTTTTTTTTCTTTTCTAATCTAGCTTTCATAACTCCAACAGGATATCCTCTTCAAAGAAAAAATCTAATATTATCTCCTATTCAAAAAAACATTTGTTTGCTCCATACTGCTTACATAAGAAAATGAAATATTTTTAGCATTTTCCACAATGTGAATTTTGCCATATCCCAGTTCTAAAGGCAGTTCAAGAATTTTCTCCCCTTATGGTGTATGTCCAGAAGTGTCCTATCCTGGGTCAAAAATATCCTGGAAAGTAAGAATTAGGGTGGGGTTGTTTTATTTTATCTTTAAATCGTGAGTGTTCTCTCCATGCTATTTAGGGATATAATAAAATAAATATTTTCAAATACAAAAATACGAAATTTTATAATATGGTAAGTCCAACTACCTATTTAAAGAAAGTCAAAAACACTTGCTGATTTTAACAAATCTACAAGGCAGGCTTAGCACATAAACAATATGGATTATTGTGAAAAATCTACTAGAATATCTAAAAGTGAAAATTTGTATAGGGTTATATTTTTAGGCATAGTGTTACCTGAAGTGTTAAGTATTCCTTAAAGTGAAAAAATGAGACTAGTTTTTAAGCTTCTTTAAAATTACGTGTAATATTAAATGCATTCATTTTTCCCCAAGACTCAACTTATTATAGGAAACCATTGCAACCATTTGCACTTGTTTCACATTTATAAATTTGTGTTACCTATTTTCAATCATTTGTTTCCCTTTTTAGCACATATTTCCATATGAGATAAAACATATTAATGTCTTCTCAAATTATTCTCTTAAAGCATCACAAACAAGAACTGTTAGGATGCTTTGAGTTATATTTAGTGGAAATTCCAACATAAATTACCTTAAACTTTTTAGAAGACTTTCTGGACCATGTACCTAAAAAGGAAAGGATTTGTGTTGGCCAAATTAGCTAATCTTTGTGCTGAATGGGTCAACTCGGAACCAGTTTTGTGGCCAGGGGAATACCGTGTGCTGACTGTTTTAGGCCAGGATTACTGGAATTTACCAGAATAGAAAAGAATACTTATTTGTTTAAACCAGTCAAAGCAATCCATGAAATAGAGGGAGAAAGGAGAAATCAATCCCTTCCGAATTACAGGATTGCTATACATGGGGAAACGGTGAAATTGATAAAATGAATGTTGGGAAGACAAGTACAGTGATCACCAATATGATTAATCAATAACTTTGACTTCATTTAATGCCTTCACTTTGCAATGTTCTACATAAGACTGTGAAGAAATTTAACACAAATCAGTGAATTAATTAAAGTCCTTCCGTGATATATCCAAAGAAAGTAAAGACTTATTGACCTAATTTTCAATTAATGTGTCTCTAAATAAGCATAGAATTTGAGGACTGTTCTGTATCATTCCAGACTATTTCCTGCTCTGTGTTAAAATCAGTACGAAGTTATAGCACACTTATTAATGACAAGAATTACAGAATTTCTATAAACTTTGGTCTTTGCCCTCAAGAAATTAACAACTTTGGTTGTGAAGGCAACACCTAAACACATAAAACAATTGACGAATGACACCATTTAATGCATCCTAAGGTGCGATAGAGAATAGAATCATGGTATGAGATAAACGCTCCCTCAAGGAGAGGAGGTGTCTTCATTGACCAGAAGTCATGGAGTAGACTTCTAGAAAAGTTGGGAATTGATATGACTCTGGAAGGATGGTATAATTTGGATAAGTAGAAAAAGGCAGAAAAATCCATTCAAAATAAAGAAAACAAGATAAGTAAGTGCAAATGGTTTTGGAAGACGTTCACAAGATGTCAGTGTGTGCGGGAGTGGGGGAGCTTGAGACAGGTAGGTGGCGAAGAACAGGAAAGATTGTCTGCCCTGAGAAACAGGTCCTTGTTTAAAATAACAGTAGAGGGCATTTTATAGTTCCGGTGAGGATAGATTATACCTAAAATTCTAGCATAAGGACAGGTTTCAGAAAAATTGGTTAGTCTTTATCTGAGGGAGAACATGGTCAAAGCAGTAGTCTAAAAATTCATCTGTCTTAGACATACAAATTCAGACACAGCGAGAACAAAGAGATAGGCTAAGTTTCAATCTTGTGGAGAAAGCACATATATCTTAAATCCAATGTGACAGGAAAGGGTAAATAAAAGTATCTTAGCCAAAATCAGTTTCAGATCAAGAAGTGCAGAAATGAGATTAGGACCTTTTAACTCTTACAAGGTATGGAACCTTGAACAAGTACCTCTTGACATTCAGTTCCCTCGTTTATAAAATGAAGGGGAGTGGATTTCAAATCTTTATTAGGTCTGAATATATAGTCGGCAGATAGCAAATATGTCAACAAAATAATTTCCTTTATTCTCCTCTGTTGCTCACTGTGAAACAGGTGGCAAAGGTTGGTGGGATCCCACATGTATCCAAAAAATAAAAAAATTAGTATGTAGTAATGTATGATTACCACCAGGTGTCAGATATTTCAGCAAAAGTGAAACACTTAGAGAGAAATTAAAGTTTGTCAGAGTGTTTTGTCTAAGAATTATGAAGAAATAAACTATTTAAAAGGTGTAATATTATGTGGGAACGCGCGTGTAAGAGAAATCTGTAGTTTTCATTTAGACTTTGATTGGTGTTGTATGGATATATTTAATAGAGATGTCAACTATACGTTGACATGGTAGTGGGAAATACCAAAAGTGAGCTCATAAAGAAATTTATCTGTATTCCACAACTGCACATAAGCACTTATGCACAAATACTCATTTACTGTCTCCTTCCTACCTCTTATCCAGTTCTTCCCTTCCCCCATCTTCCCCCATCTTCCCTCCCCTCCCTCCCTCCCTCTCTCTCTCCCTCTTTGTCTCTCTCTCTCTCTCTCATAATTGCCAGTGCACACACAGACACATACACTCTCAGGGAAACATAAGTTTCAAATCTACTTCTTTCGGTTATTGAAATTAATTGAAAGTGCCTACTGTGTTCTTGGGCTGGCTAGATTTAGATCTCCAATGATAATGGCATTGTTCCTATTGTCTTCTTGATAGTAGAGCTACCCAAACACCCACTGGTTATTTTTTTATGGAATTTATCTAGACTCTGAATTTAGTCTACAGTGTTTAATATATCACCCTCCTTAGTGAGGAAGCATGCATATATACGTAAATACATATAATCTCTTCATTGACCAAAACATTACATTCTTCAAATTCTTGAGGCAATCCAAATTATTAAATACATATAAAAATTTGTTTAGATTTGTTTTGGCTTTTATAGAATTCTTGGAAACCAAAAACTTGAAAATTTTACAATTTTACAAAAGAAATTATATCTCATAAACGATAAGAAACCATTTTACAATGATTGTCAATGTACAATGCAAACTTCTTGGCATAAATGAATACTCAATAAGCAAATGATTGAGTTGAGCACAAAAACAAGGTACAAGTTACATTTCCTTGATAGTAAAGAGTCCTTTTAACTTATCTCTTCTAAATGTTTACAACTGACTTACAACAATGAAAACTGAGAATTTGTATGATGAGAAATCTAAAAATAATCTTGAAAAGTTGTTTCTTTTAATATGGTAGTATTGGCAATACTTAAATAGAATTTTTTTTTCCTATTACATTCTATATGATGCAGTGAGTCATTTTTTAAGAATAAGGATAAACTTCTATTAATGTATATAGACACAATATACATATATATTTCTACAAACACAATAATATATAATACATTAATTATAAGCAAACACTAATAGATATACACACAGAGTCACACACAGAAATATATACTCAGTTTTTGTTTTTTTTGCAAAATGATCACTGATATATATGTTTTATATGATATGCACCACAATGACTCTTAGTTATATTTTTCCCAGGACAACATAATTTGCATTCAACATGTTAATTTGTTTTCATTTGTCCTGAACTATATTCAATACAGGATCTTCCTATTATTGACACTTATTCAGTGTGTTGATAAACTTTTCAATGTAGCTCTCTTTGCAGTCTCTACTTTTGTCCATTTAAACTGTTTTCTAAAAATTCATGTTTCCTAATATAAAGAATAAATTATGTTTTCCCTGGAGTTGACATTCCCAAATCCAAACCCTATAGGTATAAAACACACATAAGTTTTGTAACTTATGGGAATTTCATTTGAAGCAACATGAGTAGACACTTTGGATTCTTGAATTTCATACCAATGAGACTAAGCAACTCAGAGCCAGTTTTGGTACCAGCTCTGCCCCGCCTGATAGATGGGTTGTAAGAACAAGCTCTGTTAATACCCTATATGTAGTAATGAGAATACCATTTGAGGATTTTTTTTTGTTACTTGTACTTGGTTAATATTTATTTGAGCAGGGACTGAGTCATTCAGAATATATTTGTTATGTGAGTGAAGTAATGAGTTTGAAGATTTCATTAATACATCATATATGTAAATATCAATGAGGAATTCTCTATATGATCTTCTACTGGCTTCAGTTCTACATGGTCTACTGCTTATTTACTACTACTTCCTTTATTCTAACATGTTCCTAATAGTTAAACAAATATTTTATGAGATTCTCCCAAATGTCAAGTTATTGAATTTATGTATTCCCAGTGCCATATTTAATTAAGAACTAGTCCTCTCCCACTACCATATTTGCTCCTACACATTCTTGATTTTGGCCCTTTTCTGAGTGAACTGTTATCCTCTTAACTGAATATTTTGTTCATTCCTTTGAAACTGTGTGTTAATTTGTTTAGAGTCCTTAAATAAATAAAACTTTGGATGGAGAAAGTATAGATTTTTTTAGTAGCTTCATTTGTTAATCTCTTCACTTCTACGTTGTGTTTTCATTTTTATTGAGTCCACATACTTTTTAATTTCCCTTAGAGAGTCCAAAGCCTTTATAATTTCTCCTTTGGTTTTCATTTGACCCATTGGTTGTTTAGAAGTGTATTATTTAATTTCCTAATATTTGGGGATTTTCCAGATATCTTTCTTTTATTGATTTCTAGTTTAATTTCATTGTGGTCAGAAAATTATTTTGTAAGACTTTAATCCTTTTCAATTTATTTATATGTGCTTTATGAACTAGGATATGATTTATTTCAATACATGCTCCTTGCACACTTGCATAAATGTTTTTTCTTCTGCTTTTGGGTTGAATAGTCTATAAATATTAATTCAATCAACTTGGTTAATAGTGTTACTCAAATCTTATGTATCTTTAAAGATTTTCTGTCAATATGCCCTATCAGTTGTTAAGAGCAGAGTTATAATTGTGGAATGTGCTATCACTGCAGAATGAAATATAATACAATATATAATATAACATGACAAAGTATGACAGAATACCTTTCCCATGTCAAGATGTTACCAAGTTCATGTTACTGACTACATGTATTGCTCTGGATAGTGTGTTTTTATTACAATGTTGTCCTATAGCTTGCCATGCTGCCTTCAAGCAACTTCATACAATCAAGGAAAATTGAGTTGAAGATGTTGAATCTTACTTTATACCAAATTTTGCAGGTGATACATATTTCAAATGCTTTAGATTTATAGAATATTTAAGACATTACATACTGCATATCCTAAAAAACATTCACTAATATGCTAAGTTATTGCAAAAATCACCATTAAGGAATTTATAAGAGAATACTTCAGTAAGAACCAACTACCTATATAGGTATTTGATTCATATAAATGTAAGTATTTATAGTAAAGAAGTTGAACTTTTTTAGAATACCCCTTATACCCAAAAGAGTTAAACCGATTTAGAAAGCGTACTTACCATTTTATATGGTTATTTTTTTTACTTTTAATGTTTCTTAACATCCCAAATGTTAAAAACACAGAAAAATTTGCAATAGTGCAATAAGCTTACATACAACTTTCACCTGGATTCACAAATTAATATTTTACCATGATTGATTTAACATCCTCTATTTATGTATATTATTAATATTATTATTACTGTTTGCTCATTTGATAGAAAATTGCAGACAGAATATCTTCTTACTCTAAATAATTCAATCTTTACCTCCTGAGAACAAGTACAGTCTGTTTCTTTGTAGTTATCAAATTCAGAATATTTAACTTTTATGCCATACTGTCAAATATACAGTCCATAATCAAGTTTTGCCAATAATATATCTTATGGGTTTTTCTTCCATCTTGTCTCCTTTTGTTCTTTAATTTGGAGCATATCCCCAAAATATATATGCAGTGTTCTTAGAGCTAAAGAGGCAATATTCTTTCACTTAATGAAACATTTCATTATTCTATACAACGTTTAAGAAATATCTTAGCTGAAGTCCACTTTTTGAGATTTGGCATAAAGATGCCACATACTTTGTGGAGTAGAAAAAATCTAGCATTTAAGTAGTTAAAATACGTTCTGAAAAGGAAGAGTTCTAGTGGGAGCCTTTTAGAGCATTTGACCATGGACCTGCCCTGGTGTTTCATGAGCAGTCAGTCCTTTAAGGTCTTCTCAAAATCAGCTTGTATAGGTGTCCACATAACCTAAGTTATTCTGTAATCATTAGGAGCAGCTTTACATTACTGTGTATATTTTCTAAAGTTTCCTTTGCTGATCTGTATCCAGAAATTGCCACAGTGCCATTAGAGCATTGTTGTTCAGTGTTAGAGTTCTGAAGGCAGAATTCTTTTTAACTCTTACTTTACTTAATACACATGACTACAGAGCACTCAAGTCACAGAGTCACTCAAATTATTACTTTCTTTTTTTTTTTTTTTTTGCGGTACGCGGGCCTCTCACTGTTGTGGCCTCTCCCATTGCGGAGCACAGGCTCTGGACGCGCAGGCTCAGCGGCCATGGCTCACGGGCCCAGCTGCTCCGCAGCATGTGGGATCTTCCCGGACTGGGGCACGAACCCGTGTCCCCTGCATCGGCAGGCGGACTCTCAACCACTACGCCACCAGGGAAGCCCAAATGATTACTTTCTAAAGTAGAAAAAGGAAAAAATATCACAGTAAGAATTTTCCAAAAGCAAAGAGGAATTCAATGTTGAGAACTAAAATGCTAATTAAATAAAAACTTATTTCATGAGACAATATGCTAAACACTGTAGGAAATCAGTGAAATATATCTTGGACCCATCCACGATAATTGGTGAAATAAAGCATGCAGGAAAATAGAATAATAATCTGAGTTAACAGAGTACTCAGGAACCTTATTGAATGTTAGCGCTACACAGTAGTAATCCTTATAAAGTCTGAACAGAGATCCCATCGTGGATTTAGTGCTGAACAAAGGCCCTATAAAGGACTCGCAGAATTGATTTGGGCTTTGAAGATAGATAAGCTTCAAATAAGAGGGGAAAAGCAGAAGTTAGGAAGGGATGAGTACTGGGTATTCCATTCAAGGAGGTGAAGATAAATACACACACACACTCTCACACACAAGCACACATAAATAAATTAGTCCACCTCAAGTAAAGCATTTGTTTGGGTAAAACTGGCAATGTTGGAGAGTGGAACTGAGCCAGATGCAAGATAACTGAGATCTCATTCTTTAGACGATCATACTACTGAAAAGTTTTAAAGTAAGAAAATATAATCATGCACAGTTCCTGAGTTGCAAGCATCCAGAGATCTTTGAGTAAAGTCTTGCTAAAATAAGCAAAAGAAAATACTGTAATTGTAGTCAGAGCTCAAATATTCCAAGGGAATTTAGGAGACAAAGTGGCAGAATTTGGGTTGCCCCAGGTAAAGGACCGGCAGGAATTGTAGGAGATTACTTATAATAAGTATGTTTATTGAGACCTTCCTTCTGTTTGGGGCTTTTCTAATTAAGAAAACAGACTTCCAACTATTTCTTTTAACTTTATGGCTCTCCCTCAAGATTCTAAGTCCCTGAAGGGAACATCTGAGGGACCAAATAAAGGTCACACATCTACTCCCTGGCTGTATCTGAGTAGTGAGTAGAAGACTGTGATCATTTCTGTTACAGTAGTAAAAGGAAAACGCCTGCATTTCCACAGTACCAAGACTACACACAGTAAGGCAGAGCTAATTCTCCAAACAGAAATAGGAGTGCTGTTAGGAACAAAGGAGAGGTGATGTTCACCAGATGTCCAAAAAAAAAAAGGAAAGAAAATGTCTACAACGTAACAAAAACAACATTTTAGGGAACTAAAGTCTCGTAGCACTGTGCAAGAGCCATTGGGTCAGGAAGAATGAGAAAGAAACAATTACAGACTTGTACTGTCCCAGATATGTGGTAATGATGCTCTGGATTCAAGGACACATGTGGCTGCAGATGACTGACAGAGCTTCTGCTTTCAATACACAAATTCCTAGCACTCTCCTGTGCACCTGAACAGAATTCCTCTGTATTTTTTCAGTGTCCTTAAATTGTGGTCTTTCTAATTTATATAAGCTAATAACACAAATATAAAAGAAGAAGCAAGATATATAATATATGGAATGCATATTTTTAGAAAAAACTGTGCACTAAACTGACCAGGGTTCATGGAATTTGTTTGGGTGAGGGTTGGTAAATTTCTTTTTTTTTTGAGAGAGAGAGAGAGAACATTAACAAATCTGACATCCTTCTTCTCTTTTTACTCTACATGTAATAAATCCAACTTCATCAGCCTGAAGAGTGCTAATAAAAGATAACTTGTAGCTTTGTAAAAGGCCCCACTATTAAGAACATAGAAAGGGCCATTGGTGTTTCTTTTCATGCCACCTATTTCAGCACATATGAGAAAAGGGAGGATTTATTAGACATTTCTAAATACTCAAGAAGGAAGGACATCTTTTGTACATAAATCTAGAAATATTTTCTTATGGAGAGTTAAAAGTACAGTTTAATAGAAATCTGTGTCCGGCAGCTGTAGCTGAAGCAGAAATTGTCTATTTGCTGCAGCTGATGCCTATCAGAATCCACGGCGCGGTATGTACCAGCTGAAGTCTGTCAACAGGGAGACCAGCATAAGGGCAACATGATAGTCAAAACAGGATGAAACCACAGTCCAAACAAGATGACATGAGCGTTTGTGCAATTAACGGCATCAGCAAAAGGAAAGTTGTGTTTGGATAGCATTCTGCCAGGAATCAAAAAAAAAAGGCAGAATGCTTACTTTGCCGCAACAGTGCTATGTTATATCTGGCTAAATAGAATCGATGGCTTGATGGAAAACACTGCGTAGACAGGAGTAAAGGATACAATAGAAGCTGGTAACAGAGTTGTGAGGTGGAAAACCTTACCGTGCTGTTGCTACAGTAAGCAAAGCCCATCTCAAAACTAATGTTCACTTGATTACAACTCTGGAGCGATGAGTATTACCTGCAGCGATGGCTGTGGACAGGGACTGTGTATTTGTTGCTAGCTTTGTGCCAGGCCTTATGTGGGTTTTTCAATACTCATTATTTGGTTCAATTTTTAAAGTGTGTGTGGTCTACATCATTAATCCCATTTAACCGATGACAACACCCCAGGGGACAGTTTTATACATCACTGTAGTGGAAAGACCAGGAATTGTGAAGTTAGAAGCTCTAAGCTGAAATACCAGTTCTGCTGTTAATAAACTCTAGGGACTTTAGGCAAACCACTTAATTTTTCTGGACTTGATTATTCTTAAATAATATATAAACTTCAGATATGTACCAGGATTGAATGAGATTTATTTACTGCTTTTCACACAATACTTGACATGAAATAGGTATTCAATAAATGGTGGAATCGATATTATTATTGTTGTTATTAGGAGTAGTACGGTGAAAGGTGTTTTGTGAATATTTTCTCATTTATATGATGTTCGCAGAAACTCAGATTATTAAGAGTACTAATATTTTAAGCTAGTAATTGTAGGTTGCCAACTGTGGGCAGACACAGTGCTAAGGATCTTCCAGGCAGTATCTCATTCCTTTGTCCCAGCTCTATATGTATGAGTTACTAGCCTCAAGGAGCAGAGGTTCCTGGAGGTTTGGATTACACAGGTAATAATTTTACTTCAGAGCTTCTCATTCTCCAACCCAATGCTCATTCTACTATTTCATCCTTTCCATGGATTTAAAGGTAACAGAAATAAATAGCATTGTTTTCTACTAATCTAACAAGCAGAAGGTGAGTCAGTCTTTATGGCATTTCCATTTGAGCCATATAAAAGTATCTTATAATTAGTTATTTTGTTTTTTAAATGCCATCAATCACAGCCTTACCTCACAATTTTGTCCTTAAAGATGATTCATTATCTGTCATGTTTTAAATATATATATTATTTATTAATATCACATGCTATTCAAAATCTACTTTCAAGTTAAGATTTGAGAGGTACCATGTGACTCAAAATAGTGCATCTATAGTGCATTATGTTGTTGGTATAGTAAATATTTTATGAGTGTTAATGAGAAATTTAAAGCATTACTACCTCTTCACAGGAATATAGGGACACTGACCTCTGTGGTTGGTGCCGTTTTCCTTAGCTCAGATTCCTTAGCTACTTCTTGGGGGCCACAGTCATAATTCCCACCACATTATATTTGTGTTATTATTGAGCTATTCATAGTTGCAGGATTAAAAAAAAAAAAACTTTTGCTATCGTTTGAAGATTTGGTGAAATATTCCTTCTCTATGTGTTTCAGGACGTTGCTGCTACTTGAGAGCAGAATGGACATCATCTGGTGGTTTATTAGAAATGCAGAATCTGGGCCCTCATGCCAGACCTGCTGAATTAAAATCTGCATTTTTACAAGATCCCCAGGTGGTTTGTCTATACATTAAGGTTTTTAGAAGCATTGTTCTAGAAACCACAAGCAGTAAAAAGCTATGATTTTGCTGGACGTATCTTTCATACATTTTGAGTAGAAGAGTTAGGTTACCTTGATCTTATATAAAGAGGAGTCGAATTGCAGGAGAAAAAAGAAAAAAAAAAGAGCTGGCATCCTTTCAAGTGAAAAAAATAAGGTGGAATTACTGAATTGCATCATCATTAAATATAACGGTTCTAAATTTTACTGGGTTTAAGTTATTTTGGAGGTTAAGTGATGTTAATCTTTTTAGAACCATTCAAGTTCTTTGTTGCTAAGGGACTTTGGCATCAGACTTTTTGTTTCTCCAACACTTACATATTTGAATAAACAGTGTGTTTATTTGGGGTTAAAATGCTTCATGCAACATTGTTTGCAATTGGGTAAATATGAGCTTGTTTTGATGTAACTGTTATAAATGCTAGTATAATCTATTGGGAATATAATATGGTTTTCCAGTCTTCCCGAACAGATTTCACATTACCAAGCAATCTTAATGTAAATTTTTCTGAATTGGTGAGAGTTTCACACCAATAAATTAGAATATATAGAAAGATCTATGTATATAGTAAGCCACATATGCAAATTAAACTACTTAATCAGGAGAAATGGTTTCTTACATCAGTTGTGAGTTTCAGATCAAGGAACAGTAGTAAGTGAAAACTATGAATTTTTTTTTTTTAAGAAAAATCCTTCAATTATCTATTTTAACATTATAACATACTTAAGCCCCTACCTTTTCCTTAGTGGTTTTCCTCTGAGCCTCATTTTTGCCTGGACCCCACCAAAACTTAGTCCCACAAGTGTTATGGAAAGAGATATTTGGGATTTCATTTGCATATACTTTATAATAAATTGTCATCTATTTGTGTAGAATTCTATATTCCTGTCTTAGCACTCAAACCAGAGGTTTGTCTTTCCCACTATCATCTCCTTCTGCCTAAGACCAAAGGAAAAATAAAAAACTAAGTCTCTATACACTAGCAAAATAAAGATGTATTTACTGCATTAGAAAAATCAACAGAGTAGTGACTTCAGGCTAGTAAAAACAATGAATTGGGGATACCAAATTTAAAAAAAGAAGGAAAGAAAAGACCTACTACTAAACCAGGAAGGCCTTTTGAAAGATCTTTTAAACAGTATACAAACTGTTTTTAGCCTGGACTTTATCTAGTTTTAGATTGATGAAAATGTAGTCATCTCATTTTTTTTTCTTTTGAAATGTACAAAATCAACTGTTTCATAGCCTGCCAGAATCTAATAACCTTGGCTTAAAATTAAAGTTAAATCTTCACTACTATAGTTAACAGAAAACAACTTCTGGGTTAATTAGCAATTTAGAAATGCTTACTTCCCATTTGTGTTCTAGAAACGTTGGAATTATTACATTTTGGTTAAAACAATAAAAAATTCAAATGCAATTTTACATCTTCTAATAGAAAATGTTATCTAAGTCCTTTAAATTTTTCAGCCCTCCAAAAATCCTATAAAATGTAGATAAAACATCTGTAATTTGAATGTTGTTGCCTTTACAAAAATTATTTCCAAAAACCAACATTAGTATAATGATTTAAAATTCACTATGTATTTTTACACAGATTATCCCAATTATTTTTATTGAGCTCAAGACTAGTATCACCTCCATCTTTCAAATGAGATTCAGAGATATAGTATGGCTCAACCCAAGATCTCAGAGTTAGTAAGTGTGGATCTTGGAGTCAGTCTCAGGTCTTCTGTCCCAAATCTTTTGTCCACAGTGCCATGCTCTTATTACTTCATTCAAGTAACTGAGTCTCTTTCTCCCTTTAAAACTTGAAGTACATTGTGTACCCATATTTGACTTTTTAATCACTTTCTCTGTGGTGCTTCAGACTTTCTTCAAATATGTTTATGCATAGACAGCATTTCCTCACTCTTATATTTCCTTAATTTTTTTCAATCAACATGATAACCTTTATTTGTGCCTCTTGAATTTCATCATAATTAATTCTGAAAACTTGTGGAATTTCCTAAAGTTATTTTATATTCTCATTCTTTTCCTCTGAAGTGCTCAAGATGTCACTCTCTGCAACTTATCTGCAAAATTAATGATCATGTTCATGATTCAATCATCAAAGTCACTGATTAAAATGCTCAACAATAAGCCTGGGACCAACCACTGTGAAACATTACTTATGTCACCTGAACTTGGCAATGGCCCATCAAATACAACTCATTGACTATAATCCTATAGCTCTGTGCTGTAACTTAATGGTGATTGAAACGAGACAATATATCTCAATTTATCGATGACTTCTGACATGTGGTACAGAACCAAAACCTTTATGAAATAAAACTGTATTGGATCTACTGCTTTCCCTCAATTGGTCATGTTTATCATTCTATCAGGGATGAATTTGATCATAAAGGATATATATGCCTTACTGGGAATTAACAAAGTAATTATTCTTCCACACTGGTAGTTAACAGAATAGTTATTCTTTGCACATATACTTGTCCTGAAAGAAATATTTTACATAGATTTTCATAGCTTATTGCAATGAATATCATATTCTGCCCAAATTTCACTATGCAGACATTTATACCTTCTGAATTATGTTCATAATGTACATATAGTAAATGTCTTCACATTTTTAGAAATCTGAAAACGTGAAAGATGAATGAATGTCCTGTGTTTCTACTTTTGTATTTCTAAATGATGGTTTGAAGAGTCAGTACTTCTATTTACTATCAATGCTGGTACCTTGTTATTCTCAATACTCACTACTGTTGTCTGGGCTGGAAGTGGTTTTGTAAAAACTTTCCTCTATATTTGTACCTGTTTACTGGCTCTTCTGAGATCACATAAGCTAAAATACCTTATATGCTTACATTCACTAAACTCTTCATGGTCCCTTAGTCTATTTTTAAGTCATTTTAATTCAAAAGTTCAAAATTAGTTTCCACATTTTCACTTGTAAGTATACTAGCTGACAGAGTCAATCTATATCACACTCTCAGTGATCGTTGCAGTCTGCCTTTTGACGAGTACTTCTCTGTTTCTATAATTCAGTTCAGATGCTGGCTGACCTTGTGATTCACATCTTTCCTGGAACTTAATTAAATAACTGAACAACAATCAACTTATTCACTCTCAGTAGCCCCTCAAGCTGAAAATGTCAATAATAATTCTCCTTTACAAAAACAAATTCATGGTTAATTTACAGCTATTGGTTGGTTTTGCTTTGTTAAATATGCCAAACACATACTTGACTGTACCTCCTTGCTTGATTTGTTACTGTACATGAGTTTAGTTTTTTCTCAGGTATCAATCTTTTGATTAGAAAAAGAGGTGACATAAAATACACTATTCCTGTTACATTTTCAGAGGTAGAAAAATAACATTTAAATACATTGGCAATAACTTTCTAGAGATAATTACATACGGAACAATGATATCTGATCTCACTTAAAAGTAAGTGAACATTTTTCAAATAAGTTGAAATTATATTTACCGCAGTTTGAAGGACATGGGGTAGTGTTGATGCCAGGGTGTCCTGATCAGCTGTCACAACAGCAGTTGATCAGGCCAGGCTTGAACCTACTCACCTTGTCTCTAGTTAGGGTCCTCATTTTACTTATTATAAAACTACATGTGATACCCAGGATGATCAAGCTCAGTGAAACGTATTAGAGACTAACAGATGATTCGGAGTAAGAGATTATAGAGCTTATTAATTTTTCTGAAAGACAGCTCGTAAGGAGACCACATAGTTGTGGTCACATTTTCTCTGTAGAAAAGTTAACACTGAAAAAACTTTTCTTATGAGAAATCTACTTAAGTGAGTATAGATAAGGAAGCCAGGAATTTAGATAATCTGATAACTCCTCAGCTAAGAGATCCATGGGCACTCTATGATTTTTGTATGACTGGGTATTCTGTCTGGCAACCTCAACTCTCTCAACATTGTTCAAAGCTGGATATAATCATTTTTCAGGATATTGTTCCTACTATCTATTGTGCTTGTATTCCAGAGTTCCTGTTCAGCTTGTGACAAAGCTTTTACTGATACATAGTAAGATGGTGGTGAAAGAATGGAAATTTTTCTTTCCTAGGAAGAATTATAATTTATTCTGAGATTATATCTTTTTAATTGTTTTTTTACTTTTTTAGTATTAAATGTTCTTTCAGCTGTGAAATTAAGTTGAGAAGAAATGGCAATATATTTTTTATGATTTCATTAACAAAATGAAAATTTGAAACCTTGTGATGGTCTCAGAATTAAAGGAAAAATTTTAATTGCAATAAAAATCTAAATATGAAAACTACCAGTCTATACCATTAGTTTCTCATGCTCTAGAGCCAGTCATTATATAAAGCAACACCGCAGCTCTAGACTCATGATTTTTTTGTTCCAGAAACAATTTGGTCACCTAAGTATGATGT
Source organism: Delphinus delphis (assembly GCF_949987515.2). Taxonomy (NCBI): domain Eukaryota; kingdom Metazoa; phylum Chordata; class Mammalia; order Artiodactyla; family Delphinidae; genus Delphinus; species Delphinus delphis. Next base: position 30,196,381 of record NC_082686.1, read on the forward strand.
ATCACACAGGTGAGGTGCTTCTGCAAGTAAATTTTATGTTGAGTTAAATTAGTTATGAGTTCCGAGACACCTCATAGGCTTTGCTCTACAGTGGCAAACTGGTAAATGATGGTGCTAAATGTTTACCAGGATCGGGGGGCAGAACGACTCGATTTGTAACATGTACAATTTCGGTGGTGTAAATACTCCCACCATAATGGATTTCAGGCTCCCAAGGTGAAGTCTCTTCACTGAATTTGGAATTGAGAAGAGATGCTGCACATCTCGGCACATGATCAGCTAAGTAAGCTAGTTGGTACAGGCTTTTCAGTAAACCACTGCCCCTGCCCCTATATATCTCACTATTGTAGTTTTATCAGAAGCATATCAACATTCTCCATTTGGTAACACGCATTGATACTGCACTTAAAAGAATGGAAAGAATCCAATGTAAACAAACTGAAGTAAAATCATAGAAAGTAGTTTAATTGTTCCACTAAACAACATTTTTACCCAAGTTTCAACCCATCTGTTTCTTAAATGACTCTATTTCTGCGGCAGTAGAATTCTAACAGGTATTTACCATCTTACTACTTTCTGGTTAGTAAAACTGTACTATAATATAGACATCAGATATGCTCTGCAGATGTTAATTTCTTAGTAGGCAAATAACTTAGAAACCTGATCTAAAGTCAGGGAAATGGTTTGTCCTAGGTATCACATCGAATACACCTAGTGAGTGCTCAGTGTTTATTGTCGGGGTGTTATAGCAAGTATCTTGGAATCTCTTATTTGGAAAAAGAAATTTAGGGGAGAAGTAGTATATATTCCTTTCCAGACCCATATGCTCCCTTAAACTCTGGTTTTCTTTCATGGACATGTCTGCATTGCATGCTTCAGAATACCACTAGTTATGCAGCTAAATTTAAATACAGAGATGCATAAGAAGAACCAGAGTCCTTAGGCGTCCATCCCCAGATTTCAAAACCAAAGAGATTCCAAAATAAAAGATCTCCCAAATTAGAAATAATAATAATGCATTAAATTAGAAATGCAAATTTTGAATATCATAGTTTATGTATCATTTAAAATATGCACAAAAAATCCTACTTATGCTTTGTTGTGGTATTTAATGGTGAGAAATAGTACATACAACTTAGAATTAAGGTGAGGAATAATGAGTTAATATACAAAAATTATTTAGAAGCAGATAGTTGATACAATTAGTATTTACTGTTAAGAATAGTAGGAGGAGTAGAGTACTAAAATATTATGTTGTTCTTTTGTGTATTATGTTGACAAGATTAAGTTATGGCAATCATTCGAAAACCATTTATTTTGTGCTAATCACTGTGCTAGCTCCTGGGATACAAAGATTAGTATCTCTGTCTGTCTTTAAAAACTCTTAGTCCATTAAGATTTTATGGCTAAAAAAAGCTATTTTGGGGCTTCCCTGGTGGCGCAGTGGTTGAGAGTCCGCCTGCCGATGCAGGGGACATGGGTTCATGCCCCGGTCCCGGAAGATCCCACATGCCGCGGAGCGGCTGGGCCCGTGAGCCATGGCCACTGAGCCTGCGCGTCCGGAGCCTGTGCTCCACAACAGGAGAGGCCACAACAGTGAGAGGCCCGCGTACCGCAAAAAAAAAGGAAAAGCTATTTTGCACCTTATCTCTTTATGGTACATAACATCTTTCCCATTATATGTATTCAATAAAACAAATATTAATTTAGCAACTACTATAGCTTAACCCTGTGCTAAGTACGAAGTGGTCAGAAGCTGGAAAAGCCCTCATCATTGGAATCTGCTGACTTCCACACGTCCAGGAACTAATGGGAGCTGATAAATAAATACTCTAGCTCTCTCACTTGGCACCACCCCACCCTCCCAAACGGAGATAACTCTGAAGTGTGCATGTTTAAATTGTATCCCAGAATTTTCTTCATGAAACTAAGCTCTGAGGCCCACATTTTCTGTCTTGATAATGCTTTCTTGATACCTAGCCTTCCCTGCTGGTGTTCTCCACACCTCCCAAATTAACAACCTGTATTTTAATCCTGGCTTTACGGTCTGCTTTTGGGTAACCCCAAAACAAAACACTAAAATAGGTTTACAATTTTACAGATAATGGAAAAACAAAATGTCTAATGACCCCCAAAATTTCAGAATATTATGACAAAAATACTACCCTGAGAAACTGACACCTGAGCTCTAGCCATTGCCTCTTTACAAACTTGTTGAAACAAAGACTGTTGTCTTCCCTGGACTCAGTTGTCTCTTATTTGTCAAATAAAGGTTTGGATGGTTAAATGATCAAGAGTCTCTCCCTAGGCTAACTTTATGATTCTAAGATTATTTATCCCTAGAATGTTTGCCTTCATAAATGATTTGTAATACTTTCCAAACTAAAAGTTTGGGTGCAGATAGATATTTCCTAAGAACCTGAGAACTTTTATGTATGCATTCATTCATTCATTCATTCAACAAAATTTATTAAATATCTGCTCTACATTTATCACTGTAGGTCTACTTCGTCTAATAGACAGCCACTAGCCACGTGTGACTAAATTTAAATTACTTTAAATTAAATGAAAGTAAAATTTCAATTGTTCTGTCCCTCTAGGCACATTTCAGGTCCTCAATAGACATATGTGTCTACTGGCTACTATATTGGACCACACAGTTATGGAATATGCCTGTCTCTGCAGAAATTATATTAGGTAAAGCTGCTTTTAATGACAAAAAAATTAAACCAGACAACTAGTCTTCAAGAAATAATACCTAAAAATTCAGTAAAATGTTAATATGTGATTGGCTATAGTTGATACCAAGTGAGTATTTCAAGCACATACTTTAAAGTCATTTAGATGCACATTTTCAGGGAAGACTTCATGGTAGATAGAGAATCTGAAGGTTAATCAGAAAAGTAGATTGTTACAGGCATTATACACAATTGAATAGAAACAGGTCAGAGAAATTGGTGACACTGATTAGACTTAATAGGAAAAGAAAAATGGCATAGAGTAAAATCATAAAATAGTCAAATAACACTTCTTTAAATATATCCTTACAACCATTTTATTTAAAGCTCTTTTAAATATAGTGGTTGTAAGAATACATAGATGAGAATTACAGAAACAATAGAAAGTTTTTTGTCTCATATTTTAATTTGCTTACTTGATGTAATTGGAAACTAGTTAGTATAGTAAAAAGTTTTCTTAAAAACTTACCTTTGTATTGTTTCTTCAGCTTCATTTTGTCATTCATATCTTTCTTAGTTGCATCTACCACCTTGCCTAACAGTAACTAATAAATATCTGTTGGATGAGTCCATGGATAATCATCACCCTCTCTTCCTGTGACCTTTCTTTTGAAAAAAATACAAGGTGATTTAAAACATCTCCTTAACGTTCAGTGTAGTTTAGTAGTGTTTAAATGTGTAAGTTTCCTTGGTTTGGATTCAAATTCCCCACCCAGTTCCATGACCTTGAGCAAGATAAGTAAACGCCTCTTCACCTCAAATTCCTCATCTGTAAATGAGTTCATAATACTGCCTATGTCATAAGGTGGCTCTAAAGGAGTAAACAAACTAGAGAGTCTGAAAACACTTAGAACCGCGCTTGGCACATAGTAAGTGTTTGTGGTAAGTGTCGTCGTTTTTATTGTTGTTTTCAGATACTCATTAGGGTATCTGGGCTCCATTAAATATATAACCTGGGTTAAGATTTCCAGCTATATAATCAGAAGAGCCAGTAAAACTATTATCGATAATGAGAGAGCAAATCCCTTTGTCCCCCAATGGGACACTTATTAGGAAGTTCTTCACTTTGCCTGTCAGCGGCATTATTTCCTTTTAAAAACTAGAAAAAAGTATTTTGGTGAAGGCTTTGATATCCAAAATAGATATTATAGAATATTCTTTCCCACCATACCCTATGGATATGAATTTCATTGCCTCATGTTCTTTCATTTATTAATTAAAGGGAAAGCATATTTTTACCCAGATATTAAATAAAGTGCTGAATCTAGGATCCTAAGCCATTTAAACCTATATTCTGACCCCTTAATAGCAGAGGCTCTGCTGCTACCTTTGTCTGAGAAGGATCTCTGTAAGTTCTAGTTGTGTGGTAATTATGTTGATTAGCTGAAAGGAGTGTTATTGAGATCATGATGTCATCTCAAGGGTAATGGATGCTTGAGGGTTGTTGAATATTTAATTTGTCAGAAGAGGTCAAAGGAAAGAGATGTTATGCTACTTTTCAAATATTTTAAGAGAGAGAAAATGAGAAGCTCAAACAAATCCATGAAAATAACTAATGAAAATCTCCAAATACAAAACCCAATCTGAATGAACAGTGATATTATGTTAAGAAGAACATATCTATGGGGTGATTAAATACCTTTCATTAGTTTTTAGTAATTACAAAATTTACATTAACGAATCTTCCATGTATTCTGCCTATATGCTTAGCAGTTAGACTTGTATTCACTATTATTTTAAAATAGTGTCATGATTATTGTAAATACAGTACTAAAAAACAATCTGTATACATATGCATAAAAACATTGTCATAGTTACATAAACAACTGAGAGTAATTGTTATGGAATTTTATGTATTCAGAGAGGTAGTATCTTAGTGATTACTCTTTTAGGCAATACTGCTCATTTTTGAATTGATATTGAGATTTATATCTTAAAATAACATTAGGCCTCATCACACCCTTGAAACTAGTTTCAAATAAATTTTTTAATGGCAAAAAACCCCACATTGTTATTATTTAGCTCTTGAAATATAAGGGCTCTAGAAAACTTTCTTAATATTTGCTTACTTTTTTTCCCTTAGGCAAATATTTTAAAAAATATTTCAATAATGATGAAAATGCTGCCAAGATACAAAATAACTAAAAAGGGGGTTGGTGAGATGGCCACTTGGGACTATATATATTGCTTTTCAAGGCTTAGATTATAATCACAAATTTCAATCTAACACATGTATTTATTTTTAAGGTCTTGTTCAAAGTGATTACTAGAGTCTTTCTCTATATGATTTGAGAATGAACAATATGTATTGTTCATTCCACATTTATATCATTATTAAAATAAGGAGTTGTTATCCCAATATTCATAGAATATTAAAGATCCATGGATGACGGTCTTGGAGTGCATGTAATAAATATTGATAAGTCCCCTGGGTTTATTGCACATTTGTGGGTGTGGGCATGTGTGCAGTTTGGGGAGGAGAGGGCCTATAACCTTAACCAAACTGAAAAAGTGTGGCATTGACTGTAAAATTTTAAGATATAATGTAGATATATGTAGCTGATTGGATAGAAACTCAAATAATCAAAGTCCACTATAAGAATATTCCCTAACCGTACCTAGTATCCAACACTTGAACCTTTAGGATATGATCATTTATTCTATGTGTACACTAACTCATACTTTTCATAATGTGGTAGAGTTTTAGAAATGAATTATTTGCAATTAAAATTTTATTTCTTAAACCTATTTACTTGATACCTTCACATGATAAATATCTTTTAAAATGCAAAGAGATTTAGAGTGAAGAGTGTGTATTCCCACCCTAGTCACCTATAGAGAGAGAATCACTGTTTTGAGTCTCTTATATATCCTTCTGAATAGATAAATAGATTAAATGAATAAACAGAAAAATATATTCTCTCTTTTCTCTCTCATGTTAAAACTATAGCATAGGACTTCCCTGGTGGCGCAGTGGTTGAGAGTCCACCTGCTGATGCAGGGGACGCGGGTTCGTGCCCCGGTCTGGGAGGATCCCACATGCCGCGGAGCGGCTGGGCCCCATGAGCCATGGCCGCTGAGCCTGCGCGTCCGGAGCCTGTGCTCCGCAACGGGAGAGGCCACAACAGTGAGAGGCCCGCATACCGCAAAAAAAAACCCAAGAAACTATAGCATATTATATACAGAATTTTGTGCCTTGTTTTTTTCTTAATTTAAAAATACACTTTAAAGATTAGTCCACATCAGTACTTATAGAATTACCTCATTCTTTTAACATCTACAAGTCATCCACTGTATGGGTGAACCACGATTTATTTAACCTGTCCTCTACTAATAGACATTTAGATTGCTGTCAGTCATTTGCTACTACAACTCTGATGCAGTTAATACTTTTGAATGTGGTAAACTTTTATAGGTTCAATGCCTGGAAGTGGAATTACTGGCCTAAATGGTGCATACATATTTAATTTTCCTGTGTTAGGTGAATTATCCTCCATTAAAAATGTTAACAAATTATCCTCCATAGACAACACTAATCTACACTTCCACCAACAATTAGTGAGTGTGATAATGCAAACTTTTGAGAACTCAGCACCATTTACTTTTGTTTTGTCAACCAAGCCCAGTAGATTGGGGATAGTCTTCTTGTTTAACTTCTTGGCGTAGTTGAGGAACAGTAACTGGGGGCTTCTTGTTTCAGATCTCTGCAGGTCTCTTCAAATGCCTCTTCTTGTAGAAAAATGCAATGATTATTTTGCCAAATAATTCACTTGAAATCTTCTGATTATTGGGTAAAATACAACCCAAATTCTTCTTGGCCTCATAGTTCCATTACTATTTTATTCAATTAATTAACGTAGAAATGTCCATTAGTATTAGCTATGTCTTTATTTAAGCTATAAACTAAAAAAGAAAAACCTATACCTATTTAAAAGATTGTATCAAACATACCTAAAAGGTAAGCCAAAAATATTTGAACCAAGTAAGAACTGAATTGTGTATGTGAGAATAATCATATATTCAAAGGATAGTTTTTATTGCTTCTCTGCATCCTTTCCTTGCCTATAAATGAAAATGCTGAACTGCTTCAGGAAATCTGATGTTTGTGTAGCATTTCAACCCTGGTAGTAATCAGGAAGCACTAAAAATGCTCATGAAAACTGTATTCCACAAATTAACTTATTTCACACATGGTTAAATAAGTAACCTAACACACCTAAGCAAACATTTTATATGGTTTCCCATTATTCAACCTTCCAAACAAATCCATAGTCGTAGTTTGTTATCATCCATTTAAATTATACCCTCAAATTTAATCAGAATCTTTTCTTTAGGGCAAAATAGTCCAATGTGTTTGGATACTGATGTAAATGGTGCTGAAGGAATGGGGCAGATGTTTATAAAATACAACTCAGACTGTTAATGAGTATCTTTACACACAGCTATCCCATGACAAGTTGATAGATGTTTTGTTTCACTGTCCTTCATAAACCACAAGAGAGGGTGCTATGGTAGATACTGAGTTCAAATCTCAGACCTTTGCAATCTGCATGTACGAAACAAATGTTTTCACAAAATAAAAGAAATAGGTCTTTTTTGATAAGATTGCATAATTCCAAGATCAGCATCCATCTGTGTATATATATTTTTTTCTTTTAGCTTATGTTAATGGCTTTATTTGGCAACTTAATGTTTTCCTTTTCCTCCTAACAGCAGGTGAAAGAATTCATAAATCTGCCATGAACAGTTGCCAATGAATATTCATATCTGGGATGTCTGATTGCAGCAGTTTGACATTTTTATTCGATTTCCATCAAGAAAAAGAACTACTTCGTTTCTTAATTCAAAATGCATTCTAATAGGGTTCAGCACATTATACCACTGGTTAAGTTATTGTAATTGTCAGTATCAAACAACTAATTTATAAAATAAGAATATTTGATATGATCCAGAAAAACAAAGTGACTAAGAAATACCTCACAAACTCACCAAAAACAGTATACCTTTTTTATAGGAAATTTATTTTAAAAAATTATCCATTCTGAGCACCTTCATTTTCTGTCCCCAACCTTTCTTGCACCAGGGACCGTGGAAGGCAATTTTTCCATGGACGGGGTGGGGAGTTAGGGGGTGGAGTCGGGGGAGGACGGTTCAGGTGGTAATGCGAGCGCAGATGAAGCTTCGCTCAGCAGCCAGCCGGTCACCTCCTGCTGTGCGGCCCGTTCCTAACAGGCCGCGTACCAGTAACAGTCTGTGGCCCAAGGGTTGGGCTATATACTGGTATTCCTTGCTGGTTGAGTCAGTCAGGTCTTGGTGACGTAGGAGTCCCATGAACAGACAACATGAGCTTAATGGGGTATATTTTCTACAGGTCATTATTACATGAACAAGAAGACATAATTGGTTCAACGGGAGGCAACACAGGCTTGGTACAATTTTAGTGGGTATTTGTGTTTATCTGCCAAAAGTGAAGACATTTGTAGCAGCAAAATTAATTTTTTAATTAATTAAACTCTGCCTTTAGATTGTTCTGCCTTTAGATTGACCGTTTACTACAATCCTTCTTAAATTAAGATGTATAAGAATAATTTGGAAAGCTTACCAAAATACAGTAATTTTCTGGGCCATAGCACAGGTTATTCTTAATCAGCATATCTGTGGTATGCCCCAATAATTTTCTTTTCTAACAAGTTCCTAAGTAGTGATGATGCTATCCTACCACACTATCTATAAATATTTTATAGTATTGGCTATCTATTGGTCTTCAGCAAAATATGCACAGATCTTCCAGAAAAAAACAGAGCAGCAAATCATTAAGAAGCCTGTAATGGCAGACAAGTTGCAGAAATTATGGGGAGAGGAGGGTTCAGAACAGCATACACATTCAATAATCCAACACAGCAAGTGTTTTCTCTAATCCTGGTTTTGTATATTACGCTTGCGTATGGTATATATTATATGCAAGGAGTTAAAAACTAAGCAAGAATTTAGTTTTTTAATCCTCTCACGATGTAGAATCTGAATTCCCCACTTTTTTTATTGAAAAGTGAAGTATAATGTGACCGTATATTAATGCATCCCTAATCTTAATTATCTGTAAATAAAATACTGGAGAAAAATATCTAAAAGATTAGAAAGCCATGGGAATTAGAGGATATTTCCTTAATCTGCTATTGAACTCAGTGGGTTTATTTTTACTTGCAATTTATGAAATATTGATCTCTGTGTTTTGCAAAGTAGACACATGTTTTCTTGAAATGTTTTTTATTTTAACACATCTTCATTATCAAAAACAATTTTGTTGGCCTATAGGGTTTCAGCACTGATGGTGAAGAAAAGTGTGTGGTGGTGGTTTTTAAGCAGCAACTGTTTTCTCAAGACTTTACGAGAGGCCCAAACTTTCTAACTTTTTTCTGTTTCACTCATTCCCTTCCAAGCATTTTCTACTTTGCTGCCAGGCATCTTTCTAAAACACAAATATGATCATGCAACTCATTATCTTAATTAAAATCTTTCAACAGCTTCCCATTGCTTTCAGCATGAAATAAACATTTCTTAGCCTTACTTACAAGGCCCTTCATAAACTGACACCAGCCTTCCTCTTTAGTTTTATAGCTAAATCTTTTAATCCTGCCATCAAAAACAACTTAGGAGTCCTTAAATATACAATGTGTTCTCAAGCTACTTATCCCCATGCCTAAAATATCTTCATTTCTTATCTTTTCCACTTCATTCTATTTGTCTTTTGACCCACCTCATTTATCCACTTCTTTTGGGAATTTTCCTCTGTGATCCCTATTAGGTCCTTATTCTCAAAATCCCCATTTAATACCCCTGAGATACTTCAAACATACCACTAGGGACACTAGGCATTGGCCTTACTTAAGTCTTAAGCTTTTGGAAAACAGGAACTGTGCCATCTATATTTATGTTTATCACAGAGTCAACATGTAACAGCAAATAAGTAAAGAGCTTTTAAAAAAAATAATTTACTAACCATATCATGAGTAATGAGAAGTCAGATTTGATATCTAAAGCAAAATTGGGGAGGACCTACTAAACCAGGCAGAGAAGTTTGATTTTTAACATGATAATTAGTAGAGAACTATTATCAAAGTTTGAATTGGAAAGTAACACAATGCAAACATTGATTTAGGAAAACTAACAGAATGTATTTAAGCTTTTACAGTAGTTCAGATGTGGGATGAGTATAATACACATTTGTATGGTGTTAATGTTGGTGAAGCAGTGAGAGATATGTTTTATGCAAGGCTTGATAACCCCAAGATTTCTGCCCTAGAGGATAAAAAGTGTGATGGTAGTACTTTGGAAATAGGGTGGTAATAAGGAAAGCCATTTATTTCATGGAGGATGATGGGATTTTGGAAACATCACATTTAGGTAAAGGTCAATGGGAAATCAGAAAAATCTGTAAGCAATTAAAAGTAAGAGTCCATGGTGTGAATGAGGTCCTGAGGCCCAAATTCTGAAAATGGGCATCAGTTGCATAAGTCGGGGGATTGATTCTATGAGTGTTGAATGTTCACCTTGTCAGAGAGAGAGTAAAAAGAGAAGTCGGAAGGTGAGGAACTGTGGCAGAATAGAGAGAAAAGAGATACTGACCAAAGAACGTGTGATTTCAAGAGAGGAAATTTCAATATTATCATCACAGATATTCCAGTCCAAGCAGAGGATGTGCCACTGCACCTTCTGATGATTCATGCCTCTCTGTAGCTCTACTCCCGCCCTTCTATTTCAATCTCTTCCTCTTGCTTGACACCTCTTGGCTTATCTCTCTCTACCCTCTGTCTGCTTTCCTGCCCTGCCTATTCCTTTATTTCTCTCCAGAGAACCCCACCATGGAGGTCCATGAGGATGTGGTGAGACCACATGGGGAAAGCAGAAAAATTTCCCATAACTGAACAGAAATTTCCTCAGCCACAACCTCCGGCAGCATCTCTTTCCCACCCCTCTGGGGGTGGCCACACATCTCTCTATTCTGCTGGGTAGCATATGGCAGCTAACCATTCACTGTCCAGCAGAGTCATGGTCCCCTGGACCACTTCCCTTGTTCCCAGTGCTGCCTTGCTGTTTAAAATTACGTGTGATTCATTGGAACACAAAAGAAACCAGATGTGACTTCTGTGGCGTCTACCTCTAACCTCCACTGAGCTATCTGGGCATGAATGCTGTTCATCGTCTCTTAATGCTATTATTATCTTCGGTTACAGATGCTCTGTCATGATTCTCAAAAGAAGTGCTTTGTGTGGTGATTTGTATAACAGTGTTTTCATATAAATTTAGTTCGATCCTTGAGCAGGTCTTTGATCTAAGGGCAATTATCCTTATTTTACAAAGGAAGTGACCAAGATTCAGAGTGCCTGCGAGATTTGCTCAGAGACACTGTAGATGTGGCAGAGCTGACCCATGGCTGGGACTATTCCCATTACAACAAATGGTGACTTTCAGTTTCTTCATGTTTCTCCTGATAGTGATAAATTCATGAAACATATTCTTACCTCAAAGGCTTTTTATTTCAATCTTTCATAAAAAGTATACTGTTTCAATAGAACTGTTTTTCAAGTAAGAAAATTAAGATATCATAATTCTAAAGAAGACACGTTCTGCCAATGAATTTGTGACAGAGCTCATACTAGGAGCCAAGCTTTTTAATAATGATCCCCATACTCTTTTATGATGGATGCTGTCGTCTGGGTCCTTTTTGGTTTTGTTTATTTTCTTTGTTCTCAGATGATAATTAAGAGTGCATCACTTTCAGGTTTTCTTTATTTTCTACTAACGTCTACTGAACCATGAGGACATTTACATCCATGTGCTCCAGGCTAATCCTGCCACATGACCTACTGATGGCATTGTCTTCCACAGTTTCTTGCAACTTGGCCAATTAGTTTTCCATCTTCCTTCTGTATTTTTGAACAGTCCACCTACTGAGCTCTTCACTGCATAGGATAAATCACACGTGTCTCTTCTAACAAGGAACAAACCAAAAAATCCCATTGTCCTTAGTTTCTTCTCACAGACTCTCACCTTTAATGCACATATGAATGGTATGCCCTTTCTCTCCATTTTCCCACCTGCCCTTCACTTCTTAAAAACTGCACTTATTGTGTGTGTGTGTGTATGTGTGTGTTAAAAGGAAGGCGTGAACTTACTCTTCAGTCCATTGCATCTGTGTCAAACTTTGACTCACCATTCCACTAAGGGGGTCTCAGCTAAGTCACTGGTGACATCCAATATTTCTAGTCCGGTCAGCTCTACCTGGCTCTCTTCCCCTAACATCTCTGAACATTAGTAATAGCCAACAACTTCGTCATTTTGAAATTCTCAACCCTTCTCTGCCATGATTCCATTCTGAGTTTCTTCCTAACCCTTTGAACTTCTCCATCTACTTTGAGGAAGTAGGGTAGAATAGTAAAGAGTAAGAACAGTGGAATCAGCCTCCTGGACACCACAGCTAATCGTGTAATAGTGTGTCAACTTACTTCTTTGTGTCTGTTTCCTTTAAAATGGGGATAATAGGGCTTCCTTGGTGGCGCAGTGGTTGAGAGTCCGCTTGCCGATGCAGGGGACACGGGTTCGTGCCCCGGTCTGGGAAGATCCCACATGCTGCAGAGCAGCTGGGCCCGTGAGCCATGGCCACTGAGCCTGCGCGTCCGGAGCCTGTGCTCCGCAACGAGAGAAGCCACAACAGTGAAAGGCCTGCGTACCGCAAAAAAAAAAAAAAGGGGGGGGATAATAATGGTACCTACCTTATGAGTTAGATAATACCTTAGAGGATTGTTTTGAGGATTGAGTGTTAATACATGTAAAGCTCTTATGACAATGGCTGGCATATAATAGTTGCTTAGTAAATTATTGTTTTACTCTTAACAGCTACTGTCCACCATCACCAGCACCACTCCTATTAATCCTCTAACTCTTGCTCCCCCTATTTTCTTTCACCCACAGTCTAGGTATCGATGCTCCCTACAGTTCTTTTCTCAGATCTCTTACCTCTGTGTGCTCTCGAAGGGCCATTGTATACATTTATCAAGTCTTCACATCACCACATATATTTTTATGCCTCTCAAGTCTTTATATCCAACCGCTCACCTGAATTCCAGGCCAATATACTTAACTACCTGCTGGACAACATTTTTTTTTTTTTTTTTTTTTTTTTTTTTTTTTTTTTTTTTTTTTTGCGGTACGCGGGCCTCTCACTGTTGTGGCCTCGCCCGTTGCGGAGCACAGGCTCCGGACGCGCAGGCCCAGCGGCCATGGCTCACGGGCCCAGCTGCTCCGCGGCATGTGGGATCTTCCCGGACCGGGGCACGAACCCATGTCCCCTGCATCGGCAGGCAGACTCTCAACCACTGCGCCACCAGGGAAGCCCTGGACAACATTTTTTGATGTCACTCTGGTATTTTAAAGTCCAAATTTCTAAATATGTCACTATGTTCTCTCAATACATACTTTTTAATTGACTTCAATTAAAATCAGTAATCTTCCAAGCCAGAAGTTTCAACTTACTTTTTCCCTTCCCTCAAATTCTGATTCCTGTATCATTAGAACAAGACTTTACTACATGTAACAGAGACCTCAGGTAGGAATGGCTTAAATATGATCATTTATTTTGTTTTATTTATATCCCCAGATACTGAGGCTCTTGTAGTTTACTGCTCTTCCTTCCTAAAATGGAGACCTCAGGAGAGCAGATAGAATTCCAGCAGTCATGCCCGTAGTTACGGCAGCAGTTAAAAGGAAGATTTTTTTTAAAGGCGCATACCTTCCATCTTATAGGTGGGAATTGTTCCCTAAAGCTGCTACACAATATAATTTTTCTTACATCCCATAACCCAGGACTTAGTTACATGGTTACATGTAACCACAAAGAGGCTAAGAAATGATGTCTTTATTCTGGATGGCCTTGTTCTCATCTAAAATTCAATACAGAAGAAGATAATTTTTTAAATTTTTTTAATTGAAGCTTTATTAGGAAGTATAATTGACATGTAAAATGATAAGAAATTTAAAGTATACATCATGGTAATATGTATATACTGTGAAAGGATTCCTCCCATCTAGTTGATTAACAAATCCATCACATCACATTTTTTTGGTGATCTAATGAGTGGTCTCTAATATCTATTATTTAATAAATTATAATTCAACAATTTACCATCTTTTGCCTCTTCTCTGTTGCCATTGCCACTGCCCTAGTTTAATGTTATCATTCCAAAAAAGCAAATGCTATGAATCTTAGTCTCCACATTGCTGATAGAGTCAACTTTCTAGAACACAAACCTGATCATTTAACCTCTCACCTCAAAACTTTTCCTTAACAGTCCCAAACTATAACATCTGCAATTTTTTGTTAAAAAGGGCAGAAACTGCACTCTGTAAAGCAAATCAACCTAATTATATGATGTTACCTCCCAACAGTCTTTCTACCTTGTCTTCCAGCCACATCAAATTATTTGCAATCTCTTGTATTTGCTGCTCATTTGTTTGTCTTTGTAGGTTTATATATGCTGTTTCTTTTGCATGAAATATTTTCCCTCTCCTTTCAATCTTATGAATATATGTCCTTCAAGGTCCAACTCAGATATTACTCTCTTATTAAGTTTTTAATCAGATTGAGTTTTCTACTAGCACCTTCATACTCCTATAGATCTGTATCTTGTATACATTATATATTCTAGTATAGAACTTATTCTTTGTCTTATAAGTAGAATTTTATATATCTGTCTTCCCTCATAGACAGTGAATGTCATGGGACATAAGCTTATCTGTTTATCTGCAATACTGATACAAAAGCATAGGTACTCAATAAAGCTTTCATGAATTGCTAAATATATGAAATTAAAAATGTTAGTATATATAATAATTATTTTAAGAATGTATGTTGGGACTGTAATGACGATAACCATCTCCACCAATCAACATCTCAAGCAATAAAAACACTAAACTTTATAGGCTATCAAAATCTATATTTGAAAACTGTGAATTAAATGACCTTTTGCGAAATAATTGTCTTTTGTTGATGTTTAACAAGATTTTTGTTCCTTAAATAAAAATAATCCTGACAAGACTTAAGGAATTCTACTGTTGTGAAATGTAACTTTTTCTAGTACAGAAGAGTGCAGTATTTCCAGGTGAGCGAGCATCTCCCAGGAACCAGTGTGTTCTCTGGTGCAGTAATTCACTGCATGTCATTCTATTGAGTTGAACAAACTCCTCTTCCAGAATGGGCTCTTATTTAATAGGATTTGGGCCATAGATTTAAAAAATTATAAATACTTAAGATACATCTGGGAACTCTGTCATTCACAATATGTTTTATTTGATGTCTATAAATCTGTGTTTTTTTCAGTTTACAAATCTGAATGTTGTTTTATAATATTGGGAATATAGTCCTTGATTTATATTCTCATTAAAATATTCCTCTCTATATGAAAGAAAATAGATTGAATAATTTTTCACTTCAGTCGTTTTGTCCCAGAATATCAGTTAAGGTATCAAACTTCCTTCACCTTACCTTGATGAATAGGAAAATTATTCCACAGACATCACAGAACTAATCACAAGAATTCCTTGGTCTCTGCATTTCATATCTCATGTTCAGTTTTTTCTCATCCATTATATCTCTAAGGTAGAACTGTCAGAAACTCAAGTTGACATCATAGCATTTCTTACTCCCAGGACGTGCCTTTATTTTGGCATTCATCAAAAACTTTGTCACTGTACATCTGTGAGTACATGCAGGTCTTTAGGCATGAGCATCAGTTTGCCATAAAGAGAAGCAGTTTATCTACACCTTGATAGCAAGTTGTGTTTAAGTTTAACATCTGCAGACAAAAAATAATGTTTTGTTGCCTAATAATTAGTCGAACAGGTTATCAAATTATGTATATATGGGAATATAAACAATGAAAATCAGTCTTTATAATGATCTAAATTCAGAAACAGTACTTTCCATCTGAATTGTTAAAATGACCTAAGAATAGACTTGTACTAAAATAACTAAAAATGGCAAGTGATACAACATGGAACTAGTCTGCACTTTTTTGAAGGTCAAGATAAATTTAAATAATGTACAGTATAATAGTTGTCTAACGAATTTAACGTAGAAAGCACTGTTAGAATGGCAGAAAATCAGAATTTAAATTATTGAGCAGTGGAGCTGTCATTTAAAATGTCAAGTGTGACATTTATTTTCCCTAAGGATATCTCACAGAATATTCTATTTCCACTCTGTGCTTTTTCTTTTCTTTTTTGATATATCCAAAAACGTAGACAAGCATATCACCTACTTCTTTGTGTGCAATTTTGTTTTCTTTTGCATTATGTTTTGATTCAAAACTTTCATATAATACAATAAAAATGAATTACTAGAAAAATAAAAAGACAAAGTCATACAAATTAAAACCACCAATTCTTAAAATGATTATTAGACTCAATAGTACCACATAGCTATCAAATTGCTATCAAAGCTTACTCTTAAGTTCTGTACTTGACACGCCGTGGACTGGTAACAAACACTTTATGGACCAGCACTGGTCCAGGGACCACCCTTTGAGGAGCACCGCTTTGCGCTATCACAATGTACCAAACTGAGTCGGTCTTCTATGTTCTACCATAGTCTAGGTTACTTAAAAGTGTAGATTGTATTTCCAAGGTCATAACCAGATTTCTTACACTAACTTCACGATGTTAGTCCAGATTACCAAATTAAGGTCACTGATACTTTTGTCACTAATATTAATCAACCTGGCCCATGGTAGGTAAATAAAATTGTGTTTAATTGCAAGTATTGAATGAAATTTTAAAAGCTATAAAGGAATATCCTGCTATACCCACAAAGAATATCTTAAACAGGACTGATCTAATTCATTCCTGTTCAAATGCCATGTTACATTTTGAATTAAGAGGCATTTTATTCCTGCAGGTAGAATTTTAGGATCAATTATAGCTGCCTTGTATTTTAGTAGGTACTTCAACATGATTATATTAATTTAAACATAAAAATCGGGCTACTTATGCAGGAGTTGAAGTATGAAAGAGCTTCTCAATAGGCTCCTTATTTTAAGCCTTACCAGCCAAATTACAGTGTAATTGCTTTTATTTGATCTTTTCCTATCTAAAAACTGCCTTGGGGGGGTGCATGTTTCAATCCATTTACTTTGATCAAAGAAAGAGAAGTCCATGAGTTTTTCAAAGAACTTCCAGATTTGAAGTGGTAAAGAATATTCTATATAGTTTTACTACTCCATATGGACAAGTAATTTATACTGCTTTTAAAAAAAGAAAGGAAGGAAAAAAATAAAGGATGTACATAGTGTTTAGCTTTGCCATAAAGTTATTTAATTTTATATTTTTAATATAAAACATCGTATTTGGAAGAACACTGTTTATGTTTGCTATGATTCTGTTATTATCAATTACATAAAGTGTGTGCCTTAACCTCTGTTTACTTAATTTTTTACTCCGAGATGATATTAACGATAATAGTTATGATGATAATGGTGATTTTTAAATATTATGGCTGCCAGATCTGAATTATATGCCAAAAAGTTAGTTTTATTAATTTACATTAAAACAAAATTAATCCATTTGGGGACTAAGAATGATAAATTTAATGCTATTCAAGACTCCAAGTTTAGAGAAATATTTGTGATTGTTTTTGTTAGTTAACCATTGAAGTTTCTATTCTATATCTCTTCTTTCCATTTAATTCTCAAATAATATTTTGTTTTTAAACCTTAAACCAGTACCTGTGCTATAAATTTTTTCTGCTATAAATCTGGCAGTTATTTTATTTAATTTTAGTATTTTATTTTATTTTTGGCAAATAAGAAACAAATGAAAAATGAGGATGATTGTTTATACATAATCAGGTTGAATAACAGAAAAGTAAGATAATTTTCACAATCCACACTAGCTCTAATTAGATGCACCTGCACATCTCAACTGCTACTTCCTAGTGTGCTGGGATTTTCTCAAGGGCCTGATCTTCCTCATGTAATGAACTATATGTTAATTGTTCAGCCATTTCTAGTGACTTACCAGGGTAAAGTCATTAAGTGACTTGGAATATATAATGTACTGTCTCACAATCAGATAGTAGCTACATTTTAACTGAAAAGTGTGACCACCACTTATTTTTAAGCAAGGAAAGGGAGAGAGCGTTGGTTCAGTTCAACAGGCATTTATTAAGTGTTTATATGTTGGAGAGTATTAACCTAGCCTAGATTACTGTTATTTTGTAAAAGAGGACGAAATGGCATATAATGGACTATCAGCTTGACCTCTGTTCTCCAGAGAAGTCTTGTTCAGTGAAAAACTTGTCATTTGGGCTCTCATAAGGCATCTGTTACTTATTTTAGTAAAGAATATAGGTTAATCGGGCATTTATACATTATACAGACAGCATTCTCATTCTAGTGCTATTGACACATGCATGATCAGGGATCATCTTCAAGAAGAGAGTATTTTATGGGAGGTTTATGTACATTTTAGGATGTTGTGCATTCATTTTGCTTTGTTTGTTGGGTTTTGTTTTAGCTTAGATTTAAGAAAAATTTAGCCCACAGAGATTGACTTTTAAAGCCCACTATTACTGAAGCTCAATTTTGAGGGCATTTTTATTCAGTGCTGCTCAACAAGATAGGAAGACAACCAAGAAGAACTTGAGTATCCAGTTTCTTTCTTTTTAAAAGAAAGTATCAGCATCAATTTCCAGTGGAATACATTAGCAGTTTCATTCTTCTATTTAAACTGTTTCAACTTAGAAAGGAATTCTAAAAATAAAAGAAGTGTTTATTCAAGAAAAAAACACATGCTCATTCTATCCTGGAAAATGCTTACATTTTATTCGGAAAAGTTAACTCATTGCATGAGAAAGGGAAAGGTAAAGTGCTTCCGAGAAGCCAGAACATTGTTTTCTCCATAGAGTTTTAGATACCACAACAAGGCTGCCAATAATACTTGAAGCAAATGGTCAAAATATCAGGTATGTACTTCACGCCAGGGACTCTGCTTGACACACTCTGCCCCTGTCACCACCCAAAGGTTTATACTTTCTCATGGTATTAGATGCTTGGCAATGTCATCCCATCCCCTGACACACAAACTAATCTTCTTCATTGTAAATTATCATATGATATACATTCAGTTCCATTTTAGGACCATTCTACACAGATACTACTATAGGTTTTTATAGGAGGTGGGTATAAATGTAGAAACAGCAAATATTCAGACATGGTAAAACAAATGCATACATATATCAATTTTATAAGTTACAATTATGTTTTTTATTCAACATGGATTCTTTTTGGCAACCTCCCTAATTTCTGAATCTTTGTTTCTCCTGAATCTTTGCTTCTTCTAAATATCTATAGTTCTTCTTGAGTTTCAGATTATAAATTTATTATCTGTCGACCCAATGACTATGCTCTTCCATATACTTTTTTCTCATCCTCTCATCTTCCACTTTGTTCTTTTTTTGGCATGTTTGTCTTAATTCACTGCCCCTTAATGAACAAGAGCTGACCACCAATTCTCTTTGGAGACGGAGCTTTCCCTCTCATGTACATATTTGTTACATTCATTAATACATTAATACTTAAGAGTTATCTCAAGACAATAAGTAATAACTTTCAATTTTTAAAGTAGGACAAATTACTCTGGTTTTATTCTAAGTTTCTGATAGAATCTTATGAAAGTATATCCAGACAGTTATCAGATAACCCTCAAAGTTGCCTCTGTTGTTTAAATCACTAAATAAATTGAATATAAAAATCCCAGCTAAAAATCTCAATAATAACACATTGGAACCAGATTCTGTCTTACAGAAATAAATGGATTAACAATGATGACAATACAGGAATAAAAGGAAAGTATCCAAATAGCCGTTAAATGTCATATTATGTTTATGAAACATCTAAAATCACTCCTTGCTTTCGCAACGTAGATTAGTAGGAACTAAAAAAGCACTTCAGAAGAATAGCATGTATCGTGCTAATGTGTATTTTCTCTCTTAGATGTATCACTAAATAATATTAGGAATAATTATCTCTATCGGTAATATTATGCCTGTGTGAAAACTTTCCATTCTAACCAGAGTATTTTAGTTCAGTATAGATAGATAGATAGGTAGGTAGGTAGGTAGGTAGATAGATAGACAGATTGATATGCCAAAGAAAGGAGTCAGAGAAAAGATATCATAATATTTAATAATATCTTATTCTGTGCAAGTTTTTTTTTTCCTTCCTCAGTGCTTTGCATTTCTTAACTCATTTAATCCTCTCCAAGCCCTTGGAAATAGAAATCATAATTCTGTTTTTATAGATGAAGAAACTGAGGCACAGAGAGCTCACGTACTTTGTTGAGAGTGACGTAAGGGATAGAAGGGATAGAATTAGGAGTCGAAACCAGCTATTCAACCATTCTGTGCCCTGTCTCTCTGTTAATGAAGACATAGATCTGAACAGTTGCAATGCTATTAACTTTTTTTTCAACAAGGAATGTTGAAAATATTGGGGAATATTTTGTGCGACTAGTAGATATTGACCTTTTTTAATATCATGAATTTTATCACTGAAACTGAGAATATCAGAGTTGGAAGAAACCATAAAAATGATCTGTGTCATTGCTTTCATTCATATTGAAAAATAAAGTCACTTCGCAGTCAGATTTGTCACTTGCTATTTATAGCTACTGACCATATACTGGGAGCAAAGAAGGGCAATGAAATTTTAGTGGATTGGTTTCAATTTGATTGGTTCTAATTTAGAGGTGTCCGTTAACAATTGTTATTCTGTTCCTTCCACTCAGTCTTCATGCTCAATGCCAAGTAATTATGACACACTTAAGATTTCCTCCTGATTTATTAAACTCTCAAAGGCATTAAGAAAATCCCTCAAATATCACATAACCCAACCAATCTCCTAGGACCTGCTGAATTAGGGCAAACCTGAAAAGAACTTCAACCTCCTACTTGGATTAGGATATTGGTCTCCTGATACCCTGGCTGAAGCAATGTGGTCTGATAGCCCCCACGTCCCCATGCAGTGTGGGTTTCTACTAAAATTTGCAAGTTCCAGCAGCTTTGGCAATGCTGTGAGTTGAACAAATATTTGGCTTCTTGTAACATTACCGGAAACAAACTGAGAGGTAAGTTTAGCCTTCTAGTGCAGAGAGATTAAGGGCAAAAATGGTCTTAAAATGTACCTGTAAGCTGTTATCTAAAAAAAAAAATCTACTTGTTTAAAACTATTTAGAGACATTTAGAGACTCATGTGTTGAAAAACATTATCTAATATACATACACAAAGGTATATTTAGCAAGATAAATGATTTTAAGGGTGGTACTGATGGTTGTGACAGGTACTAAGGCATATAATTGTGGAGAAAAAAGATATTTTTAATGGACACAAAATGGTAAGTTAAAAGAATTTTTTTTTTTAACTGAAATTCTTTGGAACTGAGCAAATGCCCGGAGTTTGTGCAAGCTAAGCAGTGAGCAGTATTTGGAATAGATAATGTCACTGAACTAATGGCAAACACTACTTTCCCATTCTAGTTTAGATAGAAACTTGTCTCTAGGTATAAAAAATGTTAGGAAAGAAGAGATAAAACTCTCTGTATACCCAGCAAGACACAGTAGAGAAACAAAAAGACTAAACATACTCCTTAAATATCATATCATTTTATATTATTATGAAAAATCTAAAATCATGCATTGATTTTGCAACACAGAGTAGCAGGAATTCCAAAAGCCTTTTTCAGAGAAATAACTTGTGCTAATGTGAAGTTTTTTCCCTTTGGTGCATCACTGAATAACATTATTTTCCATATCAGTAATACTACAACTGTGTAACAACAGCAATAATGTGCAAATGACTGACCTCTTAGGATATATCCCCCCCGCAAGAGTAGATTTTTAACCTTACAGTTATTCACAAACCTGGCTTTCATCAGAATCATCTGGGAGTACATTTTCAATTATAAATTCACACCCCATCTCCAGAGTCTGATGCAATCTCTATTTTTATAAGTTCTTCCAAATGATTCTCCTGTTGAATAGCCAAGCAATAGACTGTATATTTAGAAACATATATTCAGATGATCTTCCAGTTTCCTAGGAAGCCCAGGTTTCCATGAGGTATATCAGCTTACCTTTCAAAATTATCTCTGGTGTACATTCAAGTGAGTTCTCTGCACTAGGCTACAGTTTCTCACTAGACTCTGAACTCCTAGAGAGCATGTCTCATTCATCTCTGTCACCCAGGGTCTAGGGGAGTGTCTGGCATTCAGTAAATATTAATTTAATAAATTAAATATACCAACAAATCAACATAACTTCTCACATTAATTAAAAAGAAATGCATAAGTAAAACATTTTATGTAACAGAAAATGAATCTTGCCTAGTTTGTTAACTGTCAGTTATCTCAAGGATAAGGCAAAACGATACAAGATACACCAGATCTTAAACGTCCATATGCTGAGTCAAAATCGTTAGCCAGAAATCAAAAAAGAAGAATAAAATCATGAGCCTTATAGTACATTTAAGGATATGAAAAACTGTAGAGAGAGAAGAGGGACAAAAATCAGGTTTTTGTTAGAAGAAAAATCAGATATTAGATGGATGAGGAAAGTTAACATCTAAAAAAGGTCAGTAATATGCTAGGCAGGAGAGAGCTGGACTTGGAGCTGTCAATATTCATCCATAATACAGTATTTAAAGTGAAAGTAATTGTGTGTGTTAATCATTCAAACTAATACCCAGTATATAAATTTCATAAATAGACAAACATATATCAGTTGTGTGTACAATAAAGTGACTGAATTTATTACCTTTTTTCCCCACCAACTGACCTTAATAGATCTAAAGTTTATTATTAAGCAATTTTTAACTTGAAGTATAATTGATTTACAAGGTTGTGTTAGTTTCAGATGTACAGCAAAGTGATACATATATGTGTGTGTGTATGTATATATATATGTGTATATATATTCAGATTGTCTTCCCTTATAGGTTATTAAAAAATTCTGAGTAGAGTTCCATGAGCTATACAGTAGGTCCTTGTTGGTTATCTATTTTATATATAGCAGTGGGTATATGTTAATCCCAACCTCCTAATTTATCCCTCCCCCCACCCCCCTTTCCCCTTTGATAACCATAGTGTGTTTTCTATGTCTGTGAGTCTCTTTATGTTTTGGAAATAAGTTCATTTGTATCTTTTTTTCTATTTTAAAGACATATTATAAAAGGTACATTTCCTTTGGCATTTAAATGAAAAAAACATTAAAGGAACTCTGCCAGTTGCTCCCTCACCCACCATACCTAGAAATAAAATTGGGTTATAAAATATATTTAGTTTTCACTTTATTAAGTATAGGAATTATAACTAGGGGAATGTTTGTAGACTGGAACAGAATATACAGACATTTCTAAATAACGGATTTACATCATCAGACTATGTGAACTTAATCCATAGAGACAAACAACAATGATGAAGGCATTAAGCTTATTCAATAGTTTTTGGGTTTGAAATGACATATGACTTGGTGACTGTTTTTGTTTTGTGACATGTGGCAGTCTGCTCTTCTCAGGAATTGAGAATGTTTTCTCTAAAATCTTTGGTCATCAGCCACTATTTTGAATTCTCCAAATACCTATCTTTTTTAGTTTAGTTTCTTTTTTAATTCCTCTGTACTCTGTGGAGTTTTATCCAACTTAATCCAAAATTTAGTCTTTGAAAAATATCTATTTAACTAAAAATTCAAGCAATCACTAACTCACTTCAGGAAATCATTAGTAGAATCTATGAAGATAAAACACATTTTTCAGGGAAATGAAGGAAATTGGTTGGGAGCTGAGAAACATGCCTGTGATCATCACCTATTATCTGGAGATTTGTGATTGTGAATGGCAGCCAACTTGTTTCACGGAAAGTCTGTGTCTGGCTAACTGTGACAACAGTAGATCCGAAAGGGACTAGCTTTTGGTTACATCAAAATTGAGCTGACCATGGATATAATTAGCATTGAAGGTCTGTGGCTGCAGATGGCCATAGGGATGTAAACCTGGCGGAAATAATGACAGGGCTGCAACTCAGCAGTAAGTCTTCCCAGTTTTTTAAAATTTTTCTTTCATTCTTTTTTAAATGAAAGCTCTAAACTTGGAAAATTGTAACACCTGGAGATTTGTCATAAATGTCACTGAAATATTAATCGAGGCACTAATAGAAAATAACAACTTTTGATTTTCTTGTATTCTGCAAAGATCTTCTCTCTTAAATTTTAGGAACATAATCCAAAAAATAGTATTTTTAAATTGAGCAGTAAACTCTGCTCAACTAAAATATTCCCAGAAGCAATTTCCCAGAAGCAAATCAGACGTATAGAGGACTATAAAATATAGAAAGTACAATGAAATTACAAATTATTCATAATCCTAACACTCAGAAAAAAAAAACTTTTTTGTTTCTTGAAGTTATATTTATGGATTAAAAATATTTTATTTTCATTTTAATCTTTATAAGTTAAGAAACTCAACACATTAGCAAGAGATATGTAAACTGCTCAAGATCGTCACTTTTTTAGTTGCTTATTATGAAAAAATTTAAATATTTTCAAATAATTTATTACATTCCAGGAAGAGATTTTAATAGTCAACATCCTTCTGAGTTTATGAAATTTAAAATCAATAAGGTCACAATCTGTGTAAGCTTTGGTGAGAAATAAATTCTATGGCATCAGGAAATTTTTCATATGCTTGCTACAACTTTTAAATTAGAATTAAGTGAACTTTTAACACCAAGTTTTTTTGTGTTAAAAATATTCATACTTGTAGATCTAAGGTTTGGAATTACATGCATCTCTGCTTTTATAAAATAAATAATTTACCATTAGGACTTCCTATATGTTTTTTTATGTTGCTTTTCTTTATACCTGTCAAGTATTTTATATTTATGTAGACCAGAATCATCAATGTGCCTGGCTAGCAAAAAAAAAAAAAAAAATCACATTCATTATATCAAAGTGAACAACAGCAACATGAAAGTCCTAAATATCTTAGATGCTGACAATTTCAAGAATGTATAATATAAAATTGGTGTTCTGCTCTGTCCATTCAAAGCATTCATATGAATTTTGATACTTTGAATATCTTTTACAAGAAAAACAAGTCTTGTATTTTTAACTCTTACTTAACTAAAAGATAGCCAAAGACTTCTTACTCTTCAGAAGTATGTTAAACCAAGATTACTTTTAGTGCACATTAAATGTTACAAAGATTAATAAATGTCACACTACAATGGATCAGTCAATATTTAAGCCTCTTCTAAGGCAAAGTTCACATGCTCTAGGGCAGGGGAAAAGCTTCATAAATATTTTAATTATTTCAGATCTAGAAGAAGGGTATATTGAATGACTTGTAAACCATGGACATCATTTTATTTTTTATGTAGTGTCTGGAATCACTATAGACTCCTGAGGACATTCAGCATTTTAGAAACAGCAAATCCCCTTCTACAATCAGCAAGCAAAACTTTTTGTTTGAATTTCCAATTTCTTTTATAAAATGTTCTTCGAATTGGGAGATGAACTGAACCATTTGCTTTCTGGACACTTGTGGCACTTCTCACTTCCAAGGATCGCCTTGTACTGCCAGTTGCAGAAATGGAAAGAACTGAAAGAACAGAAGCAGCAACACACATTTTGAATGTAAGCTTTGCCCTGAAAGCTTTCTGGCAAGATTTGCTCATTTGGCAGAAGAGCTGCCAATGCTAGGAAAGAGTTTCTCTTTCCATTCTTCTTTCCAATTACCAGAGGCAGACTGGGTATTCTGAAGTTTACCACCCAGAAAGAAAAGGCTTTGGTTGCCTCCTAATTTGATTATTGACCCTGGTGACCTTGAAATAGAGAATGGCACTAGCTAAGATAAATAGAATGGAGAAAGAACCAAACAGAAGCGTAACAGAAGTAAGCCAAAGAATGACTGTTTCCCTGAGACCCCCAAGTTAGAGAGGAGAGCAGGATAGTGGGCCACCCCAGTTGATTGACTGAGGAGATAAGTCACCCTGGGAATCTGACAAAAGGAATTTAAGTGCCATTAGGTTAAACAAAGGCTTTAGGTTAAAGGCTCTATGTAAAAGTCAGTTGTTTGTTTTCAGACCAATAAAAGAAAAAGTGCCTTTGACTTCTGAGAACCATTAACTCTGTTTCTGTCAGCCCATACTTCATCTCACCCATTAAGAATCTTCCAAAGCCGAATTAGGGACAAGTTATTTTGTCCTCAAGCTACCATCAAGTTTCTTAAATCTTTTTTTCCTTTCAATTAATTATTTATTATTGCCCAGAAATCTTACTAAGAAATCCTGAGGGTGCTCCTGATTTCTTTTTAAGCTACATACAAGTTCTGGGGGTTGGGTTGGCATAGTTTTATTTTAAATCAGATGGTCAAAGCCAAGAGGGTCTTTGTACTCTGATTCTCAAACCAGTGGAGAGCCCACGCTGTCTGCACTTTCTCCATAGCCCATCACAGAAGTTCATATCCAAGGCTCAGGGGTGGGGAAGAAATGATAATTATTTGAAAAGCATTTTTAACGTGCCTATTTTCCCATAATCCAAGCAACCAAAATTAAAGTTTAATAAAATTTAAATAGACAGGGAAAACCTTAAAAGGGACATGGGATTAGTAAAGAAAATTTGGGAGATGATGATCCTTTTTAATTCCTTCACAGTCAATACAAGAAGAAGGAATATGGTCCAGACAGGTGAAGTGACTCCCTGGTAACCCAGTTAGTCAATGACAGAGCTAAGACAAAAACACAAATCATCTGACCCAGTGGGAACACTTGATTGAGATGCTACATGTGTAACAGAATTCATTCTTTGTGATTTAATTGTTTAATGATTTAACGTGAGCATCCTTTCCTTGCTATGCATAGTGTATTAATTTCCTATTGCTGGTATAACAAATTATTGCAAATTTAGTGGTTTAGTGGTCTTATTCAATGTAATAAGACCCTAAACAGAAAAATTACATGCAGGAAGTAAAATTCACAGAATTCTTGCTATTTCACCGCATCTAGAAATTGCTAACACTTTCTCCCAGAATGATAAATTTAGCATAATCAAAGCATAAACAGTTGCTGTTTCATATCCTAAAATGTCAATAAATGGATTTCTACCAGATACTACTATTTTATAAAACATTCAGACTCAGAAAAAAAATTATTCAAAATCCTAAGAGCATATTTTATATTTTCTATAAAAGTAAAAAAAATGTTTTCCAGGACATTCAAATTACACAAATATTTTATACATGAACATGTAACATAAAATAGTATTATTTTATTAGTATTTGAAAGTCAGAGCTTCTAATAGCAGTATCATAGAATAGGAAATGTAATAATGAAGTTCCTTTGCACAGACTAGCTTGATGTTAGCTTAAAGGTTGCTCTTAGAAATATTCTGGTTCTGGTCGAAGGATAGTAATCTGAATTACATGCAAACAATGCACACCTAATTTCATTTTTCTTTCAGGATAATATGTTGTTAGGCCAGAAACCAAGCCTAATTCATTTCGTATTCTGTTCTCCAAAGCTATGTAGAAGTTCTGGAATACTGAGCAGTCAAGAGGGAAAGAAAACAAATGTTTTAGAACTGTAAGGCTGTGGAGGAAAGGAGATAAATAGAAAACTGGTAGCTGATGTACAAACCTAGGGCCTTGTTACTCCTAGTATGAAGTAACTTATGAGACAGGTTTGTTTGTTTGTTTTGCTTTTAAGCACTATTTTCTACTTTGTATGTTCAAAAGTTCTGTAACACACAATAGATATTCTAGAAATATCTGGTGTCTTAGCTCCAGCTGCCATAACAAAATCCCATAGATGAGGTGGCTTAAACAACAAAAATTTATTTTATCATAGTTCTGGAGGCTGGAAATCTGAGATCAGAGGCCAGCATGGCCAGGTTCTGGTGAGAGCTCTCTTCTGGCTTCTAGACTGCCATCTTTCCCTTTGTGCTCGCATGGCCTTTCCTTGGTGTGTACACAGGAGGAGAGAGCGTGATCTCTGTCTTCCTCTTCTTAAATGGCCACTAATCCTATTGGATTAAGATCTTACCCTTATGACCTCATTTCACTTTAACTACCTCTTAAAAGCCCTATCTCCAAATACAGTCACATTGAGGGCTAGGGCTTCAACATGTGGATTTTAGGTGAGAATTCAGTCCATAGTATTCCACCCCTGGCCCCCAAAATTCATGTCCTTCTCACATGCAAAACACATTGACTCTAACCTAACAGTCCCACAAATCTTAACTCATTCCCCCATCAACTCTAAAATCTAAAGTCTAAAGTCTCATCTAAATATCTAAGTCAGTTACGAGTGAGACTAGTGGTATGATTCATTATGAGACAAAATTTCTCCCCAACTGTGAACCTGTGAAATCAGACAAGTGATTACCTCCCAAATACAATGATGGGACGGGCATAGATTTGACATTCACAGTCTGAAAGGGTGAAATCAGAAGGAAGAAAGAAACAGCAAGTCCCAAGCAAGTCCAAAAACTAGTAAGGCAAATTCCATTAGATCTTAAAGCTCAATGATAATCTTCTTTGGTTTGATACTCTGCCCTCCAGGCCCACTGTGACTGCGGCATTACCCCCCAGATTCTAGGCAGCGGTCTCACTCCTGCAGCTCCTCTAGCCTAGGGTCCGTACCCCAAGGCAGAAGCTATCTGGCCTATTGAAACCAAGAAGGTGGCCTTGATGATCGCTGAATCACCTTCAGGGTCCTGTTCCCCTCTTATTTAAGAATAGAGCACATTCACCTCCAAATAGGTCTATTGTTTTTTCCCATCAAATCTTCCAACAGTCTTCCTTCATTTTGTCCTATCTCTAACCCCTTCAGTTCAAACTGGCTCTTTATCAAGTTAAATCTTGTAAGCTCTTTATCAAGTGCTAGTCCAGCCATATCCTTGTTGTTTTCTTCACAACATGCTTTCTCATTTTTTTGGCCCAATATGGGTCAACTAAGAATTTTCCAAATCTTCAAGTTCCAGTTCCTTTTTGCTTAATAATTCCTTCTCAATTTCATTTCTCTCCTTTCACATTTTACTGTAAGCAGCCATCAGGGACCAAGCTGCTACTTCAACATTTTGCTTAGAAATCTCCTCAGCTAAATATTCAGCTTCATAGCTTGCAATTCTATCTTCCACAGTAATACAACACGGTTCAGCAAAGTTCTTTGTCATTTTATAACAAGGATCACCTTTCCTCCAGTTTCCAATAACATTTTTCCAGATCTCATTTCTGTCTGATATCTTACCAGAATTACCCTTAATGTCTATACTTCTAGTATGAACCTCAGAATTCATCCAGCCTGGGCCCATTACCCAGTTCTAAAGCTGCTTCCACATTTTAAACTTTTGTTACAGCAGCACCTCACTTCTCAGTACTGAAACCTGTCTTAGTCTGTTCAGACTGCTGTAAGGGAGAAAAACTTTTTCTCTACCCTTTTAGGTCTTTTTCTTTTTCTTTCTTTTTTTTTTTCTTTTGCTGGTCTAATGATTAAACTGACATAAAACAGATCAACAGGAGAAAACTGTCAAAGTTAATTCTGTACATACTGGAACCCCAAAGATATGAGGTTCAAAGAAGTGACCAAAGCAGGCAGCTCTTATACCTTTTAGACAGTTATTTTTGAAGATTTGACAAAACAAAGGATTTTTTGCTTGGGATAGTAAAGTAATAAAGTTTGTTTATACAGCCTTTATTCCCTATCTCTGGCAATAAAATGCCTCCTGGTATAGGGAGGATAGCTTCAGATGAGAAATTTATTTCCTGCTTTCAGAAGGACAAAGAAGGGTCAGAGTGTTCTTCTTGAACTGGCCATTTCTCAAGTAACTTTAATTCAAAATAATCAATATGTCAAAATGGTATACTTTGGGGTGGCCTGCCCTGAACCCTATCACTGACATATCAAAATACCATAAACTGGGTATCTTAAACAACAAAAATTTATTTTCTTGCACTTCTGGAGGCTGAAAGTCCAAGATCAGGGTATCAGCATGGTTGGATTCTAGTGAGGGCTCCCTTCCTGGCTTGCAAACATCTGCCTTTTTAATGTGCTCACATAAACTTTCCTCACAGTGTATGAGTGGCCTTCCTCTTTTTTGAAGGCCACCAATCTTGTCAGATTAGGATCCCACCCTCATGACCTTACTTAACCTTAATTACCTCCTAAAAGCTCAATCTCCAAATACAGTCACACTGGTGGTGAGAGTTTCAATATATAAATTTTGAGGGGATATGATTCGGTCCAGAGCATTCCATCCCCATGATTCATGGAACACTTTATACATTCCCTTATTTAGGGAGCCTTCAAGAAAATTTATAAGAGATGGATACAGAATTAAATGAAATAAGCTTTTTAACTCTGAATGACAATAATTTTACTAAATCAATTTTAACAATTGTGACTTTCCTGGTGGTGCAGTGGATAAGAATCCACCTGCCAATGCAGGGGACATGGGTTTGAACCCTGATCCAGGAAGATCCGACATGCTGCGTAGTAACTAAGGCTGTGTGCCACAACTACTGAAGCCCGCGCGCCTGCAACCCATGCTCCGCAACAAGAGAAGCCACTGCAATGAGAAGCCTGTGTGCCGCAACGAAGTGTAGCCCCTGCTTGCCACGTGCAGCCCACGTGCAGCCCACGTGCAGCAACAAAGACCCAATGCAACCAAAAAATAAATTTAAAAAAAAATTAAATCTTAAAAAAAAAAAAGCGGTGTTTGTGGAAAGTCCCTTAAGCAGCTACTCTTAGATAAAATAAAGTAAAAATTGAGACAAAGGAGATTTATTCGTTATTGCCTCTCTATCAATGGCTGTTTGAAAGAAGAGGAAAAGCAAAGAAAAAGCAAAATGTCATTAAAATTTATTCATTTAACTCTAATGGTATGTTACTGGCTTACAATGGAAAGGATTTAGGCTCTTTTTAAATATTTCCTATGGAAATAAGTATAAAATAAAAGAAATATGATCTGATCTTTGTTTTATATTCAGTAACATTTAAAGCATTGCTAGAATGTAACACCAAATAACAAAATCTGAGCTAAGACCAGTATTAAAAATTGTAAACCAAGATTGCCAAGTAAAATTTTGCCAACCACCTCTATTTTCTTTTATCACTTATTCATCGGGGAGAAGAAACCTCTTGTAATTGGGGAAGGAGTCTAGGACTTCATCCTGTACATAAGCATCCTTTGCTTATCCAGATACCCACAGACACTATAAAAATAGAAATAAAGTTGAAAAAGAAATGTGGTTATGGTTTCAAACATTTTTTGAAAGAATTAAAATATTAAGCTGGAATAATAAAAATGTGAGGGGGAATAATTTAATAATATTCTTAAATGTAAAGCTAATTCGTTTAAAATGTAAATTTCAATTGAACCAAGCCACAAGATTTATTCAGCAAAAGATCCATCAGGTGATTCCTCTAGTTCTACTTTTATGTAAACTTCCATTGCTTTATTGAATTTCAGTGCCATTTCTACTTGACCCTTTTATACTGAAAGTGCAGTCAAAGGAAATGTGCAGGAGAGAGGAGACAAATCATGTCTTCATTTTCAAACCAGTACAGGCACACCTTGTTTTACTGTGCTTCCCAGATGTTGTTTTTTATAAATTGAAGGTTTGTGGCAGGACTATGTCCATCAAGTCTATTGGTACCATTTTTCCAACAGCATTTGCACTTTGTGTCTCTCTGTCACATTTCAGCAATCACAATATTTCAAACTTTTTCATTGTTATTATATTTGCTGTGTTAATCTGTGATCAGTAGTCTTTAATGTTACTATTGTAATTGTTTTAGGGCACCACAAATCGTGCCTGTATAAGATGGTGAACTTAATCAATAAATGTGTGTGTTCTGAGTGCTTGGCCTACCAGCTGTTCCCCTGTCTCTACAGCTCTCCTCAGGCCTCCCTATTTCCTGAGACATAATATTGAAATTAGGCCAATTAATAATCCTACAATGGCCTCTGAACGTTCAAGTGAAAGGAAGAGTCACAATCTCTCACTTTAAATGAAAAGCTAGAAATGATTAAGCTTAGCATTGAAAATCAGGATACGCTGAAAGCTTGGCCTCTTGTTCCAAACAGTTAACCAAGTTGTGAATGCAAAGGAAAAATTCTTGAAGAAGATTGAAATTACTACTCCACTGAATACATGGATAATAAGAAAACAAAACAGACTTATTGATGGTTAGGAGAAAATTTTACTGGTCTGGATAAAAGATCAAACCAGCCACAACCTTCCTTTAAGCCAAAGCCTAATCCAGAACAAGGCCCTAACTCTTTTCAATTCTGCAAAGGCTGAGAGAGGTGAAAAGCTGCAGAAGAAAAGTTTGAAGCTAGCAGAGGTTGGCTCATGAGTTTTAAGGAAAGAAGCCGTATCCATAACATAAACCTGCAAGGTGAAGCAGCAAGTGTTGACGTAGAAGCTGTAGCAAGTTATCCAGATGATCTAGCTAAGATAATGAATGAAAATGGCTGCTCTAAACAATAGAT
This sequence comes from Delphinus delphis, assembly GCF_949987515.2. Lineage (NCBI taxonomy): Eukaryota > Metazoa > Chordata > Mammalia > Artiodactyla > Delphinidae > Delphinus > Delphinus delphis. The sequence continues at coordinate 30,228,709 of NC_082686.1, forward strand.
TTTTCAGTGTTGATGGAACAGCCTTATATTGGAAGAAGATGCCATCTAGGACTTTCATAGCTAGAGAGGAGAAGTCAATGCCTGGCTTCCAAGCTTCAAAGGACAGGCTGACTCTCCTGTTAGGGCCTAATGCACATGGTGACTTGAAGTTGAAACCGGTGCTCACTTACCATTCCAAAAATTCTAGGTCTCTTAAGAATTATGCTAAATCTGTTCTGCCAGTGCTCTAAAAATGGAACAACAAAGACTGGATGACAGCACATCTATTTGCAACATGGTTTACTGAATATTTGAAGCCCACTGTTGGGACACACTGCTCAGAAAAAAAGATTCTTTTGAAAATATGAGTGCTCATTGACAGGGCACCTGATCACACAAGAGTTCTGATGGAAATGTACACAAGATTAATGTTGTTTTCATGCCTGCTAACACAATATCCATTCTACAGCCTGTGGATCAAGGAGTAATTTTGATTTTCCAAGTCTTATTATTTAAGAAATACATTTCATAAGACTACAGCTACAGTAGATATTGATGCCTCTGTTGGATCTGTGCAAAGTAAATTGAAAACCTTCTGGAAAGGATTCACCATTCTAAACACCATTGAAAACATTCATGAAACATGGGAAATGGTCCAAACGACAACATTAACAGGAGTTTGGAAGAATTTGATTCCAACCCTCCAGATGACTTTGAGGGGTCAAGACTTTAGTAGAGAAAGTAACTGCAGATGTGGTGGAAATAGCAGGAGAACTAGAATTAGAAGCGGAGTCTGAAGATGTGACAATTGCTACAATCTCATGATAAAACTTTAATGAATGAGTTGCTTCTTATGGATGAGCAAAGAAAGTGGTTTCTTGAGATGAAATCTACTCCTGGTAAAGATGCTGTAAAGACTGTTGAAATGACAACAAAGGATTTAGAACATTACATAAACTGAGTTGATAAAGCAGCAACAGAGTTTGAGAGCATGGACTCCAGTTTTGAAAGAAGCCCTACTGGGGGTAAAATGCTATCAAACAGCAATGCATGTCCCAGGGAAAATTTTCATGAAAGGAAGAGTCATTCCATGCAGGAGACTTCATTATTGTCTTACTTTAAGAAATTATCACAGCCACCTCAATCTTCAGCAACCTCTACCTGATCAGTCAACAGCCTTCAGCATCAAGGCAAGACCCTCCACTAGCAAAAAGATATGACTCACTGAAGGCTCAGATGATTGTTAGCATGTTTTAGCAACACTTTTTAATTATACTTTTTCAGACACGATGCTGTTACACATTATAGACTACAGTGTAGTGTAAACATAACTTTTACATGCACTGGGAAACAAAAAATTTGTATGACTTGATTTATTGTGATATTTGCTTTATTGCTGTGGTCTGGAACCAAACCCACAATATCTCTGAGGTGTATGCGTGTGTCTATGTGGTGCCTTCTACAATGCTTCTAAAACCTTAATGTGGGTTTGGATCACCTAGAATCTTGTTAAAGTGAAACTTCTGATTTAGTAGGTCTGGGGTAGAGATCTAAGAATCTGCATTTTAACCAGCTCCCAGATGAGTCCCGTAGAACATCACTTTGAGTATGAAAGTGCTAGAGAACGATGACAGTGGGGAAAATCTAAACAATTCCAGTAATTGTAACATCTTCCTTGGAAAAAATAAGAAGAGAAAAAAAAATCAAATTTAAACAACAATAAAAAAGATGTAGCATTAGAATAAACCTAGCAAACAGAATGCATCTTTAAAGGTCTCTGACGTTATTTCAAATCTAGAAGATTAAGACTAACGAATGCATTCGAGAAGCCAGAGCTGTGGTAATAGAACAAACCTTATATGGGCTGTATCTGAGGGGTATCTAAACAGTTGTTTAATAATAATGATTCTGTGATACCAATAGTAAAGCTAATATTTTATAGCATCTGTACTGTCTACATTGTTTATTCATAGTTGACTTGGATTATAATTAACAGAAATCTGAACCTTTGGGTTCTAAACTGTTCAACATCTGCCTCATGAACAAAAGATAATACTAGTAAAAAGATTAAATCAAAAACAAATTGAAAATGGGATATGATACCCTTCATATTTGACCAAGTAAATTTTGCTGTAGGATATAAATGTATTGGGATTCTGATGCAAATTATTCTTTATAAGACAAAGAAAAATAATGGAAGTAGTTCTCAAAGTAATGATTTAAGGCTTGAATTTTACATGTTTTCCAAGGGCCTTTATGACTATACATAATTCATGAATCTGTATTTCTGTAATGTTTGAGATTTTTTTCCCTTGGAAGTGTTTTTTAATGATTAGGTCACATGGCCAGAACAGTCCTTTAATGTCCTTTAATGTCTCTTTTTTTCCTGGTTTATCATTTTTCCATTTTGTTTAGGAATACATTAGCCTTTGCTACATACCCTCAAAACATCTACTTTTGCAATCAGCTTGGAACAGAAAATGAACAGTGGGACCTAATTGAACATTATGTGTTTAACATGGCTAAAATGAACAAAATTTTGAAATATAAAATGCATATACATACACACAATAAAGAGCAAAATGTGATCAGCACTAAATAGAGGAATGTATGCCAGCCGAACATATTTTGGTGTGTACCAAAAGTACTTATTAAATATAAAAGATCTTGCTGTGCTGAAATGATCTAATGTTCCTATATAAGATGGAAGCAGTTTCACACTTTAAAATTTTGAACATTTTCACTTACAGATAGTTTACTTGACATGTTAGTATGGTTTTAATTTGAAAAAAATAGGTTTTTGGAGGCTTTCATTTAAAAAATTCTAGAAATTTAGATATAAATTCAATGTTGGTGGTCTTTGTTTTGCCTAGCAAATCATTACTACTGGTTATCATACCCGATACTGAAGACTTTCTAATTGTTTGATACTCACTTGGTAAATGGAGAAAAACAATCATTTCTGATTACATTGAATGAAAACATCTATGCGTACAGTGAATTTAAAAGATATGCTACAGAACAAACTAAATATAAGTACTTTAATGCATTCTTAAAAGTTTGGTCTTGGTGACACTTTATTAACACAGGCTTTTTAAAATGGGAATTTGAAAAGAACTTTATTTTGTTTACTGCTCAGCCTTTTTCCTGGGAGAGTTCCCCTATATTAATTGCTTCTGTGCGCAGATGCTTCTAATTATTAACCCGCAGGTGTCTCTAATCACTGTGTCTTCCAGCAGAGTTTTGTTTGAGGGCCATTAGCTGTGATGCTTAATTACAACACACTGTACCTAGTTTTGTGTACTGTTTGATCTTTCCAATGGCTTCCCAGACCTCAGAAAATAGTCATTGGCAATCATTTTCTACAATTAACCACAGTGCTCTGTATCTCTCTCTCTGTTATTAAATTGGATTGGAGCGTATAGAATTATCCAAGAGCTAATTCTTAAAACTTGAGACTAAGCTCTAAGACATGCCTAATGATCCTTAGTCTCTAGGATATTCAAACCAAAGAACATAAATTTATTCCTATGTTTTAAAATCTGATGTCTGAAGTATGTATAAAAACATGTAGAGTCACTGAATCTTCAAGTGTTCAGGGTTCTTAGAAATACTCTAGTTCTTGCATTTTATTTATTTACTTATTTTAATGTCTTTATTGGAGTATAATTGCTTTACACTGGTGTGTTAGTTTCTGCTGTATAACAAAGTGGATCAGCTATATGCATACGTATATCCCCATATCCCCTCCCTCTTGCGTCTCCCTCCCACCCTCCCTATCCCACCCCTCTAGGGAGACACAAAGCACCGAGCTGATCTCCCTGTGCCATGCAGCTGCTTCCCACTAGCTGTCTATTTTACATTTGGTAGTGTATATATGTCAATGCTACTCTCTCACTTCATCCCAGCTTAATTCTTGCATTTTAAAATGAGAAAAGCATTGTTGCAATAGACTTCTGCCTAAAAGAGACTTTTCTGTTTCTGAGCCTCATCTGCTACATGTTTGACCACTTACTTCCCATGTGCCACTTTCAGAAATTTCAGGAATATGTCAAATTGGAATAATGTCAATATTAGAAATATCCTGCTGCAAAATTATTCTAGAACTACAGACTATGTATCTACCATTTCAAATCAGAATAAATTACATGTTGAATAAAAATCAACATGCAAATAAAGATGTTCATAGGTCAATAGTTTGCTCCTACTCAGAGTGCTTATTTGGATCTCTGAATATGTCTTTTGACCCAGACGTGGCATCTAAATGGGGCACTATGATTATGGCCCTGAATACGGCAGAAAGCATGGAGGCAAGGCCTGATGTGTGATCAAACATAACTCTGTCTGCTGGTTTTCATGCCCACCCTTGTAATTACTATTTGGTTTGACTTAGCAGGATTACCAGGGCATTTGTTGTGTGGCAGGTTGGTTTTCTTCGTGGGCAATATTTATTTTGTTTTGTTTTTGATTTGTTGGTTGTAGGTTTGGGTTTTGTTATTGCTGTTGCTGTTAGTTAGAAACGCTTCTAAAAATAAGCAGAGTAAGTCACAAAGAGAAAGACAAATACCATATGATATCATTTATATGTGGAATCTAAAATACAACACAAATGAACCTATCTACGAAACAGAAACAAACTCACAGACATAGAGAACAGACTTGTGGTTGCCAAGGGGGAAGGAGAGTGGGGAGGGAAAGACTGGAAGCTTGGGATTAGCAGATGCAAACTAGTATATATAGGATGTATATAAACAACAAGGTCCTACTGTATAGCACAGGAAACTATATTCAGTATCCTGTGATAAACCATAATGGAAAAGAATATGAAAAAGAATATACATTATATATGTATAACTTAGTCACTTTGCTGTACAACAGTAACTAACACAACTTTGTCAATCAACTATACGTCGATAAAATTTTAAAAATAATCATGGAATTAACAATACAAATTCTTGTAGAGGTGAAATACGTGGGCTGGTAGTCTATCACATTCAAAATCAGAATTATCATAACCTATGAGGTTACATAGCTTCATTTTTCTGCCTGGATTTTACCTCCAGATACAAAGTTAATCTTCAGTACATTTGAAAATACAATATCATCACTCCTCCCTCACAAATAACTCACTTTTCCCTCCACAACAACGCCCTCACCTTTGCTGCTGCCAGCCACCCTATATTTCAAACAGAGTATCAAAATAGCTTTTAAAAACATTTTGCATTTGTTTTCCTTGAAAATAGCATTCGTATTTTTAGCACTTTCAGCATCTGTTACCTATAACATGCTAAGCAAAAAATACCTTCAAGTAACAAAAAATAAAATTAGGAAAAATAATTCTGATATAAATTTTAAAATAAGGTATGATTATATGATTTTCAAAACTTATTAAGATCTTTCTGGGAAAATAAGTTACTTGTATTAATTTATTCACAATTATTTACTGCATTTATTAATTGTTAACTTTTTCTGCCATCTATGAATTTGAAAGAAATTTATTCTTTCTATGCTAGGAAACTAAAGTTGCATTACACTGGAAACTCAACTCTTGCATAGAAGCTCTAGGCTACTCTGCCAATGAAGGAGAATTTTGATGATGAATGACTCTTAAACATGATACTTCAAACAGGGTTGGGTTCACAGTCTTAATTGGTTTCCAATATCAATTTGTTTTGTCCGTGTTAGGGAAACTCATATCTGTAAAAGGATATTAACCTGGAGTTCTGCCTACAGAAAGGAGAATGGCCTCTTTTGTTTACATAATCCCAATCAAAAATATTATCATCACCCATTAGATTACTTATTTTAGGGTTGCTCTAAATTTTATAAAGCCTTTATCAGCCATATTATAATGAGTTCAAAGGAAACAATTCAGTCTTCCTGAAATAATTGCCTAGAATCATGAAAGATCACATGTGTAATTTATCATATGTATAATTTACTCCATAATACATATAAATATAAATGGCTGAATTAAAATCATCATTGAAAATTTCTTGTATATTGTTTTAAAATTTATTGTGTAAGTCTACAATGCCAAATTCATTACTTCATTGGCTCGCAAGAGGAAAACTATTATAAGTATGTAAGAAATCTTAAAATATTATTGAAACATATTTCTAATCACTTTACACCACTATCATGTTCACATTTTGTGATTTATATAAATGATCCTAAACTTTGTAGTCATTAGCAAAGCCCTCTAATATGCTAGGAAAACAATCTACAGACCTGGTATCTCAGTTCTTTATTCTAATCTTCCTGAATAATGAGGTGACTTCAGTATATTAATAGTATCATTTTCTGTTTTTTATCCTGAACAGAGGCATATGATAGAAACCATTTATCTCAAACCAATTTAGTATCACACTGTAGATGACAGTAAATGGAAGAAGTCTTGTATTATGATTTATTTCATGCCATATGATCTAAGGTTGCTAACTGTCCATTTACTTTATCTGGTGTCTAATACTAGATTGCCTAATTAAATTCTGGTGTCCAAAGAGGAGCTATTATCAAACCAATGGTTTCCTAAGATTGTTAAAAATATTCAGTGTAGAGTTTGTGATGGAACTTGTTGTTCAACAATGTTCTCTTTCAAGATTACATTAGAGAGTTCTGCTTAAGAGAGTCTTGGATTTAATTATTCAAGTTGAAGCTATATTCAGGTTATGGAGCAATGCAATGAGAAGAATTCAACTTTAGAGCTAGACACCAGCTGATTTTAAATGATCCAGTATATATTGTCTTTTGTTAACTTTAGCACATCCATAATAATTAATAAACATTTATCAACCCTCTGTATGAGCACAGTAGGGGATTTCATGATGTCTTCTTGTTTAATATGGCCATAAACAACATTATGAATCATCTAAGTGGCACATATTTTTTAATGATAGATAAAACCTTCTGATTAGGAATTAAGTTTCAATTCATCATTATTCTGTCTTAAAATGTAACAATTACAAATACAGAGTAAGTACAAATTATCTCCATTGTCAGTTAATGAAATTTAATCTAATATAATATATTTTAAGAGAATTGTAAGAATTGATAAGATTTTATGTGGAAACATGCAAAATTAAAAGTTCTTTTTTGTTATTGTGTCTTCAAACATTTTTGAGAACCTATTACCAGCTAAACTGTGTTGGACATCAGGGATACAAAGATAAGAGAATCCCTGTTTTCATGGAACTCACTTTCTAGTAGGGTGGATGGCTCTGGGGAGAACCAACCACAATGCTGTTACGGCTGTAGAGAACTGTAGCAGAGAAGCCTTTCCAGAAGGACAGCTGGTATGTCAAATCAGGATGTACCAAACAGGCCTCCCTTAAGACCATGACCTCTGTTAGCTTCGGTTCTCAGCTTTGTGGTCCAGGAACAAGTTGTCTACAACTAAAAGATCAAATCAAGGGAATGGATTTTTAGCAAATTACTAGAAACGTAGAGCTGTTGCAGTTTTTTCATGTTATTATTCATAATACTTTCCTATTATATTCTATTTTAATCTTTCCTAGTTTTAATTCTAATATCATTGCCTATCTAGGAACACAAAAACATTATATCCAAATGGGAGATGGCTGTAGGGAATGCCTCACTGTCACATCTCCCCAAATAGAAATGATAAATATGATAAACTTCCTGCCAATGGCATAAAGAGGGTGAAATAAAAGCACAGAGAAGAGATAACATCTTTTTGAGAAGGTCTGGGTCAATGGAATTGAGTCAAACACCTAATTTAATTCTATTAAATAAACAATTGATATAAGTAAACCTGAAACTCAAGAGCAAAAATGATAGAAGAAGTGTGTGACTGATTTTAAGGCTTTCTTGAGACTTGGAGCCACACAGAAAATACTGACTAGCCGACACCTAGTGGATTCCATTTGGTTTGTATAAACAAACTATATACATAGATATATGTATGTATTTGTATATATTTAATACTGTTCCTAGTGGGTGATTTGAATAATTTTTATGGGTAATTTTGACTGTATTCATTTTTTTCCTTAAAAAGGGACTTTAAGAACTTAAGCTTTAGTAAGCTTCAATATACAATATCATCTTTAGAGAAAAGGTGACTTTTGAATTGAGTCTGGGGCATTCATGAAATTTTGCTAGCTCAAAAAGGCAAAAGGCCACGTCAGGTTGATGAAGTACATTTTTTATCAAACAAATATAAAAAAGATTTGTCTAGAGACTATAGGATTTCAACGGTCAAACTATACAGAAATAAAGCTGGTATGAAAATCACCATAATTTATCATTATTAGAGTTAATAAGTGAGTCAGACCACCATTCCTACTCAAACTATCCCAGGATGTGTATTATCTAAAAATATCAGTGTTCACACACTTGTACATTCACTGTCTATAATTACCCCATCACAAAAATAGAACTCAAATTAGAGGCTGTATGCAAACCACCCTTGAGTGCAAAGGCCAGAGAAGACAGAATAAAGTGGCTGGTACTTGTGAACTATATCAGATACCTCTTAGTGCCATCTTAGAACCTCTTAGCAGGATCTTTCTGAGACCACTGGACACTATATCACTCCAGATACTGTAACTACCTACTTTGCATTGGCCAACATGACTGCATCTTGCTTCGTTCCCACATTCCCACATTTAGCCTTCCTCCCTGATGCTTTCTTATTGCTTCTGAGACATGAGATATCATGGGACACATTAGAGATGTTTGCATGCAACCTAGAGGTGTGTGTGTTTGGGTCTGGGGAGGGTGTGTTAATAATAGCCATGAAGCAAAACTGTGACAATTGAAATGGAAAATGACAGATGCATTTTTCTCCTTTCTTTACCCCAAGGTAGACTGAGATGTAGTAGTTCATGCTGCCTCTTAAAAAGGGCAAAATTGTGCTTGATGCGAAGTGTAAGGAGTTGGCAAAGCGCTTCCATGTTTTTGCTCTCCCCCCTTTCCTTTTTCCCTCATTGTGACTTCCTTGGAGGAGCACTTCCTAATATAGGAATACTATAGTATTAATATAGGAATACTAATACCTAATATGGTATTAGCACACAAGTTTTTGTGTGTCTGTGCCCTAAGGGCTAAGAGAATAACCTATTACAAAAAAATTCTCATATAGACCCTGTAGATGATGGATCCTTTTTATTTAAGCACCCAAGGTTTTGTAAAACCAATGACAAATACTTCTTCAAAACTATTTATATTAAGTTTGAAGGGGTAAACTTTTAGCAGACCTCAGCCTTCCATCTCTTTAAAAAAATAAAGATAAAAAAACAAAATTCCTGGTCCCAAACAAAATAAAGAATAGTAAGCCCTGTCTCTGAATTTATGGTCTTATATCTGGAGCACAGTCCTCTGGCCACTTGAGAAGTATGGAATGTCAATATTTCTTCTTTGCACTTTTATACACGGCCTAAGAATGACAGCTGTCTCAAAGAACATCCCCTAAGACTTTTTCTATCCAAATTTTATTTTTTTCATGTCTTTCCAATTCAGTTTCTCTTGGGAAGTCAATACTTTTAACTATGCTCCCTCTCCTTAAAACTCTTACCTTTTGATTTTTGTATACTTCTGAATAGTCTACTGGCATTCCCACTTCCTTTTCTCTCTTAACTTGGATGTATTTAAATACTTACTTATTCAGTTTTTTCTTCCAACACTGATTTCCATCAAAAGCCCAACCAATCGTATGGCTCTAATATCTACAACTTTCAGCCTGATTGTCCCAATACACTCTCAATAGTCACGTATTATCAATTGCTTGTGCAGCTTAGACATTTCACACTTTGACATTCCTCAGAATTTACTTAGCCCATCATCATCTTTATAGTGCATCACCCAAAGTTTTATTTAGCTCCTAAATGTAATGTCTTTGTTTTTTATTGCTATTCTCTGTATTTCTTACAAAAGTCACATTGAATTGTTTCTGGTTACTCAGTTTCCTTCCATTTCTATTCAACCCAATTCTCAACATGTCTTTTAGACACACACCTTCTTTTCCATGATCACTAAATGACTCTAGTCCAGACCGTCATCACATCAGTGCTGACTATTGAAATGGATTTCTAAACACTATTCCATCTAATCAGTTCATCACACTACTGTTGGACTTAAATGTGGAGTTTGTCATTATTCTGCTTGAGAGATGACAATAGTTCTCCATGTTGCATCCATTTTCTTCTGCCTAACTTTCAGAAGTATAATTAAAACATTTAAGCAGACATTTCAATATTCATTTATTCATTCCTGTATTAATTTGTTCAAAATACATGTGGTAAGTCATGTGCTTGTGGCTAACACAGTTTTTTTCCATAGAGACTCTTAAAATCTCATAGGCGGAAAGGGATAGTAAAAATATAATTGCCCTAATGTAGGTTAAATGCTGTCTACCTTAGGTGGATTCTGTAAATATGGGGTCAAGGGAGAAGAGGGTTAGAGAATTAAGACAGCTTCTTAAGGAAAGCTTCATTTCATCAAATACAAAAGGTGAATAGAAGTTAGCAAGTAAAAGTGAAGTGAGGAATTAGGGAGTGGTACTAACTAAACATTTAGAAGTCAGGAGAGAGCAGGTGAGTTCATAAAACTGAAATGTAATATGGACAAGCCATAAAAAGTGGTAGGTGAGGGTGTGGTGAAAGGTGAGACTAGAGAGACAGGAAAGTACTAGGCCTGGGCTGTCTGACATGGTGGCCCCCAGCCACATGTGGCTACTAAATGTAAACTAATTAAAATTAAGTATTTCATTCCTCAGTCACATGTAAGAAGCACATTTGAAATGCTTCATAACCACACGTGGCTTGTAGCCACCATATTGGACAGAGCAGAAATATCATAGGACGTTTTATTGGGCAGTACTCGTCTAGGTCTTGGAAGGTGTACTAAGGTTTTCTTAAGGAGCAACTATCTGTAATGGCTGATGTTTCCTTCAAAATTATCTCTTTAAAAAGAAAGGTATGACATTTTATTTTTTAATGTGCACTCTTTGAATACTAGTGAGGTTGCTCTGCCTTTGCTTCAGGAAGCATTTTTTTAAGGATTGATGTAGTAAGAAAAGCACTGGACTAGATTTCAGTCTAAAAATTAGCCGTGTGATCCTAGGGAATCACCTGGCTTCGAGGCTTCTCTGCTTTTTCCAGTTTGAAGTAAGAGAAACAAATATCATATGATATCACATATCTGTGGAATCTAAAAAAATGGTACAAATGACCCTATTTACAAAACAGAAATACAGTCACAGATGTAGAAAACAAACTTATGGTAACCAAGGGGGAAACAGGGGGCGGGAGGGATGAATTGGGAGATTGGGATTGACATATACACACTACTATATATAAAATAGATAACTAATAAGAACCTACTGCATAGCACAGGGAACTCTACTCAATACTCTGTAATGGCCTATATGGGAATAGAATCTAAAAAAGAGTAGATATATGTGTATATATATATATATATATATATATATATATATATATATATATATATATCTGATTCCCTTTGCTATACAGCACAAACTAACACAACACTGTAAATCAACTTTACTCCAATAAAAATTAATTTAAATAATAAATAAGGGCATTAAGCTGCCACACCCACTTGTTCTTACCACTTGGCAATAATTTAAAATAAAATAAATGAAATTAAAAATGAATTTTTAAAGGGGTTAGAACCTTTTCTCAAAGTAGCCTCAACTGAGCCCAAAGGTGTAATGGAGGTGTCAGAGACAACACAGTGGCACATGGTGTTGGAATGGTGATGGGATGGTCTTAACCCTCTGCTTTCTCCACCCATCTCCACACTTCAGTGAAAGAAGCTTGGGTTATTACATTGAGATTGCTAGTATTGCTGCATTAAGAACTATTCTGCTACTAAAACCAATAAACCCAGTTCTCTACAAAATCTTTTCTGAGATACTCTGGTTCAAGGAAACCTGGATTCCAGCACCAATATTCCCCTGCAGTCAAATTATGGGTAAACTCAAGTGCATGCTTTCTATCTGGTGCATTTATTTGTCAAACCTCAGGAAGCCGTATTAGGCATATAATCTCAGGCTGAGAGTCTTGTAATACTCCCACTCCAATTACTAACTGTATAAGATGGAACTAGTGAGTAATTTGAGGGATAAAGTATTATTTACCTAAGGGTTAGATCAAATCTTGAGTGTTGGAAGTTCTAACAATCAATTGTATCTAAAAGTCTATAACTATAGATTTATATTCCTCTGACACTGGGGAATTCAAAATATTTTGTTGACTTTACCTACATTCAAATCAAAATAGTATGGTTACTGGATAGTAAGATCCCAAACAAAAGCTTGTAGGTGAATCTAGTTAAGTATTATGATGGTGAACATCAGTAGAACCAGAGTTAACACTGATTTTCTAATATCCTAATCAGAAAATGGGTATAAAAATCTAATTAGGGCTTCCCTGGTGGCACAGTGGTTGGGAGTCCGCCTGCCGATGCAGGGGACGCGGGTTCGTGCCCCGGTCCGGGAGGATCCCGCGTGCCGCGGAGCAGCTGGGCCCGTGGGCCGTGGCTGCTGGGCCTGCGCGTCCGGAGCCTGTGCTCCACAGCGGGAGAGGCCACAGCGGTGAGAGGCCCGCGTACCACAAAAAAAAAAAAAAAAAAAAAAAAATCTAATTAAAATAATTATGAATATGAATTAGATAAAATTTTATAACATCAACCAAACTAATACATGTACTCCATCAGGATTATAACTGAAGCAATACATGGGAAGAATTGTGTTATCTAGGTTTTGTTTACCAAATGACATGGCAATCTTTACGGTTTATAAATCACCATCTACACGTCACTCTAAAAAAATGCCTTTGATTATCTCACACCACTGGAGGACTTTGGCTCTAGTTTTTAATCAGTTCCAGTAAGAGTTAAGGAAGCTGATTTATTGGCTCATTTCTGGTGTGAATGTTCACATGTGTGTAATGTTTAAAATCCTCTAATCTCTGTGGAGCCTCTTTAGTTCAGACTTCCTCCAGAAAATATTATCTGTTGACTAATAACCTTTAACATAAAAGCCAGTTTTTCCTGGATCTTGTAATCCCCTCAAAAGTTGACAGATTGTTTGGTCAGAATTTTGAGAAAGTTCTTCATCATTTTTATTCATTCTTCACACTGTTTATACACTTCGGTGGCTCCTCTGTTGGAGCCAGGCCTGCACAACTTCCTATGAGCTTCTCCAAATCCTAGCTGTGCCCCCAGGGTTTGACGGATGCTAGGTGTTGAGAATCTGATTCGTATTTACAGTGATAGAGAGAAGCCTTTACTGAGCCAAACTGCTGACTGAGATTGGACTGGCTCACTTGTTCCGTGTAGGCACTGTGGCAGGTTTTTTCAGTCTTGGAATTTGGTCTCAAAGTAACTCGTGGGAAAGATATTTGAAATGAGGCATTTTTAAAAAAGATTTGTAGCTTGTTATGGTACACGATCCTAAAGAAATTGGATATCAAAAGATATTTGGGAGAGACCTATGTGGGATATTGACAAAATCATAGACCAAGATAATCAAGGACCACTACAATTAGAAGGTAGCTTTCCTGTAGTAGGAACTACAGGGAGCAAAACGAAAAAAAATCACTCTAAAATATGCTGATGAAATACAATGAAAACTTTTAATTTTTTTTTTTTGCGGTACGCGGGCCTCTCACTGTTGTGGCCTCTCCCGTTACGGAGCACAGGCTCCAGACGCGCAGGCTCAGTGGCCATGGCTCACGGGCCTAGCCGCTCCACAGCATGTGGGATCTTCCCGGACCGGGGCACAAACCCATGTCCCCTGCATCGGCAGGCGGACTCTCAACCACTGCGCCACCAGGGAGGCCCAAACTTTTAATATTTTACAGTCAGCATATTAACACATGGAAATAAAATCAGTAACTCCATTTAATAGTGTTATTGTTATAATAATAACAATTATAATCATGCAACAAATATTTATTGAGTATATATTGTGTGCCAGGCACTGTTCTAGGTACTGGGGAAAAAGAAAATAGATGAAAATCCCTGTCCCCGTGCAGATTACACTTTAGTAGGGAAGACAACAAAAGACACTTGGAAACTATAATGCTACATAGTGGTAATGGAAAAATAATTTTAAAAGGAAAAGGGAAAAGGGAGTGATCAGAGTGAGGGTTTTGGGTTTTTTTTTGTTTTGTTTTTCAATTTTAGATAGGATGGTCAGGGAGTCTGTCTACCAAAGGATGACATTTGAGGAAGGAGACGAAGGAGCTGAGGTAGCAAACTTAGGGCAGAGTGCTCCAAGCAGAGGGAACGACAGATTCCAGTTCCCTGAGAAAGAAGTGGGAGTGGAGTAGGAGAAGAGAAGGAACAAGGGACTGAATAAAAAAAGGGCCATTTAGGCCACTTGTAAGGGCTTTGCTTTTACTCTGCCTACAATAGGAAGTCATTTAAGGATGCTGAGTCAAAGATTATCATCATCTGAATTACTATTTGACAGGATCACTCTGCGTTGGGAACCGAAGGAGCTGAAGGAAGCAACAGAGAGACCAGTCAGGAAGATATTGTAAGAAACCATGAGAAATATGATGGTGGGTTACTGAACTATTAACACATGCTAGACATTGCACCGAGAAAGTTATACACATCTCAATTCTAACTACAGTCTAATAAAGATAGATATTATTGCCAGCCTTTTTTTTAAGCATATTGAGGCTCAGAAGAATGAAATCAACAAACATGCTTAGTACAGTCAGGATCTGAAGCCAGTGTTTTCTGTTTCCAGAGTGTACAGGATTCAGCACTACACTTCATTACCTAACATCAGGCGAAAACCACTATTACACTGAATCATTTTAAAGTGGGACTATCGTGGGTGTTTTGCCCCCATCATGAGTAAGTTTTCTTAAGAGTTGGTCCTTTCTTTGTTCTAGACTAGCCTTTCCCAAGGTTTGGTATAGGGCTTGGAAATATGTTAGGATGATTTCTAGTTATTTCATATTTACTTTTGTTGCTATAGTGAACTAAATATTTTCTATCATATTTGTATGATCATTTATAATATTACTTTTTCTATACTGTCCTTATAACTCTGCCACTTACTGGACACTCCAACCAGTTTCGGTAAAATATTTTTTTCATTAATTATTTTGTGTTATCTAAGCAGAAACTATCATTAAACAATGACAATGCTGTGTGTTTCTTTTTACCACTTACCTGTCTTATTTATTCCTTGCACTGGTAAGTCAGTGACAGTAGCATCCTTATCTCATTGCTCACCTTAGTGGTAATTCTTTCTAATACTTTACTATTAAGTATGATGTTTGCTGAAGGTTTCTGATGGATATTCTTTATCAGATCAAGGCAACCCTTTCTTTTCCAAGTTTGCTAAGCAATTTTGAAAGTCTGGAATGGGTTTTGAATGTTATCAAATGCTTTTCTTGACAACAGTCAAAGTCTCATGGTTTATTTTTTCACTTTTTACTCATTAATATGACTGATGATATAACTCCTAATATTTAGCCACCTTTATATACCTCATGATATATTTTTTAACATCTCTGGACTTTATTTGCTAGCACTTCGTTTAGAATTTTATACTTATCTTCTTAATTCACATGAGTAATCTTCATAATATTGAACAATAGATTTCCTTTGTGCTAATATTTGTTATTAAGAATCTACTATTTTGTAGATGAAGTTGGAGAGATCTCTATATTTTTCTATGCTCTGGTCCAGTTTAAATAACTTAGGAATCATTAGTTTTGATTTTTAATAAAAATCAAAGTAAAACCATTAGAACTTAACATCTTTTAGGATTGGATAGCTGACTCCTTTTTGGTGTTTTCTGTGATTGTAGGTCTGTTGGTTCTTTCACCTCTTCTTGAGTTGATATGGATATTAAAATGCGAGAATTATGACAGGAGTGGTGTTGGAGGGAGGGAGAGTGTTTGAGTAGGCTCCAGTTGATAGTATTTTAAGACACTAAGAGAATGACAGAAAGGTCCCAGCATGACCAAAACAACTGTTGCTGGATGGTTGGATTTAATGGTATAAGCTTCATAAAACTAAAAGAAATTGGGGAGGAAGAGGAGAAATAATGGTCCAGATCTCACTGGGGACACCATCTAAAGCACCTTGAGCTCAAGAAAGAAGTTTGTGGGAGATGAAATTTCCTCCACTTAGCAGGGTATCAGCAGAAGCAATATTCTCACCAGAAATTGCTATTTTAGTTCTGTAACATTCAGAGAAGAAGGTGATGACCCCGAAGGATTTGGGTGATGGTTGGTGGTGGGGGGTTGGTGCATGAGTTCCAGAGAGTGCAATAGAAGGGACTGGGGGTCAGGAGAGGTAAAAGAGTTGGTGAATTTATAGAATGTGCATATAAGGATGAAAGTTTCTGTGTTGGAAGATGACCTGGGAGCTGAGCTTCTGGTGACATGGATACGATCAGTCATGATAGATTTTTAGGAAGAGTGTGACAATGAAGCTATAAATATTGGCATTTTTAAAAGGGATACAGAGGTGGGAAATGTTTTGTAGGACATGGAGAACTCTGCTTCAGTGTCTGGTTTAGTCCCCCAGTCCCTGGGTAGAGACCACAAAAGGGAGGAGGACCAACCGTACACAAAGATCTGTGCTCCTAGGCAACTTCACCAAGATCATTTATGGCTATCTTGAATCTCTGCGATATGACTTTCTACAAGCACGATACATCCTCCACTGTAGCATTCTGGTTTCTTGGACTCTGACTCCAGTTATTTTGACCTCTTGTCCTCTCTGCCTATAGTCATCACCATAATCTCAAGTCAAGCATTCTACTCTTAGCTGTCATTTTCTATCTGTCCTGTACACTCCATCTACAGCCCAGATGAAAGCAAAAATTCCAGTTCTTTCAGGTTTTCAGTTCGTTGTCTGACACTCCAAACTGCCCTCAATTCTCTCCTTACTTGACTGAAATTTCCTTCTCTAACATAGTAATCAATCCCTCAAATACATCCTCTCCTGGTTTACGAAGTTTTCCTTCATCTGCCCTACTCATCTGGCAAAAACACAACTCTTGCTAAATTCTTCACTTAGTCTTCACCTGCATAGTTGGAGAGAAACACACAATCAGACTGGCTTGACACATTTTAGATTCATGACCAATTACCTCCAATGGAGCCAAAAACTCCTCCTCCATTTCTTGAGCCAATTCATTTTCTCTCTTTACAAGATGAATATTTCAAACCTTTCCCACTCTCCTCAAACCTATATGAGCTCCTCTTCCCTCCTTCTCGAAGCTGGTTATTTTGCTTGTTAATTCATTGAAGAAATATCAGCAATTAGAGAATTTCCACATGCCCCAACAGCTCTTCAACCTACCTTCCTCTTTACCTGTATACTATGACCAACCTCCTACCTCAAAAGGTAACTATTCTGGTTTCTGTCTAAGATCATCTCCTCTAATTAAAACACTGGACTCTGTCCCATCCCTAGGTAGATCTGACAGTTTTGTTAATTAAATTTTAAAATTTGGCTGCCTTTTGGAAAATATATAATAAACATTATCCTTTGATTTATTTTTGCAGTGCTTTCACAGTTTGACCAGACACTTGCATGCGTGAATTCATTTCTATATCATTTGAGAGGAGAAGGATAATCAAGGTAACCTTAAAGATAGGAAAGAAAAAATCGCTTAAAATCATAATAATGTCTAACTGAACATATTGATTCGTTCCTCATGAACTCTTTCAACTAGCTCATTTTTATAAGCAAAAATTAAGTAACTATCCCAGTATATGAACCTACAAGTAGATAAAGGGTTCTGTCTAACTGATATGAAAAAAGTTAAATTTTTCAACAGTAGGGATTAGTAAAGAATTCCCTTGAGCAGTGGTTTTTCTTTTAGAGATCTTGGTCTATACTTTATTATTTAGGGAATAGTGCGTCCATTATGTCTCAGGAGAAAAATCCCTTTCTCCTCTTTCACTAAACTTATTACCGTACTTGCATGACAACTTGCTAATTCAATGCATTTCAGATTCCATTAGGCTTTTCGTATACAAATATGTTTTTGGCATGTTTTGATATTTCGAAATTTCATCTCTGTGGATCAAAAATGTGATAATTGAATTACCTAGCAAATCGATATTTCTGTAGATCCGTTGTCCTCTTAAACTAATAAATGCCTGTTTAAATCATAGATGCCTGTGATTTAGTATATCTTACTATCTTGGACTGGTATGTCAAAATAAGGAATATTATTGTTTTGATGTATTTTTGTAGGTAATGTAATCTCCAATTATTATTATATAATTTTCTTCCAATTAAAGAATGATGCATGGTGTCTTAAAAAACAGATCTATTTATACTACTATGTTTGGCCTGCCATTAGCAGTGTTGTCTTATGAAAGAGATCTCTGCGAATGAAATATTTTATGATTTGTGCTGAAGTAGTCATAGTAAATTATCATAGCTAGTTTGCATTTGAATAGTTTAGCCTTCTGAATTGCTTACTAACTGAAAGTGCTTCTCGTCAATTTTAGTCTTGTTCATAGATATGAAAACTTTTCCCAGTACATCAGAGTCAGAGTTTCTGGAGAAAACATGCTCATCCAACTCTAGTCACTTAATTTTTTTCTGAATCATTTGACAGGGTGGACTTAATCCAACTGAATTAACTCAGAGAAACCCAGTTTTTTCAGTTCAACCAAAACAAATGGAATTGCAGTTGTGTGGAAGAATTGGGATAGTTTTCTTTTACTTAACTTAGTTTTGTTTTTTGTCCTTTTAGAATTATATTAAAAAATATTATGTTAATTCTTTTCATAATGAGGTTGCTAGTAAAAATTAAAACTCTGAAAGTGAAAAAATAGACTTTTAGCTCCAAATTGCAGTATCCCTGCCATAGAAAAATATTTTTTATTCTTCGTTCATTTTTTCCATTTCCTACACGTCATCGTCATTTTTATCTTCCTTCTCTTTTATTTATTCTCTTCTTTTTTACATAAATTTATTTTTATTTTTGACTGCATTGGGTCTTCGTTGCTGTGAGCAGGCTTTCTCTAGTTGTGGCAAGCGGGGGCTACTCTTCATTGCGGTGCACAGGCTTCTCATTGCAGTGGCTTCTCTTGTTGCGGAGCACGGGCTGTAGGCGTATGGGCTTCAGTAGTTGTGGTGTGCAGGCTCAGTACTTGTGGCACATGGGCTTAGTTGCTCTGTGACACGTGGGATCTTCCTGGACTAGGGCTCTAACTCATGTCCCCTGCATTGGCAGGTGGAGTCTTAACCACTGTGCCACCAGGGAAGTCCCCATCTCCTCTCTAAATATCTCGGTGACCAATTAAATTTTCTAATGTGTTGGCCCTGATACTATTTAGCTCTAAAAAGTAAACATAAAAAATACATTTACTAAACAAATCTCTCAAGTAAAATAAATATGTGCTCTTGGTAGTATGAAAAATACCACTTGATATTTTTCCCTAATCAAAATGCATTGTACCCAAATAAATTTTCAACGAATTTGAAATTTGTGATAGTTCAAACAGGGGTTAGAGCATTGTATGTTTGGTGCCAAAAACATATATTTCTATTGTATTTATAATTATTAAAATTAACTTATAATATATTCATTATCCATTAACCTTTATCAGAGCATATATTTTTTATAGCCCAGTGCTATATAATTCCTTTTTTTTTTTTTTTTTTTTTTTGCGTTACGCAAGCCTCTCACTGTTGCGGCCTCTCCCATTGCGGAGCACAGGCTCCGGACGCGCAGGCCCAGCGGCCATGGCTCACGGGCCTAGCTGCTCCGCGGCATGTGGGATCTTCCCGGACCGGGGCACGAACCCGTGTCCCCTGCATCGGCAGGTGGACTCTCAACCACTGCGCCACCGGGGAAGCCCTATATAATTTCTTTAGTGATTATTGGGTGAATCTATTTATTAGGGCCAACTACATGTTTATATAATAATAGTGTTTTAAAAACAGCTTTGAGAATTAGTAGGAATCTTCAGAAAAGGAAAAATCACTTTCTTTGGGTTCTTAAAAACTCAAGTTCTTGGGAGTCTGCAATATCATGCTCAGAATAGCTAAAATAATTTCAAAAGATGATTACATCATAGAGCACTTAAGAATAGGTGTTATTTTCCTGTTTGAGAAGAGTTTTCATTTATTCGAGTTTGTTTGCTTTTTGGGTATTTTATCTTCTGATTTGGAATAAAATGTTATTAAGTAGCTTGAATTCTCCCCAGACTGCTGTATGGATTCCTCATTTTGGCCAAACTGCATCTCTTGCTCCCTTGAACTTTTGTACTTAGGAACAAGAATCTTTCCTTTTGCTCCTAGGACAGCTTGACTTGCCTTCTAATCCATCATAACCACATAGGGGAGGCCTCATCTCTGGTTGGAATCCTGTACCTGATCCGCCCCTGGAAGCTCAGTGCTTTAATTGCAATGTTGCTGCCAATTTGGTATATTTAGAGAGTGGACTGTCTCCTCTATCTCTAGAAGGTCCATTCCTAACTTTTCACCTACATCGAAACTATTATTCCCTACTATAAGCATTATGTATACTGTCAATTTCTGAGGGTAAGACATCAATATTTCTACCTGGAGAATACTGTATGTCATTTAATATTGTCTGTCTTTAAATATGAGGAATTAAACTGCTGTATCTACCAGCAAAACTGAACAAAAAGATCTTTCCAGTCAAAATAGTAAAAGCAGCTTCAACCTTAAATTTTTCTAGGACTTGAGCCTAAGGATTTTGATGATAAATACTTGAGAATATTCAGGAAAAATTTTTAAACTTTTAGGGAATTACTGGGTACATTTAAAATATTATTTCTTAAGCTCTAAATTTTGAAATATGCAGAAGTCAAATCTTGACCTCTTTCTGTAAGTCACTATATCATGGATGAGTGAGGCAGGTGTGCTAAATTATACTTAGTCCACAGTGTGGACAGCTGTCACTACCACATGTGAAAACTAAGCATTCTACTCCTAGAGTCCTTTCAGGTCTTTTAGTTATAGATGGGTCTAAAAATATGATGGACAAAGTGTTCGAAATCTGAGAACCTAGTTTGCATATATACATAAACCATATGCAAAGCAATTTTCATTTTCACTTCATATTTATGATGGATCTATCAGTAATTGGAATAAGATTGAAATTTAGATACACATTACAAATGCTAATTATATTCTTGTGTAACTGCATAACAACATCAGGAAACAGCTGCCTTCACAAAAATGCTGGCTTTAACTTACATTAAAGAGAGTTTCAGCAATTTTGTAAAACTTTGGAACATCCCAACGCATTTTTTGATGATTTGTATGAGGCCTGGAAAGTTTATCCATGAAAATGTCTAAGGCATAGGAAGCTCATCTTCTTAAAAGAGCAAAACAGAGGGTATGATACTGACATCAGTACTAAGCACACTGAAAAATCATTCCCCGCTACAGTTTTTAAAATGATTTTAAAAATTCATCTAAAATAAGTATTAGGGCTTCCCTGGTGGTGCAGTGGTTGAGAGTCCACCTGCCGATGCAGGGGACACGGGTTCGTGCCCCGGTCCGGGAAGATCCCACATGCCACGGAGCGGCTGGGCCCGTGAGCCATGGCCACTGAGCCTGCGCGTCCGGAGCCTGTGCCCCGCAACGGGAGAGGCCACAGCAGTGAGAGGCCCGCATAACGCTAAAAAAAAAATAAAATAAATAAAATAAAATAAAATAAGTATTAAATTATAATTGTAAAGCACCTTACTTAAGAAGGTGCATAAAATTTATAGGTAATACTTAGTAGAAATTTAATACACATAAAATCAAATTCATTATATGTCAATTGCTATGTTCTCAACATTGTGAAATAATGGGCTAAGATCTTATATTTGGTACTCGTACTCTTGTTTTGCCATTTTTACTAATGAACATTAACAATTCCCAACTTAAGTTTAGACAAAATATATATATATATGTCAACAGACACTCTCCCCCCACCAAAAATTCAGTTTTAGGAGAAATTTACTTTGTCTTAATCAATTCAGTTATTCTCTCTAAATTTGTTTGAGAACAGCAAATTTTCCTCCAGCAGTATGTAAGTGGTGGAAAGAATCATTATTACATTAACCTAAATTTCTCTGTATATCTAGGGTCATCTCAAAGTCTTTAGTAATATATATATATTTCTTAGAAGTACATGCTCTACCATATACAGTATAGAAAGGAAAAATACAGTATTTCTAGCTGGTGTTTATTACATTCTAATTATTCCAAGCCAGGACAGTGGACATTCATGAACAGAGCCCTGTCTTCCATGTGTTTGTCAGGAGAGAAGAATGGATCGTGTGATAACCCCAGAAAGTGGAAGAAGGGTAATTGGACACCAGTTCCATGTGTTTCCAAGATCACCAGTGCCAGATGCAGGATGTACTCAACCATTCCTCTGCTTCCCTCAAAAGAAAAATCTCTTTTTTATAGCCAATCTAGTGTAGCACTATAAATAAAACCAGATTTTTTTCAAAGCGGGGGGAGAAATTTTGATAGAGCTCTTGATCTGGCATTTAAATGTCTGTTCACAATTTTTTTCTCAATTGTTATCTTTAAAAAAGTTAGAGTACTTAGAAAAGCAAAGACCTAACCCAGTTCCTGTGTCAAAAGTATGCAAGTTCAAATATTTGGAGATGTATACTAAGTAAGTGAAGAAAATACCACAGTTTTAATAACTAATGTAAAAAATGTATTTGGATTTAAATGCCTCCTACCTAAAATCTGAAAATTAAATTCTCTTAGACTTATGTTTTATTTCATAAACACTTGATGAAGATTTTGCTATGTAGCGCTGACATTTTAAAGTTATGCTTTTTAAATTAGTCAGTTTATTTGATAGCCATTTTCTTTCCATAGAAAGGATGAACCTTTAATTTGCAAGGGTATGACCTTGACATCTACATAGATTTTTTTGACATGGACAGGTACCATTTCTTCATTTATTAATCAAACATCTATTGAACACCTGTTGAGTGTGAGACACCGTTCAAGGTGAATTTCTTAAACAAAATCCCTGCTCTCATCACACTTGCATTCTCTTCTCTTCCTGTCTTTGGGGTGTGAATAATTTCACATCTTGTTACTGCATAGTCACATACTTAAAATGATTTAGAATTATATGAATATTAATGATTATAATTATACTCATTAGTATTTATTTATTTATGGCTGTGTTGGGTCTTCGTTTCTGTGCGAGGGCGTTCTCCAGTTGCGGTGAGCGGGGGCTACTCTTCATCGCGGACCTCTCACTGTCGCGGCCTCTCCCGCTGCGGAGCACAGGCTCCAGACGTGCAGGCTCAGTAGTTGTGGCTCACGGGTCCAGTTGCTCCGCGGCATGCGGGATTCCCCCCAGACCAGGGCTCGAACCCATGTCCCCTGCATTGGCAGGCAGATTCTCAACCACTGCGCCACCAGGGAACCCCTCATTAGTATATATTTTATACCCATTAGTAACTATTTTTGAAGTGTCAGCGAAAATAATCAATAAACAATCAATAATAAGAATAGAAAAGAGTTTTATTTGAGCCAAACTGAGGACTAGCCCAGAAGCCCACTTCCCAGATTACTCTGGGAAGCTGCTCTGGAGAAGCAGGGTTTTCAGCACAGTTTTATATCTTGTCAGAACAAAGAACATTTAATAAGTCAGGGTTACATGTCTTCAAGGTTTAAAGACAAAACAAAACAAAAAACAGTCCAGCATGTACACAGCAAGTCAGCATGGCCTTGGCACCCAGGAAGGGAGTCTTATCATCAAAGGAGGACCAACATTTGCATCCTAGGAAGAGATATTTTATTTTTATTGGGGTATAGTTGTTTTATAATGGTGTGTTAGTTTCTACTGTACAGCGAAGTGGAGTTCCCTGTGCTATACAGCAGGTTCTCATTAGTTATCTATTTTATACATATTAGTGTATATATGTCAATCCCAATCTCCCAATTCATCCCACAGGTTCTGTGCTATACAACAGGTTCTCATTAGTTATCTATTTTATACATATTAGTGTATATATGTCAATCCCAATCTCCCAATTCATCCCACCCCTCCCTTTCCCCCCTTGGTGTCCATATGTTTTTCCTCTACATATGTGTCTCTATTTCTGCCTTGCAGACCAGTTCATCTGTACCATTTTTCTAGATTCCACATCTATGTGTTAATATATGATATTTGTTTTTCTCTTTCTAACTTACTTCACTCTGTATGACAGTCTCTAGGTCCAGTAGCAAGAGGCATTTAATCTTTATTTTTAACATGGACATTCTTTACTTTTGGCCAATGTGTCCTTTTCTCTAATAATTAAGCAGATATACAGTGTATGTTTGATAGGTCACAAACAGGCTATTTTAGTTAGCATAAAATTCAAGTTAACTCATGTACAAGCCGAAATGACTTTCCTATGTCTCAATATATGAAAATTTCTTTTGTCAGAAGGTTAAGGGAAAGTTTATACCTCTGGAGCAATGTTAATGGCAGATTTCATGACCATCTATCATGGAATGGAAGTGGACCCTTTTCCCAAAGTTTGCCTGCCTAATTTAAAATTTGACTCTAAGCTTAGACTGGTTGGAGACCTTTCTCTCACAATTCATTAGAAGGTATGTCACTTAAGGTGGTGTCATAATGTGACAATATGCATAATAAGGAAGTTGGGTCAAATCATTAAAAGCATTATCAATATAAATAGATCCTGGATTGTCATATTTTCTCAAGACTCTGGAAGATTTCTTTTTTTTCCATAGCCCTTGACAAGAGTTACAAACAATTAGCTTAATATGGTGATTTTAAAACTCCCATAAGGAAGGTAGCCCACCAGCTAAGGCTAAAATTTGGGACCAATGCTGCTAGCCTATACATAAAAACAACAACAACAAAAAAAACACATTACAAGAGAAGCTGTTGATTATTAAAACAAGAAACATTCCTGTGGTTCATTTGAAGGCAAATCTGTAGTAGTCAGCAGAGGATACATGTGACCACATCTGAGGCCTCGAATTTTCAAGGTCCCGTGTGCAATGAGAAACTGAGTGCCACGGCAATGCAGATGAAGAAAAGATGGTATCGAACTGTTTCCTTTCCATCTGGAGTTTTACAGCAGCTATGCTTACAGTTACTCTTAAAGGAAAATAGACTAAAGGAAAAAAATACATTCACAGTCTTGTGTTGTTTAGGCTGAATGGTCTAAACCAAATTATTGCTTAGGAATAAATTAAATACTGAATAAAACAGAGTCCAAACATAAATCATATACACTCCAGGGAAACGTCTCACTACAATGAGAGCCTGAGCTAATTTGACTTGCCTGGGAGGAAGAAGCTAATAGTACCAGACCCAAGAATGAGGGTTAACATGTATTTTGCCATTTTCACATTGTATTAAATTGCAACACTCTCAGTATTCTCTACCACTGTCCCTAATTAATTTTTATCTATGGAATGTATTCCCAAATAGCATATTATATATTTAACTTTATTTTTGTTTATGTTATTTCTCTGGCACTGGAATATAAGCTTCACAAGGGCAAGGACTTTGAAATATTTCATTCCATTTTAAATCCCTGGCTCATAGTAGACACTTAACACATATCTTTTAAAGAAATAATGAATTAATCTTTTAAATTTAAATATGATACAAGGGATATGATCGCTTATGCAACAAATATTTATTCCAGATGCATTCTAAATAACAAAAACAAGTTTGAGTCCTAAGAAGAGGTTTGTTAATTAATTATTCTTTTACCCAGATGCTTGAGAAATATAACTACTTTAAGATATTTTAATATAATTAAAAATCTTAAGAAATATGTTCACATATGTAATTTATATATATGCATACATTTGATCACATGTAAGTTTTTAGTACATTTTTTTCTTTTTCCTACATAGTTTGACTCAACACTAAACTTTTTCTTACTCTTCCCTCCTCGCTCCCACCACAGGCACCTAAGAATACCCATGAAATTCATCTTTCTCCCCAAAACACAGGATAATTTCTATGGGGAAGAATCATGTACTTATTGTTATATTTCAAGTTTTTTTAAGGATTGACGTTTAAATGAATTTGCTGAAAGAACTGTACTATATTCTTAAAGACATATGCATATTTATGCTAGGGTAAACTCATGATTCAATAATGGAATGATAGGGATTAAAGGAATTATTCATCATATGGAGACTACAGCAAGGGGCTGTAGGTTATGTGGGTTATGGAAAAAACAATTCTTCACATTTGTTTCAATGCGTTTTCTCATAGTAATATTGCTAAATATAGCAATTACATTTATAGGTAAGCTGACAAAACCTATCGAACCAAGAAATAATTGAGATATTTTACTCTCCTAATGAGATTTTAGACTTAAAGTCTATCAAAAGGAATGATTCTGTAAAAGATTGTTTCATGGTTGTTTTTTCACAGTTGGGGAACCAACTTTGTACATCTCGAGTCATAGATCCGGACAATTCCACACCTTTCTCGCTGCCTCCACCTGCTGGCAAGTGAGATTGACAGTTCTCCATCCCTTAGCCCTTAGTCCGGTCGTCCTTTTAGTCTAAGGATACATCTTAGTTTGGTCCTGAATCTTTGATATGCCTGTTCTTCTCCCTGCATTTACCCCATGCGTATGAGCCTTCAAGGGCAGAGAAAATCTCATGCTTCATATCCTCAAGAACATTATCTTAGCCCAGTGTGAGTTTGTGACTGAATTTCTTCTGCCACCAGCTGTTATTTCTGCCTTGTGTTTCTTTTACCCATGACTAAGTCTGGTAGAAGTATCCTTTATACCTCTTTACCCTTTCTTCCAAGTGCATTCTTTGAGAGTTTTGAAACATTTCTTATGTAAGTAACGAAAAGTATTTTTTTAGAAATATGTAAGCTACCTCCAAATCTTTTTTTTTTTTAACATAAATACCACCAAAAGAAAGGCTGAATTCCAGAGTTTCACTTAATTCTAGGTTATCCTAGACAATCCTTGCAAGGATTTGGGTGAGATAAATGGAATGGGAACATATTGAGGAGACCAATGTTGCACCCCAGCTGCTGTGTAGGACAACAGAGATAGGAGTCACAATTTTCCTCTGTGCTCTTTAGTTGCTCCATCACAAGCCCTACCTGCTGGAAGAGGAAGGCATTATAGCTGGGATAAACTGAGAGTAATGAGAAGAGAAAGGGCAAGACAGGCGTGTATTGGTGACGCATGAAAGATAAGGAGTAGAAGAATGCCAGGTGAGACTACTGTAGAGTTAGAGAGAGTTTCATAATCTGACACTTGAATACATAATATGCATTTTTAACATTTACATTTTCAAGTCTCAGATTATCTTGAGAATAGTAGTCAATTTTCACTAGTCCAAAAAGTAAAATCCTACTTTATTCCAAAAGCACGGACGGGCCACAGCCAACCTAGAAGAGGAGCTGTGACCCAAACCCTATTTCCAGATTCCTATTTCGGTGCCTTTTCACTGCTTTTTCAATCTCGCAGTTTGTAACCAATAGCAGATATATTTATCCAAGTTAATGAGGGTAAGAGATGCAGTCTTATATCATGGATAAATAATAGGGGTAAAATAAAAATTATTGACTTTTCAAAGATTCATTTAATAATTTAATAATATTCTGAGTGCCTACTATGTGCCAAGGATTCTATTGGATACATAATCTAGAGCCAGGGGCAAAAATTTGCAGTCTAATGGGGAATATAGTCATTAATTAAATGGCTAAAACGAAATGGCCCTCGCAGATGTTGGTACATGGCCTTTCTGTTTTAATACTGTTTCAAATTAGTCAAAAGTCATAGATAAATTGTCAACCCTGAAAATTTATATATATATAAATTTATATATACATATATAATATGTATATACATATATATACACATATGTGTGTGGGTTTCTTTGTAAGATTAATTCCTTTGGATAAAGTTGAATATTCATGTGAAAAATCAGCATTGAAACTTTAATATGTAGCTCCAACTTGCCAGTCCAGACATTCCAGTATTGTTCCAATTTTAATTTTTTACCAAAATGAGGTTCACATACAAAGAAGCATTCTCAATGTAGACCCAGATATATTAGTCGTTGGTCCGACACCATTTTTTAGGAAAAAAGTAGGTGATTGGTTTGACTAAAGGTCAGAGTAGAATGGTTCTCACACCCCCAGCCATGTCAGATTTGTTAACAGAGCCTCATCCTGTCTTTCTTCTGTGGTACTTACATCCAATACCGTGCATTAAACAATTAACTCAGATGATCCTTTTATGAGCTGCTGCTATTCAAGAGGCACTGAGAAGTCACTAGTAGAGGTGAAAGGTTAATTTGGGGAAAAGAAGACTAGATAAATGACAAACACAAGTGAAAAATATAATTAAAATTTATCCTTGGGAGAGTTATTCTACTCTTCCTGTTTCATATACACTTGCTTAAGAGAAACCTCTTTACTAGGCAAGTTGAGGGGAATTATACTTTGCAAAGTAGTCACTGTTCAAATGAATGACTTGGTACATACTATCAAGATAATTGATTTAGTCCTTCAGTTTGATAATGCTAAAATTATGTGCAAACTTACTCATCTTCAACATTTATTTCTGGTTTGATTTTATAAATTTTAAATTTGGAACAATAATGGACTACTTTACCCCAAAACTTTTGAGATATTGACCCTGTGTAGTCTTATCTAAACAGATGGAAATGAATCCAACAAGATTTTCATTTATTAAATCACATCCAGAGTGGCAATAATATCTAGGGACAATGAAACTGAAAGTATAAAGATCAATGGGATCTGACTTCAGCTAAATTGGGTCTCATTGCAACAACCTTCTCTATTCAGTGATTCTTCGTGGATTCTTTTTTAAATTGACACTTTCACCTAGCATCTTTTGGAATCCTTTCAATACTTGAGTTTTCTTATTCAAAATTACAGTTTTACAATTCTAGATTATTTAATAAACTCAAAATTTAAGGTAAATTTCACCTCACATAAAACTCTCATTTGGTCTTTCCAAGACAGCAGAAGTAAAGATTAAAGGAAGGGGAAAAAAGTCTGTTTTTCACATTTTCCTCTCCTTGTCATACAGTTTATTTG
Organism: Delphinus delphis; assembly: GCF_949987515.2. Classification (NCBI taxonomy): domain Eukaryota; kingdom Metazoa; phylum Chordata; class Mammalia; order Artiodactyla; family Delphinidae; genus Delphinus; species Delphinus delphis. Next base: position 30,257,753 of record NC_082686.1, read on the forward strand.
GGAGGCAGAATGCTGTGAGGAAAGGAGCCCTGGATCTGAAATCAGGAAATCGGGAGGTCCCGGTGTTCCCCTCAAGGGCTGTGCAAAGTTAAGCAAGTTTCTTAACTTTCCAAGCTTTCTTTTCTTCCTACTATTTTTGTGAAGCCCTAAAATCAGTATGAAATCATATTTCTTGAACGATGGTACAAAATTACTGTTATTAGTAGTAAAAAAATATATATTTTACTACTAAAATATATAAGGGTAAGTCAGTGTTGTTGTTTTCAACTTTCCTCATCTTATACACTCATCAGTCTTCTCAGAGAAAAGTTGTTTCAGTGCCCTATTCAAGGTGTTTGAATCATCTAGTCGGGACACTGTTCTAAAAATCTGTGGCATTTATTAACTCGTTAGCTTCTACAAAAACTATTAAGTGTGAAGAAAGTGTTACAATCTCAACAACTTGTAGATGAGTCCTTTGCATTTTGATAAACATGAAGCTATTTAAATTTATTTTTTTCTTTGTACACTTATGAAATGATGAGAAAGCAGGGAAAATTTGGTGTGAATGGGCTATGAAAATGGAAGCTTCTAGAAATCATACACATTGTCACTATACACATTATTTAATGTTTATAATAAATGAATATATATCATAGAACATTGAGCCTTAAAACGTTTTTCATGGTATTAATATTTCATCTTGAGAAGTGACAAGTATCATATATTTACTTCACAAAGCGATCCTTAGAGAACAGTGCTTTTTTCATTGTTTCATGATGCTTTAAATAGTCTACTTAAAATACTTTCCACAAAATTGTCCCCTAAGTGATTTTGAGAAAAATACATGATTTTAATAATATGTGTGTTGGCGGTCATTTGGAAAGTTTCTATAATGTATCTCTGTCCTTCTGAGATACACAAGTGAGAGAGATTAGTTTAGAAACTAAGCAGAAACTTATTTTAATAAATGGGAAACTGTAGTGCTTGCTGGTGATTTCATTTTCAAGATCAAAAACACAGTTGTGGCACACAACAAGGTCCTTTCTGATGAAATGGAAATGACTGTCAACAAGTGGTGTAATGTTTGTTCCTAACACAAGTCTTATTGATCTGATGTAACCCTTTCTTTCTATCTTACAATGACGTATTTGAGTCTCTGTAAAACTCATTGCCACTTTGTATTTGCAAGGCAACTGGAAAACTTTTCCTGAATACCTGTTTTACTCTCTTAAAATTATGAGAAAAGCATGGCAGTGGATTTCAAATTTAAACCAAAAAAACACAAGGAAATTGAGTTGAATCTATTCAAGGAACAAGAAATTGGTTAGAACTGAGGCAGGGGAACCTAATGATGATTAAGGGAGGGGAAAAAAAATCAAGGTTACAAGAATAGGCTAGATGAGGAAAGCTTTGTTTAATATAAAGGTTACTTTAAAAATTCAGTTTGCAAAGTAAAACTGTAAAATTAAAACTCAGTGAAGTTTGTCAGCAGTGCCTATAACTACAAATGTTCTTCAGTTAAAAAATTGCAATTCTCCCAGATCCTCAAAATATGTGCTATTACTGTTTCCAAATTTGAAGGTTTTATATCATTCTCCAAAGTCATTAATGAATTATTTAAATAGAAAATATTCTAACCAACAATGTATACAATGCATATTATGAGAATGTCCTATAAGTTTTCAAAAAAAAAGGTAAAAAAGAACCTAACACTCTTCCAATTAATCTCTAAGAAGATTTTTCAAGCACAGGTAAAATTTGTCATGAAATTTTCAGATTATAAAACCAAAAACCAATCCTATACGCATAGTGGATAAGATATTGAACACTAGACATAAGACAAGTTTCTTATGTTGACTAAGTCATGAGTTTTGTGACTTGAGCAGATTACTTCTCTGCATTTGCCTTCTTCTCTGTGAGGAGAAATAACTGAGTTAGATGCTTCCCAAATTTCTTAAATTACTAGAGCACTCACGTTACAACAGCTCCTATCCACAAATCACAATTGAAAAGTTTTTAGTTCTAGTGATACAATAAGGTTTATCTTCAGAAATAAGAAACAAAAAATAAGAAATTTTATTTTCTGAAGCAATGATTCTCTTTCTCATAATTTTTTGAAATAATGAAAATCACAGGGACAACGTAAATTGTCCAAGAACATCTAGCAAGGATTATAAGTTGTTTAGAAGGCTAAAATTCCATTTGGTAGATAAAATAATTGACAAACCTGTCCGCTTTATCAACACACAATAATCAGTAGCCAATTAATTTCCTAGATGTTCTTATAATTCTCAATCGATAACAGCTAATTGCTCTATTTTCTAATTAATGACTCTCCAATTAATGACCCAAATACAACTTCAAAAAGAAGTGAAATTTATCACATCAGAAACAACCCCATAATCGTTTCATAAGAGGATAATTTATAGATAAAACTTCTGTTTGACGGAACTAAAGCTAATTAGGCAGTCTATATTCAACCTCAGGCAATGAATCCTTTTAACCAAAAAGTGTTTTTTTTTTCTGATTTGGGAAGAGGGGATTATTATGATGAATTATTACTTTCACTCTTTAGTCTGACATTTCTCAGTTGAAATAGAGAAATACTATGACATAATCCAGAACCCAGGAAGCTAAGATTACATTCTTTGTACAGAGGGAGTTTAAAAAAATAGGTCCTACATGTCCAAAGGGCACACAGATAACTTCTGAGTAACTTAAACATAAACAGGAAAGAAATTTGATAGAAAGTCTTGGTGGTAGTCCAGAGCAGGTCTAATTAGTGCCACTCCTTGTGAAAAAGTTTGAATTAATAGGATGGGAAGACAAAGGAAAAGGCAAAGCATGATGAACCTTCCGACTGTATAATCTGAAACCTTGACCCTCTTTCAAAATGGGCCTGTCCCCATGAAACTGCCTGAGTTGATGTATGAATGAATATTTTATGTGGTGAGAGAGGTCTTAAAGAGACATTTCTCTGGTCATTTTACTGTGTGGAAGATCATCATTCTGGAGGGAGTCAGGCTCTCCCTACTCATGAAAGCATGCAAGGCATTCTAAGGGCATAGCTATCAATTACTCACTGGTGTTAATTTAAGTAAGAAATTATTTGGGTCTGTTATTTAGCATCAATTAGGGCCATGTTTCCACCTGCAGTATGTATGTATATTTTACATATGAATACTTCTTTAAACATTATTTCTATGTATTATCAGTACTACAGTAAAGTCAAGAAATCTGTGAATGAACATCTTAAGGGCATTTTTTTATTACAAAGATGGTTAAAAATCTTTAATATGATTTTTTAAGACAGATGAAATCTGCTGAATAAATAAATCAGTACACTGTATATGTTTAACAGATTTAGTTTATTCTGCCCAGAAATACTGTGGCAGTTACTTCAGTTCAGCCACTCACTTCTTGGGCTGCTGCTGGGGCATTCTAACGTTTCTCATTGGTGAATAGTTCTCCTTAAGATTAGTAAGTGGAAAGTGGATTAAAATCCAGTTGGATTCCTGATGTAATTTTGTGAATTAAAATAATTGTTTAGAAGGGAAAACTTTTACCAAAGCATTTTTGTGTTGGGAGTATGTGTATCCATGGGAACTTCTTAAGTATGTACACTCATGGGATTTGCTAAAACGTGTCCTCAATTGCATGGAGAATGCCACATAGGTTAATGTCCCACCCCCAACTCCAAGATTATCAGCATTACACAGAGTTCTCTGCTAAGTGCCTCATGAATTTACCACCAGGAGTAAAATCTTTCCATGTTGACTAACCTTTTAGAATTAAAATGCACAGATGGAACATAAACTCAGAATTTTCCTACTCAAATATACATAAGAGAGAATAGCAGAGAAAAAGAAAAACTGTCTCTGTTTAGTATATTAGCATTCATTAGCACATTATCTTATTTTTTTAACATCATGAATAACTGTGACCTATTCTACTATGACATCATGAGTACTCACTTTTCTGAAGAACCACAAGAGAAATAATTCTTTTAAAAATATTTACTTATTTATTTGGTTGCACCAGGTCTTAGTTGCGGCAGGCGGGCTCCTTAGTTGCAGCTTGTGGGCTCCTTAATTGTGGCACGTGGGCTCCTTAGTTGTGGCATGCGAAATCTTAGTTGTAGCATGTATATGAGATCTAGTTCCTTGACCAGGGATAGAACCTGCGCCCCCTGCATTGGGAGCATGGAGTCTTATCCACTGTGCCACCAGGGAAGTCCCCAAGAGAAATAATTCTTGGTTCTTGGTGCCAAGAAATCTGTATCACTTCTTAGTAGGTAGTATATTTTTTACTTAATATTTGGTCAATTTTGTATCTTTCTCTTTCAGAGTTAGTTGGATGCAGATGATTGAAACAAATTTACACAATTGTACAGGACCTTTTGGTATACATTTCAGCATACTGCTATTACACTGACTATATCAACATGGAGAAGAAAAATATTGCACTCTTATTTTAGTCAGTTTTCTCAGTTTGATTATAGAGCAAAGTGACAGGTGCACATGTTGGAAGAAGAGAAAGCAAAGAGTAAGAATTTCAACAGATGAGAAATCAGGGCAGTTGTCTTCTAAGAAAAGAAAGAGGCAGGAACAGCCTCACATTCTCAGTGAGAAGAAGGCTTTCTTGTACCCAGTGGGGTTGACCACTGCCAAACTGAGATAACTATACATGGGAACAGAAACTAGTCTCTCTAAACTTCAGTATAACTTTTTTAGAAAAACGTCCCTCCCCTTTTTTAAGACACCTATTTTTAATTCTGTTAATATAGCACTTTATTCTTTCATAATATTCATCATGGTTTGTAACCTTATTTTTATTTCTTTATTGTTGGTCTCACCCACCAGATTGTGGGTTCCAGAACAGCAGGGATGATGCCTGTTTTATTCACCACTTTATTTCCAGTGCTTAGCCATGTCTAGCAAATAATTTGAAATATATGTTTTAAATACACAAATGATGTGTCTTCTGTGTACTGAGAAATCCATTATGAAAGCTTAAGAACAGAAAATTAAATGATTCCAGCCTTAGTACTGTTATGGGTAAGGGCTTAAAGAATGAAGAGAATGACTTTAGTGAGACAGGTCGTGACTTCCTTGTCCTTTCCTGTTTATAGTAAGTCTTTTCCTGCTTATACAGTCTGGGCTCCTATAATAAAAACACCATAGATGGAGTGGCTTAAACAACAAGCATTTATTCTCACAGTTCTGGAGGCTAGATGCCCGACATCAAGGCACCAGCCAATCCATTGTCTGATGAGGACCCTCGTCCTAGTTTGCAGACAGCCATCTTCTCCATTGTATCCTCAAGTGGTGGGGAACAGAGAGAGGAAGCAGGCTCTGTCATCTGTCTCTTCTTATAATGGCACTAATCTCATTCATGAGCGCTCCACACTCATGACCTAATTACCTGCCAATATCTCCTGATACCTTCATATTGAGGGCTAGGATTTCAACATATGAGTTTTAGGGGGACACAAACATTCACTCCAAAACAAGTTTAGAATAAGTTGTGGAATGTTACAGTTTCTGGTAGTTCTTTTGAATAAAGACAAGGTAGCTTTAATATGCTCATCTTTCACTTGACTTTTTTTTTTCTTTAACATCTTTATTGGGGTATAATTGCTTTACAGTCGTGTGTTAGTTTCTGCTTTATAACAAAGTGAATCAGTTATACATATACATATATTCCCATATCTCTTCCCTCTTGTGCCTCCCTCCCTCCCAACCTCCCTATCCCACCCCTCCAGGCGGTCACAAAGCACCGAGCTGATCTCCCTGTGCTATGCGGCTGCTTCCCACTAGCTATCTACCTTACGTTTGTTAGTGTATATATGTCCATGCCGCTCTCTCGCTTTGTCACAGCTCACCCTTCCCCATCCCCATATCCTCAAGTCTGTTCTCTAGTAGGTCTGTGTCTTTATTCCTGTCTTACCCCTAGGTTCTTCATGACATTTTTTTCCCTTAAATTCCATATATATGTGTTAGCATATGGTATTTGTCTTTCTCTTTCTGACTTACTTCACTCTGTATGACAGACTCTAGGTCTACCCACCTCATTACAAATAGCTCAATTTCGTTTCTTTTTATGGCTAATATTCCATTGTATATATGTGCCACATCTTCTTTATCCATTCATCCGATGATGGGCACTTAGGTTGTTTCCATCTCTGGGCTATTGTAAATAGAGCTGCAATGAACATTTTGGTACATGACTCTTTTTGAATTATGGTTTTCTCAGGGTATATGCCCAGTAGTGGGATTGCTGGGTCATATGGTAGTTCTATTTGTAGTTTTTTAAGGAACCTCCATACTATTCTCCATAGTGGCTGTACCAATTCACATTCCCACCAGCAGTGCAAGAGTGTTCTCTTTTCTCCACACCCTCTCCAGCATTTATTGTTTCTAGATTTTTTTGATGATGGCCATTCTGACTGGTGTGAGATGATGTCTCATTGTAGTTTTGATTTGCATTTCTCTAATGGTTAATGATGTTGAGCATTCTTTCATGTGTTTGTTGGCAGTCTGTATATCTTCTTTGGAGAAATGTCTATTTAGGTCTTCTGCCCATTTTTGGATTGGGTTGTTTGTTTTTTTGTTATTGAGCTGCATGAGCTGCTTGTAAATTTTGGAAATTAATCCTTTGTCAGTTGCTTCATTTGCAAATATTTTCTGCCATTCTGAGGGTTGTCTTTTGGTCTTGTTTATGGTTTCCTTTGCTGTGCAAAAGCTTTGGAGTTTCATTAGGTCCCATTTGTTTATTTTTGTTTTTATTTCCATTTCTCTAGGAGGTGGGTCAAAAAGGATCTTGCTGTGATTTATGTCATAGAGTGTTCTGCCTATGTTTTCCTCTAAGAGTTTGATACTTTCTGGCCTTACATTTAGGTCTTTAATCCATTTTGAGCTTATTTTTGTGTATGGTGTTAGGGAGTTTCACTTGACTTTTTGATGTGAATTAAACAAATATATGCACTTGAATGAGACATGTTTTTGCAGCAATCTTAACTGTGGTTAATAAAGCCTGATAAAAGAAAATAAAATTGTTAGAAAATGGAAATAAAGGAGATTTTATAAACAGATGCATTTTTGTACGTTAAATACAATTTTTGTGAGCCTCACATGTATTTTAAAAACACATGTGAGGTAGTAACCAGAGTGATTTTTATCTGGACATTTGAAATTAAATAAAAAAGAACATATAATCTAACACCATAACATTTCTTTCTAAAGGTTGTTCAAAAAGAAAATGAAATTTAAAAATCCAAAGAAATTCTTTGAGTTCACCCAGGAGGGAACAACAGGTCTTTCCTCCCACACAGTTATTATGAGCCACTATATACTTTTTTTTTTTCCAATTAGTAGTAGAGGTTTACAATAATGAAATACTGATCCATTTGAGGAATAGATAGATTCTGGCTTAATTTTCTAGTTATTTGTTGGGTCATCCTCTCCTGAAGATACCGTATTGACTAGAAAAGCAGATGTGTCTTAGCTTGACAAGGGACCTTTAAATTTTAGTGTCTCTTTAAGGCACTCATTGATAATGACTGACTAAGGGAGGCTGAGATCCATGGACAGGCTGGTATCCATACCCAGAGGGAAGAACGCTGCAGCTTGGCATTAGTGCTGTAATGTTTCTGCTTCATCTTTATGTTCTATATATGGTAATCAAGAGTCCCATTAAAGAATGAATTCTGGTAGTCTGTTGCTTATTATGCACTGGCATCATTGCTATTTGCTTTTTCAGTCATGGTGATTTCTTTTCTGTCAAGAATTATAGACTTTTCCAAGGATATTCTTACCTTGAGAGGATTCAGAAATTGCAGTACCTTCAGGCAACACTTAATGTGGGCACACACAAAAAAATGAGGTTCTTACTGACAAGAAAAATGATTGATAAGTATATGCTGAGGAAATCGTGAAAACATTAGGAAACCCAAAAAAACTATTCAGTGGAATCAGCTCCCTGCAAATGAATACCAACATTTGCATATTTCCTTTTCCTGCTTCATACATTAAGAGGCCACAGGTGGTGCTGAAACAAGAGTGCAGTTTGGGGATTCTGTAACAATTTGTGTCTTTTGCTTATTCACCAGCTGTGTCAAATATGGTGAATGATGGCTGGCAGGACCTTCCCATTGAAGAAAAAAATGTTCTTTTTAAAATCTGGTTCCTGACAGTCATTTAAGTGGAAAATATCTGATGAGCTAGAAAACCATGGCTTAAATCTTAAACCCAGGCTTTTACTCTAAGAAAAATTATGGTGCCTTATTGCTTTAGAAAATATAAGCAGGTACAAAGAAAGTTATGTAATCAATGAGAACCAAAGCACTGGAAAGGGAGAGAAAAAAAAAGATCACAGTAAGAAAATATTACTATATTATCTTTCCTAAATATTAAGATAAACAGAAATGAAAACTTCCCACTTAACTGTTTATTTTAATTAAGAAAATTGGACATAGAAAACTGTGATCAAGGATTGTTACATAACGTGTAGAACCCATTGCAAAATGAGAATGCAGAGACCCTTGTTCAAAAAGCAGGGGAAAAATACAGTTAAAGGTACTAAGATATGAAGCTATTTCTTTTAAAATATTTTATTACTTATAAAGCCTGGTGGAGTAAAATGAGTAATAACTTACAATTGCAAAAAATAATATTCTGGTGTCATAATTTTATAAACTACAGTAATGGTTTGTTAGTATGATATCTTAATTGATCATAAGATATTCCTGGCTCATTTTCCATAAATTTATTTATTGTCATCAAAATTTATACTTTTAACAACTTCATTTTCAATCAACATTATTACAAATGATGGCAGTTACTCTAGGCAGCTGTCTGATAGAAAACAACTTTGATAATTTTAAATTTAGAAGTATCGTTCTGATGACACAACTGAAGCTATTAAGAATATTTTATAGATTGACAATATTGGAATACATTTCTTATAAATTATTTCAAAATGTGGGTTTTAGTTCATATAGAGCTGTTGATTCTCATGGAAAGCGTTTTCTGAAAAGATTTGTCTCTTCATACAGATCAATTTCATGTTAGTCTGAATTTAATTTTAAAAGTAAATGTACCTAATGGCCTTTTCATGTTTCCTCTGATATTTCCTTTAACTTATAGGGCTCATACAAGAAACCAAAAATGAGTTCACGATTTGTAAATAACTCAAAGCACTTATTTATGCAGTCTATCACTGTATCTTTAACTGCAAGGAAAAAATTTTAATTGTCATTTTCCTTAATAATTCATTCACCAAAACTTGATACTGAAATGGAGTTCTTTTGCACAGAACATCTATCTTTACATTTAATTAATTAATTTTTTTTTTTTTTTTTTTTTTTGCTGTACGCGGGGCTCTCACTGTTGTGGCCTCTCCCCTTGCGGAGCACAGGCTCCGGAAGCGCAGGCTCAGCGGACGTGGCTCACAGGCCTACCCGCTCCGCGGCATGTGGGATCTTCCCGGACCGGGGCACGAACCCGTGTCTCCTGCATCGGCAGGTAGACTCTCAACAACTGCGCCACCAGGGAAGCCCTAATTTATGTTTTTTAGCCTATGGCTAATTACTTTGCAATGTCGCAGCAGCTTTCAAAAGGAGATTCTGAACTCTTTGAAGAATTCTAATAACTCCATGATATGCCTTATTGCAGTGTCAAGCGTACACATTTACTTTGTAATAATTTACTGACAGAGTTTACTGCCTGAGCAATTATCTTTTCTAAATGTTAAGATAAACAGAAAAAGAAACTTCCTACACACCTTAATTTTTTAATTTTTGAAATTTATTTTAAGAAAATCAGACACAGAAGACAGTGATCAGGAATGGTTACATAATTTGTAAAGCCCAGTGCAAAATGGAAATGAGGAGACCCTGTTCAAAAACCAGGAAAAAAAAAATGCAGTAATCCAAAAATCCAGTGAATTCAGGAAACTCTTGCCAATAAATGTATCATTTGGCTTTCAGCTATATCATTTTTTTTGTGATTTAAGATTCTTTTTTCTGTTTTTTTTTTTTTTTTGAGAAGAAAAAGTAGCCTAGTCTAAAGTCTCAATATTGTAATAGAAAATACAGTGGATCTCTAGAACTTATTCATCTTGCATTTAAAGAAGAGCTTTATACCCATTAAGCAACAATTCCCCATCTCCTCCTTCCGCCAGCCCCTGGAAACTACCATTCTATCCTCTGCTTCTATGAGTTTGACTTTTAGATACCTCCATTTAACGGCAATCATGCAATATTCATCCTTCTGTGACTGACTTATTTCACTTAGCATAACGTTCTCTAGTTTCATCCATGTTGTCACAAATGGAAGAAATTTCTTCTGTTTTAAGGCTATAATATCTATATACACCACATTTTCTTCATCCGTTCATCTGTTGATGGACATTTGGATAGTTTCCATATCTTAGCTGTAAAACATGGTACCTATAGCTAACAATATGGTATTGTGCACTTTAAAATATATAAAGAATCTGGATCTCATGTTGTGTCCTTGCCACAAAATACACACACACACACACACACACACAAACACACATGCCAAAGATCACAAGGAAATTTGGGGGGATGGGTATGTTTAGTATCTTGATTGTAATGATGGTACCACAGGTATATGTATGTGTCCAGACTCCTCAAAGTGTACACATTACGTGTGTGTGATGTTTTGCATTTCAGTTATACTTCAACAAAGCTTAAAAAGAAAGAAAAGATAACATGTTTATTAGAAAATGACACTTAAAGGCATCAAAACTTACTTTTCTTTTTTTTTTTTTTTTTTTTTTTTTTTTTTTTTTTGCGGTACGCGGGCCTCTCACTGTTGTGGCCTCTCCAGTTGCGGAGTACAGGCTCCAGACGCGCAGGCTCAGCAGCCATGGCTCACGGGCCCAGCCGCTCCGCGGCATGTGGGATCTTCCCGGACCGGGGCACGAACCCGCGTCCCCTGCATCGGCAGGTGGACTCTCAACCACTGCGCCACCAGGGAAGCCCAAAACTTACTTTTCTTTAGCTTATTCAAAAGACATTCTCTAAAGGAGACAGTTTAGAATATATTATTAATAAATATGCTGTCATCATTTATATCAGATGTCATCTAGGAAGAAAATTTTGGGTTAACTTTTTGATATTTTTGGCCAATATAAATAACTAGTTTCTCTTGTGTACAGAATTGGAGTTTAAAGTTCACCTTTTTCTGGTCAGTTTAAAATTTTACTGTTTGGTCTCTTCTATAAACCAGTTATCCTTAAATTCATAACATATAGTAACCTACAACATTGTTCATTTGGTGCTGTGGCTACTGCACTAAGCTAAAGCTTGAAGTTTAAATCAGTGTCTGAAATACTTAGTCTTTCAAAGCTGTATCTTACTTAAAAACATTACATATGAAAGCAACATTCTCTTTACACTAATGTGAATTCTGTTTGAAAAGTTTACATATTGTATATGTTCAAAATCAGTATCAATTAATTGAAACTACTAGGTTCACTAAAAAGAAGATACAAAGTGATACAAAATATATTTCCAAACCAGTACTCAAGTTAACCTTTGATTATGAGTTAGACAAATTTAAATAAAAATGCAGTACATAAAATGAAAGTTAAAACAGCAATATTTTAATAGAGCCTCATTAGAAACTGTGATTCTTGGCAAGAATATCCATTACTATGTTAAACTATAAAATCTATATGTTCAGAGGGCAAATAGTATTCTCTTTGTTAAGCCAGAGAATGGAAAAAAAAAACTATTTCAAGCTACACTAATAAATTTTTAGTGAGTCATTTCAAGTATCTTGCCAAAACATTAGACAGGTTTAGGGGAAAGCTTGGCTGCAAATTGATCCATAATAAATTGATTGATGTCATCACTTGAATATATGCCTTCCATGGTCTGTGATTTAGAATGTACTACAGTGGATATGTGTTTGACCCATCAAGAACTCCTCCTGTGAATTGTTTAATTATAAAAAAGTAAATGGAAAAAAAGATGTAAATGAGAAATACCCATTATAAGAGTACCCAATTTTTGCTAGGTACAACCTCAAATTTTTGTTATGATAATTTTAATAGCACTGAATGTTTTTAATATGCCAAGCACTATTCTTGTCACTTGAGATACTCTAGTAAACAGAACTAGACCCCAAACCACTCACGAGATTGTCACATTGCTGCTGTAATTCTGAAAGCAGATAGAATCATATCTGACTTTCTGGAATTATGTGAGCTGGGGTAATGATCCAAAATTTTTGCCTTAAAATTTGTGGAAATGTTGAGTATGTATATACTAGAAGAATCAGAAAATATCATGGTTTTCTACAAAGCAGAATGAAATAAATGCCAAAATACTTTTCAATGAATAGGTAGAAATGCAAATAGAATGGAATCAGAACAAATTATTTAACTACTACAGAAAGCATAAGGTACAAGGTACTATGATGGCAAGTAGAATGAGTCACAGTCCTGCACTCAGGTAGTTCAAAATCCACTCTTCTACTAAGCCAATGCTTCAAGAACACAAGGAGTAAATACCAGTTGTAGCTTTAGGCACCATCTTGGCAAAAGAAATAAAACTGAGGCCCAGTCCAAAGCATTCAAACAGAAGGAACCTCCCACCTTTGTTCTGGAAGCATGAGAAGGGTGAGGCAGGAGGTGTGATTTTGAGACGGTGATTGCCGTATTTCAGGTGGGAAAATAGTGGGCCAGGAAGACCTCCCTTAGAACGAAAAGTGAAGAACTATTTTACCCGCCCCACCTATTTGGAACAGGAGGTACTGTTTGTCTCAACATCTCACAGACTTTGAGAGGCAGAAGCTGGAGCTCATTCCTCATTACTTCTCCCACCCCGCAGGTCTCAATGGACAGGCTTTTGAGCCAGGAGCCTTCCAGAGATCCAGGACTCATTGTAAGGGCCTCACTCTACACAGAGCTTTTGTACAGTGCTATACATTGAGCTGCTACTCTTTTAGTCACTGAGTCTAGGCTTTCCAACTTTCCTAACAGAGTACAAAAGTACCATGTTCTCAATCTTCTCATGATCAGGAATTCATTTTTATCCCCTGGCAAGATAACTCAATAAAATAAAGCTTTGTTTCCTGAAGAACACAGTAACAGTGAGGATGTTTACATTCATTTCTGTTTCTGGCTGTTGCACAGTTGCTTCTGGCATAAAGATCAGAGTATATGGGCTCCATTCCTTCTGGTGCCCCCAGGATTTATATCTTCATCCAGGTATAAGGAGGCTGCTAAGACAGAGACAAAGCTTAACTCACTCAGAGCTATCAAAAATATGAATCATTGCTGGAGACTCAGAGGGAATGGCTCCCTGCCATTTAGCTTCTGAACACCATTATCGTCCTTTCTAAAAATAGATGATAATGTTCCCTCATAATGGTCTACTTCGGAAAGTCAATCTCTGTGATTTAAATTTTACTGTGATTTGCTTTGGAAGGGTACACATGTATGTAAACAGACACATAGTATAACTACAAGTATAGCTAAATTGGTATATGGTACATATGTGAATAATATATATATTATAATAAGCAATAATATATAGTCCCTATTTCATCAAATAGGATCCATCCAAACTCAATGACCTGGAGGAAATGAACATACTGAGAAGAGGAGAACGCTAATAGCTGTAGCTCCTTTTTTGGTTTTCAATCAGCGTTCTTCTGGCTCATTGGCCCAGCTCATTGGCCAGGAATGAGTGAAAAGAGCAAGTAACTAGTGGTAATCATTCTGTTCTGCAAAGTATCATTGGTACATCAGAAAGATTAATTGCAGAAACATTGTGTCCTGTCTACTACTGTGCCAGCAGCCTGAAACTAAGCAGTTGCTTCTGAATCACACTGAAAGGATTCTGGCAGCCTGACCCTTCCCCCTGTGCTTCTCCAACTTCAAATGTAAAAGATGAATAAGGAAATGCGACCCCATGAAAAAGTTAAAACTGTAAACATGAAGTTGTATAACCTGGAAGTAGTCCATTTCTTCTTAACATATTGTTCAGCAACCAAAAATGAGGTAAATTGGAAACAATATTTTAGGACATGATTGTATTTGACCTTGGAAAACCATTTACTGCTGTCACTTAGGTTCAATCTTCTTTTTCCATGTCTCAATGGATAGAACAGTTAAGAATTTGAACAAAGGTATGTAGACCTTCAAGTTATAATTTCACCTAAACAAGATTTTATCATATAAACTATAATAGATTTTTTTAAAAGATTTTTTTGATGTGGACCAATTTTTTTTAAGTCTTTATTGAACTTGTTACAATATTGCTTCTGTTTTATATTTTGATTTTTTGGCCACGAGGCATGTGGGATCTTGGCTCCCCAACCAGGGGTCAAACCTGCATCTCCTGCACTGGAAGGTGAAGTCTTAGGCACTGGACCACCAAGGAAGTCCCTAAACTATAATAGACATATATCTATTTCTGTCCCTTAACATTCTATTATGTATTATAGTTGTTTATGTACCTACACTTTCATTTCTACAAACTAAAAGCTACCGAATCCAGAATCCACATTCAATTTATTTTAGTATTCCCCCAGTACATATGGGCCTGCCCGTTGCACAAACCCAGTGAATCACTGAGGCATCATTGTACTTTTACTCAGGGACTTTAGATTTAAAATGCCATAAATTGAGATCCCAACTCAGCCATCTGAGAGTTGTGTCCCCTGTGACACTTACATTCTTAGAGCTCCATTCCTTCCCCTACAAAATGGGAATAGCTCATACCTAGAGGTATTAAAATGATGGAATGAATTTATGTGTGTGAAATACAAGATACAGTGGCTCAATTAAAAAAAAAAGTCTAGTTCACTTCTCCTTTTCCAAACCACAGTAAATACTTTTTGGATAATTAAATAAATAAATGACTGTGAAGACCTGATAGGTTCTATTTTGTTCTTGGGTTACCTTATATATATTTGCCCAATAATAGCCTATCATGGATGTGGAAGCTTTGGAAAAGATTTCTCAAAATTTTACATTTGAATTTGAGTAAAACTAAATATTTCTTAAAGTCAGTTCTGCTAAAACGTCAAGATATTAAATGTCTTCAATATCATAATGTTAACATACCAAAATATTAAAATTAACTCACATATATTTGGGGGAAGGATACTTAACAAAGCAGAAGTATCTATAATTCACTAAAAAGAGTAGAATACTGTTTTCATATTCACAATGTGCTCCTCATATTCATATGTGCTCTTAAGTGCATGATGGAGGAGAGGGAAGAAAAATGAGAAGGGGATGCTGGGAGTGCTGCATGAACCAGAGCAAATCAAATCCCATAAAGAAGAGCCACCTACAAAAGAGAACTAACTGAAATTTCAAAGACCTTATGACTGAAATATGTATCACCAGATCATAGTAGCAATCTTCTTCGATTTATGATGGGGTTTCACCCAATAACGCATTGTACATTGAAAATATCATAAGTGGAAAATGGCTTTAAAACACCTAACCTACCAAGCATTATAGCTTAGCCTAGCCTACCTTAAACATGCTCAGAATACTTACATTAGCCTAAATTGGGCAAAGTAATCTAACACACAATCTATTTTATAATAAAGTGTTGAATATCTCATGAATTTATTGAATACTGTACTGAAAGTGAAAAACAGAATGGATGTATGGGTACACAATGGTTGTAAGTGTGTGAATTGTTTAACCTCATGATCAAGGGTAAAATGGGAACTGAGGCTCACTGCCACTGCCCAGCATCACGAGAGAATCATACTGCAAATCACCAGCCAGGGAAAAGATCAAAATTCAAAGTACAGTTTCTACTGACTGCATATTGCTTTTGCACCATGGTAAAGTCAAAACATTGTAAGTTGAACGATCACAAGTTGAGGACCATCTGTAGATTCATTCATTTATTCAAAAAAATATTGCATGAGTGCCAACTATGTTCAATAGACTCATAAGGATAAAGCCAGGTCATAAAAAGTCTATATTCCGGGGGCTGGAAGAAGTTGCTGCTGCAGGCAGCTGGGCTTTAGGAAGACCCGATGTCGTCTTGTGCCACCGACCTTGATATGTTCAAGAGACCCTGAGGCCCAGCAGAGTTAGCCGTGTGACTGACAGGGTCTTGGTGCTCTGGCTGGTGTCAGGCCTGAGCCTCTGAGGTGTGAGAGCTGAGTTCAGGACATTGGACCATCAGAGACCTCCCAGTGCCACGTAATATCAATAGGCGAGAGCTCTCCCACAGATCTCTGTCTCAACACTAAGACCCAGCTCCACTCAACCACCAGCAAGATCCAGTGCTGGACACCCCATGCCAAACAACTAGCAAGACAGGAATACAACCCTACCCATTAGCAGAGAGCCTGCCTAAAATCATACTAAGTTCACAGATACCCTAAAACACAGCACCAGACACGGTCCTACCCACCAGAAACACAAGATCCAGCCTTATCCACCAGAACACAGGCACCAGTACCCTCCACCAGGAAGCCTACACAACCCACTGAACCAACCTTACCCACTAGAAGAAGACACCAAAACCAACAGGAACTACGAAGCTGCAGCCTGCGAAAAGGAGACCCTCAAACACAGTAAGTTAAACAAAATGAGAAGACAGAGAAATATGCAGCAGAAGAAGGAGCAAGGTAAAAACCCACCAGACCAAACAAATGAAGAAGAAATAGGCAGTCTACTTGAAAAAGAATTCAGAGTAATGATAGGAAACATGATCCAAAATCTTGGAAATAGAATGGCGAAAACACAAGAAACGTTTAACAAGGATCAAGAAGAATAACAGAGCAAACAAACTGATGAACAACACAATAAATGAAATTAAAAATTCTCTAGAAGGAATCAATAGCAGTATAACTGAGGCAGAAGAATGGATAAGTGACCTGGAAGATAAAATAGTGGAAATAACTACCACAGAGCAGAATAAAGAAAAAAGAATGAAAAGAATTGAGGACAGTCCCAGAGACCTCTGGGACAACATTATATGCACCAACATTCGAACTATAGCAGTCCCAGAACAAGAAGAGAAAAAGAAATGGATTGAGAAAATATTTGAACAGATTATAGTTGAAAACTTCCCTAATATGGGAAAGGAAATAGTCAATCAAGTCCAGGAAGCGCAGAGACTCCTATACAGGATAAGTATAAGAAGAAACACAACAAGACGCATATTAATCAAGCCATCAAAAATTAAATACAAAGAAAAAATATTAAAAGCAGCAAGGGAAAAGCAACAAATAATATACAAGGGAATCCCCATAAGGTTAACAGCTGATCTTTCAGCAGAAACTCTGCAAGCCAGAAGGGACTGGCAGGACATATTTAAAGTGATGAAAGGGAAAAACCTACAATCAAGATTACTGTACCCAGCCAGGATCTCATTAAGATTTGATGGAGAAATTAAAACCTTTACAGACAAGCAAAAGTTAAGAGAATTCAGCACCACCAAATCAGCTCTACAACAAATAAGGAACTTCTCTAAGTGGGAAACACAAGAGAAGAAAAAGACCTACACAAACAAACCCAAAACAATTAAGAAAATGGTAATAGGAACATATGTATCAATAATTACCTCAAACGTGAATGGATTAAATGCTCCAACTAAAAGACACAGGCTCGCTGAATGGATACAAAAACAAGACCCATGTATATGCTGTCTACAAGAGACCCACTTCAGACCTAGGGACACATACAGACTGAAAGTGAGGGGATGGAAAAAGATATTCCATGCAAATGGAAACCAAAAGAAAGCTGGAGTAGCAATTCTCATATTAGACAAAATAGACTTTAAAATAAAGACTATTACAAGAGACAAAGAAGGACACTACATAATGTTCAAGGAATCGATCTAAGAAGAAGATATAACAATTGTAAATATTTATGTACCCAACATAGGAACACCTCAATACATAAAGCGAATGCTAACAGCCATAAAAGGGAAAATCGACAGTAACACAATCATAGTTGGGGACTTTAACACCCCACTTTCAACAAGGGACTGATCAACCAAAATGAAAATAAATAAGGAAACACAAGCTTTAAATGACATGTTAAACAAGGTGGACTTAACTGATATTTATAAGACATTCCATCCAAAAACAACAGAATACACTTTCTTCTCAAGTGCTCATGGAACATTCTCCAGAATAGATCATATCTTGGGTCACAAATCAAGCCTTGGAAAATTTCAGAAAATTGAAATCTTATCAAGTATCTTTTCCAACCGCAACTCTATGAGACTAGATATCAATTACAGGAAAGAAAAAATACAAACACATGGAGGCTAACAATACACAACTAAATAACCAAGAGATCACTGAAGAAATCAAAGAGGATGAACAAAGAAAACCCGAAATTAGAAGAAGGAAATAAATCGTAAAGATCAGATCAGAAATAAATGAAAACGAAATGAAGGAAACAATAACAAAGACCAGTAAAACTAAAAGCTGGTTCTTTGAGAAGATAAACAAAATTGATAAACCATTAGCCAGACTCACCAAGAAAAAAAGGGAGAAGACTCAAATCAACAGAATTAGGAATCAAAAAGAAGTAACAACTGACATTGCAGTAATACAAAGGATCATGAAGATTACTACAAGCAGCTATATGCTAATAAAATGGACTACCTGGAAGAAACGGACAAATTCTTAGAAAAGTACAACCTTCTGAGACTGAACCAGGAAGAAATAGAAAATATAAACAGACCAATCACAAGCACCGAAATTGAAACTGTGATTAAAACCTTCCAACAAACAAAAGCCCAGGACCAGATGCCTTCTCAAACGCTTCCAAAATATAACAAAGGGAGGGACACACCCACACTCATTCTATGAGGCCACCATCACCCTGATAGCAAAACCAGACAAAGATGTCACAAAAAAAGAAAACTACAGGCCAATATCACGGATGAATATAGATGCAAAAATCCTAAACAAAATACTAGCAAACAGAATCCAACAGCACATTAAACGGATCATGCACCATGATCAAGTGGGGTTTATCCCAGGAATGCAAGGATTCTTCAATATACACAAATCAATCAATATGATACACCATATTAACAAACTGAAGGATAAAAACAATATGATAATCTCAATAGATGCAGTAAAAGCTTTCAACAAAATTCAACACCATTTATGATAAAAACTCTCCAAAAAGGAGGCATAGAGAGAACTGACCTCAACATAATAAAGGCCATATATGACAAACCCACAGCCAACATCTTTCTCTATAGTGAAAAAAATGAAAGCATTTCCACTAAGATCAGGAACAACACAAGGTTGCCCACTCTCACCACTATTATTCAACATAGTTTTGGAAGTTTTAGCCACAACAATCAAAGAAGAAAAAGAAATAAAAAATCCAAATAGAAAAAGAAGAAGAAAAGCTGTCACTGTTTGCAGATGACATGATACTATAAATAGAGAATCCTAAAGATACTACCAGAAAACTTCTAGAGCTAATCAGTGAATTTGGTAAAGTTGCAGGATACAAAATTAATGCACAGAAATCTCTTGCATTCCTGTACACTAATGATGAAAAATCTGAAAGAGAAATTAAGGAAAAGCTCCCATTTCCCACTGCAACAAAAAGAATGAAGTACCTAGGAATAAACCTACCCAAGGAGACAAAAGACCTGTATGCAGAAAACTATAAGACACTGATGAAAGAAATTGAAGATGATACAAACAGATGGAGAGATATACCATGTTTTGGGATTGGAAGAATCAACCTTGTGAAAAGGACTATACTACCCAAAGCAATCTACACATTCAATACAATCCCTATCAAATTACTAATGGCATTTTTCACAGAACTAGAACAAAAATTTTCACAATTTGTATCAAAACACAAAACACTCGAATAGCCAAAGCAATCTTGAGAAAGAAAAAGAGAGCTGGATAATCAGGCTCCCTGACTTCAGACTATACTACAAAGCTACAGTAATCAAGACAGTATGGTACTGGCACAAAAACAGAAATATAGAGCAATGGAGCAGCATAGAAAGCCCAGAGATAAACCCACACACATATGGTCACTTTAATTTTGATAAAGGAGGCAAGAGTATACAATGGAGAAAAGAGACAGCCTCTTCAATAAGTGGTGCTGGGGAGACTGGACAGCCACATGTAAAAGAATGAACTTAGAACACTCCCTAACACCATACACAAAAATAAGCTCAAAATGGATTAAAGACCTAAATGTAAGACCAGACACTATCAAACTCTTAGAAGAAAACATTGGCAGAACACTCTTATCACATAAATCACAGCAAGATCCTTTATGACCCACCTCCTAGAGAAATGGAAATAAAAACTAAAATAAACAAATGGGACGTAATGAAACTTCAAAGCTTTTGCACAGCAAAGGAAACCATAAACAAGACGAAAAGACAACCCTCAGAATGGGAGAAAATATTTGCAAATGAAGCAACTGACAAAGGGTTATTCTCCAAAATATACAAGCACCTCATGCAGCTCAATATCAAAAAAGCTAAAAACTCAATCCAAAAATGGGCAGAAGACCTAAATAGACATTTCTCCAAAGAAGATATACAGGTTGGCAACAAACACGTGAAAGAATGCTCAATATCACTAATCATTAGAGAAATGCAAATCAAAACTACAATGAGGTATCACCTCACACCAGTCAGAGTGGCCTTCATCAAAATATCTAGAAACAATAAATGCTGGAGAGGGTGTGGAGAAAAGGGAATGCTCTTGCACTGTTGGTGGGAATGTAAATTGATACAGCCACTATGGAGAACAGTATGGAGGTTCCTTAAAAAACTACAAATAGGACTACCATACGACCCAGCAATCCCACTACTGGACATATACCCTGAGAAAACCATAATTCAAAAAGAGTCATGTACCAAAATGTTCATTGCAGCACTATATACAATAGCCAGGACATGGAAGCAACCTAAGTGTCCATCAACAGATAAATGGATAAAGAAGATGTGGCACGTGTATACAATGGAATATTACTCAGCCATAAAAAGAAACAAAACTGAGTTTTTTGTAGTGAGATGGATGGACGTAGAGTCTGTCATACAGAGTGAAGTAAGTCAGAAAGAGAAAAACCATTACTGAATGCTAACACAAACATATGGAATCTAAAAAAAAAAAAAAAAAGTGTTCTGAAGAACCTAGGGGCAGGACAGGAATAAAGACAGAGACATAGAGAATGGACTTGAGGATATGGGGAGGGGGAAGGATAAGCTGGTATGAAGTGACAGAGTGGCATGGACATATATATACTACTAAATGTAAAATAGATAGCTAGTGGGAAGCAGCTGCATAGCACAGGGAGACCAGCTCGGTGCTTTGTGACCATGTAGAGGGGTGGGAGGCAGACACAAGAGGGAGGGGATATGGGGATATATGTATATGTAGAGCTGATTCACTTTGTTATACAGCAGAAACTAACACAGTGATGTAAAGCAATTACACTTCAATACAGATGTTAAAAAAAAATATGTCTATATTCCTCTGGACAAAGAAACAGTCAAACTTTCCTTCAGAGATGGGGTCAGTGGAATGGTGACAGGGACAGGTCTGGCTTAAATGGCTATCCATTCCTCTTCTGTGGTGATTGTATTAAAAACTACCATGCTACAAATTGGTTGTGGGACAGTATCTTTTGATTTCCATTACAATTAAATCTGGTGCCTTTAATTTTAACTCATATCTGAGAATTTCATGTTTTTCCAGTTTGAGTCTAATTATTTTCCCCTTTCCAGAGTCCTAAAATTGCTGTATCAGAGAAGTATGGCTATGTCTAAATGATGTGAAATTCACAGTCAAATGTGGCTGAATTTCTTGGAGTCCTGTTTCGAATTTCCTCTAGTTATATTAAAATTTCAGCTTCTTGTTGAGCATGGAGATGCCTTAAGCAAAGACATTAACATAAAAAGATAACAGCATTTTGGCAGTATATGAAGAATCAGAGATAACTGATTCTAGGAGCTAATTATGGAAATGTCTTCTTAGAAACTTTCAACTGGAAACGAGGCACCATAGTCATCTACGAATCTCTGTGGGTCTTTTTGGATTTTTGTAAATTTGCCTTGATTTTCCTTCAGAAAAGTCATCAGGATAATGCATTTGAAGTATTTATGGAAGTATATTGTCAATAATAGCGTCACTATTCATTTTATAAAGCTCCCTTTCTCCTGTTTATTTCATATCCATAAGTTAATTCACTTCACTGAAGTGGATATGTACATACGGGTCTTAATGAGGGAATGTCAACACGTGGTAGTAGGTAACGAGAGAATCTGAGTAGTCTCTTTCAGAGATAGGACTAAATCCTGTAATTCAAAACATAGGAAATTTGATTAGGTTGAAATTGTCAACAGTGTGAACTGTGCTGAAGATCCACAGAGGGCCATTGAATAACTCATCAGTAATAACTACCTCAAGTAATTTTTGAGGACAACCCAGCTCAAAGAAACACTATTGCAACCTCTTTCCTAACTCGTTTCATTTAAAAACTGAAGGAGATGAATCATTTTCAAATATTTGAGGCTCAGCAGCACATAAAGGAAAAAGTAATTATTTTTATACTAAAAAAAATTTACTGTAATAAAATTTCTTGTTACCCAGCCTCCCATTAGATTAAATATTTGCTGAACTTAAGAAATTGCTGAGAATGCAGCAGTATTGATGGGGGCGCTTCCAGACTCTGGGTTGGTATTCCTCATTTTTAAAAAAGTTTCTTTCACATCATACAGAACAGCACTCAATAGATGGTCAAGTAATTGTCATTTGCTTCAAGTGAATAGAACTTTAATATAGCCACAGAAATAGCATTATCAAATATATCTCCATAATGTTGAAAAATTACCCCCTCTCCCCCCAAAAAAACCTTAACCCAAAAAAGTTTTCCCAGTAATTTCTTCCAAATTTCTAAGAACATTTTATGATAATCCCTGTACAATACAAATTATGGTAAACTATACATAGTTTTCTTCCAATTTTCCTAACAGTCTAACAATGGACACAGTTGTACATACATCATTGACATCTCTGATTATTTTCTAATGGTAATTCCTAGAATAAGAATTACTAAAGAAAGTCTTAAATGTTTTGTAAGGTTCTTGCTACATATTGCCAAGTTGCTGTGTGGGAAGGGAATACTATTTTATATAAACAGTGCATAAGAATGCTTTTTTTTTTGGTCAAAGAGTCTTTAACTTTGTCAATAAATAAAGAATATAGCTTATTTTTTTAAATAAACATTTCTTCAACAACATAGAGAAATATGGAAACAAATATATTAAAAATTACAATGACCATCTCTGGGTTATGAAATTGCATAAACTATTATTTTCTTTCTAGTTTTGAATCTTTTAAGGAAACAAACTTATTATATACTTTAACCTCTCCCTCCACAACCACTTCATCTCTCCCCACCACCCCCCCGAACAGTTCCCACCTTAGTTTTGCTATTTATGTTATGGAATGACCATGCACTCACTGCCTTCAGGTCATTTGTGTGTTATCATTGAATTTTGTCTTCTATAATTTGTATATCCATTATCATCAAATTCTCTTTTTTTCACTTCACACTATCTAGTTTCCTTTCACAGTTCCTCTCCCATCTAAGCCTTGAATTCCATTTCTAAGCACAGTGATTCTCTTTAAATTATTGTAATTTTGAATGATAAAAATAAAATCTTAACTAGTCTTTATGACTCTGATCTTTTCCTTGCATAATCTATTTTATTTACCATGTTGGACTAATCTTCCAAACAATGCTTTGATCACCTCATTTACTCTTAAGAACCTATAATAAGTCACTATTACTGAATTCCCACTCAGGCTTAAACTGACTTTTTATCTAGGCATATATATAAAAAAAAAAAAAAACTTGCTCTTTTTTTCAGTTATTTTTCCTAACAGAGCAAACACTACATTGTGGTCTTATGAAATCACATGTGCATTTTATTAATGTATTACTATTCAATATTTGCCTGCTTATTTAAGATTTTTGTATATCTATGCTCTATCCACCCATATGATGTAAAATGCTAAAGAGCATCATCTTTATATTACCATAGAATCTAGCACTTTACATGAAATATAACAAGTGTTTAGTAAATATTCGTTTTATTTGAAGGCAGAGAATTTTGTCACAGAAGTTAGAAATGTTGAGATTTTTTTTCAGTTTTATTGAGATATAATTGACACATGACATTAGTCCAAAGTGTACAAGCTAATAATTTCATATTTGTATATATTAGGAAATGATTACCACAATAAGTTAACAGCAATCACCTCACATAGTTACATTTTTTTTTCTTGTGATGAGAACTTTTAAGATATACTCATAAGAGACTTTGTATTGTGTTACACTTCCAGAGATTGGAAGTACAAGACAATTGTTAAGAATATGAGAAATTGTCAGTGCCATACAAAGGAACCCATCTACTGATACTGTAAGAAGCCCAACTCTAAAACTTAGATTCCACATCTTTGTCTCTGTACATCTGTTCTTATTGATTTTGACCCAAGAATGACATAGGTATTTTGTCTCTCATATTTATCTCATTGGACTTTGTTGACCTCTGACAAGATTTTCCTAAGAACAATTCCTAATCATGTTTGCTAACTTTGCTTCTGCCTCACAACCAGTACCTCGCTCTAGTTCTATCATTTCCTTTAAGGCAATCTGCTGGCTTTGGGCTCTTTCCTTACTTCCTCAACACATAACAAAAACCGAACAGTTGCACAATGTGTCGCAACTTCCACATCATCTACATTTCTAAAGGCAAACTTTTGTGCATTATCCATTTACAACCTAAACTTCTTTTCACATGTCAAATTTAGAATTTTAAACTTCATCTGTTGTATGCACCTCACAATTCTATTTCAAGAGTATAGACACAATTGGTCAAGTTCAAATGTGTAGTTCTGTCTGTTTAAAAAAATTTTATATGAAATGCACTGGTTTGTTTACTTAGCAGAAAGTACTGGGCTTAGTTGAGAAATAAACATGCTGATACTAATAAGAAGAGAAAAGATAATTTCTTATTCAATAGCAAGGCATATTGTCTGTGTAGTAGGCAGAATAACTGCCCGTGGAAAATGTCCATGTCCTAATCCCCAGAACTTGTGAAAATGTTAGTTTACGTGGCGAAGGAAAATTAAGGTTGCAGAAGGAACTGAGGTTGCTAATCAGCAGACCTTACAATAGGAAGATTATATTGATTAGGCAGTGGGTCCAATGTAATCCCAAGGGTATTTAAAAGAGGAAGAGGAAAGCAGAAGAGAGAGCGGGAGATGTGACAAGCAAAGAATGTTCAGAGATGCGCGATGTTGCTGGTTTTGAAGATAGACAAAGGGGCCCTTAACCCTAACTCTGACCCTCACCCTAACCAAGAATGTGAGTGACCTCTGGACACTACAAAAGGCAAGAGAACACATCCTCCTCCAGAGCCTCCAGAAAGAATTGCAGCCCTGATAACATCTTGACTTTAGCCCAGTAAGACTTGTGTCAGACTTCTGACCAATAGAACTATAAGATAATATATTTCTGCTGTTTTAAGCTACTGTTTGTGATAATTTTTATAGCAGCACCAAAAAAATTGTACATAACAGCCTTCCAGTTCCTGCCCAAAGAATTTTGGCATATTAGACAGGCTTGTTCAAGGTCCTCAGCAAAGGTCTAAAGGCACCTTCTCTGCCCCCAATTACTCAGTTCCTCCTGTTGTCTGAATGCATCCTTTTAATTTTCTCAGAGGTCTGCCAACAATTCTACCAGCTCAGACTTTCTTCACTAGGCTTCCAAGACACCTCTGCTGGTTTTCTTCCTCTCTATCAGCTGTTCCTTCTCAGACTTTTTTGCTAGTCTCTCTTCAACTCCTACAGTGTCTCAGGGGAGTCCTTGGACCTCCTGTCCTTCCATCTTCTCTCACCTCCTTGGGGAAGTTATCTGGTCTATTGGCTTTAAATCTATTCAATATTCTGATGATTTACACATCTTTAGGCCATATTTCTTCCTAAATCACACCCCTCAATGGTTAACCCCCAGCTCAGTACCTCAAATGGATGTGCCGTGGACATCTCAAACATGAAACATCCAAAACTGAGCTATTTATTGACTTCTGCCAGGTCTCCATCTCAGTAAGGAGGGACTCCATTCTTCCCAGTGCTTAGGCCAGAAACCTTGGAGTCATTCTCTGTTCCTCTTATGAACAATACCTGTTCTGTCAGCAAATGCTTTTGACACTCCCTTCAAAATATATCCAGAATGCAACCACTTCTCATAACATCCACCACTATCAACCTGGCTTAAGCCACAATCATCTCTCTCCTGGGTCCTTATGGTAGCTTCCCAACTACTTTCCCTGTTTCCATTATTCCCCACCCCCACCCCAGCCTCCTTCAAAATAACCAAGATAACCCCTTAAAAATGTAACTCAGGATATGAAGCACTGCTCTGAACACTACAGTGGGTTCAGATTTCACTCAGAGTAAAAGATAAAACCCTCAATAATAAATGCTGTCCCTTCCATTCTCCTTGGCTTTCTGATGTCATCTCTTATTCATCTTCCTCTCACTCTCTCTACATTGACCTATTTGCTGTTCTTTAAATGTGTCAGACACACTCCCATCTCAGGGAAGATTCCTGCATGAAATACTCCTCACTTTTCTTTGTGCATGGTTCTCCCTCTCTTCCGCAGACCTTTTCTCAAATGTAGCTTCTGAAGTCTTAACTGACCACCATATGCAAAATCACAGCCACTGCTCCAAAACACTTCCTATCCACCTTTCCTGCTTACATTTTTTAAAATTTTATCACAGTCTAACACCGTATATTCTGCTTAATTATCAAGCTTATGGACTCCCCCTCCTTCACTAGAATGTAAGCTCTAAGAGTGTTGAGAATTTTGTCTATCTTTTCACTGCTCTATTCCCAATACTGAGAACAGAACCTGGCAAAAAGGTAGGAGCTTCATGAATGAATGAATAAAAGCAAGAGCAAGGACTGTATAAAGGAACGGAGAGGAGGAAAGCTTTCTGTTACTATCTGACAGAACTCAGGGATTTCTAGTTTTGCTGCCACTTTACTTTTTGGTTAAAGTTCAAATGTTATTTAAAATTAAAATTTACTGATTTAGTTATAGTTCAAAGGTTTTGTTTTTTAAAAAACTTTAATTTTAAACCATTATGGTAAAGCTTTAGAATAGCAAAATGAACTAAAATCAATTTGCATTTTTATATTTAAAAATCTATGCCACGCTCTCAGTTTAATTTGCATTTTATTTTACTTAGAAAGTAAAATAGTGAAAGCTACCAGTTTTCATTTGATTTCAGTTCAACCTACACTTACTGCAGGTCAAGCATGCCTTTTTCCCACCCAAGAAAATATATAAAACTTTTGATTCTTTTATTAACTTACACAATTTACTTAAATATTTGCATTACATTTTTAAATATTATACCACCATATATGTATATGCTTTATAAAACACACATGTGCACATATATTAGAGCATTTAGTCTTAAACTGATTATATTGTCAGTGTCATCAGCAGTATTTTTAAATATTTTTTATTAGCCTAATACTCTATTTACAAGGATGTTAAACACATATTTTAAGCTACATATAAATGCCCAGATCTCCACTGAGAATCATCATGGAAAAGATTTAAAGTAGTTTATATGGTTGTAATGACTCTCAACACCAACTTGTTTTTCAACTTTTATCTGGATTTCTAAACATAGAATACAAATAAAAAATTTAAAGCATCTAAAATATATGAAGTCTAGTCGCAGTCTTGCTTTGGAATCAGTATTCTACTAGAAGACATGAAAAGGAATATAAAATTTTTACCATAAAGGAAAAATAAAAGACTGAAAAATATTATATACATTTGTTTAATATGTTTGATAAATAGCTCAGCATCTTCCTAGTGATTTATAATGAACATTTAGTCTATACCGTGAGAAATTGCCCAAGATAAATAGAAGAAACATTGTATTACCACAAAAAGGGAAAGAGCCTATCTCCTATGTTTCTACACATATATTTAGAAACATACCACACACACACATCCCTGAAAACATAAAGTCTAGGTTGCAACCGTAATCCCCAGTCTACTATGTAATGCCTCCAACTCTTCCTATGCTATAGCTATTTTTTGCTCTTCACTTGAACTACAAAGAATCTTCTGGCCAAAAAAAGAGCAACTTATTTCTGATTATTGCACAAACGTATACACATGAAAAACATCAATTCAAAAGAAAACAAACCGTTGTTCTAAGATTTCTTGTTTAAGAGAACTACCTAAACAAAAATTACTAAACTTCCAATAAAGTCAGTACTCAGATGGTGTACTTCGAAGAAGACATGGAAAAATTAACCTTTCACATTTCACTTTCAACATAAAATTGAAACCTAGGCATATTCCTAAAACAATCTTCCAAGTCCCTCGAGTTGTGAATTTCATCTACTCTCAGATGTTCACAGAAAGAGGATAAAGATAATGAACCCACCTCCCTGAAAAATCTATTGCCCTTACTATTCAAGACTGAATCGAGAATGATCGTGGACAAACATATTCTGTAATTGTTTCAGGTTACAAGTATTTTGTTAGAATAAAGATATTCTTTTTAAGCCTATACAACTGAAACCAGATTTGGGAAAGTAGATAGGAAGTGAAATGTAAAATAATTGTTATTAAAATAGAAAATACTAAGTAGTCAAGAATGTTATAGTATTAACATAATCACAAAATATGTTATAATTCTTCCCCATTCTTATTGATTTCTTCATATTCCGTATACTGTATAGCCCCCCCAAAGCATTAATCTAAAATGGAAAATAGTTCCACTTAACTTACCATTTGTGATTTTCTATCACAGCAAATTTACTACTCATCCTGTCATCCCAGATAAGTTGTGTTCCTTAAATGAACTAGTTCCAATAACTTCAGCACTTTTTAGGATTTGATTGTCTTCTGGAAAAGCAATGCCCTACAGAAAATTGCTTTAACTTCATAGAGTTATGTATACATATATATAATTTGCTGATGTCAATAGTTTTAATAATGAATATTGGAGTCAAAATTATGAATGAAACACCTTGGATCAAAACAAAATATATGAAGAACACTAGAATTGATTGAAAGTAATTAGTGATCATGACTTGACTGATTAAATTACAGAAGTCATCTTTGTAGCAATATTTCACACTTGGCTAAAAAGCCTTTCCCCCTCTAAGTTTGGACTGTTGAACTCATGCATTATGTATTTACTTTAATGACCCACATAGCCAAGAGATGGCACTTTAAATTGATGAGTGTTATATATTCATATGTAGAACAAATTAGTTTAGGGACAAATGAAGAATAGATGTGCAGTTGAGCTAGCATGAACTGTTACAATTATAGTGATTATTATAACCACAGTCTAATACCTTCCAGACATCAGCTATCATTATATGTGTCTCTATCATAAAAACACAATCCTATCTCTCCTAAAAAATACTTTATTACAGAAATATTATCTGTATAAAAATAGTTCGGATGTTGCCAGTATTTCCACATCAATTGTTGTTTTCAGGAGTTTAATATTCAGTAGGATAAAACTTGCTTTAATGCATATCTAGGATTACAATTCATCCATTTAAAAGCTTTTGCTGTATTGTGTTCTAGAAACTTTGTTTTGGAAAAGTTTATTGAACATAATGACAAGTTAATTCATAGTCAACATAAATTGCTGCCTCATAGCCATATTGTCATACTCCTCGCAACTGACCTGCATATGCCATGAGATAAAGAGTGGGAAAAAATCCACACATTAAACCACCTTTAAAACAAGTTATGGAACAACAGCTTTATAGATTTTAAAGGTCCCAAATCAGAAAATATTTCTTTTAAAATGTGGTGGTTGTATTTTACTGTTTATATATTTTTTGAATATCAGACTTTTGTGATATTTGTGATTTGCTTGATTAAAAAAATAGATGCATGAATAAAATGTTAAATAGTGTCCTAATGACATGGAGAAAATACTTTGACTTCAATTTGGAAGTTCAGAAGGATTACAAAGTATTATTTCACTAGTGAAATTTTCTGCAATGCCAAGATTGTTTGAAGGAATTATCAGAATAGTCTTAGTTTTCACAAACATAAAATGAAAATCTCGGCCTCTTGGGCTCAGAATGTGGAATTTATTTTTTACTTTATTTTAAAATAATTTTATACTTAAAAAAATTTGGCAAAATATAGTACCCACTGTTCTTTTATTCCCCCCATCTACTGTCTTCTGTTTACCTAATTACCTACAATTAACAATATTACGATACTATTAACAAACCTAGAGATCTAATTTAAATCTTGCCAATTCTCCTGCTAATGTTCATTTTCTGGCCCAGAATCCAACCTAGGACATTACATTGCATTTAGGTCTCATGTCTTCTTAATCTCCACCAATCTCGGACAGTCTTTCTTTTTTAATTTTTTTCAGCCTTTCTTTATCTTGCATAACCTTGTCATTTTTGAGAGTACTAGCCCATTATTTTTTTTTGAATATTCCTCAACTATCCAAGTCTGGGTTTGTCTGAAATTTTCTCATGATTAGATTGAGGTACTGCATTTTAGCATGAAGACCACAAAAGTGATTTTATGTCCCTCTCATCACATGATATTACAGGGCATATGATGTCCATCTGGAAAAGAAGGGAGACAAAGATAGAAACTATAGATACAAAGCACACAGGTGACTTTATGCCCTCATTAAAAAAGTAGATATATTTTTCAGACCAGAAATCTAAGCTCAGTAAATCATAGATATGTCATAACTTTCCAAAATAATGTGAAAATCTATGTCATAGAAGGGTACTTTGTATATGTCCCCCTCTGACCAGGATTTGTGTATTTATTGTTATATAGAAAATATCCATGTACCCTCTAATGGCATGCAAATTTTGAAGTTGTAGAGTTAAATATAAATTACATTTGAAATTGAAAATCATTTTAAATGTCTAAGGATTTCACATGTCACAACTTTGAAGCAGAAAATGAAAATATTATTGGGGATGGCATTGCCCCTCCAAGTCAGAGAAGGTGTGGACTGAAGTATTTAGGAGGTATTAGAAGTTAACTTTTTGCTGGAGCCAACACATGACAACTAGCACCAACATGTTGACATTAGTAAGTTTTCTTTATAAATGCACATGCCTATTAAATATAAATGACACCAGTTATGAAATTAGAATCATTCTTATAACACTGGATGAGAAAATAGTTTTAAAGAATTCATTTTAATCACAACAGCTGTGGTATTTTTAGACTATATAGCAATTACATTTTGGTGTTTAACTCAATTTTATTTTCTTACTTTCTGCCTTTAGCCTTAGTCCTTTTCCTCTTAATGTAGCAACTTGTTTATATATATATTATATATATATATATATATATATATACATACATACATATATATACCCATCCCTCCTTATCCTCAACCCACCTACATTGATTGATCCTCCATTTTGCTCTTATACTTAGTAAATCCTAAAGTGAAAAGCTACTCTTACTTCACCAGTTGATCTTTATAACACAATATGAGTTTGTGGCAGTTAAAATAGACAGTGTCCATGTAAGAGCTAGATAATTTTTCCATTACATAATTATATCTATCTGATTCAAATGTCTACCGTACCCATGCCAGAAAAAACAAACAAACTAGCTCAAGTAAAATGTCAAGGCGGTACTGTGTGCTGTAGGTCAGCATGGAAATACAGAAGCCATAGGAGGGAAGTACAGACAGACCTCATAAAACAGGCATCGGGAAGCTAGTCAGTAATCAAGGAAGGCATCGCGGCAACTTCTCTTTCCTTGAGGCCACACACTCTTTCTTATCTCAGTATCTCTCTACTCTTTTATTGATCTGCTTCCCTCCTCACCTGATTTCCTCTGCTTCATCTCTTAGAGCCCTACAAGGACCACCAGCCTGCACTCCGCTCCTGTCAGCCGATCTTCTCATCTTTGAATTTTTATAGTTCTAGAAATTAGTAGATAGTCAGTTCACATAAGTGACACCACATAGGTGGCTGGCCAGCTAATCCTCCACTCTTTTTCCAACAACTGTTGGCCACATGTAGCTCAATCAATAGTCACCTCTGTACACACACACACTAAAGGCCAGCCTTTTACTCTTTCTCTGAGTAGAAGGCAATGTACAGAACAGTTTAAGCCAGAAGGGGAGGGAGGAAATTGAAAGATGATATGTTATTGATTCAGTATAGTGAGTTAAAGGTGCATGGTTCTGTTTTAGATATTTTATGATAAAAAAATGAAGAACAAAGGAAAGAATTTCCCTATACTTAGTGTACTAATTAGGTTTCAAAATATGTTTATTTTTCCATTAACTTTTCTTGAGGTTATTTAGATATTTCTTGATAAATCTTCATGGTAACATATGTGAAAGCAAACATGTTTTATCTGTGCTTTGGTGGAATGAATTGTCAGAATCCTGGTTTTTAGCATCGGTAAAATTTGTAATGGGTAAAAAATTCTAATAAAAGAGTGAATACCAGTGATGATCCGTAGGATTTTTTTCTTATGAAATTGTCTTTTTCCCTCCAAAATCTTAAGACTGGTGAATACAGAGCAGAGCATTCAATATCCCCATTCTCTGACCATTGTACATACCAAGTTGCACCCCAACCAGTTCTGCAGTTGACTGAATCTGTTATTGGGACTAATTTTAACACTGTGTAAGTTTCTAAACTGGTTTGTATATCAGCATTTAATTTGATGGGGGCCTGGCAGATGAGGGATGGGTCAATAAGAAATTCTGAAACTGCCAAACACTAGAACTACAGACTTTAAAAGGCTTTCTATTCAGCAAAATGGAGAATAAATGGATTTTACCATGTTAATCTTGATTTGCTCAAGTCAGGCCAGCTATTATATTTCTCAGTGAGACAAAAACTCCATTCATCTGCTTGATTCACTGAAATGTTGGATGTATTTTACCAAAAGATTTTTTCTTTGATTGTATTCAATTTAGGGTAACTTTGTCTTTGTCATTCACACTGCTTCTAATTCATCCCAAGGTTACCACAATGCCCATCAATCTGCAGAGCTCTAGTTACTCAGATTTGAAAAGATATTGAACACCTTCAATAACATTCACACAAAATAGGCATCAGTTTTATATACAGCTGATCTCACTAGTTTCTTACTTCCTTTTTCACTCTTTCGCCAGGTGATGTCCACCATTCCAATGGCTTTAAATCCATTTATAGTTTGATGATGCACAAATTTGCAGTTTTCATCCAAACTCCTTTTATGAGTTTCTGATTGTATTTCCAACCGCCAACTTGTCTTTTGCACTTGGGTTTTTCAAAGATACCTTCAATTTAACATATCCAAACTGAACCCTTGATTTTTCTCCAAATATTTTCATCCTTAACTCTTTTATTTCTCAGCAAATGATATCAGTCGACAAAAATTCAATTAACTAGCAAATTAAGAAGAAAAAAGGGAATTTTATTTGAGCCAAACTGAGGATCATAACACGTGAAGCAGATTCTCAGAAAGTTCTGAGAACTGTTCTGCCTGTTACAAGTCAAAGGAATAGTCATATACCTTTTTGAAACAACGGATCATACATCAAAATGACATATTGATATTTTACATAAAGTTCACCAAGGATATATAGTTCAGGTAAGCACATCCAAACTGAGCAGGAAGTCACCATGACCCCCTACAGAGGTGGAAAGAACACTATTTTTTTTAGAAGGTTCACTGCTAGAGTCAGAAGAAAGGAAAAAAAAAATTGGTCTTTATGGTTGAGCCGCCACTCCCGTCTTTAAGGAGCTCTGGCTTATGTACAATGCATATGCACGCTGCACATTAGGGAGGGATGGAGGAGGCCCAAACAAACACAGAGAGAGAGTTTTATGTTTAATTTTTTCTAGTCTTGCCTTAAAATATAAATCTGATTTCATCATACCTTCAACCATGCTTTTCCCAAAGTCTACAGCTTAGGAGTCATCTTCAAAATGTCTCTTACCCCCATCGCTAAGTGCTGTCGATTCATCCTCCAAACTGTGTTTCAACTGAGCGCATTCTTCTTGATCTATTTTGCCTCTAGCTTTCTTCAAGTCAATATTACAGTATAGTTTATTTGGCCTCCTTGCTTCCATTCTTGTTCTCTTCTACTACTTTCTCTTCAGAATCAAAAAAAGGAGAATTTTTTAAGTAACTTATGAGGTCATTCCAGTGTTTTAGGTCATTTAAAATGTTTTATGTTACCAGTTTATATTAAATGTTTAGAATATACTCTGCTATAATATATATTCTTCAACCAGATTCACAAGGTCCTTCATGATCTGACTTCTTTCTTCCTCTCCAGAACATTATTATGCCACTTTCTCCCTAACTCTCAAAGTTTCAGCTCCACTGGCCTTATTTTAGAGCCTTAATTAAACCAAGTTCTTTTAAAGCTGAGTTGTCACACATGCTTCTCCCTGTACTTGAAAGGCTCATTCCCCTTTACCTCTGTAACTCTTGAAATTTCTTGTAATCTGTAGTGATAGAAATAATAATCTCTTAGACTAGTAACCTTTTGTAACCATACTGGTCTCCTGGACCCATGCCAGGGTGCTAGCCCAGGCCCAGACCCCTTGTCTCGGCTGAGGAGGTTCTCTTTCTGCTCAAGGCACAGCCAATAGCGAAACCAATGCTGACATTAGAACAGCACAAGCTTCATTCAGCGGCCAAAGAATGGATAAGTGCGCAATCAATCAACCTGACTGGAGCTGAGACACCATCTATATATGCGGATTGAGGTAAAAGGGAGGGAATTGAGTAAAGAGAGAGAGGAATATTCATGACTTATCCAAGAATAGTGGTGTGGTTTGGAGCCAGAACTGAGGAAACACTCCTTTTCAGTCCTTGTATGGGCTCTTCTGATGGGTGTCATGGCAATGGTCAATGGTAGTGGTGATGGTGGTTGTGTCATTTAACATGCTAGTGCATTACATTGGGCACATAACGAGGCTCAAGGTCTACTAGAGGCCATGTCTTCAGCCATCTTGGGCCTAGCTGGTTCTAACCAATCCTAGTTTCTCTCCTTGCAGCTTCCTCCTTTTGTAATAGGACCTGAAACTCAGATAAGGTCTGTTAGTTTCCATTCGAAGGGACAACAGGAGTATGATTCTGGGGCAACAGTGTGGTAACACTTTCCCTACATAGCACTTACCTCTTTCTGATTATTATGTCTCTCTACTTCTCTGTAATTCTGGGGAGGGCATTGCTGTAGCACCAGAACTTGATCTCTGCTGTATTACTGGAGCATAACCCTGTGCCTGTTACATAATAATTGCCTAATAAACTTTTTTTGACCAACCAGCAAAATTTTAAAATACATGATATTTTAAAATTAGAGAATAGGATCTCTTCCACTTTAGAAAAGGGACTATCTCTCTTAAGATATAATCTGTATGTGATCAGTGAGAAAGTATTAAGTGAATGATATTATTACTAAAAGTTAGCTAAAAGAAAACATATTTACTTGACTTATTTATAATAAAATTATAGATCAATTTCATAGAAAGATGTTGCTACATATTTTATTTCTGAAAGTTATACCAAGTCATTTTAATATGAAAGAAATTCATGCATACAAAAACTATTTGGATTATTATATGGAAAATTATAATTATTTAGAAATTGGAAATTTAAACTTTTTAGTAGTTTCTATTTTAAACGTTTCTTGTTTCTTGTTGAAACTCATTGATTTGTTTTTCTTTTCATCTTTCAACCCAGCAGGTCTAAGTTTGACATTTTTACCACCCCAGTGGAATACCTGGTTTTCATTTGCAAGCACACCTCCTTATTACAAATAAAACAACATTTCATTTTTACTAGTGAAACACCATGGGCTGAGCAGCACCTACAAACCTAATGACCAGCTCAGCTTTATCGTTTTGACTCCCCTTTCCCACAGACTGGGAATACTCATAACATAAAAGTGTTACATAAGTGGAATTCATTTCAATTTAGAAGGGGAAGACTGTCCGCTGAGTTTGCTTTTGATTCTTTGGATGGGAAGCACCTCTGATGTTTAAAGAGTGTTGACCTCACATATCAACATGTCCATGACAGCTGCTTGTGGAAGTGCAGAAGTTCATGTGTGCCTCGGGACATTTTTCTACACGCAGTTCCATTGGCTACACATACCCATCTCCTCCACTCAAGGAGACAAAATAGATACACATCAGTCTGGCTCAGAGAAAACACTGGTCTCTGGGAGTCCAGAAGTCTAGTTTCAGTGCTGGTTCCAACTCCAATTCCCTCTCACACTGAACGGTTCTCTTTTTGTTTTTAATTTTTTAATTTAATTTAATTTAATTTTTTTATACAGCAGGTTCTTATTAGTTACCCATTTTATACATATTAGTCTGTATATGTCAATCCCAATCTCCCAATTCATTACACACACCCCGCCCTGCCGCTTTCCACCCTTGGGGTCCATACATTTGTTCTCTACATCTATGTCTTCAATTTCTGCCCTGAAAACCGGTTCATCTGTACCATTTTTCTAGGTTCCACATATATGCATTAATATACAATATTTGTTTTTCTCTTTCTGACTTCTCTCTGTATGACAGTCTCTAGATTCATCCATGTCTCTAAAAATGACCCAACTTCGTTCCTTTTTATGGCTGAGTAATATTCCATTGTATACATGTGCCACATCTTCTTTATCCATTTATCTGTTGATGGACACTTAGTTTGGTTCCAGGTCCTGGCTATTGTAAATAGTGCTGCAGTGAACATTGGAGTGCATGTATGTTTTCGAATTATGGTTTTCTCAGGGTATATGCCCAGTAGTGGATTGCTGGATCATATGGTAGTTCTATTTTTAGTTTTTTAAGGAACCTCCATACTATTCTCCATAGTGGCTGTATCAATTTACATTCCCACCAACAGTACAAGAGGGTTCCCTTTTCTCCACACCCTCTCAAGCATTTGTTGTTTGTAGATTTTCTGATGATGCCCATTCTAACTGGTGTGAGGTGATACCTCATTGTAGTTTTGATTTACATTTCTCTAATAATTAGTGATGTTGAGAGGCTTTTCATGTGCTTCTTGGCCATCTGTATGTCTTTTTGGAGAAATGTCTATTTAGGTCTTCAGCCCATTTTTTGATTGGGTTGTTTGTTTTCTTTTTTTTTTTTAAACATCTTTATTGGAGTATAATTGCTTTACAATGGTATGTTAGTTTCAGCTTCACAACAAAATGAATCAGTTCTATATACACATATGTTCCCATATCTCTTCCCGCTTGCGTCTCCCTCCCTCCCACCCTCCCTATCCCACCCCTCCAGGCGGTCACAAAGCACCGAGCTGATCTCCCTGTGCTATGCGGCCGCTTCCCACTAGCTATCTACCTTACGTTTAGTAGTGTATATATGTCCATGCCTCTTTATCGCTTTGTCACCGTTTACCCTTCCCCCTCCCCATAGCCTCAAGTCCATTCTCTAGTAAGTCTGTGTCTTTATTCCTGTTTCACCCCTAGGTTTTTCATGACATTTTTTTTTTCTTAAATTCCATATATGTGTGTTAGCATACGGTATTTGTCTCTCTCTTTCTGACTTACTTCACTCTGTATGACAGACTCTAGGTCTATCCACCTCATTACAAATAGCTCAATTTCATCTCTTTTTATGGCTGAGTAATATTCCATTGTATATATGTGCCACATCTTCTTTATCCATTCATCCGATGATGGACACTTAGGTTGTTTCCATCTCTGGGCTATTGTAAATAGAGCTGCAATGAACATTTTGGTACATGACTCTTTTTGAATTATGGTTTTCTCAGGGTATATGCCCAGTAGTGGGATTGCTGGGTCATATGGTAGTTCTATTTGTAGCTTTTTAAGGAACCTCCATACTGTTCTCCACAGTGGCTGTATCAATTTACATTCCCACCAACAGTGCAAGAGGGTTCCCTATTCTCCACACCCTCTCCAGCATTTGTTGTTTCTAGATTTTTTGATGATGGCCATTCTGACTGGTGTGAGATGATATCTCATTGTCATTTTGATTTGCATTTCTCTAATGATTAGTGATGTTGAGCATTCTTTCATGTGTTTGTTGGCACTCTGTATATCTTCTTTGGAGAAATGTCTATTTAGGTCTTCTGCCCATTTTTGGATTGGGTTGTTTGTTTTTTTGTTATTAAGCTGCATGAGCTGCTTGTAAATTTTGGAGATTAATCCTTTGTCGGTTGCTTCATTTGCAAATATTTTCTGCCATTCTGAGGGTTGTCTTTTGGTCTTGTTTATGGTTTCCTTTGCTGTGCAAAAGCTTTAAATGTTTCATTAGGTCCCATTTGTTTACTTTTGTTTTTATTTCCATTTCTCTAGGAGGTGGGTCAAAAAGGACCTTGCTGTGATTTATGTCATAGAGTGTTCTGCCTATGTTTTCCTTTAAGAGTTTGATAGTTTCTGGCCTTACATTTAGGTCTTTAATCCATTTTGAGCTTATTTTTGTGTATGGTGTTAGGGAGTGATCTAATCTCATACTTTTACATGTAGCTGTCCAGTTTTCCCAGCACCACTTATTGAATAGGCTGTCCTTTCTCCACTGTACATTTCTGCCTCCTTTGTCAAAGATAAGGTGACCATATGTGCATGGGTTTATCTCTGGGCTTTCTATCCTGTTCCATTGATCTATATTTCTGTTTTTGTGCCAGTACCATACTGTCTTGATTACTGTAGCTTTGTAGTATAGTCTGAAGTCAGGAAGCCTGATTCCTCCAGCTCCATTTTTCGTTCTCAAGATTGCTTTGGCTATTCGGGGTCTTTTGTGTTTCCATACAAATTGTGAAATTTTTTGTTCTAGTTCTGTGAAACATGCCATTGGTAATTTGATAGGCATTGCATTGAATCTGTAGATTGCTTTGGGTAGTAGAGTCATTTTCACAATGTTGATTCTTCCAATCCAAGAACATGGTATATCTCTCCATCTATTTGTATCATCTTTAATTTCTTTCATCAGTGTCTTATAATTTTCTGCATACAGGTCTTTTGTCTGCTTAGGTAGGTTTATTCCTAGGTATTTTATTCTTTTTGTTGCAATAGTAAATGGGAGTGTTTTCTTGATTTCACTTTCAGATTTTTCATCATTAGTATATAGGAATGCCAGAGATTTCTGTGCATTAATTTTGTATCCTGCCACTTTACCAAATTCATTGATTAGCTCTAGTAGTTTTCTGGTAGCATCTTTAGGGTTCTCTATGTATAGGATCATGTCATCTGCAAACAGTGACAGCTTTACTTCTTCTTTTCCGATTTGGATTCCTTTTATTTCCTTTTCTTCTCTGATTGCTGTGGCTAAAACTTCCAAAACTATGTTGAATAAGAGTGGTGAGAGTGGGCAACCTTGTCTTGTTCCTGATCTTAGTGGAAATGCTTTCAGTTTTTCACCATTGAGGATGATGTTTGCTGTGGGCTTGTCATATATGGCCTTTATTATGTTGAGGAAAGTTCCCTCTATGCCTACTTTCTGCAGGGTTTTTATCATAAATGGGTGTTGAATTTTGTCAAAAGCTTTCTCTGCATCTATTGAGATGATCATATGGTTTTTCTCCTTCAATTTGTTAATATGGTGTATCACATTGATTGATTTGCGTATATTGAAGAATCCTTGCATTCCTGGAACAAACCCCACTTGATCATGGTGTATGATCCGTTTAATGTGCTGTTGGATTCTGTTTGCTAGTATTTTGTTGAGGATCTTTGCATCTATGTTCATCAGTGATATTGGCCTGTAGTTTTCTTTCTTTGTGACATCCTTGTCTGCTTTTGGTATCAGGGTGATGGTGGCCTCGTAGAATGAGTTGGGGAGTGTTCCTCCCTCTGCTATATTTTGGAAGAGTCTGAGAAGGATAGGTGATAGCTCTTCTCTAAATGTTTGATAGAATTCGCCTGTGAAGCCATCTGGTCCTGGGCTTTTGCTTGTTGGAAGATTTTTAATCACAGTTTCAATTTCAGTGCTTGTGATTGGTCTGTTCATATTTTCTATTTCTTCCTGATTCAGTCTAGGCAGGTTGTGCCTTTCTAAGAATTTGTCCATTTCTTCCAGGTTGTCCATTTTATTGGCATAGAGTTGCTTGTAGTAATCTCTCATGATCTCTTGTATTGCTGCAGTGTCAGTTGTTACTTCTCCTTTTTCATTTCTAATTCTATTGATTTGAGTCTTCTCCCTTTTTTTCTTGATGAGTCTGGCTAATGGTTTATCAATTTTGTTTATCCTTTCAAAGAACCAGCTTTTAGTTTTATTGATCTTTGCTATCGTTTCCTTCATTTCTTTTTCATTTATTTCTGATCTGATTTTTATGATTTCTTTCCTCCTGCTAACTTTGGGGTTTTTTTGTTCTTCTTTCTCTAATTGCTTGAGGTGCAAGGTTAGGTTGTTTATTCGAGATGTTTCCTGCTTCTTAAGGTGGGCTTGTATTGCTATAAACTTCCCCCTTAGAACTGCTTTTGCTGCATCCCACAGGTTTTGGGTCGTTGTGTCACCATTGTCATTTGTTTCTAGGTATTTTTTGATTTCTTCTTTGATTTCTTCAGTGATCACTTCATTATTAAGTAGTGTATTGTTTAGCCTCCATGTGTCTGTATTTTTTACAGATCTTTTCCTGTAATTGATATCTAGTCTCATGGCGTTGTGGTCAGAAAAGATACTTGATACAATTTCAATTTTCTTAAATTTACCAAGGCTTGATTTGTGACCTAAGATATGATCTATCCTGGAGAATGTTCCATGGGCACTTGAGAAAAATGTGTATTCTGTTGTTTTGGATGGAGTGTCCTATAAATATCAATTAAGTCCATCTTGTTTAATGTATCATTTAAAGCTTGTGTTTCCTTATTGATTTTCATTTTGGATGATCTGTCCATGGGTGGAAGTGGGGTGTTAAAGTCCCCTACTATGAATGTGTTACTGTCGATTTCCCCTTTTATGGCTGTTAGTATTTGCCTTATGTATTGAGGTGCTCCTATGTTGGGTGCATAAATATTTACAATTGTTATATCTTCTTCTTGGATCGATCCCTTGATCATTATGTAGTGTCCTTCTTTGTCTCTTTTAATAGTCCTTATTTTAAAGTCTATTTTGTCTGATATGAGAATTGCTACTCCAGCTTTCTTTTGGTTTCCATTTGCATGGAATATCTTTTTCCATCCCCTTACTTTCAGTCTGTATGTGTCTCTAGGTCTGAAGTGGGTCTCTTGTAGACAGCATATATAAGGGTCTTGTTTTTGTATCCATTCAGCTAATCTGTGTCTTTTGGTGGGAGCATTTAGTCCATTTACATTTAAGGTAATTATCGATATGTATGTTCCTATTCCCATTTTCTAAATTGTTTTGGGTTCGTTATTATAGGTCTTTTCCTTCTCTTGTGTTTCTTGCCTAGAGAAGATCCTTTAGCATTTGTTGTAAAGCTGGTTTGATGGTGCTGAACTCTCTCAGCTTTTGCTTGTCTGTAAAGGTTTTAATTTCTCCATCAAATCTGAATGAGATCCTTGCTGGGTAGAGTAGTCTTGGCTGCAGGTTTTTCTCCTTCATCACTTTCAGTATGTCCTGCCACTCCCTTCTGGCTTGTAGGGTTTCTGCTGAGAGATCAGCTGTTAACCTTATGGGGATTCCCTTATGTGTTATTTGTTGTTTTTCCCTTGCTGCTTTTAATATGTTTTCTTTGTATTTAATTTTTGACAGTTTGATTAATATGTGTCTTGGCGTATTTCTCCTTGGATTTATCCTGTATGGGACTCTCTGTGCTTCCTGGACTTGATTAACTATTTCCTTTCCCATATTAGGGAAGTTTTCAACTATAATCTCTTCAAATATTTTCTCAGTCCCTTTCTTTTTCTCTTCTTCTTCTGGAACCCCTATAATTCGAATGTTGGTGCGTTTAATGTTGTCCCAGAGGTCTCTGAGACTGTCCTCAGTTCTTTTCATTCTTTTTTCTTTATTCTGCTCTGCATTGGTTATTTCCACTATTTTATCTTCCAGGTCACTTATCCGTTCTTCTGCCTCAGTTATTCTGCTATTGATCCCATCTAGAGTACTTTTAATTTTTTTTATTGTGTTGTTCATAATTGCTTGTTTCATCTTTAGTTCTTCTAGGTCCTTGTTAACTGATTCTTGCATTTTGTCCATTCTATTGTCCATTCTATCTCCAAGATTTCGGATCAACCTTACTATCATTATTCTGAATTCTTTTTCAGGTAGACTGCCTATTTCCTCTTCATTTGTTAGGTCTGGTGGGTTTTTATCTTGCTCCTTCATCTGCGGTGTGTTTTTCTGTCTTTTCATTTTGCTTATCTTACTGTGTTTGGGGTCTCCTTTTTTGCAGGCTGAAGGTTCGTAGTTCCTGTTGTTTTTTGTGTCTGTCCCCAGTGGCTAAGGTTGGTTCAGTGGGTTGTGTAGGCTTCCTGGTGGAGGGGACTAGTGCCTGTGTTCTGGTGGATGAGGCTGGATCTTGTCTTTCTGGTGGGCAGGTCCACGTCTGGTGATGTGTTTTGGGGTGTCTGTAGACTTATTATGATTTTGGGCAGCCTCTCTGCTAATGGGTGGGGTTGTGTTCCTGTCTTGCTAGTTGTTTGTCATAGGATGTCCAGCCCTGTGGCTTGCTGGTCGTTGAGTGAAGCTGGGTGCTGGCGTTGAGATGGAGATCTCTCGGAGATTTTTGCTGTTTGATATTATGTGCAGCTGGGAGGCCTCTTGTGGAGCAGTGTCCTGAAGTTGGTTCTCCCACCTCAGAGGCACAGCACTGACTCCTGGCTGCAGCCCCAAGAGCCTTTCATCCACAGGGCTTCTTAATTTGGGATGATTCGTTGTCTATTCAGGTATTCCACAGATGCAGGGTATATCAAGTTGATTGTGGAGCTTTAATCCGCTGCTTCTGAGGCTGCTGGGAGAGATTTCCCTTTCTCTTCTTTGTTCTCACAGTTCCCAGGGGCTCAGCTTTGGATTTGGCCCCGCCTGTGCGTGTAGGTCGCCGGAGGGCGTCTGTTCTTTGCTCAGACAGGACGGGGTTAAAGGAGCCGCTGATTCGGAGGCTCTGGCTCACTCAGGCCGGGGGGTAGGGAGGGTCACGGAGTGTGGGGCGGGCCTGCGGCGGCAGAGGCCGGCGTGACGTTGCAGCCTGAGGTGCGCCGTGCGTTCTCCCGGGGGAGTTGTCCCTGGATCCCGGGACCCCGGCAGTGGCGGGCTGCACAGGCTCCCCGGAAGGGCGTGTGGCTAGTGACCTGTGTTCGCACACAGGCCTCCTGGTGGCGGCAGCAGCGGCCCTAGCGTCTCATGTCTGTCTCTGGGCTCCGCACTTCTAGCCGCGGCTAGCGCCCGTCCCTGGAGCTCTCTCAAGCAGCGTTCTTAATCCCCTCTCCTCGTGCACCAGGAAACAAAGAGGGACATAAAAGTCTCTTGCCTCTTCGGCAGGTCCAGACTTTTCCCCGGACTCTCTCGCGGTGCACTAATGCCCTGCAGGCTGTGTTCACGCCGCCAACCCC
Organism: Delphinus delphis; assembly: GCF_949987515.2. Lineage (NCBI taxonomy): Eukaryota > Metazoa > Chordata > Mammalia > Artiodactyla > Delphinidae > Delphinus > Delphinus delphis. Next base: position 30,301,300 of record NC_082686.1, read on the forward strand.
AGTCCTCTCCCGGTGCTCCGACAAAAGCCGGAGCCTCAGCTCCCAGTCCCGCCCGCCCCGGCGGGCGAGCAGACAAGCCTCTCGGCTGGCGAGTTCCGGTCGGCCCAATCCTCTGCGCTGGAATCTGTCCGCTTTGCCCTCCGCACCCCTGCTGCTGTGCTCTCCTCCGCGGCTCCCAAGCTCCCCCACTCCGCCTCCCGAAGTCTCCACCCGCGAAGGGGCTTCGTAGTGTGTGGACACTTTTCCTCCTTCACAGCTCTCTCCCGCTGGTGCAGGACCCGTCCCTATCCTTTTGTCTCTGTTTAGTTTTTTCTTTTGCCCTAACCAGGTACGTGGGGGGTTCCTTGCCTTTTGGGAGGTCTGAGGTCTTCTGCCAGCGTTCAGTAGGTGCTCCTGTAGGAGTTGTTCCACAAGTAGATGTATTTCTGGTGTATCTGTGGGGAGGAAGGTGATCTCCGCGTCTTACTCTTCCGCCATCTTCCCGGAAGTCTCTGTTTTCTTAATGTTTAGCTGCATGAGCTGTTTATATATTTTGGAGATTAATCCTTTGTCCATTGATTGATTTGCAAATAATTTCTCCCATTCTGAGGGTTGTCTTTTCATCTTGTTTATGGTTTCGTTTGCTGTGCAAAAGGATTTAAGTTTCATTAGGTCCCATTTGTTTATTTTTGTTTTTATTTCCATTACTATAGGTGGTGGATCAGAAAAGATCTTGCTGTGATTTATGTCAAAGAGTGTTCTTCCTATGTTTTCCTCTAAGATTTTTATAATGTTCGGTCTTACATTTAGTTCTCTAATCCATTTTGAGTTTATTTTTGTGTCTGATGTTAGGGAGTGTTCTAATTACATTCTTTTTTATGTACCTGTCCAGTATTCCCAACACAACTTATTGAAGAGACTGTCTTTTCTCCATTGTATATCCTTGCCTCCTTTGTCATAGATTAGTTGACCATAGGTGCATGTGTTTTTCTCTGGGCTTTCTATCCTGTTCCATTGATCTATATGTCTGGTTTTGTGCCAGTACCATATTGCCTTGATTACTGTAGCTTTGTAGTATAGTCTGAAGTCAGGGAGACTGATCCCTCCAGCTCCGTTTTTTTCCCTCAAGACTGCTTTGGCTATTCGGGGTCTTTTGTGTCTCCCTAGAAATTGTAAGATTTTTTGTTCTAGTTCTGTAAAACATGCCATTGGTAATTTGATAGGAATTGCATTGAATCTGTAGATTGCTTTGGGTAGTGGAGTCATTTTCACAATATTGATTCTTCCAATCCAAGAACATGGCATATCTCTCCATCTGTTTGTATCATCTTTAATTTCTTTCATCAGTGTCTTATAGTTTTCTGCATACATGTCTTTTGTCTCCTTAGGTAGGTTTATTCCTAGGTATTTTATTCTTTTTGTTGCAGTGGTAAATGGGAGTGTTTCCTTAATTTCTCTTTCAGATTTTTCATCATTAGTGTATAGGAATGCTAGAGATTTCTGTGCATTAATTTTGTATCCTGCAACTTTACCAAATTCCCTGATTATCTCTAGTAGTTTACTGGTGGCATCTTTAGGATTCTCTCTGTATAGTATCATGTCATCTGCAAACAGTGACAGCTTTACTTCTTCTTTTCTGATTTGGATTCCTTTTATTTCTTTTCCTTCTCTGATTGCCATGGCTAAGACTTCCAAAACTTTGTTGAATAATAGTGGTGAGAGTGAACATCCTTGTCTTGTTCCTGATCTTAGAGGAAATGCTTTCAATTTTTCACCATTGAGAATGATGTTTGCTGTGGGTTTGTCATCTATGGCCTTTATTATGTTGAGGTAGGTTCCCTCTGTGCCCACTTTCTGGAGAGTTTTTTTATCATAAATGGGTGTTGAATTTTGTCAGAAACTTTTTCTGCATCTATTGAGATGATCATATGGTTTTTCTTCTTCAGTTTGTAAATATGGTGTATCACATTGATTGATTTGCATATACTTAGAATCCTTGCATGCATGGGATAAATCCCACTTGATCATGGTGTATGATCCTTTTAATGTGTTGTTGGATTCTGTTTGCTAGTATTTTGTTGAGGATTTTTGCATCTATATTCATCAGTGATGTTGGTCTGTAATTTTGTTTTTTTGTAATATCTTTGTCTGGTATCAGGGTGATGGTGACCCCATAGAATGAGCTTGGGAGTTTTCCTTCCTCTGAAATTTTTGGGAAGAGTTTGAGAAGGGTGAGTGTTAGCTGTTCTCTAAATGTTTGATAGAATTCAGCTGTGAAGCCATCTGGTCCTGGACTTTTGTTTGTTGGAAGATTTTTAATCACAGTTTCAATTTCATTACTTGTGATAGGTCTGTTCATGTTTTCTATTTTTTCCTGGTTCAGTTGTCCATTTTATTGGCATAGAGTTGCTTGTAGTAGTCTCTTAGGATGCTTTGTATTTCTGCGTTGTCTGTCATAACTTCTCCTTTTTCATTTCTAATTTTATTGATTTGAGTCCTCTCCCTCTTTTTCTTGATGAGTTTGGCTAATGGTTTATCAATTTTGTTTATCTTCTCAAACAACTAGCTTTTAGTTTTATTGATCTTTGCTATTGTTTTCTTTGTTTCTATTTCATTTATATCTGCTCTGATCTTTATGATTTCTTTCCTTCTGCTAACTTTGGGTTTTGTTTGTTCTTCTTTCTCTAGTTCCTTTAGGTGAAAGGTTAGATTGTTTATTTGAGATTTTTCTTGTTTCTTGAGGTAGGCTTGTACTGCGATAAACTTCCCTCTTAGAACTGCTTTGCTGCATCCCATAGGTTTTGAATCATCGTGTTTTCATTGTCATTTGTCTCTAGGTATTTTTTGATTTCCTCTTTGATTTCTTCAGTGATCTCTTGGTTATTTACTAACGTATTGTTTAGCCTCCTTGTGTTTGTGGGGTTTTTTTTTCCCTGTAATTGATTTCTATTCTCTTAGCGTTGTGGTCAGAAAAGATGCTTGATATGCTTTCAATTTTTCTATATTTACTGAGGCTTGATTTGTGACCCAGGATGTGATCTATCCTGGAGAATGTTCCATGTGCACTTGAGAAGAAAGTGTAATCTGCTGTTTTTGGATGGAATGTCCTATAAATATCAATTAAGTCTATCTGGTCTATTGTGTCATTTAAAGCTTGTGTTTCCTTATTTATTTTGTTTGGATGATCTGCACATTGGTGTAAGTGAGGTGTTAAAGTCCCCTAGTATTATTGTGTCACTGTCAATTTCATCTTTTATAGCTGTTAGCAGTTGCCTTATGTATTGAGGTGTTCCTATGTTGGGATATATATGCATATATTTATAATTGTTATATCTTCTTCTTGGATTGATCCCTTGATCATTATGTAGTGTCCTTCCTTGTCTCTTGTAACATTCTTTATTTTAATGTCTATTTTATCTGATATGAGTATTGCTACTCCAGCTTTCTTTTGATTTCCATTTGCATGGAATATCTTTTTCCATCCCCTCACTTTCAGTCTGTATATGTTCCTAGGTCTGAAGTGGGTCACTTGTAGACAGCATATATATGGGTCTTGTTTTTTTATCCATTCAGTGAGCCTGTGTCTTTTGGTTGGAGCATTTAATCCATTCACGTTTAAGGTAATTATTGATATGTATGTTCCTATTACCATTTTCTTAATTGTTTTGGGTTTGTTTTTGTAGGTCCTTTCTTCTCTTGTGTTTCCCACTTAGAGAAGTTCCTTATTTGTTGTAGAGCTGGTTTGGTGGTGCTGAATTCTCTTAGCTTTTGCTTGTCTGTAAAGCTTTTGATTTCTCCATCAAATCTGAATGAGATCCTTGCTAGGTAGAGTAATCTTGGTTGTAGGTTTTTCCCTTTCATCACTTTAAATATGTCATGCCACTCCCTTCTGGCTTATAAAGTTTCTGCTGAGAAATCAGCTGTTAACCTTATGGGAGTTCCCTTGTATGTTATTTGTCATTTTTCCCTTGCTGCTTTCAATAATTTTTCTTTGTCTTTAATTTTTGCCAGCATGATTACTATGTGTCTTGGCGTGTTTCTCCTTGGGTTTATCCTGTATGGGACTCTCTGTGCTTCCTGGACTTGGGGTGCTATTTCCTTTCCCATGTCAGGGAAGTTTTCGATTGTAATCTCTTCAAATATTTTCTCAGGTCCTTTCTCTCTTTCTTCTCCTTCTGGGACCCCTACAATGTGAATGTTGCTGCGTTTAATGTTGTCCCAGTGGTCTCTTAGGCTGTCTTCAAATCTTTTCATTCTTTTTTCTTTATTCTGTTCCACAGCAGTGAATTCCACCATTCTGTTATCCAGGTCACTTATCCATTTTTCTGCCTCAGTTATTCTGCTATTGATTCCTTCTAGTGTATTTTTCATTTCAGTTATTGTATTGTTCATCTCTGTTTGTTTGTTCTTTAATTCTTCTAGGTCTTTATTAAACATTTCTTGCATTTTCTCGATCTTTGCCTCCATTCTTTTTCTGATGTCCTGAATCATCTTCACTATCATTATTCTGAATTCTTTTTCTGGAAGGTTGCCTATCTCTACTTTATTTAGTTGTTTTTCTTGGGTTTTATCTTGTTCCTTCATCTGCTACATAGCCCTCTGCCTTTTCATCTTGTCTATCTTTCTGTGAATGTGGTTTTTGTTTCACAGGCTGTGGGATTGTAGTTCTTGCCTCTGTTGTCTGCCCTCTGGTGGATGAGGCTATCTAAGTGGCTTGTGCAATTTCCTGATGGAAGGGACTGGTGGTGGGTAGAGTTGGCTGTTGGTCTGGTGGGCAGAGCTCAGTCCTGAATCGTTCTCTTAATTCTCAATTTCAATCCCCTCATCTATAAAATGTGGAGTTTATTGGATGGACTCTAAGTCTGTCAACTCTCACTTTCTGTTACTCTAGTGTTCCATCTTTTAACTGAAAAAAAATAACAGTATTGAAATACTATATTTTATTTTATTAACCAAACTGTGGCTAGAAGTTGGTACTCTTTTTCATTTACACTCCTAAGATATATACATTTATAATCATACATATTTTTGTGAGTTTATTTTATTCTTACCTATCAAAAATATTTGGTAGACACACAGACTTCAATGCAATGCTCCCCTTCAATGTTTGCCTGACTTCATGTGAATTCTTCAGTTGTGCATAGAAAGGTAGGGTATATATTTTAATATGTTAGCAATAAAATGTGGTTTCAAATTTATTTTGGCATTTTTTTCAGTAGATTGACTTTGACTTGGTCATTTCTAGGAAATCTGTATCATGGCCTATTGAAAGAGCTACTCAGAGGACTGGTATTTTATTTTGTAAACTCCCTTCCGTGGTCCTCCAACATTTATCTTGAGGTTTGCATACCACTTATTGCTATCTATGTTAGTATCTGTTTCTGCAGACCTGGCAAAAGCATTTAAAAACCTTTCTTGCTTATTATTAAGGTTGTCATTCGACTATAATGTTCTTCTTGTATTTCCAACCTGGTGTTAGTGATCCCAAACCTCCCAGAGATTGAAATGTTGAACTAGATCTTTAAGGAAGTCAGAAAAGTACATATGAAGTCTGTAAAACCTATGGGAAAGTACCACTTAAAATTACTCCTTCTTTATAGTTGAAGTCAATTACCAAACTAGAAAATCGTGACCATATTTTAAATCTGGGTTTTGCACAGTACATTTTGATAACTAAAGAGCACATTCACAGTTAAATTATGGAGCTATTCTAAGAAGCAAAAAAGAGAGAAGCCACCATGTGTGTCAGTACTTTTTTCTACCTGGTTCCTTAAGAAGTTAGAAAATTTTACTAAGGTTTAGGTTAGTTTTTTGTTTTGTTTTGTTTTGTTTCATCCTTACAATACAATTTTTGCTACAGTGTGCTGAATGCTGTTGGCTGATATTAAGCTGTGTTATTAGTTCCTCAAAAGTACATGTAGGATAGGTAGTATAGCTACTACTTTACAAAAGAGGAGTAAAGTGAAGCTATGGTAACATAACTAATAAATTGGGAGACAAGAATTCCGGCTGGGCTTAGTTATCTAATTCAAAGATTTTTATTTTTTGTTTAAAGAGTAATATAGACTAATTGGAGAAACACTTTGGTGAACGTATAGAAAGTCAAAATTATTATTTTTAAACACATAGTTTAAAATTTTACAATACATGTAATTAGAATTAACCTAGCAATTAAAGACATTTTCCAGTTAAAAGGTCTTTTATGTTAAACTCTCAGTTGCCTTATTATAATTACTTTTACAGTCAGTAAGTGTCATTTATAAAATAATGAATTTCTAAGCACCTTGTATACATACTTGGAGTCCTATTATACTTCTACTTTTTTAGCAAATATATTTTTATAGGTGGTGAGAAGACAAATTCTAGCCTTACCATGAATGAATTATCACAAATTTTAAAAGTACAAATGAGCAAGGTTAATTCACTCAAAACAAAATACATTGTTTTGTTTTTGTTTTTTGTTTTTTGTGGGTTTTTTTGCCATACACGGGCCTCTCGCTGTTGTGGCCTTTCCCGTTGCGGAGCACAGGGTCCAGACGCACAGGCTCAGCAGCCATGGCTCACGGGCCTAGCCGCTTTGCGGCATGTGGGATCTTCCCAGACCGGGGCACGAACCCGTGTCCCCTGCATCGGCAGGCAGACTCTCAACCACTGCACCACCAGGGAAGCCCTAAAATACATTGTATTCACTTAACTAACAAAGAGAAATATGTGGTATTTTCAGATAATAAACTTTTCTCAACACTCATCTCACACTCCCACAGAACAAATCATACACAATTTTCATGGTTTTACAGAAACAAGAATTTGACATTTTATAAATCCATAGATATTATAGTACTAAATTAAATCTTGAAAGATTTTAGCCATTAATATAAAGCATGTTATGTTTTAGGAAGCTGAAAAAGGAAAAGGAAAATATAAATTTCAGTTATGTTGGTTTTATTGTCCCGTTTATTATATTGTTTTTAAAATACAGTATAATTTAATAGGATATTCTCAAGGCAACATAAAATAAGACAATTGCTTTACAGTGTTGTATTAGTTTCTGTTGTATAACAAAGTGAATCAGCTATATATATACATATATCACCATATCCCCTCCCTCTTGCGTCTCCCTCCCACCCTCCTTATCCCACCCCTCTAGGTGGTCGCAAAGCACCCAGCTAATCTTCCTGTGACATGCAGCTGCTTCCCACTAGCTATCTATTTCACATTTGTTAGTGTATATATGTCCATGCCACTCTCTCATTTTGTCCCAGCTTACCCTTCTCCCTCCCCGTGTCCTCAAGTCCGTTCTCTATGTCTTTGTCTTTATTCCTGTCCTGCCCCTAGGTTCATTTCTACATAAGAAGAGGAATTATTTTCTGATAGTTGACTATGTCTACCAAATTCCTGAATATCCTAATACCAAATTCCTCCCAAATCCTAATAACTGATATGAATATTGCAATGTAGTGTGAACTTATGGAAAGATTAAATATGGCTACATATCTTTAACACTTCTTCCATCAGGAGATGAAAGTCATTGTCTCCCCTTGAACCTGGGTATGTGCTGTGATGATTTTTAGCAATAGAATGTGGTAGAAGTGGTGATGTGCCAGTTTAGAAGCTAAGAAATCAGAACTATTTACATATAATAAGCATTAAATGAATGTTAATTATTAATTTTATGATTAATGTTGTTATCACTATACATAACAACAAAAAAACTGAAGACTGAGCTTATTATCCTTCTAATGTTTCTTATGAAATCTGAATTGGAATGCCCTATTACAAATTAGGGCATTTTTTAGGCTGTGAACATATGCTTGAAGTTCATTAAGCTGCTTGGATCTATGAAACTATAGTTTTCATCCAATTTGGAAAAATTTTGCCCATTTATTCATTTAAACATCTATTCTGCTCCAGCTCAAACACACCTCCTCTTTTGGATAAACTACAGTTACATGTATAGTATCAGGCCATTTGAAGTTGTTCCACAGGTTACTGATTGTCTTTTTGTTGTTGTTTTTTAGTCTTTTTTCCCCCTCTATGTTTTGCTTTGAGTACTTTTATTGTTATGTCTTCAAGGTCATTAATCTTTTCTTCTGCAATGTCTTATTCGCTATTAGTCTTATCTCACACATTGTAGTTTCACCTCTACAAGTTCAAATTGATATACTTGTTTATAGCTTTCATGTCTACATTTAACATGTTCAGTCTTTCGTCTGGCTTTTGAATATATGGGATACAGTTCTTATAACTTCTTTAATGTCTTCATCTACTAAGTCTACGATCTATGTCATTTCCAGGTTGATTTTGACAGTTTCCTTTTTGTTTGTTTGTTTGTTTTATACGTTATGGGTTGTATTTTCCTGCTTCTTCCTGTGGCTGCTAATGTTTTATTGGATGCGAGACATTAAGAATTTTAGTTTTTTAGGTGCTAGGTATGTTTATACTCCTAAAAATATCCTTGGGCTATGTTCTGAGATGTGGTTAAGTTCTTGAAAATAACTCAATCCTTTCTGGTCTTGCTTTTAAGCTTTGTTAAGTAGGACTAGAGCAGTATTTGGTCTAGGGCTAATTATTGCCCTAGTGAAGCAAAACTCTTTTTAGTTCTCTACCAAATGCCCCTTGAAATATGAGGTTTTCCACTCAGGCTGGCCAGGTCAGTAACTATTCCTAGCTCTTTGTGAGCCTCAAGGAGTTTTTCCTTGAATTCTTTTGGCTGGTTCTTTGCCCAGTGATGGATATTTGCTCACACATGTGCACTACTCAGCTGAATACCTGAAAAGAACCCTCTGCAGATCTCCCAAATTCTCTCTGTGTGCAGCTCTTTTCTTTCTGGAACTCTGTACTGTGAACTTTAGCCACTAGCCTTCCTAAAATCTCAGTTCCATCACCTCAATTTAAGGAGACTGCTTGGTTCCACCTGCGTCCCCCTCCCTGCATAAAGTCTGCAAACCCTCTCCAGCTGTAAGCTGGGGACAAATATAGGGATCATTTTATTTTTTCCCTCATCTCTCAGGAACTAATGTCTTTCTTTGCCAATGTCTTGAAAATCATTGTTTCATATATTCAGTATGGTGTTTTAATTGTTTCAGGTAGGAGAGTATATCCAGCTCCTGTTACTCCCTCTTAAATTGAGGCAGAGTTTGAAGACTGTTATTCTTATCATTCAAAAATCACCATATGATAAAAAAAATTTCCATATCTTTTGTAGGTTCACTAGTGTATTTAACTCCTTTTTCACAAATCAAGAAAAAAATAATATTTATATTAGGATCTTAGTCCAAGAATAATATCTGTTCAGAAGACATATTACAATGTATTTAGTCCATCTATTTAGTACTTGAATTCTTTCTACAAGAACATATATAAGCAGCCTTATGTGTCATACCTCTAGAGACTAGAAAATTATTCATTTCTGAGGAAGTTCATTTTTTTTTTAGACTAGCCTTGACAAAACAAAAGATTTTCTCTATATTTCAGTGAAATCTGTACTTCATTGTTCCTTGATCTACTACCTAGTAAGATTCAGAATAAAACATAAATGTTCCAGTATGTGACAACATTTATAATTATTTAACGTAGGCTTTATTTTCCCAAAGTTGTATCTTCTCGTAGCTAACAGTTTTAGCAGTTTCAGATTCCCCTGATCAATTTCATATGATGTCGTTTTGTGCTCTGTCACCATTCTCCTCTGAAAGCATTACTTTTTACTTCAAATCCTGTCTTTGTTTTGTTGTTGTTCTGCTGGAGTTTTTAACCTCAAAAGTTAAAAATTTTATAGTCAATATTAGTTTTTATTTTCCCACATGTTTTTCAATATCTGTACTCATCATTATTTACTGCATCTCAGAACTTCCTTATAGGATAATTTCCCTTTATTTTTGAGGAACATTTCTAGGATTTCTTTCCCTGACAGTCTAGTGGTGGTCAACTCTCAGCTCTTACTCATATTGGTTTGTGTTTCTTCATGTGTTTTGAAACTTTGGATTAAGTGTGCTGTGTTTTATCAGAATCCTTCAAGGTCTATATTGAAGGTGTGTTTTTTCCAGAGAATTCAAATATTTTTTTTTTCCCCAGCTCTACATCATCCCCAAACCAGTGCTAACAATGAGGACAACTTTCATTAATTTATTGACTTGAAATGTTCTGGATGAAGCAGGAAGAGTAAATTTGAACTCCAAACTAGATGGAAGGCAGGAATGTAATTATGAATTCTCAGAGAGCCTTATTTTTAAGGTTAGGCTGAGTCTGACAGGCTTCCCACCTGTTTCCAATTGTTAGTGGGTGGACTTTTCTTCTAAAGTACTTTTTCACTGAAGATATAGTCCTTTAAGGGTCCTGACTTTAATGGAATCAACTTGTTTACCTTGTGGGGCCCAGCACTTTGCCTCCGGTCAGCAAGATGGTTGTTAAAACATGACACTTTAGGATTCAGAGGTTGTTAAACATTCACAGGGCAGCTGTAACTCCCAGGAAGAGATTTGTAGTCACCTCTCTTGCTGGTACTTTGTTTTTTGTCTTCGAAGACTTCCTTTTCTATCTTATAAGCATTTGGAAATCATGATTACATTATTTTAGTAGATATTTCCAAGGTTTTGTAATGGGAAAGTTTGTGAAGTTTACTAGGTCCAAAATACTGCCCTATCTTCCATAACTTCTTCCAAGTCATTGGGAAACACACTCACTGTGACAAAGATAAAGATGAAGTACCATATGGTATTTAACCGAGAACTCTGTGTTGTTTAATAATAATTACAGAGCTCAATTAGCCATTCTACCAATTTCCCAGTCACTTAATTGTCTTTATGATCAGCCCATATTTCTTCATCTTGTCCCCAGGTATAAACAGATAGGTTTGATGTTCAGATAGACTGGGTGTAAAGTCAGGATTTCAGTTTTAATGATAGAATCCCAAGTCAAACCATCTTAAGCCAGAAATAAGACTTTTTTGGATGATGTACATGAAGAGTCCAGTAGTTAAAATAGCTAATTTCAGGTGTCCTAATGATGTCATCAAAATTCTCTTCATGTCTCAGATCTGCTTTCCTCATATGGTTTCACTTTTTTTCATCAAATTTGGTAGAATGACAACCAGCTTACTCTCACAAATTTGCTGCAGTAGAAGTAGATCTTTTCCAATAATTCCAGGAAAAAAGAAAAATCCCATGTATCACTGTCTTTTGTTTGGGTAAAATGTGAATCCCTGAATCCAGAGTGCAGGGTTATCCCTATCAAAATGATATGAATAAAAGAGGAGGCTGGAAGGCTCCCAAAAGAAGAGTTGAGTCTGTTACTACAATAAGGAATACTGTGCTAGCAAAATCAACAGATCTCACTGCACTGTGTGCCCTCTGTTTTTATTCTCCAACTGTCTAGAAACACTGCAAAGAAAGAAAAAAGACGACTCTAAAACCACTTCTTCTTAGTGAATCATATTGGGAACAGTAATTATTACCTTCTCAATGTGTTCACAAACCATGTCAGTATGATTAGCTGAACTTATTTTCTTCCTATAAAATTTGAATGACCCATACATTTTTGATATCCTTCTTTTTGTCGTGAATTCTCCAAAATCCATCAAATTGGTTTGGTGATTATCTTTTCAATTCCCTAGGTTGCAATTCACAGAGGCTAGTGACTTTATTGAATTTAGAGTCGTGGGGGCCTTCTTTACAATTTCCTAACTTTGGGGGGATTAAAATTCCTTCTATCAATATTTGTTCTATAGTGTTAAATTTGAAGATTATAATCTTTGACAGAGTTAAGAAACAGTTGAGGAATTCTGCAACCACATCAGCTCCTACTCAAAGAGAAAGCCAAAGTTTTCCTTGGTTTTCTTCTTCCTCTAACAGAATCAAATCAGTCTTTATGTTGCTTAGTCTTTTGTAAGCCTTGATTCCCATTTAAGTAACACAATTATACATGAAATCTTCATTTTCTAAGACAGTGGTTCTCATTCTAAAGCTATCTGTGATGGAAAAATTTCAAAAGTTTTATTATTATTATTTATTTCCAATCCATCATGGGTTTTGTAAAATACATTAAAAGCGAATTATTATAAAAATGATTACATACTAAGAGGTCACAGCCATTTTGATTGCCATGAAGATTTCTAAACATTTGCTTTCAACTCCTATACGCATCCCATTATGGCAGTGGGTTATAGACCACACTTTGAACAACAGCAATCTGGGGTATGCATTTGACCATACCCAGCTGATGCTCCCATGTTATAATCAACTCTGAGATATGCTTTATTTCTTTGTCACTTTCTTAAGGATATGAGTTGAACATAGATTCACTTAATCACAATATTATTATCATCAAGATAATGAAAGGCAAGAATTTATCAGCTTTTATAGGTGTCTAGAAAGTTAAAACCACCATCAATACTATACTTGGCCTCCGTTCTCTATTGTGATCTAAATCTGAATTCCATAACCCATTCCTTCTTCAATTTTAAGGACTAAACAACTTGTATTTGTACAACTTGTATTCTCTTTCTAATGCATTTCAACTCTCTTTTTTGGGACCTAACACTCTGGTTATATCATCTATCAACATGACAGATTTTTATTTCTTTTAGAGTGTTATAAACTTCAATCATACCATTCCAGTCATTCAACACTATCTAGGTGATATATTTGAAATTATATTTACCTTTCTTCAATATATATGTCACCTTGCAGTAAAGATAATATAGGAAAAATGAACCTGAAATTCTTTGTGTGTATGTGTGTATTTAAGTATGCATTTATATGAAGACAGGAAAAAGAGAAATAGAGGCAAAAACACTGTTTTTAATTACTTTCTTGACTTTTTAAAGTGACACATTATTTTTATTTCCATATCATTATGCTTGCTACCCCCCATAGAACAGAAATTGTGTACTATATATATGAATGTCTTTTCTTTGTTTTTTCTTAGTTAATTAAAATTAATTAAAATTTTCTTTCTTTTAAGAATCATGTTCTTCTACTTCTCCATGAGATTTGAGCCATTCCTAAACTAATATAAACCATGTTCCAAAAAAGTCCACATTTTCATTTTTCCCATGGCCAACCGCTATACCCTTGGATCTTTTTTCTCATTTCCAAAGGCCCAGATAGTACATATAAGTAGCCATTTTTACCTTGAAACTCTTAAGTTCTTCAATTACCTCACCAAGTTTTCACTGGCAGCTTTTTACCAGCTTTGCTCTGCAAGATATAAAATATATTTTTTAGTACACATGATCTATGATTATATAACTTTACTAAGTTATATCTGGTAGTTTATTTTGTCAAGTAGTGTATCCCTCTGAATCAGCATAAGTCAATAACATGTGAGATTGATGAATTTCAGCAGACAGTAGATATATTGTCTGAAAACAGCCTACATTACGATTGACCATGTCTACTAATATTTTTAAGTCATCTCATACAATAGTTGATTACCAATGGACATAAATAATTTCTGCCTCAGGGCATGACAAAAGAACTCTCCTATTATAAGCTACTTTTATATCTAACCTGTGAAATAAACTTTTTGTAGAGTCAATTGTCATTATCACATATGGCATAATTTTCTTATCCAGACATTTAATATGTGTGCATGTGTGTTTATGTAGATACTTATGTATTAAATATTCAGTTGTTATATTTGTAATAATAAATAATACAAGTTACAAACTACATTTGCTTCCCTCCTAGCTTGTTCAGCAGGGAGAATTTAATTAAACTAAAATTTCAGATTCTATTTTAATTTGTACAGATGTCAGTTTTTTTATTTATTGACTAAAATTTGCACACATTACGTAAACCTCTGCCAAATGGTAGTTGTAATTCTAGCATTTTAATGCAATCAAACGCCAGGGAATTTTGACAGTATTCATCACAAAACCTGTAGAAAATTTTGCCATTCTCTACCATCTTGAAAAAAATCATGACAATGTACTAATGCTGAAATTTTTAACAATTTCTAGAGAGAAAAATCAAATAGAAATGTTATCCAGCCTTTTAAAAATTGCTTCTGAATTAGCATCTCTTCATCCTTGAAAAAATACATTTTACTATAATAGACAAGTTAGTGGAAGATTGACGCTGCTAACTTCAGCTGTCTGCTGCTTGTAAATGCCACCCAGCTGGAAAGTCACAAAAAAACTTTTGGTAAGTGTGCATTTTAGTTTGAAACAAACAGATATGAGTATTGCCATCAAGGAAACTGCATATAATCATTTAGATGTAACAGCTTAATCAAGGGATGAGTGTTCAAAACGGCAAGAAAAGGGCAGAAGACGCCATTACTACTGTATCGTAGTGTATGTACCTCGGCTACTTTATGGAGCAAACAGGACTTGAGGATATTTAACTGAAACTTAATTTTATCCTGAATGACAAGGATCAGACTTAAAAAACTGCACATCTACTCTATATACTCAAGGGCACCAATGTCTTGCTGGTATTCTTATAATTCAATATAGTACTTCCAATTCAACAAGCACTCTCCCCCGATAGAGTGTTGAATTTCACTTTGGAGATGAACTTTTACTGCAAAATGGTCCTTTCAATCTGTATTTCTGGTTGAGAAAGTACACTATATATCAAACATCATTTTGTATTATGTTTGGTAGAGAGTGTGTTTAGCCATGAGGACATACTGTCTGAGAAGCACACACAATGACACACACAGGCATATACACATGCATGCACACCCTTCCCTCACTCACATATTAATCTCAATAGGTCAACATAAAAGACCATATGCTCCTTTCTTAATTTGTGTGTGTGTATGTGTGCCACCACTTTACACTTAAAGGGTGGCAATTTCTGTTTCACCAGAGTAAGTCTTTACTCAAGTGCTCCTGTGCTAGAAGGAATTTTTAAAAGCCATATAGCTATAGTCTTAACCTTGACTGTCTTTCATTCTCCAATATCTATTCAGTTAAATGTGCTGAGTGACTTACAATGAAGTGAGAGAAAATTCAGTGACTATTTACAGGTCCCAACTGACTCATTTATTTATTCAACAGAGTAAATATTTAGTCAGTAGAATTAAATTGGAAAATGTTTATCAAGTTTGAAACCACCTTTCTTTCAATATATAAAACATAAACCCAGGGGCCCAGGCCTAGGGAAATTTGCCTACAAATGTGCCCTACAGAGAAGGGCACATTTAAATGTCCCAATAGGTCTTCATTAGCCACAAGTTTGTTTTGAAAACGTCTGTCATATTTTAGGACAGTGCTATTGAAATAGCACCTAATAAACCATGATTTACATGTAACTACACTTTATTAATCATTTTGTGTAATCTTACAGTGCAAGAAGTCCTCTGAATGTATTTTCTATTTCAGTCTGAAGGCCTAATATCTGTGTTAGTTGCCACACCTGAAGAGTATATATTTCTCTCATCGTGTGTAACACCATAGCTGTGTCTACACACTAGGGAAGAGACTAGCTAAAAAATGCTTATGGGGGGCTTCCCTGGTGGCATAGTGGTTAAGAATCTGCCTACCAATGTAGGGGACACGGGTTCAAGCCCTGGTCCAGGAAGATCCCACATGCCACGAAGCAGCTAAGCCTGTGCGCCACAACTACTGAGCCTGCATGCCACAACTACTGAAGCCCATGTGCCTAGAGCCTGTGCTCCGCAACAAGAGAAGCCACCGCAATGAGAAGCCCGCGCACTGCAACGAAGAGTAGCCCCCTGCTCGCCGCAACCAGAGAAAGCCCGCGCACAGCAGTGAGCAATGAAGACCCAAGGCAGCCAAAAAAACAAAACGCTTATGACCGTAACCAGAAGACAGAATCTTAAAAAACATGTCTCGGCACAATATCATGATGAAAATAAAGGCTTTAGGTCTCTGCTTATAACAATGTTATATGGATAAGCTAACCAAAGAGTATTGTCCAACGTTTCCAATGGTTCTCAGAATGATTTGACTGTCATTAAAGCAATAAAAGCAATAACATTATGCAAATGACCTTTAAAATCTGAGAATACAGTTATATAACATTTTCATGATGGACAAAATAATTACAAGCCTAGCTTTTCCATTGAAATCAGAAAGCACATCACTGCAATTTCCATGGATATATTCAAGGAAAATAATTATATATGTATAACAAAACTTACCATTTTAATCTTTTTTTTTTTTTTTTTTTTTTTTTTTTTTTTGTGGTATGCAGGCCTCTCACTGTTGTGGCCTCTCCCGTTGCGGAGCACAGGCTCCGGACGCGCAGGCTCAGCGGCCATGGCTCACGGGCCCAGCCGCTCCGCAACGGAGCTTCCCTGGTGGCGCAGTGGTTGAGAGTCCGCCTGCCGATGCAGGGAACGCGGGTTCGTGCCCTGGTCCGGGAAGATCCCACATGCCGCGGAGCAGCTGGGCCCGTGAGCCATGGCTGCTGAGCCTGCGCGTCCAGAGCCTGTGCTCCGCAACGGGAGAGGCCACAACAGTGAGAGGCCCGCGTACCACACAAAAAAAAAAAAGATAATTAAACATTAGAACACCTCTTAGGTCTTTTACTAGGACATAGAATATTTCTGTAATATTTGGATAACAACATTATCTGTGAGCTTTTCCAGCTAATTCGTAAAGAATCAATAGTAGACAATTAGACAGGTATCCACTGCCTTTGATAGAATCAATCATTTTGGTTAAGAAAGTACTAAAATTTAACTCTGGATGAACTGAAATGAGCCTAAAGACGTTGTGTTCACGACCACAGGGTAGAAGAAAGAGTGGAGCTTATCTACGTGGAAGTCCTCTGAGGGGCTTTGAGACTCAAGTGAAGGAGCTCTCTCTCCTTTTCATTTCTCCTCCCTCTCTTCTTTCCTTATTTCTTCCTGAGAGCTTTCCTTCCAAAGTGGAATTATGGGGGGGAATGTTGCCCTTTAGAATACAAAAGAAAACCCCAAATAATAAATATTAATTTCATTATAACAGTGAATTAAATATTTCAAACTAAAAGCTTTGTCCCAGTGCTGCCACTGTTGTGTGCTAAGGTCTTGAGACGGTCATCTCAATTTGCCTTCTTATCCACTGAATGAAGAGAGGTGGCCTGAGGTTGCTAATTACAATCTGTTTTCTAAGTATTTACATCCCACCTCATATTAAAACAAATAATCTCTCTTCAGAATACAGCGTGTGATTTTTCTCTGTCTGTTCTTCCTCCCTCAGCTTAGGCTTAGGAATTCAATTGCACTGAGTACACACATTTAAAATCCCAATCCAAATGGTGCAACTCTGCTGTAGCAATTCAATCTGGAGTGCTAAATTATACCAGCTTCATATCACCAGTTTCTAGACTTGTTTTGCTTGTGGAATCACAACTGTCTCAGAGTTTTGAGAAGGGCATATTTTAACACAACTCTCTGAAGTTGTATTTTATCACAGCCCTACCACGAACCCTGCAGCAGTTGTCAAACTATAGCTTATGCATTTGGAAGGCTTTTTAAAGGTATGTATTTGGTTTAGTGCCAGTTCACATTATAATTGAGTGGTCAAGTTTTATCCCCATGGTCACGTGATGAAGCTAATACAATGCAAGAGGCTACAACCTTCTTTTTGTGCATCATATATTCACATTTGTTTTCTGGAAGTAATTGTGGATAAAAGGTTTACCTTTTCACTACCTTTTCAATTACTGGCATAATTGATATTCTCCTTTCTTTTAATACAGTTCCCTCCCCACTTCTTCTCTTAGGTCAGACATTTAGTTATCTCCATAGCAACATTTCCATCTAATAGAAAGATACATCTTCTGAATGGCTAGCTATGCAACATTAACCGTTAGAACGTAACATTTTTCATATTGAAAACAACTGGAATTCACAGCCAGTCAGGATGTATAAAAATGTCTTTGGCTCCTTAGCAGTCACCCAAGACTGAGCTTGTTGCTTTATTAGAATTCATTTACAAACAACTCTTCTTAACAAGCAATGTTGCGGAATAAAACTAAGCTTTATTTCAACATCAAAAAAAGGTAAGTGAAGTTGCTTATAAAGACTCAAATCACCCTTTGTGAAAAAGAGCTTATGGCAGATTTGGGCTGTATTACCAACCTATTACTAGTGCACTAATACCTCTATTTATGGGCTGATTATGTCCTCTGGCAAAATTTGGAACTGTCTACTACTCTGGTGCAAACTAATCAGTTTTCAAAATTAGTTATTGATCTCAGACCCATTGTGGTGGACCTATTTAGTGGCTGGTTCATTGAGTACTGGAGTGACACGATTTGTGTAAGTAGCAGAGAAGTCACAGCAAATGTAGTGTTTAAAGACAGTGCTCAAAGGTAGTTTTCTGTTGCAGAGAACTGACAAACACGAGTATTCAAGGATGCTACATTTCTCTCATTAGAGATTAATGGTAGATGCATCCCAGCCAGTTCCATGATTTTATGCTTTTCATATACACATTTGTCATTCATATCCTGAATTTAAATAAGTAATGGATGATAAAGCATTAAAAACACCACTAAGTAAAAAATTTCCTGCTGATTCTTCAAACTTAATTTTTATTTGAATTTATGTAAAGTTGACTAAAGGGAGTGTTTATTTTACAAGTTTAATGTGATTCTTTGCTGATAAACTTATGACGAAAAATGCTAGAAAAAGTAAACCAGAAATAATGAGTTTGAAATACTTCAGTGCCTAAATTACACTTCATGTTACTCATAATTTATCAATTCTTTTTGTTTCACTGACTTTTATATATTTCTTTAAAAAATTTCTTAATGATTTGCTTTCTATACTTTGTTTCAGTCAATGTTAGAGAGAACTGAGATGTGACAGTTTTCTGAGTATCTCAGAGAAACAAAAGTATGGATTATATAACTTGGCTGCCTACATAGATGAAAACTTTTCAAAAATTGTCCTTAAGATTTCTCATCAATTTGACATTCCTGAAGAGAGGTTAATCTTTGAGATGAGGATGCAAAATTTACACACAAAACCCCAAATAAGATTCACTTATCTCTAGCTATAATTGTTTTTCAATATACAGTCTATATAGGCAATACAAGAATTCACACCCACACAGTGACCATCCTTAATATTGAGAAGAACTAGAAGTGGCTACAGTAGAAATATTTTTTTAATATTTCTTGTTGATGTGGGTTGTTAATCATTTTCTAAACACCTTGATTTTCAACAGTATACTGATTTTTTTCTCTTCTCTGAATCTCCTTATAAATGTGTATGTTTGTATATACAGCATGTAAATTTAGAACATAATCTTCAATAATTGTTTTAATTTAAAATATATTTAAAATTTACACATTATGTTTCATTTTTGAAGTCTTTAGTTTCAAGAGTTTTGATTATTTTAAGTGAGAAAAAGAAAAAAACCCAAAACGTTTAAATATGTACTTGGAGGTGAAACCTCACACCTAACTGAAATCAACCTTAAATAAAGTTGCTGTGAATTACAAAGGTGTAAACAGCTCTCTAAGGTGTAAAGGTGATACCAACTCTGGTTTACATATTGCCACAGAATTCCATAATTTAAGAAATCCACTTACAGTCCTTTCATTATAATGACCTTTAAAAACCTAAAAAAAACTGTAGCAGTATTTACACTGCAAAAATATAAAATAACAATATTGGAGGCAAGAGAAAGTAACTAAGAAAACAATGTGGTAAACTTTTTCAGACCTTCATATTATTAAAATCTAAACTTCTACAGGGTAAAATGTATATCACATGTCAAATAATCAGCAGGTTCTCTAAGACAGCAATTTGAACATCCAATGGCGTATTGCATATGAACACTTTTATATGTCGTTAGCACTGGGCACAGTTAACAGATCTAAGAACATTCAGTGAAATTTTAACTTGGTCTAATGTTGGGACCCATTTTAGGCAGACAATTTCTTTAGGACTCTGTCCCTTCAGAGTAAAAAGAATGAACAAGAAAATATGGTTTAGCCTTCAGCTTGAAGGGTGAATATCAGATTAGAGAATTTCTCCCATAAAGGAACAAGTTAAACAGTGAAGTATGACATTGTGGATGGTTGTCAATATTCTTTGGAAATTTTGAGAATCCAGGATTGCTTCTCATATGTGTGGTCATTAAAGAAAAACTGGATAGCACTGAGATTGGCATCACATTGGTTTTAATTCACATGAAGGTTTAAATGATAGGTCAAATGATGACTTTTTGAATTTCATCCACCTCTTAATATACTCCAACTATATCATTCTCATCACCTTAGCTGTCATCTAAGTGAAATAAGATTTGATTAGATGACTGATATAGGTCGTTCTTTCTCTCGGATTCTGTTATTTCCCCTGCAATGATAGTATTTTTTCTACACTGTATCATAGCACAAGTTCTAGTATTTCCAGGGGGTTTTTTGTGTTTTTTTTTTGGTGGGGGGGTTTGATTGTTTTTCTGGTGCTCCAGAAAGTGACATAGTGGATAAGACCTAAACTTATGGGCAGCAAGTGGTTCAGACTTATTGTTGATGACTTCTAAGTTTTAGTAACCTAGAAATCAGCTAGTTAGTTGCTAGCTTACCTCTGTAATGACTGGAAAATACTTCCATGGGCCACTTCGTAATTAATTATTATTAAGATATCACATCTGAATGTCTTTGATTCCCCCAAGTGGACCTTAAGCTTCTTTCTTTTGGTATTCCCAAAAGAGCTCCTGCTGCTATGCATAGCACAAGTTCACATGAGCAAGTGGATGCAAGAGTAAGAAGTAAACACAGTCACTGGGTCAGCAGAAGACATGAGCTGACAGTGAGTTTGGACGAGGACGGTGGACCAGGAAA
Source organism: Delphinus delphis (assembly GCF_949987515.2). Classification (NCBI taxonomy): domain Eukaryota; kingdom Metazoa; phylum Chordata; class Mammalia; order Artiodactyla; family Delphinidae; genus Delphinus; species Delphinus delphis. The sequence continues at coordinate 30,322,035 of NC_082686.1, forward strand.
GGAAAGGTGAATCAGCTGCTTATTAGGCTGCAGCCACCCGTCTTCTGAGTTACGGTGGAGATATCCCTCAGACCCTCTGCCAGACAAATTGAGATAACTTGAATATCACTGCCATGGGCAGGGGTGACCCATGGTCTAGCAAGCTGACTTCCGCTATACAAAAAGAGCAAGGTGTGCCTCTAAGCTACACTTTGGAGATCAGTTGCCTCAGCCTTCCTGACTGCCCTTGCCTTCGTAGTTGCGTCAGTTCCACAGACATCTGCAGATATTCCAGCTCTTATTCCTCAGTCATTGCATAGCTATACCACAGAGCGAACTCCCTACAAAGGGGAAATTCCTGTAACTTGTATGGGGAGAAAAGTTGGAGCAGCTTCAGAAACCAAATCCTTGCTTTGACACAGTAGCTGTGTAACCTTAGGCAAGAAGCTAAATTCTCATTTGCTCTTTCACATCTATAAAAGATGAAAAATAATACTTTGCCGTTATAAGAATTAGAGATGTCTGTAAAGAAACTTTCAGAATGTCATTATGCAAAAGGTAGTTGCTATACCATTATTATTTTAATATTAATTAAACATTATGCTATACATATCTATAAATTTTTCCTACTTGCCCTTTTCTTACATTTATTTACCAGGCAAATCTTTTATTTGACCCATGAAGATGACTTAAAATGTAGACACTCATGATTTATTCACAAAAAGTAATAAATGCTACATAAATAATATTTATTGAGCCTCTAACATGTTCCAGGCACTGTGCTTAGAGATTTACCTGTGTTATTTCATTTTTTCCCATTTACAATGAGAAACTGAGTCATAGTGTAGTTAAGTACCATTTCCCAAGGTCATAAGCTAGAATATGTCAGAGCCAAAGCTTGAGACCAAGTATGCTTTAAATCTTTCTACTATGATGCCTCTTTCTGTGTCTGATGTTGGAGTTTTAAGAATAAGAATAAGGATGCAGAGAAGAGAGAATATGAGCAAATGCATAACTGATGAGTGGAAGCATAAGAAATGAGAAAAGGTTATGGTTTAATAGGTAAGAGCTTAATCACTGCTATTAGACTGGGTTCAAATCCCAGATTTTCACTTGCCATCTATATGATTTCAAGCTAGTTCTTTCACCTCCCCTCAATCTGTGCCTCCATCTTGGGACTCTTGTGAGGATTAAATGAGATAAAGTATCTTGTACACAGTAAACATTCAAACAATATTGAGTATATTTACCGTAAGTCCAAAAATAGGAGGTTTAACATGTAGAGGAAAATTACAATGTGTTCTTGTTCCACTAGCTTCTAGTGAAGGTTAAATCTTGAATATTTCAACTTTTAAAATTGAAGCTAGTATACTATTATATGCAAGTGTTCATCAGGTTTGTATTGTTTGCCAGAAAACCATCATAAATATTATAATTTCATCAATGATTGGTGGATACTGCCAGCTAACTATGTGACATTCTCTGTTGCTATGTAGGTTTTATTCTTTTTACAACAAGGTTTATATTTTAGAATGTTGTTTCAGTGGCTTACATTTTTCAAGAGTTGATATTCCCCATTTAATCCTTTTTAAAAGTTAATTTAGTGACAGCTGCGTAACTGTGTAATCAGTCAGTTTTATTCTACTCAGCATGGATAGCTTTTCATTAATTTATGTTTTAATCTAGGTAATGTATGTCTTGATACTACAGCACTTGGAGACTTACACAGTTATTAAATAAAGACTTGAAGCGAATGAAAGTCATTTCTGTTAACTGTTTGTAAGGTGGGACTATCAACTGGTTCAATGAGCTTTGAAAATAAGTGAAAATAGCAGAATTCAATAAGGTGGCTAGGAAATTTGACTTTACCTATTGCAGATTTTAGAATCAATACATAAACATGTTAATATAGAAAAAAATGTAAAAGTATTCCTTATGGAAAATAATGAAGCTTTAATATTTAATGACTAATTGAAATACAAGGCCCCTTTTGTGTGACTGTGGCTTCTCTCATTATCCTAGACCAGAAATTGAACTGGACTGCAAGGCACATAGAGGGTCTTTGAGAGACTGATCTTCCTTGCAAGAGACTCTCTAAGCTCCAGTAAATCATTCCAATAACCTAATTTTATTATTTTAGAGAATCTGATGTACTCTATCTCTAAGTACCAAAGAGCCACAAAACCCAAGACAGTACGTTTGCTGAATCATACAATCAAACTGAGAGGAGATTTGTTAAAAATAATTCTTTTGAAGAATATATTCAGCCTCAATTGTATATCCTCAGCTGGCCACATGCTGCGTTTCTCTCTTGATTTCTACCCTTTCAGCTTTCCCTTTATGTCTTCTTCCTAGATAGAAAGAGAGCATTTCAGACTCTGATAATGACTTGCAAGCTTTATTATAAATTATTGGGGGCTTTGGAGATATGTAACAAAGAGGACTGTTATTTCTTAAGCTGTGATAGGACAAATCATATCAGAAAGGCTTTGTGTGTCTCTGTGTGTCTGTGTGTATGTGTCTGTGTGTGTTTGCTAGTTTTAGAATTTTTTGAAGCAGACAGTATTTCTTTGATAATCACTGTATCATTAATTTTTAAGAATATAATTATAGCAAGTGTTATAAGAGTACCTTGCAAATCTCTCCAAAGGGACAAGATAAAGCCAACATAGTTCAAAAGTTCAGGATTCAAAGCTTCAAAGTGTAAGCCTGGAAGAAAGGAAATTCCTCTGAGACCACTATCATTTCTTACATTCCCACCAATGCTTTGCTGGTTTGTTCTGAAGAACCATTCTCCACAGACCCCTCATTACGATTTCTGCTGTGACTGGCCACAGTCACTTGAAACTTGCGTTAAAAGACAAGGTATTTATCCACGTTGTCATTTTGCTTCTCTGTGGCCAGGGGATTAATCGCTTTCTCAAGGGCCTAACTCTACCATTTCCTTTACTTTCGGGAAAGGAGATTTTTAACAAAATGCCACTGTATGACCGCATCTTATTCTTTAGAAAGAAATGTAAGATATCATTTAAAGAAAGAAAATTACCAGGAGATAATTTTAGCCAGAGCTCAGTTACTTAATTCATATTTGAGAGATGACCTCACTTCATCGTCAAATCAGAACTAGAAGTACCCTTCTAAATATGATGAAAAACTAATGTCTTCATACGAGTGAGCCCTGGGGCCTGGCTGGGTGACAAGCATTTGGTCGGCTTCCATTTTCACCAGCGTAAATCTACAAGCTGGAAGAGGGCTAAATGGAAAGTGACAGAAGAGTCTTTCCAGGAAACAAAACTGGTTAGAATGCATAAGGACTGGTGCCTGGCTCAGGCCACGAATCTGTGTAGTGAATTTAGTGCTTGTGTTTTAAATGACTCAGTTAGAAGGTTTAATAAACCAATAGGAATTCACTAAAATACACAAATGTCAAAGAGTGAGTATTTAGGACTAGATAATTTCTAAAGAAGAAATTCATCTAAAGAATATTAACACCTCATATGTTTAGGTTCTTTAGATTTAATTAATTATTTTTATTGAATCCCTTCCATTAACCACATAATGTCACATAAATCATATCGTTACTTTTCCTAGAAAGTGTTTGAAATATATGTTATTGCTATTTCCGTTTTATGAACAAGAAAAACTGAGTTGGAAAAGAATTAAGAAACTTTGGCTGACATTACATATTTAATTTGTGACCCAGGATTCACGTTCTCATCTGTCTTATTCTCAGTCTACACTTTTCCCATTACTCCATGAAATTCTGCCTTTGACATTAATATAAATTAATGTATATTCACTTATTTGTATGTAGTTACTTATAGTAATAAACTACTCCAGAGAAATTTCATTTGAGGAAAATATTTTCTATGCATTTAAAATAATGACAAAAGCCCTTTTTTATTTCAAATTTAATCTTTTATGATTATTTGCCCATCATTTTCTCATGAATATTCCCACCTCTCAAACTATAACTGTCATGGATGTGTTGCTTCTACTAATATGGAGATGACTGTAATAGGATTAAAAATCCTTCTATAAAAGAAAAATATGCTAAATATTCCAGAATTTTTTAATCTAAATATATTAAATTTGTAAAAGATTCAATTGCCTAACATCTATACAAATTGAACATATATACCCAGGCCTATTATCAGTTTAGGCACAGTTGAATTAACATCAGTTAGATTTTATATGTGGGTGATGCATTAAAATGTGAAGGGTAAACATGTATATCTGGCAGGAATAAATAGAGAACATAAATGAAAACCATTATATTTATATTTTCGCATGTGGTTTATAGTTCAAAGTGCATATGTCTTTGGAGACAAATGATTGAACAAAACTAAGAGATACCAGATTCTGTTAAGAACTTATTATCTTGTTTCAACTCAACAAATTGTTGTGCACTAGACCCTCAGCAATAGAGGGAAGCCACGTGGCAGATGGTACAGACATGAGCAGGACCTAACCTGGCAATTCAATCATGAGGCTGATTAACCGGTTCTAATAACGTATTTACTGAACTTTTTTTGGATCACATCTAAATGCAAGCTCTTACAATTTCCCTGTTGAGCATCTGATGCTTAACTTCCCCAAACAACCTTACTAGAGACTATATTTCTATCCTTTTCATCTTTTGCTCAAGAGCCCCACAAGAGTCATGGCTAACACATTAACAAATGCTTTAAAGGAAATTGTTGGAGGAACTGTATTTCTTACTCAATGAGCTGTAAAACAAAAACTTGATAAGTTTCCGGAGTCTCCACAGAAATCTCACTTGCTTGGTTGGGCCCCATTTCTACAAAGTCTTTTGTGTTTGAAGATGAACTACATTTCACTACCTGCCATTCAAGAAAAATCTTTATCTGGGTTGATTTCCTTTGTGGAAATTGGTTGTTGAGAAAAACATTTTTTTAAAGATCTCCTCAATAACCTGAAAAGTACAGTTTTGTTAGTTCTTGCTGATTTTTTTCTAAGTTTCTTTTGAGCATATAGAAAACTCTTAATTATATTTTATTTTTTGCAAGGAGCATGACTCTTGTACACATTCATGAGCATATGTGTATACATTCATATATATTATGGGCATAAATATAATTGATGTTTTCTTACCTTAATGATGACTAACAGCAAAAAAAATAATTATCAACTGCTAAGGAAACTCATCATTCTTTGTTTTTTTTTTTGCTTTTTTCTTATCCTTAAAGTTTTATTAAGAGCTATTTAGTTGTTTAATATAGAAGCTGTGTTTGTATTAAGTTACAGAACAAATACTCAACTAACATAACCTTGGCCTGTGGACCTAAGAGGCCTCTATAAAGAGAGGGTATTTGTCTCACCTTCAGAAAGATAAGCTGAGACCCAAGTTCAGCTGTGTTGAAGCCTAAAGTTTGTATCTCTCAAGCTTGGGCCTCCTTCCCCCCTTTATTTTTCCAGTTATACCTAAACCCTGGCTAGTCCTAGTGGAAAAATCTTAGGCCAAGTCCTAGCAACTCAATGGGTAGCATGCATCAGTACTCCACTGAAAATTACTACTTAGTCTATTACTTGCTTCAGGTGATTATCTGAATTTTTTGCCTATCCGCTCACCCTGAGAAAAGAAAAGCATTAAAAATACTTTGAAAAAAGAAGTTGTGAAAATTCAAGTCAGTATATATAACATTCTATTAATAAGAATACCACAAAATTAATAATTATAATATTCAGATTATTATTCAATTAATGATTAATGTACAGTCCAAAACCATAACCTCTACTGTAAAGGAAAAGAAATCATCATATCTTATACCTTATCAATAATATTGCCTTCATGTATGATGGACACCATATTTCAACATACCACAAATAATCAACATCTTTATCTAACTATAGGTACAACTACAGGCATGGCATGACTTTTTCTGAACTTTAGACTTCAAATTTCAATGTAATAATGAACACTTACTAAGTTTTAACTATGAATGAGATCTTGTGCTAGGAATAAAAAGAGTAAGATAATAAGAGATAAATTAGACATTGTCCCCAACTCAACCCCATCTCAGGCGTTCCCAGTCTAGCTCAAAATGCAATAGACAATATCATTTTGTAAAGGAGTTTCACTGCATTTGATTAGCTGCAGATCTGAGTAGATTGCAGGGAGGAGGGTATGATAAACTCAGGGAGAAAGAGTATGCCAAAATTATCCTATGAATTTAGGATGAGTTATGGCAATACAAGAAATTTTAAGGCTCTCTTGATCAGATAACAGACAAATAACATTCCATAACACTTTTCTCTTTTTAATTTTGAGGATTCTGTTAACAAATTGCACAATTTTCAATTCTAGAAGAGTCCTTCTTGCGTAGCCTTTTAACATTCATATAGCAAAAGGAAATTTTTATCTAATCGTAATTATATGAAAGACAATAATTCAGTGATATTGAAAAGAAAAAACTGTAATATACTGTCTCCTTTAACATACATTAAAACTAGAGGTAAAGATTTTTGAACTATTTTTTAAGCCTTTCTAACCCGTTCTTTTCTTTATTTTTTTTTTCCTTTTGGTATTCTATTATTTGGTAAAGGAAAAGGGGTTGGTGGACAACTGGCCAGAAACTGTCAAAAACATGTAAAGTCCCGTGAATTAACAAATTTGATCTTCACAAAATAGGTAATATATTTAACCTGGGCTTACAGATGAGGAAAGGTTGATTATCTAGTAAGTGGAGGAATCGGAAGGTATGTAATGCCAGTGATCTGGTTACTGAGCTCCTGTTTCTCAAAGGCTTTGTAATTTATTTTAGCTTATTTATTCTTCTCTGACAGGTCCTCTTGTAGTGTCCCAGGAACCACCCTGATATTGCATTTGTCTTTTATGCCTTCATTGTAAATTTTAGCTTTTAAATCCCTATAAAATCTGTTGATTGAAATGTGCTTATTTTACTTAGTCTTTGGAACCATCTATTCTTAGAAATGTTTTTGGCATCTCTTCCTCAGCTATTGGTAGCTCTTGAAGGGTTTTGTGGGATGGTAATAGTTTGTTACAGTTGGCTGAATAATACCATTCAAAAAAGCAAAAATAGTGCATAGCTTAAAGACAGCTAAGATATGTCTTAATTTTCCCATCTTCCATAATGGTCCATCCTCACTCTGTAGGAGGATTCTCTTTTAATTTATTATAGTAATACTACTTTATGGGAAATAACAAGATGCTTGGAAGGCAGACATGCTTGTTTTTTAAGTTTATTTATTTTTTTTATATATTTTTATTTTTTGGGCTATACCATAGTGCAGCTTGTGGAACCTTAGTTCCCTGACCAGGAATTGAACGTGGGCCCCAGAAATGAAAGCTTGGAGTCCTAACCATTGGACTACCAGGGAATTCCCCAGACATGCTTTAATATGAATTGATGTCTTATTATGTAACATACAGATGAAAAACAGTAACATATACATGGAAAATCCATCATTCTTTGGTTGACAGTCAGTGCTTGCTGTGCATGTGTGTTCTTGGGTCTAGGCAACAATTTTCAGCACTCCTCCTGTACTTCAAACCGCATGTTGGGAATGACTGATACAGACCACTGTTATACTCCATCTCTTTTTATCATATTGTCTTGGTTTGACGTTCCATGTAACAGCGACGACGATGTTAAAATTGTTTCCTCTATTTTCCCCAAGCTTTCTTTCCTAATTTACTCTTGGAGGAAATTATTACCTTTCCTCACAAAAGTGTCTTCTGATTTATTTTAAAATTTTCTCCTTTAAATTTAACCACAGTCATTTTATCACCGTCATTATCGAAACATCAATAGTTTTTGAAATTCAAGCATATTTTAAATTAAATCCATTCTCTTAACATTTAAAAAATTAGTTTTCCAGACTGTATACCTCCAAAACTCTTTTTACAGACATGCTTTAAACTATATACATATATTGATTATGCAAATGAAAGCACAATTTAACTGTGATACAGATGTAACTAGAAGTCAAATATGATAGATTAATGTCTATGGAATAGACATTCTTAAATTGAGCAAGTAAGAAGTGGGTGTAGAGAGTCTTGTCTGCCACTGAATTTAAGCTCTTAGACCTTTATCAGGGTCAAAATATAGTATTTTTTCATGGTGTTTTGATTAGCAATTCACACAGAATTTAGGCAGGCCATGTGTCTTAAATATCTAAACTAAAGAATCACTTCATAGAAGCTGAAGGAGCAGAGCAGAAGTTTTAAAATGCAGTTAGTCAGTGTGACAGATAACATGCAGAACAGACATTATTCAGATAGATGAAACATGAAACTATTACTATATTGAGCTAAGGACTTTCTACATGGTATTTTAGAGGTTATATCCCAATGTCCCATAATGTTGGATCATTATTATTTTACAATAATATAAAAGCCTTTTACAGATTAAAGAACATTTTCACATAAGCTCATAGACGTACACTCCGTTAACATAATTTTTGTTGGTTAGTTTGCTTGTTTTAATCATATAACGGGAAGCATGGAACTTTCTCTAAATCATATGGAAATGACATAGCAGTGACTGGTGTTTTCCATTTAATCTTTAGATTAAGTTTTTAGTATGTTCACTGAAAATATTACACAGAATGGCCGGTAAGCAAGTTTGCATGTGACATAAATGGTGACATTTTATAACAGTTAGTAACCTTGTCTATACAACATAACACACCTGTCTTCCCGCCCCTGCCTGGAGCAGGACCCGTATTGGTTCTCTATGTTAACTTCTGTTGAGTCACATGTGCTGTCCCACCTTGCAAGCTGTTTGAATGAAATGATTCATCTGAGAATATGAGGGAATGTTTAGAAAAGTTAATACATGAAGGCAAACCAAAATATTTTTTGTTTTATAAATCCCATTGCTAGGAGGAATTTCATACCAGGCCAAGCAAAATATGTGAACACCATGTAGAACCTGAGTAAAAAGTGATTAGTGACTTCACCTTATGGTATTGCTGAAAACGAAATTGTACCAAATAATTCAGTCAGAATATAAATTCAGTGTTCACTTTAGTAATATATGATTCACCTTTGCTACTGAGCAACACACTTGCTTTTCCAGATAGCTTTATTTGCTATTCATGTTGGAAATGACATTCCTAGGTAAATGTTTCCATGCAAATTTGAAAGTGAAGCCAAATACCAGAAAGGAGAGTAAGCAGTGCAGGAATTAATAAGGGTTAAACTATCCTAGTTAATCTCATACAAAGAAGTCCTGTGCAATGCAACAATTTGGTCAGCTCACCATAGAGATATTTAGTTTCCCCAACAGTTTCAAGTTTACTGTCCGTTATGGATTGCATTACAACAAACATTTTAAATGAAAACTTTACGGGGAGGAAAGTGTTTCAATGAGGAGTCACAGTGAACATTTGTTACGATTTCTGAAAATTCTAATTGATCTTGTGGGAGGGTTGATGGTCAATTTTTTATAATGCCTAAAAACATTATCAATAAATTGTGGAAAATGAGGGTATTTTCCAATATATGTTGATGTAAATAAAATGATTTTATGGAAAGCTGTACTAAACTTGGCAGTAATGCAAAGAAAAATTTTGTAATGGATTGTAAGGTATTGTTTTCAAGTATTTAGAAATAAAGATAGTACTCACTAGGAGCAAGTTTTGATTCACTTAAAAGTCAAGACAACTAACTTCATATTTTTTAAATTCATTATTAAATTTCTAATAAGGGGAAAACTATAATGTGACTAGATTTTAGCCAAGCATTTGAAGAACTCTTCAGTTGCTGAATACTGCAGTTAAATTGATTCCTATCTCGCATGCTTGTTTGGTGTAAAGCATTTGACAGTCACATAGAACTAGGATCAAATTTAGTATCTTTCTAAAGAAAGTACATTGTAAAGATTGGAAAATAATCTGTAAATTTCAGATTATAGTAATATATCCTCATCAGAGAATAAATATATGTGCAATAATGAACATGTTTAACAAACACCAGATTATATTTCAGAGTTACCCTAGCAAATTCTTTGGTGATATTCTCAAATGTATGAATTTCTGTGCATCCATTCAAATCCCGAGATTCCAAATCCTACCATTCTTCCATTTGAGTATGAACTTGCAAGTTTGAATTACATATGGCCCTGAAAATACTCTTGGTGATTCCTATGGTTAATTTTCAAACTCTGTTAAAAATTAATTACATTGGTAAAGTGATTAACAATCCAAACCTAAATAAAACAGGTCTTCTAGCTCCGGATACTGATAGCACACATTCAAGACCCTGATTCAGGTTTCTATTTTACGTTATAAGCCTATTTGGTGGGGGTGGGGTGGGGGGTGGGGGGTGATGAGTAATTGAAATGTAATAAAGGTTACTTTAGGCATCAGATTTATGGTCAGTCTCAGAATGAAAATACTCATTTTACATGAAACAAAGCACTCTTTTCTATATTTTCCTGACAAAATACATATTGACATCTTTTTTATTTGGAAGAAAGAATATCAAGAGTGCTCTTAATGACCTGAGGTCTGTAGGAATGTATTTGAGTGTCTTTTAAAAATGAATAAATGCTACGGATTCTTCTAAATTGCTCAGTTTAGCTCTCTGTTGCCAGGTGGAAACTATATTGCTCACAAAATCAAAATGAATAACTAGAGAAATCAATACTTCTCAGACTTAAAACATGAAAGCAACATTATAGAGAATATTCTCAAGGTTCTGAAAAAAGGGAGTTGTCTATGCCTCAGAAAAATAAATAGGTGACCAGATGCTTGACTAATTTTGAAAAGAGGAACTGCTGCCTTATAATCAATAGTGGAAATAAAGAATGTTTTCACCCTACTGAGGTCACCCACACAAATACACTAAATGTGCACTCATGATTGTTAAAGGGAATTGCCCAAGTAAAGGCTTAGAACGGTATTTCAGAGTTCTGAGGGCTCTTTTAGGTTTCTGTTTTATTTTGATTTTTTTCACTCTACTGGAAAAGTGAACAACTTCATCCAATTACTTTTCTTACATAAGCAAACACACACACACACACACGCACGCACTCACACACACATATTTTAAGGTCTTCACTTTCCCATGTATTGTGTTATCTATCTAATGTTCTCTTTTATTGAGTAAAAACTCACTGCTTTCCAGTCCGAGGAGATTCCTGAAAACAAGACTTGGAAACTTTCATAAGATCAAGGACTAAATAAGAATCAATTATAGTCACGGACAAATAAAGGACCTCCTACTCCGAAACGTGACATGGAGATAGAGTAGAAAATTTGTCTCTGCTGAATTGTTCCCTAAGGTTATGAAGGAAGTAAACTGCAATATTTAGAGATGATGCTTGGCAGACAGACATCTGGTCCCATACTCCAAGAAATAACTTACTTTGTTTCATGAGAAGGGGTGAAGCTCAAGAAACATCACACATAAAACTCTGCAAATGGAAGGATTTTATTTTTTTCCATTGCTAGCTCTTGGCTGACTTTTGGTTTTCAAAGTTGTTCTATGTGACATATCCTGAGCTTGATCTCAAGGGCGTTCTTTCTCCATGGGTCTCTAAACCACATTAGCCTATGTAATCAAAGGGTAGAAATAGCACTGCCTATCACCCTTTAGCCTACTGAATCCATGCTGGCTTTCTAAGTCTATAAAAAAACAGTTCAAGAATGTAGCTTAGAAAGCATCAGCTACTTTATGAAGGAAAGTGTGTGCTGAATAGAAGGAAGTTGGAAAATGAACTTTTTTATCCTCCCCCTTTATGCTAGGAGATTCAAAGCAGAATACTACAGTTCATGTTAATGTGATGCATAAATAACAAAACATTTTTGTTCAATAAAAGTGAAAAATGGAATAAATGCCTGTTCTCCCAACAGCCATACTGGAAAACAGTATGGAGTTTTCTCAGAAAGCTAAAAATAGAACTACCATATGACCCAGCAATTCCACTCCTGGTTATATATCCAAAAACAACAACAACAACAAAAAACTAATTTGAAAAGATACACTCACCAAAATGTTCATAGCAGCATTATTTACAATGGCCAAGATATCGAAGCAACTTCAGTGTCAATCAACAATTGAATGGGTAAAGAAGACATGGTATATATATACAATGGAATACTACTCAGCCATAAAAAATATTTTTTATTGTTATTGCTTTTGGTTTGGGATCATATCTAAGAAACTACCAAACCCAAGTTCACCGAAATTTACCCCTTTGTTTTCTCTCTATGTTTTAGCTTTTATGTTTAGGTCTTTGATCCATTTCAAGTTCGTTTTGTATATGGTATGAAGTAGATATTCAATTTTGTTCTTTTGTGTGTTGATTACAAAATGTTCTAGCATCAGTTGTTAAAAAATGATTCTTTTCCAATTAAGCATTATTACACCATTATTGAAAATCAATTTCCTGCATATATGAAGGTTTCTGTGTCCTCTCAGATATTTTCCATTTATCTATATGTTTATTCTAATGCCAGTAATTACATTCTTTTTTGGCTATTATTTCCATCACTTATTTTTTCCAGCTTTATTGAGATATAATTAACTGCTAACATTGCATAAGTTTAAGGTATACGACATGATGATTTGGTACACCTATGTATTACTAAATGATTACAACGATAAGATTAATTAACACATTCATCACCTCACATAATTACACTTTTGTGTGTGTGGTGAGAACACAGAAAAAAAGTTGTGCTACTCTCTTAGCAACTTTCAAGTATATAATACAATATTTAACTATAATCGCCATGCTGTACATTAGATTCCCAGAACTGATTCATCTCATAGCTGGAAGTTTGTACCCTTTAACCAACATCTCCCCATTTCCTTTACTCCTAGCCCCTGGTAACCACCATTCCACTGTCTGTTTTTATGAGTTTGACTCTTTTAGATTCCCCATATACATGATAACATAGTATAGATAGTATTTGTCTTTCTCTGACTTATTTCACTTAGCATAATGGCCTCAAGGCCCATTCATGTTTTTGCAGGTGGCAGGATTTGCACCAACTTACATTCCTATCAACAGTGAACAAGTGTTCCCTTTTCTCTACATCCTCACCAGCACTTGTTATCTCTTATCTTTTTTGATAATAGCCATTTTATGAAGTAACGTATGAAGTAACGTCTCATTGTGGTTTTAATTTGCATTTCCCTGATGATTAGTGATGTTGAGTACCTTTTCATGTACCTGGCCATTTGCATGTCTTCTTTGGGAAAATGTCTATTAAGTCCTCTGTGGTGCAGAAGTACACTGTCTTGATTAGTGTAACTTTGTACTAAGTTTTGTAATTGGCAAGTGTGTCCTACAACTTTGTTTTTCTTTTTCAAGCATGTTTTGGCTATCCTGGGTCCCTTGATTCTCCATATGAATTTTAAGATAAGCTAGTCAATTTTTACTAAAGTACATTTTTATTACATGAAGACATATTATGAAATAAAACAAAATGAAACAAACCGTGAGGAAGGGGTTACATCCTGTTAATTTATACCTATTTATTTTGTGATTGCACATAAGTAATCTCAAGTATAATTTTTAGATATGACTTTTCTTTTTTTTTAATTTCTTTATTTTTGGCTGCATTGGGTCGGGGTTGCTGCACGCGGGCTTTCTCTAGTTGCGGCGAGCGGGGGCTACTCTTCGTTGCGGTGCGCAGGCTTCTCGTCGTGATGGCTGCTCTTGTTGAGGAGCACGAGCTCTAGGCGCACGGCCTTCAGTAGTTGTGGCACACAGTCTCAGTAGTTGTGGCTCACGGGCTCCAGAGCGCAGGCTCAGCAGTTGTGGCACACGGGCTTATTTGCTCTGCAGCATGTGGGATCTTCCTGGACCAGGGCTCGAACCCATGTACCCTGCATTGACAGGCGGATTCTTAACCACTGCGCCACCAAGGAAGCCCTAGATAGGAATTTTCTATGCACTGCCAAAACATAATAGAAATTTGTATTGAAAATGGTGTTTTACATTAGGAACACCAACAAATGAATCTATATTTTGTTCCATTTCATAACACTGCATTAGGAGGTTTCTCTAAAAATCAATGCTCCTTAGAATTCTTTTTATTCATTTGACTTAAAAAATCATACCCAAGCAACAAAATATTCAGGTTTAATAATTTTTAAGTAATTAAAGGAAACAGCATTGCTGTTTATCTCAATTTGGTATTTATGAAATGTATGTATTTAATATTTATAAGAGTGAATAAGAATCAGGAAGTCAACAATTTACAAATTTTCTCAAGGATTTGAAAGGGATATGCTACATTTTTTAGACAACAAATGATTTAGTGCATACATTTATCTAAACAAAATATAAACTCAAAGGATAAATTATACCTATTAATAAAATGCATCCATGAATTCTATTGGTAATGTCCATATTGATTTCTTTGATGCCTTTCTTTCACCAAATATTAGAGTCTGGTCTTATGTTAGAAGAAATACCCAAAGTAACTACTTTGACAAGAATACTGATTGGTTAAGTAGATTTGACTGGATTTTATTTAAAGATTTTTTAAATATTTATTGAGTATGTATTATGTAGTAGACAATAGAGAAAGTGGCTTCACATTCATGATCATATTTAATTCACCTTATCCAGATAATATATAATATGTTCTCCATATATATATTTTTTTAATGTGGAAAGTGAGTTCCTATAAGTTTAGGTGACTTGGCCAAGATCAGCCACTGGTAGAGTAGGGATTCATACTCAGGTTATTAGACTCCAAATCTGGGTTTCTTTACATTTATCATCTTGTCTCTTCTCTAATTCCTTTCTCTTAACTTGAACTACTAAACATACACCAGCTATTTTGACTCCCTACTTATTGGAGCTCAGCCTTCTTCAGAGACCCAATGTAACAGGAGATCAAACCATGTAGAAACAGAGAGTTTAAGACAGGTTAGAAAAAACACAAAAGAAGCAAAGTCAGATCCATTACCTGCACCAAGCTTACAGTTCTTCAAGAGTCCAACCACAAGAATATCCATATTCTGTCAGACTCATAAGTGTGGTTTGGCTCCAGAGAAGACAGATGCTTTTACCATAATCCAGAGACAGTTTGGACCCTTTTGCTTTCAGTTAACCATTCCGCTAAAAAAAATGTTTGAAAAATGCATGGAAAAGTTGTGGGAAGGGAAAGATGTAAAAGCAAAAATTATATTCATAAAATATGAAAAGAAGATACAATTCTGACTCACATCAACTGACTATATTGGGATCAGGATGGTACAAGAAGAATAAAAAAAGAAAATTGATGGGAGGAGTAATGGAGTAGTAGATGAAGGGACAAAAAATGAACAATAAATAATTTTATACTACTATAATTTAAAGTGAAATTTGTTTAACACAAAGAGATACATTCTTTCTAATTTTTTCAATTTCACACAAAAATACATATGTATATGTTGGAACTAGTTTACTGTAATAATATATATATTAGTATAATTTAACTCCAAAATAAAATAAGAAATTCCAAATTATTAATCAGTATAGAATTAGAGTTAAACAATAATATTATAATTATTAGTCAATGTAGCATTACGTGAATAATTTTAGTTTATATTGAAACATACCTTTCTACTGCTTTGATTTCTTTGTTCTTTTGTTCAACTTCATAAAGTTGCAGAAAGCCTAATACACTGAATTCATTGGGCTCAGCATTTTCCATTTTAAGCTTCTAATTAACAGTTGTAATTAATCAGAATTTTATTAAACATTGAAAATCATCAAAAGTATATATGGGTTATACTGAATGACTTTAAAATATCTGTTTGAGGAAAATTTGGCTAGGAAAACTGTAAAATGAAGATAATTTATATTTGTGTAGAAATTAGAGCAGTTCATTTCTCTCTAGGGGGACATAATCAATTTGATAATTATTGCTAGTACTAGCTAATGTCCTTCAGGACTTTTTCCATTGCATATTCAACTTGAACTCAACAGGTGGGGTATAACTCAAGCAGCAATGAAGGAACAAAGTGGAACTCTTGGCTATATATAGTTTCAACAATAACATATATGATGCCAGTATTTCCTGAGGATTAATGATCAACTGGAAGAGCCTGTGGTTCTAGGGCCATTAACTCCGTGTAGTCATTAATTTTGTCTGAAATATCTTACAACAAGGACATTTGTAACAATTACTTCCCTTATCTTAACACAATTTTTGGGCAGAACTTTTAAAATCTTTTCATTTTTTGAAGATGCACCTTTGTTACACACTGACCATGAAAAAATATCAGTGACTTTATGATAAGCATTTGAAGCAGATTCTGTTTATGGTAGTTCGTGTGCATGTGTATTTTGGCATTGTTTTCTTTCTTTTAATACCACAATGGCAAAGATGTATTGCATCCTCATGAATCAAATGGCTCCAAGTAATTAAAGCCGAAGCATCTATTTAAATGGTTTGCTGTACAGTATGCATTGGCCGATGATGAAATTCACAAAAGTCCAAGTTACAAAGTGTAGAGTATTTATCTTCAGGGCTGTTTCCTATAGATTAGACTTCTGAGGAGTTGCCAGTGCTTTAAAATTTTACGTTATTCCTTTCAAGACTCAGGTCAAATTCATGGTAGGGTTCTGGTACCTAGCCTTATTTGGGTTTTGTAAGGCATGATTTCGACCAAAAATATTTTTTCAGTTATTTAATAACAGGAAACAGTGCCTAATTTCCTGTGACTTATTACCATAATGCCCATGAAAATACTAATGTTCTAGTATAAATTAAATTTCTTTATTCTCAGAGATAAGAAAATTATTTTTAGTTATTACTAAAATAACATAGGAATATGAGCAATTCTTTAAAAAAATAGAACCTATTTCAATAATATCGTAAATTTAATGTGCATTTGTATGAAAATACTAATATCATTCATAGAAAAATATTAAAAAATGTATAATTGCATTTGGTTATGCTATTTGCATTATAGTATGGAACTCAGTATATTAGCAATTTTTATATTACACATGTATAGATAACTAACTTCCATCTTTAATTGTTATATATTATTAAAAACATCAGGAAATATAATAAGTAAACCCCTAGCTGAGACAAGATGCAAAAGCAACTGTAAAGACCATGCCAAATTAAGGCAGAATGAATCCCACACTGCCTAAAATGAACATGATGTTATCAACAACTGATGTCACATCTTATTGACAATAAAAGTGCCAAAAGCATACATGTTAGATTAGAGCTAACCTAATTGGAGGATGTGGGATGTTTGAAGTACAGTAATAGAAACAGGCACTAATCTCTGTCATGATACGCTGTGTCACCACTACTTGAAATTCCATTGGGCAATATTAATTCAAGCAGAGGTCTGAGCTACTAATAAATGAGGCAAATTGAGTCAATTACTAATTTCATGCTTTTATGATTTGGAGTTTAGCTAGATAATATCTGCAATTTAATACACTGGCCTCTAGAGATCTTGACCATTTACAAAGAACATGCTTTTACAGACCTGTTTGCTCTATTCGTTTTGTTTAAGTTCCACACTGCTGGGGTGATGGGGGATGGGCAGAGAAGGGGGCTGTTAGGCCACAAGGATATTTTCCTTCTCAGGGCTATAGTCTATGTGTGACTTCCCTTTGATTGAAATCTTCATCAGGGTTCATAGCTGAATTCCTTGCCTTCTAGCAGTATTTACTTGGCCTTATTTCTCTTTGGGGAAAAGTAGTCACAAAAGATGAGACAAAACCTATATATTAATATATTGTACTGGGATACTGCAAGGGGTTTTATGCCATAAAGAATTCATGCACTTTTAAAAAACTGGCTTGATCTTCTAGTTTCTCAAAAAGCCAGTTTTATTTTGCGTTCAAATCAGTAATTCTAAATTCCTCTCTTCTACACCCCACCCCTAAAATGATATACCAGTTCTCACATATTCTTTGTATCACTGCTGATCCCCTAGTTAATTTGTGCATAAATAGGTATCTCCCTGAGAATAGTTTACATTGAAGTTCTCCCACATGTGCATTTCATTTAGTGTACAATAATTTTCCCCCCATGGCAAACATCTGATGAATTAAGTGTGTTTATTAATATTTAAAAGTTTTAACTCTGCTACAAATAGACAATGAGAATCAAAAACATAACAGTATTAATCTATAAAGATCATTTGTCAGCATATATGCTTTTAGTTTTAAAAATCATACATTTCTTACTTTAAAAATATAGCATATAGGCTATACTTTACTTGGCTGAAAGGTAATTACAAGACAAACTAAAATTTGATGCAACCTATTTATTGATATGATCATTATAGCATTGCTCATCGTAATTCCTGTTAGAAAAGCAGACTTTTGAAATCATCTTATGAAGCGCTCATTTGTACCAAATCCAAAGGTAGGGCTATTAAGCCTGTTTTTTTCCAGTTTCACCAAGGACCAAATAAAAATACAGTTTATATCAACCCTTTCCATCTGTGGTTAACCTGCTTAGGAAGAGGTCAGTAGGGGAATGGATGGTTGCCAAAAATCCTCTTTGCCCACATCCTCACCACCAGAGTGAAGTACTAAATTGAGAATTGAGTTAATTATGTGAATAAGTCAGGCTAAAAAGCACTTTCCAAAGAACTCTATCAATAATTTACCTCAATTGTGTTGTGGGAGTTTGGGCCATGATGAAGGTCAGAAACCTAGAAAAGAATAGAATATTCGTTTTTTTCTTTTCTTTTCTTTTCTTTTGGCCTCTCCATGCAGCAGTTCCCTGACCTTCCCTGACCAGGGAGTGAACCCAGGCCTTCGGCAGTGAGAGCCCAGAGTCCTAACCACTGGACTGCCAGGGAAGTCAAGAATAGAATATTCTTATTCTCTCTCCCCTCCCTCCCTTCCTCCCTCCCTCCTTCCCTTCCTTCCTTCCTTCCTTCCTTCATTTCTTCCTCTCTTTCTTCCTTCCTTCTTTTCTTCTAAGTTATCTTGATAAATGTCTTATTTTCCACTTCATTCTGCTGGTGTGGGCCTTACTTCCAATACCCTGTTATTCCCAGTGGAGTAATTTTCTTTGTTTCAGTAGAACTGAGGCATGCATGCTTCTAATTCTTTGTTCTAACTGACAACAAAGCCTAAAACAACTTTCTTTCTGAACTGCAATTTGTGTTCTGTGATCAAGAAGTGAATAGATAGTAGCAAAAATGAACCTCACGCTGCATTTGAATAGATTTAGTCTAGAAAAGAAATGGTTATCCCCAGTCCTATCATGATGCTGCTCATTCAGCGATCCACTCCAATGAGAAACTTGAAATTTCCCGACTGTGCTATTTAGAAAATTAATGTACCTAGCTTAAAATATTATGCCATAATTCAGGATTCCTAGAAGAGATATTAGTCCTGTCTCTTCATATTTATTAGCTCCCCAAGGTCCTTATTAACATGATAATTACACACTCACTGAATACCAATACTTTTCCATACTAATTTTCACTGACCACCAAAAAAAATTGATAGTTTTAACAACAAAAAATCATTTAATGTGAAACTGCTAAAATATTAATAAAATAAGTCACATAGAGTGGATAATAGTAGGTAGTTTTTTTTAGGACCTATATAAACTTGTCATATTCTAAGCACTTTACATGAGATATTATGTTCATTTCATGAATTAGGAAACTGAGGTACAGAAAAGCTACCTAAACTGGCTAATGAAACAAAGTAGCTTTTGAATCTGTGCAGGCTGAATCCACTCTTAACCACTCTTTTGTAATCTGGTGAATATAAACAACGTATAATATGGTAAGACTAAAAATGCCAATTTCTATTTCCCATTAGTAAGTAGATTGGGAGTGATTTTGTTTTAAAGTTGGTCCATATTTTAAGCAACATTTGAACTGAAATGTTTGCTATTAACATGCCATTATTTTTTAGAATAACATTTGAAAAAAATTTTAAAAATTGAGTGTTATCCTACTAAAACAAAATTTAATTTAATTCTTTAATTTAAATGTTTAAATTATTCCTTGTTGGGAGAATGTTTCCTCTTATGCCCTCTGATTTTCCACCTTACTACCATCCCAATATTTTAATAAGACTTGGCATTTGGTACTGGAACACTGATATAAGTAAGACGGTGGAGAGAAATCTGGCAGGATATTTGGGACAAAACATTTCAGGGAGCTCTAATGGTAGATGAAATAAAATTTTCTTACATAGTGTATGTGTGTGTTTGTAGACACGTGCACATAGGCACGGGGGCATACATGAACAAGGACACCCTTGTGTTTCTTTTACACCTAACAGACATTATTTACCTTTCTTCCACCAGAATCCTATTATTAGCATTAAACCTAAGGATTTAAATTAACGAATGGTTTGAATTTAAACCCTTTTATCTTTTGAGATCTAATAGATCTCAGAATGGCAACACTATTTTTTTCCTTCCCAGCCCCAGTAACTTACTTTATTACTTTATTCAGTAAGTCTCATATTACTTTCTGAATAAAGAATTTTGTTTTAATTTCCCCTTTTATCCCCCTACTTAGTTAAGAAGTAAAATAAGATGTAAAAATGTAATAGGGAAGCTTAGGGTACCTATTACCAACTCTATGGGGTTCATCTTGATTTAGTTTCTTCTTCATCTCTCTTAAAATTACCATTCTGAAAGTCTTAGCCAGAGGTTTTCTTTCTTCAACATAATCAGGTAGCTCTCTTGCCCATATATTTCCAGTTAGGACATATGCACACAAGAATGCATCTGCAAAATCATTAATAATAGAAACAGAGAACTTTTGAAATAATGAAACTATCTATATTTAAAGTTTGTCATGAATGTAAAAATTTAGGAAATCAACATATTAAGGTTAATAAATACTAGCTCCACCCAACGTTGACAATTTTTTTTAAAACATGATATTCAGCATATAACTCAATACTATTAACATTGTCAAATAACAGCCATGGAAACTTATGGTTATTTATTCCTATGGGAGATGATGGCTACCAGTTAATTCAAACCATTGTGTAATATGCAGTATTGCAACATTCTAAATCATATAAGTAATTAATCTAAATGCAATATCATCCCACAGTATGCATTGTTTTCTAGTTTTCGCTTTCTGTGTGTAGTTTGAAGTCATCGATACCAATTACAATGAAATGTAGCTCGTATTTTTATAACCACCATGAGCTAGGATCTCTGTGTTTGTTCAAGGGAGCTGTATAAATCATGGTTCCACAATGCTGTTTTGTTTTGTTTTATCATGGGATTTATTATTTTGAGGATTTTTGAAGAGATAATAAATTCACAATCCAAAGAAAAGAAAAATAATCTTCTTCACCATAGAAAATATAGATAAAGGCCTAATATTAGATTAACATGCAATGCTTTTAGTGTATTAATATGCAGAGCATGAATATCCTGACATTTATTGATTTGCAATAAGAAACCAAGTGAATAGATCGTTAGTGGGAGTAGAAAGGCTTTAACTATCAGAGAAAATAGAGTATGGCAGAGTTCAAAAAGCTCTGAATTTGTGTTTTTCATTCCAGTAAGGCTAATGACCCCAGTGTGGTGGACATATATCCTCAAAAGCACGGTTATTTGAAAGCTTTTAATCAGATATTCACTCTGCTGTACGTATGGAAAACTATATAAATTTAAAGGGGTTGCTCCTTATAAATTTCCATGACCAAACAGGGCTTCCAGGTCTTCAATGCTGATGCTTGGTTTTTTTTTATGAGTGTGAAATGTATGCCACCCAGAGAATAGACCTTCCTGTCCCAAGAAAAATTACTTAGTATCCAACAGTGTAAGCAAAATACATTGTTAGAAATAGATCTACCCTCCCACAGAATTATACATTCTCTGCCAAAAGTAAGTCAGACGAGGGACATATAGGACAGAGAAGGCATGGAACCAGTGACATTAATATATTTTCACTCTTAAGATCATTGTCTCCAATACTCTTGCATATCCTATCAACCTTTCTAAAGGAACCATCTATATCAACATATTAGTAAATATATATTTTAAATTTAACTTTAATTTTAAAAGCTATGAATGAATTTAAAGCTCTGTTCTCCTAAATAACAGATTATACATCACCATTGCTAAGACACATCAATGAAGAAGACTTACCACCCTGGTAAAAATAGCAGTGGGTTATTAAATATCACGCATTCTGAGACATATGATGAGAAATACAATGTGCTTGGACCAATTTTTCATGAGAGAGAATTGTATGAAATCTTGGTATAACATCAAATTTTTCCTAAAATATTAGAAACAGTTTTTTTTCATACACAGGGCTTGATATCCCTGTCACTGAATAGATCTGAAACACAAAAAATGATATAGTGTACAGGTCTGGTCTTCAATTTTTAAAGAGACCCATTTTATACTGTGATTATTCTAAAAAATAAGAACTCAAAGGTTATTTTGCCTAGAAAATTTTTTGAGAAAAATCAAAGTATTTCTTGATTTCAAAACTTCTGACTTACAGTCAACCTCCTGTTCATCAATTTTTGTTCTACCTACCTTCTAAAAAGAGCTACGAATATCATTTCAATGTGCAGTATTATTTTTTTTTAATAATACAATTAGATAAAATTAACAACTTGGACTCTTCACAACTCTGGTGTGAAAAATGAAAGAATAAAGATTTGTGAAATTCAAAGATATCTTCGAGGAAATGATCCTAAAATATCACATACAAATCATTAAAAATAAACTTTTTTTTATCTTAGTTAACTGCCCCAAAATGTCTTCACTTACTTTATCTATTTCTTTTTTTAACATTATTTTGAAATAGTGCTTGAAATTCTTTCAACTAATGTTTACTTTGGTTAATGACCTGTTTAAAAAAAACAAACAAAAAATGCAAATCTCTCTCTTGAATTTTGTTAAAAGGCTTTCAGTCATTTACACCTCAGTGTGAATTGGTTTAATTAGCATGTTTCCATCCTAATTGCTCTCTTTAAACAGGAAGAGGAAAGAAAGGTAAGTTACATGCCACACTTTGATGGGTAGGGCTCCTGAGACTTCTTGGGGCCTTAAAGTAAGAGAAAACTTAAAAAAAAAAAAAAAAAGCTGATAAATGAGCCCCAAATACAATCTGTGTACATCTTGAAATGTTAACATTGGACAACCGTGTATAAGAAAAGGAGAAAAAGTATTTTTCTTGCTGCTCTGTATGCCCATCAATTATCACAACTTGGAACTTAGACTTGTTACATTAGTAATATAATTTAGGTATGTTAATGATCAAATAGGAATTTGTGTTCTGGCCTGGGAACCTAATTATTTCTAATGTTGTTCCCATGGAAAAAGCACATTTGGAGTTCCCAAACACAAACTCTAAAATTTGAATGCGTGGTGTGAACTGGAAACTACTTTCATTTGTCATAATTTTCTTTCATAATTCTAAGTGATTGACACTAAAATGATTGCAAAGATGATAACAACAGTGCAATAATAATAAAAAAAAACTTGTCATATAACTTTCCCTGAAATTCTAATATGAAGCCTAATTAGTGACAGAGTCAAAATAGCCAGTAAGAAATTGTTTATTATATCTTTTAGCAAATCTTTATCAAGGGCGCATTATGTTCCAGGTAGTATGCAAGGCTCTATAAGATACCATACTAAGAAATAGGTAACTTGATACCTGCCTTAGAGATATACTCTTATGAAACTATATCTCAGTATTCCAGAGAAACCTATGTTAATACTTTGTCCTCATCCTCCAACAAACCACAGAAATGTGCTAGAAATTTCCACATTTCATCAACTAAGTGAATTATTACAGTGAACAGTATAATAAAAACATACCTAAGTCCACAAAACCTTATGTTAATAAATGAGTCCCATTTTTAAAAAAATTTGAAAATGTTACTGGAAAATCTATCCCAGATGTTAATATTGGTAAAGTTTTAATTAATTTAGAATTAGGAATAATTTGAGCATAAGCTTGAAGTTTACTGTTACACTAGATATAAATAAATGAGCAAAATTAGTAATCAAAATGATAATTATGTATAACAGTCTTTGAAGGAGACACCATAAGATATATTTGACCACATTCTGAATTTCTGTACGTACTTGAAAATAATCTCTTTGAAAATAATTTGTAATCAGCCATTGTTAATTCAGATTGACAGTAGATTTTTATTGAGTATTTTCATATAGAACTTTGGTGGATCATGAAAGAGAGTTTAACAAAGTAATCCAGACCTTCCTTATTTTATTCTACTAGTCATGCATAAGTATTCACTTTTGGTGGGCGTCTTGGCTTGACGTTACTGTATGATTGAAAAAAGCAACACCAACAGTCTCTACCATCATTATTATCAGATACACGGTCTAATATGTGACTGCCAGTGTGTCTACCCCAGTATTACAGGGACAAATATTACAATTTACAGGTAGGGAAACAGAGGCTCATAACATACTGTGCACAGTAGTCATTTTGAATATAGTGGTATTTACTTTTTTAAAAAATAAATTTATTTATTTGTTTATATTTGGCTGCGTTGGGTCTTCGTTGCTGCGCGCGGCCTCTCTCTAGTTGCAGTGAGCGGAGGCTACCCTTCGTTGCGGTGCGCGGGCTTCTCACTGCGGTGACTTCTCTTGTTGTGGAGCACGGGCTCTAGGCGCGTAGTCTTCAGTAGTTGTGACACGAGGGCTCAGTAGTGGTGGCTCGCGGGCTCTAGAGCGCAGGCTCAGTAGTTGTGGCGCACGGGCTTAGCTGCTCCGCGGCATGTGGGATCTTCCCGGACCAGGGCTCGAACCTGTAGTGGTATTTACTTTTCAGGAAGAAGTTATACAGGTAATTGAGTATAAAAACGCTTCAGATCTTGGTACTCTCAAGTGAGTGCACAACTAGCCTATCACTAATTTTCCTGCCCAGGGGAATTAGGTGATTAATGAAGCCAACAGGCTGGCAGTTCTCTGGAAGGGTTGAATTCAGTGCACCTTCTCACACACACTGCAGAATGATTTGCCAGGTATACTGAGGGTGTAAGTCTGACTGCAGGAAACATTTTTATTTGCTTCATAAAACAGTTTTTAAAGGAACTTAATAAACTTATCTATTTATTGAAGTAATCCCAGCAAGATTTCAACTTATAAGTATTAAATTAGCTCTTAGTTCAAATTAATATTTATATTCAAAATCAATAAAATTATATTAAAGTTCATATTGGCCTTCCTCCAAATTAGTCCAAATCCACAAGGTTTTCTGTGTTAAGGCTTACTGCGGACTAGTGATGTTGCATCTAGAGTACATTTTTAATCATCTACTGATGGAAAGGCCAATATATTTTTACATAAACTAGATAATGATCCCAAATGCCTATTTGTTGTGAAATGTCCTCTTGTTTTCTCCACTTAGTCTCAGGATTAGTACTGTCACCTATAGCCTGGGCGGCTCTCAGTCTGAGCCTGTGTGAGCAGGAGAGTATACTCCACATCATCGCAAATAATGGCAATAACCCTTTTGTAGATAACTGGGGGTACCTTTAAGACCCTTACCCCAGATTACAGGGCCCTTTAACTTAAAGTGAAAACTGTCCAATGTGTCCACTGTTACTTACATGTTTTTTTTTTAACCTGCGTCTTTACAGCTCAACAGAGCCAAATGCTCTTGTCGAAGGGCTCCGTGTTACAATAACATTAGGTCGTTTAGAAATGTCATTCTTCTTTTACCCCCTGGAGAAACTGTATTTTAGTTAATGGTATTCCCTCTAGTAATAATTACAGGAATTCCAATTCTTGACTAAAACCAGAAAAGACCCACATTTGAGAAAGAAATGTGTGTCAAGACTGATAACATACATGAGAAGCCCCTGGGATTTGTATGAAATACATTTTTTAAGAGTTTTACACTTTCTGCCAGTGTGAAGGCTCCTAATACAGGCCTTATTCCACAGTCCTGAGCTGCAGCATTTTAAGTATGTGCTTTCCAGTTCACTATGGAAACATATATAGCTGTGTGTTCTCTATTTCATGTGTTTTCTGTTTGACTTGGTAAGCTTGACAATACGGATGCATTTCACCTCTTTTGTATCCTCCACTGCAACTAGCACAATACATGGTACATGGTAGGCGCTCAGCATAAACTTCCTGGTGAGTTTCTGGCAACCTGTACTCTGTAACTCCCCACATTTTCAGACTTATTTTATTCCTCCTTTATATTACTCTTCTACCTGGGACAAGATGGCCTAATTAATGTCCACTGAGAGCTGAGAGAGAGGGAAAGAGAGAGAGAGAGAGAGAGAGAGAGAGAGAGAGAGAATCAATCCTTGATTTGGGCTAAAACTATTACCCCAGAACTTTAAGAACCCTCCCATTAGAAAGAGACCACGGAGGAAGGGTGATTTCACAGATGAACTATGGTTAGATGTAGATGGACTCTCTCAAAGTCAGTGGGAGTTGATGACTCACTCCCATCTATACTGGGCATGACATGATTCAGTGTTCTTGGTAGGTCACTGAAGGTCTTCGCATCCTACAAAATTATATAAAACATCAAATATTAAATGTCAAGGTCCAACCAAAAACACACCAACCTCCAGAATTTCCCTTTGCCAGTCTCTCAGTTTGAACAGCCTTTCCTCTATTTCTCTGCTCAGTCAAGATCCTGCCCCTCCAGTTAATTTCCATGTAAGCTAAGCCTTTGCCGGTCATTTCAGGCCACAGTGGTCGTTCTGTCCTCTGAACCCTTTCAATATTAATATTTGCAAACACTCACTGGAAACGTATTTATGGGTAGCTGATATTTTGGGGCTACTTTTTCTCTAGGCATGGCCTCATCAAATGTCTGAAAACTCCCTGAACCAGATGTTTGGGGGAAAGGGGAGATAAATAGGCTGAGCACAAAGGATTACTAGGACAGTTTAAATATTCTATATGGTACTATAATGGAGAATACATGTCATGATACATTTGGCAAATATACAATACATAGAAGATAAAACACCAAGAGTGAACCCTAATATAAACTATGCACTTGGGTGAAAAGGAAAAAAAAAAAAAAAACACTCCTTAAGGACAGGGATAATGTCTTATGTTTTAAAGAGGGATCTTCCCGGACCAGGGCACGAACACGCGTCCCCTGCATCAGCAGGCGGACTCTCAACCACTGCACCACCAAGGAAGCCCCTTATGTGTTTTTATATGCACAGTTCTTAAACCAGAACTTTGAATATAGCAGGTAATTGATAAACATTTGTTAATGACAATACTGATCTATTGGGGAAAAGTATCTTGAATGTAAGGAAGTAGAATGGGAGATGGAAACTACATATACAAAATAATATGAAAATAAAGTAAAAAAAACTTTCATATCTAAAATGCTTCTTAGTTTAAACAAATATTCCCAGGTACTATCTCATTTGTTACAACGTTAGTAATATCTGAATAATGAATTGCTTTCCACACAGAGGTACCTCCTAAAACCTGCCCTGCCCTGCCACGCACGCCATGGGTGTTAATATATCCAAGTTAGCCACCATCTATTTAAAAGGCAGTTTTGACAAGATTACTCAATAGACATTGCTTGTGTGCCTACTAAGTTTCCAGAAATAAGCACAAAGTCTAAAACAGAGAATGCTGGCTTTACCTAAGAACAAGGAAGCAACCAACAGTGCAGCCTCACTTCTTTTTCCTCCTAAAATGATGTTCCATAAATGAAATCTGATACTACTTTGAGCGAAAGTAGGGCAAGAACAGAGTTATTACTTTAGAACAGACTGATTGTCAAGCAGAAATCCAAATTGGAATGTCGGCTAATGCCAGTAGTAGCAGGGTTTTGGCTACAAAAAAATCAGTTTACAGACTTATTAACAGTTCATAAAATGTATGGCATTCTTCTGGTTCTTGTTACTGGTGAACATGTGCTCTGAATTTGCAACAGACTGAAGCACCATCCCATAAATATTAAAAATAGTTGTGAGCATCACAATGGAAATATCTCAAACAACAGCAGAAACATGATTCTTATTCAAAGAGCAGCAGATCTTTTCAGATATGGTCAATGATGGATAACACTGCCAACACATGTGGAGGGGGTTTTGAAAGGGGGTTTTGAATGGAGATTTTCGAGGTTTTCTAAAGAGCAAATATTATAACGTCTCCATCTCATAGGGATATGTTAAACACCATCCTGTGTCAAATCTATGATTGTTCTATGGTGGTGGGATGAACTGGGAGATTGGGATTGACATATATACACTGATATGTATAAAATAGATAACTAATAAGAACCTGCTGTATAAAAAATAAATAAAATAAAATTCAAATATTCAAGAAAAAATAAAAAATAAAGAAGATGAAATGCAAACTTCTAAAAAAAAAAAAATCTATGATTGCTCTAGACCAGAATTCTGAATTGGCTAGTGGTACCAAGATTCCTGTGGGTGGACAAAGTAGTCCTCTTAAAAGCAAACTCAAGCAATAACTATGAACATCTTTCTAATCCTAAATGAGCTAACAGTTTTACAACTGTATAAAGTTACTCTTGCCTTTTTGCTCCAAAAAATAGTTGTACTTAATATATTTTGTTGCACACATGTGGGTGACCACCTTCCTGTTTAGAACATGAGCTACCCGGTGTTAGGGATCCTGTCTTCCTTGTGTATCCTCTCCACCTACTTAATCGATCCTCGCAAAGCATCTAACACAATGTCTAGCCCCAAACTGAACATCAATAAGTATAGTTTAAATGAATGAAAGAATTTTCAAATCTATTATATCATTGGAGAGAGTATGGTAAATATATCTGTAGAAATAAACATCCTATTTTACTAATTATCATGCATGAATATATCTTTTAAAATGAATTTTACCTTTCAACCACACTGAAGTATGGTTTCTAAATTTCTTAGTATTTAAGTTAATGTTTTATTTTATTTGTCCCTAGATTACCACTTTCAAACTCTTGGAAAGACCATTATGTTCCATATTGAGACTTGATAAATTAATTCTAAGTTTATTAATGTAATTATTATTTACATTAATTTACACATCAAATAAAATGTTTTCTTCTCTCAACATTTTATCTTACAACTCCATATCTTCAAAATATAAATTTTAATGGCTCTGACTCTTATTAAAGACATAAATTATATTGATAATATATTATTCTGTATTAAAATGATTGCCATATTCTAGCATCTATTTTATAGTTGAAGATAATTATTTGAAATTCTAAAACTGGTGGTTTATTAAAGTATCTCAGAAGATTCAAAAGTCCAATTAATACTAGAAAAAAATATTAGAATAGTAAGATAGTTGTGATTCTTCCAGTAACACAGTAGTAACATTTTTATTTACTAAGAAGACCTAACGGACAAATATAAGAATTCATTTCAGCTTTGAAGTTTCTAGTCTTGTTTAAACATTGGCAGAGGATTTCAATTTGGATTTTAGTTTTCAATGATAACTTTTTTGTCTCAGTCTCTAAATCCAAGCCATAGATAATTATTAATTTAGTTGCGGTTTGTGTTACCTTTTTATGTTTTTCTTTTTGATCTGGCATACCCACGAAAGCCAGAGAAATAGTACAATAATATTTACTTAGTACAGGTCCAGAATACGTATTAAAGGAGGAGGGAAATACCTACTCAAACATTCATGTATAATGACCAGATCAAAGCATTTTGACGACAGACCATATGTCCAGACATACAGTGTAATTAAGGTAGAAGAACAGAAATATCCCCTATGACTCTTTTGTTGCATAACCACAAGGAAAAATAAAAGGAAAAAGCAAGCTGTCTTTTGAGCATATTTACTATATTATTCTCTACTTTTTATCTCCCTTCAGAGAGTATCTAATATTTTTCTCAACAAATCTGTGAATATGGTGGGTGCTTCATAAATGTTCTTTGTTACATAGCATCTTTATAGCTCCTTAACTTGCTTGGAATTAATAACCTCTATGAAATAAGAATTAGCACATCAATTCTATTGTTCCAGAAGCACATCAATGCCATGATACTTACTGTTGCTACAGCTGGAGAAAAGATAGGACCAAGAGATGTTCATATTCAGGAGTAATTCAGAGGTGGCAATAAAAATAAGACATTTCTTTCAGAGGAACACTGTAATGATATCACATAAGTCATAGTGCTGTGAGGATAAATGAGACAATACTTGTTAAAGAGTTAGAAAACAGTACGTTGTACATACTACTCAACAAAAAGAACAATTATTATCACCATCAGTCTTTGTTCCTTTCCAAGCTATTCTCTACCCAGTTAGACTGAATACAGAGCAGGCTTTACAGAGATGGAGATTCTTTAATCAGATCTAGTGGAGCTTTCCTGGAAAAGTTGTGAAATGCATCTTCTCTCAGCCTAGAATTTATCTAGTTGGCTGGTCCACTAGCCACTCATTGTGAACTTGGCAGCCTCAGAATATATAGCCAAACCTAAAAATGTGTTCTTATGTAGAAATTCATGTTCACTTCTTTAATTGTGTTTCAGTTGATAAATCAGCTTTAAAAAAAAAACAGCTTTGAAATATTTAAATTCTTATCTGTGTCAAAGATACTTAATTTTGAGATGTTTATAGTAAGGTCCTCTATAATAAACTCTGGGCACTTTAAAAATGTACATCAATACCAAGTGTTCATTGCAGCACTATTTACAATAGCCAGGACATGGAAATAACCTAAATGTCCGTCAACAGATGAATGGATAAAGAAGATGTGATATATATATATCACATATATATATGTGATATATATATATATAATGGACCATTACTCAGCCATAAAAAGGAGTGAAACTGGGTCATTTGTAGAGATGTGGATGGACTTAGAGTCTGTCACATAGAGTGAAGTAAGTCAGAAAGAGAAAAACAAATATCATATATTAACACATATATGTGGAATCTAGAAAAATGGTACAGATGAACCTATTTGCAGGTCAGGAAAAGAGACACAGACATAGAGAATGGATGTGTGGACACATAGGGGGAAGGAAAGGGTGGGATGAATTGGGAGATTAGGTTTGACATAAATACACTATTATGTGTAAAATAGATAGCTAGTGGGAACCTGCAGTATAGCACAGGAAGCTCAGCTTGGTGCTCTGTGATTACCTAGGTGGGTGGGATGGGAGGGGCGGGTAGGTCCAAGAGGGAGGGGATGTATGTATACATATAGCTGATTCACTTCATTGTACAGCAGAAACTAACACAACATGGTAAAGCAACTATACTCTAATAAAAATAAAGAAATAAAAATAAAAATGTGCTTCGATAACAGAATTATTTTGTTGTCATGTTAAACTTTTTAGAAACCTCAGGATTTAATGGCTATTGACATTAATAAAATCTTCATAGTTCTTTTGGTTGACTTCTCAAATATAAGAACAAGCTTTGTGGCTTGTAATTCTGCCAATGGTATTAAAAAAAAAGAAAAAGATATAAAGAAAATCCATAGGCAACAACGTTTTCAGTTTTTTTATTTCTTTGTTCCTTGCCGGCAACTGGTTGCGTAATAGTTCAGAACTGAAAGTAGAAGGAGAGATTGTAATTGAAGCTACGCCTACCCTCACATTTTACTCCCTCAGAAAATAGGAACCCCTGTTAGGTCAATCACTTGCCAAGAGCTATACAGCATTCATGGTATTTCTAATTTATGCAGGGAAGCAATCTAAACCAAATGTCTGAATTCAGTTGAAAGTTGCTTATCAAGAAAGTTCTCATTCATGCTTTTGGGACCAGACTGATTATTGAGAGAACTATGGCAGAGTCAGAAGAAAGTGCCGTTTATAGGCTTTTTGCCTTCAGTAAAATGTTTTGGTACTGGTATTTGTTTCTTCAGATATTTTGCAACTGATTATCTAAAGTAATATGATGGTGACGACATAAACTTTTCTTTTTATAGAATCCAACTATCTCAGCAGCTGTACCATGCAATCCCCATCTTGTACATTTCAGAGGCAATATTCCCCCGAAATGCCATGTCTTTTGCATAGACTTTTCCCACTGACTACAACTTCTTCCCGCTGCCCAGATGTTGGCACACCTCTATCCATACAAATGACACCACCAGTGGGAAGCATTTCCTAACTCCCATGGCCCCTTGCCCTTCTTTGTTGCCTGGTCCTGCATTTTAAGTACCTGGTAACATAGTATCCTTCCAACCTCTTCAGGAGCTTCCTGAGGGCAGAGACCATGTCTTTACATTTGTAGTGACAGCACCAAGCACAGTTTCTAGAACAGATTTGATACTCCCTATTATCCTAAGTGACAGTAGTGTATTATTTGTTTGGCATGACAGTAATGTATTATTTGTTTAGCATACGATTCCTTATATTTGTTATTCAATATATTTTATAAGTAAAATGGGCTTATGCTGAAAAGGCAAGTATCATTCGATACTGATGAAATAATTTCATTTCTGGTTCAAAATGGACTTTATATTTTGATAATATTAATGAGCCAGGTGGAAAGGAAAGGAGTTTGTTGAAGGTCTTGGTACACATATACATGCTCTGTGAGGACTAATAAACGTGTACTTTATAGAGTAAAGGAAACTAAAAAAGGATGACAAATGACAGCCGAAGGCTAAGAGGAGACAAGGGTAGCAACTAAGGTATTGTCAGGCTGACTTTGTTGATTCTGTCAGGACAGTGAATTATTTACGGTTTGTGTATATGACTCTTAGGAAACTTGACCAAGAGTGTGAATTTGGTTTCTGTAGCTGTCCTACCCTCATATTCTTAAAGCAGATTATGCCATAAAAAAGGACACAGTCATTTTTATTCTACTTGGAAATTGCTGGCACCAGAACCTGACACTCTCCACAAATACTCTGTTTCTTTGTCTGTCAAAGAATTCATTGGTTTTCTGAATTTTTTTAATAAGTTGATTATTAGACTAAGCGCTTTCTTAGAGAACTTAATTTAGTGATAACCTTTGTCGACTAAGAAAAATGCACAGTTGTGAGTTACGTTTTATTTGGGGCAAAAGGAGGACTATAGCCTGGGAGACAGCATCTCAGATAGCTCTGGGAAACTGCTCTGAAAAGGTAAGGGGAGAGGTCAGTATACATGTGATTTTAGTGAAGGGGTTACACGCGGTCCAGCACACATTTTGGCAGAAGGTTGCTGCCGGTCACAAGGAGCAGATGTCTCCGTTAATGACTTTGGTGCTTTTTTAGATGTGAGGAGATGCAAGAACAGGGCTCATAAAATCTTCTCCTGAAAATATCTAACTCTCTAAAGGCCTGTTCTACCAGTTTTCCCCAGAGCACAGAGTGCCTCATTCCTGATCTCCACCCTGATCTCCTTTCAGGGGGTGTTGAAGGTGAGCAGCTGTAGTGGCTAGTGACCTAATCCTTGTAGAGGCAGATGACAAGTGCCAATTTTTAGCTGGCACCTTCTACTATACCTTATGTAAGAAAAGCAGAATAGTTTCCCTTGGGCTGTAAATATATTTACTTGCAAACTTTTCTCAGGTTCTTTTGACTATCAGTTAATCTTTACCACACAAAGTGTGAAGATAGTCACTCTCTAGTCACCCAGACTTGAGCGGTCTGTGCAAGTTGTTAACCGTTATTACCAAAGATCAGCCCACAACATTTCTAGGCACTGAAGTATAGTAATTAATAAAACACATAAAATCTGTACCCATAATCTCTAAGAATATAAACTGTAGGAAAGCCTATTCTGGAAAATAATGACAACAGAATAGCTGAAACAACATAAACCATAGAAAAGTTGCTCACGGTTTTAGAAAAACACTTGTTGCTTTTAATTTTTCAGTCTGTCAGATCTAGGCTAGAGATATAGAATTGGAAAATATCTGTGGAGATAGTTATAAATATTAGAGTCTTGTATCAGATTTATGTGAAATCATCCAGAAGGGAAACATAGAATAAAAACTAATCAGAAAATTTAAAGGACCTGAAATAGGGAAGAGTCACAAAAGTTGAGATTTTTTTTTCTGGTTTTGTTCACTACTTTATCCCTAGCACCCCGAATTATGTATACCACAATGTAGAAATCCAATAACTATTTTCTAAGTAGATGTGTAAACTATTGTTCATTTACTTGTATCCTTTGCTTTGGATGTTAACCCATTAAAAAGTGATGATAAATACATATAATAAAATTAGCAGTAGGGACACTGAAGCATATTGCTGTATGGTCAGTTCTCTCATTCCAGTGAGAATAAATTAACACTTACTTCAAAAGTAGGATTAAACCAGATAATCTGTCTAAAGGACCTTGCCTAGAAACTGATTCTATTATGAATATTCTATTAAGCACGGTAATGGTAGCTATTTTTATTATTATTAGTGTTAAACTGTGGACTGACAATTCAGAGTTCTTGAGTAGTTGTCCTCACTCTAGCAATAATTTTACTTAAATACTGAGAAAATTCTTTGAGGGTTTGAACTGATTTTTCCCTTTGAGTA
Organism: Delphinus delphis; assembly: GCF_949987515.2. Classification (NCBI taxonomy): domain Eukaryota; kingdom Metazoa; phylum Chordata; class Mammalia; order Artiodactyla; family Delphinidae; genus Delphinus; species Delphinus delphis. The sequence goes on from NC_082686.1 coordinate 30,356,374, forward strand.
AATCACTGTTAACCAAACTAACTTATTTAAAATTTAGGATACTTTTTTTTAAACAAGAAATCAAACCCAATTTTTAAACAATTAAAAATAAAAACTCTAATCCAATGTATTTATATTCTTGATAATTTTCATTACCTCTCTGCATAAGAATTGTATTTAAAATACCAAGCTATTTCAGAAGCAATATTTAAATACAATATTATGGTAATGACACTTGGTCTCATCTGGTCTTGACAATTTAGTTTTGTTTCGCTAACAAACCCAAAGGATAAAACCATTTTAAGAAAAGATTTATTCTACAGTACACACCTTTAACAAACAATTACTCATAAAAAAACAGACTTATAACAAAATTAGATCTTGGTTTACAGATGTATTCAGCTTTTAATTGGCATAAATTCAGAATCTGATTAATTTGATTGCCATAAACTGTTTATGCAAGAAGAATCAGAAAGCTTACTGAAAGATCAGTTTTTAGATTTGATCCTATGTTATTTTCACTAAACTTGGTTGATTTCAGAAACCAGAAGTGAGGGAGTTTGATCATTCAAAATTCTTATTAGTAGTTCAATTTCAATAAAAATTGAAATACACGTGGAGGAATAAGCTACAACCCAGAATCTGTTCTCACTATCTCCACCTACCACCAGTACACACTACTATGATCTTTAGCCTAGACTACCGCAATAGTTTTATAACCCGATTCCTGCTTGCCTACACAAAGGAAGATTAAACAGAGCAATATTTTTAAAAGCTCAAGTTAAATCACAACTCTCCTTCTTTAAAACTTCCAAAGATGTCTCTACTTTATAGTGAAAGAAACACTCTTCATAATAAACCATAATTCCTTGCACGAGCAGACCACGTGTTGCCACTCCCACCTCAACTCTCATCAGACTCCCCTATCTTACTGACTTCCTCTTGGCCCTTTGTTTTCTTCCTTGAATACACCAAGTGTGTTCCAGTCTCAGAATCTTTGCACTTGCTGTTTCTTCTTTGTAAGATGTTCTTCTTCAGATTATCCTGTGACTGGCTTCTCTCAGTTCTTGTGTGTTTCACAAAGATCTTCCTTGAACTCTTAACTAAAACACCACCACGGATACCCATGCCCCAGTCACTCTTTATCCTTCAAACTGCACTGTTTTCTTTACAAAACTTATAGCACCTAAACTTCATTCTCTCTCTCTTTACCTGTTTATATACAGAATGAAAGCCCTATGAATATAAGGATATTGTGTGTTTCGTTCACTATTATATCTTTCATGCCTCTCGCAGAGCCTCACGCATAGTAGGTACTCAATAAATATTTGTCAAATGAATGAATGACTATTTTTACATGCAAATCCAAATAGATATACATGTTAGTAGCATCAAAAGGATTTGTTCCCTGTGGTGGGTATCTTTATGCTTACTCTTCAAGATCCACCACCACCCTTCACCCTGCTCTGTGCCCGGGGAGACTGACCATTTGGACAATATCAACAGCCTGACTTCTCCTTGAGTTTGGCCAATGGGGACAGTTGCAAGTGATTGTAAAGCAGGGAGAGGTGAACTTGGGAATTTTTTACCAGACTCTCTTCCCACTATATTGAACTGAGTTGGCTGCATCCCTTCAGCCCTCTACAAAAGGCCACAGTCCTATCAGATGGACATCTTCATACAGCTACTTTTTTCAGGCCTAGGGGTGGTAATAACTCCTCCTCGTGACTAGACCTAGGGTAATTTTCTTTAAACTTTGCATTAACTTTTGTAAATAGTTCCTTTATTAGACTTAAAATATCAGAGTGTGCCATCTGTTTCCTGCTAAAACCTTCTTTTGAAATTTCAATCAAAAGGTTTTTCACCCAGATTTCAAAAATAATGAATGAATTCATCATTTGGTAGCATGGTATAAAAACAAGAGCTATGAGCACCCAACGTAAAGCAACTTAATCTAGGCTTGACATTTTTTTGAAATATATTCTTCTTCCTCTCTAATCTAAGAATGAATATATATATATATATTTATACATATATGTTCATTATATATTCTTTTTTTAACATCTTTATTGGAGTATAATTGCTTTACAATGGTGTGTTTGTTAGTTTCTGCTGTATAACAAAGTGAATCAGCTATACATATACATATATCCCCATATCTCCTCCCTCTTGTGTCTCCCTCCCATCCTCTCTATCCCACCCCTCTAGGTGGACACAAAGCACCGATTATATAAGAATATTCTTATCCACATGACCATGTGAAGGCTATAGAAATATGAAATATTTTACTTTATGAGATATTGGGGTTTATTATAATATAAATAAATAAATAAGATATAAATAAACTTGATACTTCAGGAATACGCACAGTTTACACTGTGGTTTTCTGTACCTCAGTGTCTACTACTGCATATCTTATAATCACTCATGGTCCATTTTGAAATATATGACTTCAGAGCATAGAAATAACCCAAAAATGGAAATTTGCAAGTTTGTTTTGGGGATGTTACCTCTTTTGTTGACTTTCTATTTTAAGGCTTCATGAAGTTTCCTGCATGAAAATTGGCTCCCCTGATACAAGTTCATGTTAACAAACAACAAATGTTGTTGTTAACAAACAACAAATGTTAAATGATTCTAAGACACTATCAAACAAACTTGAATAACGTATATGAATTTAGTCCCCTGGAAATTGTATATCTGCTTTGTTGTAACTTGAAGACTCCAGTCATGTCATAATAGGAATTTCAGTTATGTGGGTGGATAGAAAGATAACAATTGGGTGAGAAGCTTTTATTGTCAAAATTGATTCTATGGAAGCTTAGAAATCAATGATTACCAAATTTTCTGATTATCAGAATTACCTGATAAACTTTTTAAAATATAGGTTCTCAGCGTGAGCCCAGAAATACTGAATTCAAATGCCCAGGAGTTGACCTGGTAATCTTTATTTCAATCAACCCAGGTTCTTCTGATGATCAGCTACTGTGGATTATTTTTTGTGGCATCTTCCTAAATCCAGTTCAGCTCTATTTCCCTTTGCATGGGCAGATTTCTAGTAACTCCACTTTTGCATTTGCAGATTTCTGTTACTACCTGTTTCAATTTCTTAAATAGCACCACCTTTTTTTAGAAGTGTTTCTAGTTTAATTTCAGGTGTTAAAGTAAGAATTAGAAAATGCAGTTGACTAAAGTTATATTCATTTAAGAAAAAGAAATAAAAATTTCTTTAAAAATCCTTTTATCTTTAAGCATTAACCAACATTAGTGTCTTAATACAATTTGCAATCACTAGGCTTCACATCACTAATCTAATAAGAATTGAAATATTTTTAAAGGAAAGTAGAAAAATAATGATAAAATAAATTAGGTTATAGGTGCACCTTAATTTATAAGATAGATGTGTTTCTGAAAGATTGGCTGTTGAGGTAATTTCTATTAACTAAATTATATTTTCTCATTGATTTGGGCTTATAATTGCAAAGGCATGATTCTTAAGAGTGGGGTGCAAAGGAGAATGTGGTCTTGTGGCTAAAAGAGAAAGAAAACATAATTTTAATGTAAAGTTATTTTTGAAATCATATATTTAAACATAAATTATAGCTGTTGATAAAATAATAATACTTGAAGAGGTCAAGAAATAGTATACCTCAACCCCATGCATTTAAGGCTGTAGACATAAGTGAAGAATATGAAACCTATAAGGAGAAGCAGATTAGATAAAGCACATTGTTGCTTCCTTCCTGTTGAGTTAATATATTATCTTTGTATCCCTAGTAAGTATGGACTTTTTAAAGATCCTAAACTTAAAACAAATTTTAATTAACACTGATGCCTTAATTGTATATTGGACTGTGATATACAAGACTATGGGGATTGAGGGGGTGTACTTAGGAACAGTGTTTCTAAAAGCTGAATTTTTTTATACATTTCCTGTAACCTAGAACATTTTGTAATATAAGTTACTGAGGTTTAGTATTTTGATAAACATTAGTTTCTCTCTGGTTAATTTCCTTTCAGTGAGGTCCGCCCAAACACTTGCAGGGTAATTATAGTTGTGTGAAATCTCATTTTCTTTATTTTTGAGCCTCAATTTTAGTCGGTATAAACATTTGGTCTGACAGACTCTAAACTTTTAATGCATTAAACTTTTATAATGGCTGCTAAATTGGCCCTGTCTCTTATTCAACATTCCCCACACAGCCACCTAATGGATTACTTTTTCATTTGACGTTCTTTCCTTCCAAGCAACTTAGGTGATTTGTCCAGGCGAAGGAAGACCTTGGTAAATCTCTGATTCAGCTCACAGTAACAAACAATGGAATTCAGTCCTTCTCCAGCGAGAGCTGTGCTTGAATAGGGAGCTGACTGAGCTACTCACAAGGTGAACTGCATATGAGGGCTAGGCTCCAAATGGGGCTACAACCCTGTGATACAGATTCCAGCAGTTTTCACACTCACTTTCTAAGATATGAAACCCCTGAGAACAGGACAGTGGGTAGGCAGTTTTCAACATCATTCTCCTCTAGCTCTATTTAAACCGTGGAGTAGCCAGTTCAATTGAAATGTGAGGTGCTATATCAGGCAAGACCTGGTTTTGTTAAGGGAGTGAACAATCAGGAGCTGCCGGAGACTGGGGGTGGTCAAAAGACCACCTAAGTTTTATTCTACTGTCACAGAGAAGCAAAGGAATTGTGGGTTGATGGTGGCCATTTGAAAGATGAGGGGGGCCGGGGAAGCCCAAAGGAACAAGCAGAGCCTTATGCAACATTTGTGTGCCTTTTTTCTTAGACTTTTGCTGAATAATGAATCTTTCAACCTATTCCCTACGTTTCTATTATTAAATGTGTCCTGTTTGTATTATTAAAAAATTATAGATTATAATCATAAATAGTGAATTCTAATAAACTTATCTTTAAAGATAGATAGTTGCTTCTCAATTGTATCATTCCTACATATTAAATGTTCACCTTTAAAAAAAGTCTCTTAAAAAAGAAAGTATTCTTTTAAGAAAAAAAGGAAATATATTTCTAGTCAGTATTTCAGGAGAAATCTTGTCATTTCCTTCCAGTGCAGCTCATCATAAAAGCTCTAAGGAAATAGTGTTTAAAATCAATTAACCAAGAAGACCAAAATCAATTTAACAAGAGTTAGCTAATGTTTTACTAAAGCGAACTCTCTTTTATTTAAACATGATTAATATCATTTAGGGGTTGTTATTAGTGGTGTCACTTCTAAAAAGTGTGACCAGTTTGTAATGAAAGAGCCTTTGTGTACACGTATGGGATTTATGGGAAGCCAGAAATTTAATGCGGTATTAGTGATTACGTCTTTTCCTTGCCTTTGATATTTTAAGAGAACACTCCATTTTTACTCTGTCTCCTTGGAATGTCTCCCCAAAGGTCACTGAAGGATCAAGAAATACTTAACCTATAACCATCCAGGATTAAAACAACTCTATGCAAATTATACTCTAGGATGACATTTAACAATGTTGATATTAAGTAGAATCATAAAAATCAATGGCTTGTAGAGTAAGAAGGGGCTAAACAATACAGCCCAGTAATTTTCAAACAATTTATACCAGCATACTTCTTGTAAGGGCCCCAATACATACAAATGCTTAAAAATGCACCTTGCTATGACTGGAGGGATGGGTTACCTAAACTGAGCCTACTGCATTTCTGCAGAATCACAACTGCTCACCCACAGCCCAGAGACTGTAGGCTGAAAACCATACGATGATCTCTTATCTCTGCATAACAAGAAACTGAACCTGAATGTGTTCAATGCCTTGTCTATGTCAGCACTGTGCATTCACACATTTGAAACATAGCCTGACCCATATCTGGTATTAATACTACAGTTTATTTATTTATGTTGCCTTTCACTATCCATCTTTTAATATGTTGTTTTTACCTACAGAGTTTTACACTTTATATTAATTTGCTTTCTCAGATCATGGTGCTACTGCAAATTGGATCCACACATAAATTTATGTCTCTTCTTTAAAAAAAACAAAAGTATAAAACAAACTGAAAATGTTTTACTGTTGGTTGTCAATAGCACACTTTTCACCATCTTTATATACATATAAGACTCCCCGCCGCCGAAAACTACATCATGCTTATCTTTGCAAGTCCAGGTCCTGGTAATAGCAATGCTAATACCAATAGTCATCAAGGGACTGGAGATCGTATCTTCATATACATTAGGTTGAATCATATAAAATCGCTAATATTTGAACGTTTTAATCTAGAAAAACATGTTCATGTGACTTAACCTACTACAACCAGTACTACTTCCAATAGCCCTGTAATGTGACTGTTATCTCCATTCTCTAGGTGAGGAACCCGAGGTTCACAGATGGGATCCTTGCCCAGGGTGACACTGCCAGGAATATTAGAGCGGGGATTGGGCATACACATCTCTCCAAATCTCATGCCTTTTACTCTTGCACCAAGCTGCTCTACATGCTCAGACCATATGGATGTATAAAGAGAGCAAATTTGTTCAAAGTATAGTTTGGTTCCATGAGTTCCTGAAAAAGGGAAACAATTTTCAAGCGGAATATATTTCTTTATGAACTAAGCTAAGCTTCATATATTATAATAATATTTACTAAAACTGTGATCAGCTATCAGTAATACAGATTATCTTTTCGGCTACCTCTTAAGCCCACCGCTACATCAATCAGCCGTCAGTCTTATTTAGTTTACTCTAGTTCTTATGCACAATAATACTTCCTCATCTTATTATCTGACCAGGAAATCTTTATTTTGTCTAGAATGCTGAACTAAAATATAAACATATTAGACCAAAAAACAAGAGAGCAAGGCTATTAAAATGTGAGAATGTTGCCTTGGAATTTGTATCTAATTTCAGAAACTGTTAGGTGGAAAAATAATCAGACTTTGTGTCTATGAACTTTCATCTTTTAAATTCAAAGGAAATGAGTTCAAAACAAAAAACCACGACAGAAAACCTTCTACTGTAAAAGGAAGATAAAGTAAATAGATGAGGGAAGTAATGCTGATGTATGAAAAGATTATTTGACTCCGTCAGGGATAACATCAAATGGCTATTGAGACTGACCCAAGAAATTAAAGTGTATATGAAGTAGATTGGCCATGGTTTTCTTTCACAATCATTCCAGAGTATTAGTCCAATAAAAGTACACAAGTGTTGCTTAAGCTGAAAACAATTTGAGAATTTTTTAACATTTACAACATTTAGTTCTATCCTTAGAAAAAGCCACTTAGACCTCTTATATAAATTATATACTTAAAAAGGAAAGGCAAAATTAAAAATGAGACACATCAGGAAAAAACATAAACCTTGGAAGATTCTCATAGTATTTGTTATATTGTTTGCATACTTTTATTTATTTTATCACTTTTTGTGGACATATATCTGAAGAGCCCAATATTATTTTAAAATAGATGCTGTGATTCACTCAATTTTTTTTTTTTTTTTTTTTTTTTTTTGCGGTACGCGGGCCTCTCACCTTTGTGGCCTCTCCCATTGCGGAGCACAGGCTCCGAACGCGCAGACTCAGCGGCCATGGCTCACGGGCCCAGCCGCTCCGCGGCATGTGGCATCTTCCCGGACCGGGGCACGAACCCGTGTCCCCTGCATCGGCAGGCGGAGTTTCAACCACTGCACCACCAGGGAAGCCCACCACTCAATTTTTAAAAAATAATTTTTTCAATTTCTTCTTGACTTACACTCTAATTGATAATAAAAAATACTATGGGCGTAAGACTACATTTCTAACAGTTTGTTTTTGTTTTAAATTTATATTAATAGAACATTGATAGCCTACCCCAAAACCTTTATATTGCCTTCCTATAGAAAAGGTCATGAACATGATGTATATGATAAGGGAAAGATCTTCTCAGTTTAGAACAATATTTTAAATATATTCTACTACTGACATGTATAAACTCAACAGAGATTTTTTTAAAAAAATCAATAGGATGTAAGGGATGTAAGGGTAATCTGGCTGCACCTCCTGTCATGAAACAGTTGTCACAGTTGATTCTGCCGCTCTGGATTACCAAGAAAAAACAGCCCAACCTGTCTCTGATCCAGGGGCATCCTTTCCCATGTGGGTAGTGGGCCAAAAGGGCATTCTTCCAAAACAGAACATCTTTCTTCTATCAGTGATCTGACATAGCAATAGTCCTTTGTTTGGACCTCAAAGAGCTTAGGATAAACTTCAGATGAGAGCTCCCCAAAATAAGTATTAAAAAGGGGAAAGAGTTGTCTCTGGCTAAAGAACTCAGGAAATTCTTCATGAAAAAATGTGCCTGGAAGGGAATGGAAGGGAGAAGGTAAATAGAAAAGGAAGGGAATTCCAGAAAAGGAAATGTCACATGGAGTAAAATAGAGTCAGGAATACCCAAATGGACCTTGCTCTTTTAGGAGTTTATCTCTTTCACTTTAAAGGATTTTTGAGTGACCCTTTCATCTGCAAGTATTTGTAACTTTGCTAAGAAGTCCTTTGCTTCAACATTCTGTGGAAAACTGAAAAACAAGACTAAAGAGACTGGTTGGTTTCTTCAAAATGATGATTCTACATGGCCTCTTGATGTTTAAGACTTTGGGTCATATATTCAGACAGATTTGTATCTGAACCACAACTCTGCCACTTCTAGCTAGTTAATTTGGTAAAGAGGATTTAGGGTAATGTGAGGACCAAGTGGGGACTTAGTAATGGGAATCCAAAGGATCATCACCAAGTTCATGTATGTAAAATGTTCAGCAGAGCAAACATAAAGCACAGTCATTGATTCTGGTCAGTATCATTTTCACTATATTGCTAGAACTATTGAAAGGGAACTTGCTGCTTTTAAATAGTAAGAACAGGAAAAACTATAAATAAATGAAAATTGAATAGGTTTTGGGAAAAATAATTTAGATATTCACCTCACCGTATACTAAAATAGAAAATACATCTTGATTTTTATAGTTAAATGTAAAAATAAACCCACAAACAAAGCAGTAAAAACTGAGAACTGAATAATTTATCAAATATCTGGTTGGGGGGAACTCTCTCTATATAAAAGCATTAGTGAGATAGACACTCTTATTCATGGCTGGTATACTGTAAATGTTTTTTTTGTTTTTCTCAGAAATATTTTTACAATGCATATTAAAAACCTTAAAAATGTTCATGTCCTTTGAGTCAGCAAGTCAATCTATTTAAGCAAACACTTATATTGTAATAAATAAAAAAGGTACACAATGGCTTACAGAAAAATATGTTCAAGACAGTGTTGTTCCTAAAGGGAAACAAAGAATATTATGGACTATGTCCAAAATAATTCTGGAAATAAACTAAATGTCCTATAATAAGAGAATATATTAAAGAAATGTGGCATATCCAAACTATATAACATCACAAGCCATAAAAATTATGTTTATAAGTTTAATGATACAGGAACGTTTTATTTTTCAACACTAAGCTAAAGAAAAGCAGGATACAGAATCATAAACAGTAAGCTTGCAACTATAAAGCAGTATATGGAGAAAAATGGAAACACATGAAAAAAGTGTTTATTTCTCGAGTGGTAAGGTCATGACTTGTTGAATTTTTTCTTTATACATTTTAGTATTTGAACATTTTCTATAATAAACAGTGCATGAGCTACTTTAAAAAGACAACATGCAAATTAATATTTTTAATCATTAAAATATAAAATGTACCACAAAATTAAATCTTTTCGATGACATAAAATTTACCATTTTAACCATTTAAAAATGTACTCTTCAGTGTATTAAGTTAATTCACATTACTGTACAATCACCATCAATCACCACCCATCTCCAGAACTTTTTTCACTTCCAAAACTGAAACACTGTACCCATTAAGTAATAACTCCCCAATCTCTCCTTCCCTCAGGCCCTGGCAACCACCATTCTACTTTCTGTCTGATGATTCTGACTACTCTAGGAACCTTGTATAGTAGAATCTTACAGTGTTTGTCATTTTGTGACTAGCCTGAGGATTAATATTTTTGAAAACCCTTTTTTTCTCTCTCTAGGAAAGTACTAGAAAGCAAATCAAATAGTGGATAAGGAAATAAAATCATAAAAGGCCAAACAGGCTCCAAAAACTTGTAAAATTGCTGAGCTATATTATGATTGGAGTGATGTATAATAATTTTAATAACCATTTGTATGTCAAAAGTTTTAGTATTTTTAGAGTTCAAGGAATTTAGACACTGTTGAAAGGATACAGCCTCTTAGGGGCAGGCATGAAAAGAAACCTAATTACCCTCTTATCAACACAGAATTATGTTATAATATTTCTTTCAAACATAAACTAGACAGAAAAAAAATCAGCCTATACTAGTGAAATTCTTATGCCAAAGTACTGCCTTCTTATTTTGATGGGTCTACAGCCTATAATTTCTACAGCCAAAGTAGTTTTTAGTAACATTCTGATTATACTTAAATTATAAAATATATATATAAAATGACACAGTAATTACTAAGTTTCATATCTATATTTTTGAAAATTAAGAATATCTATAGTATGTTTTATAGGTACAGTTAGCCACCTTAATATAACAGCTTGAAGTACAAAAACGTGGTATTTGATTTAACGTTTTCTTCAAGTCTAATAATTGAGATTCTCTGTATATCAGGTACACTTATAACCAAATACACACACGTCAGTTCTGCATACAGGGAGCACACAGACTGACATGGATTCACTTAGTTGTCATACGTTCTCCACATTGCTCCAAAGTAAAACTTCATTGATAAGTTTAGTGTGTCCCTACCCAGTTAAACTTCTGAAGTTAGGTGAGGCATCATATTGTGTGACTATTTCAGCATAGATGGAATTATTACCTCAGAAATCTTTAAGAGGGGATTAGATGGAAAAGGAAGCTGGATGGGCAAGTTGGAGTCCCAAGAACATCCCTGTATGTTTTTTGTTCTGAATATTAGTTTCAGTGCAGAACCTGATCTGGCACTGAGAGAAACTGTGTGGGAAGTGAGACAGTAAAACGGGCAGCTTGAGGGTCTGATGGAGAGGAAGAGGGATCGATAAAACAGAGAGTGATATCAGCTACAAAAGAAAATTGTGTATACCATTAACACAAACATTTATGATACTCTGATCTAGTGTTTAGAGACAGTGGTATACTTAGAGTAAAAGCTGGAGTTGAATCTGTAGACGCTGTACTAAGAGGAATAACTAAGAGATGGAAATGCTGAATTCTGCACTGAGAGAAATAACTGAAGGTTGGAGATACCAAGACTCTGTACATACCAGTTGTTATGGATTTTGTTTTGAATAATAATAAAGCAAAAGAGGAGGGAAAAGAAATTTGAAATTTGCTTTTATAACATGAATCTTGGCATCACCATTTTGGAGCATTTTCTTATGTTAACTATTGTTTCAAATGTGCATATGTTTCTTTAATACCGTACTGGAAGAGGAAAATACATGATTTGAAATATATGAACAGCATGAAGTGAAGACATGGAAGCATTAGTGAACTGACCACTAGTTTGACCTTTTCTTGTTTTATTTTGTCCTTTTTTCTTTTGGACTTTTTCGAAAAGACAGAAGGTCTGTCCTTTGGCAATAACTTAATTTAGGGTGCCTCCTTTAAAAAGCAGGGGACAGGGTGGCTAGCTCCTCCCTTTAGAGTGGATGATGGTCATGTGGAAAGGAAGTGGTAATAAACGCCTAACACAAAATACTTAACTGTAATAAAAAAATATTTCTTTCAACTTTTGCTATGAGGTATTTTAGGTCAATTAAATGTCATTTTCATTCCAAGTCTTAGTTATTATTTTGGACTTTACAAATGACTGTTTAAACCTGCTGTCAGCTCATAAGCCTCCTCCAAAATTGTTTTCCTTTTCTTTAGGATTCTGTTACGACGTTGTGCCTTGAAAACAAAATATAATCAAACATGTACAAGTGACTTCAATAATTACATTTGTGGAAGCTTTCCAGTTTGCTTGGTATAACAAATTCAAGTATAAATTTATTGCTGAGGGCAAAATCAAAGTAATGTCCTGCAGTGACTTGGAAATTTAGTTAACATGATAACTAACAAAAGTTTCTGAAAGAATAGACAAATTGCTCCCAACTGAACATAAAAGGGGATGACATAAGGTTAGACAAAAGATTCATGATTTGAGTGCATTTCTTTTGAAATGCAAAAATCTTTACAGCTCTCCTTGGAAAAAATCTTCTGGGTGGTATCATTTGTGTTGAGGGGATCCTAGAATGGGCTGGTAGGGTGCTAATGGAAAGTACTACAGTCTTGGTGTTTGGAGATTAACATGTGGAAATCCCTGCAGCAGTTGCTGAAGGTGCCCACATAAATCGCTGCCTTACTGCTTGAGAGGCATTTTACTTGTTGCTGCTCGTAGCTTGATGTTTTACGCAGTTTTATTGTTTAAGAGGTATCTAACAAAGAAAGAGCCTCGACTATCTACTGGCAGACACAGTTCTACTATGAGCACCTCGACGTTTCCATTTATTTATTTTAAAAATGCCTTCGCCAGGATCGCTGCAACCACCATCAGCTCAACAGTCAAAACTAAGTGGTCATCACAAGAAGATATCCAAGTGACTTGTAAAAAGTCTGTATGCTCATATGCTTGGTTTTAAATCTCTGAGGTTTTTTTTAGATTATTTTTTATGTGGACCGTTTTTAAGGTCTGTATTGAATTTGTTACAATATTGATACTCTTTTTTATGTTTTGGTTTTTTGTCAGTGAGGCATGTGGGATCTTAGCTCCCCGACCGGGGATGGAACCCCCCTGGCATAGGAAGGCAAAGTCTTAACCACTGGACCACCAGGGAAGTCCCTGTCTTTTGTTTTAATGTTGAGAGCCTACTGTAGTCTCCTTCAGTCCTGTAGGTTTCTAATAATAAAACTTCATGGAATCCCTCCAGACCACTTAACATCCAGGGTTAAACTTTGACCTTTATGATAGCCATATCTGTATCATCATAAGCTGTGCTATATCAGGGATGCTAGTATCCTTTTTTATTTTAATAGAGGGTTGTGATATTAGAATAAAGCAGGTACTTTATACATATGTAATGTCACAGAGATGAGCCAGCTACCAGGAATGTCCATAACTTTTCAGTCTACACTTGGCCCTGAAGAACAACTGCTAACATTCTAACAGCTTCCCATAAATACAAGCATGATGGATTAGACCAGATGTGCCAATGGAAGACTATCAAAATAAACACCACTTCATATCATAGCTTTCAAAGTAACTCTGTGTCACAGAATCTGAAACTTGAGGCAGTGATTCTTTATCTTTTGCAAAGGGCTCAGGCCCGATTATTGCTACAAGAGCTGAAATCCATGCTTTCTACATGAGCAAAATAAGTAATAGAATGTCTGCTCTTAAGGAGACTAGTCTGAGACAGACATTTCTGTTATAGGATGGCATGTAACAGCACTCAATAAAAATTTGTTGAGTGATTTGAATGAATCCTTTTCCCCCCAATCTTTTTTATTTTAATTAGTGCACCTCATCATATCTAGGTGACCTATCCAGAAATATGTGCGAGCATGTTGACTAACATGATATATTTTGGGGTTTGTCTTTGATGTAAAAGCTAGTATTATAAAGCAACGGCTTTTTAAGGGTGAGGTTAATGGATTTGTAACTAGAAGAATAGAGTCAAACTGCTACTTATCAAGCATTCAGATAAAAAAGCAAATTACATCAGCCATAAAAAGTCATGTAGCTCAAACATCAATTCTAATTTATAAGCGTTTCTGGAGACAGGGCAATATATAATTGTATTTTTCAGTTGAAGCAATACTATTTCAAGGAAAATTAATATAGAAGTCTGAAAAACAATAATGTTAACAAATCCCTCTATATGTCTTTCTGATGACAATAGTGATGACAACATCATATTACAAAAAAAAAAAGAAAATCTCAGTCTGAGGGAAACAGGTAGAAGAATCCCACTGAAGCCCCTAATGCAGTTAGCTCTCTTGTCAGGCTCATGGACCAAACACTCAGAAAGTGACATCTCCAGGAGACTGGCATTGTGTACGTTAGAGGGGCTGATACTAAATCGCTCAACCACTGCTTCCAAAGCTCATGCAAAGCATACACAGACATTTCTAGTTTGGACACCCCAGAGAGCATATATAGCAGCAACAGTCAATTGGACAATAAATGCAAAACCAAATTGTGAATAGGAAATTGCTACATGCACTGCCTAAGTTTAACTCTTCCAAGGTCATATAAAAGGAACTGTTAACAACCATCTTTGACAGCGTGGTACTTTATTAAACTACAGCAGTTAGCATAGTCCTCTAAGCACTGAGAGCTAGCTTAAGGACCAGACAGGGTCAAACTCAGAACTCTAGTAAGGGTATTAGTCAAGCACTACTCTCTAACCCACTTTGCATATTTAATTAAGTGGAGGGGGAAACATGACGGCTAAGCTGGCTCAAAAGTTCTGTGGTGTGCACAAATGAGGCTACATCTCAGTTTTCTTACAAGACAAAAGTCAAGTGGGTAGAAAGAAATCAGAAAGAATACTTAATAAGAGCTGCAAAGCAAAATTAAAAGCCCAAAGAATATCAAATCACATGGCTTTCTCTAGGTTTTTTTTTTTTTTTAGTGAAACCAAGCTTATCAAACACTCCTCTCTCCTTCCTTACCCTCCTGTTTTTCTGTCCTCTCACCGTTGTTTTCCTTTTCTTCTATTTCATTTCATTACTCCTTTTCATAACTGATTGAGGCAAACAAACAAGGAACTGCTCCTGAAATCCCCTAGTTCACTAATTGCCAACGCTTCTCTCAAGTTAAAAATGTTCAGCACACCCTCTCTATAGCCAGAAAGCAATGATTAACATTAAATTAGTTAACACGGTTTAGTGGAAATGAAATAGATTCTGATGTCAGTCAGGTCTCAGCGCTCATTTATTTTTGTACTCTTTTGTCAAAGTTACTTAATTTCTCAGAGCCTCAATTTTTTTGTTGTTCATAGCGAACAGTCTTTTCTTTGTCTCTCATCTAAGTCCTCCGAGAACTTTACAAGACCATCTGACATCTCTTGTCTACTTTTATCTTGATTCTATGCACCTGAGGCTTCTCACTTACCTCCACCTCTGGCTCCATGCTACCATAAATGGGACTCAATATATGTGGAATATTGTCTTCCTTTCCAAAATCTTCTAACATCTGACTTCCCTGTTTCATTGCTTTGGTGTCTATAAGACATCCGATAATTTCTCTCTCCTTTCTAGCACCTCTCTTTCACCCTGAGGTTTCAGTGCAACACATAGCACGGAGTGTAGTGCAAAGTTTCATTGATTTACAGCATGTCTATTTATGAATTTAGTTCAGAAGTTGGTCTTGATTTCATATATGTTTCTCTGTATGAATATAGCTTGTGATATGTTTCAATCTTTGTTATGGATGTTGCTTTAGATTGAAAGTTAATAGACCGATGAGACTGTATTCCTTCAACTTGATGTAAGAGGCCCAGCATGTGAGTGTGCGTGTGTTACTGCTTGTTAGTAATTTTGGTGACTGGCTGGCTTCTGTTGGGGCTAATGTACATATGAAAAAGTTGCCAAAAATCATGTTTCATAATTTGGGGAGCTTCTAAGTTTAGAGAGTATTTTCTTTTTTGAATTAAAAAAAATTGAATATAGAAGAAAACTGGTGTGGGAAGTGGACTAGTGACATAGAAATTGAGATTTGGCTAATTCTTTTCTTTATTTTAAAACAGAAAAGCTGTACAAAGATGAGAATTAAGCCTTCCCTCTAAGACAATATTATAATAATCAACAGAGGAAATGACTTAAGTCTTCTATTTATTGCCATAGGCAGTTGTGTAAATCTGGTTCTGGGATAATCTTTACTACATTTTGCAATAGGCATTCTGTAATAAACATTAATAAGACCAGGATCGAATATTTTTATTTAGTATTTTTGTATACTATAGTTATTTAGTATTTCTTCTAACATTTTTATGGTATAGAGTTATTTTTAAATTTTGATATATTTTAACTATACAAAGATTTTTAAATGGACTAACATGTATAAATTAAATTTTAATCAGGAAATCACTGGTAGTTGTAATAACAATTAACAAAAGACAATATCTAAACTCAAAAATTCTAAGTTAAATTAATATAATTTTTTAAAAACTAATTTATGAATAAGGTAAGGTATCTATTATAATTTAAATTGGCCTCCCATCCTTGAGATATATAATGAGATTATAATAGATGATCTTAAGGCTATCATTCAATTCTGAACTTCTAAAATGGATCATTTAAAGTAAAGTTTTTAAATTTTAATTTTTCTCTCTGTTTAGTCTTCTTTGTGTTAGACATACATGTGTCTGTTTGACTATATATATGATAAACTTTTTTTTTTTTTTTTTTGCTGTACGCGGGCCTCTCACTGTTGTGGCCTCTCCCGTTGCGGAGCACAGGCTCCGGACGTGCAGGCTCGGTGGCCATGGCTCACAGGCCCAGCCTCTCCGCGGTACGTGGGATCTTCCCGGACCGGGGCACGAACCCGTGTCTCCTGGATCGGCAGGCGGACTCTCAACCATTGCGCCACCAGGGAAGCCCTATGATAAACTTTTGATTTAAATAGGCTTAGAATGCATATTACCAATGTTTCCCAAGATTTCTACTAATCTATCATTCATCTACTTGGCTTTTAATAAACAAAAAGTTATTTTCCTAGTTTGAATTTATTAAAACTTGTAATGGTTATATTAATTTCTTAGGGCTACAATAACAGGCACCACAGACTTGTTGGCTTAAACAACAGAAATTTATTCTCTCACAGTTCCAGAGGCTAGAAAATCAGAACCATGTTCTGAAGGCTCTAGGGAAGAATCCCTTCTGACTTCTTTCAGAGTCTGGTGGCTCCAAGCATTCCTTGGTGTAGAGCAGCATAACGCCAATCTCTGCCATTGCCTTCACATAGCTATCTTCTCCCTTTGACTTCCGTGTCTGTGTCAAAATTTTCCTCTTGTCTTAAGGACCCTAGTCATTGGATTAGGGCCCATCCTAATCTAGCATAAAGTCATTTTAACTTGAGTAAATTTGCAAAGACCCTATTTCCAAACAAGGACACATTCTGAGGTTTTGGGCGGACACTACTCAATCCAGTACCAAACCATATAGTAATAAATTAGAGTTTCTCTTTAGCCTGCAATAACCTATACTGCCATAATGAATTTAAATAATTCCTTCCAAAAGCAAGGAAGTCTGCAGGGGGTGGATATGTGGGATGGTAAATAGAGCTGATCAACGAATATTTCCAGCTTCTTCGCATCCATAAAGGGGGAGTGGGGTGGATACTTTTTCTTGTTTGGGCAACAAAATTCCTTGGTTGGGTTCGTCCCCAACCAAGGAATTTAACAGCCATATTCTGCTTTTCCATTTGTTCAGAAAGTGAGCGCTCCAGCAACCTAGATCCTGGAATGAGGATGATGTAGAACAGTCTCCAATAGACTCACAATATAGCAAGAAATAAACCTTATTGCTTAAGACTTTGGAATTGTTTGTATTTGTAGAATATGCATCCTCAATGGCAGTGATGTAAAATTGGTTTTGGAGGGCAAACAAAATCTTACTCTTTTTATGTATAAAGTACATACATACATGCAGCGCATAAACATATGCACTGTATCTGTGGTATTAAATTCCATGGGGAGCTGATTAGGACAAAAATACCTAAAAATGCATCTTAGAGTAACCGTGAGAAAAAGGTTGAGAAACTCTGCCATAGAAAAACCTAGTCTATCCTGCGTGATACCATAGGTTTGTTGACACTGAATATGAGTTAGTTTCAAATTATGACACTTTCAAAGTTTTTTCAATTTGAGCTTTCATTAACTACTCTGAACTGTGGGGCTAAAAATAACATTACCCTCATATGCTTTGTGATATTAAATAAGACAATCAATATAAAAGTCTTATTGAAGTGCTTGCCACATAGTTTTTAAAAGTTAGGTATTTTTCTAATATTAATCATGGTTCAATGTCCTGTGAAGAAATAAATACCACATTTCCATTTAAACTTTAGGCGATATTCAAAATAGCTTATTATATTTGTCAGAATAGGCTAAGTGCTAAAACAAAGAATACAAAAACTTCAATAATTTATTAAGTATAATCATAATTATAAGTTATTTTTTTGTCCAACTCAATGAAAAACATTCAGGAGAGAGTGTGATCATTCGCTCTACATACTTATTCTGGGACTCATTTATTCCGTCTGGTGGTTTGGTGTTTTCTACAGGGTTTGGCCATCCAATGAATGATAGAATAAAGTGTCTGGGGTGCTATGGGAGGTATCTTAGAGGCCAGTCCCAGAAGTGCCTGCATTGGCCACATCTCAGTCACATGATATCTACCCGCAAGGGAGCTGGGATATTTAACCAAGCTCTCAGTAGAAGAAGGAAAGAAAATAATTCGAAGTTGCCGTACAGCATTGTCTCTGCCGTCATGAAGGAGATTCATTAATACACTCCAACACCCTCAGTGTTGGAAACCAGTTAAGATGTTCACTGTGCAAGTTCTTTAAAACCATCATTCATACACCCATCTGAGTAGGCACTATTTTAATCTTTTTTTTTATGGTTGAGACAATTGTAAGATCACACTGTAAGTGGTATAACCAAAGTTAGATCTGCTTGTTCCAGAGCTCCAGCTCTTAGCCAGCATGCTCTATAATTTCCCCAATTAGGCATTCATTCATCATTCCGTCTCCTCCCAGGGATAATGAAGTAGAAATGCTACTTCACAGTTAGATTGGAGAAGAATAAAATTTTCCCAATGATGAGTGAATGGTTTACTTAAGAATATTGTGAAATTCCTGGAAGTCTTAAAATAAAATGTTTTCATCTCTTTTTTGATAATTTAAGCATGATTCAGAAAAAAAGGCTGGAAAATAGACTACCAATACACCTATAAAGTTTTGCTCCACCTTTGTGACATAATGTCTTTTTAATGTGTGTGCTTGGTGGGAAGTAGAGAAGGGAGGAACAAAATAATAGGTAAGTAATAACCTGAACTTAAGCCAGATGTAGAGACAAGCTAAAGAAAGAAAAATCCCACAGTGCTCATCATGCTATATAATTTTCATTGACCCTGTCTATAGCAATCAGTGCTTCAAACACTCATGATTGCTAGATCGCCGAAGGAAAGGATCATAGATTAGTAGTCTTTGAAAAATTAAAGAATAGAAAGTTGGTGAAACATTTCTCTCATTACTAAAAATTTTAAGTTAATTTTTAGATGCTCAATATAGCTTACATTAGATAAACATTTAAATTGTGTACTCCTACTAAATATAAAGAGCTAGTCATTGAAAATAAAGTATATTAAAAATTAAAACAAGCCAATTTGATAGGAGGACCATACCGTTTGTATGAAATTGTCAAAAACTACACTAGCATTTTTCAATTTTAATGATTTGATTTTTCGATCTTTTTACGTTAGTATTAGTATATAATGGAAAAGCCAAAAGTACTCAGAAAACAAAAGTCACTTATACCTATACTGCTTTTTAGTAAATGATGAATCACTAGAAACTGCTTAAGAGAGACTTTTTATCCAAATTGAAATATTTTGATCTGAAGTACTTTATATGTCATATTATTCCTTCATTTGTAGTTTTGTTTCTAAACTTGTACCATGACAACTTTTCCAGATATTTCACTTTTTAAAAAAAGATTTGTTTTTGATGTGGACCATTTTAAGTCTTTATTGAGTTTGTTACAATATTGCTTCTCTTTTTTATGTTTTGGGTTTTTTGGCCACGAGGCATGTGGGATCTTAGCTGCCCCACCAGGGATTGAACGCACACTGCCTGCACTGGAAGGTGAAGTCTTAACCATTGGACCCCAGGGAAGTCCCCAGATATTTCACTTTATCACTTTAGTAAGAGAATGTGTATTTACATCTCTCACTTTTTAAAGCAAAATTATATTACCTAGCCTCCCTGCTGGTATCTAACAACTGAAAACGTAGTACTCGTTGTAGAAGGACTTCAAGAACTCTGCAGGCAGCCAGAAGTTATTTTATCAGGCAGAAATAAGATAATTTGGATATTGGAAGAAAATCAGAATTTGCTCCCGAGCAGATTAGTTCTTCTGTATGACAGAACCATAGGCAGTTCAATTGGATTACATGTGCCCTTGGATTAATTCCATGATATTATTGTTAAGAGAGAGTAAGCAACTTCTTTTGAATTTGAAGAATCCATTGTTAAATAGTCTAAAAGACAACTCAGTGAGCAGATAACTAAAAATTTTGGCCTATAGGTATGATGAATCTTTTCCTAAATCTTTGACAATCCCTTCTTCTTAAGAACAACAAAAATTCTGTTTTGGATTTTTAGAGAAACCTTCTTATTAGGATTACAGTTGTGTTGCTAAAATTCAATTATACAAAGCCCAGGTTGGAGCAGATGGACTTGGAATAGTTTGGCAAAAAATCAAAGGGATATTCTTGGGTTCATTATGTTGTGATATAAAAATAGCAAAAAGTGTATTATTTAACATCATTGGAATTAGGCTGTATACTAAAATTAGAACTCGAGAGCTTTAAATAGAGATGATAAAATAACCAGCAGTAAAAGACTATGCAGGGATAGGAAGCCTAGCCTGTTATGGTCAGAGGCATCATAGACGGAGGTGCACCTGTAAATAATTTCTATCTTGGCAAGACTGACAATTCTGCTTATTTCTAAGAACGCTTTCCTAATCTAGATGAAAGGTTATCTTCCCCACCAAAGAGCTACTTTTTAATTTATGGGCTGAGGTTGCGGTTTCATAGATCACTTAAACGGAGGGAAGGGGGTAACGGACAACCTCAGAATGAGGAGTACTGACCTTAAGGAGATAAAATCTCATTGATGAACTCTGAAATAGCTTTATGTGTTTTAAAAAATTCTAAATTTTAAGGTATACACACTTAGAGAAATTATGCCTCGATATTATTTATTATTAACACTTAATGTAATATTTTATTTAATCAAAAGTTATGTTAAGTTTGGAAGTATCACTGAAGTTTTCAATCAAGATAGAAAATAATTTTCCAAATTGATTTTAATTCTAAAAAAAAGAAAAATTCTTCTTGACCACAAATGACGGTATTTGGTAGAAAATACTTTGTTTTTGTGATATATTGCTACATTTCAGTCAACTTAAATCTCAGATCTCTAAGAATGGAATATTTTAATAACTCCATGTAATGTACCAAAAGTACTAATCATAGATAGGCAGACTGATTACATACAGAGTATTAGTGAATATTGAAAATGAATTGACTGAAATCAGATACTTAGAACATATTTCAGAAGAACAAAATGCAATTTATCTTGGCTTCCTCAAATCGTTTTGCAACAAGTTGGAGTGTAATAAAAAGAAGAAGAACCTAAGAGCACATGAGTCATTCTTCTCTGATCTGGATTTTTAATGCTTCACTTATTTTAATTGTCCTGTGTTCTTTTGTAGATAGTAACCTATACGTTTCATGTATATGTGTTGTTTCTGCATAGTATGGTAAGACAATCTTATATAGAAAAATTCAAACTGAACTGATAACAAATGGTCTTCTGGCTGTAAAAAATATTCTTCAATTTTGGTAACAAAAACCGATTATGTATTTCTATATGTTTTGATGTACCAGATCTTAAATTAATCAATCAAAGCAATTTATTAAAGTGTTACAGTGTTTCTACAATGTGGAAGATATTTTAAAACCCTTAGGAGCATAGATTTTGTAGAGAGATCTGGATTCAAAGGAAGATTGCACTTTTTATTAATTTGGGTTAGATATCTAAACTTCAGTTTTCTCATCTGTACAATGGGAGTAATATCAACCACATAAGGCTCTCATAGGATTTAAATGATTTAATGAATTTGTAAAAACTAGAACAATTCCTGACATATAGCAAGTGCTCACCACTTCATAGTAGATATTAAAATTATTATCAGGGATCAGTTAATTTACCTATGTATACCACCTTGCAACTATAATGAGGGCATGATGGAAAGAGTAAAAAATAAATAGATTGGGGTTTTTCAAATTATACCACATCCTTTGGGAATCTGGTATGGAAAAGAAATATTTAATATTTTATATCTTATGTTGTGCAGATTGGCTTCAGATGAGTATTTTATGTTTCTCCAGGAATGCCAACTCAGAAGTGCAATCACAGAGAAGATCATTTGATCACCTTACCCCAATTAGGGTTAATTATAGTCTCCTACACATAGATGTCTTTAGATATCTTAAAATATATATTTATCTGGTAGGCACATTTTGAGCACATAATAATACCATTCCAGGTTTTACATAGATTTCCGTGTACATTTTCTACTTAGCAGCTTGTTTAGAGAAGAAAAAAAAAAAACAGTTGATATTTGGGAAGATATTATAGCTAAGTGCCCATTTAATTTTATGTGTCTTAAACCTTCTAATCTGGCGATGCGGGTGCTTCATTGTTCTAAGCTATTTCTGGCTTTGTCTTAATGAAAACCTAAAAAAAATTTTTTTAGCTAAAGCGCTACTAAAATTGAATTTCCAACTTCTACTAGAATGTTCAGGTTTTAAACATTTTCCTTTTAGAAAAACCAAGTGAGGAATCCATTTCTTCTATAGACACTGCTCACTAAAAGTGTGTTAAATTTAATAGAAATGTAAACTTTTCTCTAATACAGATCTTATCAAACCTCCCAGAAGGTAGTGTCTTTGTTCCCCTTGGACTTATTGTTGTCCATATTACATTTCTGTCTGTAGACTCTTACAGTAACTGTTAGTGTTGAGAGTTTTGGTCATAATCTTGAACCATCACTTGGTATGAGAGTCATATGTGAAGTTATCAGTTTTCCTTGGTCACATTTTATGTCAAATGAGACTGACAGAGTATTCTTTTTAAACATCATTTATGAACTTACCTTCAAGAAAAATCACAAAACATAGACCCCTAAATTCCTTTGTTACAGACATTATTAAATAATGTAGGTAATGTATTGCAAAAAGATGGCACCAGACTGAAATCAATGGTGTGTTTTGTCACCTTTAGTAAGTAAAGTATGAATGCAAAATGATGATGCTTGGTCCAAAATGCCAAATAAATGTAACCAAAGGAATGTCTCTTAAATAAATCTTTTCTCTGTGTGAGGTCATTTGTCATACTCTATACAAGGACAACTTTCTGTGAGATGTGAGGTAACATTTTTCTGCCCTAGGGAACAACAGCAATTGCTAGGTCATTCTCCTTCAAACTACCCTCCTCCAACTTCCCACGCACACCCTTTCTGCCTCTGAGTGACTTTATAGATCACCTAAGGAAAGGCATTTGTAGATGGTTGAGTGTAACATATATGAAGTCAAATCTACCTTCTTCCCTCCAGATGAATAGCCATGACAAAACTCTTCAAGATGAAATGTCCCAGTATCTTCCTTTCTGAGATCTATCTTAAAATTAAAGAGCTTTAAGTCTATATGATTTGTTAATTTCTGCATTATTATTAGGGAGACTTTACTTTCAGAATATTTTCTGTTGTACCCATGTAGGGAAATTTGAAATAGAGATTGGGGGGTGGTGGTGGTGGTGGTGCATTAGAGGAATAAAGTAGGCTTTGTAATCCCTGATTTTAAATCTAATCAGAATGTTTAAAATGAAAAATTTAAAGAATTATAAATTATTTGGCAACATTAAAGATAGATAAGAGAGATATTAATCCAATAAATTT
Organism: Delphinus delphis; assembly: GCF_949987515.2. Classification (NCBI taxonomy): domain Eukaryota; kingdom Metazoa; phylum Chordata; class Mammalia; order Artiodactyla; family Delphinidae; genus Delphinus; species Delphinus delphis. Next base: position 30,380,114 of record NC_082686.1, read on the forward strand.
TGTCATTTTCCATGACCACCATATCATCTAAGTTAGACTTGGCCCTTTGGGTTAAAAAAAAAAAAAAAAAAAAAAGCATGTGAACTTGTCTCGCCCTCCCCTCCCCACTTCTTTTCTTAGAGTGGTAAAAGAATAATACATTTAGAAATCATTACTGTGAGAATTCAAGTGATTTAACTTCAGCACGCTAATGCACTTTTTTAAAACAACTAAATAATGTATAAAAAAATTGTGCTGAAATTACTCTTAATGCTTCACAAGAAGAGTGGCTTGTTTTATTCTTCTGCAAGACTATTTCATTACCATAATTTTCAAGCATGCAGAGGTGCCATAAAAACTCTCCTAATTACTTGTGTGTCACTGACCATTTTTTTTTGAAACACACAATATCACATCCATAAGAGGCAAGGGAGCGCTAAATTGAGTGGCAACACCAAAATGTACCACCAGACAAAGGCTCTTCTTCAAACTGCTTCACAAGGCCACGAACAGAAAGAATCTTTTCTAATATTTTCCAGTAGGGGGAACTAAAGACTCACCATCCAGCTTTTAGCTCGGCTCGGGAACCTGCGCGAGTTCTTATAACCCGCCTTGTAATCATCCGAACTAGCATCAAACAACTACCAGCGAGCCTGTGATCACACGTGGGCCGGGCTCCACCGGCCACACCAGTGGCACCCCAGACACTAGCATCCCTTTGATCTAATGTGGGCTGCCTTAATCTTCCCGGTCCTGAATGGCATTCACTTGGTGGGTTCTGCCTTAATTTTCAGGATTTTGTCATCTTTGGGCTGCAATTCAGCTGTTTTTGAGCTTCGTTAGCTCAGTTGGGTTTTCAGGTTTTCCGAACTTCCTTTCAGAGGTGATAGTCTCTGGAGGGTAATAACTTCGGGTACCGGTCCCCCGCACCCAAGCTCCCTGATCTCCTTTCTCCATCCTAAGCGTTTTCTGAACTCCCTGGCATCCCTCAGCCCCGCGTCAAATTCGTCTTTGAGGGGGTCATAAGGCAACTGAGTAACAGAAGAGGGGATGCCACCCCTTCCCCTCCCCCCCCCACCCGGGATTCCTCAGGGGGCCATAGATCTTGGCTAAAACAAGCCAGTGGAGACTACGGATTTCTGTACATCTCCCTCCCCCCTTTTTTGTGCCTTTTTAACGACGGAGAAAGCACCCTGACACAACCTTTCCGCTCCAAGAGGTGGTTATATTGTTTCCTTTCCTTTTCTCCCTCCCGCTCAGCTTCTCATTTTGCTAAAAGGTGAAGAGTGAATGTTTGTGTGATTTTAACGGGTAATGAGGCTGCACCCGGGGTCCTGGACGGATGATCTTTTTCCAGAAAGCGTGTGCATCTCCGTGCATCTCCGGCAGACGGAGGGATGAATAATTAGGAAGGGCTTCCATGAAATCGCTCACCGAGAAAATTACCTGCCCATTAAACGGGACGCGGCGAAGGGCAGGAGGCTAGAGCCCACCTATCCCCTCCCGAGGCGGGAAGCAGGGGGGGACGACGAGGCGCAGAGAAGGGGAAGGAGTTGACCGGTAGCCTCGGCTCCGAATTTGTTAATTTCTGTCCCACTAGGACTCTAGGCTTTCCAGCTCCCCCTTCCCCCACTGCCCAGCGGGCTGGCGGCCCCTGTGCGGGCGGGTGGCGGAGCGTGGAAGTGGAGGCTCCGTGCACCCCCTCATCACCCCCCGCCCCCCTCCCCGGGGCAGACTCCAAGCAGCTTTCATTCCTCCCCTCCCCTCCCGCCTCCTCGCCTTCCCTCTAAGTCCTTCCACCCGCGGCAGCTGCAGGAGGAGGCGGACGCTCTGCTGCGGGGCCGCGGGAGCAGCGGCAGCGGCGGCGGCGGCCGTACCAGGTGGACTGGCGGCTAGACCCGGGCGGGCGGCTGGACCGCGCGCTCCCCTGCTCTCCCGCTCCTGGGCCCCTGGGCTCACCCGCCCCGCTCCGCTCCCGCCCGCCGCCTGCCGCCGCCCGAGTTCACAGCCGCTCGGAGGCGGCACCGCGGGGGGGTGGCAGCAGCCTCAGCCCTGCCCCTCGATCCCTCCCGCCTTCCCTCCCTCCCTGCAGCCCCACCACGTAGGAGTTCGGATTCTCCACCCGCCTCGTCCCTATTTCCCTTTGCCTCTCTTTCGGGAACGAGAGAGGTGGAGGGAGGCAACGAGGTTGCAAAGGAGAGGGCCGCCAAATCGGCCCGCCTGCAAAGTGTTGCTTTGACACATCCTTATTATGGAAGTTTAGTGAAAAAACTCTGGACGTGGAGCTGCTACCCAGACGGAGACCGGGGGAAAGGAAACCAGTGGGCAGGCCAATGTTTTTTTTCGGCAGCGCGCTGGCAAGTTTGTGGAACACTTTCTAGGAATTAGGTCTTTTTCCTCTCCCGTCATCTTCTTGACTTCTGAAGAACGAACTTGGCTTTGGATTGCCATGAAGCCTGAGGAGAGGGGGTTAGACACACTTGAATAATCCCTCCGGCTGGGCTGAATTCGTGGGAATTTAGGAAGCCACAGTGAGGAAATACAGCAGCCTTGGGAGTGCTCTCTGTTAATTTGGATGGATCTAAATGTGCCCCATTCAAGACCTCTCCACTAACCCCTTCTGATCTTGCCATTTGCTCTTCTTGACTTAATTAGCAGCTAGAAAAGTCTAAACTTTGGACCTACCTCTTTTTTTGATACTTATTTTTGTACTTTTGCTCTCTGGGATTGGTTTCTTAAACAATCTGGATCCTTTTTAATATGTCAAAATGAGTCGGCTGATGTTTACACAACTACTGCTCTGTGGATTTTTATATGTTCGGGTTGATGGTAAGTTAAAATGTTTCTATCCTGTCCCTCCCCCCCCCAAAAAAAAACCCCAACATTTCTTTCTGAGTTGGATGTGGGCTATAAATAAAATGACATTATATCCTTTGGTCCCTTTTGGCCAGGCATGGGGGCTTTGGGGGAAGCAGAGGTTTTAAGTCTTTTGTTTCTAAACTGCTGCAGATGGAACGTGTTAGGAGTCACCTATTGTTGTAATTTACTTAATTAATTGAGGAGTTGGGTAATAAATGATGGGCTCTCAGTTTTGTTAGAAAAAGAAATATGAAAGTAAGTCTCATGAACGAGTCTAATACTCTTGTGCTTGTTCTCCATTTGGGGTTTGTTCTTGTACCTGAACTTTGGCTTAGAAATTCAAGTGAAGTAAGTAATAGATACCCCAGTGAAGGTGCAGTAGGTTAGGAATTTGAGTCAGGGATCTCAGGGATCAATGTGTATCACCTGCGTGCTGGTAAGTGCTCTCCTAGCGTGATATCAGAATGAAGATTTAGATCATAGGGAGAAAACTGTCAAAAGTAAGACAGGGCGAGGCTCCAGGAAGGGGGAAGCAGAAGCTGTGGGCTGGCTGTGGGTACGGAACGCTCAGCTCAGTCCCTAGTGGCAAACACAATGGGGATCTGAAACAGGTGCTGTAGGTGTCTCCCTCTAGGTTGAGTCAGTCTGTCAAGCAGACAGCATTCTGCCTCTGATTCTCCTGTCTTTTGTTCAGATTTGGTTTCCTGGGGTATTTTCATAGGATGTCAGTTTCCTGTGGGAGGATTGCAAAATCCTTTTTTGTAGCTCTTTTGAATGATGAGTGGAAGGAATCGTTAACATGCTTTTTTGTTTGTTTGTTCCAAAGAAGAAAGTCAAAAGAACAATTTGGTATTAACCTAGCGACTTTAATTTTCACATCAATGGAAATAATTGGTCTAAAGAGAAGATTAGAGCATGATATTTTTGCCTGCATGTGTGGATTGTAGTACTTTAGATTTTTAATTACTGTACTTATAAATAATCTGAGGTGTATTGGTCCAGATACTTGAGCCATTATAGTAGCTTGTTGCTACATAAACTTTCCTCCAGTATTTGCATTGTGGACGAAGTCATTATTTGGGACACTGCCTATTTTTGCCCGCCTGTAGGAGCTAACTTTGTTCCTGGCAGCGGCTGTTGCACAGAGCCCCATGTATCAGACTCAAAAAGGAAGCCCTTCTATAAACATGAGGCAAGAAGGATGAGTTTACCTTCAGTCAAGTGGCTGTTTTCAATCCTGGACTACATAAGTACCCATGCCCCCCAGCGATAGTAGGCGAGCGTTCATGTGGGCACACTGCTTTTTTCTTTTTTCCCTTCTAAGTAGTAGATGTATAGGAGTAAATCACTGTGAATTCTACTGTGGCAATATCTCTAATCATATCTAATCATTCACCAGACATTTTCTTCTTCAATACATTTACCTTTGTAATACATTTAGATGACAATCACAAAAAGGTTTTGTCCCAAGTGTTTTGATTGTCACAATAAGACTTTAATATAACTTTTTGGATATGTCCTCACAAACCATGAATTTATATACTGCAATGCCAGAAATGCATTATAAACTATATATTAGATTACAGAACTATCACCAAGTTGTTGTTTTTTTTTTCAGTCGTTGTGTAGCTAGCTGGAATACAATTAAATTGCTCAGTGGAAGTGACAGAGGGAATCAGAAGAGCTTGGTGTTACAGAATGTAATTAATGTACCAGGGTGTTTGGAGATATATGAAACAAATGCAATTAACCACCTTGCTGCTGGAACAGCAGTAGCAAGACATCATTTCTCCCCTTCCCTCCCTCCTTCGTATCCTAGCTCCCTCCCTTCTTTCCCGCTCTCCACTCACCTTGCCCTTCCTGTCCCACAGATACACCTAGGACCTTTGTTCTGTTTTAACATTATAGGATAAGGGGGTAATTTGTGTCTGGGCCATAACTGTGCAGCAACGTTCATAGTAATGTAGTGAAAAATGCCCAAGATTGAGGAGTTGAAAAGGTAGTATTAAATTCTTGTGTGTGTGAAACTAGTTTTTGTATTTAGCATCTACTATGTCCAAAGCAATGGAAACTGTGGACACTTACTGAATTAGTATGCAAGTCATATGTTTGACATTGGATTGCCCTTGGTTTACCCCCTAATGATGACAGCCCCTCCATGGGGATTGTTAAAAATTTGGGATGTAGACAACACTGCCCTCTAGGCTATTTCAACACACTGGGATTGTGTGTTTACATATATAATGAGGGGGTTGTTTGTAGGATCTCTAAGCCTTCTTACTTTTCCAGGGTTCTATGATTTCTAGTTACTTATTATCCTTCTTAGAAGTGTGTGCTTATTCTCCCCATGAATTTCAAATTTAGAGAAGCTTGTACCATTTGAAAGATATACTGACTCTCCTTGTGCTAGACACAGAAATTAATTTTATTCAGTGACAAATGATACATAGATTTGCATTGAAATTTGCTTGGTGGGTTATTTATATGTGCATTTTTATAGTATATGAAAAATGTTAGAGTTTTGCATCCTCATGAAAGTTATGTGCCATTATTATTTATGATTTTTCTGTATCTTGTGTCTGTAGGAATCTGTAGAGAATAAATATTAAGTTAATTGAGAACTACAGGCAAACTTTTCTATTTGGGATGTAAATAAAGATTATCTCATTCGATACAGATTAATTAACCAAATGCAGATTTTTCCTTACTATTATGTATGAGAATATGTATTGAATTTAGCCTTTGTTCTCCAGATTTTCTTTATTTTTAAATAAGAATATGGTTTTGTAATCATTTACAGGGAACTAATATGAACTGTCACAAGACTGTTGGATTACATCTATATTAAATACATTGTGTCAGTTCAATAATTTTACAATACTGGTGAAAAGATGTTTTGCCTCTCACTGCTGTGGCCTCTCCCGTTGCGGAGCATGGGCTCCAGACGCGCAGGCTCAGCGGCCATGGCTCACGGGCCCAGCCACTCCGTGGCATGTGGGATCTTCCCGGACCGGGGCACGAACCCGTGTCCCCTGCATTGGCAGGTGGACTCTCAATCACTGCACCAACAGGGAAGCCCGAAAAGATGTTTTTGAGATGAAAATATTTCTTGTCTTTAATCCTTAACTGTTCTAAAATGAAAATGGCACTTGTGATATTTGGAGAGATAAAGATGATACGTGTGCATGGTGCAGATATATAATCTCATATAGGTTTATAGGTTTTGCTAAAGTGCTTCTTTCAGTAATGGACTCATTATTGTAGCCGTATGTAGTCCATTTCAGAACTTAAATTGCATATAAGTAACCTGAAATTTCTTCTTGCAACTATACACTAATACCACGTTTGAATTGGCTTTGTTTGAATAACCTTTGATTCTAGGCAACATGTGGACCATAAACCAAAAAGATTTCTTAATACATAGAGAAAAGAGTATCTTAAAGAAAAAAAAGGTCATGATTATACCAAAAAAAAAAAAAAAAATTCTAGTTATTGCATCCTTGAGCAACCTGTATAAAATAGCATCTTTGCTAATAAAAATATGGATATGTAAGAACATTGCCTACATTTGGATACATATATAGTAATGAAGGGAGCTTACGTATGTAGGATGTGTGTGTTCAGTAATATCTGCTTCAGTAGCTCCTGCAGTCCATAGGAGTTATTTATTTATTTACTTCCTATGTGCAATTTGATTTTTGAAGAGTTAGAAAAAACAGATTTTCCTTTTTTTTTTTTTTTCCCCCGGTACGCAGGCCCCTCACTGTTGTGGCCTCTCCCGTTGCGGAGCGCAGGCTCCGGACGCGCAGGCCCAGCGGCCATGGCTCACGGGCCCAGCCGCTCCGCGGCATGTGAGATCCTCCTGGACCGGGGTACGAACCCGTGTCCCCTGCATCAGCAGGGGAACTCTCAATCACTGCGCCACCAGGGAAGCCCAGATTTTCCTTTTACTTATTTCTATTCCTAGCTCTCCTCCTACTCCTCCTGTACCACCTCTTTCTCTTCTTCCTTCATTTCTTCCTTCCCCTCCTTCTTTTTTGGACCCAGTGGAAGGAATTAAAGAAATATTTGAAGAATGAAGAAAATAGGTGAGAGGTTTCTTGGATAACAATTTAGAAAATCTGCATTTAAAGGAGATATGTTAATAATATTTTAACTTTGGATATACCCAGTTGGGGTCTTGACTCATCATTTTTCTTTTACAATCCTGTAGAGCTTGATGCAAACTTATATAGTTCTTTTTCCAGTTTAGGCAGACAGACGTCTACAGACCTGAGTTCTAGCAGAAAGTTATAGAGTGCTATATTAGAGATTTATTTTCAAAGAGAAGTATTGTTATGCTTCTTACAGTGTTTCCAGGTATAGCCCTGCCAACCTAAATCAATACATTGATGTTGTTAATGATTTTCTTCTTTTTTAAATTATTGAGTGAAGCATGAATGAATGATGGCATAAAGTCTTTTAAGGGGAAATTTCCATAAACTCTGGCAATGTTTCAGCATAGCAGAAATCTAATATAGCATCTAAAGTGCAGCATATTCACCCAAAAAACCTGTCTCTAACCAAACAACACTGGAGTGATCTAGGCCTCAATCCTTAGTGTTTTTTCCTCCATTTGCACCTAATCCTTAATGTCTTTCATCTGGTCGCATGGGTTTTAAATACTTCTTTATTCTGATACTTCTCAAATTGCCCTAATCACTTGTGGAAGAATGTAAATTCCATGAGAGTACAACTTGGCTCTTCTATTTACCATGGTATCTCCAGCGCCCGTACATTACTTAACATATCCAGCTGACTACATGACATCTTTGCTTGATATCTAAGAAGAATATATCAGACTTGGATAGTAACTAGATTTGTTGTGGTGATCATTTCCCAATGTATACAAATAGCGAGTCATTGTGTTCTACACCTGAAACTAATATAATGTTGTATGTCAATTATACCTCAATAAAATAATTTTTAAAATGAATATACCAAACTCAAGCCAGGGATAGAATTGGCTTCTCCTTCCAGTCATCTCCAGCTCAGTGAATGGCATCACTATTCACAGTTTTATCATGACCCAAAACTAGGAATCATTTTTGACTTGTTCTCACAGCCCATATCTGACTTGTTAGTAAATCCTTTGAAGTATACCCTGATACCTAAAATTTTATGCGTGTGTTTGTGAGTGTTTCCCCAACATTTTAATATAAGCATTTTCAAACATGCAACATAGCTGAATTTTACAGTGAACACTCATATTGCCATGTAGATTCTACCGTTTTTTACTATACTTGATTACCACATATCTATCCGTTTACCCATTCCTCTAGGCAACCATTAATTCATCTTCTTGTTTTGATGCATTTTCAAATAGATTCCAAATGTTTCTTACTAATTCAACCACTACCATCCTGGTCAAAACCTGGACTATTGGAATAATCTGATAAATGATCATCCTGCTTCCATTTCTGTTCTTCCTATCCCCACACCTTACCTCCAACCAGTTAGTTCTCCGCCCAGTAGCCACAGGGACCTTTCAAAAGCATGTAAATAAGATAATGGCAGCACCTTGCTCAGAAGCTTCTAATGGCTTCCACTGATAACTCTTCGCAGTAGTTTACAGGACTCTTCAAATTCAGGTCCCTCACTGCCTCTCTGACCTCATCTGTTCACACTCCCTACTGGAACCTAGGTTTAGACCTTGCTTTTTGATGTTTTGTTCCTGACTCAGGGCTTTTGCATTTGTTCTTTCTTTCACCTGAAATGTGCTTCCCCTGATCATTGCATGGGTGTTTTTCAATTGGTTTAATGAGTCCCTATCCAATATCATCTCTTCAGATATATGGACCACCTAATGTAAAAATGCTCCCCTCAAAACACTATTGGACTACCCCCCTTACCTATCTTAATATTTTTCTGAGCTCTTATCACCTTCTTAAAGTTTATGTGGGTGTGTGAGCACGTGTCCACACGCACATGCACGTGTTTGTATAAACAACCTTGAAGGCACCCACATTGTACCCTACTTGCGAGCTAAGAAGTTAGACTGCTACAACTTCATGAATGCTGGCAAAGGACATGAAACTCCTGGGTCACAGGTGGTAGATTTCATTAGTTATGTCACAGCAAGCAGCATGACTTCATGTGTGTATAGATTTACCTTTCCCCTGAAGACCCTTAGGGGCAATGCAGTGGGGGCCAGGTAGATGGTGCACACACAAAGCTGACGAGCCCTGAGCTTGGGAACCAGGATATTTTATAGTGGACGATAAGGAAATCTGCCTAACCTTTGGCCTGGAGGGAAACATTGTCTTGACTATATTAGACAGTAAGCAAATCTTGACTATATTAGACAGTAAGCCTTCTGTTCTGAAGGGAGACCGTCTAGAGTTTAGAAGACTGTTAGCTGTATGCATATGTTAGTATGATTATTGTCTGCTTCTTCTACTGAGCTCCTAGGGCATGGACTTTCCTTGTCTATTTGTTTACCTGTGTTCCTCCAGTGCCTAGAGCACAGGATGACACATAGTAGAATCAAGTATTTGTTGAATAAATGAAAATGTGCTTATGGAGTGCTTTTGAGATGTTTATTTTCATGCCCTAGCCCAACATGTGAAACGTTTACCATTTGAACTAGGTTTATTTATTTATTTGGGGGTGTGTATTTGTGTTTGTCTCTCATTCTCTCTCTCTCTCTTTAGAGAGAGAGAGTTATCAAACATGCATATTTTGACATAAATGACATCATGATTTCTGATGATTTAGTATTCCACCTTTCACCTGGCAGGAGATATAGAATTGACTATTTGCTTTGATATGTCTCTTTTCTAACCAAGAGTATTTTCAACAATGGTGTGACTTACATGATGGTCACTCCCAATCTCCATACTAACACTGTTGGATGTTTCAGCACACTGTTGAGTGGTGTATATATTTTGACAGGGCACTCCTTCAAATGATTCTAATGTACCTTAATAGGACCACATACACTCTTATCTGACTAAGGCATTTTGACTTATACAATGATATCTAGTCCAAAAAGTGAGACTTTTCTTCACCTTTGGGGCAACTTTTCATTTAAGCATTAGCAACAGATAAAAATGATTACTTTAGTTCAGGCATAGAATTAAAAAGAATACTTTAAAAATTGGTCTCCAATTATATAGCTCACTAATACTTGAAAAAGAAGAGGAAGATTAAAATACCTGCAGCAACTGGAATTACCCTACCCTATCTACTGTTATAATCATCATGTCTAGGACCCTATTTACCATCACTGATACTAAACTGAGATATACCCAGGAATTTGGCAGGTAGGACCCTCTTTATAGACCTACTTTTGATTTTAAGAAAATAACTCAAAGGAATCTTACCGGAAAATTTATTTTTTAAAACTGAGATAAAGCAAACATAGACATTCTCTAAATTTTGCTGCTTAAATATTTTCCCCCAACAACTTCACTGAAATGATTGAAATATAATTCACATTATATTTCACAAACAAGTTACTCATGTAAAGTGTACAATTCAGTGGTTTTTAGTGTATTCAGAGAATTGTGCAACCATAACTACAATCCAATTTTAGAACATTTTTGTCATCCAAAAAAAGAAGCCAAGTGTTCTGCTCCTTATCTGCCATCCCTTCCCCAGCCTGAGGAAGCCACCAGTCAACTTTCTGTCTCTGTAGATTTGTCTATTTTGGACATTTCATGCAAATAGAATCTTACAATATATGGTCTTTTGTGACTGGCTTCTTTCCCTTCATCTAATGTTTTCAAGGGTCATCCATGTTGTAGTGTATATCAGTACTTCATTCTTTTTTATTGCTGAATAGTATTCCACATCATTTATTCTTTGAATTATCAGTTCATGGACATTTAGGTTGTTTCCACTTTGGGTCTATTATAAAGATCGTTGCTATGAACATTTGTGTATTAATCTTTGTGAACACGTATGTTTTCATTTCTCTTGGGTGTATAACTGGAGTGGACTTGCTGGTTCATATGGTAATTCTGTGTTTAACCTTTTGAGGAACTGCAAGACTGTTTTCCAAAGCAACTATACCATTTTACGTTCCCACTCGCAATGTATGAGGTAAATATATTCTTTCAATTCACCATGGAAAGAAAATGTTGAACGGCCTTTACAAGTTGGATATAAGTTTGTAGTGAGACAATTTTATATGATAATAATATGCTTTAAGTTTCCAGTAGTCCTAATTTCTTTCTTTTTTTAAAAATTATTTATTTATTTTTATTTTTGGCTGGTTGGGTCTTCCTTGCTGCACGTGAGCTTTCTCTATTTGGAGTGAGTGGGGGCTACTCTTGTTTGCAGTGTGCAGGCTTCTCATTGTGGTGGCTTCTCTTGTTGAGGAGCACAGCCTCTAGGTGTGCAGGCTTCAGTAGCTGTGGCACACAGGCTCAGTAGTTGTGGCTCGCGGGCTCTAGAGTGCAGGCTCGGTAGTTGTGGCGCACGGGCTTAGTTGCTCTGCGGCACGTGGGATCTTCCCGGAACAGGGCTTGAACCCGTGTCCCCTTGCATGGGCAGGCAGATTCTTAACCACTGCACCACCAGGGAAGTCCAGTCCTAATTTCTAATCCCTTCAGTGATTATCTTCTCAATGTTCTTCAGTTGTCCTGTAAAGTTTTACAAATGAAATTAACCCAAATTGAAATTGTCACTTTTAGCAGAGACTTCAACAATATTAAATGTAAATCACAGAATGATAACATCTCAGAGCTAGAAGAAGTTTTCGCAGTTTTGTGGTACAATTCTCTTGTTGGTTGGACAGATGGAGAATAAAAAATTAATTTTTATTGGAGTATAGTTGCTTTACAATTTTGTGTTAGTTTCTACTGTACAGCAAAGTAAATCAGCTGTATGCATACATATATCCCCTCTCTTTTGGATTTCCTTCCCATTTAGGTCACCACAAAGCATTAGTAGAGTTCCCTGAGCTATACAGTATGTTCTCATTAGTTATCTATTTTATACATAATATCAATAGTGTATCTATGTCAATCCCAATAACCCAATTAATCCCACCCTCCCCTTCCCCCCTTGGTGACCATACATTTGTTCTCTACGTCTGTGTCTCTATTTCTGCTTTGCAAATAAGATCATCTATACCATTTTTCTAGATTCCACGTATATGCATTAACATACGATATTTGTTTTTCTCTTTCTGACTTACTTCACCCTGTATGACAGTCTCTAGGTCCATCCACATCTCTAAAAATGACCCAATTTCATTCCTTTTTATGGCTGAGTAATATTCCATTGTATATATGTACCACATCTTCTTTATCCATTCCTCTGTCGATGGACATTTAGGTTGCTTCCATGTCCTGGTTATTGTAAATAGTGCTGCAGTGAACATTGGGGTGCATGTGTGAAGCTCAGAGTTTTTATGTGCCTTGTCACATAGCCTATTGCTGCTTAGTAGTAGAGCTGAAACTAGAGTCCAGGGATGTTTTTTATCTCTATACCACACTTCTCTCAAAAGACTATTTCCAGCTTCTCAACCCTGGAACTCCTTAACAAGAGTTCCAGGCTCTTGTAACTAACCGAAAATGGCCAGCTGTTTTCCGAACATGTCAACAAGGGAATTAGCTTGAGATACCTTGAGGTTATTCATTTGATTCAGCACATGCTTATTGAGCACCTATTTATAAACAAAGCACCTTGCTGAGGGCTCTGTGAGGGACATAATGAAGTTAAATAGTTCCCACCTTCAAGGAGATGATTCTTTAGTAGGGAAGATAACAAATATTCAAGTCACTAAAATAATAGTATCCGGTAATAGCAGGGAGCAGGGTGTGGGGTTGAAGGAACACACAACATAGTCTGGGAACTCAGAGAACGAATAGATGATTTCCAGCTAGTGCAATCTGGGAAGAGTCAACACCAAATGGGTCACTTAATGTGGGCCTTAGAAGAAGAGTGAACTTTTTTTTTTTTTTTTTTTTTTTTTTTTTTTTTTGGTACGCGGGCCTCTCACTGTTGTGGCCTCTCCCGTTGCAGAGCACAGTCTCCGGAGGCGCAGGCTCAGCGGCCATGGCTCACGGGGCCAGCCGCTCCGCGGCATGTGTGGGATCTTGCCGGACCGGGGCACGAACCCGTGTCCGCTGCACCGGCAGGAGGACTCTCAACCACTGCGCCACCAGGGAAGCCCAAGAGTGAACTTTTAATAGACAGAAAGATTGGAAATTGCATTCCAGCAAAAGGAATAGCAGGAGGAATGGCATGGAGATGACAAAGGTGTGCTAGGGGAAAGGCAAGGAGTCTAGTTTAATTGTAACATAGTTGTATGGAGGGGCAGTGTGAGATAATTACTGAAAGGCAGTCAACAAACACTACTGAGTGAATAAGAGCAAATAATTTAACCATTCTGAGTGTACTTATCTTTAAAATTGGCATTATAATAGTGTCTTCTCAAATAGCTGATATGAGGAATAGATGAATATATATTAATCACACACACACACACATATATATACCCATGTATGTATATATATGTATATGGAACATATGTGTGCATATATATTGATATGTTATCATATATGGAATTAGATGTGTATATATATGTAATATACATCTGTATGTTACATATATATGTTATATGTGTAGAAATTATATTAAAATGCTTTGAACAGTGCCTGGTACTTACTAAACCCCAATTAAGTGTTATTTATTATTATTTTTTAGTAGTAGTAGTATTTTTATTCTATTGGTATTCCTTTCCTAGTATGGAGTAGAAGTAAATTTAAGAGGACTTTTTCTATCAGGCTAATCATGAACTACATTTGAGATGCGTTTCACGAAGATTTTCATATAACCTTTCAAGCATGAGTCTTCAGGTGACTAAATAAGAACTTTTGTTGCCTCTTAAGGGGACTCATCTGTGTCCACACCTATGCAACCGTGACAAACGTGCTATGACATGTATGTTTCCATTGCATCATGTGCTGATTACAGAGCAAATGGGATTCCCAAGTGAGTGGTATTATGAATGAAAGGAATAAACAAGAGAGGCATACTACAAATAGAAATTTGTTAACAAACAGAACATGCTAGTAAAACCCTGCGTTTTGGTTCACATTTACTGATTTACGTCTTTTACTTGGTGCTTTTGATATAAAGTATCATGAAGATAAATCTTTCAAGAGACAAAGCTTATTGAATTCCAAGTAAACACTTCTAGTACAGAAAATATTTAAAAATTAACATTGTCTCCACTCAACATTTTTTTCCTGAATAGCCCACTTATCTTTCTTACATCTAGTATAGACATCATTGATTCTAATACTTTTTACAATTATCCATTAACCAGATTTGCATATTGAGTGGTTGTGTATATATCAAGGATAACCTGACTAAAGCAAAATCATTGCTATTGTGGAAGGGATACACCATGGGTGTCCAGAAGCTGTGGACTCCAGTTTAAGCTTTACCACTAATTAATGGTAGGACTTAAGATTCTTATATAAAAAAAATAGATATTTGACCGTGTACTCTTCAACGTCTCAGGCTTAAGTTCTCTTACTGTAAGTCATTTTGTTAAATGTCCTATCATTTGCATTATGTTTGAGTACAATTAAAGGGGAAAATTTATCCTGGAAAAAAATTATCCCAAACCATAAATATCCATCTTTGAAAATAATGAGTTATTGTGCAGTCTGCATGGGGGCTGTATTTTGATATGGGCTTAATGATTTGATTATGGATAATAGTCAAAATCCACTAGCCTTATGATTCACATCCACTTTCATTCGTTAATGACCAATGGTACTTACTGTTTCTTTATGAATAAATGGAATTCAAAAATTAAATACTAAAATAACAATAGTCTTAAGCCAATGTACTTACTAGTTTATGGCCACTGTGACTAGAACTGTATGTGATACGGCAGTCTTAGCTCAGGAGAGGGGTTAACAGCCACTTTTTTTTTTTTTTTTTTTTTTTTTTTTGCGGTATGCGGGCATCTCACTGTTGTGGCCTCTCCCGTTGCGGAGCACAGGCTCCGGACGCGCAGGCTCAGCGGCCATGGCACACGGGCCCAGCTGCTCCGTGGCATGTGGGATCTTCCCGGACCGGGGCACAAACCCGCGTCCCCTGCATCGGCAAGCGGACTCTCAACCACTGCGCCACCTGGGAAGCCCAATAGCCACTTTTTAATTTCTGTTGTAAGGATTGATGTGGGATCTCTTCCCCTAGTTTTTGGTCCCAAGCCTTTTTGGAAATGAACTGGAGAACATGGAATATAACTCAACTGTTTCATTACACTGCTTTTCAAGCTTAAGCAAAGAACAAGGAAACAATTTGGTATTTAAAGGATTTGTCCAAAACCTGTGCAACGGTTATAACCAATTTAAATGTTCATAAGTAAGAACAAAAAAGGGAGAACTTTTGACTTTCAAAAAAATTAAGTCAAGAGGTTTTCTTTATAAAGAAAAGGTTATAAATTTTATAAATCAATGTTATAGCCATACTTTAAAGTTTAACAATATATACTTACAATAAATACTAGCAAATGCTCGAATACAATAAATACTAGCAAATGCTCGAACGTAGTTTTCAGGGTTACAGTAAATTAAGGGAAATTCAGGATGAACCTAGCAATAGGCATTCTAAGTTGAGTTTTGTATCTCTTTATTTTAAAGTGAACTTTAATGTGTGGTCAAATAATGAGTAGTTATTGAAAACTGAGTTAATTGTTGATCTATTAAAACTAGAGCAGGCATTTCAGCTTCCCCACCTTAAATATGCAACAGCTTGTTCATTCTAAAACACCTTTGCATGTCAACAACTACAAGATGCCTTCACCCAAATGCAAATTATGCGAACCCCTCCCTAACTGCATCTGCATCATTGATTAGAGGAGATACAGAGTAAGAAGAATGTTACCTTTCAAAAAGAAAGTGCCCGGTAACTTAACATACCTCAGCATTTTTTTCATTCAAAATGGGCTGTGAGGATACTTTTCTTCGAAGCAGTGATAATCTCAAGAGTTAAAAACTAACAATGAAAATGTATTTCCATGGTACCTGAGCCCTGTACTCACAAATCTTCAAGCTGTTATTCAGTTGAGGTTTGCAGCCTCCTTTTCTTCTCACAAATGCTGTTGAATAACTTCATCAGAAAAGAAAGTGCTAACAGAGTTCACAGGGGAGTTCCTCACTGGCTATCCTGAAAACTTGTAGGTGATTCTGCAGCTAAGTACAAAAGTCTTTAAGAGTTTCAATTCGCCTTTGTGATTTGAAAGCCTGGATAATGCGAGCTTGTAATACAAAATGAAAGAATAAAGAATGGGAAAAATATGTACACCTTTGGGTACAGATTTTGGGCAGAGATACCTCTTATCCCCCCCTGCCCCATACACACATGACTGTAAGATATGAATAAACTTCTGAGTTGTTTGATACCTGCCCTCTACTCACAATCCATCAGACAACTGTTATTTTATGAAGAACATTTCCTGGGCTATGAATTATTATTGTACTTTTCTGTTAAACTGTAACACCTGTGATGTTCACCAGTTGGATCTTATGAAACTCCCCAGATTTTTGAGCTGCTCAGTAAAAGCGTCTCATCATGTTAAATTTAAATTCCAAGTTCGTGTAACTTTTCTTTTCAGAAAGTGGTTTTTATCTTTCTAAGCAGCAACTAAGCATGGCATGCAAATAAGACAACTAGGCAATTGCTTTTATAGTCTATCTTTCTCAGGGTGCCATTCAAAGCTTTCTGAACTTGGGGTGTTACAGGAGTTTATGTGTGATCTTTGCATTTGAAATAGTCCAGGAAGTGCAAGGATATACCTGGGAGAGGCAGTCTCTAGGAACAATGAGGAGTGAGGGGGTGTTGGAAAAGTGAAAAACGGAACATTTGAACGAAATGAATCGGACCAGCATTTGAAACTCTGCTATATAGCAAGCGGACAAGCTGATATTTAGTTCTATGGATTGTTAACATTCATATAAAACAGAATTATTTAGCATTTACTGAATCCTTTTTGATAATCAATTTGGGATCAGATGCAAAAGAACATGTGTCTGGCTTTGTATGACCCCAAATTCTTCCGTTTTCCTTTTGAGCAGATGACATGGCTTCTTTGCTGTCTGATATTGGTTGCTAGGAGAAGTGCACTGGTCTGGTCCCCTCTTATCCAGCAGTAAAACTAAAGAGTGTATTGAATAAGAAAAAGAGAGGCGGAACACAGTACAGGCCATGAATCATGACTTGTCTCCAATATGTCCACTTTGCTCCCATTTTTTTCCCCTTTAAACACTTTTGTTTTTACCAATGATGCTTTCTTTCAGCTGCTATCTATAATCCTTTTGGAGCCTGAGGGGAAGAGGGTTGCTAAAGGGAGGCTGTGCTGCTAAGAAGTCCACTCAGCCCTAATAAAAGCCTTGAGAGTTATTCATGGGGCCACATTAGTGAGAATGCCCTACTCAGTGAATAGCATCAGTCAGCTGCCTTTGAAATCCAGTGATTAATACCTTCTGTTTTTAAGGGGGGGGGGGGGAGGCAGACAGGAAAGGTCTTCATACTACTTTGGCTCTTTTGCAAATTAGATCTTATATATTGTCAATGCTTTTGAAAAAGAAGTTGCTAAATTTTCAATACCACCAGTAGTCGTTAAAAAAAATAGTGTTTCATGAACTGTTAATAGTGGCTATTGTCAGATACAACTGAAATGGTAAAAATGTCCCAAATGAACGCTTATAGGAAAATCAGTTAGCCATTCTTATATTTTGGCAATGTTTTATGATGACCATCAAACTAAAAGCATGATGTTAAGTGATTATATTCAAAATGTTGTCTACACCGATCTATTTCACAGCATCCAAATCACGTTTTTGTTTGTTTGATAAAGAAACTAATTACAATACACTTGAGATTTTAGAGAAACATCTAATGAGAAAATGTTAAGGGTGGCAGGTGTTTGTTTCCCGTGAGCACTT
The DNA here is from genome assembly GCF_949987515.2 of Delphinus delphis. NCBI lineage: Eukaryota > Metazoa > Chordata > Mammalia > Artiodactyla > Delphinidae > Delphinus > Delphinus delphis. Next base: position 30,397,909 of record NC_082686.1, read on the forward strand.
GGATATAAGGGGCAGTCAATGATTTACAAAGAAGTTCTTATATATTGATATGTATATATATATATATATATATATATGTATACATATATATATATACATATATATATTTATATCTATAGGCTAGTTTAGCATAAGGGATTTGGGATGTTATCATTATAATCCATCCCTATGACCTCTCTTTATATATTTTGATTGCATTGAGTACATGGCACAGCTCAAATAAAGTTGTGTAAGGTTTAGAAAGCTTGCCTATCATCTGAGGTGCATAGATAGAAAAGCTTCTGGTTTTGGTGCCCTGTGTAGGCAACTAGAAAATGTAAGGTGGTGCTTCTTCATACTGTTTTTCAGCATGATTCTAATGTCATCCAGGCTGTTATTATTTAGATGGTAATTTAAGCCAAGCCTCAGTGTTCTTTTAAAATTATTCTAATTCTTCTGTTCATTTTACATTTATTTTTGATGTAGCAGCTTAGTCTGGCTCTTCAATATGTACTCATGTTCATTAAAAAGGCTTCACTGGAGTCTGAATATGAGAACAAACAACATTTAAAGAACTCGGCATGATGCCTCCTGTAACCTGTTTGTGACTCTGTGGAAGTGAAATATCTTGTTAAGAGGTGGTAATACCCAAGGGCAATCAGAGATAAAAATGTAACGACTTGGTGGGTGATGTCTAGAGATCAGCTTTGAGTGAGGTCTGATTTAACATCTTTATTAGTGACATAAAGGAGAGGACAAAATGATAAAGAAATTGACATATTTCAACATTAGAAAGCTATCGGGAACTTCTTCCCCCACCAGCTACCCATACCCCCTAATGAACATAGAAATGATTTAGGAAACTTTAGGCAGCAAAAATTGTTAGCAGATTATGAACTAATGCCTTATTCCATATATAAATGTAAAATAATTCTTCAGGGAAATAATCAGAAACCTAGATATCTAACTAGAGAGAGAAGCCAGCAAAGCAATAAAACTGAAAGGGCCCAGGGGATAAATATGGGAGTGGAGACCAGGAGAAAATGCGATTCAGATTAGGAGTGTTATGTCCCAGTTTTAAAGGTCAGGGGATTATAGTGCCCATTTAGGGAGTATTGCATCACTGACTGTGGAGATTCTCTTTCAGTGAGCGTGGCTTAAGTGCAGTTGAAATACTTCTTTCATTTTGCACTTCATTGCCAGAACATGAGTGTGGGAGAGAGATATTGGCAGAATAGAAGCAGGAGTGAGTAACAAAGACAGATTCTTTTGGAAGATGTCTGTCCACTTAAAACTAGAGAAGGATGTACTTATTGCCTCTGTATATCCTGACCTATAGAGATGAGAAACAGTATTGAGATGGATCCCATTAAACTTTTTCAAATATTGAGGGGAAAGATTGGCAAAATGTAACCACGTTTAAAGTATTTCACCAACCACTTTTCATAACTAAATCAGAAAGACTTGGAAGCAATGAGTTATGCTCAGGGAGAAAACACTCATATTTTAACATTTTTGTTGATTTAAATGATAGGAGATGCTTAATGCGAAGTTGCATCGTATTTCAAAGGAAGGATAATAAACAATGAGTCCACTATGTAAATAGACAAGAATTGTAATCAGACTCATTGGCTGAGCAGGATCCAGAACATAATCTACTTTCAAATTAGTGAGGTCTTATTAGACATGCACCCTTTGGGGCTATACAGTTTAAGAGAAATGTGAAATACTTGATAGTCTCTGTTCTGTAGAGAACTGCAAGATGATAGCAGGAGTGGAAAATACTGTGTAAGATTGGCTTCATGAGTTGGCATTCTTTTTTTGTGTTTTTCCTCTGGTCTCAATATTTTGAATAAATTATTTGGAGGGGGCAGAACAATATCCTGTCATTGGTTTTAAAAATCACCTTTCTTGGTTTCAGACATTTTCAGTTGTTTGATAGGCATCATATACAAGCTAGTACCTGAGCTTGGTGATTATTTTATATCATTAATGATAAGCCCAAGAGAACAGAAAGAACGCAGAGTTGACTGCCAAGGCTGATCAACGCCATCCTGATCTAACAGTCTTCTGGTACCTGTGCTAAGAAAGGGAGCATGATGCTGTGAACTGGGGTGCCTTAGAACTTCAAGAGCCAGGTAGTGACTATTTCTGGCTTTGCTGGCCATAAGGCATCCTTTGTCACAACTACTCAACTCTGCCTTTTGAATGGAGAAGGTGGCCATAGACAATATGCAAATGAATGGCAGAGTTTTGTTCCAGTAAAACTTTATTCACAGACACAGAATTTTTAATTTTTTAAATAATTTTTTCATCTCACAAAATAACATTTTTCTTTTGACTATGGTTTTTTTCCCCTATGGTTTTTTCCCTATGGTTTAGAAATGAAAAAAAAAAAAAAAAATTCTTACCCACAGGTCATAGAAAAACAAGGGGTGGGCCAGCTTTGGCCTAAGGGTTATAGTTTGCTGTAGAATATAAATCATTGCTTTTTCTTTAGAGGAGTAGAAGAAAGAATGTGGTGGGATGGGGCAAGACGCAGATGGAGCCAGAAAATGAACCCCCCACACACACTGCCCATATTATTTCTCCCACTTCATCACTCTTCATCCATCCTTTCAGCACGTGTTCAGAGTGCACCTACTATGTGCAGTGGATTGAGCTCTTTAGATCCCAAGCGCCGACTTAAATACTGTCACTGCCCTCAAGTCCTGCTGCAGTTGAGGTATTTGTACATTGCGCTGAGAACCCCATGCAAGGCTGCCTAGAGAAAGAGAAAGCTTCCTTACTGATTCTCCCAAATCGGTCCCCAGCAAGGGTCCTCCTGCCTGGTGTTGCTCATGCCAGTAGTTCAGAAGCAAAGTAAAGCTTTATTCTTTGATCAGAGACTGGAGAGGTGGGCTCTCGCTCTAGAGTACACAGCTCTACTGACAGGCCGTGGGCGGGGCTGCTTTATAGCGATCCCACCTGCCGGCGTGAGGCGGGGCCTGGTTCTCTCGGGGAAGTCGCAGCTGCTCTGCTCAGCCTCCAGATGGCGCAGCGTCTCTGCGCACGGCTCGCCGCCGCCATCTTGGATTGAGTGTTGTGCGTGGCTTCTGCGCACGGTCCCCGAGCTGAGGTGTCAGCGCAGCAGTTTCTCAGGAGGAACTCTGGTCTGGAGGCCTTGAGGCAAGACCTCTGCACGGGGCACCCTATGAGCAAGTGAGACTAGGCTACGCATCAAGGAAGAGGTTAGACCTTGTCTTATCGCCTAGATTCTATCTTATTTTCCCCCGGGAACCTAATGGGCTTTGCAGGTGACAGCTTCACACCTGTCAGGTAACTTGAGCAGAGTCTTAGAAAGAAAAGGAGTGTTGCGACTGCCATTTGGACAAGCGGTTGTGGAGCTCGGGGATAGGGCGGAAGGTATTTAAGGCATGAGATTACTTGATATGGTGTTTCTGGTTGAAGTATAGGTGCAGAGAGGAGATTCCTCACTGGGAAATGGTGTTGGAGGGTTTCTTGAGAAAGGAAGGAAGGCAATGAAAAACTCACCTAGAGGTTTTAAAGTTGGTTAATGTTGTTCAAAAATGCAATATGGGCTTCCCTGGTGGCGCAATGGTTGAGAGTCCGCCTGCCGATGCAGGGGACACGGGTTCGTGCCCCGGTCCGGGAAGATCCCACTTGCCGCGGAGCGGTTGGGCCCGTGAGCCATGGCCGCTGAGCCTGCGCGTCCGGAGCCTGTGCTCCGCAGCGGGAGAGGCCACAACAGTGAGAGGCCCACGTACTGCAAAAAAAAAAAAAAAAAAAAAAAAATGCAATATGTGACCTCTATGAGGGTGGTGTTAAAGGTGCAGAGACCAAAGGCAGAGAAAGCCCTTTAAGGCTAAAATGGTGAAGGCATAAACAAATTGTCAGGAGATATGAAACAAACTATATTGTCAGTGTATGTGAAATGGATTAAAAAACTATTGAGGTAGATTTGACAGAATTGGACTGGCGGTGGGAGAACAAAGGAAAGAAAGTTCAGGAGAAAGTATTTTTAGAAGTTTAAGTTCAAATTGGGAATTTGAGAAGGTGAGTCAGAATTAAGACACCTCCAATTCTATTTGTTTTAATTGTCTTTCAGATTAAACAAGAAATATTTTTCTTCATATCCTTTTTTGCTGCTCCTCTAAAGTTGAAAAGTTGGTAGTTCTTTTGCTAGGTGTGATTTCTTCACGCTCTACTGTTTTGGGCTGGTGTAAATTTGAATTCAGCTTTAGATTTGCGAGTGATTTAGAGGTATGACATCAACTCCTATGTACATGCTTTCAATTAAAAATTTGTAGTTCCATTTATATAGAGAATATAGCATCTTCAAAATCAAGAAGAGATTCACGAAGCTTTCCAAGAAATCTCTACTGCCTGTCAGTATATAGCAAGGCCCATGTTTGCATGTCCATTTTATACCTGCTGAATTGTACAAAGTAGGGCTCAATGTTAGATGAATTAAATTTGTCCTTTATAGACAGCATGTTATGCAGAAGCCAATAGAGGTTATATGGTGGTTTATGTGGTTTATATAGGTGGTTTATGCCACCTGACCCCAAATATGTTCAAGAATAAAACTTCCTGTTGAAGTCAAGGATCTAGCTTTCTTCCAGTAAAAGAGGAAAGTATTGCATGGAGTGTAGCAAGTCTGGACAGTGGCTCTTCAAACTAAGTATATTCCCTGTACCAATGTGGTAGTTAATTAACTACTCGGCTGGACGATAAAGGGCTGGGAGGTTGTATAAGTGAGATTCTATGCTTGCTGTACAATTATGTGCTGGCTCCTTTCCCCCAGTCCATAGAATTCTCTGTATTTGTCGTTCCTGATGTAAAAGGGTGATAGATAGAAATAGGATGGATCCAGTATCTCAGTAATTTAAAAGTAAAAAATAAGATGAACAGTGAGGTGATGAGGGCCAATTCCTAGAGTTACAAATTGGCTTTATTTTTTCAATTTTATGTTACTGTCATGCTATGGGGCCATATCATAGCTAACATTTGAAAGCATATGGGCATTGTGCCATAACATCTGCAACCAGTGATGGAAAGAGGCTAACTCTGTACAGTTTCATCAATATGTATGTGTTTTATATCTATATCTATCTATCTATCTATATTTGTTAAAAGTGTAATATATCAATAATGAGATAAGAGTCCCAATAATTAAGTGCCTGCATGTTAAATTTGGAGGTATGGTACAGGATAGAGAGGCAGTCATTAATATTTAGAAATAACATACAAAAAAGTATTCACCTGGAACTCACCCTTGTATGATTGTATGCTACTTTTATAGTTTGATTTTTTTTTTTTTTTTTTAGATTTTTCTCTGTTATCCAACTTCCTTGGCCTCTTCCCATTAACATCAAACACTTTTGTAGTAGTATGATGTAGTATTCATCATTCTGTAACACAGAGCATATAATATTGAAAAAGATGCTCTTGGTGTTAGGGGGTCTCTGCGTAAAATTCATTCTCCTGGTGGTGTTATTAGGCCAGTAAATTGCATATTGTATTGATGAAGGGACTTTCATTCTCATAATAGTCTGTGAACTCAGGAGGGACGAGTTTGCTGACAGGGTGTATATAAATGACTAGAACTATAGAAAGTCTCATAGTGAATCTAGAATAGAAATATAGATGCTGTAAAAGAAAATACAGTAGACTCATTTGGGGCATACATAAATGACTAGAACTATAGAAGGTCTCATAATAAATCTGGAATAGAAATATAGATGCTGCAAAAGAAAATACACTAGGCTCATTCTACTTTTTATTCTCTTCATTGTGATCTCCTAACCTGTTATCCTATCACGATATTTCTCAGTACCTTCAATTTCCATTCCATGTAACGCTTATAAAGAATTCTCCAAATATATATATATGGAGAGCTCATTTAAGTACAATATATTCAAATGAAACCTAATATAAATCGGTTTGGACTATAACTTGTGTAATATAAATATAACTAAACTACATTTTTGTACCCCGAGGAACTAATCAAAACCAGTAGGGTAACTTTATTATACCCAATACCAATCAATTTATTTCTATAAATTTATATAACTGCCAGATCATTTTTTACTTTTTCCCCCTCTAATTTCAAGTTTTAAAAGTAGGGTCAAGTTAACCAAAAGAAGGTTTGTGAGGTGAACTTGGTTTGGCAAAATGGTGATTGTTATAACCCAGCCATTTTAAGTAGCGTGAATGCATTAAATAAAAAAGAAGTAAATAGAGTGGTTGAACTGTCCTTATAAATGAGTGCACAGTACTAATAATATCTTTTGGGAGAGGATTTAGGACATATTTTGTAGGTATTTATCTCACAATAAGAGGAAAGTTTCCTTCAGAGAGAAAACATTAGATCACAGGAAGGCCTGAAATATGTGAGTAACAAGTTTGTGAAGCCACACTCAGTCTAAACAAGTTCTGGCAAGATAAAGTACTCAGAATAAGACAGAGAATGGCCACAAAGACCTACTACTGTTTCCCAGCTCTTTTCTGTAATGTAGCTAAGACTCTCTTTGATGAAGTCATCCTTTCTCTATTCATTTGTGTAAAAACACATTCTCCCCCTTACTTTTTTCAAAGGAGGTTGTATTTAGTAAATTTGGTAGAGCTTATGAAGACCTAATTTTGTTTGATGAGATTCACTCGGATTAGCCAATAAAAGTAAAGGTGTATATTTGTAAGTGAAAGATCCTCTAGCTTATTATTAATATCTTAATTCAAGATGTACCTTTATTCACCAGAACACTTGAGAACTGTGTAAAATTTTATTTTGGATTGTGAGAAACTAGCAGTCTTTCATTTCTTGAAATTATATGGGCAGTTTGAAAAATTAAAGACTGAAATACTGGGAACTGAGCATATAGGAAAAAAATATATAGTATATTTAGTGTAATTTTCACAGCTCTAAATATATAGGTAACTCAAAGCTTAGATACAAGATATACATTTCTTTGGCAATTACATTAAGGATTGTAGATACAATAACATAAAAATAACTTTTTTTCAAATATATTGCTTAATATTTCTAACATAAAATGGTTGAATTGAAGCCATAATCATAATCCATAACACACACAATGTGTTTTGTAGATTAAGGAATATACATGTACAAGTATATATGTAATATATGCGTATATAGACATGCGCATATGTGCACACATATACACACAAATGCATGCATGCACACATATACAGATATACTTACAGTGTAGTTAAGAATTTATACAACCAAGTTGAAAGGCTTTGGCACTTCTATCGTTTTGTCTTAACATACATGTGAATTAGTTACTGGCATGCAAGCCATCCTTTCTTGCTTTGAATTTTATAGTGTTTCTGTTTAATATGAACTTGGATTGGGATTATGATTGAATTTTGTCATTATGTGTGTGTGTGTGTGTGTGTTGTTTTTACCATCAGAAAAAGGAATAATTACAAATTTGCTATTAAGAAAACTCTATTAAAATATTGGGGTAAGAAATGTCTTTAATGTCTTTTGTTAAGTTTTCAAATATCATGTGAATAGAATGTGAATAAAAACCTTTGGGCATAGATGCTTTTATAGATGCTTTTAGCTTAATAGCAAACTAGGTTTATTCAGTTGCCTTGAGACAAAGTTCATGAAAATTAAAACTACAATACTCTAATATTTAGTTACCTGAAAGTTCCAACCAAATGTAAGTAATATCCACAGTGACCTTGTTATTGTAATTTAAAAAGACAAATTGTGTGCTATCTGGTACATCCTGCCCTCTGTTCCATAACATCCCTGAGAATGAATCTGTAACTCCTCTTAGGGCTAGTGAAGACCTCAAGTGATATTGTTAATACTCTTGAAAAAATAAAGGAAAACAATGGGTCTGTGGGATATGGCACTTAGGGATAAATTGTTATTTTAAAAAAATTGCATCTTGCTTAGCTATTTCCAAGTTTATGACTATTATTACTAGTTTAGATGATGGTGCAGATGCACATTTTTTCATTAGTTCTCTCAGAAAATATTTACTGAGCAATTGCATTGTGCTGGGTGCTTGGAATCGGGTGCTGAGCTTTCAGTTTAAGCTACAAAACACCTACAAAATTTAGTTTGTTGGGCCTGGAGGCTTTTGGGGAAGTTATATTTATGCTGAGGACTGTGGGATTAAAGATAGTCACGTGAGGGGTGGGATCTGGGAAGAACATTTCAGACTGAGAGAAGGTCCTGAAGAGGGTGGGAGGGGGAAACCTGTCACCTTTGAAAACCTAGAAGAAAAGTAGAGGGGGAAATTGCAAGCCAAGGAAAAGTAGAAGAAGGCTGGGTTTAATGGTGCAGATTATATGGATAAGGGTTCTAAACTTTATCCTAAGACAATGGGAAGACACTGAGAAGACACTGGAGCGTAGTTTTGCTCCTAGGGGCATTTCCAGGCTGGTAGAAGAGGTCCAGTGGTAAATCGGAGTACTATAGAGTGCAGTTAGCTGTTAGCTGTGGTTAGTTGTTAGCTGGAGGTGGCCTCAGGAGGCTATGAAAGCATAATGACCCAAACCATTCTTGCGGGGAGGGTTGAGCTAAGGATTCTGAGGGGGATACCTTGGGCTGAGTCCAGACTAAGAGTTAGCTAGAAGCATCGCCAAGCCCTCACCCCAGACCAGTTACATTAAAAAGGCTGGGACAGGAGGCTGGGTGTCAGTTTTCTAAAAGCTCTCTTAATGATTCTTCACACTCATCCAGTATGGACAGTGAGAAGGTGGTAAGGAATAACACAGGAAGAGGTTGCTGAGGAACTGGAAGTCAGTCGGTGAGACTGGAGCAAAATGGACGATGAGGGGATGAGTTAGAGAGATACCTAGGAGTTTGGTCAAAACAACTAAAGAAATATATAAATAAAATAAGTTTCAATTATGCTGCAGTGAGGGATGCAAATAATGATTGACAGGATCTCCTGTCCCATCAACTCCCATGACTCTTTCTTCATCTCCCTGGATTGCATCTTATTTTACTTGAATTGTAATAATTTATGTATAAGCTTTATGAGTCACACTTATGTTAGGCTACTTCATGTCAGGAGCTGTTTCCACCTTACTTGCTATCGCTTGTTGTGGGTAGCAGAGAACTGTACATTTATAAAGTGTTCAGTTGAATTAAATTAAAATGGTCCACTTCATTTAAGTCTTCTTTGTCCTTACTTGTTCTAGACTAAGCAAAAGCTACTCTTTTCCCTTGGTTTTGCTGAATTCATCAATGGTGTGTGCAAATTCAAAATGATCTATTCATCACAATATTTTCCTGAATATACACAACTTATGTATTCTGAATTTGGGCTATCTCCTATCTATATCTGTGTGGTTAAATCCAATTTATCATTTAAGAATATTCATAATGTACACTTTGTATTGTAATTGTTAGTTTACTTACCTGGATGGAAGGAAAATCTGTTTTCTTCATGTTAATTTAAAAGTCTGCAGAAAAATTAATGTGCTTATATTACTGTTGTTAAGCTTTCCTCTCATGAAATTTTCATGTTTTATGTTTCATTTTTTTTCATTAATTTTCATAGTTTTGGTTGTAAAGAGTTGACTTTACTTAAAAAATTACCTTAAGGGAATCCTCTGGCAGTTCAGTGGTTAGGACTCCGTGCTTTCACTGCCAACAGCCGGTTTCAATCCCTGGTTGGGGAACTAAGATCCCACAAGCTGTGTGGCATCAACCAAAATAAAAAAAAATTACCTTAAAAAGCAAATATATTAAATTATGTCAGTTTATTCCTTTCAAAGAAAGAAGATTAAAGTACAATATAAAGATTAGTTTATAAGAGTTTGTAAAACAAAGTCCAAGCATATGAAAAATTTGTAGTAAAAATATATTTATGTAAGTTGCAATTTTATATTATACATATTTTAATAAAATAAATAGTTGAATACTAATGATATTTCAAAATATAATAAAAACACATATTATTCTAGAGGAAGAAGTGCAAAAGTTTGTAACAGTTTAAAAATTTGTGATGTTTAACTACTTGAATCAGAAATATCACAATTTATGTAATAATAATTTGTGCTTTTTCATTCAAATAGTTTTCTTTTGTTTCCCGAGGAAAAATGGAGGGTGAATTATTTTCTATGATAAAATATTTTCAATAATGATTCCTTGATGTTCTCATTTCCCATTTTTCTGTTAGTTTGATGACCACCAGGGGGATATGGAAGTCTTGATAGCATTAATGCTTCAGGCAAGAAATAGTTTTCTGGAAAGTGACCAGAATTATGTATCTCCCAGATTTGGGAGGCAGGGGTACTCACAGAGTATTTTTATTCAATGATTTAAATGCAGGGTGGGTCTAGCTTAATCAAGGCCACTACATTAATTTAGGAAAAAAATATTTGCAAGAACTGCATATAAAATAATAATAATAACAATAGTGTTTAATAATATCATCACAGTCTTTCCCTAAGGAGCTTCAAGCGCTTGGCTATTGTCTCACTAATTCTCAGAAGCTCCCTGGGAAGGAGTAGGGCAATAAATCACATGTTGAAGAGAAGATGATTTTAATCGGCTATTAGAAATAGTTGCATTCTTAGTATGTATAGATTGGTCAACAAAAGTTGCAACTCATTTTTATGGAAATACACTTACTCTCTTTCATTATAAGAAATGGATGACCAAACAAAAACTTTCTTCAAAATTAATTGTGAAATATAGCTCATTGTTTCCCTTTGTATTTTCATTTAATCCCAATTACCTGTCATTCCTATGACCTATTTTCAAAATTCCATTAAAGTCAGTGAGTAACAAGATTCTTAGCAATCTTTAGTCAGGTGTCATTTGACCATCGGTGATCAAGATTGAGAGCACCTTAAATGAGGAGTTTCAATCAATGGCCATCATCCATAGTATTGATTAAACACTTTGTTACCTTAGTAATGATCCAAATTTTAGACATTTAGAATTGATTAATTTTAAGATACAATTAAAATAATAAGATAATGTCACTGCATAATTAATTGAAAAATTAATGGAATGTGAAGGTAAATATATATGTTTCTCTTTGAAAATAGTGCCTTGTGCACTATTGGATATACAGATGACCTTTCCACTCTGAGGTCAGAGTTCAAATTAAGCCTTGGGTCCTAAGTAAATTGAGATGAATGGTTTGGCCTCTGTCCCTCGTGTGAAACTAGTCCATATCACAGAATCACCATACATCTGTTTTTGCAAAATTGGCGTAATTGGCATTCTCCTAAGATTTTGTTGGCAATGAAGCTGAAGCTATTTCTTATTACAAAGGAAGATTCTTGTATAATCATGGCTTTTTAAAAAATGTCTGTAAAAATGGCCTAGAATAGTTCTGTTCCTTTTTGAGAAGGGAGGATTATGTCTCATCATCATCAATTTGGTAATTGATAATAGCACAATAACACTTTTAATAAGTGTACATTTACTAAGATAGGAACACCTATGGGAAATGACATAATAAAAAAATTGAAATAATTTTGAAGAGACCACCTTCTTGATCTTACTAGTAGTTTTATAACTATCTTCATTCATATTGAGAAAAATAAAGATTTTTTATATTCTAATGACTTGAAAGTTATTCATATTTATCATAAACTTTAAAATTTAAATGCATAGCTATGATATTAGATGTCAAAAGACATTTGGCAATAATAATTCTGACAATATTAACTGCAGGTGGAAAAAATGTTTTCAAAATCAGCTCTTTGTTCCATGGGTTCCTCTGTTAATAATAAATAGTCTACATAATTTCTCATGTATATTAATAGCATGTCAATTTAAAAAATAACCTTAGCCATTCACCCTATGGCTTTTTTTTGTATACACATAAACGATGTGTATACAATAAACTAAAGGACTAAGAGTGGGCAAAATAAGTTAATGTATACATATATAATATACTCTATATAATAAGGTCTGTGTATACATTAACTTATTTTAATGTATACATAACCCTTATTATATAGTGATGTATACGTTAATGTTAAAGATGTCCATATTTCAATTACATAATTTATCTACATTTTAGGGGGATGATTGTTTTTATTTTTTAATAGTTTTTGATAGTACAAACAAGCAACCTAAAGAATTTTTAAGGAATGTTTACTTAGTGCTGAGTATTGCAAGATTGTATTAAAACATAGAACAGTTATCCGCATTATCCACATGTTTACTCAAAATAAAACACACAAATCTTTAGTAGACTTGCAGTAAGTTTTAAAATGAACACTCATGTTCAGGTTAGCAAATTTTAGACTCTTCATTTGCTTTTGGATTAAATATCATTTTAAGAAAAAGACCCTCTTCCCTCCTCCCCCACTCATACAACATACATGCATACCCCAAAACAAAATTACAAAACAGTTTGTAGTTGTTGGTAGGCCTTAGCAAGTTTTCCAAAGATTTCAAGAATTGTCTCTAGTTCATTTTTCGTGACCACCAAAGTTGTAGTAATGGGTTAACCAAAGCCATCATTCCCTTTGCGAATCATACTGACTGAAGCCAGAGTCCCTTCAAACATACACAGCTCATGGGGTCATTCCCAATGTGGTGGGCGTTAGTGCTCCCATCAGTTGAATGGTATACTCAGTAAGTCTCAGTTCTGCTCTCTCAAACTTTTTTTTTTTTTGCTATTTGTACTCAGTATTTTCATTATCATCTTTATTTATCAAAAGTTAAGCCAGAGGACAACTGTGAGTACAAAAAAGCAGGAATTTTATTCATATATACCAAACTGAAAAGAATGAGTATATATGTATCTACCATAAACAGCTTTTGAGTTGGATATGGGTAACAGACAAAAGGTTGGGGAAGATGTCATGGGATCGTTATGCGAATGTTAACTGAGATGACACATGAAAACCAACTAGCGCCATGCTTGGCACAGAGCCAGTGCTGATTTGAGTATTTGTTCCTTCTTTTCATAAAGTGTTTGATGAAGGGCATCTATTCTTTACTGACATATTATCATTAGCCTCAGAGGATACATACCTTTAGTAGGAAGTACGTGAGAAAATCAAGACTGCTGTTGGTATGAAATTCCTGGGAATTAATCCTACATGTCCTGTTTCCATTCACAGTTACCAGAGTAGCTCAGTTTTTAAAGAGGATGTAGATGATGCTTCAAAACACTTTTTTTCTTTTTCATTTTATTGATCACAACTTCATATATTGATTTTTAAAATCATCAACACTAATTCTTACACAGTAGACCACTTTAAGATCTATTCTTCAACTCTAAACAATCATGTCTAAAACTGCTCTATTTGTTTCTCTTTGTGCTTTTTTTCTTTTTCTTTTTTTTTTTGTTCTTGGCACCTTTTTAGTTGTTCTCAAAATAATTACAAGTGCATATTTGCAAAAATTTCCAAAGAGACACCATTAGCCTTTGTTGTTTTAAAGTCATAATTAGAGGGAACGGCCTGTCTTACTTTTGAAGTTCCACTTCCCTCTCACCACTGAGAATGCACAGGCTTCTTGGTTGATATTTATGCTAAGGGTGTGAACCTTAATTTGATATGAGAAAACATATTTTTGTGGTGAGAGAAAGCTGTCAGTCTTATGTGTTGGAAACAAAGAATAAAATTAAGACAGCATTTGCAAAGATGTTTCCTTCTGCTGTGCCATCATTTCCCAAGGGAAGCAATAGAAGCCATTCTGTTTTGACTTTTTAAAATGAGAATAAACAAATCACCCTATTGAGAATAATCTTTGTTTAAACGAACATTGTATACATTAAAGCATAATCATTTTTTTCCATTGCTAATATCCAAAACCTCCTACCAACCAGTCACTTAACGGCCCCATTTAATATTCAGTCTAAAGAAAAACATATCTTGAAAATATAATTCAAGCACATTATTCATTTGTAGGAGAGGATGAATGGCATCGAAACAGCATGAGAGAAGGTGGAATTGGAAGTAGACCATGTGCATTAAGACTTCAGTGATTTTGTGAACAATTAAATTCAATGTAGTTGCACAGTACTGGCAGCCCAGTCCCACATGCTACTGTTTTCCTAGGCTTCATTATAGAACACATGATCTGAAATAGACATGGGCTCCCTGCAGCCTGTGGGCCAAATTCAGTCTGCCACCTGTTTTTGTGTGACCCACAAAGTACTATATTTCTTTTTTTTTACATTTTGAAATAGTTGACTAAAAATCAAAAGCAGAATAATATTTCATGGTAGGTGAACATTTTATTCAATCTGATTTTCTTGTCCACAAATAGTTTCACTGGAACCTGGCCGTGCTCATTTATTCACACACAGTCCATGGCTACTTTCCTACTACAAAGGCAGAGTTAAGTTGCTGTGACAGACAGGGTATGACTCACAAACCTGAAAATATTAACTGTCCTGCTCTTTAAAAAAAGTTTGTTGATCTTTGACTTAAAATAAAAGGGGTGATCCTTGTACTCTAGCCTGTGTTCTTAGACCACATACGAAAGTGCTAAATTTTAAGACAGAAATAGACAAATTGGAATTAATGTAAGGAGATCACTTAGGAGAGAGGAGGAGGATTGAGGTGGGTTTTAAAACATGATATGAGAAATGGTTGAAAGAATGATGTTGCTTTGCCAGAAAAAGCAGTTGATTGGGATCACAGTTATCTTTAAATATCTGTTATCACATGGGAAAATGACTAGTCTCATTATATTTAACACAAAGGGGTAAAGTTGGAGTTAGGAGCAGTAGGTGGGAATTTTCCTGAAAGGTATGTTGATTCAATGTGGGGAAAAAAATAATATACTAATAGAATTATACTGTTAAAATGGAATATTTTTTTCTTGTGTGTCATTGACTTCTAGTACTTTGCTTATCCAGCCATAGGCTATATAAACCCTTGGTCAAAATGTCTGGAAGAGGTTGGATTGAATGACTTTCTTATTTTCTCATTAATTAATTTAGCAAATAGGCATTGAAACCTCTTTCAGGCACTGAGATTATAGTGGTAAGCATAGACCAAGGCCTGCTCTTCTAGAGCTGACAGGCTGGAGTCCTTGAGGTGGAGAGAGACAAAGTGCAAGGAATCAAACCAGTTGCTAGATAATTTTAAAAGACAAATTGATGTTGTGAGGATACAGTTTAGTGTTATGACTGTGCCAGGTGGGCCAGGCATTCTTAGGTAGAGTCATCAGGAGAAGTCTTCTTAGGAGGAAATGTTTGAGCTAAGACCAGGATAAGGGCCAGCCTTACAAAGATCTGCAGGAAAAGCATTCCAGGAGAGAGAAGGGCCCATGCAAACCCCTAAAGTGGAAAAGAACTTGCTGTGTTAAAGAACCAGAGAGGAGGGCTTCCCTGGTGGCGCAGTGGTTGAGAGTCCGCCTGCCAATGCAGGGGACACGGGTTTGTGCCCCGGTCCGGGAGGATCCCACATGCCGCGGAGCGGCTGGGCCCGTGAGCCATGGCCGCTGAGCCTGCGCGTCCGGAGCCTGTGCTCTGCAACGGGAGAGGCCACGACAGTGAGAGGCCCGCATACCACAAACAAACAAACAAACAAAAAAAGAACCAGAGAGGAAACTGGTGTATTCGCTTCCTAGGGTTGATGTAACAAATAACCACAAACTTCCTGGCTTACAAATAATAGAAATCTTGGCTTTTGATAGTAGCATCGGAAAAATGTCTGGAAAACGAACAAGTGAACAAACAAAACTCATCGTCTCATCTCATAGTTCTGGAGGCTGGAAGTCCAAAATCAAAGTGTAGGAAGAATCCTTCTGATATGGATTGAATTGTGACCTCCAAAAAGATTTGTCAAAATTCTAAGTCTCAGTACCTCAGAATGTGATCTGTTTTGGATATAAGGTCTTTACAGAGATAGTTAAATTAAAATGAGGTCATTAAGGTGGCCCGTATCCAATAGGACTAATGTCCTTATAAAAAGGGGAAACTTGGACACAGAGATACAAGGAGAATCCATATGAAGATGAAGGCTGAGATTGGGGTAATTTACAAGCCAAGGAATGCCAAAGATTGCCAGCAAACCGCCAGAAGCTAGGAGAGGGGGCAGGAACAGATTCTTTTTTTATAGCCCTCAGAAGGAATCATCCTACGGACATCTTGGATTTGGACTTTTAGCCTCCAGAACTATTAGATAATATGTTTCTGTTATTTACACCACCCCATTTGTGATACTTTAATATGACTGCCCTAGGAAACTAATACATGTTCCTTACCTCTTCCAGCTCCTGGTGGCTCCACATATTTCTTGGTTTATAGCAGCATAACTCCAGTCTCTGCCTCCATCTTTACATGGACTTGTCCCTTACATCTCTGTGTGTCTTTTTCTATCTCTTATAAGGATATTCTCATTGGATTTAGAGACCATTGTAATCCAGTATGACCATATCTTCATTCTTACCTTAATTACTTCTGCAATGACCCTATTCCCAATAAGGTCACATCTTGGGGTTATGGGTGGCCGTGAATTTTTGGGGATGCTAGTCAACCCACTACGGCTGATGTACCTAGAGAGTTGTCAGCAAAGGGGACAAGGTGGTACAAAAAGAAGGTAGAGAAGACAATGGATTGGTTACGTAGGTTATTGTAGATCCTGGTGAGGAGTCTAGATTTTATTTTAAATATAAAGAAAATCCCTTGGATGGTTTTAAGCACACAAGTAGAATAATTTGTCTGTATTTTAGAGAGGTATCTTTCACTGTGGTGTAGAGGATAGACTCTGATGGGAAAAAAAGAGGAAACAAGGAGAATCATGTTTGGCCCTCGTGGAGAGGTGTACCAGGGGCTCAGCAGAAATGGAAAGAAGTGTGGCCAGGTTTGAAAGATGTGCTGGTGGAATGAATATAAACCAAAATGTTTATGAGTGATGTGATACAGAGTGGGGAGAAATCCTGGGTGGTTTTCTTACTGTTTGTTTGCTTGTTTATTTTTAATAGTAATAGCAGACTGTAAATCTTTCGAAAGCTCCAGAAAGTTATACTGTGAGAAGAAAGTCTCCCACCTGCTACTGTCTCCCAGTCTCTGCTCTAGGAGCAAACGCCAGATTTATCTGTATTCTTCTGAGAAAATAATCTATGTAGAATCTTCTCTTTCTAAGGTGACATATATCTCTTTCTAAACTAAGAGTTATTCTTTTTCTGTAAAATCCAGTTAATGAGCAAGTTTCCAGACTAGAAAACTTACTTTTTAGAAACAGCTGTTCATTCAGTAAAAAAAAAAAAAAATCAGTAAATTCTAAAATAGGATGAAATTAAAATAAAACTAGTAGTTTTAGTGTAAATGTCCCTTATGATATTTGTATAATGAATTCTTGTGAAGTTACCTAAGACTTCATAGCCTAGGCCTTTTGCCTAGAAATAAGAAAAGCACCTCTCCCCCAGTTGCAAAAATCATAAATGAAAAATGAAATGGTTTCTCTCTTCCATTGTTTCTCCTCTCACTCCTTGGAAATGAGTGATGATGTTTTAGAAAACATGGTCCTTAAGCAGCTTGCCCAAGGGGCATGGGGAGTCCCTGGAAGAGTCCATTTGAGGTGAAGCCTGGGGTTGGTGGTATGTCTAGATGTTCCCTCCTGTGAGGTAATGCTGCCTTTCTGCTTGTTTCAGGGTGTTTCTAGGCCATTTAAAAAGTGATTAGGAAATCATCAGCTTCCTGTGATAAAAGCATTGAAAATAAGAAAGTTTCCTTGCTACCATGAAGCCGAGCTATGTTCTGCTGATTTTGTCTCCTATATAAATAACAAATCTGCTTACTTCTCCCCATACTCACAAGTCACCATCATTTCTTATCTGGGTTGTTCCAAGAGCTTCCTGGACTCTTAGAGAAGGCAGGGCGGTTTTTGAAAATGTGAACCAGATGATGTTAGCTTCCTGAGATGTTTAAAATATCTCTATGCTTTCTGTTGCACTTATGATAGGATTGTAATCATGGATATGGCCTTATAAGTTCCTACATAATCTTGGTGTCACTACCTACTTTTTAAACGTTATTCCACTGTTCTTTCCCTTACCATATATTCCAGCCACATTGGTGTTATTTCAGTTTCTAGAACATGCCAAGGTCATTCATTCCCATTTAAGAGACTGCTTATGTTGGATACTCTGCCAGGAATGTTCTTTTCCAGTTCTTACTTTAGCTAACTCCATTTATCTTTCAAGTCTCTGCTTAAGAGTCACTTACTTAGAGAAGACTTTCTTGCCCAATAATCCAAATTGGTTCTTTTTACTACATCCTTCTTTATAGCATTTTCCACAATTAAAAAAAAATTTATATGCTATGTACTTATATACAACCAGATAGCAATCTCTGTGTGTCTCTGCTTTGTTCATTCGTGTGTACCCAGTGTCAGCTGGTAATAAATACTCAGCATATATATTTGTGAATGAACGTATTTTATGTTTAATATGTAGTAGAGATTATAAACATTTGTCATCCCTAAAGTTTGTGTGCTTCGAGTCTGTGTCCCACATTAATCTGTTTTTATTTAAATTCAGGATTGCATTTATATTTATTTGCTATAAATATAACAGTGAAGCTCATTTTTTCATGGAAGGACTGTAAGGCCATTATGATTTAATTCAATGCAATGATTACTAGAAGTCAAAAGGGAAATCATTTAAAACACATGAATAGGAAATGAATCAGCTAAGCCTTTATTATGTTTGTAATATTGCCGCTTTTGAATGGTTTTGTAGGTAGGTTTTGAGTAAAATGCTTAATAGATATGAAAACAATTGCCCTTTAAAAATTACAGCAAATGAGTATTTAATCCAAAGGGGGTTAATAAATTGCTCAAGGGAAAAGGGTTATAATTATATTTAATCACTGTCATTAAAAATAGTCTGTAACAGGTTGAATGCTTTTAACTCAGCATTTTGAATACCAGGTAAACATTGACCATTATTTTTCTAATGTTTACTTTGTCATAAAAAGTGAGCAGAGTGTGAGAGGGACACATTTTTATTTGCTAAGAGAAAAAAAGGAAAAAGCATGCTGTTTCTGAAATCACCTGTAGGGTGAAGTAAATATGAGAGGGACTATTCCTTATAATTGTTTAAAATTCACTGAAAAGAGTGCTTTTCTATACGAAAAAGGAGAAAAGGTTGTGAGAAGCACATTGCAGAAAACAAAGATCAATGGGACAATATGATTAATTTGAAGTAAAAGTAAGGAAGGTCTCTCATTTGTCACCCAGTGCCAATTTGCAGTAAACCTTAGCATTTCATCAAAGGGTTGCTGTGAACTACTTTAAAGCAATCAACTTTCCTGGAACTGGAACCTAGGGCCTTCTTGATTCCTCTTTGAGAGCACAAAGTCCCCATGATTAATCTTCTCTTCTGTCAACATGAATATTAAGTGATTTCCTCCCTGGTGCATTATTAAGTTGTCTTATTTAATGCTACTTTCTGGGGACTACACAGCTTGACCCTCACACTCAGGGTGAACAGATAGAATTGTCCTATGGGTGTGGTGTTCTCCTTAAATGTGAAATTATGCAGATTCATGTGGCTTTAGGCCTAGTTGGAGATTGTGCCCTGAAAATACACACAAAGAAAGGGAGTAAATGAAGTTCGTTAACTAGATCATACATTTTATCTTAAAAAGTGGCTTTTTTGATAACCATTTTTGATATATTGCTAAATACAAAAGTGTATGACATTTACATTACAAATTAAAATCCTGTGTCGTGCAAATGAATGCATACAAATGCATTCGTACAAAATGTCGTATAAACGCATGAAACAGATAATGTTAATATTTCTTTTTTATCACTAGCACTATGAACATTGATGAATTACAAATGCAGATTCAGATTTTGATGTGGCATAAATATTCACTTATGCTCTGTTATTTTACTAACATTAATATGTGATGTAATTGTATTTTCTGTTCTCCACACCTGTGAAGGCTATCTCTAAAATGTCAAAATATCATTCTCACTTACTTTCTTTCATCTTTCTTTTCTGTAAAGTTCAGTTTTAAAATATGTCCCCTTCCACCTGTATGATAATTCCAGGACATAAAAGAAGTAGTTAGAAACAGATGATGTTTTCTGTGTCTTGTTTCCTTGCAGATGTTTACTAAGGCAATTAGTTACATGCCTGAGAGGGTCTTTGTATTTATTATATTTTGAACAAATCAAGTCATACTCTTAAAACACATTAGGGTGTTTATTAGTTCAGCTGGTTCGCTGACAGATGTTTCCTTTAGGATTGAAGAAGAACTAATACAGCTAGTTCAATTAAAAAAAAAAAGTCACGCCCTTGGTGAGTTCATAACTTTGTATTTCTGTCCAATTTTTAGAGCAACTCTTCCTGGAGAAAGCATCCCCTTTATTGTTTTTTGTTCCTGCTGTGAAGTGTATTAGTCACTGGAACATTACCTATAAATAAACAAATAAATGATGAATGGGTGAATGAATTCAATCCTTTGAAGAAATAATGTTATTTCAGCACAGCATAAATGTCCCTAAGGGCAGGGTGAGATGACAGTGTAGCAATCTTTTGCACCAAGGGAAGTATTCTTTCATGAATATTTAAAGCACTATATTTTTCCGTACCCAATCTTGAGAGGAAAGACTTAAGAATGTCCAACTTTGTATTTTCACTGTTCTCAAGTAAAGGTTTCTGTTGTTATGCTCCTGTCACATCACTTAAATTTTCATAAATGGAAAGTTGAGTACATTAATACCTGACTTATGGAAAATGGATCATAAGTAGAAAGGGAGAAGTCACTTTGCTTGTGGTCAGTATGAATACACACAAATAAATGTACATAAAGTGAATCTCTTTACATGTGAGTATTATAATTTATATGTTAGCATTCTTTATTAGCATTATAATGCTATAGAGTGACCAACCAGGTTTATTAGCAGCCATATCTTTCTTTTCTAATTTCAGTTGAGAATTTTGGGGGGTCATATCTGTATCTGAAGGTACAGTATATAGAATGCCATGCAGTTGTCCCTCAGTATCTGTGGGAGTTTGGTTCCAGGACCCTCATGAATACTAAAATCCGGGATGCTCAAGCCCCTTATATAAAATGGCATAGTGCAGTCGACCATCCATATCCAGGGGTCCTGCATTCACAGATTCAATCAACCACGGACTGACCCACAGTTGGGAGCACTTATGTAGACATAGCAATACCTCAGATGAACGTACTGATGAATTTTACTAATAAAAGAAATTGAGAACACCAGTAAGATTTTAAAGTTAAGAGTAATGTTTTCCCTCTCTCACCGAGGCTGGGCAGGCTTTTGAGATGATTTGGGATTCCTGTCCTTGTATTTGTTAAAGACTTGGAGGTGAGTAGGGGAGGGGTACCCAAAAGTAGTTGCTGTGTCAGGGTTGGGCCTATCTCTGTTTCCTTTCATCAGTAAACTCCTGATGAGAGTAACTAACAGAAAAAGTAACTTTGTTTTGCATTTTTATGTTAATATATACACCAAAATATTGTCGACATATTTCCTGTAGGAGGGGTGCTTTAATTATTTACTATTATTTCTTCTGGCACACTAATGGGACTTAAAATTACTTTGCTGAGGTCAGGAAATAGTAATAGCTTGAAAACAGTTTGAAAAGTTCAAGCATATTTTGCTGTCTTGCAGTTTTATTTAGAAGGACATTTTCCCCATAATTTTCCTCTTGATTGTATCATAAGATCTAATATATAAATTCTACGTTTTTTTCTCCTACACTGTGGTACTGATTTTATTGTGCTTTCTTGTGCTTCCTGGTTTGTCTTATTAACACATTTTAACTTTTTAGGGATTAAATTAGACTGGTTCTTAAAAGCACACCTAATTTAAGTGTTTAGAACTTATTTGGCAGAAGGGATATGTTTTTTTAAATAAATTTATTTATTTATTTTTGGCTGTTTTGGGTCTTCGATGCTGTGTACAAGCTTTCTTTAGTTGTGGTGAGTGGGGGCTACTCTTCGTTGTGGTGCATGGGCTTCTTATTGTCGTGGCTTCTCGTTGTGGAGCATGGGCTCTAGGTGCGCAGGCTTCAGTAGTTGTGGCACGTGGGCTCAGTAGTTGTGGCTTGCGGGCTCTAGAGCTCAGGCTCAGTAGTTGTGGCACCCGGGCTTAGTTGCTCCGCGGCATGTGGGATCTTCCCAGGCCAGGGCTCGAACCCATGTCCCTTGCATTGGCAGGCAGATTCTTAACCACTGTGCCACTAGGGAAGCCCAGAAGGGATATGTTTTAACATATATGGTACAAAAATGTCTGACAACAATTTGTGTTTCTGGATTTTTTTGCTTAAAGTTTGCTTTTTTAAGTGATAGAGATTTTGAAAGGTAAAGAGAACAAGTAAAACTGGAGAGAAGACAAGGTGGTCTTTCTTCTCTTAATTAAACTATATTTCACCAACCACCTGTAAATTATTTCAAGATGAAACTGTATGAAATCTTTATGAAGGGTTGCCTTAAAATTAATAAAACTTTAAAAATAAATATTAGTTATATTTTCTAATGTAAATAATGTAGCACTTTGCATCGTATACAACTCAGTATCATGTACAGAAAATCTATATGAAGCATTAATAATTTGCCTCAATTAAAACTATAGGTTTGGCATTTATGGAAAATTTTGAGTTTTGAATGTGTTTATTCTACAAAAAAGAACTCAAAATTATGAGCTTTCAGTTTTGCCTTAAAGATTTCAGCAAACTAAAACTGATCAGTGCAAATTTTGTGATGGCCTCTAAAGGGGAGGACAAATATCTTTTCCTTCTACCCTTCTAATTTCTTGACTGGGGTTTCCATAATAAAACACAGATTAACAAGAGAAAAGCTACACATTTATTTAAGTTTTACATGACACAGGAGACTTCATAAGGAAATGAAAACCCAAAAAGTGGTTAAACCTAAGTGTCTTTATACTGGGTTTGATGAAGAAGGGAAAGTCTTGGGAAAATGTGATAGGACAAAGGGTATGAGGTAAGTTTAGTAAACGGGGGGAAACGTAGCAAGGCCTGTTCCTTCACATCTATGTTTCTCCTTATTCCTTTCAGTGTCCCTTAGTCTTTGGAGGTAAGGATGCTCCTTTCTTCCAGGTATAAGGAGGTCACCTGTCACATGAGCGTCTTATGACCTGTTTCAGGGGAAGGTCACAAAGTCGTTCTTATACCTACCATTCCTCAAATTCCTTTAGCTTAAAAAATTCAATATACAAAGGTGCCCTATTTGGGGGAAGCATGTTCTGAACCCCGTTAACTATTTAAAACTGATGATGCTAATGTTTTTAAGGAAATGATTTGATGATGGGGAGCTTCAAAGATGGTGCTGAAACAGCTCACTTAAACAAACCAGGACTCTTTCCTGATAAATGAACTGTCTCCTAAATCTTGGGCAAAAACTGCACAATAACACAGCACGTTTAAAATATATCTTCTTGCCTTTTGAAAAATAGGGCACAAAATTTTCTATTATGTTTTGATAATCTTGAGTTCTGTGGATATGAATCTATACAAGCTATTTAAATTCTTGGATTTCTCACCTGTAAAACAAGGATAATTATACAAAGGTTGTACTGAGAATGAAATAAAAGAGTCTTTGTTGCCAAAAGTTTGACAAAGTGTAGCTATATTGATAATGTTTTGTTACTGAATATTAGAATTATTGAAAATGAGTTAATGTTTGTTACATATGTGATATACTAGGGTACCGTGCCAGGCAGCAAAAATACTAAGTTAAAACTTGCAGCAGAAATAAGATTTATATACATAACTAAAATGATAGAATCACAATTGAGAAAATACTTCTGGTACACTTGTGTGCAAATTGCTGGCAAGCCTGGTCAATTATGGATTCCGTTTGGGTGAATGATTGCTGGGGAGGGGCTTGACACTGAGAGGTCATTGGTAAAAGGTTAGACGAGAAATGATTGGAGTCAGCTAGGGCTGTGGTTAACACAGAGGAAGCTGGAGCTGTGTTCCTTCATCCACTGGACCTTCCAATTTTCTCGAGATTTTCAAGGCTTTTTTCTTCAGAGTAACATCTGGCCCCCTAGGTTATTCTTCTATAATACATATGTGTGTGTGTGTATGTATGTGCATATATATATATAGAGAGAGAGAGAGGGAGAGAGAGAGAGAGAGAGAGAGAGAGAAGGAGTACATATACATATATATCAAGCATATATATGTGTATATATATATACACACACACACAGTAATACTTACATTTACATACATATTATTATCCATCAAAGGCCATTCTTTGCCTTACCAGAGGTGGGGCACAGGTAGTCTTTGAGTGTGTGGGTGGCTCATCCAAGTATAGAATCATTCCCGTATGTTCTAGAATTCGTACCCATTTATATTTCTACTTTAGTTTTAAGGCCAGGATTATGGAAGTGGGCTTTTGACTAATACTTTTACAATTCTGAGTCAGTTTTGTGAATATCGGCATTCAAGGAAGCACGTGACACGTCTGCTTCAGATATTCTACTTCCAAGAGTGGGAAAAGGGTTTAATCAAAGTGCCAGGGCAGAAGACTCTGAATTCCTTGAGGGTGGGACTCCGTCCCTCTAGCACAATGCCTGGCACATGGTATACAGTACGTGTTTATTTCAGTAACTAATAAAATTACTGATACCATTGAGGTCACTGTTTTCATATGAAAGCCAATCAAAAGTACAATATAAACCATATTTTTCTTTCCACTCTATAGATAGACCTCATTGCAGCACTTGAAACAGTTATATCCTTACAAGTTAGTTCGCCTCTATTATTGAAAAGAAGAATGCAATTGAGAAAATAGACACTACCTTCAGCTGCTGAACTGTTACTGCACCTCTAGATTAACTTGAGAACTTGCCATAGAAAGACAAATTTCTTAGCTTTTATCCTTTACCTGACATTTATGTTTTCATGAGATACTTTGTTCTAGCTACTCATCTAGACATATTACCTTCGTCAATTCTTTTTTTTCTTGTAACATGGGATAGGAGCTATTATTATCACTATTTTACATTGAAGTACTGAGAAGTTAGTAATTTATCTGAAGTTAACCTAACTGTAAGTCTGGATCTCAAATTTGAGTCCAGAGTCCATGTTTTTAAATGGCCTTGCTCTGGGGTCTTACATTTATTTATATAGTGCCTTAGAATTCAAAATTGGTACTTTACATGAATGATCTCAGTTCATCCTTAATACAGTGGATAAAAGCAGACATAATTTTCAGTCCACTTTGCAGGTGAAACAACTGAGGCTTGGAGCATCAAATCTGTGACTGAACTAGGTCCAGAAGTGCTTGGTTTTATTCACTGAGTGGTTGCATGTCACCTACTATCTTCGTGCTGAGATAGAAAGATGGACCAATGTCTCTCACCGTGCCCCCAGTTCCCCAGTCCTGCCATTTTCCCAGAAGATCCAATGCTGTTGCCCTCTGATTTCTCCACCTGGGTTTCTCTGGTTATTTTGGACACCCAGTGACCCAGCCACAAGAGGCCTTACCTTTTATATCTTGCTCTAGTCAAAATTATAGAAATAGATTCTACATTCAATTGTTTAATCCAACTGGTTATGCTTTATGTTATGCTTTATGAAGGCATTTTGACATTTTTCTGTTTCATAATGTTAATGAGGCTGACTTATCAAGAATTCTTCACTCTAAGATTATGTTATAGATTTAATGATTTTCTATGCTAATTTTTCAAGTTTTTCTAATAGCGAAAGGCTTCCTGAGAATAAATCCTTATGTGGGCACATGGAACACTTTAGTATTTCTATTTATGATACCTTGAAATTTGAAAAAAATATTTCAAAATATTATCGAGATACACTGTGTGTGTAAGTATGACTGTAAATTAATGAAACCAAGTCTCCTATGAAAAATGGTTCCACTTCAGTTCAGTATAGTGTTTGTCTTTATATGTCTTGGGTCCTTTTATTTATTTACATTTTTGTTAATTACTGTGTCTCCAGAATGGTGTTTATTCCACAGGTAGTGCTGCCAGCTTTCTCATAGGGGATGTTTAATTTGTGGTGTTAATTATGGATCACAGTGGAACTTCCGTGGGAGTGGAAGTCAGTGCTAGCCAGGGGCTTTACTGTTTATATGACATATGCTCCAGTGAATAAATTGGTGCATAGCTCCAAAATTCAGAAGCATATTTTAAGAATATGTTTGTTAACCAAAGGTAGGTCTCAGTATTACTTTGTGATGACTAGACAAAACTCCCCTAATACCATATCCTGCAGAGGGTAGGTAGCTTTTTAGACCATGCAATATTAAATAGTATTCTCACCCCATGTTTGTTAACCTAAAGAGAAGACAGATTGAACTGTAAAGCTCATTTGAGAAATGAGCGCATTTTGCTTTCTTCCTGTAGTTTTCTTCTCTTGGCTTTTGTGTCCAGTGCTTCTTCCCAAGCAGTGTTATGCAAATGAACCAATTAATGACATATTAAATGGTCTTCCTACCTCACAGATTTTGTAACTGGAAGGGCAACACCGCAAGTCACGTACCTATTCAGCGGGTTCTATAGGCCACTGCGAGGGTCTGATTAGCTTGACTGTGGAAGACAATCACAGAGGCATCTGCTCGGTTAATTTTGAGAGAAAATTTACCAGATGGAGGCTGAAGATTTAAGTGATTAGAAGGTAGTAGATTGGAATACAAATTGGATTAAAAGAAATTAGATTGATATAAATCGAATTGAGTCACAACAGTTTGTGTTGTTTGTACCAAGGGGCAGTGGATTATGGGAGAAGCAGATGCTCCAATGAGATAGGAATTAATGTGGCTTTGACCGTCCATCTGCGAAGATCTGAATATCGAGTACATCCCTAATCTCTCTCTCCATTTATCAATGCCATAATGTTAATTAGTACTTCATTCATTAAGTTACTTACAGAAGAAAAAATCTCACCCCTATCCCCTCTCTGCTTGAGAATCTGTTATTCTGCCAAGAATCGGAAAGGTCTCTTCAGCTGAGCTAGCTACAGTTGACTCTGGGGGTAGACCTATGTCCTTTGCCTCATGCGTACAACTAACTGCCTTTGGCAGGAGTGCAGTAAGCTTGAAAATCTTTGCTCATATATTTCTGTTCATAAATACATAGTTATTTGAAGTTTTACGTTAATGACTAGACACGGTTCCACTAAAAATGAGTGGCTATATTAATTTGATTATAAAATTATATATATTCTACATTCTGTTTTTTATAAGATATCCATTGGAGTTATATGTTTTGCTTAATGACTCAAATATTTGACATAATGTTGAGTGGCAGATTCCTCCTTGAAGGGAAGAATGAGAAAAATTTTGTTCCCATAATTCTGTGACTGTGTTTATACCTGTGTGTGTGTGTGCGTGTGTGTGTGTGTGTGTGTGCGTGTGTGTGTGTGAGATGTCTCTATGCTAGTTTATGGGAAATTTCAAGTTATTGACTGTTATGCATTTTGGTGTATAGTATTGGACCTGATCCTGAAAGAAAAAAGTTGAATGACATGAAATTAAAAGAAACACATCATTTTAAATGCCTGTGCTTATATTGGAAATACGACCCTTGAAAATCCAAGGTGTATTGACATGGGAACCTCATTATTACACCACTGGCCACAGCAGTGAAATTCAGCATAAGGCAGTTCTGTCTTGGATCCCGTCCAAGGGAACAGAGCCAGTGGAGATCCAAAGGTGATCTTACTTCTGAGGCAGCCCAAGTGTGTGGGCTCTAAGGACAGCCATGCAGAAATGCCCCTGTGTATTAATAATAATCAGGCAAATGCAACTTCTGGAGACTAAAGCAATGAGATGGACAAAAGTGGAACATCGAATCCTGTGATGCAAGAAGCATATCATTAAAGGTTGTGCCACATCATTCAGAAATAATCCTAGTACAGGCAAATGTGGGATGCCGGCTGGTGTACAAACAGAAAGACTTTCTTTTTTTATGTGGGGGAAGGCAGTGGCTTGTGTAAAAGTGTGTTAAGTGTTTGAAAATTTTTGGTTTTTTGAAGAAAATTCTGTGGGCAATGATCTCTTCAGGCAATATTCTTGATGTGGGAATAAGATATATGTATGGATATATATATGTGTGTGTGTGTGTGTGTGTGTGTGTATGTGTGTGTGTGTGTGTGTGTATATATATATATGTGGGTATGATATATATTTCCTATGTGTCTCCTATTTATATGATATATTTACAAAAATGGCCACTCCTTCCCCAGGCTGACCTGGGGCTTCTCCTCAATCCTTATTGGATGGACCCCGGTACTAAAATAGCTTTAGTCACTCTAAATATTGGCTAAATAATGTGACACTCATATCTTCTACTTAAGAAATAACCTGCCCTCTAGGAGCCAGAACTAAACCTGAGGCCTGTCTAAATCCAGAATCTATGAACTATCTGCTTAGATCCTATGTTTAAATATTGCTTGTGGCCCATCTTTCTAATTGTATGTTCATTGATACAAGTTAATCATAATGAAATAGTGTATCAAGCTAGATTCCAGCAAAATTTAGAAGAGTGAAAAGAAAGCTAACATGTAAACCTGCAAAATGTAAAGTGTAAAGCAGAATTCCTCGTTGTAGTGAAGAGCAACCCCTAAAATCTGTCTTTTGCTGTTGTGAGACGTTAAATGCCACCTAAAAATAATTTAGTATTCAGGGGTCAGTCCCTTGTTCCTGTTTTGACACTTTAGTTTTCAAGCTAATTGTCAGTTGTCTAATTGGTGGCGGTTGTCTTCATTAAGAACCATCAGTACATCAAGGTGGTGCTCATTGAGCCTGGCAAAGTCAGACATTGTGCTCTTATTCATGCCTTTGTTTCCGTGACTGATCATTGGGTGTTTAATACCTTGTTGAGCCCATTGAGGATAATTAAAGAAATCACTTGGTTGTAAACTAATGACAACAGATATACAACCTCCTCCATTTCCTGATTGTTGATAGACTTTAGACAGTGGGTGTATTTTCACTGTGAATTGTTTTTGTACATTTGAGTTCAAACTTCACGTAGTAGACATATAAATAGTGAGGTTGGTGAATGCGTGTTAACTACATTGAAGCTACTACAGTCTTTTTTTTTTCTTATTTTTTTGCTAATTATCTCACAGGGAATGTTTAGAAATTAAATTAAGGTGCTTATTTACTAGGTGGTATTTCTTTATTTTATATTTAAAGGTACTCATAAGTAAAATAGAAAAAAAATCAGCCTGATTTTATCAATGCCTGCATCATCATTTCAGGATTCACGTGACGAAGCTGTTCTATAGGCCTGATTTCAGTGTGGGCAGTTTAGATACATTTATCAGGTATAAGCTACCTCAGTAAGTAAGGGTTCTGCATCTCATTTTTTCCCCTGCAGTCAACATATTTTTTTCAAATGTGCAGTGAACTCAGAAAATGGAGAAACACAGCCAAGCTTTAATACAGTAAATGATGTTCTGGCACCTTTGACTATAAATCAGTGTTGCAAAGACATCGTGGCAGCATGAGTAAATGCTGTCCAAATAAATGCCGAGCCTTGGCATGACGGTTCAGAGTTTTGTGCTTCATCGTAAAACTCACAAGGCAATTTGCTTAATCCTGGCTGCATAAGCTGGACTTAGAAGAGTGCAATTTGTAACTCAGCTGGCTGAATAGATGGAGTTTTACTGGCCAAGGGAGTGAAAAGAATTTAGAGCACTCTGTGCAAGTTTGAAAAGATTTAGCTGGCTAACCTACTTCTTTGTTTGCTTAAAGGAAAGTTACACCTAGCTCTCTAAAATCCGAATATATTTTTCTAGGTATAGAATGATGAGGGAAAAGAATAAGAATGTACTTGGAACTGAGAAACTCTGAGGCTTTTGGAATAATGATATTGTGAAATTGAGCCTAGAGAGGGATGGAAGTGAGCAGTAGACATAAAGGGAGAAAAAGAAGGAAGAATCCACAGGAATCTATGCCTAAGTGGATATGAAAGAGATTGAGGGGTTAAACCCTACAACTAAGACTTTTAGTATTAGGGACTTGAAGAAAGGTGGAAGTATGTCAGGAAGAAGAGAAGGATGAGGTATGGGACAGGAGAGAGGCGAGGGATCCATTTTGAGAGACACAGAATTTGAGGTTATGAATGAGCATTCCGCAGGCACCTGAAACAAGCCTAGAGCTTTCCTTAACTGGAGATACTAAACTAGAGATTTGGCTCTTGTTGTCATAGAAACGATACCTGACACAGTGAGAGGGAATGAGTCCCCATACACTGAAGAGAAGAGCTGAGGTCTTAGGACTCCTTAACTATTGAGTCAGAAATTATTTGACTTAATTCAAACTTCTAGTTTAGTATTTTACATGTAACTCAAAGATTTTTTCTCCCTAGTGATAGAAATTGATAACAAAAGTACCCAGTAACAGTGTTCTTTATTTTTTAAATGTCAACAACAGTTTGCATATCTCATACAAAAAAAAACCCCAATACAGTTATTATTGCCTCTTTTGAAAGTAGTATACCTACCTGGAATATTAAGCAAACATCATTATACTCTTTTAAAATTCATACACCTTTCATTTTCTTCCAGATTTTCAGTTGTTGCTTTTTTATAAAATCCAACTTGTCAGAGTTTGATGTATTGAGTACTTGACTGTAAAAGCAACTTCCTACATTTAAAAAAATAACCACCCTATTCTAAGCTATTGTTATTCTTGTCTTTCACAATTACGATAACTCTATACTTTTTTATTCCTCTGCCTGTCTTTCTTTCCCTTCAACATAATCCAGAATAATTCTTTGTGTTCCACTTCTTTTGCTTTGCGACAAGAAAGCATTGCATTTTGAGAGTGGCTGGATGGAGGTTAATTCCGTGTCCTTATGGTAATAACCTGGGAAAACCTGGGGATGATCGGTTTCATTTGATCCCTCATCTGATAAGGCTTCAAAGTAAATGAAATGAGTGGAAAATAACACTTTTCATAAGTTCTCTAGAAACTGCAGCCGTTTTTTGAGAGACCCAAGGAATTGAGTCTCTGATGTATTTTAGTGAAACATAATTCAAGCAGAAAAAGATCATTTAAAAATATTTATAGCACTCCCATTTGCTGCTTTTCTCCATCCAGCAGAAAAACAAGCTCGTTTTTCTCTATGCAGACAAGCTCTTTTAACTGAAAACTACACTCAGTATTCCTGTTGCAGCAATGATGTTATCTGGTGGTCATTTCACTCTGAAACAGAAGACATCCCTTGAAAGGAAATTTAAAGTTTTATTAAATCACTCATTTTTTAAAGGCATCAACAGATAGCATAAATAAACAAAAATGAAGAGAAAGTAGATCCCCAAGTGAAAAGTATCCTGATAATTAAGGTAACTCATATTCTTTATCTGCTAGGCTAAAGCTACTCTGATTTTCAGTCTAAATGTAACTAACCATTTGTACGCCTTACGACAGAAGTTGTATCAGAATCATTGTGATTTACTAAGTCAATCTTTTTTTCTTAGAGACTAACTTAGATTTACATTTATTTATTTATTATTTTAATGCAATGCATAAAGCGAAGGACAAAATGACACCTTTGAAATTTTTCGACAGCATGCTAAAGATTTGAAAACATTCAATTCCAAGCCTAAGAACTGTTTGCAACTGATTAAACATGGCTTCTTTTTCAACCTCTTCTGGATCAAAATCTTGTTCAAGGTGTTTGTAGTGGAATAAACACTTCAACAGTGAATTTAGGTGCCTATATTGCAAATACCTCCACAGAAATGTGATGCTGTCACTTCCATTCGGTTTGGTCAACTGTGAAAGCTCATTCACTCTGAGCTTGATCGTCAAAGACAAAGCAATAAGTATCAGTTGTGTTCAGATACCTTTATAAACCTCCTTTACTCTCCAAGGTATAGGCTTCAGAAAAAGAATTACAACATTGTACAACATCAGTCCATTGTACAACATTAAAAAAACTAAATACAATATGGCTGTTCCTACTATGCAAGAGAAAATCTTTTCATCTTTGGGATTGCTGTACCCACCTTTGACTTGTCTTTTTATTTTATTTTTTAATCGCAAGAGATCTTAGCCTTATTTTAAGGATACATAATTTCACAGAACTGTAATTTAGAGACTTCGAGGAAGAAATATGTTACTTTAAAAGTGAGAAAATGGTTTTATCACCACCGCTTTAAACTACTGGTAAGGGTTAATTTCAGACAGTGTTCTGATAATGCTCCCATTCCTGTTTTTCATTTAACTTCAGTCATGTTATTGTGCCCTCGAAAAGATTCTTTTGATAGTCCTTAATTCTCGTTAAATTTATAATGGAAAAGTCACCAAAAAATAGATCCTTCCCATGTATTAATCACGCAGTGGTTTCAAGATTTACATAAAGAAAAATCATCAGTATTGGTATAACCTATTTCAATAAAATATTTAAGGACACACAAAGAATTATTAAACATTGATATTTGATTAAATTCCAATGAATATAATTTGTAGGTAATTTCTTCAGCATGCCTAGACAGTAATGCCTGGTACTAAAGTCTCACACATCCAATTTGTCATGAACTACAGTAGAAGTATTCTTTAGTTGCTATAGCTCCACGGAAAGAATAGCAAAAGTGATATATTTATTCATGCATTTATATATAATATTGATTGAGCACCTAATATTTTCATCTTTAGAACTTGATAGTGTATGTGACAAACCTAAGGTGCAGAGTTGTTGAAAACATGGAGCCTTTAGGGAAATGTAGGTAAGGTATATTATTCAGAATGACCTTTGATTTGGTAGGTAAGAACAGGCAGTAGTAGAAAATCACAATAGAGAGATAGGCAGAAACTGTATTTTTTTTTTTTTTTTTTGCGGTACGCGGGCCTCTCACTGTTGTGGCCTCTCCCATTGCGGAGCATAGCCTCAGCGACCATGGCTCACGGGCCCAGCTGCTCCGCAGCATATGGGATCTTCCTGGACCAGGGCACGAACCCGCATCCCCTGCGTCGGCAGGCGGACTCTCAACCACTGCGCCACCAGGGAAGCCTCGACTATATTTTATAGATGGTAGTCTTTAGCTTTATGGGATCACAAATTCCTTTGAGTATAGTGATAGAGGTTATACTAATAAAAGAATTATACATTATAGTAACACTAATAGTAGTGAACATTCACTGAGTGCTTACTGTGTGCTCAGCACATGGAAAAATCTCATGTAGTCTTCACAACAATATTAGGTTGGTACTTCTATGTTTTATAGATATGGAAACCAAAGTGTGGTGAGGGTAGGAAACTTGCCTGATTTCATACTCCTGTCTCACACTTGGACAAGAGCAATTGCAAGTCAGAGTCTTCTTAAAGACAGAAAATCTATATCAGCTGTCAAAGATCTGCTTTGTTATTTCTTAAAAACGTGCATGCAAACAAAATTTTACCCCCAATATCTGAGATGTCATCCTCTATTCCATGTTTTACCTCTATTCCACATAAGGTAATCCCTGGTTTAAGAACCATATTTAAAAAGATAATGGTGTAACGCAATGCGATTTCATATGTTAGGCCAAATTGCAGTTGGATGTCCGTTGGAAATGAACAAGTCTAAAACCAGTCATTGTGTGTATGACTTGGAGACGATGCAGCTAATACATTTGGCTTATGACAGCTATAATTTTGGGGGTAATGACTTAGCCATTATTCTTTAAAGAAAGTTTCTGGATTGTATTAACATTCTCAGTTCTGTTTAAAAAAGCCTTAGTTACTATATAGTAAATGATGTTTGCAATTTTAACTAGGGTTATTGAATTTCAATTTAAATTTATAATAAAACATTTCAGATTAGAGGAAAATATGTCGAGTTTTAGGCAAATTTATCAGAAACTAAATATTTAACAGAGCTTATTAGCACAGGTGTAAAGTATCAGTGCTAGTAGGAATGGTGTTTTCTGACACTGACCCTGGGACCTTTGACTCTGCAGTTACTAAGATTAATGCTACTGCCACAGCATTTTCAGAATATATTGCTTAGGAAGTAGAATAGAAAGCCAAAATGTTATCAGTCCATTAGGAGTTTATGTAAGGAGAATGCCCTTTTCTGGAAACCCATTCATAGTCTCCACCAAATAAATATTGATAGTTTTTAGAAAATTAAACATTATTAAACAATTGAATGAGGTTGGAGATTGTTTCATTGCATCATCTTTTGCAAAGCCAAATGCAATTTTAAAACCACATCAAAATATTATAAATACGACAGTAAGAAGCTAAATTTCAAAGATATCTTTCTGGAATACAGATTGTTTTTGTCACCATAAGGCAAATCTGCATAACCCATGAAAACCTCTGATTTGGTGGCAAATCACTCTTTAAAGAATGACTTCAACCATGGTAAGATGAAGCAAATTGATTTGAAATAGTTTTGGATGAGTGTCCAGGTTAATACGTTGGCTCCGCACTGAATTGTTGGAAAATGAATTTATAAAGTAGGAAATTAATTTTTTATTTCTCAGGAGTAAATCACTACTAAAAACTTACTGGAAACTTAGAGACTGGTGGTTTCGAAATTTCTCTTCAGTTTTATATAGATATTCTCATGTGTTTAACCCCTGTTTTTGATTGCTTTCTGCGACTGGTTTTAACTTGCCCAAACCAGTCCTGCCTTCCGTCTGGATGTGTTCCGTCTGGTGTTCTGTGACCTAGGCCCACCTGCTCACAAGAGGTCAGTGGCTCACTGCACTGGATACAGGCAGCCAGAAAATGAATTACTGTGTTAAGCAATTAAAAACTTATGTAACAAGGGTACTGAATAACATGAGGTGGTGGGGAAACAAAGAGGGAAAATGTGTTCCACTTTCAATATTTTCAGTAATTTCTGCTAAGGATACACTGATAAAGACCAGAAATACAGTTGTGAAATTCAGAGAAAAGTTTTATGAAAGCTGCCTTAGTTACCTTATCCTGAAATAGCAGCTACTCACCCTGAGTAAGGAAGGAAATTTTAATATCTTTGACTAAGATTATATTATAAATAATTGATGGTTTATATTTTAAATAAACAATTTACTTTTAAGGTAAGTATCTATGTTTTACCGGTTGGTGTTTGGTTTAAATGATTTGTAGCACCATGTATTTATTGGCAATGTAAGTAAATTTAACAATAAATTTAAGAATAAATTCTTAATTTAGAATTTAAGAATAAATTCTAAGTTACACGAGCTGCTTTTTAAACAAAAGCTTTTAAATCATTGTTAACCTTTGGAGGGTGCTCTAAGAAGGTATTTTGGCAACCACTGCTTTTTGATAGTAGACATAAGACCTATCAAGGGCAAACCTTTCTAATCTCTACTTATATTAAAAGTATGAACATTAATCTATAGTGTATATCTTTAAAAATTTGCTCTGTGGTAATAAATTTAACTTGCTCCCTATTATCTTTTCCTATGGCTATGTCCATTATGTTGTGACAGCCATAAAAAGTGTATCATGTTATAAAACGATGAACCTGTAGCAACTTACTCTTCTAGTTGCCTCAGTTTGGGGATGAAGAAATGGTACCATGAGGAAGTTTAGGTAACTTGCTTAAGGTTACACACCTAACAAACAATGCCCAAGGAAAAAAGAAGCCAAACCAAAACAAACAAAAAAACCCAATAACTGAAATCTAGTACTTGGGACTTTCTATTTTAGACTTACCCAAAATATGGGTAAGAAGGAGGAGAGACAGAGAAGAAAAAGTTATCCTGGAAATGGACTCCCAGCTAAGGCAAAGTGTTCTAGTCTCAGCTTTGGGGAAAGAAACTTCAATTATTTGCTTCTCTTTTTCTTTCTCCTTCTCAACTCTAAAATGGGGTTTGGGACAAGAGGGTCTTCTCGTAGCTCAATGTTTTGCCTGTTGGACCTGGAAGACTGTATACATAGGGACGATACTAGATGCCATATTGTACAACTGAAACTTACAGAATTAAGGCTGCCAAGTTTGACAAGAAATGTCTTTAATCTTTGTCATTTTCCTTTCACACCCTTTAGTTTTATGACATTAAAAAGCCAGTTAGCACCAAAATAAGGATTAATCTCCAAAATATACAAATAGCTCATGCAGCTCAATATCAAAAAAAAAAAAAATCAAAAAATGGATCTAAATAGATGTGTCTCCAAAGAAGCCATACAGATGGCCAAAAAGCACATGAAAGATGCTCAACATCACTAATTATTACAGAAATGCAAATCAAAACTGCAGTGAGATATCACCTCACACCAGTCAGAATGGCCATCATCAAAAAATCTACAAACAATAAATTCTGGAGATGGTGTGGAGAAAAGGGAACCCTCCTACACTCTTGGTGGGAATGTAAATTGGTATAGCCACTATGGAGAACAGTATGGACGTTCCTTAAAAAACAAAAAATAGAACTACCGTATAACCCAGCGGTCCTACTCCTGGGCATAACCCAGAGTAAACCATAATTCAAAAAGATACATGCACCCCAATGTTCATTGCAACACTACAATAGCCAAGACATAGAGGCAACCTAAATGTTCATCAACAGACGAATAGATAAAGAAGATGCGGTACATAGATATAATGGAATATTACTAAGTCATAAAAAGAAACAAAATTGGGTCATTTGTAGAGATGTGGATAGACCTAGAGATTATCATACTGAGTGAAGTAAGTCAGACACAGAAATACAAATGTCATATGATATTGCTTATATGTGGAATCTAAAAATAGGGTACAGATGAATTTATTTACAAAACAGAAGTAGAGTCATGGATATAGAAAACAATCTTATGGTCACTAGGGGATAGGGAGTGGATAAATTGGGAGATTGCGACTGACATATATACACTACTATGTATAAAATAGATAACTAATAAGAGCCTGCTGTATAGCACAGTGAACTCTACTCAGTACTCAGTAATGGCCTACATGGGAAAAGAATCTAAAAAAAAAAGCCATTTAGAATTTTTGTAATAAGTAGTATTTCAGGCCTCAATTTAATTTTGATGTCCTCTCTAATTTAAACTTATTTTTAACACTGCTGTGCTTCCAGAAGAAATGAGAATCTTACAAATGTATTTAGTTCATTGCTAAATTAGATCATCTCCTGAGAGAATTTCAGTAAGGTTCAAATGGATAAAACAGTCTTTGTGTTTTCCAAACATTAGCTTTCTCACCACATCTTATCGCATCATAGGACTCCTAGGAAAAAGAAGTTTCTTGTATCCCTCTTCTATTTCCCCCACTGATAAGGGAAGTACACTGGAACTTAATCATTATGAAGAATTCAAGGATGGAACAGTTCTAAGGACAGACTTGATGGAGTTATTAATTAACTCCATTGCATTACAAATGACATTAGCTCACTAATAAATGTGGACAGCATTAGTAGTGGCACTGAGATATGTTTCTTTCTATGGAGAAATTTTGAATAGGATTTATTCTGGTAAAATGGAAAGCAGTAACGGCTTTAATCCTTTTGAAATCTAGTGTAAAGCAATCAGCATGGTCTAGCTAAAATTTACCATGCAGAAAAAATTAATACAAGAATGACCTCAAAAAGGAGGAACCTGTCAGTGTGATTCGTTTTAAGGGGCAAATTTTGGAAGGAATATATATATATATATATATATATATATATATATATATATATATATATATATATATATATATATTTTTTTTTTTTTTTTTTTTTTTTTTTTTTTTTGCGGTACGCGGGCCTCTCACTGTTGTGGCCTCTCCCGTTGCGGAGCACAGGCTCCGGACGTGCAGGCTCAGTGGCCATGGCTCACGGGCCCAGCCGCTCCGCGGCATGTGGGATCTTCCCGGACCGGGGCACGAACCCGCATCCCCTGCATCGGCAGGCGGACTCTCAACCACTGCGCCACCAGGGAAGCCCTGGAAAGAATATTTGTAATAGATTATAGACGGGAAATATCAGGTACACTGGATGCTTACCACATGTCCTGGTGATCTATATATATGATTTCTTTTAATCATCTAAACCAACTCTTGAGATATTGGTGTTCTGATTTGTACCTGGTAAAAGTGAGGCATAAATATTTGCTGGTCAGTAACCCATTCCTTTATTCCTACCACACCACCTCTTTTTTGTGATGGGTCATCCAGCCTTCACTTTTTCATGTTGCACTAGGTACCTCTCGAACTGGGGGAGGGATAACTTCAGGAAGAATCTCTGGTCACACTCAGATCTGGAGTAATCATAGAATATCTCGCTGGCTTTATTTTACTAAATTTTTTGGAAAATATTTTGTTAAAACAAACATACTTATTATGAACTAGGACACAATGTATATTACATACGTTTTTAAGAAAAAGAAAAACAGACACTGCATAGAAATTTTGCTGGAGGGAAAATTCAGAGAAGTTTGAAATGTGTTGCTTAGCTAGATATGCTATCTAGTATGTGAATGAAAAATAAAGCTTAGTCCAAGGAAATATTATATTCCAACTGAATAAGGAGACAGAAGAAGTTTACTTTCAAATATGTGAAATGAAATCAACAGGTGTTCTCAGTGCTTTATCCTCCTTTACTATATTATGTAATTGAAATCACTTCTGAAAACAGCAGTTCTGTAGCACTCACTGCAAATGAGTGGTTATTGACTAAATAAAACTAAATTTAAATATATTCACAAATTATGATTTTATACTTCACCTCCAATTCTTTAAAGTTTCAAGCACTAATAAACCATTCAATTTGTTTTTTATTAAATATTTTACTAAAATCATTACAAAATCATTGTTTGAGAGTCTCTGAGAAGCGGAAATAATCCATTATGTAAATTTGGGTGCTTAGAACATTATTCAAAGATGCATCTTCATTCAGCTCACTAATTTGGTATTTCTGTGGCATGCTTACATCTAGCCAGATATAAGTGCATGCCCTTCTCCTGGTAGGCATGCTATAATTGCAGCTTCTTAGATCCTTCCACTTGTAACTTCTGATGCATTCTGTTCAATGTGGAACCAAGAATCTTCATTAAAAAAAATATCCCAGGTGATTTTGATGCCGGTACTTTAAGAATCACACTTGGAAAAAACAAGGAAGATGTTTTCTGATTTTATTACGACTAGAGGCATTAAATTGACTTATTTTATTGAAATCAATTTTAGAAGGGGTTTTGTAATTAGTCTCATTGTAGTGTGCATTCTTTACTTAAGCTTCCAGCATTTTCAGAAGCCTAGTACATTTTGGATGAAAGGCCTTGAGTTCTAATTCTGCCTCTACTAGCTGTTCAGTTATGGACAAATCACTTGACTGTTTTATAGCTTACTTTCTTGGACAGTAAAAATAAACATTTGGATATTCACCTATAGTACCCTATGACTAATTTACATTGTTTCTTTATAATAGCTAAAGACAGTTGAATAAAATGTTTTAGATTAAACTTGACTATTTTATTGCACAATTCATAATTGAGATATAAAATAATGTCCAGACTTGCTATTAGCTGCAAGCAAAGTTAGAATTGCAGATAGTAATTCTGATACAGTGCTTAGCGCATCTGACCAAATAGAGATCCTGAATATTTCCCATTACATGAGCAAAATATTATTTTCCTGCTGTTGACATATTTTTTCATCTGAAATCTGGAGAAAAAAGTTCTGTGGTCCTATATAAAAAAATAAACAAATAAACTAAAGTTATTAATGGAAATTGATAAACAGGTGCTCTAAAGCAGAATTGGCAGACTTTTTCTGCAGAGGATCAGATTACAGTATTTCAAGCTTTGTGGACAATATACAGTCTCATTCTTCCTTCACCTTCTGCTTCTTTTATTCTTCTTCCTCCTCTTTTTTTAACAACATGCTAAAAATGTTAAACCATCCTTAGCTCAAGGTTATACTAAAACTGTTTAAAGCAGTGCTTCTCAAACTTTAATGCACATATGCATTGCCAGGGAATCTTGTTAAGATGCGGATTCTGATTCTGTAGGTCTGGGGTTGGGCTGGGGACCCTGTATTTCTTATTTGCCCTTGGATATCAAAGCTTTTGAAGTTAAACTGTTTCATGTCTTTTCACGTGATGAACAGCCCCCTCTACTGTTGGGTTTTGAATCCCCAGTGACTTTGGCTGACAACTCAGCTATCTTTTTTGTTTTTGTTTTTTAACCAAATAATGGGGTTGTTTTGATCCTAGTACTTTAGTGGCCCTTCATAATTTTAAAGCCTCAGACCTCTTTGGAAATTTGATGAAATCTGTAGCCCCTCTTGCTACTACTCCCTCCTGTCCACACAAGAATACCCATTTTTATACACAATTTCAAAGAATTCACGAACCTGTCTAAGGCTTACCCATCTTAAGGGTCACTGCTATAGTTGTGTAATGTCTGAATTTAAGGGAGTTCTGTTGTGTAATGTCTGAATTTAAGGGAGTTCTGTTGTGTAATGTCTGAATTTAAGGGAGTTCTAAATTAATTCCCTCACTTTTAATAACATCTTAAAATTTAGATTGCAGCTATGTTTTTGCATATCTCCATATCATTCTATCTATCTGTCTACCTACCTATATGACTATCAATCATCTATCTGACTGGTACAACCTTTTAACTTTATTTTATGCCCTATTGGCCATTGCTGGCCTGATGATTACATTTAAACTTAAAACTATGAATGAGGAAAATAACCTAACTATTGGTCAGAATGAACATGAATTGTTACAATGCCTTGTATTAAATTTGTTCACAGTGCCTTTACTTATGACTTTTAAAAAACTACTTTATTGACATTAATTCATACATCCTTTACTCATTTAAAGTGTACAATATAATAGTTTTTATTATTTTCATGGAGTTGTACAACCATCACCATAAATAATTTTAGAATATTTTCATCACCCCCAAAAGATTCTCCAGTCCCCCTTCACCTCTCACCCCCATTACCTACCCTAGACAACTGAAAATCTATTTTTTTGTCTATGAATTTAACTATTCTGGACATTTCTATGTAAGTGGAATCATGTTGTGACTAGCTTCTTTCACTTAGCATAATATTTTCAGTGTTCACTTATGTTATAGTGTGTATCGGTGCTTCATTCGTTTTTATTGCTGAATAATATTCCATTATGTGGATATATAACATTCATTTATGCATTCATCAGTTAATGGACATTTGGGTTCTTTCCATTTAAAAAAATTATTATGAATAATGCTGCTATCAATGTTACAGTTTTTGTGGGGACATAAGATTTCATTCCTCTTGGGTATATACCAGGCAGTGGAATCGCTGGGTCATATGTTAATTCCAAAACTTTTTGAGGAACTCCAGATAGTTTTCCAAAGTGGCTGTACCATTTTACATTCCCACCAGCAATGTATGAGGCTCTCAATTTTTCAACGTCCCAGACAATACTTGTTATTTCACACTTTTTGGATTATTGCCATCCTAGTGGATGAGAAGTATATCTCGTGGTCTTGATTTTCATTGTCCTGATAGCTAATGATGTTGAGAAGCTTTTCATGTGCTTACTGACCTTTTGTCTAACTTTTTTGGATAAATGTCTATTCAAATCCTTGGCCCATTTTTAAATTCAGTTATTTGTACTTTTATTTAGTTGTAAGGGTTCTTTATATGTTCTAGATATAAGTCCTCTATCAGATATATGATTTGCAATTTTTTTCTGATTCTGTGGGTTGTTTTTCCTTTTGTAATGTTTTTTTCAAGAACAAATATATTTCTTGCATGTGATTTTGGTGTCATATTCATGAAGGTTTTGACTAACTCAAGATCATAAAAATATGCTCCTGTAATTTCTTTTAATTGTTTGATAATTTTACCTCTTACATTTAGGTTGTAGATATTCTTTTGAATTTTTTATAACAGCGGAGTAAAACTACTACAAGAATATCCAAATGCAACAGCACTAGGATAGTTTACATATGTTATAGTCATAAGTGAGTAAAATTCTCTGAGTGCTATTGGACATGTTAGATTCTAAATCTTATTGCTAAATAGTTTAGATGTTTTGCATCTAATTCTCTTATTAGTCTATTATTTTATATTTTATTTAATAAGTGTTAGTGTATTTCAGGTCCTGTTCAGGCCTTATTCAGGCCAAACTGCCTAATAAGGCAGAGAACTTTTTGATGTAGAAAATAGCACTCTAAAAACATGGACAGTTAACTTGCTTAGTTTTAATAATAGAACAACTTTGGCATTAGGGAGAATGTAGATGATTGCATATGGGAGATTAGAGAAGAGCAAGGAAGGTATCCAAACAAGAGGATTGTGGCTACCGTATGTCTGTTACATGAAAAGTGACATATAACTCTTGGTGCATTTTAGTATCAGTTTCTATGGCTATGTGTCCAGACCTTTACATTTGGGAATATGCTACTGATTTGCAAGCTATGATTAGTTATTCATATTTAAGTACTTGGGATCTCATTTATTACTTTTTAAAGTAATTCTTACTTTTTATATTCTATAAGTTCCTCATTTGTGTTAGGGCCTCAGTACTTACAATATATAACCTTCTTTATTACTGTGATGCAGGTTGTGGTTTTCTGTCCATATTTAAATGCTTTGGGTCTCTTTAGTTCTTTTCTTAAAATTTTGACCTGTGTAGTGTAAATTACTCTTGCTTTAGGTACCTAGCACTTGTAATGTATAAGTTCCTTCTTGCATCTGATGAGCTAACAAATGGTAATCAGCAACCTTTAAAAGTTAATCCTCTTCAGAAAAGGTTCATTCACTACCAAATTAAATTCCCTTTATTAAATTCAAATAGAAATTTTAAATTAATATTGAAAGTTAACTGGAATAACATTGATGAGTAAATATTACTTCTGTTTATTGAACAGAAATGTGCCAATATTGGGTGATTGGTTGGAAAATTGTAAGAGCTTTTAAAAGCTCGTATGTAGATTATCATTATGTCTCCAGACAGAGTTCTCTCAGCCGTCTCCTTTAGAATTATTTGCAGCAGCTGGTAGGACCTTTCCACAAATAATGGCTTCTGACACTTCATAAATTAAAATATTCAAAACAGTACATTATGCAAAATTTTCATCTTAAAATACCAAACAGGTCCTTCTCTTCCTATTTCTTCTAACTTTTAATGGCCCCATTTTCATTGTAGCCACAGGAAAGTTATTGGTACCTGTCACTCTTCCTTACTGTATGGAATACCAAATTCTGTCAAGTGTTTATTTTACTGTATAACTTATATCTTCCTTCTTTTTTCTACCTTAAGTGTTTCAAGGTCAGGTTCTTTTTATTGTTCTCTGGGATATAGAAGTAACTCTCACCTGTCTTTTTTGCCTCCATCACTATCTATCTTTTACTGTACAGACCAAAAGAACCTTTCTAATACACAGATGGTCATATCACTGCTCCCTCAAAATCAGTTAGCCGTATGGAATAAAAGTCACACTCCTTAGCGTGGTATTTTAAGCCCTTTTGTCTCCGGCTATAAGACTGCTTTTTACCCTCACCTGCCATGTTAACTTCCTCCCTGATTATGAAATGTTTTATACATATATTGTCATTTCTCTGTCCTTTTGCTCATGCTATTTCTTCATTCTGAATGTCTTTCTCCTTCTGTTGACATATTATTTTCATTCTTTACAACTCAATTTAAATGCTACCTTTTTTGGGGAAGCCTCTCACTGTGCTCTAGTTAGAGTTGACATTACTTTTCCCGATCTTTTCCTGTAATACATTTCTTGGACCTCCGTGCAACACTTATTTCAACATAGTGATTTAACCTGAGTTCCTCAGTCAGACATACCTGGATTCAAATCCTGCCTCTACTGCTTGCTTCTTCCACAGTCGTGGACAATATATGTCATTAAACTTCTTCCTCATCTGTTAAATTGAGTTACTATTTGTACATAATGTTCGGGTCTTTTTTTGTGTTGACTCTGATAGCACAGTGCCAGCATGATAAACGTTTTCTATATGTGTATTTTAGGCACTTGGCTTTCTCCCCTAGTACATAGTAAGCACTTTGAAGACAGGAAATTAACCTTACTCATCTTAGTACCCATTGCAACTTACTGGTTCCAAAAGAAAATTTCATGCTTATTTTTATTTGTCCTGACTCATGGAACATGTTAAAACTAACTCATTAGAATTAACATATTAATTTACTGCTATATTGTCTTGTTCCAAAAGGGACTTGGAATGACTTACGAGATGCATAAAGAACAAAAGACTGAAACATAAATAAAATAGTAGTAAGTGCAGTTTGAATGATTGAATAGTTTAATTTTATCAGTGTGAACCTAAGTGAAACAAAAGCTATAGATAAGGAATGTTAAAGCTTGTCTTCATTCTGTCACATTTTGTAGGATCTCGTCTTCGCCAGGAAGACTTTCCCCCGCGGATTGTGGAGCACCCTTCCGATGTCATTGTCTCTAAGGGAGAGCCCACCACGTTGAACTGCAAGGCCGAGGGCCGGCCAACGCCCACCATTGAGTGGTACAAGGATGGCGAGCGGGTGGAGACTGACAAGGATGATCCCCGGTCCCACAGGATGCTTCTGCCCAGCGGTTCCTTATTCTTCTTGCGCATTGTGCATGGGCGCAGAAGTAAACCTGATGAAGGAAGCTACGTGTGTGTTGCAAGGAACTATCTTGGTGAAGCAATGAGTCGAAATGCATCTCTGGAAGTGGCATGTAAGTAAACGTAATGAATCT
This sequence comes from Delphinus delphis, assembly GCF_949987515.2. Taxonomy (NCBI): domain Eukaryota; kingdom Metazoa; phylum Chordata; class Mammalia; order Artiodactyla; family Delphinidae; genus Delphinus; species Delphinus delphis. The sequence continues at coordinate 30,442,438 of NC_082686.1, forward strand.
CATAAATGGCATGCGCTTTTACTTTGATTTTTTTTTAATAAGCTTTGATTTGTTCTCATAGATGCTTAATACCTATAGAATACACCAATCAATACTCTCTGCATAATTTTACTTTGCCTTCTGCAAAGAAGGCTTGTCAAAATAATGTATAGCCAAGGTGTTGCAGTAAATTTATTTATATTGAAGCAATGTGGGTATTATGATATTATATTAAAGCAAGGCGGCGATGATGCTGGTCGTATTTAAAATTTGAATTATTAATGAGAGATATAATAAAATATTAAGGTTGGCGATGTTAAAATAAAAAGTTTATGTGTAACATGGGATCAAATATAAGGTATAAATTCATTATTGTACCTATTCCTGTTACTTATTTATATATAACTAATATATTATATATACATGTATATATTTTTTAAATCTAACTTTTATTGGGCAACTTTAAAAAGAATATACTCTTTAGGTTATATTAACTCTTTTACTTCCAGGTTAAATTCAGGGATCATTACCCTAGGCATGCAGGGGAAAATATACCAACAACAGCAACTATATTTTTTTATCAAAAAATTTATCAGAGAACAGAACTGATTTCTGTTTAGGGACAAAGTGTGCATATAGAGGAAGGTCTTGCTCAGTTTTGGTAATCAGCAGTACCTAAGGATTTGTCCTGCCCTTGCCACTTAAAAATATATTTATTTATTAATCAGGTAGCCCAAATAGCACTAGTAAATCAAGGCATCAAGGCTTTGCATCTATTTGATCATTGAGTCCATAACTTTGTTTTTCTGGATGGTTTTCCAGAACAAATTTCAAAATATGTTAGATTTGTTTTCTGGTTTATAAGTGAGGATTTGGTGTCATAATTATTTTGGTATTCTCTATTTTGAAGGAATACTTTATCAAGAATTATTTGTGAATAAGATGGCAATAACTGAGCTTAAAAAAAGTTTGTGCTCTTCAACTTTCTGCTTGTACCAGTAGGTGTTCATACGTAAGAGAATTGAAATAGTTCAGGATGCATGCGTCTTTTTTTTATAGCTGGGATGAGAGTGCCGGATAATAGTTCATGGTCTATGTCTGCAATTAACTTTGATACTTATACTCACATGCTATATGGTATCACACTAAATTATAAAACTTGTGTATATGTGTATTGAAATTCTCACAGTGTATCATTACCTTTATACATGAAAACATCTTTTAGTAACAAAATCATACAATTTCTTATTCAGCTAACACAATGAAAGCTTTTGCTTTTACGCATCCAGTCTTTTGATTTATGCTTTTGTACCAAGAAATCTGGAACCCAGTCCATGCTTGAAATATGTAAGTCCAATAGGAAAAAACTACAGGAATCCTAAAACCCAAATTTTTAAATCAATGAGCTTTGAGAAATTTATTATGTGAAGTACTTTGAGATATAAGCATTAGAACTTTTGCTAGCAATGCCATTTTGCGCCAGTTGCTAGGTAATTTCATTTTTATAACTTACTTCAAAAAGCAGATTAAATGCAGTTTAGTGAGATTTGAAATATATACACAGAACCTCAAGAATACAAATATTGCTGTCCATTTTTATTTTGAAATATCTTATTTCTGGAACATTTCAAACATACTGAAATATTTCAATGTCAATTCGATTGATTGTTTTCCCCACCAGATCCCTTTACAGTAAATATAACATGCATTATTCTTTCTTTTTATAGATAAAATGAAACCCATGATGGTTAGGTGACCAAGACTAAGGCAATAAATTAATGGGGAATTCAAGATCAGACCATGATTGTTCCAATTTTTAGTTTGAGAGAATTGTACCATATTTCGAAAAACGCTCAAATGAAACCAGGCTCATCTTATATAAATAAAAATAAAGAACTTTTAATTAAAAGTTTTTCTTCTATCCACTCAGCAGCAAATAACTTTTTTTATTTTTTAAATTGAGGTATAGTTGTTGTATAATATAAACTTATCTTTATTCTGCTCCTTAGCATTGTTAAAATTGCTCCCAACACACATGTATCTTGTACTTTGATTTAACATAAAGGATTTCTCTCTTTCTTAATTGCATCATTAATAATTAATCAAACTGTTTTAGAGGGAAAATTTTAAACCACAATTTTTTTTCAATGTACTATGACAGTTACATTTTTCTTTATTTTTAAATCAGTGAGCTTTGAGAAATGCTAAAAAAATACTTCTGACCTAGAGAGGAAAACAAGAAGAGTTCTAAATTGGATTTAGCTAGTGAATAAAATTCTTTCTTCTAATGCCCTGTCAACAGTTCATGCCATTTGAGGCAACAGAAGATCAAATAATATCCATTTATATGTTGCTCATCCCTTTCGCATTAGCTCATCAGTCTTCTCCATTTCCTCATGTGTTTCATAAAATGTGTTAATATGGAAATTTAGGTCAAAGCATTGTGATTTGTCAATCCTATTGGTAACCAAGGTGTATTTTTATAAAATGATAGGAACCGCTGTGGGTCATATAAATGTCTGGCCTTCATATTTTAGGACACTCAACATAATTGCTCAATTATGGCATATCCATTTCTTCATTTGTTAAAGGAAAGAATGGAAACCTAAAAACACTATGTATTTGGAGAGCTGCAGGTAGCTTGATAATGAGGTTGGTGGGCAGTGTAAGTTAGAAAGATAGGCATGTGCTGAATCATAAAATCTAGACTTTTTGTTATGTAAAAGGAGAGTTTTTCCTTTCAATTTTGAAAGAAAATTGAAGATAGGGTTAAAGGAATGATGATTGAAATTGAGCGGAGTTAAGAAGCTGTGAAATCATTCAGAAAAGAGTATATGTTAGATTTTAAACTGAACAAAGCAGTGCGGATTAAAAGAAGGAAATAGTTTGAACCGTATTTAGAAATTATATCACTTTGTGGTTGGTTTGGGGAATAGAGGGTGATTCCCAGATGTTTTTTGGTGGAGTGACTGTGTATATTATGATACCTACCATCCAAAGGGATGGCAGATACAGGAGAAATAACTCTAGTGAGAACAGGAAAGTGAAGTCAGCTTGGTTGTATTGTTTGACATGCCAATGAAATATCAAGGTAAAAATATGCCATATTCCATTAAGGAAAGAGCTTCTGGAATTGAGAAGTCTTTCCCAGATGGAGGTTGAAGCCAGGGGAGTAGATAGACATAGATGTGATTGTCCAGGCAAGCTGTGTATAGGGCTGTGATCACTCCCATTGTTTGGAAAGAATATTTAATGTTGGGCAAAGGAAAGTCTAGTTCAGGAGGCTCAGAGGAGGTATTGGAGTGATAGAACATGGGAAGTGGAGTGACAAGAAAAATAAGGAAATAATTTTAAGAAAGAAAAAGTGGTTGGCAATGCAAATGCTACGTGGTGGTCTAAATAAAAAGTATCTGTGGTCTCTAGGGGTGAAAAGAAAGCACAGCAGCTGAAGAATGAGTTGGTAGTGAGTTGGAGTGGCAAGTGCTGCCTGTTCTTTCAAGAACTCAGGGGCGGTCAAAATCGGTTGCGAATTGATTTAGGTGTATATAGGAATATCTAGGTGGTATGGATAAGTAGCAAACAACCTTGTTATAACTTTTATTGTGAAATGATTATTGATAAAAAATCTGGAATTTTTGACTCTGCTTCATCTTGATTTTCATTTTTAATTTCAACAATCTTGCTTTCTGCTGTCATATGATATGAGCAGTTTTATTGATAACCGTCTGTCTTGACTGACTGTATAGAAGTTAGCCTGTTTTTATCATACTCTATTCATTCTCTTTTTGTTTTATTAAACACAGAGTTCACTTTTATGTAACGGAACAACATAATTGAGGAAAAAACTATTCAGGGCCAGTCCCTGCAGTGGAGATTTGAATCACTTACCACATATTTGCTTTTTTCCCCTCTTGGTTTGGGAAAAAAAAGCAATCCAGAATGTACTTTTTAGATCACTTTAACTCAAGGAAGGTATTTAGGCAAAAAAGTGATTTTTACATATTTAGAAAACAGAATTGCAGGTTCTACAAGTAAGGCACTTGGCACTGAAGAATTTAATACATAGTTGTCCAATGGGACCACCAAGAGAGCTGAGACGTAGCTGGTGCAGATAAGATTTCAGTTTGAACTCCAGGGCTCCCTGTGTTTGGAGCAGAAGGAGCACAGGGGTCCTCACGCAGACTGTGGCTGCCTGTGCTGCAGCCTGAGTCAGTGGCAGTGCCTAGAGATGGCAGCTGTAGCCCCAGGTGGTAAATATATGACAGCAGCTTGATCTATCGACCAGGGTAAGAGGGGGATGTGGCCTAAATGAAAATTCATGAAAAATTGATGAAGTCCCCAGATTATTTTTTCCGTTTCCTTTTCTCTGTACTACGCCAGTGCAGAGAGGGGAGATTAAATGAAGTGATGAACGCTTTAGTGGCAAGGAGGTTGTGGTTCAAAGGTCAAGGGTCACTTAGAAACCGGTCTTTTTTTTCCCCTTTCCTTACTTATAAATCAAAACTAAAACACAAGAACTTTTCAGATTGCCTATGATTTAGCTTTGCTTTGAGAAAAATAAAATAAAATGGCTAAATGTTTGAAAGTTGGCTTTTGATGCAACTACAAAAGAGAACAGATGTGGTTCATAATTCAGTTGGGGAACTAGAAATAGATTGAATTCCATGACTGCGGGGTGATTTCTTTTCTTTTCTTCATCCTTTTTTTCCTTTTTGTTTCCACGTATGAAGACCCATGCCTCAAGAAAGTCATTTAGAGAAGGAAAAGGTGTTGCATTATTTATGTCACAGATTGCTAGAACAGCAAAGCTATGGAACACTCTACAGACATAATGATCCTGCTTTAAATCCCAAACTAAATTGATGTTTTATCTGTACAAGGAAGAGAGGTTATAGAAGTAGACTGACTTTAGTAACAGAGGTCACAGGTGGCATTAAAAATGAACACAAGGTGAATTGTTTCATTGATATTTCCAAGTTAATAAATATGTAATTTTTTTTCCTTTTTTTACTTTCGGCTGTAAATGAATGTTATCCAGGCAAAATACCTTTATGCTCCAAAAACACAGAGATAAATTAAATTGCAGAAAAGCCTAAGCCATGGAGAGCTTTTTTAAAAAAATTACTTTATTGAGGTATGGTTCACATATAATTTACCCATTTAAAGTGTATAATTTAATGTTTTTTAGTGTATTCACAGGGTTGTGCAACCAACACCACAATCTAATTTGAACATTTTTGTCACTTATAAAGAAAACTGTATACCCATTAGCAGCCAATTCCCATTCTCCTGGAACCCTTCTGCTACATCCCTAAGCAAACACTAGTCTACTATCTTGTCTCTATATATTTGCCTATTCTAGACATGTCATGTAAATGGAATCATACAATACATGGTCTTTTTTGACTAGCTTCTTTTCCTGAGTATAATGTTTTCAGGGGTAATCTTTGTTGTAGCATGTATCAGTATTTCATTTCTTTACACTGCTGAATAATATTCTATTGTGTGGATATACCACATTTTATCCATTCACTCATATGTTGATGGAAATTTGGGTTGTTTCCATTTTTTGTCTTTTACGAATAATGCTGCTATGAATATTCTTGTACAAGTTTTTGTGTGACATATGGTTTCATTTGGGTATTCTCTTGGGTATATATCTAAGAGTGGAGTTGCTTAGTTATATGGTAACTCAACTTTTTAAGGGACTTATAGGTAACTTTTAGGTGTAGATAAAAATATTTATTAGTGTTATTGAATTAACTGTATCCAACTCCCCTCTTAGTACAAGGCACAGCTAGAAACATTGCCAGTATTTGATAAATATTATTGACTGCTGGCATGTTATACTTCCTTGGGTTATATGTCCATATTTTAAGATAAGATTTAATTAATTAAAAATATAAAATAATTAACTCTGTAAAGCCACTGAATGGTCATGAACTTTCTTTTTCTTTGACCTAGTTATTTAATTCAAGTAGTATGAATTGATGAAATAAATTCTGAAATCACTTCCCCTTATAAAACTTCTTACCAAACCGTGTTGACTTTGGCCCCAATTAAGTTGGATAGTCTTGCTTTTTGAACCTTACTTCACTTTCTGCCACATTTTTATTTGTCCTGAAAGATGACAGTATTCTGGTTTCTCAGGAGATGACATTATCTTTTCTGAGAATAATTGACATAACCTTTCCTGTTCCCAGGTTATTTTTCCTTTCAAAGGTCTTAACGTTTGTTTGTTTTTCTTTCATTTACTAGGAAGTAAACAATTAATGGTGATTATAATAGAAGTTGATTAAGTAATTCCAGGAGTAGGGAAAAAAAGAGCTGCTATCATGACTCAACTTTCCTAAAACAAACAAATGTATCTATTTAAATGCATAAGAGGCAACTAGTCAATTGGAACTGATATTCATAGATTTTGACTAAGAAGAATATAAGAGCTACTGGCTTTTTCGTGATTCCTCTGTTTGTATTTCTACAAATTTCAAGAGAGAATGCCGAGAATTTGGGGGGAGAGTATACAGACAACCACTCATACCTTAATGTACTTCGGCCATGTTATGTGCTAAATTGTATCCCCTCCAAATTCATATATTGAAGCTCTAATTCCTAGTACCTCAGAATCTGACTGTGTTGGTAGATTGGGTCTTTAAAGGAGTAAATTAAAATACAGTTGTTAGGGTGGGTCCTAGTCTATACTAACTGGTGGCCTTATAAGAAGAGGGCATTTGGACACATAGACACCAGAGAGGCACATGCATAGAGGAAAGACCATATGAGGACACAGTGAGAACGTGGCCATCTTCAAGCAAGGGGAGAAACCTCAGAAGAAATTAAAACCGCCAACACCTTAATCATGGATTTTAGCCTCCAGAACTGTGAGAAAATAAATTTCTGCTGTTTAAGCCACACAGACTATGGTATTTTGTGATGGCAACCCTAGCAAATTAATACAGGCCATTTGTCTTACAGCAAGAGTAACCACTGGTAAGAGACCATAAAAAAAAAAAAAAAAACATAGTGATTTGAATCAAATATTGTTTGTGCTCTGTGGATTTGTACTGCCCTGCATCCACAATGTTGGCCCGAGGCTGTTTTGAAAGAAATCTGTAAACTCAGTTGAAAGTATTATAAACTGTGAATGTATGGGCATAGGGGAATCAATCTAAAACATCTTTAACTAGAAAGAAAGGACAATAGCAAATGTTTTGGTATTTTTTTGGTATTAGAGAACAGTGTTAGAAGGTACATGAGTGTGCACACGCACACATCTGTGTTACTTGGGCTGTTTTGTCTGTGTACCTTTTAATTGTGTAATACTCCATCAGATTCTTTCATATACAGATCTCTCCTTTAATCTTCACAAATGGAGGTGTGAAATTGCTATGCCTGGAGTACATGTTTGAGCTTATGAACTATTTAAATATGTGTAATGCTGTATTTTGATATCAGGTTTCTGTTAACTGTATTAACTGTATTCAACCCCTCTCCCTTTACAAGTCTCAAGTTGCCGTTCACTAAAATTAGCCTGAATTAACTCTGATTCCAAGGAAAGCACATAAATAAGAGAAAGAGGAATCTTGATGTTCTCTTCTTTTCCAAAGACTATTTCCCAAAACAGTTTAATCCTGAACTCTGCCAACATGTAAATCCTATCCATGGAATGATAGCCCAACATATTCATAGTGATACTAAGGTGTATTTAAGACAAAACTTGTTGAGTTCAGCTCTTGTTTTCAATCTCAGAATTTTTTTTTAGATAAAAGTAAGAAAAGACTATTTGTGGTTTGGAGGGTTTCCCACCTATAAACCTTCAATTTATTCGATTTCAGCTGGTTTGTAAATATAAATTGATTCTACTGAAAATGTATATAGGTTGACACTGTAGTTAGGAAATGTAATTTTGTGCAGCAACGTGTATGCTTTTCTCTCAAGATATGTGTTTCATCAGAAAGACAGGTCTCCAATTTTCCTTCGTTAGGTTGAATTTGTTTCTGATAATTATAATACACATTGTTTAATTCTGAAGCAGCTCCCACAAGGTTTCTATAATTACATAAAGGGGGTTGCACTTTTTTCATGCATGAGTCAGTATATGTGTTAAGCTCTTTAGAGGAGTACAGAAGTAAAAACGACAGGTGAAATTTTGTTCAACTCTGGAAATTTCTTCTTCTTTAGAAGTCTGTAACAGCCTGTGACTTAACTGCTAAAGGATGAGAGGTTCAATTGAGGAATCAACATATTCTTTACACTCTAAATCATTGGAATTGGTTTTCCTCTTAGGAGATTTTCAAATGCAAACACAACATTTTCAACCACCTCTTTCTTAATTAGGAGATATGCATACATTTTTGTCAATAGGGTATACGTTTTACAAGAAGTAATCTAGGAAAACAATATTGGGCCCCTGTTTAGGATTTCTGTAAACTCTCTGAAGTTCCCTAGCACTACCCTTCTGGGGCTGCTCAGACATCAGTAGTGTCTCTGACCCTTGGAGAGAAGTCAGGCAAGGATTGTAAGAGAGGCAGGTGCTTTGAGGATGTGACAGACAGATATATAGGCCCAGAATCTGGTGAATTCCAATAAGTTTTTGTATGTTTATTTTGTCTTGCTTTTTTGTTTTTGCAGAAATTCTACCACCCAAAATAGCCCATGGTCACTTACTCACTGGTTAGCCTAAGCCTGTTAAAAAGTTGATCCTCACAAAGCCTGCAAGCAAGGGTGTCAGCCTGGGTTACAGGCAGCAATGGCCTACGCCATTGGCCCTTTAAGTAGCATCACAAGTAGGGCCTAGAAACTGAGTGTAAAGTAACATCTAAGAAGAAAAGGGCTCTTTCTATCACATATACCTTTTTCTGATAATCAGGCCATTTTCCAGTTAGACAAGTACTTATTATTTATAAAGACAATCATTAAGTTTTTTATGTGGTTATCTAACATCTAAGTCTGTACAAAGACTTTGGCACAAACTTTGCAGTTTTTATATATAAACTGTAAAATTATGGAAAGGTAACATGACTATTTTACTTTCATAATGTCGTATTCAATATAGACTGTTATGTATACATATATATATATCAACCTGCTTCACTCTCCTCCTACTTGCTTTTTCTGCTTATCCACATTGAATGAGGATGTTCAGTGTTTTTTCTTAAATCTATTCAAAGGTCTTTACTGGCTTTCTTAGGCATTAGGAGTAAAAAGCAGCTTAAGAAATCCATGCCTTCAATGGTGCTTGTGTTATAAGTGAGAAGCCTGGGAAACCTCATCAAGTAACAGCTCACCTTCCACTGTGGTGTGGGGTAAAGGCCCTCAGATAGGACATGCCACAGGCATTAGAAGAAGTGACATCAAATGCTTCTGGATGAATATGAATGGAAAGTGGCCTTAGAAAACTGGAGAGAAGTGTAAAAGCAAAGACCTGAGGCTGTGTGTGATTGGCCAGTGTGGGGAGTAATTACTGTATTGTTGAATTGGAGAACGTATGTAGGAGAGTAGAGGGAGATAATTTAAATAGGAAAGTAGAGATTGGTCATAATTAAACGAACTAAGGAGCTTGCACATTATCCTAGAAGACCTGAGGGAGCGTTCAATGTTTTTTTGATTTGGGAATGTTACTTGTAAGGTATGAAAGGGGATATGTTAAAGGCAGTATAAGGTGGATTAGAACATGGAAGAGTGTGAAGGTAGGAGATCTATTACAAATTAAGGTATGGTAAGAAGAAGGTTGAATTACTTTGATGAATTAAATTGATACCTGAAAGATAGGAGATGGCATTTCAAAGGAGAGTTGATACAAATTTAAGAAATGAGTTTGTGGTCCAAGGGATGATATAAATTTAGTTCGCTACATTTTTGGACAGTACTTTCTAATTGCTAGGTACTCAGCTAGGTGCTGAAGATACTGATATTTAAAACAAGAGTTGTTTAATAAGTATAGAGTTTCAGTTTTGCAAGATGAAAAAGTCCTGGATATCTCTTGCACAGCAATGTGAATATACTTAACACTACTGAACTGTACACTTAAAAATGATTGAGATGGTATATTTTATGTTACCTATGGTTTTTTTTACCTCAGAAACAAAAAACAGAACAAGAGATGACTCATTCCATCAAAGAGTGTTCAAGATGGTATAAAATGTAAATCCTAGAGTAAAGAACACCTGAACATGTGGGAATTCAGAGGAAGAAAATACTGATTTTGCCAAGAGAAATATGGACCAGGTTAAATGATTTCTATAAGTGGAAAGTCAGTAAAAATAATCACTAAATGCCAGGATTTTTCCCTAAGTGTTTTATATTTATAATTTACTTTGAGTATAATTCTCAAAACAACTTATTATTTTCTCTCTATTATATCTGAGGCCAAATCTTTGTTAACTTAGCAATTTTTGCACAGTAAGAAGAGTCAGGATATGAACCCAGACAGCCTTTGCCTAGAGTTTGCTTTCTTAACTACCATGCTAAGTGGTCTCATTGATTCATTTAAACAAACAAAACCATTTGACACTTAGAAGAAATCATTAACATTTATTTTAGGTATTCTATCCAGAAATGGTTATCCAGTTGTATACATACAATGAGAATGCTGGACTACATGAAGTCTAAAGCTTCATTTTGGTGCTAAAATTCTGTGATTCATGGGGTAATAAAGGAAACAAACAACAGAAAGAGTAAGCTTTTCTTTTTTTTAATTTAGTTATATATTGACATTTAAGAGCTCATTAGTTTATTCAAGTAATTTGATTTTCTCTGTACAGTTCCTAGTTGTCAAATATCAGTATCAGGAAGATCCATCACTTTCAGGTCTTACTGACATGTTTGCAGGCCAAAGCAGCTTGGAGCTTAAGAATCAAATTTATAAGAAGAGTTATCTATCATTTAATATCTAAAGATAACTTGACTAAGTTTTATATTAAAAAAAGGGAGTATGCTAATAGCAATGATACCCTTACAGTATTTTCTCGAGTTCTTTAGAAGTTATTAACATATTAACATGCATTATCTCATGGCCATATTTGTAGAAATTTGCTAACTTTGATAGTTTCTTTCTAAGTTCAGTACTTAATGTTAACAATGGTCAGTTTGGCTTTCAAATAACTCCAGTTTTAATTTAAAAATTGATTAAAGGAGGAAGAATTGTTTTTTCAATAAATGGTAACTTAGAGCAATTGGATATTCAAAGGCAATAAAAGAAGCTCAAGTTACAGTTCAAACATTATACAAAAATGAATTAAAAATGGATTAAATATTTAAATGTAAATCATAAAATTTATAAAACTTTTAGAAAATAGGACAAAAATCTTTGATACCTTGGGCTTGGTAAAGAGTTCTTAGACATGATACCAAAGCACAAACCAAAAAGATAAAATAAATAAATTTGACATCATTATGATGAGAAATTTTTATTCTCTGAAAGATCTTGTCAAGAGGATAAAAAGACAAGTTAAATACGAGGAGAACATACTTTCGAACAACATATATCTGACCAAAGATTCATACCTAAAATGTATAAAGATCTCTCAAAGCTCAACATTAAATAAAACAAATAATCCAGTTAGCAAAAAGGGCATAAGACATAAAGAGACATTTCACCAAGAGGATGTATGGCAGGGAAATAAGCACTTGAAGAGACGTTAAAAATCACTAGCCTTAGGGGAATGCACATTAAAAGAGACTATGATGAACAATCACTACCTACCATTTAGAACAGCCAAAATACAAAATCGTGATCTCTCATTCATTACTGGTAGGAGTGTGAAATTGTACAGTCACTCTTCAAAATAGTTTGACAATTTCTTAAAACACTGAATGTACATTTACCATACATTTGCACTCCTGGGCACTTAGCTAAGAGAAATGATAACTTAATCTGCACAAAAACCTGTACACAACTTTAAAGCAGTTTTATTTGTAAAAGCAAAAAAAAAAATGGAAACAACAATTAAAATGTCTCTCAATAGGTGAATGGTTAAATAAACCATGTTATATATATACCACGGAATACTACTCAACAATAAACAGGAATGAATTATTGATATGCACAGTGACTTAGAGAGATCTTGAGGGCATTATGCTGAGTGAAGAAAGCCATTTCAAAAGGCTACATACTGTATGCTTCCATCTATATAACCTCCTCATAATGACAAATTTATAGTGATGGAAAAGAGATTACTGGTTGCCAAGGGTTAGGGATGGTGGGGAGAGAGCCATGGGTGTGTTTATGAGGGGAGAGCAAGAGGGTGATCTTTGTAATGATGAAACAGTTGTGTATCTTGGTTGTGATAATGGTTACACAAATATACATGTGATAAAATGACATAGAAGCACATGCATTGTATCAATGTCAATTCCTGTTTTTGGTATCATTATGTAAGATGTAACCGCTGAGGGGAAACTGGGTAAAGGGTACAGGGGACATCTCTGTACTATATTTACAACTTCCTGTGAATTTATAATTATTTCAAAATAAAAGTTTAAAACAAATAAGCTAACTACCTTAAGTAAACATAAGTATATAAAAATGTCTTATTAAAAACTAATAATTTATTTTATGACTTTTAAATGTTAAGTGTTTTCCTTAAACTTTGATGAATTCAGATTTTTCCAAATTTCTTTAAAATTCACTTATTCAGATTCACTGTTTGAAATTAATTAAATACAACTTGTGGTATGTTCTACATACAGTTCTGTGAATTTCTTTTTCTATTTTTGATTTTTGCTCCATCATGGTTTTTGAATTTAATTATAGAATTTTTTTTATTGGGGGGGAAAGAAGTGGGGGTGTTAAAGTAAGAGGGGAGTGGTTGTTCCTAAGAATAAAGAGTCCCCAGTACTTGACCTAATGAACAGGGTCTCTTATTGTATAAAGCTGCCAAAAAAGTCTCTTTCTCTAAACTGCATTAATAGTTCAGATTAAGAAATGTGATCCAGCTTGATTTTTTTTCTGCTAAAACTATGGGTGGAATATTGTTAATAGTTCTGAGTACCAGTTTAAATTTACCATTAAAAATGGAATACCACTAGAAGAGAAAGAGTAAGGATTTAAGACTGTTACAAGCAGAAAAAGCAGAAGGAATTGGGATTATTATTGAGGAACAATGAAGACATGGGTAGGGCCGGTAGTTCTCACCAAGCACATCAAGAGCTGTCATCCCAAAGGGAGAATATATTTGTTCCATGTGACCCTTGAGGAAAGAAAAGGACCAGTGTATGGAAGCTGCAGGTTTTGCCTCATGATGCCAGACAATAATTATGGTGTATGTGTTCTTTCTTGGGATTGTTAGGGAATTATAGGCAAACCAAGGCCAATATGATGGTGTAGTCAGAAGAGAACCTAAAAAATTACGTACAACTATATATTTTCTTATAGCTTTACCTTATGTTTTACCTCAAAGGAAAAATCAGTCTTCATAATAATGAAACAAGATAACAAAACTAAGTACTGGTGACTTATTTAGTCTCATCACTTTATTATTCACAAGGAATTCCATAAAGTAGAAATGATTTCCTTAAATTTAGTATTATCATGTTTCATGAAAAGTCCTTGGAAAAATCTCACTTACTCATATGTCTTACACATCTTATCTTGAAATCCCTTGAGATTATAAGCAATTAAATTAATTGCATTTTGTAGTCCAACCCCTCGTTTATAACATATAATTCCCCGGGACCCACATGTACAGATTCAAGAGTAGCTTGATAGAAAGACTGATTTATTTTTGTTTTCTTCCTGGATCTGCTTTGAATATTCTTAAAAGAAGGAGGAAGATGCTGTGTTTAATATTCATATAAGATTTTCTTTTAAAAGCAGCTTCTCTCAAAAGCCTGTTGTTAAACAGAACTACCTAGAAAGGGGTCAACTTGCAAAATCCTTCCTAACTACTTGTTTGGTTCTTTAGGATTGATGGATAAGCTGATAGAATCTAATCTTCATATGTGTCTGTCATTAATAGAGATGTAAGAATTTACATCTCTCAATTTACTTTGTCTTTCTTTTTTCTGTCACATCATAAGGAAAAGCTTTACTAATGAAGTACCCAATGGTAATAACCCATTATATGCTAGGATCTCTCTTTATATCAGATGACATGCAAATGAACTGTTCTATTTCTATGGAGAAAGAAAGACAAGGAGTGGTGTAGTTAATCATGCTTGAGGGCTGCCATAGTGTCTTCTGGGAAATATTATCATTATTCATTCTTATTTAAGGGTCCTTATCCTGTGCATAAGAAAATCTCCCATTCATTCCATTTGGGTTTGATGTTAATTACAGGGGCATTAATGGAAGCTTTCTCATAAGAAATGGATGTAGGACTAAATCAGAAAAAAGAAAAAAAAAGCAACCTTTGGGTGAATCGGGTCATCAAAAAAACCGTGCATGAAGAAGCTGGCAGGTTGGAGGAACCTTAGAGATCATCAGTCCCCTTGTTGTTCAGATGTAGAAACTGAGGCCTTGAGACATGAACTGACTTAACCAAAGCCCCCAGTTGATGAGAGGCAGGCCTCAGATGACAAATGAGGGAGCCAATTTCATCAGACAGCAATGGAGAGGAAAGATAATTTGGGGAATTTCTTTTCCCAGAAAGGACCAGGTTCTGGCCCTGTTCTCCTATTAACTAGTTCTATAATTTTGGCAAAGCTTTTAACCTCTCTGAGTCTCTTTTCTTGAATTTAAGGTGAGGGAATTAGACTAGATCATTCATCCTCCAGAAAAGTGGAAATCTAACTGAGCTACTATAGACGGTTTGCATGCGACTACTGGACAAAGTTCATTGAAAAAAGATATTTCCAACAGATCATGTATGTTTGGATTCCAGAAACTGACAGGAGCCAACCTTGGATATCAAGTAATTGAGCAGTAGTCTTTTTTTTTTTTTTTAATTAATTAATTTATTTATTTTTGGCTGTGTTGGGTCTTCGTTTCTGTGCGAGGGCTCTCTCTAGTTGCGGCAACCGGGGGCCACTCTTCATCGCGGTGCTCAGGCCTTTCACTATCAGGGCCTCTCTTGTTGCGGAGCACAGGCTCCCAACGCACAGGCTCAGTAGTCGTGGCTCCCGAGCCCAGTTGCTCCGCGGCATGTGGGATCTTCCCAGACCAGGGCTCAAACCTGTGACCCCTGCATCGGCAGGCAGATTTTCAACCTCTGTGCCACCAGGGAAGCCCGAGCAGTAGTCCTTTTAACTGGCCATTCCCGCAGTCTGTGAAAAAAACCTTTTTTCGTATCTCAGATAATATTATTTTTTTCTTTCTTTTTCACCATTTCTTCAAGCAAATTCTGGTCGACAACAAGTAATTGATAATATTGCTGATAAAATGAAGATTTTCCTTAATCTTCTAGTCTTTTGAGGATTTAACTGATCATGGATCCACATCTATGCAGTCCCTAGTCACCTTGTCACCACGTAATTAAGTCATTTTTATTTTAGGCATTCAGATCTAAGGTAAATTTTTTTTGCAAAAGTATGTATATTCTGGATCAGTGTTTCTAGTCTCTTGAAGTTTAATGTAAACAAATATAAATTTGTAGTATATAAATTGGATTTTGTTTTGTTTCTCTAAAAGAAGTATATGAAGCAAAGCAGCTAATTTTTGAGATG
Source organism: Delphinus delphis (assembly GCF_949987515.2). Lineage (NCBI taxonomy): Eukaryota > Metazoa > Chordata > Mammalia > Artiodactyla > Delphinidae > Delphinus > Delphinus delphis. The sequence continues at coordinate 30,458,020 of NC_082686.1, forward strand.
TATTTGACTTACACGTAGTGTATAAAATATTTTATTAGGTAAAATGCATGTTTGTCTTTTACTGAAATATTTTCATAATTATATGAAATTAATTTCATAATTATACACATAAGCAGGCATATATTAGACCAACATAACATTGCTCTTCTTTCTGGACCCATGTTATCTAAATTACTAAAAAAAACCCTTTCTACTGTGTGTGTCTTTTTGTTTGTTTCTTTGTTTTATTTTTCCTTATTTTGTCTTTTATATTTCTACTTTTTTTTCTGATTATAAATACTTTTTTTTTATTGGAGTATAGTTGCTTTACGATATTGTGTTAGTTTATAATGTACAACAAAGTGAATCAGCTATACATATACATATATCCCGTCTTTTTTGGATTTCCTTCTCATTTAGGTCACCACAGAGAACTGAGTAGAGTTCCCTGTGCTGTACAGTAGGTTCTCATTAGTTATCTATTTTACACATAGTATCAGTAGTGTATATATGTCAATCCCAATCTCCAAATTCATCCCACCCCACTTTCCCCCTTGGTATCTGTACGTTTGTTCTCTACATCTGTGTCTCTATTTCTGCTTTGTAAATAAGATCGTCTATACCAATTCTTCTAGATTCCACATAAATGCGTTAATATACCATATTTGTTTTTCTCTTTCTGACTTACTTCACTGTGTATGGCAGACTCTAGTTCCATCTACATCTCTACAAATGACCTAATTTCATTTCTTTTTATGGCTGAGTAATATTCCACTGTATATATGTACCATATCTTCTTTATCTATTCATTCTTTGTCCATCTGTTGATGGACATTTAGGTTGCTTCCATGTCTTGGCTATTGTAAATAGTGCTGCAGTGAACATTGGGGTGCATGTATCTTTTTGAATTATGGTTTTCTCAGGGTATATGCCCAGTAGTGGGATTGCTGGGTCATATGGTAGTTCTATTTTTAGTTTTTTAAGGAATCTCCATACTGTTCTCCATAGTGGCTGTATCAATTTACATTCCCACCAACAGTGCCAAAGGGTTCCCTTTTCTCCACGCCCTCTCCAACATTTATTATTTGCAGATTTTTTGATGATGACCATTCTGACCGATGTGAGGTGATACTTCATTGTAATTTTGATTTGCATTTCTCTAATAATTAGTGATGTTGAGCATCTTTTCATGTGCCTCTTGGCCATCTGTATGTCTTCTTTGGTGAAATGTCTATTTAGGTCTTTTGCCCATTTTTTAATTGGGTTGTTTGTTTTCTTGATATTGAGCTCCATGAGTTGTTTGTATATTTTGGAGATTAATCCTTTGTCCATTGCTTCATTTGCAAATATTTTCTCCCATTCTGAGGGTTGTCTTTTCATCTTAGAAATGTTGGAAACTACAGAAAACTAAAGAAAAAAATTACCACCAGAAATAAACATCATTATTTCCACTGTGTTTTTTTTTCTTTATCAACACTATCACTTTAATAATAGACAATCTGTGAAATGGATTCAGTTTTAATACTTCAGTAAAATAAAAGATGAAAATACTATACATGTCAATAAATATATCTATAATTTGGTCAAATTGGATAAGCTGTAACATAATTTGTCTATATTTCTTCAAAGAACATTTAGAAATCTTATAATAATGGTTTACACATACACTAAGGAAATAGGAATAATCTAAATTGCAAACATATTTAATAAGTCGTTACAAATTCTAACATTGTGGTTTTTTGGAAGAGTTTTCATATCACAGTCTTACTGCCAAATATTTTATATCATCTCTGTAAAATAAGTTATAATCATTTATTTTTCTGTCACAAAAAAAGTTGTCTTTCAGCTTTCTAACTGTGGTGATACCTTTGTGAATACTAGTCCTTCTTCCACCTTTTTTAAACTAATTACCATATATAACAGGCCAAATTTTACTTGGTAAAGATCAACAGAATAATTTTCAGTGCAGGGACTAACTATGCTTTTATGGGCCCTTTAAAAATATTTATGTATTTTTTGCTTGGGATTTTAGAGGTAGTTTATTCTTCATTTCTTAAAACTATTTATTTTAATAAATAGATATATTTGGGACTAGAAAGCAAATTGAGAATAGTTTTGTTTTCGTATGTGATGTCAGTTCTAAGAAAAATTTGTTTATTTCATCCACCTAGTTTTCTTTTACCTATACCCTAGTCCTCAGTTGGAGTGACATTTGGAGTGACTGGTGTCTTGAGTGATGTAGTTAATGAGATCTAGCGACATCATGACCCTGACCCCTCTGTGGCCCTGGCTCCTCTCATCCATCTTCTTAACCCCACAGGCTGAATCAGTGTGTAGAATCAGGATTAAACAAGTGTGCATAAACAAGTTCAAGAGTTTTCTGTTATGGCTGGCAGTGCATGGAATTGGCAAAGTAAGACATAGAGAACTTAATGCTGAGAATGCTCTTTGTGCACCTCCACAAATCCTGTTGGAGAAATCACTAGTGTTTGTGGTCACTGCAGTGCACCTAATCTCAGTTTGCTCCATTCCTGGACAGTGGTGGCGGTTGGCCCTTATAATCACAGAGCTGTTGGCACATTCAATGAAAGGATGGCTGATCTATCACTTACCTAGTGTCACATGTTACTAACGCTTTTATCTCATTAACTATGATTAATGTTTGTGTGGAATGGGCTTGTCATGTAACTGTTCACATTCAGCAATTTTCAATTCCTTAGCTTACTTGAACAGATGAGAGCTTTATCTTAGGCACTGAGCACCCTTATTTGCAATCGCTATTGTGATGTGGCATGGTAACTGCGTGATGTAGCTCTTCCTTGACTCTTGCCCATTATCAGTGTTCAGTGTGTTACTTGTCATTGAACTTGGGATGTCTTTATATAACTGTAGTCAGATTGAAACCTATGAACAGTTTGGCTTACGTAGAAAAGAATAGAAGAAATGCAGTAGAACTGTAATGAAATATTTTTCTGTTATTTCTTAACCTAAAAGTTGTTTTCCTAATATGATTTCCACTTAAGTCTATTTTCTCAAAGTGAGATGGAAATGGGTAGAGATTAAGGATGCCCTTTATTTTCTTGCCTTTGGCTGTGGTTCTTGCTTTATCTGTTCCACATTTGACAAGTCTTTCCACTTAGCTCAGGGCACCATTTGATAAGTTGACCAGTCAGTGATTAAGCATATTTATTTAGTTCAATGGGTCAGAGCTATTGCGACAGATAGAAAATTACTGATGGATTATCAATTTCAGCACCTCTGACATCTGGCCTCAATGTAGTCCATCATCTGAGGACTCATAACACATTTGCTTGGACAATAACATGCTCAGCTACCTGTGTGATCACAGAGCTGGATATTGGAAATATTTTGTGCAGAATTAATAACACAGAAATCACAGAAACTAGACGAGCTCTGCACCTACACTTGAAAAGTAAAAACACCCAAGAGTTTACACTGTTTAAGGCTGGAATGAAAGCTGACTTGTAGTTTTGATATGCTTTGCTGATTTGGGTAATGTTTTTATAATTTCTTTAACAAGCACATTTTGGAATTGCTGAAATAGATGTTTGGAAATACTTTGGAAACTATAATACATGTAAAAAACTACTTGGGTCAAAATGTTGTATTTAAAAATTGTAATGAAATAAAAAATGGGCTTAAGTTTTGGTCTACTGAAGTTATGGAATTTCCAAAATAAACCCCCAAGTCAAATACTTACCATTATAATTCTTTTTAATTATAAACAAGATTTCAAATAGGATTTGTAAAAACCTTTCTTCTTTTTATTGTTACTGTTGAGTGATCCTTTTATCCTAAGTGAATTCTAATAATAAAGAATGAGTCTTGTAGCAAATGCTAATCTAACATGGAAATAATTCTACTCCTCTGTCCATTTGACTAAACTTTATTCCAGTACAATCTTCTTCACATCCTTATTTCAAATTTTCATATAAAATTAAAAATAATCTTGTGATTAGTTTTTTCAAACAAATATGATTCAGGCTAGCAGTTTGTTTTAAGGTATGTTCGTATCTTTTAAAAACTGGTCACACTTGTTAAGAAATTAATAGATCACGACAGATAATAAGATCTAAGTTTTATTTCAGCTTTATTCTCATTTGTAAATATTTCATGTGATTATCTCTATATCCTTATATCCAATGTCTCTAATGCCCTACTTTTCAGTGATTCTACATTTAATATTTATGTGTTCTGTCATAAAAGTATTTGTGAAGCTGAAAATGATTCTTAATCTTCAAAGGGCTCATTTTCACACATTCTCTTGAATCTACAAACTGGTAAGAACTTAGATAAAGATTGAACTCATTGACATTATAATTTACATTTATTCACTAAATCCACATCAGAGCTATTTGCCATAAAATTGATAGGCCCTTTGGAATGTCCAGCACAATGTGTAATAACTTGGCAATATTACAGGTCATAATAGGTCATTATTTATTGCTACAGACTTCCTGATTTGTCTTGAAATTAAATGAGGTTTCTTCTATAATTTTGTGAAAACGTTTAGTAGTTGACTATAGCATTTAATCAACTCATCTCTCCTTAGATGCCTCTGAGTTGGTTTGGAAAATTCTTAGATGAATTCTAGTTGTAGGATCCTCTCTGGAATCAAGGTGTGTGGTCATTTAGACTGTCATGGATGTTTAGATCAGACACAATTTAAAAATGAGGGTGGTCAGATTAGGATATCTGGATTTGAAGGGTTGTTTTGAGCAGTCACAGGGAAGCCGTTGCAACATCTTCCTTAAAGACCAGCCCTTCTAAATATCAGAACATTTCACATCTGTCATTTGCTTTAAGTCCTTAAATATGATGCCTAGTACTTAATGCTTCTTAAGATTTGTGCTTTTAAAATTAGGAGTGCTCACTATGTTCTCCATATTTTGACTCACTTTTACCTGCCTAAGTTTGCCTTTGACTTTTATTCTACACCACCTACTTCTCTCCAAAATAACATTTTTTTTTTCATTTGCAATTTCTGGCATATGAACTGTCAGGTCATATGCCAGGTCAACAGATATTTCCATGTACAACAAGCAAACAGCAATGGAAAAATGATACACATTATTTTGGAACAAAGATCCATTACATGGAAATGTGATTTAATCAAAATGAAGCAACTTAATTCATTAACATAAATTATGTGTCAAAGTTTCTTTGCATAAAGGGCACTCATATGTTAGATTGCCAGGTGCTCTCATATAGAAAATGATGCTATTATCTGATGCTAATATCTCCCTATTACCACACAGGGAGACTGAGAAATTAAGCAAAGAAATGCATATGAAAGTACCTTATAAACTATAAAGAGCTTTAATGTGAAGTATGTTATTTTAATGTTGTGTGCGTTTCTTGGAACAGAGATGGTAAGGGAGAAAACACATAACTATCCATTCTTAGAGGCTTCCATGCTGACAGTCTAAGACTTATGGTTTTACAGAATTCATATTGATATATAATTATTTTTCATTCAAGGACATTAACATTGGCCAATTTCATGTACTAAAATGCTCAGAACCACCGTTTCAAAATGTTGCCCTGGTAAGCATTTGTATCGGTAATTTGGAATGACTTTCATCCTCGACTATTTTTTTTTTCATAAACCCTATTAAGTAAGCATCAAAGATTTTTTCACTCTTTTTATATTATGAGATTACTGCTTTGCATCATCTACAACCTTGATTTCAGCATTTAAATTCCATTTTTTAATGTGATGAACAATTATGGTAACAAGTAAATGAAAGTATGATTATTTTAACTTGTAACATGCACTGACATTTATTCCAATGTGTCCAGCATATACATTTCTTCTAAAAATGTACAGGACATTTGGGGAAGATATGGAAAAGAACTAAGTCAATGATGTTGATATAACAACCTAATAACTTTACTTTGATGACCTAAAAGGTTGTAGGCACTGAGGTAATTTGGCAAATTATAAAACTTCTAAAATGTATGCTGAAGGGATTCCAACTAAATCACATTATACCCCTGAGCTGGATTGATTCACACTGTAATTACCTCTCAAAAAACTGATGATATGTTAATATTCAATTGATAGTTGTAAGTTGACAGTAAAATTTTAAATATGGAGTACCTACACAAAATATGAAAGGAAAGTTTGCCTTTATTCTTTGAATTTGTGATTAGCCTGGCATAATTATGATTTCTAACAGTTACAAACATAGAATTCAATGGCATAGCTGGAATTACAGTGATAGCTTTGGCTTTGAAAAACTTCCAACTTTGCCAGCTAAGTATATTACACTCCTCTGTATTCAGAATACTGTGCATTTCAGCTAAGTCTGAATAAAGACTTAAAAAATAATTAAGAAAAAGCACTTGAGTGATTTTTTTATACTGAGTTGAAGAGACAATTTAAAAATTGGAAATTGTACCTGACCAATCTTGTTTGACAGAATTCTTACACTTAGGAATCCCCAAATTTCTTATAAATCAATGTTTGGGCAAATTAATGGGAGGTACAATGCAGATGTTTAGTAGTATTATGCCAGCATTGAGTATATACTCAGGTTTTGATATTCTTTTTAAATTATTTAAAAATTTCTGATATTCTGTTAGCAGAATAATTTGACTAGTTTCATTGTCTATCCATGTAAGTCCTTCATTGCTTGAAATTGAGTGAGAAATGGGACATTCTGGTTTTCCAGTTAACTCAGTTAAACCAGATTCCCTTGGTTTGTTTTGTATAAGCAACGATGCTCTGTTGGAAATTGTTATTAAAACTTTTATTTTATATTATGCATTAGTTGAAATTTCTTGGGTGATTAAGTTCTCATCAGGATAGTTATCGTAAGCATTAGTTTTCTTTATATTATGAAACTTGAATGTGCTATGGTATTGCACAGTGAAAAATTCAGCCTTTCCTTTACATAAGTTGAACCCTAATTATATTCTGGAAACTTTTCATACTCCATTCGATCTTCACTTCAAGCCACTGATGTTTAGGATATTATTTTCTTTTTTTCATTGTGAAGAAATTGAATGGCAAGTTGGACAAAAACTTTGCCCAAAGCCATACAGCTTGTCAGAGGGGAGTTTTGAATCCCTGTGTGTCAGTTCACTGATCTGAATTTCTTTCCACTTAAACAGTTTCTAGAGTATTTGATCTAAGGGAGACTTCTTAGGATTGATCTCTGTGAGTATGAAGTGCAACAAGGAATTCTGATTTTTGTGAGAGCTCAGGATCTTGGTTTATTGAGGTGTAACTCTCATTCTCTGCAGATGAAGTAGATAACTGTTCACAGTACTGGAGTGTGTGTGTTTATATGTGGGAAGAGAGAGCAACAAGGTATTAAATACTAATGTGCTCTCCCCAACAATAGAAAGGTGGGCTGTTTGCTTTGTGGCCACAAACATAGGCACTTTTTGTATGATTTTACAATTCAGACTGGTGCCCCTTGCCACCTAAAGCTGCAGTTGTAAATTTGTTGGTGGTCCATACAGATGTATGAATTAGTAAGCATTTCTTAGACAAAAAGTTGGGGTTATAATTTAGTTCTCACTGCCCCTCTCCTTTTGTGTGGACTAAAATAGTGAACATATAAATTCTTCATTAGCGTTCATAGTCAAAGAATATGTAGAAATCCAAAAAGTTAGCTGATTTAAACAGATTATCACTACACCAGTGCTAAACTCATAGAGAATGGCCATTCAAAAGGCTGAAGTCCAGTCAAATATCTTTTTTACGGTGATGACATCGTAAAAAATGAACCTATGATGCTTCCTCAAAGCTTCCTTCTCGGATCTATTCCACATGTGGTGTTGTAATATCGCGAGCAGTGAAGTATTAAAACAGTTTTGTCTTGTGTTCTTTCATTCTGACAGGCCAATGACATAATGCCGACAAGCCATGTCTGATAGATTCAAAATTAAAAGTGAATGTCCTCCCTTTTTTTCCTAGCTTGTGCCTAATGGCCTTTGAGCCAATGTGCAATTTCACTACTTCTGACATAGTAAGTCTTCCATAGTAAGTCTGGGAACAGCTGGTGAGGGTCTTTTCTCAGGCTGCAAAGGATGGTTTTATCAAAACCATATTACTTTGTTGTTAAAGGAAAAGAATGGAGAGGAATCAGCAATAAATACAAAGGCTAGTTCAGGATCTGAACTCAAAAGCAGTGTGCTGATAAAGGTATTAGCCATATATATACAATTTAATACTTTCGCAATAAAGTTAACCAGTTGATTTTCATAAACATGCAGGGAGCAACAGCATTGAGAAAAATAAAGGTAGAAATTTAAAGTGCTCTGTGAATTGATTCTTAGTTATACACTATATTATACAGTTCTAGTAGGGAAGGTGATCAGCAATGTATGGGACCAAGACTTTAAATATATTCTAGGCACATTTTATCTGCTGCAGCTTTTCCACTGGATCAAAAGTTTTTCTTCTCTGGCTATATAATTCAAGGTGATTTATTTGGCTCTTGCTTTTACAAAGACGTATGAAAATATCTTGGAGAATTTAGAAAATAATTGAGGTTGATTATTAGAAAAGTCTGCAAATATTTTTTTCATTTATTTATCAATCAGTGAAGTACTTACTAGAATTTATTATGAACTTAGCCTGTTTCAGTGTGTTTGAAGGTGTGGGCTTTGCTTTTTGACTGTTTATATACTAATTGAAAGAAATAAGACATACACATATGAAAGTGTTGTCAATTCTAGGTAGAGAGGAAGAAAGTAATAAACGTAAGTAATGCTATAGGACAACAGTTTTAATATGTACACCTTCATGTGTGTGTGTGCATGTGTGTATGTGTGTAAAACATTTGAAAAGATACTTTCTTAAAATCTTGTTGGAGGGCTTCCCTGGTGGCACAGTGGTTGAGAGTCCGCCTGCCATTGCAGGGGACACGGGTTCGTGCCCTGGTCCGGGAGGATCCCACATGCCGCGGAGCGGCTGGGCCCGTGAGCCGTGGCCGCTGAGCCCACGCGTCCGGAGCCTGTGCTCCGCAACGGGAGAGGCCACAACAGTGAGAGGCCCACGTTGGAAACCCCAGTGTCCAGAGTCCAGGTCAGATAAAAGCAGAGGTTGTTAATTCCTTCTATTTTTGAATCTTCAGAGTTCAAATGGTTAAAAGCCATTTTCATAGGATACCAGAGAGGCCTGAGCTGAATGTAGGCTATGGGATAGAGAAGTTGCAGCCTTCCTTGTTAGAGAAATGTTTTTGAATTCATTAATATTCGAAAAATTGGAAGAGAGGAAAGTGGGGCATATTAGAAGGGAAGAACATAGTAAAGGTAGAAACTTGAAGCTAGAAAGGAGCAGTGTTATCTGAAGGTCTGGCCAACCTGGCAGGAGTGGAGTTTATAATATTGATTTAAGAGGGGCCTAGGTCAGGTGCAGCCAAGTTAACATGAACCACAAATTCCAGGCAGAAAATTTTTGGAGTATCCAGGAGGCAGGATGAATATGTTCAGGAAGCTTTGAAAATGGACAGGACACAATGAAATCAGTGTTTATATACTGTAACGTTTGGTGGGGTTGTGGATATGAGTTATTGAGCAAAATAAAATCAAAGTAGGAGCAGAGGTTGGAGACGTTTTCTGGATTCTTGAGTTCACTTTGGTAAAATAAATACTGAATTTGAAGTAGTAGTGCAGTTCCCTTTAGTTTTGTACCATGTATTAGTCATAAAAAAATGTACATCCCAGTATACATCTTGTTTAAGCAACCATTTTTAATTCCAATTAAAGTAGCAAATTGATTTATTCATTATAATTGCTTACAGCTTTCAAGGACTTGTCTTTCCCCCTTTCCTCCCTCTCTTCATCTTTTCTCTTTTCTTATTTTCTATCTTTATCTTCTCTATATTTTTTTTTGCTTCATTTCTTCTTTCTATATCTCTTTCTGCCATAAAGAATACTGACATTTTAATTATTATAATATTAAATTCTAATATAGTATTATGTCTTCATGATACAGCAATATCAGGGTTGAAAGTGGAGAATCCAGGCACTTTTCAAATATTTAGTTTGAATGATGAGAGCTCCCTGTTTTTACTAATTTTCCAGGTAGTATTTAGCTGAAACCTCTATTTGCTATGAAACCTGGGACTATAATAAAATGTAGGCCAGATATCCACATATAGTAGAAAAACCATATTAACTATAAGAGCTGTGGTCTGTCTGCACAATCTCACAGTCATGGTGGATTTCTACCTCTCAGAGTGCCGTTTAGGTAGATCCAGGTGGTTTTGTTGAAGGAAGAGTTTTTGCCTTTGAAGCATAAATCACTACAGCTTTCAACCTTCCCAGGGACTTGGATAGTCGATTGGTGTTGGTTTCATTAATTACTTTGAGTTTCATTCAGATGTGTTGCTACTGTTTTAATAGGTTAATATTAATTCTGCTCAATTTAAGGCTCTAGGTCTCTATCACTTGCTTTACTACTCTTTCTTCTTCTTAACAAAGAAAAGATTGAGAAGTGAAAGAAAACAGATACTGTCCAGACTGCTCATGGGTTCTTGTGTTCTTTGATGCTTGACTGAAGGTGTAATGTGAGTGAATCTAAGCTTTTCATTACAAGGAAATGTGAAAAAAATGTTTTGGGTATAGCTTCCTTCACCATAATTATAACCTTTAAAAAATTATAACCTTTAAAAATTATTAAAAAATAATATTTTAATGAAATTTTCCTGATGTGTAAATTTGAGTAACAGCTGTTTTAGAGTGCAGTTGTTAGGAATTGACATCATAGAATAACATGTGCAGAATTGTCATAAAAATCTGCCTACGTTTAGCTCATTTCTACTTCTGAAGTACTGCTAGTTGTTGTAGCTTACATAATTAAAGAAAAACATGTTAACAAAGGCTACAGCCCACAAATTCAAAACAGGTTATTATTATTTATTCAGCTCCCAGCGATTGCACACATTTGACCCTAAATGACAAAGTAAATGAAAGCCCTTTTTCAAAGTAATACAATCAGTTCAAAAAATATTGTGCTAATCAAGTTATATATTCTAATTGAAAGATTGATGGCAATCCATTTAGTTGTTACTAGGTTATTTGTGACAGACAGATGCAGAGTAACCTCATTACAGTCAGAATTGTGATGACTTGTAGCTGAAGAGAGGAATAAAGCTTTAAACCATTGTCACAGTCCATTTCCAAAATGTATTCAGAAGATGATTTAAAAGAAAATATACGACCATTAAATATAAGTTTGAATTGGTTACCTAGCGGTGTTATTATGGAAGCAATGAAGTAATCATCTGTTTGATCCATAATTGGCCTACTTAAAATTCACAAATCGGATTTACAGATTCCAATTTATGGAAGAGAAATGCAGGAGCAAACACTGGATTAAAAACATTATCCCTTGTGGTTTGGTATTTCCAGCTCATATTTTTAGTTGTTTTCTTCTTGATCGTTGTCTTTATCAGTTTATTTTAGACATTTCTGTCCACAATCACCAATTCGTGATAAATTATTCAGCACTTTTCATTTGTATGTTCTCTAGTAGTTTAATGTCAGGCTTTCAGCACAAGTACTCAGGGGAATTTGATCAACATTTTAAAGTTATGTGGTTGAGAGAAAGAAAGAATATAAATGTACAATAATTATTTGTTTCCTTGTGAAAGATGTTGAAATCTTTGTGGGATATACTTTCTATATATTTGATCTTGAAACTTATCTTTCTCGATTAATAATAATGTAGAAATTTTAACCTAAGAAAAGCTCTGTCTTCCCACAGTCTTCTTACTACAATATCTGAATGTTTCTCTAGAATTTCTTATATTCAGAAGTATCCTCATAGATATCCTTTTTGTTTCAAGTGCAATAATAGAGTGGAACGTCTCACATATAAAACCCATTTCATTTTATCACTTCTCATTTCTGGTCCAGTCTTATGCACAGTTGTCCTTGCTTCTCTCATTTGCACTTTCTCTTATTCTTCTGCATCCTGAACAACTTCTTGGGCTCCTTACAATCACTGCCATGCGTTTCATTACAGCTTATCTTTCATCATGAATTCTAAAATTCTTTTATATTGACAGAGATACTCTTTACAAGAAGATTCTTGCAAAGTTGATTTAAGGTTGGCCCTAATTTTTTGAGAAAAGTGCATTTAGGAAAAGAAGATGTTCATTGTTTGGATAGGTCAGTTATGTATTGGATATCTCCTAACTGCTAATAACTTCAACATAGTGTTCTTTCTAAGACAGTGACTCTACATAAGGTTGACATTTTATCTGTCCTAAGGAATGAATTAAGAGGAAGTTTAGGATGGTGCTTCTTCTTGCCTTGTGTCATCAGTTAAGGCTAAAGTTTTGGGTTGTCCAGGCAAGTGAATTAAAAAATGGTGTTCTGCTGCTTAGTAAGATCCTAACCAGCAGAATACCATTCATTTGAGGTTGTATCATTGAGGTGAGGGGCCAAGGTCGAAGTGGGAACAAAGGACCTTTCTTCTAATCCTAGCTATAGATCACTTCCTTCCCATAAATTACCTGTTAGCTTTGTGACCTCGGGCAAATTATTTAACTTCTGCGTCTTAGTTTTTTTTTTTTTTTACTTATAAAACTGGATGAGGATTCTAATCTTACAAAGTTGTTTTGATACTTACAGATATACTTTTATAGTTATACAAGATTGATTCATTTGTGAGTTATAATAAAGTTTGGAAATGTTTCAAAAAGTAAACATACTTTTTTATTCATTTAAGCAAATGATATAGTGCATCTACTATGTGCCAGGTTCAGTTCTAGGTGTTAGGGATATGTCAGTGAATAAACTAGAAAAAAGTTATGGTTTCATGGAACTTATATTCTCAGTGCTTGCATATTCAGTGCAGAAACGTGAAAGATATATAAATGTAAATATACTAAAATAAAATCACTCAGAAGTCTGCTGTTAATGATTTGTGGATGACTATATTTTTGCATGCTTTTATGTGTATCTGTGTTTTGCATTTTTTTCAGATTATCATTGTAGCTTGTGTCATCTTGCTTCTTTGCATTTCATAAATATTTTCTCATATCATATTCTTCCTCACTATAGTGTTTAATGGTACAACTTTTCATCCTGTGTTGTATGCTGATTTCCTTATTCTTTATCATTGTATATTTAAGTTGTTTTCAGGTTTTCAGGAATGTATATGAATATATAAACTATGAAGAACATACTATGATGAAAATTCTTGTGCATATTCCAGATTATTTCTTCACAATAAATTCAGTTACATAGAATAGCTGAATCAATGATTATAGATATTTTTAAGAGTTTTGTAGGTTCTTCTGTAAGGCTGTTCCAATTTAAATTCCCATCAATAATGCTTGCGGGTCCAGGTTTACTCATAGCCTTCCTTTTGGACATTTTCCTTTGCCAATATGATAGATAAAATTGTTATCTCCTAATAATTTTACATTTTATTTCTAGTGAGGCTAAAGCGTTTGTTATGTGAGTGTTGGCTTATTTTTCCTCCTTTAGTGAATTTCTTGTCCATGCTGTTTAAGTGTTTTTCCTTTTGGAATGCTGTTTTTATTGGTACTTGAGAGCTTGTTATATATGAAGAATATTGTCCTCTTTTCATGTCCCTTTGTGTCTACGTACATAAAGGTTTTCCATTTTTATGTAGCAAAACTATCATAGTAACCTCCATGATTTCCTATTGATTACTTCAAAATTGAAACAGATGAATTCCCATCATTCTTTACTAATCTGTTATATTGACAATACTAATATAAGATTGCTTATGTGTAAACTTATATTAACTAGTTGCAGAAGTAGATTTTTTTTTTTTCCTATTAGAATACTAGAGTTCTTATTGGTTTCCCCTTTGATATATATTATTGGAGAAGCTTTAGACACTGCTAGCAAAAGGTGAAAATGACATTAAAGGGACTGAGGTGCAGTGTACTCTTTATGTCGGTGTCATTTCTACCTCCCCAATTCTATTGGCTTGGTGGAACCTAGGTCTACACTGAGTCTTTGGGTGAAAGATATCTCCCTAGTACCCACCGAGAGATAGGCTGGAGGTATTCTGCCTTATTTTTCTTATTTTAATACAGGCAGCTGAAAGGCTAAATACAGACAGGCTCAGCCCTCCTAGTGTTTTGCTATTATGTTCCAATTGCACTTATGCTTTTAGATAAGTCTTGTTCTCTCCAGATATCCATGTGTCCTACAAACCAAATTTACCCACACCTTGAATGATTTACTCATATACATTACTTTGCTAGACCCAGTTGGAATGTAAGTTTAAGACAACTGCATTAGTGGCTGAAGACTGATGATAAAAAATGTCAGTTGTCAAGAGATTTATAATTCTGATGCTTTAAGAACTATTAAAGCTTTCAGTAACATAAGGGGAAATATATAATCTTAGAGATCTGTATATATGAAAATAAGTGATGAACTCTAAGCTCAATGGGGCAGAACTGTATGTTTCATTAATTTTTTAAATCTGTGGCATGTATAATTTGTTGAAATAATATAGTTTCCACACTCTTCATTACAATTTACCTGTGAGACTAGGGAATTTAGAAACAAATCTTTAGTTCCTATCAGATTTGACCATTTAGTAAAGGAAATATACAAGTAATTGGAAAACAGTTCCTACCACTTTCTTGTATTTTTTTGTATGTGGCTATGTTTTCATAAAGAATAATATTCTAAAACTTGGTCATTAAAGATCAGGAAAGCACATTACTAAATTATTGGGTGAATCTCTTTGAAATCAATCATTTAAAATGTATTTAAAATGGATTAATTTGAATGTGTATTTTCCTTTAGAATAGGACATAATATATTCCTGTGACTCATAAAATTATAAGAATAAAGATAAGTATATTTTAATCTTTACCTCCAAAATACATATGATTTATTACAGGACTGTGATTTTTATCCAATGTCCTAGTGTTGAATGATGGTGTTTAATAATACTGTAATACTGTATGTCAGAAGATTTATTGTAGTTTTAATTTCTCTGAGCCAGGAGAAAGAGTACTTGAATGCGTTTGGTGATTATTGACTGATAAGTAATAAAATGATCCTACATAGAGCTCAGTGGCAAATGTTTCTCCAACTCCCTCTGATTAATATGGTCTTTTTGGTGTAATGTGTCAATTTTATCAGATTCAAATTTATCATCAAACTAGCTATGATAGTTTCAGCTGTTGGAAAGGGCTGTTTTGACTGAGTTATCATTATATTCACAAATAAGATTATTTATACCACAGGGAGAGAGTCCTTATGAAAAGTTACTCTTGGTTACTACTTGATCAGCCAAAAATACCTTTATAAACATTAGATGAAAAAAATGAACTATGTATCCACAGATTTAAAATTTTTTAATTATTCCTAATAAACTAATGGAAGTTTTCATTCAGTTGCTAAATCTCTTTTGACTACTGACTTTTTAAGTACAACTGTCTTTATTCTCTTGAGTGTGAAAATGTCTCCAATAATTGGAAGTGATGGAAAAATGAGGACCATTAACAGAAATGAAAATTCCAAAGAAAGAAAGTAGTCCATGTAAACCATGTTTGATATGTGTCTAGTAGAGTTGAGTTTAATTCAGCAAATATCTTTTGAACATTTTTCTATGTTAGGCTGTGTGCTAGGTTGCAGGGTTACAAAAATGAATATATGCTAAGAGAGAGATGAATGGATAGGAGTTGTCTATTCATCCTTTCTAGACTATGACATATGAGATAACCAAGAATGGAGGCATATAAGTAACTTTTAACTTTCTACTTCCTTTAATCTTGCAATGTACCTCTGTACTTATTTAGTTATATGGTAAAATGCATAATTGGGACATTATGTGGCAAATAAGGTTTGTAAGTGCAATTTCAGATATTTTTGGTTATTGAGACCAAAAAGCCGTTTATTTAAATGAGAGTTGAAAGGTGAAGGAAGATTATAAAATAAAAATTTTCCATTATGTGTCAGGCAATTTTTCGAAGGGACAGTATGAGGCCACTGGAGAGAGAATTGAGAATACATGTGTGAGTTTCAAGGTAACAAAAGATTATGGAACTCAGACTGTCTTATTTCTAAGAATTGCATCATTCCTTTGTTAAAATCATGGTACTAACAATAAAATTTTACTCACAGGGAGATCAGATAACAACTCTATTAAGAACTATGAAACCATCAAAAGAAATCTTGGCATTATATTTATCAAATATTTTAAATCTAATATGTGTAAAGCACAAATGCATGATTATTAAAGGAATCATGTACATCTAATGGATTATGTGTTTTGAGAAAGATGAAGAAAAAGCAATTTTGTGCTCTGCTCAACTACAAAGCATTCTGTCTTGGGATTCCTTTAGTTTCTATGCTTGCTCCTACGAAAAATTCACCCAATAATTTTATTTGGTATCTTAAATACTATTATTAAGAAAAATTGTACATATTTGGTTGTACATATGGACAGTGTCTATAATAGAACCATTTACAAAGGATAGTAATTTTTACTAACCTGCCATTTTTGGCTTTTATATATGTTGAAAGAGATGAGACATCTCATAATTTTATTATTTATTTTATTCAGAGGGAAATTAATCTGGTGGTGCCCATATGTTTGCAAAATTCCAACTAAAACTGTTCAGAAAAACAACTGATTTATTCTATTTCCTTTCCCCAATATTGCATCAGAGACAGGAAGGTGAAGAAAAGTGGTTCTTGTGACAAAATGTTTTAAAGTTATTTTCACAGAATCTTTTCCACTTTTTTTTCATGATTTGTGAGCTTTTAAAAACCTGGAGAGTTAAAGAAAATTAGCACACATTTAACTTTTATTTTTCTACTACTGATTCTGGTCAAAGCATCTTTAAAGATTAAAAACATGTACATGACTTTTAACCTACTGACCTATTCCTCTCAGCATAACAAGGTACCTTGCTTTCCAGGTGTCTGAGATTATGGTATCAAAAAAGAGGAAGGAGAAACTGAAGGACAAAGGTTAACTTACGATGGTTCTTTCAAGAAGGTTCCAGCGTTAGCACAGGCTTATGCTACATATACGCCCTTTCAATTATAAACCAATAGCTCTGCAGTGAAGATATTTTGAATGTTCACATCTCTACCTGTCAACACTTCTGAAACCTTTTCAGCACCCTATTTCTCAGTCTCTTCTTGATCAAAGCATGACCTGCTCACTAAGGCTTTCATAAGATAATAATTTAATAACAAACTCTGAGCCAGAAGACAAAGGAAAAGACTGTGTAGGAGGCCACTGCTAATTTCCCTCCCAACATAATCAAATCAGCACAGCTATCCAGCCAGGACTCATAACCCTTAATAAGTCACTCTACTCGATTAAGAGAAATTGATTTTCCTCAACCATGGATCATAGTGATTATGATAAATCTGGTATCTGCTGCTCACTGAACTTCCCCTTACTGCCAGTGTCCATTTGTTTGCAGGGCGGCAGGTAAACGAGCTAGAGGATGACGCTGTGTCATTAACTGCAGTTGGTATCAGTGCTTTGACAGCTGTGGAATTGAGTGGTTCCATAGATCAGCTTCGAAGCCAGCTATAAAAGCCTTGCACAGCAGTTACACATCCCTGACAACACTACTGGCAGCTTTCAGCATGCAAAACTCCTGGCTCATGATTTTCAATTGGAAATATGGGAACAAAACAGAATTGGTGGGAATGAGGGAGTTTAAACTCTAGATTTATAATATGAAAATTTATGTAGAGCCGAACAGCAACATAGTACTGTGCCAAGGTTTCAACATGATCCTCAGGTTATTTGAAGTCTATTGTGGGTGTATGTTAGTTATATGACTACAAACACATCTAGATTTCCAGATAAAGGAGTATCTTCAAATAATAATGTTGGTTGCAGAAACTGGGCTTATCTAGTCTTCTGCCCTTTCTTGTCACTCACATGGAGAATCTTGAAGTGACTGGTTTTATTTTCAGTCATTCTCTATCTCTTTACTTCACTTGATAACTCTTGGTACTTTACTTGGTACTTTAACATCAGTGGGGAGAGAAAGGAAAGGAACCTATTCTATCAGAGCAGACTTACTATAATTGCTGAGAATTTTCATATAAACTTTCTATGTAACATGTCAATCGAATGTCTGTTTCTACAGTTAAAAATACATTAAGTTCTTAACTTCATGACTGAAAGGTATTTCATATAGCACGGTACACGGTGACAGTAGTAGTGATAAAGATGTGTTTTTTACTACTTTTACTTTACTTGTAGAATAATTCAGGTTAGGTATTTTGTGTACACTGTTAGCACCCAGCAGATACCTCTTATTTCTGTGCTCTACACAGAATGTGATATTACAGAGTAAGGAATTACAGACAGATGTGAAATGTTATTCTTAATTATGGAGGCACTAATAATTACAAGAGACACTGAAAATAGAGCTCAGGGCTTCCCTAGTGGCGCAGTGGTTGAGAGTCCACCTGCTGATGCAGGGGACATGGGTTCGTGCCCCGGTCCAGGAAGATCCCACATGCCGCAGAGTGGCTGGGCCCGTGAGCCATGGACGCTGAGCCTGCGCGTCCGGAGCCTGTGCTCCGCAACGGGAGAGGCCGCAACAGTGAGAGGCCCGCATACTGGAAAAAAATAAAATAGAGCTCAGAGCTATCGTTATAAAATAATAGATGAATTTCTTTTGATTAAAATTTTATCTTGGCTGAGTCAGACTTAGGATTTTTAAAAACTAGCTCCATAATTAAATACCAGTGTGCAATTTTCTGTTAGGCTACACTAAATTCTTCTTCTCAATTGTCGTTTCATTGGATAATAATATATTCTAGTTGTATTAAGGAAAATTAATCTGTTTAATTCATATCTTGATACCTTTCACCTTTTCATATAACTAAGAAAGGACAAGAAAATATACCTTTTTCTAGTTTTAAAAACTAGAGGGTCTGGTGAGGTTCACTTTATTCTTGATACCATTACTAAAGAGTCTACTTTTCTTTAACTTTACTACTATGTTATTTCTTAGCATTTCCCAGGAAAAGAAGGCCATCACAGTGAGATTTAATGATAGGGTATATATTCAATATAATATCTGAAGAAATTTAATTTGGCTTTTATTTGCATTTAACTTTTTGTGACTTGAGAAATAACAAACTAAATAATGATAAAAGTTATTAAAACTCTGGCTCAACTCCCACCAGTTTTGAGGGAAATTCTCCTCGTTATCTAGGGGATTCTAATTGTACAGTCTAGTGAGCACAAACAAGTCTGTGCTTGAGAGAAACCCTCCAAATGGCTGCCTGACCATAAGCGTCAATTATCCAGTGAGGAAACGTGGAGAAGTGCTTCGCTCCGTCCTATCTGCCTAAGTAGGACATTTAATGAGTGCAGCTCAGTATATTCAGAATGATCTCCCTTAAAGCTGGACAGTCCCTCTCTCTACAGTGACCTTGAAAGAGAAGAGTTCTGTGCAGCACTTCCAAGCAAAAGCAATTAAATTTAATAAAAATTGTTCAGAATTCAAAATATTTCAGACACCATGGAAAACTTGGAACACAAAGATGGCTCCAACACCTTGAATCTGTCTGTCATGAACTTCCCTTATCATTCAAAAAATTTCCCCTGCAGTGTACAATTTCTTAACTTTTAAAATAATGATAGATTATTTGAAGATATTGTCCAATTCTCCAGACCAATACAAGAAATTATACTTTTCCCACTGGTTTTAATTTGCTCCTTACTTTTTGCACTAAAACATATGTAATCTATTGAAGTACAATAATCCATTTTCATTCTGATTCTATTTTAAGGAAATACAGTTAATTACTCATACTATCAATGACAGTACAGTGTATCCTGGTGTCTACTACATACTCTTAATTCACCAAACTGCTTAAATCTGGTTTAAGGAATTTCCTCTCCATAATAGTTTAGATAACGTGATACTTCCAAGATGAGAGAATTGCAAGTTCAGAAGTTCTTTTTGATTAATAAATGCAACTGTCACAGGATCTCTTGTGTATCTAGCTCAGAATATTCAAAAACATATTTTCATATTAAAGATAGAGCATGGGCTATGAATAGCAGAAAAGAGAGAGACTAATCATTATATGAAGAAGTAAATAGATAAAAGAACTAATGTGATGTTTAAGATCTTTTAAATTAACTATGTGGAGTGTGTTTTGTATGTGTGTTTTGTATGTGTGTTTACCCCTTGGTTGAAGTTCTATTTTAGTTCTAAGTCCAGAGTATAACTAATAACAGAGGTGAAAAGACTTGGAATGATGATTTCTGTGTTCTGTTTTATGCCAGAAAGTAGCCACAAGCAAGCAAGTAGAATGTGGCATAACAGGAACAATCTCAGAACTTATGCAGGCTTAGGCCAATTTTAGCTTCCACACTTAGTGAGGAGAAGACACATGCATGAACACAAGACTGGAGGTGCCTGGCTGTGAAAAAAGAAAAATAAATGTCTGGCTCTGTGTTAAAAGCACTAGAGTTTCTATACTAGATCATGAGTTCACAACTGAACTGTGTTTAAAAGTATTTGTGATACAAAAATTTATTATAAAATTACACCCTATTAAAGGGAAAATGGTCAGGCAGTCTAAGCAGTTCTAATCTCTGAGCCTACAGGAAAATAGGTAGCAGAGAATAGACAAAAAGAGCAATAGAGGAAAATGTTAAAACTCTACATTTAAAATGCTACTGGGAGTTAATTGGATCATTCTCAAGAGTATGGAGCAGAGACAAGCCTCTTCCCACTGCCTCAATACACACAGGAAATTTTCAGTAACAGTTGGATAATTTCCTGACGTTGAAAACCTGGTATTAGACACGATATTCAGAATATTTTTATCCAAGAAAATATCTCCCTCCATGTACTTTATTCCGTTAATACACTCTATTGACATTTGCAAATCATTGAATTTTATTTTTTTATTTTTTAACATCTTTTTTGGAGTATAATTGCTTTACAATGGTGTGCTAGTTTGTGCTTTATAACAAAGTGAATCAGTTATACATAAACATATGTCCCCATATCTCTTCCCTCTTGCGTCTCCCTCCCACCCTCCCTATCCCACCCCTCTAGGTGGTCACAAAGCAGCGAGCTGATCACTCTGTGCTATGCGGCTGCTTCCCACTAGCTATCTATTTTAAGTTTTGTAGTGTATATATAGCCATGCCACTCTCTCACTTTGTCCCAGCTTACCCTTCCCCCTCCCCGTATCCTCAAGTCCATTCTCTAGTAGGTCTGTCTTTATTCCCGTCTTGACCCTAGATTCTTCATGACTTTTTTTTTTTTTTTTTTTTTTTTAGATTCCATATATATGTGTTAGCACATGGTATTTGATTTTCTCTTTCTGACTGACTTCACTCTGTGTGACAGACTCTAGGTCCATCCACCTCACTACAAATGACTCAATTTCGTTTCTTTTTATGGCTGAGTAATATTCCATTGTATATATGTGCCACATCTTCTTTATCCATTCATCTGTTGATGGACACTTAGGTTGCTTCCATGTCCTGGCTATTGTAAATAGAGCTGCAGTGAACATTTCGGTACATGACTCTTTTTGAATTATGGTTTTCTCAGGGTATATGCCCAGTAGTGGGATTGCTGGGTTGTATGGTAGTTCTATTTTCAGTTTTTTAAGGAACACCCATACTGTTCTCCATAGTGGCTGTATCAATTCACATTCCCACCAACAGTGCAAGAGGGTTCCCTTTTCTCTACACCCTCTCCAGCATTTATTGTTTCTAGATTTTTTGATGATGGCCATTCTAACCAGTGTGAGATGATATCTCATTGTAGTTTTCATTTGCATTTCTCTAATGATTAATGATGTTGAGCATTCTTTCATGTGTTTGTTGGCAATCTGTATATCTTCTTTGGTGAAATGTCTATTTATATTTTCTGCCCATTTTTGGATTGGGTTGTTTGTTTTTTTGTTATTGAGCTGCATGAGCTGCTTGTAAATTTTGGAGATTAATCCTTTGTCAGTTGCTTCATTTGCAAATATTTTCTCCTATTCTGAGGGTTGTCTTTTTGTCTTGTTTATGGTTTCCTTTGCTGTGCAAAAGCTTTTTAAGTGTCATTAGGTCCCATTTGTTTATTTTTGTTTTTATTTCCATTTCTCTAGGAGGTAGGTCAAAAAGGATCTTGCTGTGATGTATGTCATAGAGTGTTCTGCCTATATTTTCCTCTAAGAGTTTGATAGTGTCTGGCCTTACATTTAGGTCTTTAATCCATTTTGAGTTTATTTTTGTGTATGGTGTTAGGGAGTGTTCTAATTTCATTCTTTACATGTACCTGTCCAGTTTTCCCAGCACCACTTATTGAAGAGGCTGTCTTTTCTCCACTGTATATTCTTGCCTCCTTTATCAAAGATAAGGTGACCATATGTGCGTGGGTTAATCTCTGGGCTTTCTATCCTGTTCCATTGATCTATATTTCTGTTTTTGTGCCAGTACCATACTGTCTTGATTACTGTAGCTTTGTAGTATAGTCTGAAGTCAGGGAGCCTGATTCCTCCAGCTCCGTTTTTCTTTCTCAAGATTGCTTTGGCTATTCGGGGTCTTTTGTGTTTCCACACAAATTGTGAAATTTTTTGTTCTAGTTCTGTGAAAAATGCCAGTGGTAGTTTGATAGCGATTGCATTGAATCTGTAGATTGCTTTGGGTAGTAGAGTCATTTTCACAATGTTGATTCTTCCAATCCAAGAACATGGTATCTCTCTCCATCTATTTGTATCATCTTTAATTTCTTTCATCAGTGTCTTATAATTTTCTGCATACAGGTCTTTTGCCTCCTTAGGTAGGTTTATTCTGAGATAGTTTATTCTTTTTGTTGCAGTGGTAAATGGGAGTGTTTTCTTAATTTCACTTTCAGATTTCTCATCATTAGTGTATAGGAATGCAAGAGATTTCTGTGCATTAATTTTCTATCCTGCTACTTTACCAAATTCATTGATTAGCTTTAGTAGATTTCTAGTAGCATCTTTAGGATTCTCTATGTATAGTATCATGTCATCTGCAAACAATGACAGCTTTCCTTCTTCTTTTCCTATTTGGATTCCTTTTATTTCTTTTTCTTCTCTGATTGCTGTGTCTAAACCTTACAAAACTATGTTGAAAAATAGTGGTGAGAGTGGGCAACCTTGTCTTGTTCCTGATCTTAGTGGAAATGGTTTCAGTTTTTCACCATTGAGGATGATGTTAGCTGTGGGTTTGTCATATATGGCCTTTATTATGTTGAGGAAAGTTCCCTCTATGCCTACTTTGTGCAGGGTTTTTATCATAAATGGGTGTTGAATTTTGTCAAAAGCTTTCTCTGCATCTATTGAGATGATCATATGTTTTTTCTCTTTCAATTTTTTACTATGGTGTATCACATTGATTGATTTGTGTATATTGAAGAATCCTTGCATTCCTGGTATAAACCCCACTTGATCGTGGTGTATGATACTTTTAATGTGCTGTTGGACTCTGTTTGCTAGTATTTTGTTGAGGATTTTTGCACCTGTGTTCATCAGTGATATTGGCCTATAGTTTTCTATCTTTGTGACATCTTTGTCTGGTTTTGGTATCAGGGTGATGGTGGCCTCGTAGAATGAGTTTGGGAGTGTTCTTCCTTGTGGTATATTTTAGAAGAGTTTGAGAAGGATAGGTGTTAGCTCTTCTATAAATTTTTTAATAGAATTAGCCTGTGAAGCCATCTGGTCCTGGGCTTTTGTTTGTTGGAAGATTTTTAATCACAGTTTCCTTTTCAGTGCTTGTGATCTGTCTGTTCATATTTTCTATTTCTTCCTGGTTCAGTCTTGGAAGGTGGTGCTTTTCTAAGAATTTGTCCATTTCTTCCAGTTTGTCCATTTTATTGCCATATAGTTGCTTGTAGTAATCTCTCATGATCCTTTGTATTTCTGCAGTGTCAGTTCTCCATTTTCATTTCTAATTCTATTGATCTGAGTCTTCTCCCTTTTTTTCTTGATGAGCCTGGCTAATGGTATATCAATTTTGTTTATCTTTTCAAAGAACCAGCTTTTAGTTTTATTGATCTTTGCTATTGTTTCCTTTATTTCTTTTTCATTTATTTCTGATCTGGTCTTTATGATTTCTTTCCTTCTGCTAACTTTGAGGGTTTTTTGTTCTTTCTGTAATTGGTTTAGGTGTAAGGTTAGGTTGTTTTTTTGAGATGTTTCTTTTTTGTGAGGTAGAATTGTATTGCTAAAATCTTCCCTCTTAGAACTGCTTTTGCTGCATCCCATAGGTTTTGGGTCGTCGTGTTTTCATTGTCATTTGTCTCCAGGTATTTTGTGATTTCCTCTTTGATTTCTTCAGTGATCTCTTGCTTGTTAAGTAGTGTATTGTTTAGCCTCCATGTGTTTGTATTTTTTACAGATTATTTCCTGTAATTGATATCTAGTCTCATAGCGGTGTGGTCGGAAAAGATACTTGATATGCTTTCAATTTTCTTAAATTTACCAAGGCTTGATTTGTGGCCCAAGGTATGATCTATCCTGGAGAATGTTCCATGAGCACTTCAGAAGAATGTGTGTTGTGTTGTTTTTGGATGGAATGTCCTATAAACATTGATTAAGTCCATCTTGTTTAATGTATCATTTAAAGCTTGTGTTTCCTTATTTATTTTCATTTTGGATGATCTGTCCATTGGTGAAAGTGGGATGTTAAAGTCCCCTACTATGATTGTGTTAGTGTCGCTTTCCCCTTTTATGGCTGTTAGTATTTGCCTTATGTATTGAGGTGCTCCTCTGTTGGGTGCATAAATATTTACAATTGTTATATCTTCTTCTTGGATCGATCCCTTGATCATTATGTAGCGTCCTTCTCTGTCTCTTGTAATAGTCTTTGTTTTAAAGTCAATTTTGTCTGATATGAGAATTGCTACTCCAGCTTTCTTTTCATTTCCATTTGCAATGGAATATCTTTTTCCATCCCCTCACTTTCAGTCTCTATGTGTCCCTAGGTCTGAAGTGGGTCTTTTGTAGACAGCATATGAACGGGTCTTGTTTTTATATCCATTCAGCCACTCTGTGTCTTTTGGTTGGAGCATTTAATCCATTTACATTTAAGGTAAATATCCATGTGTATGTTCTTATTACCATTTTCTTAATTGTTTTGGGCTTGTTATTGTAGGTCTTTTCGTTCTCTTGTGTTTCCTCCCTAGAGAAGTTCCTTTAGTGTTTGTTGTAACGCTGGTTTGGTGGTGCTGAATTCTGTTACCTTTTGCTTGTCTGTAAAGGTTTTAATTACTCCATCAAATCTGAATGATATCCTTGCTGGGTAGAGTAATCTTGGTTGTAGGTTTTTCTCCTTCATCACTTTAAACATGTCCTGCCACTCCTTCTGACTTGCAGAGTTTCTGCTGAGAAATCAGCTGTTAACCTTATGGGGATTCCCTTTTGTGTTATTTGTTGTTTTTCCCTTGCTGTTTTTAATATTTTTTCTTTGTATTTAATTTTTGATAGTTTGCTTAATATGTGTCTTGGCGTGTTTCTCCTTGGATTTATCCTGTATGGGACTCTCTGTGCTTCCTGGACTTAACTATTTCCTTTTCCATATTAGGGAAGTTTTCAACTATTATCCCTTCAAATATTTTCTCAGTCCCTTTCTTTTTCTCTTCTTCTTCTGGGACCCCTATAATTCAAATGTTGGTGCATTTGATGTTGTCCGAGAGGTTTCTGAGACTGTCCTCAGTTCTTTTCATTCTTTTTTCTTTATTCTGCTCTGCAGTAGTTATTTCTACGATTTTATCTTCCAGGTCACTTATCCGTTCTTCTGCCTCAGTTATTCTGCTATTGATCCTTTCTAGAGAATTTTTAATTTCATTTATTGTGTTGTTCATCACTGTTTATTTGCTCTTTAATTCTTCTAGGTCCTTGTTAAACATTTCTTGTATTTTCCCCATTCTATTTCCAAGATTTTGGATCATCTTTACTATCATTATTCTGAATTATTTTTCAGGTAGACTGCCTATTTACTCTTCATTTGTTAGGTCTGGTGGGATTTTGCCTTGCTCTTTCATCTGCTGTGTGTTTCTCTGTCTTCTCATTTTGTTTATCTTACCGTGTTTGGGGTCTGCTTTTCGCAGGCTGCAGGTTTGTAGTTCCCGTTGTTTTTGGTGTCTGTCCCCAGTGGCTAAGGTTGGTTCAGTGGGTTGTGTAGGCTTCCTGGTGGAGGGGACTAGTGCCTGTGTTCTGATGAGTGAGGCTGGATCTTGTCTTTCTGGTGGGCAGGTCCACGTCTGGTGGTGTGTTTTGGGGTGTCTGTGGCCTTATTATGATTTTAGGAAGCCTCTCTGGTAGTGGATGGGGTTGTGTTCCTGTCTTGGTAGTTGTTTGGCGTAGGGTGTCCAGCACTGTAGCTTGCTGGTCGTTGAGTGAAGCTGGGTCTTGGTGTTGAGATGGAGATCTCTGGGAGATTTTCGCTGTTTGATCTTACATGGAGCCGGGAGGTCTTTGTGGACCACTGTCCTGAAATTGGCTCCTCCACCTCAGAGGCACAGGCCTGATGCCTGGCTGGCTGGAACACCAAGAGCCTGTCATTCACACGGCTCAGAATAAAAGGGAGAAAAAAAGAAAGAAGAAGATAAAATAAAATAATGTAAAATGTAATAAAATAAAGTTATTAAAATAAGAAATAAAAAATAGTTAATATAAACATTTTTTTAAGTAATAAAGAAAAAAAGAAAGAAGAGAACAACCAAACCAAAAACCAAATCCATCAGTGATAATAAGTGCTAAAAAGTATACTAAAACAAACAAAAAAAAGGACAGACAGAACCCTAGGACCAATGTAAAAGCAAAGCTATACAGACAAAATCACACGCAGAAGCATACACCTGCACACTCACAAAAAGAGAAAAAGGGGGAAAAAATATATATATATATATTTGCTCCCAAAATCCACCTCCTCAATTTGGGATGATTCATTGTCTATTCAGGTATTCCACAGATGCAGGGTACATCAAGTTGATTGTGGAGCTTTAATCCGCTGCTCCTGAGGCTGCTGGGAGAAATTTTCCTTTCTCTTCTTTGTTTGCACAGCTCTTGGGGTTCAGCTTTGTATTTGGTCCCACCTCTGTGTGTAGGTCGCCTGAGGGCGTCTGTTCTTCGCTCAGACAGCACAGGGTTAAAGGAGCCGCTGATTCGGGGGCTCTGGCTCACTCAGGCCGGGGGGAGGGAGGGGTACGGATGCAGGGCGAGCCCAAGGCTGCAGAGGCCGGTGTGACATTGCACCAGCCTGAGGCGCACCGTGCGTTCTCCCGGGGAAGTTGTCTCTGGATCATGGGACCCTGGTAGAGGCGAGCTGCACAGGCTCCCGAGATGGGAGGTGTGGATAGTGACCTGTTCTCGCACACAGGCTTCTTGGTGGTGGCGGCAGCAGCAGCCTTAGCATCTCGTGCCCGTCTCTGGAGCTCCTTTAAGCAGCGCTCTTAATCCCCTCTCCTCGCGCAGCAGGAAACAAAGAGGGAAGCAAAAGTCTCTTGCCTCTTCGGCAGGTTCAGACTTTTTCCCAGACTCCCTCTGGGCTAGCTGTGGTGCACTAACCCCTTCAGGCTGTGTTCACGCTGTCAACCCCAGTCCTCTCCCTGCGCTCTGACCGAAGCCCGAGCCTCAGTTCCCAGCCCCGCCTGCCCCGGCGGGTGAGCAGAGAAGCCTCTCGGGCTGGTGAGTGCTGGTCGGCACCGATTCTCTGTGCGGGAATCTCTCAGCTTTGCCCTCTGCACCCCTGTGGCTGCGCTCTCCTCCGCGGCGCCGAAGCTCCCCCGCTCCGCCACCCGCAGTCTCCTCCCGCGAAGGGGCTTCCTAGTGTGTGGAAACCTTTCCTCCTTCACAGCTCCCTCCCACTGGTGCAGGTCCCATACCTGCTCTTTTGTCTCTGCTTATTCTTTTTTCTTTTGCCCTACCCAGGTACGTGGGGACTTTCTTGCCTTTTGGGAGGTCTGAGGTCTTCTGCCAGCATTCAGTAGGTGTCTGTAGGAGCTGTTCCACATGTAGATGTATTTCTGATGTATCTCTGGGGAGGAAGGTGATCTCCACGTCTTACTCTTCCACCGTCTTGAAGCTCCTCCCAAATTATTGAATTTTAAATCCAGTGATGGGTTGTACTTGGAATGGTACTTCAAACCAAAACTTACCTAGGGTATATTAATACTAAGAAGCCTTGCAACCACATGTTCCAACATTGTAAGATCTTCACAATGAAATTATGACTTAATGCCTAAAGTTTGTGTTTGAATCCTATATCACTTGAGTGATTTGGAAGTGTGGT
The DNA here is from genome assembly GCF_949987515.2 of Delphinus delphis. Lineage (NCBI taxonomy): Eukaryota > Metazoa > Chordata > Mammalia > Artiodactyla > Delphinidae > Delphinus > Delphinus delphis. The sequence goes on from NC_082686.1 coordinate 30,486,254, forward strand.
ATGTAATGCATATGTGAAACCAGTTCAGTAACTTTTAAAAAATTTATTGGCTGCGTCGGGTGTTCTTTTAGGCACGTGGGATCTTCGTTGTGGCATGCAGGATCTTTCGTTGTGACATGCGGGTTTTTCATTGTGGCATGTGGGCTTCTCTCTAGTTGAGGCGTGTGGGCTCAGTAGTTGTGGTGCGCAGGCTTAGTTAACCCGCGGCATGTGGGATCTTAGTTCCCCAACCAGGGATCGAACCCCTGCCCCCTGCAATTGGAAGGCAGATTCCTTACCACTGGACCACCAGGGAAGTCCTACCAGTTCAATAACTTAACAGTTCCTAGCTATAAAGATCAACACATCCTCACAACAGAACACTCCTTCAGAGTACATCAGTATTAGTGCCAATTTGCCCTTTGCAATAAAGCTTTGTGTTCCTGTAGGCTGTATCTTCTGCACTCAGATTTTAAAAAGACCTCTCATCCTCTCTTTCTGTGAAGTTGGACAGCAGCCGAAGTAGCAGCTGCCTCACTAGTCACTTTTCTTCCCCTTGTTTGGATAATTATGAGCAAAGGTCAATCACTTTCCCATCAAGGCAAATCCTGACAACCCCACTTGTCAGAGTCTAAGTTATAGATGACATGCTTGTCAACATCAGAAAACGTGAATGTGTCTTTACTTCCTCGTGACCAGCTGAACGTCAAAACCCCACGGAAAACTGGAGGCAGGAGGGGATGATGGAAGGGTGAGTGTATGCCCTGCCTTTATCAACTGCAGATATATAGTTCTGGGGAGATCTTTGTAATTATAAGCTTCACAAATGGACAATTTCATTCCACTTGTTACACATGCACTGTGAGTACCCTGATGGAGTGGAAATACTTCCGTTAACAGTGTGACCTGTAGTGCCTCAGACAGAGGGGTTTTACTTTTTTGTGTATGTGTGTGGTGCGCGGGCCTCTCACTGTTGTGGCCTCTCCCGCTGCGGAGCACAGGCTCCGGACACGCAGGCTCAGCGTCCATGGCTCACGGGCCCAGCCGCTCCACGGCATGTGGGATCCTCCCAGATCGGGGCACGAACCCGTGTCCCCTGCATCGGCAGGCGGACTCTCAACCACTGCGCCACCAGGGAAGCCTGAGAGGTTTTACTTTTATTGTGGTAATTTTTTTTCTGAAGCCAGCTTAATGTTTAGATGAAGATGAAATGTTTTAAAGCTGAGAGGGGACCAAATAATGCTCTTTTTATAACCAGATTCTGAGTGAACTAAAAGTTCAGCTAGGACCATTCTAGGGATAAAGACACACTGCACCCTGAAGGAGCAAGGAGATATATGTATTCTTTATGCTATGAAATCTGATATTAAGTTTGTACTGCTCAGATTATGTCAGAGATCCATTTACATTTAATTATACAGTACCTCCCAGTCTCCCTGAAATCAACATTCATAGATATATGCATGATTGAGTCTGCTGGTAACTGACCCTGAAAACATAAACAGAGCAAATTATACTCCTAGCAACATGTTAACTTCATACACTTTCAATAATCCCAGCACTTTGATTTAAGACAATATGGTGCGAGGTTAAAATTTAGCCCAGGGTTCCAATTTAGTACCTACTCGTGGTATACCTTCCTTTATACAATAAAACATTTTCCTGAAATTCTGTGGGCCATTTTATTCTAAATACTTGAAGGGCTTTCTGTTTAAAGGGAACCTGTAGAAATTCCTCTTTAACTTCTTCTTGGAAAGTAAGAAATCCTTCTGTACTGTAAATCATTACCGTCAAGTCTTTATGTTGTACACCTTAAAGTTATAGTGCCATATGCCATATTCTATCTCAATAAAACTGAAAAAAATATTACCTCCTCACTTCTCCCTTGTTTAAACCAAAATTTTTATCTGCTGCATTCTATGAATGTTATGTAGTGAGTTACCTATGGTGTGTCGTGATAAATTGTTAATGAGACTTTCACTCTCAGGGTGAAAGAAATCATTAATTTCCAAGAAAGTTATGACCCAATGTGATAATTTAGGATTAGAAAGAAAGTGTGCTAAGTATTTTCTGAAATGAACAAATCTAACCTAACCTTACAGCAAGTAATATTTATCCAAGATTAATAAGAATTTAAGCCTGTGTAGAAATACAGTAAGTTGTGGATATATAATTCCATCTAGCCAAGCAGCACTTGCTTTTTCCTTTATATCCTAAGGTGCAATACGTAATCTCTCATAACAGGTGTACTTTTTTTTATCCTTGGTCATTCTCATTATGTCTTTAGGCAGTATGATATGCTCTAGGTGACAGTCTTGAAGCCCATTGCTTTGATTTTCTCCCTTTCTTCTCCATCACCCTGTTGCCTACCTTACAGTTGTTCACCTTTCATGACCCCTCCCAAGAATGGAGTCAAAGACTGGCAAATATACAGGTGTTTTGTCACTTCTTTTTTGTCCCCTCTTCAGTTATTCATTATGGTAATGGCACTTTGTGATGTGCAGTTTCTGGATTTATGACCCATTCTCGATAAGCGTGAATCTGGACTGCGTGTGCATCTTTGATAAGGTTCTAATTGGATAGCGGTGACCTTTCTGAATGTAATTCAGGGAGGAAGATTAAAAAGCAGTCCAGGAAGTGACAGGTTTGGGACAATAACGTATGAATTCAGCTCTGCTGGCAGGCAAGAGTTGTAAGCTGTGATAAATTAGAGGCAAGCCAAACAGGCTTATACTGAATGAATGATTTTTCATTTCTTTACATCCTTGGGTAAAATTCTATTGCAGGAATTGTGCTAACACCACTGTATCTTCCTACTCCTGTGTTATACTACTCTTTTACTGATTGTAGAAGCTAGAAAATTATTCAGTTAATGTAGTTTTAAAGTGACTGAAGACCACATACTTAAAAGTACAGGCTCCGTTTAGCACGCTTGTGAATTCTTATAAATTGAACAGTTAGTATTTGGAAGAGAGCTACCAAAACTCAGAAAAATCTCTTTGTCTCACTCTCTCCTACTTTCCCTCCCTTTCTCACATGTGTATGTACAGCCTATTAGAAATATCCAAGTGTCTATACACACTCAGATCTTGAGAACACCTTTATCCAACTTTAAAGCTTTAAATTTAAATTTTAGAAGATTGATTCTAGGGCTTCCCTGGTGGCGCAGTGGTTGAGAGTCCACCTGCCGATGCAGGGGACACGGGTTCGTGCCCCGGTCCGGGAAGATCCCACATGCCGCGGAGCGGCTAGGCCCGTGAGCCATGGCCGCTGAGCCTGTGCGTCCGGAGCCTGTGCTCTGCAACGGGAGAGGCCACAACAGTGAGAGGCCCGCATACCACAAAAAAACAGACAAACAAACAAAAAAACAAAAAACACCACTATATGGGAAAAGAATCTTAAAAAAGAGAGGATATATGTATATGGATAACTGATTCACTTTGCTGTACACCTGAAACTAACACAACATTGTAAATCAACTATACTCCAATAAAAATTAAAAACAACCCCCCCAAAAAAAGATTGATTCTAAAGGAGAATCAATCTAATCAGGAAACACCTAATTAATATTCCTGTATATTTGATAAAATCATAAACTCTTAACATATCTTCAACTTTGAATATGTAGTGGAAATACACTTGCATAGAAAAGTATATTTAATTGTATGTTTAAAGGTTAAGAACACATGCCCTCACTTGCAAATAGATATGTCTTCAAAAGTAGGCTGAGATTTTTCCTCCGAAGTGACACTTCTCCTTAGTGTCAATATATGATAACCAAATCCTAAGTATATTACTATAATAAAAATATTAATCAGGGCTTCCCTGGTGGCGCAGTGGTTGAGAGTCCGCCTGCCGATGCAGGGAACGCGGGTTTGTGCCCCGGTGCAGGAGGATCCCACATGCCGCGGAGCGGCTGGGCCTGTGAGCCATGGCCGCTGAGCCTGCGCGTCCGGAGCCTGTGCTCCGCAACGGGAGAGGCCACAACAGTGAGAGGCCTGCATACCACAAGAAAAAAAAAAAAAAAAAAAAAGAAAAAAAATCAAATGGAAATAACTTTAAAAAGGAGACATTGTAAAAGCTAAAATGTAACTATCAGATGATATTGTAAAATCGGCCTTTTTTTGCTATTGGAGCCTATTGCTTATACACATTGAATACAAAATAAGTTGTACAAATAGCAGGAACTTATTGGTTGGGCCTCCCTACCAGGATTAATGGAGGGATGAGTTCTTTCCTTTAACTTCCTCCCCACACTCGTCGTCACACGTGAGCTCTTTCAAGGAGCGCAGGGCGCGCCAATTCAGAATTTCCTTTAAAGGGAGCCCTCTGGAGCTTGCTATAGGAGGAAGGGAAGGCAGATACCTTTTCTGAGGGCCTGAGTTGGGTCAGATGCCGTGCTCCCCGTGTACGTGTAGAATTGCATTCTGGCCTTATCATAACTCAAGGAGATGTTGTTATTAGCCCTGTTTTTACAGGTGAGAGGTGTCTCCCCCAAATTCAGCACAGGGCTTGGTCCCCAGCCGTCATTATGCAAGTGGAAAACAAAATGAGTAAGGCCAGTTATACTCAACTAAGGTTACAGTAATTGAAACCGGGCAAAACCAGATTTGAATCTGGGCTCTCTGTATCTTAACATAAGCAAGCTCGCAAAGAAAAGAAAACTTCTAGTTGTATTGCTTTATGACAATTTTGCCAAAGATCTCCCAGATACCATTTTTTATTTTTTATTTTTTTTAATTAATTAATTAATTAATTAATTAATTTTGCGGTATGCAGGCCTCTCACTGTTGTGGCCTCTCCCATTGCAGAGCACAGGCTCCGGACGCGCAGGCTCAGCGGCCATGGCTCACGGGCCCAGCCTCTCTGCGGCATGTGAGATCTTTCCGGACCGGGGCACAAACCCATGTCCCCTGCATCAGCAGGCGGACTCTCAACCACTGCGCCACCAGGGAAGCCCCCAGACACCATTTTTTAAACAAGGGCTTTTAAAGATATTCTTCACATACTATACAATTCATCCATTTAAAGTGTCAGACATCATTTTATATTTTATAGCTGCTATAAAATCAGTATGATATACTGTGTCTTCTTCATCTCTGTTTAATACTTGTGGACTGAACACCTATTTTTTCGACCTAGATATAGAAAATAAGAAATAAAAAGTATTTTCCCCACTGCAGTGTTGCATATTTCTGCTAAATTCTTGGTTACCTAAATATTGATATTCTTTCAGAATTTCTCTGACATTCATTATTTCCTGTTCATTTTTTCATATTCACTCTTCTGGTGTCCCCCTATGACAGTTGCTCGGACTATTCCTAGGAGCACTTGTTCATATGCTTTCTAGACTTCTTGCTACTCCATTCTACCCTGTAAGCTTACTGACAATTGAATTATTCCAAAGCATTTACTTTCTGCATGGCACTTTGCTTTTCTTAAAGCACATTGTCTGTCAGATTAAGTTAAAAAGAAAGACCACCATTCACTGATTTACTCTCAATTCCCTACATGCTCTGATTCTCCCTTATTTATGCAGCCCTTACATTTCATAATTCCTATCAGGAAATGCCTCCTCTACGTAGACAAAACCCTCAATCTCTCACTTATGTTAATGTTTATTTCTGACTCAGTGGCTTTTCTTACTTGTTTAACCAACTTACTCTCCATTTTCTTTTCCTCTTAAATGTACTGTAAGATGAAAATTAAATCGTAGTTCCTTTATCAAACCTTACTCTCATACAAGTCCAGATTCTATTGGCCCTTTCCTCCTTTGAAATCCCATTGAATTTACAGGAGTTTTTTTACATAATTTAACTCTGGGTAATCATTGGTCCCATATTTTTTCATGTGAATGTTTCATATGGAGGAATTTTGACTCTTTAAAAATTTTAAACCTCTTAAGAACATACTCTATGTATGATTTTTTTCCATGGCAGTATTCTTCCCAGCATGTTCTGCTTAAAACAATATATTTTTGTCTACACTATATATAAATACACAGGTACATATACACATCACCTTGTTCAAAAAGAAAATATTATAAGACAATTTATTTACACTTTGTAAACTTTGAATGAAATATTGTTTTGTTTTTTTTTTTTGCCGTACGCGGGCCTCTCACTTCTGTGGCCTCTCCCGCTGCGGAGCACAGGCTCCGGACGCGCAGGCCCAGCGGCCACGGCCCACGGGCCCAGCTGCTCTGCTGCATGTGGGATCTTCCCAGACCGGGGCACGAACCCATGTCCCCTGCATCGGCAGGCGGACCCCCAACCACTGCGCCACCAGGGAAGCCCTGAATGAAATATTGAATCAAAGATAGTAATTTTTTGCGGTACGCAGGCCTCTCACTGTTGTGGCCTGTCCCATTGGGGAGCATAGGCTCCGGACACGCAGGCTCAGTGGCCATGGCTCACGGGCCCAGCCGATCCGCGGCATGGGGGATCTTCCCGGATCGGGGCACGAACCCGCGTCCCCTGCATCGGCAGGCGGAATCTCAACCACTGTGCCACCAGGGAAGCCCAGTAATTCATTTTTGAGTGGATTCTACAGATGAAAAATAGACAAGACATATGGCACTAGGGTTTTAATATGAAGTTGTATCACTCATTTTTAGCAAGTATAAAAAGCTAACTGGGGAAATGAGGTAGAATTGGTGGAAGCAAGTAGAATTTTCATTAATTCCAATATGCATGCTTTGTGATAAACATAGGTGTAATTTGGCTCTCGGTCAGGGTCAGGCCTCAAATATCAGTGATAGTGTGAGCCCTGAAGTAATAATTTATTAATGCCTTGCTCAGTGGAGCACAGTGATGAAAATGGGCAGTAGATACATCTCTGAGCATTTGTTTTATCTTATTTTAATCTCCCTAAATGTAAAAATATGGATCATGAAAGGAAGCTGTCAGTGGCCCTCGTACATTTATCTTTTTCCACTTTCTTTTAAATATTAATATCATATATAATGAAGGTACTTTGATTCAAACTGAAAACGAATATGAGAAGTTCATTGGCTTTAATAGTTTAGAGTCCTGAGTCTCCACAATAGTTATCTGAAGAGTGGCTAGTGTAGTTTAGCTGGGTGAACACGAGCTATGTAGATCATGTAGAGAATTCATTTCTCCAGGAGCTAAGAAATCAAAAAAGAAATTGTAAGTAAAAGACGTTCATGATCTTTTAACTTCTTAAAAACTATTACGATAAAATAATATGAATACTGATTCATGGGAGACGTTGAAAATTCAACATTTGGGTTCTCACAATTATGGTTATGAAAAATGTATGTTCAGATTTGCAAGTATATTACTGAGATTTTTGCAGCTAATTTTCTAAAGGAGAAGTAATGTGATTTAGTACACATGCTTTTATATGGCATTGAGGTTAAAAGCTCTACATTGCTTTAAAAAGTTAAGAGAGACACTCATTTAAAATGTTAGTAAAGCATTGCTTAAACTTTTATGTGTTTCAGAATATCCCCACATGTTCTAAAAGCAGGCAAGCTATAAAACCTTGATGTATCTTTTAACATGAAATATGACAAGGTGATACTTTTCCTGATTTAAGGATATCATTTTTCTGCCTGCACCACCCCTCAACTGAATGAGATTAGTGTTGGGGTGAGCTCAAATAAATATGGCATAAATCTGTATTGGTTTAAGTGTTGATAGAAAAGATGGCTTCTCCATGTACCATAAACAACCTGGCAACATTCTTCTTTTCTAATTAATACTCTTTCACATACTTTCTTTCAAACTCTGGTAGCATGCTTATCCGTTTGTGTGTGCTGTCTGACATTATTGCTGTTTGTTTCTTGACAATTCTGAGGGAGAAGAGGCAGTGGTTTGGGACTTCTGGTATCTTAAGTTTCTGGGTAGCCATCTCATGCACTTAACTGCTGGAGGTAGCGATTAGAAAATGCAGAAAGCTGCTGTTCAGGTCATCTAAAAATTTCATTCCTGCCACTTAAATGTCATAAGGTAGTGAACATAAGGTCTTCTACAAGCTGCAGACTCCCAGGCTGCTGCCATGTCAGGAAGCCAAAGAAATCAAAGAGCCACCTACTGACCCTCCCTATTGTCTGGGCTTGTTGTCTTCTATCAGTAGCGTGCCACCATCAGTGAGATACACGTGTACCTCCTGCCTGCTCCGGGTTTGGCGGCCCCCTGATCTCTGCACCTGTTTGCTTATACATGAGCTGTGCATGTTTGAATTTAAATAGATGCAGTGGGTGGAGCAAGGGGGGGAAGGGCGATGGCTCTGTCAGAAGTGGTTCATTGCTGTGTGCAGAAAAGCCAAAACCAGATTGTAGGGAGATGGAGAGGCACGATTGGACAGTTTTGGTTGATAAACGATGAGTTTTCTCTGTGGAAATAATCATTTTTTCTTCCAAGAGTTGAATAGGGGAGGATTTTAGTAAAAACAAAGTTAATACTCATTTTGACTATCTTCTCTATCAATAAACGGTATCTTCAGTTACATAGAGAATTGTAAATACAATGATGAATTGTGTTACCTGGGATCTTTTCTAAAGTTACTGTCCCTAAAAACTTCAAATGATGCCATTTTAAAAAGCTAATTGATTAGTCTGACATGTTAAAGAAAGAATATGAAATTCAGGCATGCATATAGGTGAAATTTTTAGTAAATTTATATATCTATGCTATATGCAATACACACTTGTTTATGTTAGGAAGTTATCTACCTAACAAGAAGCAATACTACTGGCTTTCTTTTTTAGCTTGTTTGCTAAACTGCAGTTTATTTAGATATAGTTCCATTCTGGTTTACTGGCTCTAGCATCATGTGTTCTGTCTTCTGGTCTTTGAATCAGAAGACCTGAGAGTGATTGCTGCCTTTGGTATTTCTTAGTTCTCTGATCCTTGGGTGGTTTATTTAATCTTCCTGAGGCTCAGTATTTTCATCTGTAAAAAGGGAGAACTGGTGCCCACTTGAGACGGCTCCAAAGGGTGAAAATCTAATAACACCATAATAGTGGTTTTTTCAAGCTATAATGTGTTAAATAAATTGTTACATTAGGTAGTGTTACTTTTAATATTGACGTTATATAAAATTAGCCACCATCTTCATAAGATAAAATACTTGGTTTACTCAATAAACTTTCTTTATAAGGACAAAGTATCTTCAAAAACGAATTTGTGACCACAGTGATAAAAGTTCCATAGAAATATTTCCTGTGTAAAAGCACAGTTTTGTATGTGAAAATGTTTTCATGATGTACTTTTCTATTACATGTAGTTTACAAAATAATTCTAGAGACTCCAAATGGAATCTTTAATATAATATCATTGCTAATATCACACTTCACTCTTATTTTATTGTGCCAAGAATTAGTGTAAAAGTTATACAGACTGATGTATCCTTTCTTCTCTGGGTTTTTAACATTTAATCTAACAAGAAAAGATGAAATACCTTGGGGAGAGAATCTGACATTTATAAATATACACTTCTTCCCTCTCACACACTTAGATCCCTAAAAGCTGTAAAAGATCTGTTGAATTTGGGGGATACCTTGAAAGACTTAAAGCTGTCAGCATTGCACTACCCCATGTGGTTTGAGCAAATGAACAGCCTTGAACTTTACACACAGTTCCAGGGCCTGGGCAGGAGGCAGTGCATCTGCAGGTCCTCCTTGCATGACTGATTTCCTGTTGGCAAGTGATTTTATTATCATTTAAATAAGAATTTATAATAATAGCAGTAAACTTGCCAGATGGCTAAATTAGTAAATTTTAAAGGATACAGGTTTAAAACACTTCTGTGCTTCCTCCTTTAATGTTTCCCGCCCCCCCCCCCCCCCCCGCCTCCTCACCCCATTGCAATCAGCTGTTTTGGTTACCACTTCTGATTTAGCCACTTTCATCATTCCTATTGATTAAAAGGATTTTAATGACACAATACTGCGTTGCCTGTTTTAGCACAGGACGTACTGTGATTCATTGCTAGTTGGGGAAACCCAAGTATGAGTAGGCATTTCCTTGTGCATTCCTTATGCCTGATAATCTCTGCATGAAAACTGTTTCTGCCTTTACTCACCCAACATTTAACAAAAGAAATACTACCGGAACTCATTTCTTATGCCTTGTACAAAGGTAAAATAATACACAAAAGAATTACATTGTATTCATTTCTCACGTTCTCTGTCCTTAGTAAAAACATTTTTATTTTATTTTATTTTTTTTGCGGTACGCGGGCCTCTCACTGTTGTGGCCTCTCCCGTCGCGGAGCACAGGGTCCGGACACGCAGGCTCAGCGGCCATGGCTCACGGGCCCAGCCGCTCCGCGGCATGTGGGATCTTCCCGGACTGGGGCACGTACCCGTGTGCCCTGCATCGGCAGGCGGACTCTCAACCAGTGCGCCACCAGGGAAGCCCCCATAGTAAAAACATTGTTAAGGCAGCGTTATGTGAAGATAATCTCAAGGAGAAGAAATGACTAATGTTGCAGCTTTCACAATTTTTCCTAGAGAGTACAGACACAAAAATAATTCCTATCAGATGAGATCTTACAAATATTAAATCCCATTATGTGAAACAAATGCCATTAAATATGAAACAAAATATTGACTCTATTTCATAAAATAGTTTATGATTCACAAATACATTTAATATAGCATTTTAAACTACCAATTTAGCTTAATTAAAAGGTACAATTTCCTTAATCCTGATTAAATAAAAGCAAAAGCATGTACTGCATACTCTCCCTCAGATTTTTTAACGGAATGCCTGAAAAAGTTGGGTGTTGGGGTTACAGTTACCCAACAGAGATTCTGCTGATTCCTTTCAATTTAAGGTATTAAAATCACCACTGACCAAAGTACATTAATTAAAAGCTTGGAGATTCTGCGAATTCCAATGGTATTTTGCAAACATATGTATGTAGATAGTATTTAATGTAGACTAGAGGTCCTGGCTGGGGGAGTAAGTATGTATGCATATGCCCTTACTAAGCCTTCCTAGTAACTATCTCCGTGCTTGGAAAACTCAACTTGCAACCTGTAAGATTATGTATTTGTCCTGAGTTCAGTAGTTGTCACAGGAGGTTTGTATTCCCGCAGGTCAGCAGTGGCTTATAGGAGACTTAGATACTTTTGTTGACATTAGTCAGCTTCAAAGAGCCCTGCCCTCTCATCCAACTCACAGCTTGCACTTCTTCACCCACCAACATCTGTGTTGGCTGCCTGCAAAGCAAACTGTTGAAGAACGTCTTTAAGGAGAATAGATTATTGATTTGGTTGCATTCAGTCTTGTCCCAGATGTGCTCTATATTAAATATTTTGGTCTTTAAGTCCTTATTCCTATTTTGCTTTTTTTTTTTCCTCCTTTTGTGATTCTACTGCCAGTTAGTGCTGGGGTTCTCATTTTCTTTTCTCTCAATTCTGCATATTTACTTCTTAATTGTGTACTATTTAGGCAGGGTTATAGCTAATTTGTGAAATAACAGGAAAATTGGTGGAGAAAACAAAGCAAAAGAAAATGGCTTCCTCAGGAAAATGTCACTCTTGGATGATTATTTTATTTTATTTTTTGTTCCTGGTTTTTCCCTTTTCAATGGATATATAATTATATCATTGTTACAGTAATGTGAAACAAAAATTAGATGTGGAGGAAAACTCTAAATAGGGACCGATAATATTCTTTTAAAATGAAGAATTTAACTAAACCACTCTAAACTCCCCTGCTGGGCTCAGGCAAGCTGAAATTAATTCAAGACGGCAGATAAAATTTTTAACCAGGCCGAGTGGAGATGACGGATGTGACAGCTCTCAGTTAAAATGTCTTTTAGTGGCAAATGCATGCGTATTAGTCAAGAGATGTGACATAACTGTCCCGGGTGAGAGAAATGAACCAATGACCATTTGCATTGAGAACAAAAGAAAAATTCTTTATAGTAAAATGTGGAGAAGGACAGATGAGTAACTCGTTCACTTTTTGTAATCTTTTTACCTTAAAAAAGCCTCTGAAAGTTAAGAGGAACATTTTATCTCAAACTGTGGTTCTTTTCTTTCTTGTTTATATATCAGAAAAGAAAGGATTGTTCAATAAAATATTTATGGCCAGGAAAGATGGGTTATCTTTTTTTCCCCCTTTTCTGCGGAGAACAACAAGAAAGTGTCTGTAGATAATCATACTTCAAAGCCAGGCTAGAAAAGCCTTATAAATTATAAAATGCAGATTTGGCTACATCAATGAAATCCTGAAATGAAAAGTTTTTTATTTTTTTTTCCCATAAGGACACTGGCTCCTCATTCTTCCACTTTTCAAGGATAGTTTATTACAGAGCAGTGCCAACAAAACAAAAGTGGATGTGATTCTATGGCAAAGTGTTATAGGGAATTAAAATTATTTGGAAACTGTGGTTGGCAGGATTTGAATGTCAAGTTTAATTAACTTTAAGAACAGATGCTTTCAAGACATAGTAGTTACAAGTTAGAACTGCAAGTATAATTGAGTTTTTAACAGTATACAGTTTATTTCCCAATTAAAATACATTTTCATTATCATAATTTTGTTATTAGAAAATGTGACATTTCATGCTTTAAAATGGACACTTAAGTATGAACGGAGAACTTACCATCTTTCTATCAAAAGAATTAAGCTAGATGTATTTTAAGTATAAAGACAAAAAAAATACATATTTCCAGTTTAGAAGTTAGTTGCTATTTCCTTTAATAATGTATTATCCTCAAAAGTTTATATAAGAACATAAAAAATGTATTACAATAGTATATGAGCCAAAGTAGAATTATGTATACAAATGTACAGTGAAGCTGAGTGGGTTAAGAACATGCCACAGAAATAAAGTAGTAATTTATCTGGGCCTTCAGGGATAAATAGGAATTTCCCGTCAGAGAAGATTATTTTTATTCCAAGTGAGGTAAACAGAGAAATAGTTTTTTGTTTGGTTCAGTTTGCTTTTTTTCTTTTTCTTTTTTTTTTTTTTTTAACATCTCTGGTCTTTCCTTCTTCTCCTTTGCAGGAATGTTCTTCTATACCAGGTTATTAAAATGTTGAATCCCTTAATTCTCAATTCTGAGTCCTTCTTACAACCTGTACATGCTTCCTAAACTATTGCATCTGTACACATGGCTTTAATTATAACCTGTCTGCAAATTACTACCAAATTTATGTCTCTGAGGTAGGCCATTCTGCTAAGCTACAGGCCCATGTTTTCAACTGTGTATTTGACAATTATTCTTAAATGCTTCAGGTGCACTTCAAACTCAAAATGTCTAAAATGTTACTAACGATGTCTCTCAACATCCAAAAGGGCCCTCTTCAGGTACTCTAGCCCAACAAATGGCATTCATTTACTTATGCTCTTTGACTCCCTCTCTTAGCCCCCAAATCTAATCCAGAACCAAGTCCTATTGATTTTACCTTTAAAAAAATCTCTCTTATGATCTCACTTGTCTCATTTCCATCAAACAACCATCATATCTCACCTGGGCTACTGTAGTTTCTTATTATTTATTTATTTTTTTGCGGTACGCGGGCCTCTCACTGTTGTGGCCTCTCCCATTGTGCAGCACAGGCTCCGGACGCACAGGCTCAGCGGCCATGGCTCACGGGCCCAGCCGCTCCGCAGCATGTGGGATCTTCCCGGGCCGGGGCACGAACCCGTGTCCCCTGCATCGGCAGGTGGACTCTCAACCACTGCGCCACCAGGGAAGCCTGCTACTGTAATTTCTAATTCATTTTTCTCTTTATTACATTCTCAATGATTTATCAAAATGAAATACGGATTAAATACCTTTCATTGGCTTCTTATTGTTTAAAACGACTTACATTGGATGATTCCCACCTATTTTCTCCTAATTATACTTTCTCTCTATGGTTCAGCCTCATATTTTAAGTTCTGTAAATTCGTCAAGCTTCCTCCTGCCCCAGAGCCTTTGCACATGCAGTCTTTGTCTTGTAATGTTTTTTTAAGTCCATAGACACGTATGTAACTTCTACTTATCTTTCATGTCAGCTCAAAGTCACACCAGGGATGCCTGCATTGACTATCCTCCTCTTTCCCCCCAGGCTACATTAAGTTCCATATTATGCCCACTCAATGCAGCATACATATTCCTCTCTATCAGTTCTCAGAGTGAGAAATTTTTATATATTACTGGCATTAGTTGCTTAATGTCTGCCTTGCATATTAGGTTACCTTTTCCAAGTGTATCAGGATAGTATTATATACCTGCAATTTTAGGGGTCATTTATTTTTTGTAGTAAAATTGATTAGTGAATATACTTCATACATGTGTAATCATTGAGTTTGGGTTGCACATAAACTTAAAATTATTATTTTCAGTTTTACATTGAAAGATAATTTTGGTGCTGACTTTATGTGTTTAGGTACAATATTACTTAGTTCACTGAGTGCCTTTCAAAATGGTCTGAAGTTTTAAAGAAAAGGAAAAAAAAATTTAAATGGAAGATGAAATAATATTCTTTTTCTCTTTGCCTGGTTTTCTACCTTTACTCTGGACCATTTTGACCGTAAGAAGACTGCAATCAGCTACAACCTCAAGGTTTCATTCGTCCAATTTGCCAGAATGAATGCTTTGTGAATCTTCTCTTTCGGATCTCTAGCATAATTTTATGTGGACAGCTATCTGTCAGCATACACTATTTTGACAGACCGCACTTTGATTTGCTGTTCAGGTTGTCTTTGACTAAGTTTGTGATAATGCTCAAGTATTTCTATTTTATGCTTATTTACTGATATAAGTACCCAATGCACCTTAAATAGGTGAAAAATATTTTTTTAATTTTCCATGCCCAGCTCAGCACAAAATAATGGCATTTTCTTTTATGTCTTACTTTAAAATTTGCATTGCAATTGGCATATTTAGGTGAGATTGAAGAAATTAAGCAATACCAGTTGGGTCTTTCCATGGTACATATACATAAAATTTATGTATATGTACATATACATAAATTTATGTACATATACATAAAATTTATCATTGACCATGAAATTCTTGATTTTCACAAAATCTCTCCCATTTAAGTTCTGTTCTTTAGATTTTTTTTTTTGTCCATTGACTTTGCTATGCTATGGTATATGTACTTTCTAGTACTGTAGCATCAGCACAATCCTCAGTCATACCACATTATTTGAAGATGTGCATTTCAAATAATTTTCTCCTACTCTTCTGCTTTCGGTAGCACTTCTTAGGATCACTGTACAACAGTATTTTGGGTATATTTCTGTTATCTATCCTTTGTATTCATTCAGCAGAGTACATTTGTGCTACAACTATGGCCTGCCTGTTTACAGATGATGACAATTAACAACCTTCTTGATACCGATAACTCTTGGCCTTTAAAGTTCAGCAACACAGTTTGTTGATGATACTGAGAAAATACCCTAGGATAGCTCTGAGAAATATAATGTAAACCACGTAAGTAATTTAACGTTTTCTAGGAGCCATATTAAAAATAAACAGGTGAAATTAATTTAGTAATATTTAACACAGTATCCAAAATTTTGTATATAATCTGTGTAAGTTATTAATGAGATACCTTAAATTCTTTTTTTCCATGCTAAGTCTTTTCAGTCCAGTGCTACGTCACACTTGCAACACATATTAATTCAAACTAGCCCCCTTTCAATGCTCAGTAACCGTATGTGGCTGGTGACTACCGTATTGGACAGTGCCTTTCTAGGAGCTTGCTATTCAAAGTGTGCCTCTAGAACAAGCAGCATCCGCATCACCCACGAGCATGTTACAAGTGCAGAATGTTAGATCCCACCCCAGACCTACTAGATCAGAATCTGACCTCACACCAGTCAGAATGGCCATCAACAAAAAATCTACAAACAATAGATGCTGGAGAGGGTGTGGAGAAAAGGGAACCCTCCTGCACTGTTGGTGGGAATGTAAACTGGTACAGCCACTGGAGAACAGTATGGAGGTTCCTTAAAAAACTAAAATTAGAACTACCATATGACCCAGCAATCCCACTCCTAGGCATATACCTGGAGAAAACCATAATTCAAAAAGATACATGCACCCCAATGTTCATTGGAGCGCTATTTACAATAGCCGAGACATGGAAGCAACCTAAACGTCCATCAACAGACGAATGGATGAAGACGATGTGGTACATATATACAATGGAATATTACTCAGCCATAAAAAAGAACAAAATAATGCCATTTACAGCAACGTGGATGGACCTAGAGACTGTCATACTGAGTGAAGTAAGTCAGACCCAGAAAGGCAAATATCATATGATGCCGCTAATATGTGGAATCTAAAAATAGGATACAGGGCTTCCCTGGTGGTGCAGTGGTTGAGAGTCCTCCTGCCGATGCAGGGGACACGGGTTCGTGCCCCGGTCCGGGAAGATCCCACATGCTGCGGAGCGGCTGGGCCCGTGAGCCATGGCCGCTGAGCCTGCGCGTCCGGAGCCTGTTGCTCCGCAACGGGAGAGGCCACAACTGTGAGAGGCCCGTGTACCGCACAAAAAAAAATAAAAAAATAAAAAATAAAAATAGGATACAAATGAACTTATTTACAAAACAGAAGTAGAGTCACAGTTATAGAAAACAAACTTATGGTTACCAGGGGATAAGGTGGGGGAGGGATAAATTGAGAGATCGGGATTGACATATACGCACCACTCTATATAAAATAGATTACTAATAAGAACCTACTGTATATCAAAAGGAACTGTACTCAGTAGTCTGTAATGGCCTATGTGGGAAAAGAATCTTAAAAAAAAATAGTGGATATATGTGTATGTATAACTGATTCACTTTGCTGTATACCTGAAACTAACGCAACATTATAAATCAACTATACTCCAATAAAACTTAAAAAAAAAATAAAAAAATTAAAAGATCCTCAGGTGATTGGAGGCACATTAAAGACTGAAAAGCATTGCTCTAGAATTGATGTGACACTTCTAATTTATTAAATGTGTAGAAAATAGGTATTAGTATTACTCTTTATGCCATGAATTATTTTTTATAACAAGTTTACTGAGATATAATTCACATACCATAACATTCACCCTTTTAAAGTACAATTCAGTGATTTTTAATATATTCACAATTGTGCAACCATTACTACTGTCTAGTTTTAGAATATTTTCCCCACCTCAGAAAGGAAGTACTGATTAGCTATCACAGCCCATTCACTTCTGGCCCCAGTCTCTGGCAACCACTAATCTATTTCCTGTATGTATGAATTTTCCAATTCTAGACATTTCAGGTAAGTGGAAGTGCAATATATCATATATACTGGCTTTTTTGTCTGGCTTCTTTCACTTAGCGTGACCCTTTTTGTCTAGCTTCTGTCACTTGGTAAAAAGTTTTTGAGGTACATCCATGCTGTAGCGTGTGTTAATATTATATATTTTTATGGCTAGATAATATCCCATTGCATGGATATACTACGTTTTGTTTATCCATTCATCAGTTGGTAAAAATTTGAGTTGTTGTACCTTTTGACTATTATAAATAACGCTTTATTAGCGTGTAGGTTTTTGTTTGGACATTTATTTCCAGTTCTGTTCAGTAAATATTTAGGAGTTGAATTACTGGGTCATATATAAACTCTATTATTAATTTTTGAGGGAACTGCCAGACTGTTTTACAAAGTAGATGCACCATTTTCCAAAACCACCAACAATGTATGAGGATTCCAGTTTTTCCACATCCTTGCCAACACATGTCATTATCCATCATTTTGATTCCAGCTATCCTAGTAGGTATAAGTGATATTAATTTGGTTTTCATCTGTATTCCCTAATTGCTAATGATGTTGAACATTTTTTTCATGTGTTTATTGACAATTTTTATATCTTCTTTGGAGAAATGGCTCTTTAAATCTTTTGCCAAGTTTTTAATTGAATTTTGTGTCTTTTTATTGTTGAGTTGTAAGGCTTCTTTATATACTCTGGATTAAAGTTCATTATAACATATTTGATTTGCAAATATTTTCTCCCATTCTATTCATTGTTTTTTAACTTTTATTGATGGAATTGTTTGAGGCACAAAAGTTTTAAATTTGAATCTTATCTATTTGTCTGTCTATCTATCTATCTAAGGCAGCAAAGCATTTCCTTCTCAGTAGATTTGTAACATAAATATAATGGATCAAACTTCAAAAAAAATTCTGAGAACATAATCTACACTTTAAATTCCTAATGAATTTCTCTTGAAACAATACACATAATTTAAAGTATCTCCTATCATTTTCTAACCATGTGTTTTTCTTTCTTGACCTTGTTTCAGTGTGACATAAAAGAAATAATCAAGAAACAGTAAATATGTACAGAGAAAGAGCAGCTAATGACATATATTTCTGTAAGTTAAAATAGAAAAGAGATTTGCCTAGCAAAGTGTCTCCTCAAAGTGTTTATTTTAAAATGACTTGTTTTGGGGAAAATGAAGGAGATTACTGGACATATGGTCAGTGCTCAATAAATGTTAAATGACTTTGATATGGAAGGTGGAATAATGGCCATCAGATGTGACCATGTCCTAATCCCCTGAAATTGTGACTACGTTAGATTACGTGGCAAATGGGGAATTAAGTTTGAAGATAGAATTAAGGTTGCTGATTAAGCTAATCTTAAAATAGGGAGATTATCTTGAGTTATCCAAGTGAGCTCAGTGTAATCACAGGGTCCTTAAAGGTGGAAGAGGGAGGCAGAAGAAGGAATTATAGTCATTTAATGTGAGCCCTTGACTCACTGTTGCTAGCTTTGAAGATGGAGGAAAGTGGCCTGTAGCCACAGAATACAGGTGGCCTTTCAAAGCTAGAAAAGGCAAGGGAAGAGATTCTCCCAATAGATCCTCCAGAAACTCTGCTAACACCTTCATTTTAGCTCAGTGAGACGCCTGTCAAACTCCCATCCTAAAGATGTCTAAGATAATAAACTCTGTTAGGTCAGTAAATTTGTGGTAATTTGTTTCGGTAGCAATAGGAAGCTAACACACATGGTAGTTTTTTAGTGGAAACTAACACACTGTGATCTGGATACAGGTCTAATTACTAAAACCGTTCTTGTGCAAATCATCAGTTACCTCCATGCTGTTAACCCTCTGCATATTTTTCAGTCTTCACTTTATTTCACTTCTCAGAAGCATTTGACATTGTTAACTGTTCTCCTTTTACCTTTGTAAAACACTTGTCTTCTCTGCCTTCCATGACCTAGCACTTCCTTGTGTTTTTGTTTGTTTATTTGTTTGTTTTACCTCTTTGACCTCTCCTTCATGGCCTCTTTACAGCTCATTTCAATCCATCTCAGTTTATTTAGAGCCCTCTACTTTTCTTTCTCTAGGAGCTCCCGTCTGCTGGTTAACTGCTTTTATTGCCGCTCTTTCTAGATGGTGTGCAGATTTCCATCTTCAGTCTAGACCTTCCTTCTGAGCTCTATCCATATAGCTCATTGCTTACTTGACTTTCCTTTCTGTGTCTCAAAGACTTTTCAGCTCAGCGTCTCCCAAACTTAACTTATAACTTTCCTGTACACATGACACCATTCTCTTCCTCCTTTTATATCCAAGAATTATTACAGCATGCTATTACTTTTTGGATCTATCTTTAGTTGATCCTGTTTACTCCTGCTCCACCTGTAACATCCTAGTCTAGCTATTATTATTTCTCACCTGAACCACTAAATGACCCACCTGCATCCACTCTGTACTGTGTTCATTCTATTTTCCAAATTTTAGCCAGAGTCATTTTAAAGTGTCAGTCTCACCCTGTCACCTCTGTCTAATAGTTTCTATGCCTTTAAAATCAAGGCAGAATGCCTACAAGTGCCAGTTTGCTAAATTATTTCAGTAACCCTAGAAGCAAGTGAAGCGTCATCTCCTCCATATCATTTTAGCACAATTTTCATCGTAATCACCGTTTTTTATCAGAGACCATAAATAATTGGGATCATGACCTTGAAAGCATAAAGAATAAATAATATGGAATGAAGATCTCCTAGTTTCTTCCTAGTTTTCTCCTCCAGTATTGTCATAAATTGTGTGTCCTTCTGGATTGATTGAGAAGGTAAAGGTAGGCTCTACTTTGGAAGGAGTTGGGGGATGGTTGATGTAGGCTAGAAGATGTGTTGAAAATGCAGTCAGATCTGATGTTGAGATCATGTTAAATAATGTAAGATTGTATCTTCATGCATAGAAATAATTTTGCATATTTCCAAAGTTAAATTGATGTCAATTTAATTGATGACAATTGTTATCAATTGCCAATTTAGTTGCACCCCAAATGTCAACTGGTTTTGCATTCAGTGCCTGGTTGAGTTATAAATGTGCTGATGTACGTACCTATGACATTGGGAAGTCATTGTTAGTTAAGTCAATTGTCACACATATCAAATCATTAGAAATTCACTGGAAAAAAACATTTTCCTATATATTGCAGGTTGATGTAAGAAATTATAACAGATTTTTTTCAAAGATTTCAGTAGTGTTTGTGCAATACAGTCTTAAAATTATTAAGCTCCTGTAATATTTCAGGTTTTTTATTTTATAACACCTCAATTTAATTCTCACAACTTTGTGCTGGTGTTTAGTATTCCTTTTTATTGATTCATTAGAACTTATAAGAATTAAGCTAACTAGTGAGTAAAAACCCTGGATTTGAATAGAGTGCTTCTGTCTCTAAATTAGTCTGTACTCTATCTTTAATATCAATGGTTCCTAAAGTGTGGTTGCCATACCAGCAGCATTAACCTCACTTGGACCCCACCTCAGACCTACCTAACCAGAAACTCTGGGATGGAGCCCTGCAATAGATGTTTTAATAAGCCCTCCAGATGATTTTGATGCACAATGAATACTAAAAACGATGTTGTTATAACTCTTACAGTCCAAAGATATAACAAGCACCTAATGTCTTTCTTATTCTTCTTTGACTCACTTATTTCTGGCCACTAAAGCAGAATAAGTAAATAATTCAATGCTTTATTCTAACTTACTAAGCAAGGGATAACAGACGTAGCAATTAGCATCCCCAACGAAAATTTGACTGTCTAAAAATTGATTGACTGTTCTTACTGTGAAGTAAGTTTAATTTCAGTGTCTTTGCTAAAAGTTTTATTTTATTTCATTATGGAAGCTCAATGATTCTCCAATTCCCAGATAGGATTGCCAAAGAAAGAAACATAAGTTTATAATTGGAAGAGAATTCTCTTGCTTTCTGCCTGCTTGCAAAGCAGTTCTTATTAGACTTCTGCTCTACTCCCATTGAAAAGGATATGGTAACCCTGAAGGCTGTTGGAGTCCAAGAAGTGGGGACTTGTTAGCGATTAGTAACAGGTGAAGACGCTGTGTGCTCCTTGGTTTTTGGCATGTTGGTCATGAGTTGATTTGAACAGCCTTACTTCGCTATACTATAAAACTAGTGCTTATGAGGAATTGTATTCTGTGTTCTAAAACCAATTCTGAATGAGCTTTTGGGACACAGTTTGTTTCTATATTAGAGATTAACTGTATTTGATTCTGGGAAATGAACATTGCTACTTAGATATTAAATTTCAGTGAGTAGATATTTACTAAAATTCTTATGAGAGTTGTGGGAGAGAGGCAATAACAGTACACAGAGGAAATCCTGAAATGTAGCCATGATTGGCCTTGCCTTTAGCCAAGCCTTCATAATTCAGTTGTTTAATATGTAAAAAAGATAAGGGAAACATATGAAATACAACTCAAATTTCTTGTATAAAAATAATCTCATTCAAATTGCCTAGCCTGTAAATACAGTCACTGAAATTATACTTATGTATTGTTTTCCTGCAGACTGACCCGGGGTGAAAATGGTTAACAGTGAAAACTTTGAAAAAGATTTAAATTGGCAACATGCAGTGTATGAATTGGACACATGCCAGGACCCCTAGTAACCCCGTTTCAACATTGGGTAGAGCTTGGTGATAACCAAAGTGGTTATTGGAAACTTTCTCTATGGTCTATCCAACCTACATGGGAATGTCCTCTGCTGTTGATGTTTGAAGAATATTACTTGGTCTTAAATAGCTATGATTTAGAGAGCTACCACTCAGGCACTAATGTAGCTTACCATGTGAAAAGCAGACGGCTCACCATATGAGATAAGTTAACATATGTAATTGGGGATACTGCAAGTTGAATTCTTTGGAGGAAAAGTGGTTTACAAATTGAATACATTAATAATGAATATCGTTACTAGTTTACTCATGACATAAAGAATAGGGCCAAGGGATAAAATGCATCTCTAGCCTTTGCAACTCAAAAGATGTTTTCATATTTCAATAATAAATAATTGTAGCAGGTAGTAGCTTGTAACTAAAATATGTGCTCAGAGACTCCCCTAGAGGCGTTTGTCTTCCGACATGCTGAATTGCCCTGGTGTTGGTGGCAGCTTAATAAAATATGTGAGTGTTCAGTATGGAGCTGTTAAGTTATTTATTCCTCTTCTGATACTGTATGCATGAACTGCCACTGTTTGATGAATCACTAAAGAGAATGGGAACTGACAAACAACTCTTCCTTTAGCGGCTGGTCACACTGACAGCATCAATAGAAAAACACATCATGGGTTCTAAAATGCCACATTTTCACCATTTACCCTGAATAAGACATGAAGCTCTTTAAGGAAAGCAGTAGTACGTTATCATTAAGGGCCAGCTGACAGAGAGGTGAGTGTGCTTTGAACTCTCTCAAGTCATCATTCTTAATTTCTTCTCTCCTCAGATGGAAGGCCCACCCACACGGGTTCTTAGCAAGGCAGGGACTATTGCACCTTTTAAAATCTCATTGATAGATTGGTTTCCTCCACACCCATCCTGGCTCCTACCCATCGGGGCGAGGCTCCTGTTCTCATTAGGTCCTGTAATATCTGTGGCTAACATTGTTCTCATGCAAATAGAATGACACAGAAGATAAGTGCGCTGAAAATTCAATTTCCCCGGACCATCATTACCCTTTTTCTTTTAGTTATTCCCACTTCAATCTGCAGGAGGTAATGTGTGCAAAATGCTGGTACTTTTGCAAGATGATTACTACATTTTAGTAATGAATTTCCCAGCTATTGCACTAGGGGGTGTTGTAGCAGGTTCCCTCATTTTCCTAATGCAGACTTGGCAGCAATCCTTGCACAGTTCTTCCCCAGCGGATTTTCACTATGACGAACGCCTGGTTAATAGAACTTATATCCAGCACTATCCCTTCTTTAGTCATCAATGGCACCTGTAAAGTAGAGTAGTGATTTGTTTAATATTGTCTGGAAAATGAAAATAAAATGTGTCTACTTGTCCAAATCAAAGGATAAAAACCTCCTGTCAAAGGAGGCATCATAATATGTCTCCATAGTCTGTCTCCAAACTTGGATAATTTAATAAGAATGTAAAATTCAGGGTAGCTCATATAAATATATGAAATTATAAAAGAGTGTGAGTTAAATAAATCATGTTTTCTTCATTAGTCTGGGAATTAGCTGTAAGGAAAAAAGAAGAGAGAGAGAGAGAAAGAGAGAAATGTAGATTTACCAGAGATAGCAGATTTGTGTGTGTGTTCACCTCAGACAGAACATGAATTATACTTTTTTTATGCTTATTATCTTAATAGTGTTGATAATTGTGGAAGGCAAACACACAAGACATGCTTTTCAATGTCGTTTTTAGAAAACTTATTTATTTCCTAAATAGAGATGAGCTTTCCCAGTGATTAGGAAAAGCCCGTTACATGTGGTAGCATTTCATGTGTGAGGGAGACAAAAAGTTTCAAAAACTTCAACACATTTGAAAAAAATGATAGTTACTATCTATAAAGCTTGTCTTGGAAAATACTTTTTCCTACAAACTGTTTTTGTAGAGTAACTGCATTAATGCTATTCTATTTACATCATCTTGAGATATTTTTATTGGAGTAATGTATTGGATGCATTAGCCATTTCTTTCATTACTGAAATATACTCATTTGATAATGTATCTCCAAAAGGTGATGTTGATACAATGAAAAAAAAAGAGAGGGGCTTCCCTGGTGGTGCAGTGGTTGGGGGCCCGCCTGCCGATGCAGGGGACACGGGTTCGTGCCCCGGTCCGGGAGGATCCCACATGCGGCGGAGCGGCTGGGCCCGTGAGCCATGGCCGCTGAGCCTGCGCATCTGGAGCCTGTGCTCCGCGACGGGAGAGGCCACAACAATGAGAGGCCCGCGTACCGCAAAAAAAAAAAAAAAAAAAAAGAGAGAGAGAAGTCACGTGTTTTCTTTACCTGAATTATTTCATTTGATAAACTGGTATATGTAATATAGTTCAGTAATTAGGATGAAACTGTTCAGAATATCTATGGAACATACCATGCACTTTAGATGTGAACGGTTGCCAATAAGAGGTATAGAAAATTACATTTGAACTACAGTTTTATTACTGCTACTTCAAGTTAGACACTGAGCATATAATTACTGCATTCTTGACATGTAATTACTCAGGAGTTACAGATTGACCTAGAGAAATACTGATACTGTAATTTTAAACTAATAAGAACTTGAATGTGAAATTGTATGTTGATTTTGAACGGATCATATTGTGAGTTTGGGCTGCTGAAGAGTAATTTATTGCTATGATAACTTCCCCAATTTTCTATGGAATTAGAATATGTAAAGTGTTATTAAAGCATCCTTTATGACTGAATGGTTAACTGGTTCCACAGATAGGTAAAAGGAGTACTCCAATGGGTTGGAAGATGCTGCTAATTACAACCCTCCCTCCCTGTAAGCTTCATGGCCCGCACTTCTCAGAAAGAGGGAGCCAATGGAGCATGATTGCCTGGGGCATTTCAATCCCAGGGGGTTTTAGTTGTTTGTTTAGGTGTTGAGAAAAACACATTATGACCATAATAATAATTATGTATTTGGAATTGGATTTTTGCATCTACAATACAAAGCTCTGTCTTCCATAAAATGCAACCTCAGCATCATTTTTATGATGCTTCATTTGCATATGGAGCCAAGACAGTTCAAATATAGGCTTCATTTGATGCTGGTGTTTTATTTGACTATTTTAAATTCATTATTGTATTATATGTGCTTGATGACTGCTCTTCAAGCAACATTTCAACTCTTTATTAAGGACAAATATGTATACACAATCTTTAGTTGTTATTAAAAGTAAGGTAAAAGATTATAAATTATTTTCCATTTCAGAGTAATATATCACCTTCTTATAATTTTTCATTAACATGACAAAAGTAAACTGTTTGAAGTTGGTTTATTTAGAGAATGATTCCATAGCAATTTATTTTTATTTTCTGAAAAATAGCCCAAAGATATTCTATTTTTGGTTCCTCTTAAGAAATCAGATTTAGAAATAAAAAATTCAATTTGAAAATTACTAAGTTAGCTTTCGTTCACTTACATGTATTTTCTGAAAATGTATATTCTTCTTTGTCTCTCTTACCATTGTTTCCCTTACTCTATTCTACCTCCTTTCTCTTTCTTTCTTTCTTCCCATTCTCTGCTGTCATGTTTCCTTATTGAAACATGTAGCTTCCTTTCTAAACAAGAATATTCCATATTCATATCATTGTCAAATTAGTAGCTTTGTCCAAGTTACATACAAAGTCATGGTCTGAATATAATGTAGAATTAGAACTTCTCTATTGCAAATTCAGTAATACCAACAGTACATTTAAAAATAATCTCTTTCTAAGGAAGATATAGATACAATTCATCTCAAATTCAGTGTGTAAAAACTTGAGAGTTAAACTCACCAAGTTTTAACTTGGAGCATTAGCAAACTTTCCTAAGTCAAAACTCTCCAATGTTAAAAAAATACGACATATAGCAGAAAGCATACTCTGTGAAATATAATAGCTAAAAAAGAAAGAATAAAACAGCTTAAGAATAAATATTACGGCCATGACAGTAATAACAACACAAAATATATTTGTACTATATATTTTTCACAGTTTAAATTTCAAAATTGTTGGATGCTTTAAATATGTAATTCTGATTGGAAGATGGATATTAAAATAATGCATGGCTTAACAAATATTGACCTTACACAGTTTGATATCCAGTATACAATGAATGAGGATAAAAGTACTGTGTTGGGAAAAAAAACTACCATTGTCTTCTGCATTTAATTAAAATAACTTTCAAACAGATAAGCAACAGTATTTCCATTGTCAGGATCCAAGAAGTAGCATCTTATATGACAAGTTTAGTGTCTTAATGAATTCTAGAAACCTTGCTAATGCAAACAGTAGACACCTGCCTGTGTATCACTCGCTCCCTGATCAAAAGCTATAAGGCATGGAACATTAAAATAACCTCCCCCTGGGCTTCCCTGGTGGCGCAGTGGTTGAGAGTCCGCCTGCCCATTCAGGGGACGTGGGTTCGTGCCCCGGTGCGGGAGGATCCTGCGTGCCGCGGAGCGGCTGGGCCTGTGGGCCATGGCCGCTGAGCCTGCGCGTCCGGGGCCTGTGCTCTGCGGCAGGAGAGGCCACAGCAGTGAGAGGCCCGTGTACCGCAAAAAAAACCCCAAAACTTTAAAATTAACCTCCCTTTTATATGAATTAAATAACTTATCCTTTATAGAAGGTATGCATTTCTCTTTTTGTCTAATAAGCCTGCAAAGGATTTAAAGCATTTTTGGCCAGGAGAAGTGGGGATGTGGGAGTGGGAGGGGTGACGAGGTTTTGCACTAGAGGTGGGAGACACTGAAAAATCTCTGCTTTAGGACCTAAGCGTATTACTTTGAAAATTTCAGTAAAGTTGGTGTTACAAATTTTGCTTCTTTTGAATCTATACAAAATTTTTACATTTTCTGATGTCAATGATGTCCACTAACTCTGAAAATGTATATATAACCAAGACATTCTTCTTGCTGTCTAGACATGCTATAGGAATAAATAACCCATACGTAGATAATACAAATGTTATTTTACATTATATAAATCGTCCCCAAATATCTTTGAGTGAGAGTTAATCTTGCTATAAGGCAGAGGTCTAGCTGATTCTGACAGTAGTCTTGCTAATCATTAAACTGTTAACCTACAGAGATTCCAATAATCCAACGACACACACTGTGTTCTAGGCCATTTATTTCATAGTGCTTTATATTTCAAAATTCCTTAACCATAGAGGCCATCTATACTTGCTGGCATCTTTTTAGGGTCCTCCTATTTTCTTTTATAATACCCTGTCATTTCACATTATAGTATTTATTATAACTTGAAATCATATCTGCATGTTCATTTGTTTAATGTCTGTTTTCTCAAGTTGGCTGACAACTCTCTTTTGTTAAACAACTTACACCTTATACTTAGACATGATCTGGGACACAAACTAAGAGCTTGAGAAAATTATGTTGAATTTATGTGGCTTGTAATAGTTTAAATATCTTACTGTTACTTTTAAAAATATTTCATCTATGTTTTAAATTTATTTCTGGCATAGTCAAAAATGGTTTCTCTAGAAAGATGGATGGATAACTAGACAGACATACCATAGACCAATACAGATACATTCATATACACACAGAGCTCTTTTCTTAAGATGAATATATTTGAATGAACCAGATCAATTCTCCACTGCATAGAGGTAGTCTGATAAAGAAAATCCATTCTAATACATAACCATATATAGGTAAAATGGTATGTGGATGTCAATATCCTGGTTGTGATATTATACTATAGTTTTGCATTTTAAACATTTTTTTAAAAATATCATATATTAGTCCTTGAATCTTCTCACCTCATAAATTTCTCACATTTTTTTATGGGAGGTTCTGTGCCACTTCCATCAGAATTATTGGAATATGGAACCCTATATTCTAACTCTACACTCTATTCTAATTGTCTCCCAAGAGAGGAGATGTGATGTTTCTCTGCTGCATTAACTTTATTGTTCCTTGTAGAACATTAACATGGCAAAACTCTGAGCCTGTAAATGAGATCTTGTCTTTATCTGGATCAGAGAAATGAAATTTGTAATTCAAATGAGAAAAGGAAATGAACTTAATGCTTAGCTGGAAAATGTGTTGTAATGTGCCAATTTGGTTCTCATAAGGTTGATTCCAAACATCCCCATTAAGGTATTGATTGTGTCCATTTAGTAAGGTTGAGGGTGCAGTAACTCCCCAATGGCTTGGCATTTCATCATTATACTTGGACCTCCACAATAATAAACATTGCACACAGTTTGCTTAACATACCTCCTGCCCCTAAATACAAGATTAAGTCAATGGCAGAATGGCTGTGTAACCAGTATGGTTCTTACAGTTGCTGTTAGTCTTGGTCTTATGAAATTTGATTATGAAGGAAAACATCATGAGTTTGTATAGTTGAAAGGAATTTCACTGTGTAAGTCTTTCTATTTACGGAGTTATCTCACGTTCATGGGGAGCATTTGTCCTCTCAATTACATGTGTGAAGTTATAGCTTTAAAAACTAGCAAGAAGCATAGGAAATATCCAGTCTGATTGAAATTTTGATCTTCCTTTCCATTTCCTTCACCTTAGAGACCCAGACCATGGAAGTACTGGACATGGTTACATTCCTCACACTAACTCTCATAGCAATGTGTTTATTTCACATTATAATTAATTTTACTTGCTTGTCCTTTCATTAGAATATCTCTTTATATAAGATACTGTCCAATTGTAATTTTTTGCCCTAGCACCTAGTAAGTACATAAGCCATAGTATGGAATTTAAAACAAAAAGTCTGCTCAATCAGGGAATGTTTTAATGATTGAATGAACAAATTGTTCAATTTCACCCTCACCAAGGGCTGCCTTTGCTTCTTGCCACGTGGAGTCCTGCTCATGTCACCTTGAAAACGTGCAGTGTCCATCTCAGGGAAGGAGAAAAATTGGTGCTGGAGTATGGAGACTTGCCTTCTCTCATCTATGTGAATAATTTCTCTCAGGTTTAGATAACTGTGTTTTTGTCCAATAGTTGTCTTGTCTCTAAGTGCCAACAGGAAGTGTGGAGTGATTCTATTTCCAGTGTTCAAAGAAGACTAAATGAGCACAGAATAAGAATTTGTACTTCCTGCATTTGTATAATGTCTTGATTGTGTCTACATGTATACAAATGGAAAGCATTCAAATTCCAGCTTCTAAAACTGTGAATATATAAAATATATGTCTGTGTTCTTTGAGCTTGTGAACAAGTCATTAGGCTTGTTATATAGGTAAAATGTTTATTTAGCATTTTGTTCATTTAAAACCTTCACTTGGATACTTGGAGGGTTTTTTTAATGTTCCTACTGGGATGTTGTAGATATCTACGACTACAATAAACCCTCTGTTTCATCTTTAGTCTCCAAATTTGTTGAGCTTTAGTAGTCCTTTATCTTTATTTACTAGACAGAAGCTCTAAATGAAAATAAAATAAAAAGAAACCATAAGACCTCCTGACTTGCTATGTTGTTTGTAAATCGCTTTTAATATGTACCAACATTGGATTTAAACTCCTCAAAAGAAATATTTTCATTAATATTAATAAAAATTTCATGTTAAATGGAATTCAAGCATACATATAGTAGGAATTTTGTGAATATTGCTTCTGAAAATTATAGTGCTACTTGTAAATCAAACTTACTTATCCACACGTTTCAGTGAAAACTTCTCTGTATCTATGACTGAGTGCTTAAACTACAAACCTGTTTTAGTAATAACTAACTACCTTGATGTTTGCCTTTTTTTTCCTTCTTTTTTTTATTCTAAAGATAAAGGTCACTCTAAGAAGGTAGTTCATGAGTGAAAAGTATTCCAAAAAGTTGGAGATTACAATGGAAACAGACACAGTTCCCCACAAAGGGGATGGGAGGTGAGCAGGAACCTCCCCACTTTGGTCCTCCTAGAGGCTCTGGGGGGTGAGATGGCATCTGACGGTGATGGGCTTCCCTTGACTGATTCCTTCCTTTGTACCTAACTCTGGTCCAGAAATAGAGCAGCACATCATGCTCCCAGACTGACACATGGGAAGCTTCATAAATCAGCAAGTGAGTGTTCCGGCATGATCCTTTAGCCACTCACTGCCTTCCCCCCAGAGCTGACACTCGTCACCTTTTAAAGAGTATGCATTCTCTGTCACTGTAGCTGAATCTATTTTTTTTTATCCACTTCCATATTCTGCCTAGGTGGTATTTTCTGGGTGGCTGCCCATGTATTATAAAATCACTGTCATTATAGACAAGGCAGTTTTTAAATTTATGCCCTAAAAACTTGGAATTTCCATGTAGCCATTGGTACACAACTAAACACAACCCAACATGCATTTTTTTTTTTGTAAAAAAGTAAGCATGTAAATGTATGAACATGTATTTGTAATTACTGATAACATATTGCATTTAATGGTCTTATAACTAATATTTCAGAGCACTGTACATGATAAGAGGCTTTAAAAATCTGTGAGTTGGGAAAAAGGACTTTAGCATCATCAGACTTTAAATGATTGCCATTAAGTCAATAACCACTGGTTATTTGTTTCTATTAAAAAATATGTATCTTCTCTGTGATACACATTTCACTTTACTAGAAAGCCACATGTGTATCAACTGTACTGTTATCTGGTTTTATTTTGTCCTAATTTGGTTTATATGTAAATGGCAGTAATAGAATTACTTAGCCTTTAGAAAGAGTTAATAGAAAATGTTTGTAAAACTTTGGCAAGTCTCAAATCTAAAGGAGCAGAAGTTTATATCTCTTCAATATTTGCATCTTAATCATATTAAAAATAAATTATCCATTACATATGAGGATTTCTCTACCCCCTCCCAAATGAATGTTTCAAATCTTACTGTGAATTCCAGTGACGCAAACAAGGACCACAGGGTGTTTGTAATTGGGGGGTATTAAGTGCAAAATACAAGTAGAAGGTGCTTAAAAGGGACAGAAAAAGTCAGTTTCCTATTGATTGGACTGTGGTGGGATAAATGTGTGGCTTCTGTCCTTAATGGAAGCTGATTGTTCGGGGATGTGCCAGCGGGACTGGTCGATTCTTGAGCTGTTGTTTACTGGGAAGGACAATATCAATTTTCCAGAGGGATGAGTGGTGGGATGTCAAGGCTGTCACCCTTTTCTTCTCGTCACTGACAGGGAGCCCAGTGACAATTACCGGTGATGGGGCGTTGCCTGCATTGGCATATACACTAGAGGATATAACTGGCAAACAAAAAAGAGGAAAGCAGTCCTGTAAAAAAGATACAATCAGCAGTTGTCAGGACTCGTTACATATATGATGTCTGAATAACAGGACCCCAGCAGATTGCCTGTACTTGCTGAAGAAACATGGAGCCGACTTCATCCCACTTAGAAAAGTAATCATGGGTTAGTTTTTAGGGGGATAACATTAATTGTTGGCATTATTTCTCTTTGAGAGTTAATATCAGAACAAAGATGTTTCCTCTTTTTTTAATAATTAAAATAGACTTTGGAGAATTCAAATGGGCTTGAAAGTATTTACAAAAATGATTATTACATTGTCTTATCTTTCTTTGTGAGTTAAGATAACTTTTCTAACTTTTCCTCTTGTGCTCATGTTATTAGCCAAAGTCCAAATGCACAGCTAATGAATTTCACTCAGTAAGTATCAGGACGAGACCCTCAGCTCCATCATTTTAGCAGAAAGGCATCATTTAAAATGTGGAATATATTCTAGGCAGGGTGGGTGGTACATGTGCATATCTGTCAGACTTTTAAAAAAGGTTTGTCTGTCAGTCTCATGTTTTCCATTTATTTCTGTTTTATTGTTTAATAATTTCAAATAAATTTGAAGAAAGAGAACACTATTTCCATTGCCTACCTTCAGTTGTAGAGAAACTAACACCTAAATTAGTCAGACCACCTGGAGCATCAGAATTGTCGGTTAGCTGTATTTCTTTCTCAGCAAGAGACTTTTCTTTGTGTTAGTTTATAAATGCTATTTATTTAATTACACCCAGACTAATAATTTCATAGCTCTATTATATTCTGCCTGGAATTTTACTGTTTGGAAAAATTCACAGTATAGTTTTACATAGTCAAACTTACACGTATTTGTTTTGTAGGAATTAGATATGTTCCCCTACTCCAGATTTTCTTAGCATCAGTGTGAAAATATCTGTACGTACATAGATAAACAGATTTTTGTTTGCTTCCCAACAAGCAGAATAGACTAGGAATACTTCCGTGGCTTATACCCAGTTGTCTCATGAGGTTGCTTTCCACAGAATTGGTCACTGCAGAGATAAAAAATAATTGTATATACAATGTTGGCTTTCTACCATCGATGTGTCATTCATAACTTACATTGGATATATTTCTTTTCTGTGAGAAATATTTTCTTATATACCATTTATATAATTTTAAAGGAATATGTTTTTATTACACAATTTAACAAACATTATCAAGTGCAGATAATAAAATAAAAATCACCTACCATTTAGTGGAAAACATTGTTAACATTTTCATATTTGTCCATTTTGGCTTTTGTTTTAAGATTTTAAATGTTTACGTATGTGGGTGTGTTTTTTAAGTGTTTTCGGTGATGCTGTTTTAGAGCTTGGTAAATATATAGTTAAGTCTATGATTCTGGTGGTGTACTTTTATTTTAAATAAGTAGGTTACAATATTGCCAAGTGATTACATATGCAGGTTATTTGTGATTAGGTTTGTAAGATGCCATACAAAAGTTATCAGTAATTTCCTCCTGTAAACCACTAGCTAATTGATTTTCCATTGTACTCATTAAAAATAGATACTTAGATTTTCAGAAGATTGTCTCAGAAAATCAAGGCAGGGCCCGGGTCCTCTGGGATGCCGTCAACTGACCATTCCATCAGGCCAAGAATAGTGGCCCTCCTACTTGTCAGAACTGAAGTATTTATCCCATTTCCCAGCAGATAAACATTTGCAAGGCAAATAATAAATTAGCCATTAAGCAGAAGGATGTTTGCATTCAATGAACTCTGAATGGAGTGGAGATGTCACGTAGATAGACAAGGTAAAACAACAAGGCAGAATCAATACCTAGGAAGAACCATCTATTTAGAAAGGGTTGGCTCATACCTTTGAAGACTTTGGGAAGTTAGAAACAGTTTCTAAAGGAAGAAACACTAGTTAGAAGAAGGTGTAGGTAGATTTTAAGAATAGATAACATATTAACGATTTTTATATATTTAAGCCTACAAGGTAATGGTATATCATTTGAAAAATGACTATCAAATATGTATTTCTAAAAGCTTTGTGTATTCTAATTTTTTTTCAACCCCAGAGAGCACTCATATTTCACAAAAAGTTTCCATGCTTTTATTATTTTTCCAAATTAACAATTTGGCAAGTATATTGTTCTAAAAACAAGAAGTGACCTTGTTAATTTAGGGTTCTTTTTTTTCCTAATTGTGTTTGCCCCTTCACATGTATGATACAAAGACTCAGATTCAGAGTCTAAGATGTTTTGCCTACATACACAATAATTATATAATCTTGAGTAAGTTGCTTAATCTTTTATGACCCTCAGTTTCTTCATTTGTAAAATAGCGATGATAATGCCCATCCCAAAGAGTTTTCATAAACAATGAAATCATGAAATATATATATATATCATCTAACACAGGCCTGCCACTGTTATTTTAAGTAGAAGACATGTGTATATTATATAAATTTCCCTAAAGCATTATTTATGTTTAATCATTTCAAAAAAATTGTAATTAATTAGGAATTCATATTGTATTTCTGAAGGTATTATATCTAAAGGGATTTAAAAGATCCAGTGGTTATAAAGAAGTAATATTATCTCCCCTAATTCTCTCTAGATTTGAAACTACCACCTTTGTTTTCTTAGCATCGACCATAACAGAAATTGCTCTTGATTCCAAACACCTACCATCTCGAATACTCTATCTTCTCATTGTGATATACAATGCCTTAGGCATCCTAAAAGTTAAGTGTGTGATGTATCCTGGACTTTCCACATGTTTGTTATTCATTTATTTACTCAAAAGAAGAAAGAGGAATGAAAATAAATGGAATAACTATAACCCTCAGGACTGCTTTCCTAACTCTTCATTTCTTGTCACTCACTTCTTTCTTATGAGTTGAATTCTATCCCCAAGCTAGATTTCCTAGACTAGGTAGTTTATAAAGTAATGACACCTTTCAACTAAGACATTAACTGGGTCATGAGTGTCCCATCCCTGTAGCTTTGCTTGACTCTGAAAATCCTAATCATGAATTTTAAATAAAGATTTTTTTCAGTGTTGATTAGCATTGCCTCAAGCTTAGAGAACAATTAAAATATTTTGAAATTTTTAAATATATAAATTACTCTTACAAAGGAAAGAGTGTTTGTTTTTATACAATCCAGAAAATGTTATATTAACCTGTGTTAATAGATTTAAATTGAAAAACATCCAAACCAACACATTTCAATTTTGCCTTCAATACTACTTGCTGGTTGTTTTTTTTTCTTTCTTTCTTTAAATTCATTTCTCCAGTGCCATTGGCATGGATCTCTCCTCCTCCCATACCACCTTTCATTGTTAGAGGATAACTTTAATCTGAATTTCATGTAACAACACCAAGTTATTATATGTGAATTATTTCTGTTTCCCTCTTCTTTATCTTAAGATTTCTCCAAAACTTCACGTATCCTTTTCTATTTGGTTTAGCTCTGTTAAAGCTAATTTATATGGCTAAGGCCAACCTATTTAGTTATGTTAATGGTTTTCATTTCTCCCATTCTGTTCCTGACAAAAAACCGTTCTGTTTTACTCTTTACTGACTCTCCCTTAAAATAGAATCATACCAGACACTCCTCCATGCCAAACAGAGAACAATATAGATAAACAGAAAAATTCTATAGAATTTCATTTAAAAAAGACTACATTTAGTTTTGGAAAATAAGAAGGCTTCATAAAGTGATGGTATTTAAAGACATCCCTAAATATTAAGCCTGTCATAACATAAATACTACTAATTTTTTTAAAAAAAATAGAACTCACTTTTAATAAATAGCTAAAGCATACAATGAATCACATAACCTTCTTACTGGTTTGAATTTATAACCCATACATTTTCACTACAACCCTGTAAGGTATTACTATTCCCAATACTATTCTATTACTGTTCCCATTCTACAGATGTAGAAAGTGAGTCAAAAAGACTAAATAACTTGCCTGAAGTCATACATCTAAGTAGTAGTAACTGTTAGAGTCAAAGTGTGTACTTAGTTGGCTCTAGAGTGTTTCCCTGACCACTGTACTTACTGCCTCTCCACACAGTACTTGAACATAGTATTAACTACAAAGCTGTTAGCTCTATAAGCTTTCCAAATCTATTTTCAAAACTAGTTGTTACTTTTGGAGCATCTAAAGAAAAGTAGCATGAGGTAGGAACAGAAATGTAAATCGGAACTATATTGGAGAGGTTCTTGAATTGTAGACTGAAGAATTCCGACTTAATTTAATAAATATGCAATAATTAGTCATCAGAATTTTGAACATGAAGTGATGGTGTTAGAGCTACATGTTAACAAGTGTAGGATAAATTGACACAGGAAACATTGATAAAATGGGTAATCATTTGGAAACTATTGCAGCAGTGTGGATGAGAAATCATGACACCTAAACCAGGAAGGTGATAGTGCAATGAAAAGGATATAAATTGGTCAGATTGGTTTAGGTAGAATTTCCAGGATTTGTAAGCTGGAATAGTCAGGGACCTTAGGATCAAAGGCAAGGGTGGAGAGAGATGACTCGGTGACTGAGAAGAAAGAAGCATCATTAATGGAAACTGGAAAATCAAGAGGAAAATTGGATTTTGGTGCTATCTGAATTGATACATACTGAGTTTGATATATTTATGGAAAAACCAGAGAAAAGTTTGGAAATGTCATTCTAGAAGCAGGGAGAAAAGTCAGAGGTAGAAATAGAACCTATGGAATCATCTAGTTTAAGGAAGTTGAAACCAAACTTAGAACAGAATAGAACATCTATTAGAAGAGATGGAATCATTAAGAATGAAGCACAGGAAAAATAAGAAGGAGAGAGAGAGAGAGAGAGAGAGAGAGAGAGAGAGAGAGAGAGAAGGCTGAGGAATTAGCCTACAGTGACACGCCTACAGTGACACTCACATTTAGGTAGCAAGTAGCAGGATCCGGAGGGGGAATTAGGAAAGGACAATTCCAAAAGTGCAGATGAATTTGGGGAGTCATAAACAGTGAAAGGGAAGAGACTCCCAAGAAGCAGGAAGTGGTCAAATTTCATATACCTCAGAGCTAACTGAGAAAAGGGTGTTTACTTCAACCAAGGTCTATAAAGAAAGCCTTATGCTGGTGATCATTACTGAGGACCTCCAACAATGCTAGACATAGATTAGTTAAATATGAAGGAGGCAGTGAAAATGCCCAGTAAAACAAATATATATATAAAGCTTATGTGAACAGATTATTCATTTGGGTACTTTCAGAGATTGTGTGGAAATAATGTCTTTAGACTGTTTGTTCATAAACACACAATCTCTAAAGTAAAATTTAGGGTGCATAATTAATTTTTCCATTGTGTTCAAACATCTTTAAAATTATAGTGGAAGTCAGTAGGTAAATATGAACTGGTAGATAGTATTTACCTTATACACAACTATATGCTTCAAGAAGCATATAGCACCTTGGAATAAGACCAAAATGCACTTTGTCATTTCTTCACTTTATGAATTTATTCATCTTTATCTCTGCTGCCAAAATCTTGTGGATCTTAGTAGATCCACACATGCTTAAACTAAAAAATAAAAATAAGAAAATAAAGAAAATATTTGAGATTAATGAAAATAAGTTGTTTTATTTCTTTCTAGGAATAAACTACACTATGTTAAAACTAGATTACTCTGGTCTGCTCCATATAGATCAGAATGAATTTTAGTCTAGAAGTATGTGACATCTTATTTTGATCAACTGTTGTTTAATTTTATCATCTAAAACTTTCAAGTTCAAGACTGAGAATCTGACCAAAGTCAGGAAGCAAAAATACAAACTTAGTACTCTCTATGTGTAGAACAAAAAAAAGCATATCTTTAAATAATTTATAGATAATTTTTTGTGAATTCAATATTTTTTGGCTAAAAAATTATGGAAAATATACAGATGTAATCCAAACAGCTGTTGAAAGGGCTCTCAGTTGTACCCACTGGTTATTTGTTTACCTCCGTTTCACTGTCTGTTAATACTTCAGATATATCTCATTAATTAGAGTTGAAAAATGTTCAAATGCAGCCAAAATATTTTCAGTTTTGCATTTAACGAAATTTCAACTCCAAAACCTCTGAAGATTTTTTTCATCTAGTTAAACAAGTACTAAACATGCTCTTTTCCTGTCCTTTGGTTCTAAGAACCCATCTACTTTAAGCACCAAACAATATTTTCATATTTCTTACTCTATTTTTATAACTTTTCATATCATAATATGAACTATTTCATATTATACTATCCTTAGTGGTAGTTTTGAGTCTAAGTTTCCCTTTTTCTGATTAATCATATATATTGAAAATTATATTTTTAACCAATAGGAAAGAAGAAGGAAATTCCACATACCCTACTAAGACTGTGGGTGAATTGATAGGTTATTTTTTTTCCTTCATGTTTTCTAGTGAATCAACACGAATCACCCTTCTGTTCATAGATGTGTATGTATATGTACAAAAGAAATGGTTCGATTACCATTCTATTCTTCTGCACCTCCTTAAGTGTTTTCCTAATTTACATATTTAGCTAATATATATTGAGCAACTACAATGTACCTAGTGGTGTTATAGGCTCAGGGACAGAGCAGTAGATAATAGAGGTAAAGATTTGGCCTTGTAGAGCTTCCATGTAAAAGGGGAAGACAGAAGATAAACCTATAGACAACATAAAATTTAACATCAGGTAGATAAAAGAAGATAAGGGGATAGAAAGTGCTCTTGGGGTGGGGCCACTGTGTAAGGTAGATTTGGAGACAGCAATGGATGGTACAAGGCAAGCTTTGCAGATATCTGTTGCATACTCTTTCAATAATGTATAATCCATATTTATCTTTTCCCTCCATTGATCATTTTGTCTTGTAGAACTGGAGTTCCCAACACACAGATTAGGATGTGATTTCAGAATACCTTAAAGCACCCCCAGGTAGAACTATATGTTGATGCCTAGATTATTGGTTTTGACTTTTTAAAGGAAGAGGTACTCTTTCGGTGTGTTTGCCATGAACTCACGCTCAACAGTTTTGATCCCAGATCTCCAAAACCTGCTCTACGGAAAATGCACACTTACAAACTGATTTCGGTGCTTCAGATTAATGAAAAGACGTCCCACTTTATTAAACAGTTGAAGATGCATGCTCAAGAGAACCAGCAAAGAGAAAATTTTAAATATCTGAGAAACAAATGCACTAAAAATAAGTACCATTTTAGTTTTTTGAGGTAATTTTATAACCTCCTCAGTATATATACAATTATTTGTTGCCATGTATATATAAAACTCCCCAATTTACAAGGATTATTTTGGCTCATGGCTATATTTAAATATTTTCTTAGCAACATTTTCTAAGATTTAGCTATTTTGTTTTCTTTAGTACTCTGCAGAAATATTTTGAAAATAGGAAGGCTACTCATAGAGCAAACTTCATCTTTTTTCAGTGTCAAGTTTGAGGTTGAGTTGGAACAGAAATACTTATCTTGTTCTATTGCTACTGTTTTTTAGACACCATGCTGATGCTAAGTGTGCTTGAATACTGGTATAAATTTGGATGACTTGGGTATCTGCCAATAGTTCCAAAATAATTCATTTTGATGGACTTAGTGTATTTTAGGTATGTATTAACATATCATAATGTGTGGCTACTTACTATAGGTATTCCTCTTATTTCTAAATTAGTTATTTTCATTATTAAAAGGTACAGAATATTCCTTAGAAATAATGAAAATGACTTTTTTCTTAAACTGCCTTTTGCATAATGAAAATTCAGAGAGTTTTAATATTTAGTAACTGCCTTTAGGTGTAGATTGTCAGTGTCCTTTCCATCCTTAACAATAGGCTTCAAAATTCCTGGTCACTTGCTAATAACTCTTCAGTTCTCAGGAGATTGGATTGCTATAGGCAAGTTTACTTAATAAATGTGCAAAAAAAAAAAACTTAAATTAAGCAAAAGGCGCCGTACATATCTCCTTTTTAATTATATTTTCCTACAATGCAGTGCAAATATATTTTACTCTTTCACATAATGTATGGATGTATACAAATACATACATATGTATTTAACAAGATTTATGTTTTGAGGAAAACATATATTAAAAAATTGCAAATATTTTATGTGAAAATAGTAGGACCAGGGAAGATCTAATCAAAAGTAGGAGGCAGGAAAAAGTTACACTTTAAATTTGTGCAGCATCAAGATAATAACAATTAGCATTAAAAAGAATGCCTTGACACTTCTGTTGCTATCAATATCCAGTGTTTTTTATTTTGTACATAAATATGTAATCTTAAATCTCCCATAAACTTACTTTCCATGAAAACACAATCAAATATAGACAAAAGAGAAAAACTGCCGTTATTAAGGAAATATATCAACAAAAGAGAAAAAATGCTGTTATTAAGGAAATATATGTGAATATAAGAAGATCTTAAACAACTGCTAAAGTTAGTTAAATTGTCTCTTAACAAGTTACAGTCCTGGGTGTACTCTATTACGAGATACTTTCATGAACAGGAGCCCATTTGTAATTAGATAAGGAAAACTGACAGCAACAGTGAGTTAGTGGCTCCCGTGGAATGACAAGTATTGACTGAATACTGGGCTGTGTTTGAGATGGTGAGGGAGTCGATAAAAGCATCAGGGCTTGTTTGAAGTACCACTGCCAGCAATGCTTTAATTTGCTGCCTGGAAAAGAGCCACAGACATTCTTCCCCCATGTTTAGTGTTGATGAGATCTAATACTTACATTTAATCTTCTGTTTACCACTAAAAACACTTGTAAGTGGTGTAAGGCTCCACAAAGAGGAAATAGAACAGGGAGCATATTTTGTATGAACTACATGGTGCAGCCAAGGTCTAGAAAAATAAACTTTACTTGAATGATCGAACCAAGTGTGAAAGGACCAGTTTAACAAGTAAAAAAATCAATCAAGAACAAAAGGGTCGAATGATTTGGGGAGGTGATAAAGAGTAGAAAATATTTCTAAACTATCTATAGGAATCCTTTATATGTTTTTCTCTATACCATGTCAATTGAATGAAAGACATTGAAAATAAAAGGAAATGCTATGAAGTTCATAAGCACATTAGGGGTGTATTATGTCTGTAGAATTGAAGATCTCATTTCATACTTCTGTTTAAAAGCAAGTTTTTCTTAAATACTTCCCAAGTATTTTTGAAACTTGTTACATAGAAAGGTGTATGCATGTGTGTGTATACGTATATACACATGCAGTATAGTATAGGAAGAGAGAGAAATTCTGTGATAAAATATTAATGTATACTTTTATGTGTGGTATTTGTTTTGGCCCATGATATCCACTCATAAAAATCCACAAAAGCGCCTAGATTGTAATATTGATCTTTAGAACTCTCAAGTAAAATGATTGTTGGAAAGTGGTGCTTCTGGTCCAGATTCTACTGAGTTGCACTTACCTTGCTGCCAGAACTCCATAGACACCATTATAAAACTTGCACATACTTATTACGGCAAATTCAAATAATCTCCTACTTGTGACCTTAGGGTCTAATTAAATAAGGGTAGCATTTAAAAATACAGTACTACATTTTTAAATCTCACTTGGTTGCCAGTTTTTAATGTTGTCCACCTGTTGTAATAGATGAACTGCCAGAGATAAACTGGAATGCCTTTTGATTATGCTAGGAACAGCTTAGGATTTTGTAGTGAATCCACACTACACTCCTGTTAGACTTGATTAGATGACGTACCAAGATTATCTGACATGCTGTGGAGCTAATGACCGTATAGTAAAGGGGATGAGATATGGCCCATGTTTCCAGGAGAAGCTCATAGAAGGGGATATTTCCTAATTTCTGTATACATTTCAGAGTGGTGTATGTGTCTTTCTGGATGAAGGATTCACCTGTCATTGAGAATGTAGGTCTGAATTTATTAAGATAGGGTTGTTCTGCCGTATTAAGCATTTTATTTCAGTATATAATTTTAAACATGGGAAATGAAAAAAAAATGAGACATTAGTGTAATATTTAGCTAATATTTTCTCACACATGCCTGGGTCCCCTAAGGTGTGTAAAGTATATCTTTCTAAAGTCTTTGCAGAAATTAAACAGGAAAAGGAATAAAACTTAACAAGTCATTTAGAATATAAAATATTCAGATTGAAAAGTGCATTACTGAGTACTGTAACTAAGAAAAAGAATGATGCCCAAATATGCTGGCTTTTTATGTTTCAGATTGTCTTAAAAATATTTGTTCTTATTATTCTAGTATATATAACTTGTCAAACATTTAATTATAATGAAAATATTTTAAAATGCAAAGTCACATGCAAGTTGATTAACATAGTTTTGTGGTAAGCGCAATAAAGTTGATTAAATTAATCATTTCTTAAGTAAGGAGAACTATTAACACTTCTCTTATTGGTGCAATGATTGATTTTAGTTAAAATAGCCTAAAGTCCTTTATGAGCCACAAACATCAGTATAGTTTTAGCTGTATGTATCCTGCTGTTATAAAAGTTGTCAGTAACCTTCTGATTCCTAGTAAATAGTTATCTCATGCAAAGGGTTTTATTTTATTCCTTTGGAAAGACTTAATTTATATTTGGCAACTTTTGTAACCATCCTCAACAAGGCTAATTGAGACTAAAGCACTCCTTATCAAGAAATTTCCAACAGCTGAGACTGAATATGTGGGTAATTCATATTGGTATCATATACAGCAATAACAATGTACATTTATGGTGGTGGGAAGAGCCAGATAACTCATTCATTCATTCATCCATTTAACAGACTGGTTGAGGACTGACAGAGAGTACAGGCCTTGTGCTTGGTGTTGGGACAAAAAAGATATACACAGTCCTCATCATAAAGGAGTCCCTAGTCCAGGAGCAGAGAAAGACATGCAAATAAATTATTGTAATACAGTAAAGTACAATGTGATCAGCACAGTAACAGAGGTATGTACAAGCTAGAACAGTAATTCTGAAGGAGGGAGTGATTAATTCTGTCTGAGGTGGGGTAGGGGAGGAATTGAATTCAAACACATTCTTTTGAATAATTCATGAGAGAGCAACAGTCCATCCTCCTAATTTGAGTTGTGTAGCCAAAGACAAGTGCCAACCTCGATCAGCTGATGAGAAGACAGACCTTAGATTGAGCAGACCTCAGTGAATAGTGAGCTGACAGAAGCAGGGCTTGGTGCCATTTGTAGCTTTATCCCTGAAACTACAGTGAGTTGGTGTACTGCTCAATCCCTCCCAAGAGAGGCAGCTCCACAGTGAAAGGAACTTTAAAAAAAAGCTGTTAGTAAAGAATGTCTAAAGCTGCATGTAACCAGGCTGTAAATTACATTATCTGAGACCTGCTGAATATAAGCACTTTTCATAAAATATGAGTCATCAAATCTACCTTTAAATGAAAATGTTACTTTATCCCCTAAGTGGTTATCAGATGATAACCTAATCAGATTCCAGATAGTCTGTATATCCCTATCTCACCAATGCCAACACATGTTTTATTGTTACTAAGTGTTCTCAAAAACAAAACCAAACAACAAACAAACAAAAAACCTTTTTTGTTCCAACCACCAAAGCTGCATGCTCTTCCCTTTATTTGCTCCTCTATAATCTTTAAGAATTCCGGGACACTAAGAGTTCCCTCTTCTCCAGTGTTGCCACAGGGATTACTTCCTTAACTGGACACATGACTAGGTAGTAATAGTTGTTATGGGATGAATGGGTGCCCCCAAATTCATATGCTAAAGTCTTAACTCCCAATACCTCTGAATGTAACTGTATTTGGAGATAGAGTCTTTACAGAGGTGATTAAACCAAAATGAGGTCATTAGAGTGGCCCTATTCCAACATGAGGACTGTCCTTCTAAAGAGGAGATTAGGACACAGAATGTACAGAGGGAAGATCATATGAGGAAACAGGGAAAAGACAGCCATCTGCAGGCTAAGGAGAGAGACCTGAGAAGGAACCAACTCTGTTGACACCTTGATCTCGGACTTTTAGCCTCCAGAATTGTGAGACAATACATTTCTGTTTAAACTCCCCCAAATTGGCATCCCTACAGACTAATGCAATAGTGATGAAAGATATTGTTTGTGTATTTTGTCTGTTCAATTGCCTTGATATCTCATGTGGACTAGAACCTCGTGATCATGTCTAGAACATGATGCAGATCACTAGTCACATAATAAACACTCAATAAATCTCTGTTGAACTGATTAACTTTCTTATTTTCAAGT
The DNA here is from genome assembly GCF_949987515.2 of Delphinus delphis. Classification (NCBI taxonomy): domain Eukaryota; kingdom Metazoa; phylum Chordata; class Mammalia; order Artiodactyla; family Delphinidae; genus Delphinus; species Delphinus delphis. Next base: position 30,529,642 of record NC_082686.1, read on the forward strand.
GATATGCCAAGATTTATAAAAATCTTTGCTATCATTGTTGATTTGCCCTGTGCTGTTTATCACATTAGCACACAATGTCAGTTTTCTGCTGTCTTTAATCATCATCATATCTTTCACATTCAGTTGCATCTGAGGTTTACTCTCTATTCCTTTATGGCCCTGGACATCATTAGATCCCATTAAACACCAAGCAAACCTTCAGGAGAAAAATATTTATAGATATGTTCACTGAATGATTAGAAGCATGTTTGCAAGGTTGGTGTAATGAACGAAGGCTCAGGAGATTTCCTTACTGCTGGACAACACAACCTGAATCTCCAGAGCTGATCTTGACTAATTATAAAGTATATGTGTTTTACCCTTATAAATCTTGCATCAGCTTCAATTTTAAATTCTGAGATTCATAAAGTATTTGATCTTTTGAACATAAATTCAAAACTAGAAATGCAACCATTTGATTGACAAAATTATGAAGCATCCTCTATGTATAAGTCACCATGGGAGATGGGGAGATGAATTAGATGTAGATTTTGCTATTAATGATCTTATATTCTAAAAAGGAGATATCATGTGAAGATAAGGAACTACAATAGAGTAGAGAATATACAGTCAAGAAGTGATACAGATAAAATATTAAGAGTTCAAAGGATCACTTCTATCTGTGGGAACCAAGCAGTGAGTAATGGAACGTTGGCAATTGTAGCATGTATAAAAAAGATGGTGAGATTTGGGTTTGCACATCAAACATTTGGAAGGGAAAGGACATTTCAAGCTGGTGGGATAATGTGAGTGAAAACACAGGTAAGAAAATGCATGTATTTTCTTAACTACATGTTAAATACATTTATTGAGAATGAAAGAAACTATTGAAGTAAGTTTGCTTCACATTAGGTAATCCTTCAATGTCAGTTTAAAGATATTATATTATTGTATAGGAAGTAGACATATATGTACTATTTATGAGTATGAGTTTCACATGAAAATATTCTGCTTGTTTTATATATACAATGACTTGAGGGAAAAAAAGTTTTAGAGGATATTTCAGGCTCTTCAGTTGGGCAGATAAGACTGAGATAATACAGTTCTCATTTTTACATTCTCAGATTGTAGCATAATGCCTGACACTTAGTAGCTTATAGAACGTGTTGATGAATTAATTATAATCACAGCCAGAAATAGCAGAGCAGCCATAGAAATAGAACATAATAGATGAAGGAGATATTTGAAAACAGAACCTGCAAAACTTGACAAGTGTTTGTGTGGGTTCAAGGCTGCCATAAAGATAGGTCCCACCAAAAAGAGTGAGGACAGGGGTAAGTTTATGTGGAATAGAATGTGTTCATTTGGGGACCTAGCATTGGAAATACTATATAATGGCCATCTTAGATTTAGATGTAGACAAAGTGGAAGAGTTATCTGTTTAGAATGGTAAAGTCAGATTACTAACCTGGAAATTATAGGCAGACATAGATAATGCTGAAAAACAGGTTTTCGAGGAGTGGATATTTTTGGGAAAGAAAAGAAATGGAATGACAGAAGGAAACAAGTGAGTAGTGGGAGAAGTAGAAGGGATACCAAAATGTCAGCATTGCAGAGAATAAGGAGATTAGAAGTGAACAGTAATATTTAATACCATGGGGAAATTGAAATGAAGTCAAGGAGGAAAAGCCCCAAAGTTTTGAAGATCAGAAAGTTCACAGATGGTCTTATAAAGAGAAGATTCCATAGGTTAATAACTTTTGAATCAAACTGGCAAGGGGGTAAAAAATAAATGAGTGATTATTAGTAGAGTGGGAGGTAATAGTTTGAAGGACCAGCAGGATGAGAGGAAGGGTCCTTTAAGATGGAGAGAGAAGACCAAGGCAAGAGACAAATCTAAATTCTAATAGAAAGCAACTGGTGAAGGCTGGACCTCAGTCAAATGCAAATGAGTTTATCCAGAGTACAGAGGGCTGTATAGGACTTTTACAAAAAGACAGAGTTTTTGTTTTGTTTTGTTTTGTTTTTCCTGTAATGAGGTTTTGTGGTTATCTTTTAAACCTGACAACAATTCTTGAAGGTAGATAATACTGATCCCCTTTTGCAGATTTTGAAACTGTGGTTCCATGAGGTTAAATGATGTAACTCAAATCATACAACAGTTTGTGCCAAGTTAGAATTCTAGCCCAGATCCATGTGGCTTCTAACTTGCAGCCTATTATTACTACTTTACTTTTGACTGTTTTTTTTTTATGCTGATGAGCTGATTAAAATACTACTTTAACTTTCTTTTGATTAGGTAATATTATTTATAGAGTGAACTGGTCTGCTGAATTACATTTATGTAATGTAATATACACCATGTCAACATCGGGTGATTGAAAACTTGTATTTTTAGTATTCAAGAGGCAGAAAGTAAAAGCTATAAATTTCTGTAATAATTATCACAAATGTAATCACAGCTATTGTTTCTCCTATAAAATTATCACTGAAATAATTGAAAATGAAAACTATAAGACTGATCCTTCATTGTAAAAACACAATAAAAGAGCAACTAGGATTAAATAAGTCATATATATTAAAATATTTCTTCTATAGGTCGGCGAGGTTGGAAGAAGAATCTAAAATTAACATTTGCTCTAGTTAAGTGAACTTGTCTATTTAGATTAACTTGAAATATTGGCCCTTTAGGGAAGTGCAGACTAATTCTTTCATTTTATTTTATTATTTTTCTTCCAGTTTTATTGAGAAATAATTGACATACAGCACTGTATAAGGTATATAACATAATGATTTGATTCATATACATGATAAGGTGATCATCACAATAAATTTAGTGAAAATTTGTGGTCTCATACAGATACAAAATTAAAGAAATAGAAAAAAAAAATTATGAGAACTCTTAGGACTGCTCTCCTAACAACTTTCATATATAACATACAGCAGTGTTCATTATATTTATTATGTTGCACATTACATCCCTAGTATTTATTTATCTTATATCCAGAAGTTTGTACATTTTGCTTGCCTTCATCCAATTCCCTCTCCTCCTGTCCCCACGTCTGGTAACCGCAAATCTGATCTCTTTTTCTGTGAGTTTGTTTGTTTGTTTGGCTTTGAAGTATAATTGACCTATAAAACTATGTTAGTTCCTGTTATACAACATAGAACTTCAACGTTTCTGTACATTTCAAACTGATCACCGTGGTAAGTCTAGTTACAATATATCAGCATACAAAGGTATCAGATAGTTATTGGCTACCTAATTCTTTCATTTTAAATAAAAAGTAATATGCATAAGGTTTGGTTTTGCCATTCTTGGGAATCTGAAACTTCTGATTCGTGCCTAAAGGGCCCAGTTATTCAACACCCAAACTGCACTGAAAGTAATTGAATACCAGTTTAAAACAAATATACTTGAAATTACCCAAATGAATTTTTAAATTTGTATTAAAAATCTTTATATTTATGGTGAATATATTTGACTTTACAGTTGCCTTTGGTCTTGTTTTGACAGGTAGATGCGTATAGTGACTTGTTGCACTTAAAAAGTACTTTAGTCCCACTGCAGAATCCATAGATCTTCACATTCACTCTTTCCTGAATAATTCAACATATCAGTACCTTTTTTCTTTTTAAAAATCCTAGACAGTTTCTCCAGTTCTATTTATTTCTGCATTTAGAGTCTCTCTTTATAGTGGATTATGGGAAAAGCAATTCTGCAGTTCTTTTAAGTTCCAAATCTCACCCGTTTCAAGAATAAAAAATAAAGTGCACTATGTTTTAAATTAACTTATGCACTTATAATTGGTATGTGTGTATTTTCTTTCATCAAAATTCATTGAAATAAGTACCAGAGAATAACTTGACTTCTTCTTTTTAGAACTGAGTAAGGGATAAATTCAGTAAATTATAAAAAATGTTAACTGTAATTGCTCAGAGCCAACTACAAGAATACTGACTGTGTCACATATATGCTATGAACAAAATGACTTCCAACCTCAAATATGATAAAATATTGGAGTAATATTTTCAAATTGGGTAAATGAGTAACAGCATACATTTTATAACGTTAAGCTTGAGAAATTTCAGGGCTGTTGTGCTTTGCTTACATATTATTTCTCTTCAATGTTATGTGGATTCTTACTTTGAATTATCAGTGTTACAAAAAAAGGACAGAAAAAAAGGACATAGGATAGATTGAAATAAAATAGGCTTATAGGCTTATTCACTTATATATGATTTACTCTGAAGGGTAAACGCCAACTGAGTGGATTTACAAACATCCGGGGAAATTAATGTATATGATATTTTTTTCCAATGGAAGGATTAAATAATTTGAAGGGAAGCACTAATATTTGTCAAAACAGAGCTACCATTACCCTAGAGGGTTATTAAAGTCTAGATATATTTTATATGCAAAATGACCTGTCAGGATTATGGAAAAAAATTCTGACCCTACCTCCTAATCAATGCCCTGGAAACAAAGGTGAAGAAATGAGTTTCTGGGCATGTGATTGCATTGCTTACTGGATTTATTTGAGAATGCTTATGCTTTTACATGGCATTTTCATACTTATCTATGTGTCCTTGATTAGTTGAAGGCAGAAAAATGACCATTAAAAGTGTAATGTGTAGTGCTAAACCAAAATGTACTCTTTTCAGGATAAAACTGGCAATAACATTCTATTATGCTGTAAGAGAACATTTTTATTTTGTATCTTTATAGTCTAGCATCTGTCTAGTTACATTTTATACTTATCAAAATTTTTAAAAATCAGTTCTGAAATTACAAAAGTCTACCAAAGGGATATTTGTGTAACATAGTTTTAGATCTATGGTCTCGACAGAGCCAAAAAGCAGTCTAGAAGAAAAGAATTTTCTTGATATATTTTTAAGCAATGCATGATGAGAAAAGATAACATTTCTAGTGCAAGAACAAATATTTAAAACTTAAAGCCAGATTACTTATGTAATCTGTGTGTGTGTGTGTGTGTGTGTAAGAGAGAGAGAGAAAGAGAAAGTGAGGGAGAGAGAGAGAAAGAGGCAGTTAACTTTCTGGTTCAAAATACAGAAATTTTCCCTCTATATAACACATTTTTTTAAAGTAAAAATATTGTATCAGATACTTTCTAAAATTTAACTCATATTATTCTAGCTTAGACTCTTCTCATGGGTTCTCACATTCATTTGATCTCTTAATGAAATTTCTGAGAATTTTATGTTCCTGATGTGACAAATTTTGTAAATGCTTATTGTGCTAATGTGTCTTGGTTTGATATTGTGAACTCTTGTAAGTAGATATGATAAGGTTAAAATGTGGAACATGCTGAAGATTATGTGGAAACTGAAGAAGTTACATGATTGCTGACACAAAAACACTGAAGATACGATTTGTAAGAAACCCTCTTAGAAGTGACCATGGAAAGATGATAAATGATATTTACCTCATATGTCATGCATGATAACTGTCTTTTAAAGAAGATACCTGTGCCCTCTTTTATCGGGGGTACAGGAAAATGTATTGCTTACAAGCACTCAATCACGATGACACAAAGAAATAGCAAACCTTGAACATGTCAAAACAGTGCCTGTTCAATCTACTTCTTTTCTTGAAGGCTGAGTTTATTCTCAATATTATATCCCCCAAATAAGTAGTCTTTAAAATATGATGTTTATTTTATGGTAAGATTTTATAAGACATATAAGAAGGGACGTGAACATATACAGTATATAACAATTTACTATAAAAATAAATTTCAGAGTAAAACAAATATTTGAATAGGGCAGCAATATCTGTAGTTTTATCTTAAGTAGAATATGATGGCATTAGCTTAAAACAAGTTAGTTGAGTTTTGTGATGCTGAAATCAAGTTACTTATGTTAGCACTCTTGTCCTTATTCTTTATAGCTTCATGAAAAAAAAAGAGGCAATATTTTAGGCTAATTTAGCACTGCGGTTGAAACCATATATCTGTTCTTCTGTGTCATGAAATATTATTCGGTGGAAAATTTGACCCTTTTTCCTAAAGAATGCATGAAATTATTACAGAGAAGATCCGTATCTCCATTAAACACCAATTTTATTCCAAGTGTTCATGAAGGACTAGAATAAAATTAAAACTGGACAATTAGCTTAACCTTATTGGAAAATTCTAAGTGTGCTAGAAAGTAATCTTTTTCTTTAGTCATTTGCAACTTTTTGAGGGTGGCATTCTCTATGTGTAAATGAGTAAAACATGAATTCTGATCCCTACTGTTAACTGCTCTGCCAGATGTTTCTCAAAATAAAAGATATTGTCTCTGAGAGCTCTGTAAGCAAATCCTGACCTGAATGCCTCCTTTAACATTCCTCCCAATTTATCAGATAAAAGGAATTCTATTTTCTTTTCAAATAAAAACTGTATAACTTATTTTTAGAGAAAACAGTGAAATGCAGCATTATAATCTGTGAAACACACCAGATCTTGGCAGGCAGCATCTAGCAAGGAAGCATTATATTTTGTCTGAACATACTTTGTACTTTTATCTTGGCTAAAGCCTTTTTAAAAAACATGCTTTAAAAGAATTTGTTTCTGCTGTTCAATCCTAGATTTTGAAAAGAAGAGTTTTATTAGTTTTATTCAATGGTTAGACTCTTGGACTATAAGGAATGTGAAGTGTATACACAAAATTATTACACTGATGTAAACTGAAGGAACTTCTGAAATGGTAATGTCTGTGTTCTTTATATAATTTACAGTGATGTACAAAAATGCTAAGGTAGCCCATATCAAAGGTGAATGGCCCTGCTGGCCAGAAACATCCATGTGAAGGTCAGGAAAAGTGTTTGCATTTTGGAAGTACATTTCATAGAGACGCTCCTGGAAATATATCAGACGTTATAAGCGAAAAAAAAAAAAATTGGAAGAAAGACACTTCCTGAATTTTTATTCAGGAAGATAAAAATAAATGATCAACCTTACCTTTCGAATAAGGCTTTTATTAGATGCTAAATAAATACATTATACACGTCTGGAATATTTGTCTAAGTTCTTATGGTCAGTTTTAGTAATAGAAAGTAAAAAAAAAAGTAATAGAAAGTACTATAATATGAGCAACCATATATTAATATGACTTACTGGGTGACAGATATTGTACCTTAAGTGTGTTATTTCATTTAGTCCTGAAATAAGCCTAATAGACAATGTAAGTTTACTGGGAGAACAAATTAGTGTGAGCACCTTAATTTTTGACCTGTTGTGCCACCAGCTTGTCCAGTAGAGAGCCATAAATTGAGCAGAGAATCTTAATTGTTCAGGGACTCAGTGATAGGGCTAAATACTCATGAGGGATTTCTCTAGATCATTCAACTCTTTAAAAGTGCGGCGTAAGACAGGTAGGAACCGTGATCTCTAGGGATAAGAGGCTAATGCATTAAACTTGTACACTATCTTGCTTTTGGTATCCACCATTTTGCCCTTGCTTTTTTCTTTTTACCTAATAAAATTCAAGGCAGTAAGAATTTTTTTTTAACACACGCAATGCTGAAAGCTTAATTCAATTGGGCAAAGCCTACAATTTATGATTTGGTTGTTAATTAGAATTAAAGAACAGAGCTAATGCTGTTCCACTTACTGAGAAAGGCCTCTGAGGACGAGAGAACTGACCAATATTGGTTCTCCTACTGGGAAAACACTATGCATAAACAAGTCCCCAGGGCTTCATTACTGAGCCTTTTAGACAAACACAAAATGCATCTTAGTTTATTTGAAAATCCTTACAATGAAGCTTTATTGTATATCTATAAATTTTTCACATTGACATGTCAAAGACTTGTAAAAGTATACTGGCAAGCATGATAAACATTATAAATAACACTTTTCCTTTAAATGTCAGATGATTGTAGATAGTACACAGCATGGTCATAAAATGAATGTGATTCTGTTTGGGGAAGAAATTGCGTGATATATATGGAATCTAAAAAAAAAAAAAAACGTCTGAAGAGCCTAGGGGCAGGACAGGAATAAATACACAGACGTAGAGAATGGACTTGAGGATACGGGGAGGGGGAAGGGTAACCTGGGACGAAGTGAGAGAGTGGCATTGACATATATACACTACCAAATGTAAAATAGATAGCTAGTGGGAAGCAGCCACATAGCACAGGGAAGTCAGCTTGGTGCTTTGTGACCACCTGGAGGGGTGGGATAGGGAGGGTGGGAGGGAGACGCAAGAGGGAGGGGATATGGGGATATATGTATATATATAGCTGATTCACTTTGTTATACAGCAGAAACTAACACAACATTGTAAAGCAATTATTCTCCAATAAAGATGTTAAAAAATAAAATTAAAAATTAAAAATAAAAGAAATTGCGTGAATCTAAACAGAGTGGTAAACTATGCATTGAAAAAAGTAAGTAATTTAATATTATTTAGAAAAGTTGGGTATGCAGTTTTTGATGCATAGCAAAAATGTGTCATTTGGGTGTGTCATTTTATTTCTTATATTTAACAAGATAGTTTGAAAGTAAAATTTAAATGCCAATACATCCTCAATGCAGTTATTTTATCTTCATAGATATCCTGTCTTCATAAGTTTATAAAAAATGTGTTCTGCTTTGTAAGTATTTTTTAATATACTGGCCATGTTTAAAAAAAAAAAAGAAAGTATTTTCTTAAGAATTTAAAATGGAAATCCTCCAGTTCATAAAGTTAATGAGTGGGTTTGGACTACCACACATTTCTCTGCTTTGCTAGGTTATCTTTATATGTTTATTGGAACTAATTCTTACAGAATAAAGATACCTTTAAATATTGACTGCAACTATTCAGTTTTGGTCATAATTTTAATGTTAGCAATAGAAGTTATCTGCCAAATAATTTGAACTACTGGGTAACTATTCTTAGCTAATGAGTATTTTTTGCTATAACAAATAAGGTGCTGTAAACTAAGTTGTTTCTCATTAAATTTGAGAGTTCTTTTTCTTCTTGATAACAGAACATATTTCCTTTTTGACACTTCCTTTTGACACTCTGCTTTACAAATATTAGAATACATTTCCATAATATGTTCGCAGCCTTGCCTGGTCTGTAAGTGGCATGCCAACACTAAAAGGTCAATGTTGTTTCAGTATAGTTTGATTTTCAGTCTGGTAGGATAATCAGTGCTAGAAGGAGTAAAAATGCTCTGAGAACAAAATTTGTAATGGTACGGTTACCTTGGATTCAGAGAAGATATCAATTTCCAGGGCAGAGTCATACCTAATTCTATGAGAAAATTGTACAGAAAGGATTCTTCTTGGCATGAGGGCTTACTAAGATGATGGGGGAGGAGTTTTTGATGGATATGTGGACCATTGGAATGTTCATGTATTTAAGTCAACAAAATAATTTTATGGACAAATTTCCTTGTTTACTAATAGGGCCATGACCTTGGAGTAGCAGAAGGTGAAGACAGGTCATGACCTAAAAAGCAAGGCTAAACAAAACTATGTCATCACTCTGGTAGGGAATTCTTTGAAAAAGTTCTTGTTTTAAATGACGCAAAACCTCACATATCTTTTCAAATCTGTGAAAATACCTAAAAGTGGAAAAATTCAAGAATAAAAGTGAAGCATTCCCTTTTTTGAAGTTCTAGTTATCGAGTTATAGCTAGATATTATTTATTGGACCCACGTGTATGCATCTGTTTTTTAATGTAGACATTGGGAACCTACATTTTCAGGTATAGATTAGTTTTTTATTATATTTTGTTGTCCTCAAACAGCTGTCAAAGCCTAAAGCGAATAAAGTAACTTATGTTAGGTGAGATGATAGCTGATGTCAAACACCAATGGCTGTGGAATACTGATTTAAAGATTTTATTCTTTCATATCTAATCTAGAAAAATTTCCTAAATGTTATAGCTAGTTCTAGTTGATAGTAAGATCAGTGGCAGCTTAATTCAATATACCAGTTTACAGCCTCTCTCCAAATTCTCTGGGGGACTCTCCATTTAAGCTGTCTTCTTGTCACTGGCCCCATTCACTCCTAACACCTTACTGTCCTGTGTCCTTGTACCAGCTACTCTTCATGTAAGTTCGCTTGTGCCAAACTTAACATGGTTATTACTTTTAATGACTCCTTTCTCAGGATGTTGCTTAATTTCTCTTACATATCCTCTGGTCATTCCAGACTCCAGACCCTTCATTTAGTAATGTTTTCTGATTGAATGCAATAGGTTTATGTTTAAGATTTCCTAACAGCAGAAAATTGGGTTAATTCATTCAACTCAGTATGTGTTTCCTGAGAACTTGGTAATTGCCAAGATTAAATGTTCATAGGGTAAATTATGTTTACAGATCTCTTTTACTAATCTGGAAAAAGTATTCCCCAATTTTCTGGAATCAACACTGAGTTAACTGCTATTATTAACTTATAGTATCTTGGACTTGTTGTGTCATTTAATGGGAAGTTACAAAGTTAATGGGAAGTTATGAATTCAGCATGCATTACTTGGTTGTTAGAAATATGGCTATGGATGGAGGAGTAATTATAGTGTAAAGCTTAATTTGTAATGTTTGATTTATATCAGAAAATCCTTTTTCATAGTAATCATTATAATTTATCAGAAATTGAATATCAGGTGACTTTTGGAAGAAAGAATTTCAGAATGAAGGGGCAATGCTATTAGGATTTTCCATGTTAACAATGACATTGAAATCTGTCACCATCTCCCCCTCCCCAATCTTAACCCATGACGTGTGTTGTTTCCTTTCAGTGACTAATATTTTTTTAATATTTTTTTCAACTTCATTAAATTCAGATAAGCAGGAGACAATATAAATTACACTTGGCATTTATTTTTTCCTTGCTAATTTTGCCAAATATATTTTATTTGACTTGTTTATAAAACCTAGAACAATTTCTTATATTAATTTCCACATGTCCATTACTTTGGTGAGCTCGAGAAGGACAGGAAGTTGCTCAATGAAATGTTAAGTAAACATTTATGAATGCAGGATGAATGTAAACTTTTTTAAAAGGAGAACTTATTTAAGTGGCTTCCTTACAGTTTTTTCTATCTTTTAAATGAAAGTATATGCACTGATGATCAAGGTCAAGAAAAAAGTCCTAGGCTGAGAGTAACAATATAAATGAACTCAAGGAAAAAGGAGTGAATAAAATAAAATAATTTTAAAGATGATATTCACTTCATTTTGAGAATTAATCAGGCATTTAAGGTTTCTGGAAATATTATAGTTAACCACAAACATTTTAAATCTATCATATTCATATTAATAACATTTTCTAGGTTTACTTTATAAGAAAAATATTTTAAAATGAAACATCAGCAATTATAGACTTCCAGATACAGCTTTTAATAATTGCATATACTTCCCTTGCAAATTTCAAAAGGAAGCACACTTGTTAGAGAAGTACTGAAACATATAGAACCTAAATCTGTCAAGTTAACTGTCAAGTTAACTGTCTCACCATGTCCCTTTCCCCACCTCCCAGGCCTCATTAAATTAATCTGAAAAGAACACTATCTCTTTAAGGCTGGGAAAGTATTGTGCTGATGAGCCAGGGGCAGCCCACCAATTGGCAGACCCATTGGGTGATGAATGTCCAAGGACCTCTAGGCTGACGACACATTTTTCATCATTAATCCAGCCCATTGTAACCAGGGCCACTCACATTGATTCGAACTAGAGGGCATCATCTGCTGTTAAGAGGGTGATGACTTGCTAAAAATGAAAGCCTGAAACTAATCAAATATATTTAGAGCCTTCCCTGGCACCTTGCTGGAGAGCAGCAGTAGCGAGCGAATAGGGAGCAACAGACAGGTAGTGCAGGGCTCTGCTTGCTTCGTATGGGAATGTGAGAAATCCATTTGAAAGCCTGTTATGTAATTTTAGCTACTGTGTATCGTAGTACAAATGTGTGTGTGTGGATTAATCCAATACTATACTTACCTGAGTGTTTCATTAAACGTGTAACTTTGAAACATGCTTCTTTCTGGAAAATCTAGGAACTCCATTATAAAGAATCAGAATTCTCAAACCCAAGTCTTTTGGGGATTGCTAATTAGTCTTGTGTTTTTGTAAGTTAGTAATAGATCATTTGAGAGGACGTTAATATTTATTTTACTGAATTAGCAAAATTTGATGATGAGGAGAGCATCTCATTTTCCCCCTGCAGAATTCAACAATTTGGCCCTTTTATATTTTTGTCTAATAAATTGATTTAGTATGTATTTTATCAGAATACTTAAATATACTGTGGTAGTTCAAAGGTATATATACATATACATATTATACATTTTATTATTAATATATTCATATATATTTATTTTACCTTAATATTTTATTATTTTAATTTATATTGATAGATTGATATTGATATATTGATAAATTGATCTCTCATAACTAGAGGGCAGCCACATAGCACAGGGAGATCAACTCGTTGCTTTGTGACCACCCAGAGGGGTGGGATAGGGAGGGCGGGAGGGAGGGAGACGCAAGAGGGAGGAGATATGGGGATATATGTATGTGTATAGCTGATTCACTTTGTTATAAAGCAGAAACTAACACACCATTGTAAAGCAATTATACTCCAATAAAGATGTTAAAAAAAATGGTAATGGTTAAGCAACTTTGTGTTGCCTCAGGCAAACACAGACAAACACGTTCTTTATTCCCTGCTTGTACCCGATTAAGCAAATTCAGGAGCAAGCAGTAAATAAATTTAAGTGACTAGATTTATTCATTGGAAAATTTAACTTATATACTGAACCAAATAACTGTATACAATAGAGTCAAAAAAGGAGGGGCAAAAGTTGGTAAAAATTTGGCTTAAGTAAAAAGAAAAAAGAGAGACCTAATGAAATTCCTTGTTACATTATAAAGAAAAAAGCAGAGAGGTGGAAAGAGAGGGAAAAGACAAAGTAAATGGAATAAATCAAAACTTCCAACAGTTCAAATAGTTCCAGTGTTCTCATACATGAAACCATTGGCTATCTCCTAAAATATTTTATGGTATCATGAAATAATATTTCTCCTGAACAGAAATGCTTCCACGTGATTTCTCTGGAGGAAGAGCATCAATCCCATTTCAAAATCTTATTTCTTCCAAGTACCCAAGCTGAAATTTCACACCTTTCACTTTTGCAAGTTGTAATGAGGGCAATATATGTAGTGATCAACTGCTCCCAGTGTTGGCTGAACTTATGTGGAAAGCTTCATTACTGAACAACAGATGACTTGACTTTATCTACCTTGTGATGAATATTCACAGTCTTACGTTCATCTTCACTGGGTCTGTATGATACAGTGCTAAAAATCATCTGGTTATTAAGCATCACATATGAGCAAAAAAGAGACTGGTTAAATTATTATGTTCTTTAAAAAACAGGGTTCATTGTGGAGTCTGTTGGTTCCAGTGAAGACAAGTGGAGGCTAGTCAGAAAATGGTTGGAAAAATGGGGAATTGATCCGAACACTGCTGACTTCTATGTTTCTGCCATCAGAAATGGAGTGAGAATAAATCAAACAGCCAAACATCCAACTGCAAAGGAAGATGAAAAATAATTCATTTAGCTTCCTTTAGCTTGGTAGGCAAAATAATGGATTGCCAAAGATGTCCACATCTTAATCCCCAGAACCTGTGACTACATTACCTTACAGGACAAAAGGGATTTTAAAATGTAATTAAGTTAGAACCTTGAGATGGGGAGATTAGCTTGCATTATCCAGGTGGAGCTAATATAACTACAAGAATCTTTTAGAGCTGAGAACCGTTCTCTACTGAACCCAGAGGGAGATGTGACTATGGAAGGTGGGTCAGAGAGATGCAACATTGCAAGCTTCGAAGATGGAGAAAGTGGCCGCCAGCCAAGTCTCTCTATTTGTTTACCTTCTGGCTCCCTAGCTAGAGTGCAAGTTTCACAGGGGCCAGAAGTTGGTCCTGTTCACAATTGTATCCCTGGCACCCAGAACAATGCCTGATGCATAGCAAGTGCTCAACAACTATTTGATTGAATGAATAAACTAGTGAACAAATGAATCAGTGCTACAGAACATAGTTTTTCAAATTTTGCTAACCCATAAAGAGATATCTCATGATCTCCTAGTTAATTATTTGGAAATAATGTATATTCATGGTATGTTAGCAATGGGGCAAAAACCCTTTATTTTCAGCCTACCTAAGCTTTCCCCAAGCAGTCAAGAATTCCCTCTTGACTGCTATCTGCAAGCATCCACAGATCTTGTGGTATTCAGAAGTCCAGCTGAGAGAGAAAAAAGAAATGCAGTAAAGAAGGTATAAACTGTGCATCTGGAGAGTTGATATTTTACCCTTAGATTGAGTTAAGCCCTCAAAATTGGATGTGCCTCATATGATACTTGTTACTCATGTCTATTCCCTCGTGGAGAATACATTCTACTGGGGGAAGACACTGAATAAGAAGAATCTATTTTCAAAATGGAGGTTAGGATAAGTCCCGGGAAGAAATTAACAGCATGCTAAAATAGTGAATAGCAGGGAGCCCCTGTCAGGGTGGTCAGCACTGAGGAGGGAATATTTGAACTGAAACTTGAGGATGAGAAGGAATCAGTAGAGCTAGGGGAAGAGAATTTCAAGGATAGGGAACCACTTGCCTAAAGTTCCTAAGTTGAAAAAGCTGTTTGCTGGTTTAAGAGCTGAAAAAACACCCAGTGGCTGGAGAGGAGTGAACAGGGAGCAAGAGTTATCAAATGGAAGGGTGGAAAGGCCACAGTGGCCTGACTATGTGGGCTTTTCAGGACCAAGGTACAGAGTTCAGATTGCACATGACTTCTTTGGTCAGGCCCCCAAATGTTTCTCAGAAAGGCATTTCATTTCAACAAGTAGTTCATAAAAATATACTCTATATTCAAGTGCTTGGTCTTCATTGATAAACTTTAAGTAATCCCTACTCTCAAAGAACCCAGACTCTGGAGAGACAGATGTATAAACAGATAATTACCATACAGTGTGATACATATAAATGACACAGTAATCAATAGTAATGATTCCCAGAAGGGTACTATTTGGTGGTTGATAAAGTGAAGTGTTAGCCCCTTTGGTGAAAATACTTTATAATCTCTTGCAAGATTCCATCCTGGGTTTTCATCTCCTTGTGGTACCACTGACTCCTTGACACTTCCTTTAATGCAATTGTTTTCTCCCTTATTTTGTTATGCATTAGGGTTTTTATCTAGGTGGCTTGAATCGTAAGTGTTTTGCCTTTCTCCCTTGGAAACTGAGGTAGAGAACCTAGCTGATCCCTAGTTGGGGAGCCAGAGACATCGAATGAGGTCAAGTGAAATGAGTCATTGTTCTCTAAGTGGTGGTGTCCAGGTGAAGTCCAGAGAGCAGAGACAAGGTATTCAGGAAAAAAAAATCATAAAGGCTAATTCAGCTGTTTTCATTATGGGTTAAAAGTCAGTGATTCCTGGGCTTCCCTGGTGGCGCAGTGGTTGAGAATCCGCCTGCCAATGCAGGTTTCCTGCCGATGCAGGGTTCGTGCCCCTGTCCGGGAGGATCCCACATGCCTCGGAGCGGCTGGGCCCGTGAGCCATGGCCGCTGAGCCTGCGCGTCCGGAGCTTGTGCTCCACAACGGGAGAGGCCACAGCAGTGACAGGCCCGCGTACCGCAAAAAAAAAAAAAAAAAAGTCAGTGATTCCTTAGTCAGAATGGTCAACCTCTTGTCCCTCAGCTAATTCATCTCTTCACAGTGGGCAGTCAGTAATGCAGGCTATTGTTATTCTCACAGTCACTGTTTACATCACATGTAAATAGTGTACTTGTAGAGATTTATGAACTGGCATGGAAATATCCATTACATAGTGTTGAATGTAAAGAGTAAGTGGAAAAAGAGCATGACTTCATTTATATAAAAAATCTTTAATTTCTCTACTTTTACATGTATATGTATGTGTAAGAAATGGTATGAAAACACACCCACACACCTGTTTACTCTTGGAAAGGGAATAGCATTTTAGGTGTTATGGGTCACTTTCATTTTAATAATATTATTTCAACTATTTACAAGGAGATCGTAGTAATGAAATATATACCAATAATGTGTGTGTGTGGAACCTATGTAATCTATTATATATAATCTAATTACTGTAGGCTAAGGGCATAAAATGGAAAACATTTAAAAGATTACAGATATTGTTATTTTTGGTAGCTGTCCATGGTATTAAATCAATTTCAGAGCCACAAAGAGCAGCATAGTAAATGCAACTTAGAAAAGAAAAAGTAAATCAGTGTTACTTTCTCATTAGTCCTATAAAAGTTTTTCAGAAAGGTGTTTATATTGTGCTGTGGGTTGTTTTAGGTTACAGGTGGTCTGTTTGTCTCTAGTGAAGAGGATGCTCCTAATCTTCAAGCAGACCAGATGGTAAGATAAGGTATTGTCAGAAGAACTATAGTTCGGCTTTTTCTTAGTCACTACCAGACTGAGGATTAAGAAAAAGAGTGTTCTTAAAATCAAAAGTCCCTGAAAGCCACATAATTTTCTTAAAGAGTATATGGTATGTTTGATATGTAGGGGAGGAAACATCTTTTCCATAACTACCTTAGGATCTTGTCTGGAGCTCCATAACAAAAGACAGATAAAGAAGAGAAAAACATACAAATTTATTTAATATAAGTTTTACGTGACATGGGGGCCCTCATATGGAAACGAAGAGCCAAAGAAGTGGCAAAACCTAAGTGCTTATACATTAGGTTGAACAAAGAGAGACAATTAAACATATGGGGCTTTAAAGATGAAAGTTACTTCAAAGATGAAAGTTACTTTAACAAGGTCTTTTCCTACAGAATTCTGTCTACCTCTACTCCCTTTCTCTGGTGATAAGAATTTTTCTTTCCTCTGGTATAAGGAAGGCATCTTTCGCATAAATTTTATCTCCTAATTTCAGGAAGAAAAGGGAAGTTCAGAGTGCCTTTCTCGTACCTGCTATTTTTCAAGTGCCTTTAGCTTAAAATTATCCTTATGCTAAAGTGGTGTATTTTGGAGTGCCATATTTTGCCACCCTTCAGATACCAGTGACTGGAGAGCACATAGGATTTAAACACATTGTCTCTAAACAACAAGCCAACTGGCACACAGGGACTGTCCCAGACACTACAGGCCAAGCATTCCCTTTCCTCACCAAGGCCCCAGTCAGATTCCAGGCAATCTGTAATTGCATATTTGCAAGTATTTCTTTGATATAAAGAATATGTATAATTTGAATGCAATTATTGTACCTGCTGCCTTTGTCATTGCTGCTGTTCTAGTTATAATATCTCAAGCACCTACCAGGTGCTGGTCATTATAAGTGCTATATCACTTACCTAATTTTTATTACAACCTTGAAGGGTAAGATAGTATTATCCTCATTATGCAAAACGTGGAAAACAAAGCTGTAGAGATTTTTAAGTAACTTGCTCAAGGTCATACCTCTCATAATGTGGAACAACCTAGAGTTGAAGTCAGGTGTTTCTGGATTCTGTGCTCTTCTACATCGTCACATTCCCTTCCTTTGTTTGGTGAGGCAGCACCTCACGGATTCATTGTTTAAGGAGATTTACAGAATAATGTAAGGGCAAAATCCTCCCCCAAAGTAGCAAACCCCATTGCAGCCATCTGTGCTTAACTTAGAATCTGAGCATATAATAACAATTACAGTTTCATTTTTCTTATTTTTTAAGTTATACGTATTGTGTTACTCTGAAATTAATTTAATAACAAGACCTCTGAACTTTGAATAGATCAAGGAAACTCAGACTTTTTGTAGCTGAAAATATAATCCCAATTTTCCACCTTTAAATTCTGCATTCAAGTAGATTGGTTTGCCTTATTTCACCTGGACATGTTATCAGAACAGAGTATTTATTTCTGCAAGCCTTAGCATGCTCATCTTGAACTGAGCGCATGGACATTTACTGCATTTGTTACCTAAACATTTCTTTCTGGATCCTATGTATGACTGTACCCATAACTGGACTGGTGAGTTTAGGGCAGAAATACCCAAACTTTAGAGTATAAGAATCACTGAGGAATTTGTTAAAAATCCAGATTCGTGGAACCATCCCCAGAGATTTCGATTTAGTGAGTATGGGGCAGAGACTAGGAACTTCCATTTTTAAAAAGCGTCAGTGGTAACTGGGGGACTCATGATCAGACTTTGAGGGGAAAATGATTGGGTTAAAAGAACTTTCCAGTTCTGAATGTAATAAAACTACAATACAGGTACACACCACAGGGTAATAGTTGCAGGCTGTGAAAAGAAAAAGAAAAAAAAAAAAAAAGCAAACTAAACCATCTAAGGACAAATAGACACAGAAAGTAATCGTGAAATCATGAATGGGGATAAGGTATAAGGAAAATAAATATTTTTCTCCTGGATTTTCATTGAAGGTTTCTGCTATACTTCTATTTTTATAACAAATAATAAAATATAGTAACATTTTTATATTATCTGGATGTTGGTTTTGAAGTCACTGGCAAAATTTCCATGAAAAAAAAGACCTATATTCTGAAATCTACATTAAAATATAATGGGTAACTGGCAACAGCCAATTTCCTGAATATTGTTTACCTTAAGACTGTACCTTGAAAAAAGAAAAAAAAAGATTGTACCTTGAGGGACTTCCCTGGTGGCACAGTGGTTAAGAATCTGCCTGCCAATGCAGGGTTCGATCCCTGGTCCAGGAAAATCCCACGTGCTGCAGAGCCTGTGCACCACAGCTACTGAGACTGCACTCTGGAGCCCATGAACCACAACTACTGAGGCCACGTGCCACAACTACTGAAGCCTGCGCATCTAGAGCCCATGCTGTGCAACAAGAGAAGCCACCACAATGAGAAGCCCGCGCACCGCAAAGAAGAATAATAGCCCTTGCTCGCCGCAACTAGAGAAAGCCCGTACGCAGCAATGAATACCCAACACAGCCAAAAATTTAAAATAAATAAATAAATATTAAAAATAAATTAATAAATTAATTTAAAAAATTAAGATTGTACTTTGATCTTCAAGGACAAACAAATTATGGATGGCCTAATGAGTTTTACTAACTTAAAAATTATACATCTAGATTGCTCACAAATTCCTAGGTTTTAAACAAATTACATATGCAAGCTGCTTAGAGGTAATAAGGGTGTAGGTGTGATTCCTATTTAATCTACATTTTGATTAAAGTAGTAACTTTAATTTTGA
The DNA here is from genome assembly GCF_949987515.2 of Delphinus delphis. Classification (NCBI taxonomy): domain Eukaryota; kingdom Metazoa; phylum Chordata; class Mammalia; order Artiodactyla; family Delphinidae; genus Delphinus; species Delphinus delphis. Next base: position 30,548,821 of record NC_082686.1, read on the forward strand.
CTTGCCCAGATAGGTACGCACTTACTCAGAAGTCAAAGAAAGAGTCAAGAATAATAGCAAAGATTAGAGGGAAGCTGGCCAACTGTGAAATTACTAGTTGCTGGGCTTTTTCTCTGAATTTTGACCATGTTTCAAACTGCTATAGACAACATTTTCTGCAGTGTAGAGCACTGCTACCTTATGGTACTTTATTCTAATTTGCTCCATCTGATTACATGTCTGTCTTCTAGAGTATTAGAAAAATGCTGAATGACTTGAAGAAAAACAAATTGGTGATATTTCAGGAGGGATGACATAGTAAAAACGACTAATGTTTTTAATGTATGCCTATCCTATCATCCTTCTCCTTAAAACTTGTAGAAATGACCAGGGCGGGGCTTGTTCTGAAATAGTTATTCCTTCCTGTCCTTCTAACTTCATTACTGTTTTAAAAATTATTCTTCATAGGCAATTTGATTTTCCTTGGCAGCACGAGTAATGGAAGCATTACGTAAGAAAGCCCTCAACTTAAATTACTTGACTTCCTCCCTTCCTTCCTTCCTTCCGTCCTTCCTTCCTTCCTCCTTCCTTCCTTCCTTCTGTCCTTCCCTCCCTCCCCACTTCCTTCCTTCCCTCCCTCCTTCCCTCCTTCCTTCCTTCCCTCCCTCCCCTCTTCCTCCCTTTCTTCCTTCCTTCCTTCCTTCCTTCCCCCTCTCCCTCTCCATCTCCTCTACCCCACTCCATCACCTCCTCCCACTACCTCACCCTCTCTTTTGGTTTATATCTCTCTCTCTTTCTTTCTTGCATTCATCAAATATTTTTTTTAGTGTCTATCAAATGACTCCTTGGGTGATTGTAGCAGCCCCATGAAATGAAATTACTCACCTTCTCAGAATAACATGACTGATCTTAACTGAAAGGTCTTAGGGTAGGAGATCCTCAGCAAGGATGGTTTCTAGCAGACTCTCTCTCGTTGAGAGCTTCCCCAACAGAGCTGCTTTCCTGCACAGTGTCTTTTAGCATGCAGCAAAATAGAATCTCAGCCACTCATAGGAATACAGCTGGATGGGTTGGCAGCAGTCATACCATAAAGTCATTTGGGATTAGGAGGAAGACCTATCTCTTTTTCTTGGCATTGCAGTGTAGCATTGTGTCCTACTGTGCCTAAAGAATCAAATAACTAAGTAATATGTTTCTCCAGTTCCACTTGATGCTAAAAGACAAAGCATTGCATGTAAAGGTACTACTCAAGGTGTGTAAAGGGTTTATGCAATTTGTAGAATATTTTTTGCCAGAAGGTCACCTCACCTACTTTTCTTATTGTGTTGATTAAGAAGATTAAGCAATACTTAGTGCAAATATATCATGGGAATGATTGATCATACTCTGTTCTTGGGGGTGAGGCACAAACTGTTTATGGCATTTTGAGAGTTTGCAAGTAATCTTAGGTTAAGAATCTATTTTTTCCCGAAAACACTTATAAAAATAAATTAGGTTTCCCATTTTCTTGGGAGGGAAAACTAGTTAAAGTAAGATTGATGTGTAACTAAGGCATCAGAAGCCAATGATGATGGTGACATTTAAAATGTTAGCTTCAAAGTGTTTGAATACACTTACCATGTAAAAGTTACTGAATCAAACTTGTCTATCTTTTTCAAGAAACCAAATGGCAGTTAATTATTTACATATATTTAATTTTTTCCTTTTTTACTGTTTCATGTTTTTATTGAAAGAGACTTCATGGCTTCTCTGCAGTATAGTTTGGTGATGATTGTGTTGATGGTGGTGGCTGAAACTGACACTGTTGGAATTGATTTACCTGTATTTTCTCATTCAGTCCTTGACTGCAACTCTGTGAGATAGAAACTAGACTCGTCCCTATTCTGTAGATGAGCAAACTAAAGTACAAATGAATTAGTAATATCTTCAAGGCTACACAGCTAGTAGGTGAAGGAACAAGGTTCTAAGACCTGTGCTCTTAACCACAATTCAAAACTGCTTCTCCATGAAAAGAGCAACTTAAATAAGTGTAAGATCACTCTCTTTTGGATACTTTCCCTCCTAGGACAAACTATGATGCATAATTTGGCGTGGCCTTAATCTCAACCAAAAATGTAAATAGGAGGTGAACCTGTTTTAGAGTAGAAGGTAAATAAGAATGATGCACTGCCTATATTATTTAAAATATATTAGGGAAACCATTTTGAGTCAGAGCTCCCAGCCAACCTGGCTTAATTTTGCAGGATTCCAGTGGAACAGCTAGAGATGAAGGACTAGCGACAGAGCTCAGTGGTTACCCAATGGTTACCCATCGTTTACTCTGTACTCTACCTCTGCACTTGCTTCACAACCATTAAATAATACTGGATGGCATTTTCCTAAAGCCACACTAATCTTAACATTCAATTCAGTGGGTGCAATTTAAAAACATCGCTTTTTTTGTTAGCAAAATACTTCTTTACATTATTCAAACTTTAAGATTCTTTCACTTCAAATAAAAGATATTTGGTGGGAAACTGCAAGATAACTTAGAATTAAGAGCAATTTTTTCCCAACAAATAACATGAAATAAGTTTTAGAAGGCATTTATGACAATAGCTTTATACTTTAAGTGCCATGATTTTTGTTATGGAATTCATAATTTTAGAAGATCAATATGTTTAAATCTGTCTTTTGAAACTTTTTAGACTGCTATACTTCCCTTCAATTTTAATAAAAGTAGAAAAAAGGTTCAGATTTTTCCTAGAATATGCAATTTTCTTTCCCTTTTTTGAAGTCTATTTGACTATCCAATGGTTTACCTGATAGTACTTTTTATAATTTAGTATTTTCTCCCTGTAAATGTGTGAACAAGAAAACAAAATGAACTCCAAGTTAGATAATCCATATTTTTCTTCTTCAAGAAAATGTCTAATGTTGGCCAGTCTAATTAACCAGATCTTAGGTAGGGAGGTAGGAATGTGAGGAGATTCATGCCAATAGGTCAATTACATGTAGTCTTAAACTAGTTTAATGGGTTGTGCCATTGGAGGAATTATACTTCTGTAATGTATAAGCAAAAAAAAATTACTACTGATTTTATTGCAAATATGGGCTTTAAAGAATAACCTAGCTTTGACTGATGAGAAGGAAAATATTGAAATAAATTATGTAGATCAGGGTTATGCGGAACAAGAGTCGATTCCTAGGGCTACCTTAACAAATTACTGTATTACAAACTGGGTGGCTTAAAACAACAGAAATTTATTCACTTTACCTCACAGCTTTGGAAAGAAATTTGAAATCAAGGTCCATGCTCTCTCCAAATCCTCTAAGAAAGGATCCATCCTTTTGGGGGACACAATTTAGCCCATAATAATGAGGATATAGATTTAAAATTTTTAAAATATTATTTCCCTTTTGGAATAAGATTAATTGTAGTGCTGCCCCTTCTTTGCATGAAAACGATTGCCCTAGCTGTGCTCTCTTGTAAGAAAATATTTCTGTGTTTTTTAAAATATTTTTCAGTTTTTTCATGGACATTTTAAATGCATTGTAATATTCTTGAATTGCTACACGATTGTGCACTGTTCATTGACTGGTCACACATAAAGCATAGCACTTGGTTGGGCTATTGTTTATTTTTTTCTCCTTTCATCAATGAACTGGTGATTTGAGGTACTCTATCCTCTATATAGTAGACACTCTGTTCCTATAAACAACAAACACAGAATATAGTTTAAATAATTTTATTTAAATATGGGCATTATATCAATTTAATTGATTTATTTGGCAACACAAGCTGCAGTTATAGTGAATATAAGGAATAACATTATATGTGTATGATTTTTCTCTCCTATTGAGTCCTGCTTCTCCCATCAGAAGTCTAAGATTTATTTTTTTTAATTTTATTATTTTTTAATGTATTTATTTATTTTTGGCTGCGTTGGGTCTTCGTTGCTACACGCAGGCTTTCTATAGTTGCGCTGAGCGGGGGCTACTCTTCTTTGTGGTGCGCGGGCTTCTCATTGTGGTGGCTTCTCTTGTTGCGGAGCACGGGCTCTAGGTGCATGGATTTCAGTAGTTGTGGCACATGGGCTTCAATGGTTGTGACTCACAGACTCTAGAGCGCAGGCTCAGTAGTTGTGGTGCACGGGCTTAGTTGCTCCGCGGCATGTGGGGATCTTCCCGGACCAGGGCTTGAACCCGTGCCCCCTGCATTGGCAGGCATATTCTTAACCACTGCACCACCAGGGAAGTCCCTAAGATTTATTCATAGAAGGACTTTGAGTTATGAGAGGATTTAATGGGAGAGTTATTACTGTATGTCTATTTTAGTTAGTAAGGATCATTCTAAAATATAAACTTTATATGATATAAAAAAATCCATTCTGGCAGTCACACTATTCATATTAAGAATCATGTTTCATCCCAGTTTTATATTAAATGAGTCAGAATTATTTTTGATCTGCATTTTACATTTAGATATTTAAGTAGAACACCCATTTATTAATTTATGGTTTTACTAGTGTTTCTACCTTTTATTCACTTTAGCCATCATGTTATTTTTAGAACATACTTATAAATATACACTAGCAGAATTTGATCTCAACATCATTTTTAGATAAAGGGAAGGTTAAAAACGAGCATGTAAGACCCAACACAGCCATAAATAAATAAAAAATAATAAAAAAACGAGCGTGTAATTCATATTGACACTCTTTGTATGTTGTGCCCATATGAAATACAAAATTATTTTCACTGTCCAGTGAGGAGCATGTGTAGCTCCCAAAATGGGATTGGAGGTGAGTTCCAGCGATCACAAAAGGGCAGTCATAGGCTTTTAGTGTGTAGCAGTTTTAAGAGTATCCATGGTTCATGTAAGATAATTGCAGATTCATTGGCTCAGTGTTTGAACCTCTAAATACTTTGAGTGGAGTCTATTCATGATATGCCTTTCATGCAGCTGACGTTTTAAGATCCTTGCTGCTTTTCAGAATGTGTGGGTACTAAAGATGTCTTCTTACTCCTGAGAATTGATTTCATACTCAACAGGAGCTTGTGGTGGATTCTCTCCCATGGTGGGAATTATCCGTGAATATCTGAGGGCAACAATTGGCTCAGATAAAGAATCTATCATGAGCTCTCTCCTTAAAGACTAAGATTTGTGCATTAAAACTAAGCAATGCTAAGTTTAATTCCTAGTCTTTTTCTGTGATTCTAAACCATTTGACAAAGATCTACCCAGTGTGAACAGAATGATTAGGAAACATATTCACCTCATGACCTTGCCCATTCATTTGTATTTCTTAAAAAAGTATCTCACTTGGAACTCAAAGCTCCCTAAGAATTCTGAAGTTGTGACTATATTACTCTCTCAGTCTATAGAACTACATTTTGCTTTGGGTGAAATGTAGTACTGGGGGAGAATTTTGATTGATTAAGCTATATATTGTATCAGTTGATTTTATCATAAATATACATTTTCTTTTGCTTTAAAGAACGTGGAGATTGAATTGAAACCAGTTAATACAGTTTCACAAGTTGGCATGACAGACAGCATGCTGATGGCTGATGATGAACACTGTTAGAATTATCAATGTGTTTTCATTGACTTCTGACCTGTTAAAACTTAGCTCCTGAGGACCTATTAGGCTGGACAAAGTTAATACTAATGGACAGACACTATTTTTACAGCCATGAATGAGAAATCAGTCTCATATTTGTTTGAAGATGGACAATAGCTTATGGCCACATGTTTTATGACACAATGCCTCACTGAGTTATCTTTGTAATCTAAAATTGGGGTTTTGTTTAAAAAAGCCATATTTTCATATCTCACGTGATATAGAGATATATTGAATTTTTCACAATCCCAAATTAAATTAACAGATTTCTTTTACATAATGAAAAAAATATTTAAAAATGAAATGTTGGCTACAATATTTTATTTGATTTCTATTCCTGTACAAACTCATTTATTCGTTCTTCCCAACACCTACTTATGGAAGACTACCTGAGAACAAGAGAGACATAGCCTCTCTCTTGGTGATTATATTTTGGTGGTCAAAGTAAATAAAATAAACAAGTAAGCAAATAAATATACAAACAAGCAAATCAGAAGAAGCATTAGCTAATCACAACTGCTGTAGAGAATTAAAATCTGCTGCAGTAGATGTTTATTGGTAACTATTTTAGACATGCCTGTCAGAGAAGTTCTCTCTGAAAAGGAGGCATTTGCCTGAGAAAATCACACAGCTCTCTGGAGCTAGAGCATGGTACTCCAGGTACCATGCTAGTTTCAGGATCCAAATGTGTAGAAGAATAAGACAAAGAAGGCCAATATGACTGGTCATAATAGATGAGGAGAAAAACAGCAGAAGATAAATTCAAAGAGAAAGTAGTCATGTTCAGATGGCACTGGGCTATGTAAGCTACAATTAGGCATTTGGATTTTTTTTAATGCAAAAAGAAGCCATTGGACTGTGTTAAATAATGGTGTGATATTATATTGTATATTTTGAGAGATCCTTATGGTTGATGTATTATGAACAATTCTACGTCTTTTTTGGTGAAGCTTTGAAAGATTCTAAGAAAGAGATCTCTCATCTGATTCTTTGAAAAATAGGCATGGTCTTGTAAAGTTAATAAGGCTATTCATGAAGGTATTAATCTATCATTTATTAACAACTTTATTCCAGAAGTAATTTGGTAATGTTAGTTCTATGCAGCAAATATGAATAGTAATGAAGAATAGAACTCAATATTTTTGTTTCATGGTCTATATAAATCTAAGACCAGATAGTTTATAGAAAAAATAATTAAATATTTATTTGCCTTGGACAAAAGCATTACGTTTTGCTGATTGATTGTTATTTTAGTGGATTGATGTCACATAAAGACGTCTTAACTGAAGGTAAGGTTGTCTAAGAATATTTTACTTTGATAGTTTCATCTAATTTTCAATAAGTTCAAGGTTAAAAAAGCAATAAGATCAAAATAGCAATAAACAGGGTTCAAAAGACATGCATTCCACTTTGTGAGATAATGCAATGAATATTATTAAATAATCCATTTCTTTCCTGATTTGTCTTCTAATGGTAGATCCAGTGGGCTGATTATCACGAGTCCATATTGACAGCAATAGAAGCAAATTAATATAGCGAAAAGAACACTGATTTGAGGTTTAGAGGTCTCTATCTGCCTGTTTAACTAGAGAGTTTGGTAAACAACTAAATGTGTGTGGAGTCAGTTTCCTAATCTACAAAATGAGAGGACCGGAGTAGGCAGTTAGATCCAAAATGCTGGTCCAAGGGCAAATGTCAGGCTGGCCACATCAGGATCGTTTAGGAAACTTTTAAATACCACTATCCCCAGTTTCTGCACTCAGAAATAATTATTTATTAAGTCCAGACGGGTGCTCACAAACAGGTATTTACACAAAGCAACACAGGTGATTCTGATATTTCAGGACAGTTGGAACACATGACTCCTAAAAGTTCCTCCTTTTTTTTTTTTTTTTTTTTTTCCCGCGGTATGCGGGCCTCTCACTGCTGTGGACCCTCCCGTTGCAGAGCACAGGCTCCGGACGCGCAGGCTCAGCGGCCATGGCTCATGGGCCCAAGCAGCTGGGATCTTCCCGAACTGGGGCACAAACCTGCGTCCTCTGCACAGGCAGGCAGACCCTCAACCACTGTGCCACCAGGGAAGCCCCCTCCTTTTTAAAGGAAAAAATAAATAAATTATATGTTTTTCTAAGCTGTTTCCAAGAATACTTACCGTATAAGGTAGGACACATTTATGGATCTGCTGATCAGGTTCTTAGGACTTTTGCTTTGGAAGTAAGCTCGTATTCCTGGAGTTGAGCAGCATCCTGTGCAGATATTTTTATAAGTATCTCAAAACCTCACCCTGCCTCCTTCCATTTGGAAAATGGCCTTAAAATATCTATTGCATGTGCTTTAGCCTAACAGTTTTCTTCTAGGAATTGATCTTAAATTGTGTTCAAAGATTTATGGATATTCTTTGCAGCATATTTTGTCATAAAAATTAATTTAAAATATCACAAATACCAAAACCAAGAAATTGGTTAAAAGAGTTTTGGTATAATCATACAATATTATACTCTGCTGAGATTAAAAAGTCTGTATTAGAACTATATTTACTTTACTGACACGGAAAATAGTCACTATATATTATTCAGTAAAAGAAGCAAATTACCAAATGGTATTATTCTATGTTCGTAAACAAACAGACCAAAATAAAATCTCCCATGTGCAAGGAAAAAAAAAGGCTCTAATGCCAAATACCCCAATACTGAGATATTCTTTCTATCTCTAAAGAGATAGAATTATGAAAGGTTATTTTGTGTTTGGTTTGGTTTAGACAGACATGTTTTTCTTCAAAATATATGTTACTTTGTATTATTTTAAAAATCCCCATGGCAAGTGTGTAAGGTGGTGTACGGAGACCAGTGGCACGAAGGCACTTTTTAACCTAAAAATCTGAAGAACTATCTTAAGACCCTATGTAACTGATGTCAGAGCTTCAAAATATAGGAGATCATTTGCTGAGGGAAAATTATTAGTAAACTCACAACCAGAAATTCAAAGGTGTGTAGGCCTCCTCATTTTTCTACTGTTGACTTGAAGATAAATGTACTTAATAGTCAGTTTGGACCCAATTAAGCCATGCATCACTGCATGGTGAAGCTTTTCATTTCTGGTCATCTTTTGTCAATAATTCTTTATTTTGCCCCAGTTTCATGATGTGACTTTAATGGAATTATACTTGAAGAGCTCAAAATTAAATGCTTAATTATGTTCAGCTTCAGTTACAGTTATTAATTGATACAAGCTTATTAACATGACACCTGAAGGGAACCAGTTCCATAAAACTTGTAGGAGGTAGTATGTGGGTATTATACTCATGTGAACTAGCAATCTAGATCAATTTTCTTTTATTAATTTGATTAAGCTTCACGGCTTTTGGATTCATGCTGGAAACCCAAGGTCTAGGCTTAACCCTTATTTCATAAAGAAGAACAATAGAACACAGAAAAATAAATTAATGTAACAGGCTAGAGTAGTTTTCTATGTAAATGAGCTAATATCTCATTATTTTGAAATTAGTTATCTTTTGTCCATTTGGGGTACATTTGGCACAATTATCCATGCCAAAGACAGCTTTGAATTTCCAAAAAGACATTTTGAAGTAAATAGATATATACTTCCCAGATTCCAAGAAAATTATAACCAAGATTTAAGAGTATGGAAATCTCTGTTTAAATTGATGATTTGTAGGGTCCAGTCGTCGTGTATGAATGTATTAAATCCCCTTGTCCACTATGCTTTCCTAATGGAGTGGGCATTAAAAAGCAAGTTCTTTAAATAAGACCCTTCATGATCTAGCCCTTACCTATGCCATCTTCCCCTCACCCTGCTCTTTTAATATGCCAAGCTCCTCACCCTAAAGTTTTACACGATTTCCTTTCTGCCTGGATTTCTCCACTTGTCTAATTCTTACTTATCTTTCAGAGTTAACTGAAATTCTTCTTCACAGAAGTTCTCTCAGTATAGTATCACCCTATTCGTTTCCTTCATATTTTCCTGCAGTTTGTAGTAATACATTTATTTGTGTTTGATTAATATCTGAACTTCCCTCTAGATTATAAACTCTATGATATTAAGAACTATAAATTTTTATGTAATACTATATATACACTTAGAATCTAGCACAAAATATGGCACATTGAACGTGTCTTTTTGTAATTTTTTTTTTTACTTTTAAAACTTCTTGAAAGTGCTTAAATGTACATGAGTGAATGACCTTCTCATCTTTCCAATATCTTTAGCATTATGTTTTATCAACTTATTTTGAGATACAGTGCCCATTATTGCTCCTTTTCATTTATCTTAAAACTTCTCTCTCTCCTCACACCACATTTTGTTAAATGATTATAACCAAACTCACTAGTCTTTATTTTATAAGTAAAATTTTTGAGAGAACCATATATATATTTTTTCCTTTGAGGTAGTGAGTTTTTGTTTATTTTATTTTTATTTTTTTAACATCTTTATTGGAGTATAATTGCTTTACAATGGTGTGTTAGTTTCTGCTTTACAACAAAATGAATCAGTTATATATATACATATGTTCCCATATCTCTTCCGTCTTGCATCTCCCTCCCTCCCACCTTCCCTATCTCACCCCTCCAGGGGGTCACAAAGCACCGAGCTGATCTCCCTGTGCTATGCGGCGGCTTCCCACTAGCTATCTTTTTTTTTTTTTTTGCGGTACGCGGGCCTCTCACTGTTGTGGCCTCTCCCGTTGCGGAGCACAGGCTCCAGACGCGCAGTCTCAGCGGCCATGGCTCACGAGTCCAGGCGCTCCGCGGCATGTGGGATCTTCCCGGACCGGGGCACGAACCCGTGTCCCCTGCATCGGCAGGCGGACTCTCAACCACTGCGCCACCAGGGAAGCCCCGAGAGAACCATACTGACTACCTAAGTATATATATTATGTTGGGTACTTTCCTTTGGGGGTAATAGATTTAGGTAATAAACTGAAGATTTGAATTGTGATGCCTAAGGAAGTCATTTAGCTTCTGTGAGCATCAGTTTGCTGATTTATAAAATGGCTAAACTTGCCCTCACGAAATCACAGTTGTAAGTTAGATGTAACAATCAGAATGTTTTATGTGTCAAAGATTTTTACTAATTTCACATCAAATTAAAAGTCCAAATTGTGTAGGAAGTTTTTAGATGTCTGACACTAACTCTAAAAATATGTTTGATATAGAAAAGAGGTGTAAATATCAATTACTTTAAGTAAAAATCCTTTAGTAATGTAGGAGCAGTAGCATATCCGATCAGAAGTACAGATGACAATAGAAAATATTCAGAACGTGGCTTTAGAAAACATGCTTGCATTTCTTCACAAACTGGAAACTTCACATACAAAAAAGTTACATTCAGGCCTCAACTGAAAATATGGATATGCTTCTAGAAATTTTACTATAAAAGCGTGTGCCATTACTTAAATGAAATTACTCATTTTAAGTCAATGCTTTATATATATATATTAAACGTGTTCATTTATATTATCATTTCCCCATAAATCTAAAATATTAGATTACTGTCTCTACTATTTTAATTCAGTTCAACTCGATTCTTTATAGAAATTATAAATGATTCTTAAAATTAATAAAGGCATGAATCTGTCAAGATGATTAAATGGACATTTTTTTCTAATGTTCTGATTGAATCATGGAATCTTCCAGTGTATACTTAAAATTATGTAACTTCTGAATACACTTTCATAGAAGGTGTAACTAACTTCACCTAACTAATGAAGAGAGATTAGTATCTCTTTTATCATTTAGACATTAATGAACTTTCAGTCTTACACAGCAGAGTTACCCATTCATCTTTTGGAAGAAGATTAATTATTGTTTAACTTTTGCATCCTAAGTATTATGATGTTGTATAATAGGAGAAATCACATATTTTCTATTACAAAAAAAGGGGTGAAGGAGATTCATAGAAAATATAATCCAAATGAAGGAGTCAAAGTTAGTATTTAGCATAAGTACAATTTTTAGTGACTTATGTATCTGATGATAAAGCTTTCCTATGCATCTTAGGTTTTACACGTTCTGAACATTTTTGACAAGGAAAACGTGAATTACATGAACACTGCAGCTGTAAACATGACAGGTACACAGCTTTGTCTTCCCATGGTTTTAATGGTTCATATATCTGGGTGCCCTCTTTCTTGACCTGGCTCCCCCTGCCCGTGTGGAAATGCTCCCTGGTGCTCTGCAGTGCAGCACTGCATGGCTCTATAAACTGAAATCCCATTACTCAGACCAGTTTCATGTTAGATAGAAGGTGTTTACCCTTTGAAAGTGAGTTTATAGGGTTACAATGTATTATTTGGTAGTCTTTAGTTAAATGTAACAGAAATACAATTTCAATCAATTTGAGTTAAAAAGGGTTTTTGTTATAAAGCTGGTAGCGTGTGTCACTGATCCAAGGCACAGAGAGGAAGCTGAGCCTGACACCAGGATTCAGACCTTCTCCAACCTTTTTTGTCTCTCTCATACCTTCCTCCCTGGGTCGGTCTGTCTGTCTGTCTCTTCTCCTAACTAACCTTCTTATGCAACCTTTTATAGTTCATACTACAGAACATCCCTTAAATAAAAAGGGCTCACTGTCCAGTTTAGATCAAGTGCCCATCTATGCACCAATCTATTGGGACATATAAAAATGTGGCCACTGGACGGGAATTATAGAATAGGAGTTCCCAAAAGAAAGGGAGTCCTGTAATGAGAGACAATACTTGTCCAAGTGAACGGTAGATATTTGTTTTTAAAAAATGGATGGATAGGGGCTTTCCTGGTGGCTCAGTGGTTGAGAGTCCACCTGCCAATGCAGGGGACACGGGTTCACGCCCCGGTCTGGGAGGATCCCACATGCCGCGGAGCAGCTGGGCCGTGAGCCATGGCCGCTGAGCCTGTGCGTCCGGAGCCTGTGCTCCGCAACGGGAGAGGCCACAACAGTGAGAGGCCCTCGTACTGCAAAAAAAAAAAAAAAAAAAAAAAAAAAAAAGAATGGATAGCCCATTGGACTATTAATATGCTATCTTATTTTACCTTCCTGTCCCAAAAACCCTAAGTGGAAAAGAGAAGTTATATTGATTGAATATGTAGATCCTAGCCAAAAACTGGTACAGAAATTTTGTCAATGTGAAGAATTAAGTATAGGGAATAGTACCTGCTCTAGATCCTTTTATTTTACCAATTTGGTGTATGCATTTCCCAGTGGGTTATATGTATATGTATGTACCTCTGGTAAATCACAGAGGATTTTCTGAGTAATAAAGAGATGAGAGATTTTCCTAGAAGGTTTTCAAAAAATTGCAACATTTTTCAGTATGAAGGAATCTAAGTAAGAATTACTTTGCAAAGTACATTCTGTTTTTCCCTTCAGGTTATCTTTATTGGTCATTCTCCTCAAAATTTCTTTAGGTCATTGGCAACAACTGCTGTTCAAAACTTTATCTTTATATATATATATATATATATATATATATACACACACACACACACACACACACACATACATATAAGCATTTATAAATGAAACTTTTTTAAAAGCATTTTCTTCCCACTTAAATTCGTTCTGTATTTTAAGCTGATGATGAGACAGCATGGTGATATGTCCACGTGCTCCATGTGATATGCACATTTGTTCAATGGGAAAATGTGGCCTACTCCTAATTTCATTTTCATTTCCTAAATAAAGAAGACCCATTAAAAAGCAGACATCTGGTGTAGAAAAGCACTTAAAGCTGTAGTTCCCAAGGAGTACTTTCCTTCCTCTTTAAATATGTATGAACTGTTGTTTTGGTAATCCACTTCATCCTGTCAAAATAGAATCAAATAGAATGTATGTGTGACCTCTTCCCCTTCTACCCTGGGAAAATGATTTCCAAGATCATTGAGGTGTACAATATACAGGAGCCTTCGCTTTCTGTTTTCCTTACAGTCAAAGCTCTTACCCTTACACAAGCTGAAAGTCTAGGTGAATTACTTTATTAGTTAGCTATGCTGTTTTACTTGTAAGGATGGCTCTGTGGGCTTTTAATAGTTCAACTGTAAAGAAGGAATTTTTACACTTTAAAAAAATAGGCCTTGAAAAGAATATATCTTCATTTTGACATGCATTTGGAAAGGGCTTCACATTTAAAAAAAAACAGTTACCTCAACAATTCTAGGTACAACATAGTCATACTTAATGGATACTGAGACTAAATATTGATAAGTTGATTTCTCAAGAAAAGGGAACACCTAAACAAGGCATTTGAGCCATTTTTTTTCAGGGGGTGCAAATTTGATGTCAACTTGTTTGAGATTTTGATGCACATTCCACAAAATTGTGTCCTGCAGAATACTAATTATTTGTACTTGCCTACTCTCTTCTCTGTTCCATGACAAAAGGGTTACACAGTAAAATACTACCTACTCTGCCTTCTCCTGTAGATTCATAATTGAAATTTGCATATTACACTCTGCAAAACTTGTAGTAGAGTTATCTGTGCTCTGTTGGTTCAACTGAGTTGCCTAAGCATATTTAATCCTTGAACAATAAAAAAAATCATTTTGAGAAACTGTGACATAGACTATGTTTATATGCGGATTATATTAGGAGTCATTACAATACTTCATTAAGGCCAGAGAAGAGAAAAACCTCGTTTTGTTTTCCTTTTAGTTTTGTTTATGTGTTTACTTCAGTGTGATTATATCAAGGTGATTTGATTAGCTTAGAATATTATTTTGTCATATGGTTGGGTTTCCCATAACTGTCCATGTATATCATATTCATATGTGGCATCTTCATTGTTGTTCAAATATCTTAAAGGAGGTTAGTGTATACTTTTGCTATTGGAATTGATTTACAAGTTATGTCCTTCTAAATTTGTATAGATGAGCCTTTGCCACTTCTGTGTTTTAAGATGTCTGTTGTAGTTAGAGTACTTCAGGCCTATGATCTTAGAACTAGCATTACTCCTTTTGACTACTAGTTGTAAACCATATTCTCTAACACTGTTCATGAATGTGCTTTCAACCAATATGATGCCTGTGAGAAGACAGCCCCTTCACCAGAAGAAAGTAAAAGGAGTTTTGAACCCTGACACAAATTTCTGATTTTACTTACTATATAGTCCAAATCCAAAGACAGTGTACATGGTTCTTCATAAACCACAAAGGTTTGAATATTAGAGCTGAAAGATTGCCTAATTAAGTAAACTAAAGTACTTATAAGAGGCTTGGGGAAAAGATATCTGGCTAATTTAAGATTATGTAAAATGGCATTCTTGGCTTATACTTTCTCAAAGAAATCCTTACTGCCTTAAAAAACGCATTAATAAAATACAGAGAACAGCATTTAATACTCTTTGGACTTAAGGGTTTTATAATGCTTCATTGCTATCACTGTGGATATTAACGTTCATTGGACCTACTGTATTGGTGAATTAAATCTATGTTAATTCTACAGTTTATCCTAAAATTTGTTTTATTGTTTGACTGAATTTGGGGGGTGGGGTGGTTTTTTTTTAATTAAACTTCTCCTGAGTTCATTGGTTACAGATACTTTTCTCCTAAAATCAGAGAAAGAGTCATGATCCAAGAAAAGTTAGGAGAATCCATTGGAAATTCTTGACTATATAGATTCTAGATAAGATACACTTTATATTATTAGACACTTATTTCTCCCTAGGAAAGATTCCTGAAAATTTTCAAACATATACAGAATTACAGAACACAGTATAATGATCTGACATGTAACCATGTTGATATTTTGCTACAATGTTTATTCCTTCTTTTCTTCACTCTGAAGTATATTAAAGCTTCTCATTTTACTACTAGATATTTCAGTAAGTATCTCACACAGTATATATAGACTTTTCCTTGCAAAATTAGTGAAATTTACTCTAGGTATTTTATTTTTTAATAGAAGATATAGAGTAACTGGGGTTACTATGTTCATATTATTTCATTCTATTGAAAACAGTGACTGAATTTTTTTCAGTGGTGTTTCCCCCAATTTTGCTCTCATTAATGGATTCTAGTTTAGTAAATTTTGCATAATATGTAATGATGAAAAAGCATCTTTTTATTCTTTCTGAGGGCTTTTGGATTGTGTTGCTCAGAGGAAACTCATCTTCAACAATATGCTCGGGCTGTGTGAAGCCCTGTTTTATTTTTTTCCTTTGTTCTTCAAAGTGCATTTCTTTAATATACTTTCAGCCATGGATTCATTACCAGGCAAACTTTTTTTAAAAAATAAATCCTATAATAAATTAAATAAAGCTCTGTGTGGGTCATTTTTGATTAACATGATTTTAAGAACATGATTAACTAAAGAGATAGGGGAAAATAGGATGTGCAGCTAAATCAGTTTATGAGTATATATACCATCAAGAGATTGTGTGTAATAGTGTATTAAAATACACTTAATAGTAAAAAAAAATGACTCATTCATTGAAACTGAATTAACACTTGTATGCTTATAATAGTATTGGAAAGGCTGTAAATATTTAAGCAAAATCCTTCACTTTCAGCCAGAAATATAATTTCTATATGTGGTTTCATGCTATGCAAATTTCATTACAGGAAAATGTTCGTGATGTTTACTTTAAGATCATATTTCTTATAAAGTTCAATTTTTAGGGAGAAACATTTTAATGAGAATGGAGTAATGTATCATGAGATTCAGTTAAACATATGATATCACTATCCTTATCATGGGATCACTATCCACATCACTTGTTCTTATCATCTGGAAAATTTCTGTAATGAAAATTTGGAGACACAGTTCTACTCCATTATTTGCAAGAAATAATATAACATGAATCTTTTATTTTAGGAATGTTATATTCATCAAAAAGTTGAGATATGATTAAACTGAGTAAACAACAAACAAATTCAATTAAGGCTGTTTTGACTAGAAAAACACAATTTATTTTTTGTTAAAAAACAAAAAAACAGGGCTTCCCTGGTGGCACAGTGGTTGAGAGTCCGCCTGCCGATGCAGGGGACACGGGTTCGTGCCCCGGTCCGGGAAGATCCCACATGCCGCGGAGAGGCTGGGCCACTGAGCCATGGCCGCTGGGCCTGCACGTCCGGAGCCTGTGCTCTGCAACGGGAGAGGCCACAACAGTGAGAGGCCCCGCGTACCGCAAAATAAACAAACAAAAAATAAATAAATAAAAAAATAAATAGCAAGAAATTACTATCCTAGTAAAACAAGATGACCCTATTAGGACTGTTCTAAACGAGCATTTTCTTTCTTACTTCTTCTTCCTCCTCTTCTCCCTCAACCCCTTTCCCTCCTCTTTCCCTTTCCTTCTCCTTTCTACTCTTTACGTGCTCTTTCCCACACTTACATGGCTCAGAGCTGCTTGTAGAGTCTGGTGCCTACACTGAAATGTCCATAAGAAGAACAATGTAAGGATAAGCTGGGGTAAATCTGCCTCCACACGTGCTGTTTTGACTCCTTATATTGTCTTGATTGATCAAGACAAGATTACTCAGTTAATGAGTGGTGCTGACCAAGGTGATTTTTCTTAAAAACTTGAATTGTGAGGCCAAAGTAAAATGCAATTTTATTCAAAAATTCTTGACCTTTTTATACAATGGAAAAATGTTTCACCTTAAAAGCATTTTGTTTTTTATTAAATGGCTTTTAGGCTCGTAATTTTCTGTTTATAGTAGTGGAACACACAGGTTCTGGATTTCTTTCTTGTAGAGCAAAATGAATAAAGTATTTTAACTGCCCCAAAATATGAGTAAAAAAATAAAATTCAGAAACTTTGACTAAAAATGACATTTAAGGAGGTCATAAACCTCAGTTTAAAAAAGAACAACAAATATGGCTTTTAAAATATTCATGAAAGATTCAGACATACAACTTTGTCAATTTGCTTTATTTCTCTGTTTCCATTTAGAACAGTCAAGAAAAATATTCTCAAATAGATTATTTTTCTCTCATAAATGGGTTTGAAGAAGATTTTTCAAATGGTGATTATTGAAAAAACTTTACTATGATACATTTTGACTACTAAAATAGGATTTTGGTAAAGTAATTAGCAATTTGACTCCTTTCCAAAGTGCTGTTGGACAGACACTCCAGGACAACCCAGTTCTAAGGAAAGAACAAGTTAAGGATAATATATAACAGAGTTGAATTTTTGTGAAGACAGTTCTCTCCTCTTTTAGAATGGCATTAGTTATGCTGCCCAAGCTAATGTTTACGTGTACAAACCGGTTTGTATATGATGGGTTTGACTGGTAGGTTGGATCAGGATAAGACGGAGTATTGGGTGGATGAGGGAGAGGAAACAGGTTATACTGTCCTTTCAAGTCAATCAGATAATCTGATTGTTCTTTCAGCTGCCTTGCCCTGTCATTCACTGTCAAGTCCGTCAAAATAGTGAAACTAGTTTCTGCATGTATGCAGAAGTTTATTTTATGACTCCATTACTTTGCTCTTGCAAACACAGACATAACAGTTATTTCAGTCCACGTGTTGAAAACTCTACACAAATGTTAATGGGTGTGCATGTGTATTAGGAGAGAAACCAGACTAAAGTTAAATCCAACAGTGTATTTTCCTAATATTTGACTTATTATTTGACAGACTCAAATAATTGGTAAAGCCTACAACTAAAATATTTCTTTATAAAAACATTTAGCAATATTTTCTCTGTATTGCTGGATTCAAATTAGCAGTAATTCTGGGATTTTATTGAGGGTTTTCATTGAATAGCTAGGAGAGCAGATGCTGTGATTCACACACAGACATACACACATTTAATTTTAAAATATTAGTTGCAAGATTAAAAATAAAATCTTAATAAAATCCAGAGAGAAACACGGAACCGTGCCAGTAAAAGACCTAACTATTTCTGATCTCTTGAAGTTGGTCCTCTGTTGATATGCTTAAGTCCAGATTAAGCTTTATCAAGCCAACAAGCTAGCTGATAGGACACAAACTTTAAAATAGCTGGACTACTCATTTTTAGTTCTTATGCACTTTGTGTGGCTCAATATATATTCAGTCTGCTAGGTTCATTTGGCATGCTTTGTTGATAAGCTATCTGCTAAACCAATGAAATTAATCTCTAAGAAACTGTTTTCACATTCAAGAACTCATTTTAATTTCTAAGCCTTCACCTCAGTATCTGTAACATATTTCTCTCAAATAACACATAATGAAAAGGATGCACCTTTTGGTTAGTGTGTGTGTGTGATTTAGTACTAATCTAAATTATGTAGCTGTGTATAGTTTGAGATTGTTTTATGTACATTATCTAATTTGCTTTTCAGAAACATCCTCAGGAAGAAGCATCATGAGTATTATTAAAGCTATTGATCAGATACATAAATTGGGGCTTGGGAAAGTTAAAAGAATGGGCCAAGTTGAAATAGCTCGTAAGAAATAGAATAGACAGTGGTGTCCAGTGCTTGCTGCCATGCTTCCCTAGTGCTATCTTTGTTTCTTTTAGGAGATTTCGACCCATTGGAATCAGGAGGTTATTAGTTTCCCTACGGATTTGTATTCAGAATTCCCTCTGTGATAAAAGTTAGATCAATTTTTTACTTCAGAGCTATTGTACAATAATACTACACGTTGTTTAACTGGGTTGTCTTAGGTTAAATGGTGAAAGCATATAATAGTTTATATGAAAGTAAAAGTATTGCTTTTTCTGGTGAATAAAAGCTTGAACTTTATTAAGTGACTTCCATCTGGTGCTGGGAAATACGTCTTTTTTCTGTGTCAGAGAACTCTGGAGTTATTCCTTGAATCGGCCATGTTAAACTACTTTTAAAATATAACAACAACAACAATAATATAAACATAAGTTACTCTATAAGTATAATGTTAACCTAGATTTCTTTGAGGGCAAAAGTGAATGTCCTAGGGTCTGACAAAGGCAATAGGAAAAGAAAATTAAACATATTAATACTGGAATTGGATATATATGGCTATATCAATTGAAGTCCTGTTTATTAGAGTACATTAATTTTGTATTAGTTTACTTTTCTATTAGAATCCTTCAAGCAAATCTCTAAGTACTTATCTGAAAGCTTGTTTCTTTTTCAAATTTTCTTAATGAAAAAACTAGGAGATTGGCTGCCACATAAAATATAGAGAAACTAGTTTCTCTAAAGCATAGGCCATTTGTAAAGAATATTTCAAACAGCAATTCTGGCTTTCCTTAAAATTAGACTTCTTTGAATGCAAAATTATTCATTTATTATCTTTTTCATGAAAATCATTGACTTAGTCATATTTAGGTTCTCTAGATTTTGAAGTACTGTTTTATTTTGTTTGTTTCTAAAATATTTACTCAATATGCAGTTTTATTTTCAGTTAATAAAAGAAAATAATTTGTGTGATTAAACATGTGCTTGGCAGGGTTGGTAAAAAAATACGGCTTTACTTAAAATTGTGAGTTGCTTTCTCGCTAGTTAGGCATCATCCTGTTCAGTAGGATCATATAATTTTTGGTGATAAGGGCCTTAGTATAAAGGAAAAGCCTTTTATTAAAAAGGGGGAAGAAAAGAAATGCTAGGAATCCTCATCAGGTTCTTTTTCTTTATTGGATGTTCTATGCTATGCCCTACTCTGTTGTTTGAGTTCTTAAACTCTCACCCGTTATTTTACAAAGAAAATAGAGTTGGCTGTGCTAGAATCTTTTATCTGTTTTTACCTATTAATTCTTAATATGTTACCTTAATTTTCTTCTCTTTCCTTACAGTTTCAAGGACAGACTTGCTTCCACTCTTTCCCAGTCTGAAACCCTATACTGGTGTTTTATTTCTAATCCTGTCACCCTTCTCTGGGGTGATATTTTGTCCCTTATGGCTCTCTTTCATAGCTCTATTAGTTTTCTCTCCACTGATTCTTTGTCCTCACTCTCTCTTCTACACACTTTGTGGAAATAGACTATCCCAGTCCTCTTCTTCTTAGACTCTAGTCTCTATCCTTGTAGCCCTACTGAAACTATTATCTCCAAAGTCTTGCAATGCTTTACCCAGCTCTTGTTCTCTGTAGCTTTCAAATAATGGACCATTTGCTCCTCCTTGAATATTTGTCTTTCTTTGAATCCACTAGTATTGTACACTCTTGGTTCTCCTCCTATATTCAACCTTGCTGTGTTCTTCCTCGTTTCCAAAATCCACTGATTTTTCTTTCAATTTATTGCGTGTCTCCATGAGTCGAGCAATGTTAGAGCAACTGTGTTTTCAGAAGTGACGAAGAAAGAAAATATCCCAGCTATCATGGAGCTGTGTGCTGTGGAAAGAGAGAGAAAATGAACTAGGAAACATGCAAATAATATAATTTTAAATGGTAGTTAAATCTTACGGAAAAAAAAAAATAAAGCAATGATGTATAGAGTAACTGGATCAGGGAGAGCTATTTACCTGGTGTGGTCAGGAATGTTCTCTCTTAAAGAGAGGCTGTCCTAAAAGACCACAGTAAGAGGAATCCTGGAAGAAGAAAGAACAAGTGGAAAGCCCAGACACAAGAATGATGAATCTGGTAATAGTTTCCAAATTGTGTTGGCTAGCTGATTTGGCCCATGATCCCCTTTCCCGTCATCTAGTTCAGTGCTCAAAGATATCTGTTCATTTCAACTGCCTCATGATTTTCAAAGTACTTCCGTGCTTATGCTACAATAATATATAATTTTCAGTTTTATATTATTTCCTTTAATTTAAAGAATAACTTTTTATTTACCAGCATGGGTTACATCTGACATATTTTCCACCTTCTGAAACCAAGTCATTGTGTTTGAGGTTAGTGCTTGTAATATAATAAACCAACAAATATAAAGAAGTATATTACTTATGTGGAAAAATTAAACGGAAAAAAAAAGTCTACAACAGGTCATACAATCGCTTTTACCTATCTTCATGGTCAATTTTTATCTCTGCAAAGCTAATCTGATTGATTGCTGCCTCATCAATTAGGATGTCTGAACATTCGAAGGTAATAATACTGTGAACAGTTCAGTAATATCAGTGAGGTGAAGCCTCTTTGTATTATATTTGAAATGTGATTTAAATAATGTGAAAAAACCATCCTTGCTTTTTTTGTCTTTAGCAGTTCTCTGGGTTATAGGTAATGAACCTGAAGCAGTTATGCATTGGTAAAGGCAGTATGATTTAAAGGAGTACACTATTAGGCCCTGGTGTCAAAGAAAAAAAATGACATCTGCATCGTAGGTTTTCTGTGGTACAGAAGGAGAGAAACCCTGCCCATCATTATATGCAAAAGAACATTATCCAGTGTGTGTAATGCCCATATGAGTGTTTAGAAGTTAATGGGGATTTAACTGTATTTCAAATTTTAGTACAGTACTGGTATAATACTTTTGGAACACTATCCCATGTTAAGTATATATACATGTCACTGTTTTAAATAATTTTTAAGAATTATAACCAAATCTTAAGCAAGTGTTTATATAGATTTTTATACGTTTTAAGTTAATATTATATATAATCAGATGTTTATATTAATTTTAGAAAAGAATATGTGAGCATTTCATTCTTATTATTTAACTTTGTTTTTTTTCTCAAAAAGAGCAATATTTAAATGAAACTAAAATTCATTTGCTTTTAACGTCTATATACAAGACAGGATATGTGTTAGTGAATCCTCTTAGTATATAAATACACGTGTATTAATATTTGCAGAATTTTAAAATATGCATACTTTGTGTTTCTGTTTAAAAAGTAATGAAAACAACCTGGGGATTTATAAATATTTCTGAAGAAAGTCCCTGTATCTTACAGCCAAATTAGTGCTGAGTTTGGTAATTGCTCCTGATAGCCTAACTAGGGAGAGGACCGTTAGCTTTCACGGAGATTTGGAACCTTGGGGTTTTGCCTTTGGAAATTAAATATTTAATATTGCTTTGTCTAGGCTGGCTTTGAACAGACTCCTTCCTTCCTTCCAAGGCAATGTCAAAATTCACAGAAGAGCAACAACTCACACTGTCTATTGAAATCAAACCTGACTCCTCGCCCCTCCCTTCACCCACTTTTGCCCTTGGGATTGTGACATCATTACCATCTCAGAACCCCTGGGGTTGTTGTTCATGTTAAAATGAAGTGAGATTAGGGTTCTAAGAGAGAGCAGTCAAATATTTGAGTACTAATCATGCCTGGGTGTCTGTTATTACTTTTGAGGCAGTGAAATTCTTTTGGCTTCAGGAATTACACTGCAAACATTTAATGTGAATGTGGACAGAAAAGAATACAATTAGGTGAGTCACAGAGACAATCTGCTTTTTACAGCATTCTTTGAAATGAAAGATGCATCTATTTAAAGATTATCTGGCATATGAAAGGGACATTTATCCCCCAAGGAGAGAGGGGAACTACTTAAAAGGAATAAGAGGTTTATTAATATTTTTCAATCAAATGTTGCAATCTCTTTATCCTTTTTCCTTTTGTAATTTTCATGTTGGCCTATGTAAGTGCTTTGTCCATGTAATACTCACCCTTTCTAGGAGAGTCATCAGATGGGATGAGCTTATTGAAAAAGAAACAGAATTAAAAATTCAATGACAAATGTTCCGATAGTATCTGTTTAGGGCTTATCTTCTCAATGTCAGGGCTTTCTGGTTATTGGTTGGGGACTTTTGGGATTGGTTCCTTGATGCTCAGGTGGATGAAGTCCACATCATGAAGTGGCCTTACTTTAATTCTGGGGGTTTCTGGTGGTTGCTTGTATTTAAGCATTGCGGATATTTTTTTCACTGTAACGTTCAAAAAGTGATGCCTTTCTGTGATTGAAGTATTTAAATTAGAAAAGACAGAATAGCTCAATCAGACAAAATGAAGAGGTTGTTATTGTGTCTTCTCCCAAAAGACGACCAATGGAAAAACAATGACTTTGTATTGTATTTTGGTAGATTTTATAATCTATTACAGTAAACAATATTTAAATAAGCTTAATTACAATATACCATATATTTGGGAGAAAAAAATCACGCATAAAGTGATGACTAAATATGAAATCAGAATAGCTTAAATACTAATTTTTTCATCTCTAAAATTAAAGAAATGTTATATGACCTGAAAGTCCTTTCCCAGCTTTACAACCTTATACATTCAATAATATGAAAGAAAAAAGACATTAATGATGTGAGTGGAATTTACCTAAATATAAAATATGAACTTGAACCAATGACACATATATGCTTTTTTAATGCAGTGTCAAAAATTGTGATGTTCTATCAGCAGAAGAATCAATTCACTTACATATTAGACAGAAAATTTCAGAGATTTAAGGAAATTTATTTTAACATATTTCTATCATGCTTTCTGCCAAAAGTACAATGTGATTCAAAAGCATTCATTTGGTTAATTAAAATTCTTTCTGCTAGAATAATCTGGTATTAACATTCGATGCCTTTTTGATCCCACTTGCCCCTAAAAATAAAGTACATACACAATTACTACTTCCTATTTTGCCAATTTTATTAAGAATACTTATGGCTTAAAATTTTTTAAATAGTTCCTTTAAAAATTAAAATGAAGTTTAATGAAAAAAATTGTGTTGAAGAACATTTACTGTATTTCTAAATATTTGCTTTTAATTATAGCTTCAGCCATATTTACTATTCGATTTTCTTTTATAGAGACATGTTTCATTTAGCAGACTAAAACTACTTTTCTTTTGCTCATTATGATTATATTTTTCACTTCTTTCTAAAGAAAATTTGTTTATCGCTGGGCCTTTTTAGGCAAACAGGCTACCTTGTTTGTCAACAAGTATTTTGTGCCACTGTGTGTTCAGTCACCACTATGTATAATGCAGAACTATCCTAGTGACATGGACCTTTACTCAGGAATACTCCTGTTTTCTTTCTGCCTGCAGATAGAGGAGGTAGCTGATATCCTGAAAAGTTCATAATTTTCCTAGTGTCCCCCCAGATATATAGTTTTTGATGACATTTTTACATATCTCTAATAACTTTAGGAAATGTTGATATTTCTAATGAAAATGGGCTACTAATCCCCACCCAGCTAGAACAGGGAAAATGAGAGCTGAATGGCTATGCTGAGGGAAACTGTATAACATAACTTTACATAGCAGCCCAGGCTTCATGTGAAATTGTAAGCAAACAAACCAAAAATGAACACCAGGCTGTAGTAATTTTAAATTTAAGTTACAATCTTATTTCAAGTTTTCTTTGATTTTTCTTTTTGTCTGCTGATTAGCTGAGAAGTCAGAGATGATTGGCAGGTGTAACAATTCAAATGAAAATATTTCAGAAACTCCGCATAAGCATCTCTTGATAAAACTCATCTGTTTTGATGAGTGAGTACATAAAATGCTTCTATTTTTATACAGAAATCTCTGTACTTTGTACATATTTGATCACTGGTGCATCAACTGGCATTTTGTAAACAGATCTATTCGCCAAACTTTTTACTGGTTGTCAAAGATAGTAATAGTAAAATATCAAAGGATGGATGAGGTGAAGTATTTTAAAAGTTCTAAGTACTTATAAGTCAAATTTTAACTATGTAACACCCTCTAAGTCTGGTGAAATAGAAGCACTTGTGAAAATTACACTTTTTCGGGGGATGGTACTAACAGAATAATGATCTCATATTTCTGTTTCTAGTTTTGACTCAAACCATAAAGTGTACAAATCAAAACTAAAATAATTATAGTAAGGAAATAGACAAATGTTATTTTTTATTTTCTTGTTTCCTTTAAATTCAGTTTGTGCTACTTAATGATAGCACTATTTCCAATGCAACTTTACATTTTAAATGAATTTCTGTAGTTCATTTATCTGACAAGAATAGTACGAATAAATAAAAGCAATAATCACTATCCATTTGTTCATTAAAATAGAGGTAAGTTATTACGGATCCCAAATGACAGAGGAGAAAATTGGGGTACAGGCAAGTTAGGTCAGGTGGCAGACTTACACAGGAAATAAATAGTGGCTAAGCTAGTATAAAAACATCAATCTTCTGACCTCTAATTCAAGGCTTTCCACAACTGCAGTATGATTAATCAATACCAGGAAGCAAACTAAGTATCAAGAAAGGATCATCCATTTGTATCAGTCTTTCCTTTATGTGGTTGGAATCTAAAATACGAAGTGCGTAAGGAATCAAAAGTCAGAAGCTTTGACTATTTTAGTGACTTTTGAACAGTTTTTTTTTATTATCGGGAGATTTGATAATAAACACAAACATTTAGCAAGCCCAAATACGTGAAGCAACTTTGTAGATATTTTGCTAACATGTGGAAAATAAGCTCTTTTAACAACTTACTTTGATTTATTTTTATTTTTATACTAAGAGAGGACCCAGATATGTGCTGAAATACGTATTGCCTTATGGATTGCAGTTGGCAGGGGTTGTTAGTGTTAAAGATTCACACATTTCAAGTAAGATTGGATACATTCATATTTATGTCAGGAGAAGAAATAATATATTCTAAGAATTTAAAGTGTTACCAAAAGGCAAAACATGGCATTTGGCTAAAGAGATAGCAATATTCTTCCCTGTTGAGGTTCTTTTCTCTAAGGCTTAGTTTTCTAACCAACGTTTTGGCAAGCAAACATTCTTATTTTGCATCGTATAGTCTTCTTTCACATCTCTGAATGAAAAGAAAAGATAATTATATGGCTAAAGCAATTTAAATCTAAGGTGTGGGAAGGTATTTAGCAGAAAAGCTGACACTCCTTCCACGCTATTGTTATCCAGAATATACTCTCTTTTGAAGTTTACTGAGATACTTTCTCCAGTGTGTTGAAATTTCCTTTGCATCCAGCTCTGCTATAGATACAACATCATGACAACAGTGACATGACTTGTTTACAAGAGGGTGGTATAAACAGCAAATGTTCTTCCGTAAGACAGCTTTCTTGTTGAACTTCAACAGAAAAGGGAGAATAAATGTGGGAGAGAGAACAGAAGGGGGTAATCTTGAACATGTAGAGTCACATCAAAGGCAGAGGAGAGAGTGGCTGATAGTGTCTTTTGCCTTCTTTTTATATGTAAGGAAGGACCTTCAAATTGTATATGGTCCTCAATGCGGAAGGTTATATATGGCCTATTATAGTGTGCCTTAATATTGCAAGATATTACCTGGTTTGAAATTAATTAAATGAAAGATATCAAACAAGGGAAAACAGATGAAGATAGAGATAGAGAGAGAAAGAGATAGAGATGATAGAGAGAAAGATAGAGAAACAGGGAGAGAATTAGAACCCTAATACCTGCTCCAAGCTGCCTTAGTCAGCTTTCTGACCTAGGATGTTGCAACAGAAACTCTCTGAAGGAATTTTAGTTATAGGAAAGCCTTTCCCATCTTTATGATCTTGTGTTAACCTTATTTTTTTTTCTTAGAAATAATGATGGTTTGCATAACACATTTCAGATTAAACCTGATCATATTGAAAAATATTAATTTGCTTCTTGCATGAGAAATAGAATTAGATAAAAATAAGCTAAATTTTAGCACTTTGAACCATCTTTTGGATCATGATTGCTAACTGCACCCTGGTACTGATTAAAGACCTACATGATGATGATTATTATTCCTAGGACCAGGGAAGCCTTAGAAGTATCTGTGGGAACACAATGGTCTGGAGGGAGGGGGCTCTGCCAGAGCTCCCTGGAGCTGGGAGTGGAAGGTGGGTCACTTCCTTAGATATTAGGAAAAATCATCTGGGTAAAACTGAGTGAATATTCTGGGTACAGCGTCATGGATTTGCTAGTCCAGTCTCCTCAGGTTCCTTGGGACATACATTTGTGCCTTGTGAAATTGTGGAATTATTGAAGGTGCGTAGTACATGGTTTTTTGTCATTAACATACATGACCTTGAAACCCAGTACTGTCACTTCTTGGCAGGCAGGTGGCCTTGCACAAGTGATTTAAAGTCTCTGAATCTCTGATTTCTGATATATAACACTGGGCTAGTATTGCCTCCTTTATGAGAATGTTTTAACATTAAATGATGCATTAAAAGTACTTTAGTTACTGTTAATCCCAAGGCAAATGCTGGTTATCATTGTTACAAGGAATGAGTCATAGAGATGTCCCGAGAATTGTCCTCAAGGCCTGGTCCCTACACTCTAGCGTAAATCTTCTTGAAGATAAAGACCAGATTCAGACACTCTGTTGTGTTTTTTCTAGTACAGATTATACACATATTGGGACTTCAAGATTGGGTTGCTTCTTGGGATCAATTATCCAAATTTCTTGGAGTCATGGTAGTAAGACAAGGAAGAAACAAAAGTGATTGTATCATTATGATGTGTGCAATTGGTCATGTTTTTTCTTTTTAACATTTATTGAATCCCTGATAGTATAATGCCTCAGGCTGGATGCTGTAGGTTATGTAAGGATGCCTAGAAGCTCCTTGTAGAAGAAATACTTTTCTAGTGGAGGAAATAAATGAACACGTGAGGCAGAATAAATAAATGAATTAAGTGCTAAATAGCTGAACAAGGCACATATTGTGGTTACTTATAATGGTATGGGGGAAGAGGGTGTATGTCAGGAAAAGACGGTGAAAATCAAAGTAGGATTGTAGTAGTTTGAGAGACAGAAATACAGATAGGAAAATGTACAGCATGCACAAAGGCAGGGATCCATAAATATCACTGGGTTTGTCTAAGGAAATGTTAGTAGATGCGTGGGCTATGCTAAAATATAGAGTGAGAAATCTTCTGTAAATCTTTTTTGCCTATTTCCGGGTATTGATGGAGATATTTTTGGGAAATTCCAGCTTAAGTCCATGTGAACAAATGAATGGCTAATTTTTATAAAAAAATAACAGATCTTTTTACTAATTTTACTCAGATTATGGTAACAAATATTATATTTCCATTTTGATTTCAAATGATGAGGATGATGGCTAAAAATACAATGAACCAAGTTTTATGCATGTTGCATTTTAACAAGTTGGATATCTCATTGGAATGCACTGCCTCTTGCTCCACATTTATTTTTGGAATTTAATAAGGCGCCTGTCATATCTGCCTCAAGGCTAAAAAACATCATGGGGGAGAAATCCAAAGTACTGTCACGTTTGAGTGACATGGAGCCAATTTTATTTTATTTCCTTTTCATGGTGGGGGGGTGGTGGTGGCTGAAATTAGCCAGCCTGACTTCTGAAAAGGCATCGCTCTACCATCTGTTCTAAAGGCCTTGTGCTGGTTAACTGGTGATGACGTTGCCCAGTGACATTTGTCAGGTGGATTTGATGCAGAAAACCAGTAGAGGATTTTCATTAAAAAATTAATTCTGTGCATTTTACTGCAAAGCTCATTCTCATGATAGATTCTGGTAGAGCACCACATATCTCCAGAAGTCGGTCTCATTGCCTGAGAAACTTGGGAAGGTAATAACTTCTTTATTTCTTCTTTGTGCTCCCAGAGCTCATAATTAACATACTGACTCATTTAGCTCAACTCTCCATAGGATGAGGCTGTGTGAATACAGTGGAGACTTCAGAGAAACTTTGGCAAACAAGGGTGGTTTCTGATTCTCATCCAGGGTGAGGGGAAAACTCTGCCATTTGCGGCTTCTTTCTTTCAAGCTGATGTTTAGTACAATGTGACTTTTTAAAATAGAATCATTTTTTTTTTCAAACATCTAAAACTTTGTTGCTAGAACAGCAAACTTCATAAAGACACCTTTTGAAAGTACATAGAAAATGACAAGCAAAATAAACAGAAAACTGAGACCAAAGAAAAGCCAAGATTGCTAGGATTTAAATGGAACCATAATATTTTAAAGAATTTTAAGACCAGATATCACAGAATGATCTTGCTATTGCTGAATTATTTATAAAACTGGAAATTGTAGTTAGCTGAAGGATCTGTCTGAGGCATAAAAATAAATTGTGTACCTTTATATAGGTATGCGGTTATAATAACTGGAATAAGCACTCACTGCTGATGTTCTGCCAATTTAGTCTGAGTTAAGTTGCCATGGGGAACTAAGTTAGTTAAATAATGTGAACTTAAAACAGGTAAACATAGTACTATGTCAATTAATATGTACTATGAACAAAGTCAAGAACTTGTAGCTGGTCAGCTCTTCTTACCTTATTATTTGGAATTTCCTGACTCTTAGGTAAAAGGAAAAGAAATAGCCTAAACCACTTTTTAATGAGTTTGTGGCTTCTTGGGCACAAAGAGAGATCCATGAGCTCTTCCCTGAATCCCAGAAGACCCCTGAGCTAGGATCAAGAATTGAGTTTGGCTTTAAAGTATCTAGTATATATATAAGTGTGTGTTGGGTGGGTAAGTAAGGGAGGAGGGGACCATTGCAGACAAGTTTAACCCTGATATTGTGTGGCTACACTCACTCTAATTCCAACTATATAGGTTGGATCAATCCTCAGTTGAATGGAAGATAATTTAGTGGTAAGGCCAGATCTAAACCATTAGATATTGAGCCACCATGTAAAAAAATAAATGTGAAATACAAGATAGCAAAATGAACTCAGCCCCATGTGGAAGATGCTGCACACTTTAGCATTCTCAAGGAAACATGAATCACGAGACGTCAACTATCTTTTGACGTGTTGGCACTCAACATTTTATTTTTCTTTCTGGTGGAACTCCAAGGCAGTATTGCATAGATTCCCTAAAATATTCTGAAAGCCATCAAGAAAGCACGTTAGCACTTTTTTGGTAAACAGTGAATTTAATTTAAATAAATTCGTTCCTTGGAGAGAATCTGCCTCTTGATTATAGCTGGACTTCTTCTTATTTTACACAACCTGTCTCTGAGGCATAATTTTTCAGTCAAAGAAACAGGAAGATTTATTGGCTGTTTGATTTGAATGTCTAGCTGGTTCCCAAACATTGCTTAACTGATCACTGATAACTGGTGCTGAAAGTTGAATGGGGGTGGGGTGAACTATGTATATTCAACTTAATGAAAGATTTAAGGTAAATATTAATGAAAAAACAAGGGGGCAATTTTTAAAGTATTTCACTCTTAGTAAACAGTTGCATTTATTATTTTAGTGGTGATCTGCTGAGAGAGGAATCATTCTGAATAGCTTGAAGCCTTTAGTCCACGTCTCTACTTATAGATTCCAAGCTTAGAACTGCTTTATTTAACGGAAATGGATCACTAATGATATTTGCTGTGGGACTGTGTAATGCTTCTCCCATAAGCAGCTAGGAATAGCTCCCAAGCTTTGAGTCTAGTCTTTATTCCTGGAGCTGGCAAGAGTAGGTTGTCATGGAGCTAAGGGAGAAATCAGTAGACTCTTATTTATGTTTTAGGTGAGAGGATACTGCCTTTCTTCTGTAAAATTTTAGAATTAGGCTGTACTGCAGGGCCATTAGTCTGAGTGCTCGACAGAGTACTCTGCACTTGGGGGCTCAGTTAGGTTTGTTGATAGTGATGAGAGTAACTCCGTATTCACATCCCAAATACGAGGCCCATTGTCACCCTTCAGTTATCCTCTCACAAATACATGGGCTTCTCTTCTCTTCAGTAAGAATAATGATGCTGCTTATAGAGTATTTCCCCTACAACCCCAAATTCTGAGTGGTAGAATCAGTTTCCTTGACAGAAAGGCACAATGTTGCTGACTTTGCTAATGTATGTGCGCTCTCTTTTTTCTTTGAATTTTAATATTTTTCACTATTTCTCTTAGCATTTCAAGGCATCCAACTGATCTGGATTTGAATCCCAGATCTGCTTCTTACCAACTGTTTGATGTTAAGCAAGTAAAATTATGTTGTTAAATTAGTAATAACAGTTCCTTAAATTTTTGTCAGAGAAAAATTACTCAATAAAATGAGTTCGGGAGATCATTTGATATAAGCATTCTGAAACTTGAGTCCACCAATTTTATTCCCATAAGTGTAAGGATTCTTTATCAAAAGTTTTTTAATTTGCATTTTTTATTTCATTGATAACTGAAAAAAAGAAAACTAAAATGCTTTTTCTGGGTTACCTGGAAACCACCTATGACAAAACATTCCTGCTCTGCCTTCTGTGTCTAAGTTTTTTTTTTTTGTTTTGTTTTTTTGTTTTTTTTTTTGTTTGTTTTTTTTTGCGTTATGCGGGCCTCTCACTGTTGTGGCCTCTCCCGTTGCGGAGCACAGGCTCCGGGCGCGCAGGCCCAGCAGCCATGGCTCACGGGCCCAGCCGCTCCGCGGCATGCGGGATCTTCCCGGACCGGGGCACGAACCCGTGTCCCCTGCATCGGCAGGCGGACTCTCAACCACTGCGCCACCAGGGAAGCCCATGCCTTCTGTGTCTAAGTTTTTACAATTGCTTTTGTTCCAGATGATAGTTCTTTAATGTGTGTGATATAGAGGGAAATAATCAAAGTTTTACAGATATGTGAGGCATTAGGGAAAACCAAAGACTGTAAGACAACATAGTAAGAACAAAGTGTTTGCAGGTGTTTGAATAGAAAAGGATAAGTGGTATTCACGTGGTCCCTGACAGTCAGCCTCAAATTAATATTGCCAGTGACATTTAGTTTCAGCTGCGTAATATCATCTATCAGTTTAAAATTAGGTTGTTCAGCTAAATTTTAGAAGTTGCATAGGTTTATACTTAAACATTTTACAGTTGCCCAAGGACATAAACTTATGAAACTTAAACCTAATTTTATATTTGTGAATTCATATGGATATTTAAGTAATATAAAACAAATAATTATTATTATTAGAAGTCAAAGAGAATGTTTCTTTTAAAAAATATTAGTATAATCAAAATTGACTATACTAATCAAATTTGAGGATAGCTACTGTATGTGATGGTGATGATGATGATGATGATGATGATAGCTATAGGACCTAGATCCATAACCACAGAGAACTAAGAGCTGGCTATAAAGTTCCAAAGTTTTAGAGTCGTTGGTTTTTCCTGATTTTCCATCTGTAAGTTTTACCTGAGGAACCACTCTTCTAAGGAAGCATTCTGAAGAAATTTTTTTATATATAAACACAGAAAAACTTCATTATATTGTAACATATTAATATTCTACATGTAAGAGGTCAGATCATAGCCCTAAAATATTGCTACTATATAAAAAAAATTGTAAGTAAGATGACTAGCCTACTTCAAAACCACTATAATTCAGAGTAGCATATTAATTTTAGATCTTGAAAGGACTAGAACTGAATTCTGTCTTAGCTTTTGACTGATTTACTTTGTAATCTTGATCAAGTTATTTAGCTTGGGTCATTTTAAGTCTCCTCATCTATAAAATGCAGGCCCTCAGTCTACCTTGGAAGATTACTTTGAGTCTGGTAATTGTCAAAAATGCCGGGACTAGGCTGTCTCGTACTGGGCTTTCAACAAATGTTCAGCCTTATGCCATTCTATCATTCTACAGGTGGAAATGCCTTCTCTCTTTCCCCTTCAATATCTGGTCTCCCTGACACCTAGTGCTGGAAGCAAGATGGAACTGGGTGCTTTATGCCTAAACGCAGTGTATCTCAGAGAGACATCTACCATAACCTTAGTAGATGGTTGGTTTTACTTTTTAGGTTTAAACATTATTTTAATCCTTTTTTAAAAAGTAAATTAGTCAAACTAGTCAAAAGTACCTACAGTCTTTGTGGGCTATGACCGAGCCATGCAAATAAAACAGCAGCTGAGGCAGACACAGGTCTTTTCCTTCAGAATCAAACATGAAGGTTTGGGAGAGGCACTCTCTTTGATGTTGTCCACTTTGCAATCCTTTTGCTTACTTTGTGATACACCTGGATTGTGTATTAATGACCACCAACCAAGTGGTGATGCCTTTCAGTGTTTGCTTTTTTGCAGCTGTGATTCATAAATGAGGAGAGGCCACTCTTTCTTTAAAAACAAAACAAAACCAAACCTGGTGCTTAATACATTGACTCAGAGTGACAAATGTGTGCACGGCTTATTCATAAATCACTTCACTCATTTTAAATGGCACCTGATTTTTTTCCAGACAGTTTGCATCTTATTCTTAAATTAGGGATAAACAAAAAGTTTTGGTAAATGAACTGTAACTGGGCACCTGTTTGGAAAATGTGAATTACTCTATTTGACAAAACAGCATTAAATTAATTTATATAGCTAGTTGTATTAACCTTCAATTTATGTTGCTTTGAAAAATGTATGGGTACACTGAAGTTGACATTACAGATGTGTGTGGAGCATTTTAAGACCCAAGCTAAAGAGAACTCGGAAGCATTGCAAACAAATTTTTGAGAAGTAAGCACAGTATAGGAGTCCTCGGCTGGCATGTCTCTGTGTTTCTCCAGATGGCCAGCAGATGTTTATATTTGATTCTGTAAAAAGGGGACTGCCTCTGAAGTACACAATTTCAGCACTAAAATTTTGACTTTAATGAGAATATTAGAAATATGATTATTGTTCCTAGGAGACTTTTTTAAAAGTTGAATTTAGAAATTAAAAGTTCATATAAGCCAAGGAATTAGTTCTACAAATTGAGTCAAGTATTTAAATATAATTGCATGGAAGAGGTATTTAAAATTAAATCAAGTGGAGAAAAATAATTTCTCTGGAAGTAATTTACATAAAGAGCTTTGTGCTGTAAACTGCAAAATTAAGTTTAATATTCATTGCATAGCTCTATTCCAGAAGAAAACTTCTTAAATTTTGTCTTTTTAAAGATTAAATCTAGTATTACCAAAGTATTATGAAATGTATGTCTTGACGTGAAACAAACTTTCCTCCAGGGTAGAAAAAATTAAAATCTATTTGGACAATAAAAATCATACAATGTGATCAAAAGGCCTGAGTGAGTTTAAAATGATGGAAGATCAGATTTTTTTTTCTTCTTTGCCACTGAGAAATGACAATATATGTCAGCACCGTGGCAATGGCGTATTCTTCATCTAAATATTTGGGTTATTTCCGTAAGAAGATTGTTGCTTTCTTAGACACAGCTGTGGTTTCTAAGCTCTAGATTCAGTAAACTAGAAATAATGGTAAAGAAATAACCTAGAACCATGAATATAAAAATTGACATTAAACAAAAATCCTAATCTATTGTATTTGAAATATATGGTGTTCAAAATAATAAAAAAGACACACATTTGACATAATTTTTCTTTTCATATTCTGTTTTTATACTTTGCTTAGTTACTATGTTTAAGGAGAATTTAGCTAAGTAGTTACTTTTGATTTTGTTTGAGAAGATAATGAATCTGTTGCTTTGTTTTTCCTTTAAAGACATCATTTTTAGCTATTCTAGTGAATAGTGACTGCTATATCAAGTCAACATATTCATATTTTAATTGAACCAGTACAAAACAATTTGTCCAATGTGGTTGCTATATTCCAGGAAGTAGAAAGAGGCTTAAACCTTAGAAGTAGCTTTACAATGTAGTAAGTAATTAAAACATTTCTTTGTTGGGCTTTTTGAAAGAATGATGATTTTGTCTCCTTTCTCTAAGCTGAGAACTTAAAAGCTGAAAACAAAACTATCGAATATTCTTACTTATAGTCTTATGTGATGTTAAGGTAGAACACCTTTCAGAACCGTTAGAAAAGAGGAAAGAATTGTTCCACATTTTAAAGTTTGGTTTTATTACAGGTTGTTTTTATTCTTAATCTCTTTTTTGGTTGCCAAATTACAGTGAGAAATTAAAGCACTTCTAGTATAAAATTTGTTAAAGACCTACTCTGTTTTAGGCACTTATTTCAGTTATATTTATTTAACCCTTACTTCCATATTGAACCAGCATTTCCATTTGACAGAAGAGGAAACCGAGGGTCAAAGGGGTTAAGTGTCTTGCTCAAAGTCACCCAGCAGAAAAGTGGCAGAATAGAAAAAAGGTCCCTGTTCTTCTGACCCAAGGTTAATGACCTTTTCATTAAACTTCAGTAGCCAGTTCTGTGCATCATAGAGGCGGGCCACTATATGTTTTCTTAGAGACAAAAATATATTGAAATGCAAAGTTTAAACTGTACTTTCGGGGGGAAAACTAGAGAAGGTGAGACTCTTTATTAAGATCCCAAATAACCTAGGGAGGTAGGATTCAGATTAGCACTGGGGATACTGGATTTTTTTTTTGATACAAGAAACACAGAAATGTGTTATTACCCAGGGAAATAAGAATTTATGGGAACCAAGACCTTTTTGGAGGTTTTCAAATCAAATCCAGTTAAATGAGTGTGAAAGTAGAGAAAGCCTTTCTTAAAGGCACCTGTAAGTTTAAAGGAAAGTGTTGGCAAAGTGTAAATTTGTAAGAATTAATAAAACAAGCCGGGTGTAAAGTGGTCCATGTATAAAAACAATTCAACTACTGAGTAGATGTAGTATACACAATAAATATATAAGCACCAATCTTTGAAGTTAGACCATGTGACCACAAATCTCTTCTGCCACCTTGTGGTTGCAAGTCTATTTCAGAGACAGGCTCCCTGAGTGTGAGAAAAAATTAACCTCTGAAGTGCTAAAATAATAGTACAATACATGATGTGGGTGGTTCTGAACTCAAGAAACAAACAGTCTGGGGGGACACGGTTACTACCCAAACTCTTACTGTAGCAATTCAGAAAGCCCTTAGATTTGGAGAGCAAAGCTATTTTATAGACATCACAGGGTAAAAAACGTGAGCAAGCATAGGAACTAAATTGCATTTCAGATTCTTTTGTGTTCATGGTGGAAGAAAACGTTCTGTTTTTAAGCAGATCCCAAACATCAACCCAATTTTCTTCTGGAAAAATGCATTTTAATTTATTCTGTAGAAAGCAATGAGAAGACAGTCTTGCCAATGGGAATCTATGGGTGTATGAGAGTGGAAGTCATCCGGTTTCTTCTCACATTTAGCTGTAGTTATAAAACTGACCAATGGTGTTTCTGTCTGGAGGTTGAGCATCTCCTGCAGGTTGTAAGCCAGCTTTGCTGTCAGCCTTGAACATGTGTTTCAATTATCACATCAAAAAATATCTTTGATTCCAAAACGATCAATTATTGAAGCTCTGTATGTGATAGCTAATGGTGTCTATAAATTCATTAACCCAATGAAGCTGCCTCATTGTCAACAGTCGATCAAGTTTTGGTTTTTCTTTAGATAATTTCTCTTTAGGTGCCAGTGATCCTCTTGTTTTAATTTCACTAGCAGAAATGGGATGAATAGAGCAAAAAACACAGATGACAACAAAAGACAAATCTAGGATACTTTCTGCTTTATTATCCTAGAAATATTTTTAAAAGTCAACACTTACGTGTTATCACTGTTTTTATATTTTATAACATTTAAGAATGTTAGTAATGCATCTTTGCCCTAAAAACAAGTCTGTACCAATTACAGGGTATGTAATTTTGGAAAATCATTTATTCTGTTTCCTTAATGTGCATGATGAGGTAACATCAAGATCATAAAGTATAAACAGAGGTCATAGAAGTAAACTCCTTAGTGTGCTTTTCAATGTGTGTGTATGCGCGTGTGCGAAAACAATAAACAAAAAAAATCTCTTTTATTCAGCATAAACATTTTGATATCTCATATTTTATTTAGCTTAAAGATGGTGGGAGGTTTAAGCATTAGTCCAAAAATTTAGTACAGAGAGCTTCAATCATTGATCAATTGGTATTGTAAAGTACTTTATTTGTGGAGAATATTGATGGAGAAGGGAGTAAAGAAGAATAAGGTAGTCCCAAGACAGCCTTTTGCTAAGAGCAGAGGGTGAAACCAAGGTTTATAAGGAACACCAAAACAAACAAACCTTGGCACTGTCAGAGTAAACTAGCCTGCTTACCCCAGTAATTTATATTGTGTACCAGTGATCTTCCAGGGAATTTTTAGATCCTTTTTGAAAATGGCCTCTGAATTATGCACTAATACAGCACTGCTAATGAAAGCCCTCCTAGCATCCAACCTCATTAGCTCTCACTTTTTGCTAATCCACAAATCCTGTCCTTCTTGGTGGACACCTGGTGGTCCCCCTCCCCTCCCCATATCTCAACAGATATATAATTGCCAAGGAGGGGAGCCAGGTTTCATATTACCTAGATGTGTGGCTTATGCAGGCGCTTCCATGAGTCTGTCTGTTGTCAGTAATTAAGAGCTATCAAAACACTTGGCTAATTTACACTTGATAATCTGCAATGAGGGTCCCTGGGATCACCAGCTTCTGTTTTATTATTTAAATACACATAGTGCACAAAGCAGACTGGGCCCTCAGCAAACCATATCAGGGAAAAGATTGGCTTTTCAGCAAACAGAATGTAGCCCAAAGGTTATGACTAGGCAGAACAAACAATCCTCTGAATTATCTTTATTGCTGAGAAGCTTCACAGAGCAGGTGGGACTTTAGAAGCTCTTTTAAACGCTGAAATGACAGGACCTGGCAAGACTTAATTGGCAAGCTGCTGTGGTCAGATGCAGAGACCATGAAAATGGGCATGCATTTTGGACCTGTGTAGGGCACTAGGACAGTATTTCAAAAGGAATGATTGCTATAAATAATAGGAAATCATTATGTACTGATTGAAAGAAATAAAAAGTGTTACTCTTTAGAAAGTGCAAACTCTCAGTAAAAATAAAGAAGGACAAAGTAGCCTGTATGTGAACAGTGAAAAATCTTTGGTAAAAAAAGGTCAGACTTGTGTTTTCAGCAACATTATCTTAACATAGGGTTGCCTACCTAACTAATCTGATTAGTTGGATGGAATTCAGGGCTTTTACGATTTTCTGCTTCCAGCTTAAGAGGTGAGAGATCAATGGTGTAACTGAAGATGTTATTACCAGTATTTTCATATTACATTATGGATTAAGACACAATTGGGGAAAAATAATGTGTAATAAGAAACAATGCCATAAAGATATTTTGATAATAATATGTCAGGATATGTTATCTGAATCTATCTCATAGATAAGAAAGATGCTTCGTTATAATGTCATTTAAATATTTCTTCAGCTACTGTCTTGAGTGGAATCTGGAGCAAGATAACATGTGTTCAGGTCTACTAGCTAGGGAGTATATGATAAAAGATATTGGTTTTATAACCTATTGATGAGCCAACATTCTGTGAGTTTAGAATAATTACCAGCGTGTCAGAGGGAGGCCAATGTGCCATGGAAAGTATGTATAGGAGACTACAAAGGTAGATTCAAATCCACTTGTACAAATTTCAAGTGAAAGGATAGCTGGAAATTTTAGATCAACCCTAAAGGTAGAAGCAGGATTAATGCTGGTTTACGTAATAACCAAATTAATTAAACTAAATAACTTGGTGAGTGGGGGGACATGGCTGCTATAGAAGTTCAAGTTTGTGTTACTTTTTATCTAATCCTATATTCTTCCTGAGTTTTCTTAGCTTTAGAAGTTGAGAAATTATACTCATTTTCCTCAGAGGAGCAGACTGTCTTAAAAGTCCACCTAAGAGTTTCAAGTATTTCATACTCATCTTGGCCAGATTATCCATGATCCTCTTCTATGGAATCCTACTTCTGCTTCAGAGTTCAGCATAAATGCCTCCTCAGTGACCTTCTGCTGTAAATAAGTGTGATCTCTTTTCTCAACTTGCAAAGTATCTTTCTTTGGGAATGTATCCTTTTTACCTATATATAGGTATTTATGTACCTATAAATCTCCCAAATTAGGTGGCTTTCAGGTATAAAATTTTTTTTTTTTTCTGTTCATGGATGTTTGCAAAAGCCCTTCATGACTGGCCACTGCTGCTCACTCTACCTTTATTTCTTTCCATATTTTCCTCCCATTTTACAATTTTACATTCCAGTTCCGCTAAACAATTGGCTGAGCTCTGCACATTCAAATCTTTTTTCTTTTCTTTTTTTTTTTTTTTTTTTTTTTCCGCCTCTGGCTGTTCCCTTGGTGGATTCCTTCTAAGCCTTCAGTTCTTAGCTGAGGTCTCTCTTCCTTTGCAAAGCCCTTCCCGATACTTTCCTTATATTCATATCCAATTTAATGACCCTTCTCTGTGTTCTCAGGAAATTATCTTCTGCTGTTGTAGTTAGCATTTCACAGGCTTGTTATTACCTGTTTTCTTGTCTGTTTCCTTGAACAGAATTTCCTCTGTCTTTGAGATGAGAACCGTATGGCATATGGTCAGTGCACAATAAATATTAAGAAACATATACATGAATTTGCATTAGTAGAATGTAAGCATCATGAGAGTTGGGACTTTGTTTTGTATATTCCTTTATCTCTCATGCTTGGAACTGTGCCTGGCCCATGGGAAATCTGCAGCAAAATAGCTGTTGCATGAATAAACAAATAAATGGATAAAAATATTGTACATTTTAAAGAGAAGGCACTTGGTTACTAAAAGGTTATGTCATAAATGATCGATGTGGCTGAACGGAAGTACTAAGAATTCAAATGATGACAAAAAAGATAGATAAGAGTAAGCAGAGCTTAATATTTGGAATTGGCAAAATAAAGAACAGTAATAAATAAAGGATGATTATTTGCTAGCTGCTGTCCTTTGACAAATAAACCCTTATTTGCCGAAAGTTTACCTTAGCATTTCAGCAGCTGACAGTACATGCCATTTCACAATCACTTCCGTGCTTTGTCTGTTTGTTCCATTGTGATGGTTCAGATGATTCCATTTGTCCCTAACCTCTAGCTATTCCAGTCTCAGAACCAGTATTTATTGCCACACATGGGCTATGCATGGCAGCTGCGAAATCCAGATGCCAAGCTTTGGAATGTATTTTTACGGCAGCACCATCTGGGGCTCTGGCCAGCCTCCTTTATTGTCTCTTGGATGTGTACACTAATAGCTTTGCTGGGCCGTGGCACTACCTGTGGGACCTGCTGAGGGTCAGGCCGTTTAGGAGATCCTCTCGTCATTCTGGTTAGAATTTCACTTTAAACTGCTCTCACATGCTCTCAACTTATTCCTCTTAATGTATCTGCAGTGTCCTACAGAAGTAATAAAACAGGTGGTCCTTGAGTCTAAGAAAGAAGAGGGCTATTCTCACAGCACTGGGTTAAGATGTCTTTCATGGGTGCACAGCAGCTTGTTTGTGGATTTAGGGGAAAATATGAATACCCTTTTGATCTATTGACTATATTGTTTAAGACAGTTATCATTGAAATGGAAGACAGACTTTGTTATAAGCTCTTTATCCAACTTATTGAAATAGGCATATTCATCACTAAATGAGGTGATAATACTCCACAGCACAGCTAAACTATTTCTCAGCAATCAATGGACTGAGTCGTTTGAAGATTCACTGGCCACTCAGGATGGATAAAATGGCTATTCATGATCCTTAGAAATGTGCTTTAAGAAGTTTCTTGACAGTGAAGCAAGTTGATTCACTGTTTTGAATTGCAGTAAACCCATCATTTGAAATGAAGCGATACAGCATAAAGAAGATTCAGCTCAAACAGTAATTTGGTGTGTTATATCTGGCAAGAGGAATTGGCTCTGGGAGATTAAACGACTTACCCAAGGTCACACAGGCCATAGATTCAGAGTGGAGGTGAAAATGCAGTTTGTGCAATTATTAGATGACAGAAGGACTGACAGGAGAGTCAGTCATGATAATTGAGTCCCTGAAATGATTAAGTGACCTAATAATTGTGCACCGTCCCCTTCACTTTCACTACTCTGACAACTGTGCTGCCCCAGCGGGTAATCCACCTTTGGCGGTGGCTTTGCAGTAGAGGATGTAGAGCAAGGCTGCAGCAAGGCAGGAACACGAAGGAAACTGCATTGGTTTGATTCCTGGTGTCTGGGCTTCATGGGAATTTCACTGAGAGGCTGCCAACCCAGAATTAGTGCTGAAATGAGGCACTCCCAGGCTCTTGGTTTCCAATTGACCTGTCACATATCTGAGGAGGTATCTCTGGACAGAGAGAGAGTATGGGAAATAAATTTATCTGGAGATCTGCCTCGGCTTTCTTAGTCTGCACTAGAAACAAAGTACTTCATTTTAAATAAAGCCAGGTAGGGAGACAGAGATGGGACCCTCATCCTTGCCTCTACCCAAATGGCAAATGCATTCCTGGGGAATGCCAAGAGGGTCACAGAAACAGCCTTACAAGTTCCGTAGCCACTTAAGAATTCTTAACAGTGACAGATCCAAGGGAAGGATGATATTCTCTCCAAAGACACTTTGAATAGGAATGAGCTGTTAAAGCTTTTCTGTAGACTGAGAATAGATCTTTTAAAAATGATGTTCAGTCTTGGAAAGAACAAGGCATATTGCTATACCGTGTTGTCAGTTCTCTAAGGAAATGGCATAAAAGGGAGCTTTTATTGTGGCGTAATCCTTTGTTCTGGAGAATCTCTGCTTTTTTTATACAAGGATATATTTTAATCAGAAATCATGACACTATTACTACTCATATACCAGCAGTGAAATGCTAAGATACACTGGCACTATATGCTCCCATATGCATATTTGTGTGCAGGTTTTTTTAAAAACTTGGCTTATTACCTTAGTTGGAAGAAAGGCAGTACAACTACTGCAAAACCTCTGGTTGCTCTGTTATAGAAGGAATGCATTTCAGGGCTTCCCTGGTGGCGCAGTGGTTGAGAGTCCGCCTGCCGATGCAGGGTGCAGGGGACACGAGTTCGTGTCCCGGTTCCGGGAAGATCCCACATGCCGCGGAGCAGCTGGGCTCGTGAGCCATGGCTGCTGAGCCTGCGCTTCCGGAGCCTGTGCTCCGCAACGGGAGAGGCCACAACAGTGAGAGGCCCGCATACCGCAAAAAAAAAAAAGGGGGGGGGGGAGGAATGCATTTCAGATTTCATCTTTTATATGAATGAGAGGAGAAAAGTTTATAGTATTTTGAAATATCCTTACACTGACTGACACATTCTCAGGCCTTCTGAAAAATAGTAGTTTAAAGCTGCCCACCTAGTAATTTTCTCCACTTCAATTTTGTACATTATTTTGCCTGTTAGAAAATAAATATTTCACAAAATTATTATGGTTGGGAACAAATGTATCACCCACTCCATTTCATACAGTAGCTAGAGGATATCTTTGAGATGAAGCACAAACAGATGTTCTCAGGTGAACCAGTAAGTTATATGTTATAGATAATGTCCAGTGATTGAAAAACACATCAGAGGATTCTATTGTTTTGCTTTTGTTTTGATACCTATGTTTTGCATATTGAAAGATGGCAAAATTGTGGTGCTTACATTGCTGAAGATGTGTAAGAGGTGAAAAAAGAAGTGAGTTCATGATCAGTTGGAACCACATTTTTATTACACAAAGCAAAAGGGCATTTGTGTTGATAGGCGTACCAGGAGTTGCACCCTCACAGTGAGAGAGCATTCTGTTCATACAAGTCTTTGGATGGACCTTGGCTATAAATCTTTGTGAGTAATGGATTACTACTGAAAAAAGCCTTGGGTGTTCTTCTGAAGGGGGGCCAGCTTCAAGTTGAACCTGGAAGTGGGGAGCAAGCCTTGATGGTGGCTTTGGGGGGTGTAGGGTGTGGAGCGAGGCTACAGCCAGGCAGGAACATGCACACACACAAAGAATCCAAAATGTATATCAAAAAACTCCCCAGAAAAAGCATATAAAAATTCTTAAAAGCTACTTGGGAAGTCATTCATATTTTAACCATTGTCATTTCGCATCATAAATCAAAGTTGAAATATCATAAAATAGG
Organism: Delphinus delphis; assembly: GCF_949987515.2. Lineage (NCBI taxonomy): Eukaryota > Metazoa > Chordata > Mammalia > Artiodactyla > Delphinidae > Delphinus > Delphinus delphis. The sequence continues at coordinate 30,591,942 of NC_082686.1, forward strand.
CAAATATTACATTAAATCTTTGAGAGAGCAGATGACCTTGGTGATGAGGATGATGATGAATGTGATGACTGTGATGATGAAGATGATGATAGCTAACCTTGCTATGAACTAAGTGCTATTATAAATACTTTGGTAATTAATTCATTTAATGCTCACAACGCTTCCACACTGTTCCCATTTTACATTTAAAACACTGAGACACAGTGCTTAAATAGATTCTTCAAGATTCTATTTTCTGTGTTGTAGTGGATCTCTCTGGAACAAGTTGCAGAATGATTTGTAGGGTCATCTGATCAGGTATGGAAATTTAAAAGCCTGAATTACTATAGAGGTAGAAAAGGCTCTCATTCCAAACAGGTGTGCCTTGAAGGGAGTAAAGCTAGGTTTTAAGCCATTTACCTGCCATTTAAAAAATTAGAATTTCTGAAGTTTCAAATTCACTGCGTATAACCAATGGAGAGTAAAGCCATGATATAAGTAGTTATAAAAACAGAAAATATTTGTTTGTTTGTTTATAGATCTTGGTCTAAGTCTAAACTGAAAGTTAAAGATCCAGGGACAAATTTCAGGTTTCAACTTTATTAGTGAGTCTCTAACGTGGACTTTTTTTTTTTTTTTCCGGTACGCGGGCCTCTCACTGTCGTGGCCTCTCCCGTTGCGGAGCACAGGCTCCGGATGCGCAGGCTCAGCGGCCATGGCTCACGGGCCCAGCCGCTCCGCGGCATGTGGGATCTTCCCGGACTGGGGCACGAACCCGTGTCCCCTGCATCAGCAGGCGGACTCTCAACCACTGCGCCACAGGGAAGCCCTAACGTGGACTTTTTGACTGGTCGTTGCTGGGCATATCCATCCTTAGCTTCTTTTCACACCAAACTGGTTTTGTAGTAACTGCCATTTCACATGAGCTTCTAGATTTTTTTTTTTCCTTTTTACTTGCGTACATTTGGAGAAAGGTGGTAATTTCCGTTGATATTTATTCTGCTTTACTCAGATTTATTCTCTGCCATCAGAGGAATTTTATTTTTAAAAAAAAAATTTTTAACATCTTTATTGTTAAAGATGTTAATCATGAATCATGAATCATGACTCAGCCATACATATACATATATCCCCATATCTCATACATATACATATATCCCCATATCTCCTCCATCTTGCATCTCCCTCCCACCCTCCCTTTCCCCGCTCTAGGTGGTCACAAAGCATGGAGCTGATCTCCCTGTGCTATGTGGTGCTTCCCACTAGCTATCTATTTTACACTTGGTAGTATATATAAGTCCATGCCACGCTCTCACTTCGTCCCAGCTTACCCTTCCCCCTCCCCATGTCCTCAAGTCGATTCTCTACATCTGCGTCTTTATTCCTGTCCTGCCCCTAGGTTCCTCAGAACCTTTTTTTTTTTAGATTCCATATGTATGTGTTAGCATACTGTATTAGTGTTTCTCCTTCTGACTTACTTCACTCTGTACGACAGACTCTAGGTCCATCCACCTCACTACAAATAACTCAGTTTCGTTTCTTTTTATGGCTGAGTAATATTGTGCATATGTCAAAACTACAATGAGGTATCACCTCACACCAGTCAGAATGGCCATCATCAAAATTCTACATACAGTAAGTGCTGGAGAGGGTGTGGAGAAAAGGGAACCCTCTTGCACTGTTGGTGGGAATGTAACTTGATACAGCCACCATGGACAACAGTATGAAGGTTCCTTAAAAAACTAAAAATAGAACTACCATACGACCCAGCAATCCCGCTACTGGGCATATACCCTTAGAAAACCATAATTCAAAAAGAGTCATTTACCACAGTGTTCATTGCAGCTCTATTTACAGTAGCAAGGTCATGGAAGCAACCTAAGTGTCCATTGGCACAGAGGAATTTTAAATTTACATTTTTTACCATCTTTATTGGAGTATAATTGCTTTACAATGGTGTGTTAGTTTCTGCTTTATAACAAAGTGAATCAGTTATACATATATCCCCATGTCTCTTCCCTCTTGCGTCTCCCTCCCTCCCACCTTCCCTATCCCACCCCTCTAGGTGGTCACAAACCACCTAGCTGATCTCCCTGTGCTATGCAGCTGCTTCCCACTAGCTATCTATTTTATGTTTGGTAGTGCATATATGTCCATGCCACTCTCTCACATTGTCCCAGCTTACCCTTCCCCCTCCCTATATCCTCAAGTCCATGCTCTAGTAGGTCTGTGTTTTATTCCCGTCTTACCCCTAGGTTCTTCATGACCTTTTTTTTTTCTTTGATTCCATATATATGTGTTAGCATACGGTATTTGTTTTTCTCTTCCTGACTTACTTCACTCTGTATGACAGACTTGAGGTCCATCACCTCACTACAAATAACTCAATTTCGTTTCTTTTTATGGCTGAGTATTATTCCATGGTATATATGTGCCAGATCTTCTTTATCCATTCATCTGTTGATGGACACTTAGGTTGCTTCCGTGTCCTGGCTATTGTAAATAGAGCTGCAGTGAACATATTGGTACATGACTCTTTTTGAATTATGGTTTTCTCAGGGTATAGTCGTGGGATTGCTCGGTCATATGGTAGTTCTATTTGTAGTTTTTTAAGCAACCTCCAAACTGTTCTCCATAGTAGTTGTATCAATTTACATTCCCACCAACAGTGCAAGAGTGTTCCCTTTTTCCACACCTTCTCCAGCATTTATTGTTTCTAGATTTTTTGATGATGGCCATTCTGACCAGTGTGAGAAGATATCTCATTGTAGTTTTGATTTGCGTTTCTCTAATGATTAATGATGTTGAGCATTCTTCCATGTGTTTGTTGGCAATCTGTATATCTTCTTTGGAGAAATGTCTGTGTAGGTCTTCTGCCCATTTTTGGATTGGGTTGTTTGTTTTTTTGTTATTGAGCTGCATGAGCTGCTTGTAAATTTTGGAGATTAATCCTTTGTCAGTTGCTTCATTTGCAAATATTTTTTTCCATTCTGAGGGTTGTCTTCTGGTGTTGCTTATGGTTTTCTTTGCTGTGCAAAAGCTTTTAAGTGTCATTAGTCTGATTTGTTTATTTTTGGTTTTATTTCCATTTCTCGAGGAGGTGGGTCAAAAAGGATCTTGCTGTGATTTATGTCATAGAGTGTTCTGCCTATGTTTTCCTCTAAGAGTTTGATAGTGTCTGGCCTTACATTTAGCTTTTTAATCCATTTTGAGTTTATTTTTGTATATGGTGTTAGGGAGTGTTCTAATTTCATACTTCTACATGTACCTGTCCAGTTTTCCCAGCACCACTTATTGAAGACACTGTCTTTTCTCTATTGTATATTCTTGCCTCCTTTATCAAAGATAAGGTGACCATATGTGCGTGGGTTTATCTCTGGGCTTTCTATCCTGTTCCACTGATCTATATTTCTGTTTTTGTGCCAGTACCATACTGTCTTGATTACAGTTGCTTTGTATTATAGTCTGAAGTCAGGGAGCCTGATTCCTCCAGCTCCATTTTTCGTTCTCAAGATTGCTTTGGCTATTCGGGGTCTTTTGTGTTTCCATACAAATTGGAAATTTTTTGTTCTAGTTCTGTGAAAAATGCCAGTGATAGTTTGATAGCGATTTCATTGAATCTGTAGATTGCTTTGGGTACTGGAGTCATTTTCACAATGTTGATTCTTCCAATCCAAGAACATGGTATATGTCTCCATCTATTTGTATCATCTTTAATTACTTTCATCAGTGTCTTATAATTTTTTGCATACAGGTCTTTTGTCTCCTTAGGTAGGTTTATCCCTAGATATTTTATTCTTTTTGTTGCAGTGGTAAATGGGAGTGTTTTCTTAATTTCACTTTCAGATTTTTCATCATTAGCGTATAAGAATGCCACACATTTCTGTGCATTAATTTTGTATCCTTCAACTTTACCAAATTCATTGATTAGCTCTAGTAGTTTTCTGGTAGCATCTTTAGGATTCTCTCTGTATAGTATCATGTCATCTGCAAAAAGTGACAGCTTTACTTCTTCTTTTCCTATTTGGATTTGTTTTATATATTTTTCTTCTCTGATTGCTGTGGCTAAAACTTCCAAAACTATGTTGAATAAGAGTGGTGAGTGTGGACATCCTTGTCTTGTTCCTGATCTTAGTGGAAATGGTTTCAGTTTTTCACCATTGAGGACGATGTTGGCTGTGGGTTTGTCATATATGGCCTTTATTATGTTGAGGAAAGTTCCCTCTATGCCTACTTTCTGCAGGGTTTTTATCATAAATGAGTGTTAAATTTTGTCAAAAGCTTTCTCTGCATCTATTGAGATGATCATATGTTTTTTCTCTTTCAGTTTGTTAATATGGTGTATCACGTTGATTGATTTGCATATATTGAAGAATCCTTGCATTCCTGGGATGAACCCCACTTGATCATGGTGTATGATGCTTTTAATGTGCTGTTGGATTTTGTTTGCTAGTATTTTGTTGAGTATTTTTGTATCTGTGTTCATCAGTGATATTGGCCTGTAGTTTTCTATCTTTGTGACATCTTTGTCTGGTTTTGGTATCAGGGTGATGGTGGCCTCGTAGAATGAGTTTGGGAGTGTTCCTCCCTCTGCTATATTTTGTAAGAGTTTGAGAAGGATAGGTGTTAGCTCTTCTCTAAATGTTTGATAGAATTCGCCTGTGAAGCCATCTGGTCCTGGTCTTTTGTTTGTTGGAAGACTTCTAATCACAGTTTCAATTTCAGTGCTTGTGATTGGTCTGTTCATATTTTCTATTTCTTCCTGGTTCAGTCTTGGCAGGTTGTGCATTTCTAAGAATTTGTCCATTTCTTCCAGGTTGTCCATTTTATTGGCATAGAGTTGCTTGTAGTAATCTCTCATGATCCTTTGTATTTCTGCAGTGTCAGTTGTTACTTCTCCATTTTCATTTCTAATTCTACTGATTTGAGTCTTCCCCCTTTTTTTCTTGATGAGTCTGGCTAATGGTTTATCAATTTTGTTTACCTTCTCAAAGAACCAGCTTTTAGTTTTATTGATCTTTGCTATCGTTTCCTTCATTTCTTTTTCATTTACTTCTGATCTGATCTTTATGATTTCTTTCCTTCAGCTAACTTTGGGGTTTTTTTGTTCTTCTTTCTCTGATTGCTTTAGGTGCAAGGTTAGGTTGTTTATTTGAGATGTTTCCTGTTTCTTAAGGTAGGATTGTATTGCTATAAACCTCCCTCTTAGAACTGCTTTTGCTGCATCCCATAGGTTTTGGGTCGTCGTGTCTCCATTGTAATTTTTTCTACGTATCTTTTGATTTCCTCTTTGATTTCTTCAGTGATCACTTGGTTGCTAAGTAGTGTATTGTTTAGCCTCCATGTGTTTGTATTTTTTACAGATCTTTCCTGTAATTGATATCTAGTCTCATAGCATTGTGGTCGGAAAAGATACTTGATACAATTACAATTTTCTTAAATTTACCAAGGCTTGATTTGTGACCCAAGATATGATCTATCCTGGAGAATGTTCCATAAGCAGTTGAGAAAAATGTGTATTCTGTTGTTTTGGGATGGAATGTCCTATAAATATCGATTAAGTCCACCTTGTTTAATGTATCATTTAAAGCTTGTGTTTCCTTATTTATTTTCATTTTGGATGATCTGTCCATTGGTGAAAGTGGGGTGTTAAAGTTGCCTACTATGATTGTGTTACTGTTGATTTCCCCTTTTATGGCTGTTAATATTTGACTTATGTATTGAGGTGCTCCTCTGCTGGGTGCATAAATATTTACGATTGTTATATCTTCTTCTTGGATGGATCCCTTGATCATTATGTAGTGTCCCTCTTTGTCTCCTGTAATAGTCTTTGTTTTAAAGTCGATTTTGTCTGATATGAGAATTGCTACTCCAGCTTTCTCTGGTTTCCATTTGAATGGAATATCTTTTTCCATCCCCTCACTTTCAGTCTGTATGTGTCCCTATGTCTGAAGTGGGTCTCTTGTAGACAGCATATACACGGGTCTTGTTTTTATATCCATTTAGTCACTCTATGTCTTTTGGTTGGAGCATTTAATCCATTTACATTTAAGGTAATCATCCATATGTATGTTCTTTGTACCATTTTCCTAATTGTTTTGGGCTTTTTATTGTAGGTCTTTTAGTTCTCTTGTGATTCCTCCCTAGAGAAGTTCCTTTAGCATTTGTTGTAAAGCTGGTTTTGTGGTGCTGAATTCTGTTACCTTTTGCTTGTCTGTAAAGGTTTTAATTTCTCTGTCAAATCTGAATGAGATCCTTGCTGGGTAGAGTAATGTTGGTTGTAGGTTTTTCTCCTTCATCACTTTAAACATGTCCTGCCACTCCGTCTGGCTTGCAGAGTTTCTGCTGAAAGATCAGCTGTTAACCTTATGGGGATTCCCTTGTGTGTTATTTGTTGTTTTTCCCTTGCTGATTTTAATATTTTTTCTTTGTATTTAATTTTTGATAGTTTGATTAATATGTGTCTTGGCGTATTTATCCTGTATGGGACTTTCTGTGCTTCCTGGACTTAACTATTTCCTTTCCCATATTAGGGAAGTTTTCAACTATTATCCGTTCAAATATTTTCTCAGTCCGTTTCTTTTTCTCTTCTTCTTCTGGGACCCCTATAATTCGAATGTTGGTGCGTTTAATGTTGTCCCAGAGGTCTCTGAGACTGTTCTCAATTCTTTTCATTCTTTTTTCTTCATTCTGCTCTGCAGTAGTTATTTCCACTATTTTATCTTCCAGGTCACTTATCCGTTCTTCTGCCTCAGGTATTCTGCTATTGATCCCTTCTAGAGTATTTTAAATTTCATTTATTGTGTTTTTCATCATTGCTTGTTTCCTCTTTAGTTCTTCTAGGTTCCTGTTAAATGTTTCTTGCATTTTCTCTATTCTATTTCCAAGATTTTGGATCATCTTTACTATCATTATTCTGAATTCTTTTTCAGGTAGACTGCCTATTTCCTCTTCATTTGTTAGGTCTGCTGAGTTTTTACCTTGCTCCTTCATCTGCTGTATGTTTTTCTGTCTTCTCATTTTGCTTATCTTACTGTGTTTGGGGTCTCCTTTTCGCAGGCTGCAGGTTCGTAGTTCCCGCTGTTTTTGGTGTCTGTCTCCAGTGGCTATGGTTGGTTCAGTGTGTTGTGTAGGCTTCCTGGTGGAGGGGACTAGTGCCTGTGTTCTGGTGGATGAGGCTGGATCTTGTCTTTCTGGTGGGCAGGTCCACGTCTGGTGGTGTGTTTTGGGGTGTCTGTGGCCTTATTATGATTTTAGGAAGCCTCTCTGGTAGTGGATGGGGTTGTGTTCCTGTCTTGCTAGTTGTTTGGCATAGGGTGTCCAGCACTGTAGTTTGCTGGTCGTTGAGTGAATCTGGGTCTTGGTGTTGAGATGGAGATCTCTGGGAGATTTTCACTGTTTGATATTACGTGGAGCTGGGAGGTCTCTTGTGGACCAGTGTCCTGAAGTTGGCTCTCCCACCTCAGAGGCATAGCCCTGATGCCTGGCTGGAGCACCAAGAGTCTTTCATCCACACGGCTCAGAATAAAAGGGAGAAAAAATAGAAAGAAAGAAAGAAAGAAAGAAAGAAAGAGGATAAAATAAAATAAAGTAAGATAAAATAAAATAATTAAAATAAAAAATAATTATTAAGAAAAAAATTTTTTTAAGGAAAAAAAGCAGGCGGACAGAACCCTAGGACAAATGGTGAAAGCAAAGCTATACAGACAAAATCTCACACAGAAGCATAGACATACATACTCACAAAAAGGGGAAAAGGGAAAAGATAATATATCTTGCTCCCAAAGTCCATCTCCTCAATTTGGGATGACTCGTTGTCTATTCAGGTATTCCACAGATGCAGGGTACATCAGGTTGATTGTGGAGCTTTAATCTGCTGCTCCTGAGGCTGCTGGGAGAGATTTCCCTTTCTCTTCTTTGTTGCACAGCTCCCGGGGCTCAGCTTTGGATTTGGCCCCGCCTCTGCGTGTAGGTCGCCGGAGGGCATCTGTTCTTCGCTCAGACAGGACGGGGTTAAAGGAGCAGCTGATTCGGGGCTGTGGCTCACTCAGGCCAGGGGGAAGGGAGGGGCACGGAGTGCGGGGCGAGTCTGCAGTGGCAGAGGCAGGCGTGACGTTGCACCAGCCTGAGTCGCGCCTTGCGTTCTCCCGGGGAAGTTGTCCCTGGATCCCAGGACCCTGGCAGTGGCTGGCTGCACAGGCTCCCGGGAGGGGAGGTGTGGAGAGTGACCTGTGCTCGCACACAGGCTTCTTGGTGGCGGCAGCAGCGGCCTTAGTGTCTCATGCCCGTCTCTGTGGTCCGCGCTGATAGCCGCGGCTCGCGCCTGTCTCTGGAGCTCCTTTAAGCAGCACTCTTAATCCCCTCTCCTCGCGCACCATGAAACGAAGAAGCAAGAAAAAGTCTCCTGCCTCTTCGGCAGCTCCAGGCTTTTTCCCGGACTCCCTCCCGGCTAGCTGTGGCGCACTCTCCCCTTCAGGCTGCGTTCACACCGCCAACCCCAGTCCTCTCCCTGCGCTCTGACCGAAGCCCGAGCCTCAGCTCCCAGCCCCGCCCGCGCCGGCGGGTGAGCAGACAAGCCTCTCAGGCTGGTAAGTGATGGTCGGCTGTGCGGGAGTCGGCTGTGCGGGAATCCGCTGTGCGGGAATCTCTCCGCTTTGTCCGCTGCACCCCTGTGGCTGCGCTCTCCTCCGCGGCCCCGAAGCTTCCCCTCCGCCACCCGCAGTCTCCGCCCGCGAAGGGGCTTCTAGTGTGTGGCAACCTTTCCTCCTTCCCGGCTCCCTCCCACTGGTGCAGGTCCCGTCCCTATTCTTTTGTCTCTGTTTTTTCTTTTTTCTTTTGCCCTACCCAGGTACGTGGGGGGTTTCTTGCCTTTTGGGAGGTCTGAGGTCTTCTGCCAGCATTCAGTAGGTGTTCTGTAGGAGTTGTTCCACGTATAGATGTATTTCTGATGTATCTGTGGGGAGGAAGGTGATCTCCACGTCTTATTCCTCCGCCATCTTCTCAAATCTCTGCTCTAAATTTACATTTTTATGATTTTCCCCGTTTTGAAAAAGGCCTGTGTCTGCTGGGAGAAGTATCCTTCAATTTTTCAACTTGATCCTTCCAGAGGATTCAATGCTATTTTGTTTTCCCATGATCTTCCATTACCATTCACAGTCTTCTAGAATCACAGCTTTACAGTATGGTTACTTCTAGTGTATAGATGACCATATAGTAAGAGAAATATTTTTCTCTCTTTTTTCCTTTATCATTCTGTTTCCTTGATATTTTTATTAGTCATTATATTACTTCTGACAAGTCTGAATGGAGAGCTGCCTTCCCATTTAACTGTTAGGAAAATGGAGAGTGTAGTTCAGGTATTGTATTTTAACATTTTAAAAATTAAAATGGCATATAAGACAGATTACTACTTCAAGTATGTCACTGCATAAAATATCTAATTCCTGTTCCTTCAGAAATATCTTGGACAATTAGAAAATTGTGTAGATTGATGATTGTCCATTTTTTTACATGAATACTGAATTTGGTCAGTAGTTATTATTCTGATGTAATAACAATAAGAAATCATTAAATAATTATCGTAACTCAAAAACCAGTTTCTTCTAATGTGCTCCAAAAGCTTCATTTATATTATCTGATTCATCCTTGCATCTTACGACATGAAAGGGCGGGCATATGTTATCCCTGTTTTCCAGTTGAAGAATCTGAGAGAGGGAAATAGAGCCACTTGCCTACCGTTTCACAGCATGTCAGACTCAGGAGTCGCAGAAGATGCTATGTTTGCTCACTGTCAGTCCTCCCTTTTTTCCATTAGTCCCTATCCTCCTTATTCCTTAAGGTGTAGGCCATTAAGGAATTGATCTTGCAGGGGGAGAATCATCTGTTTTAAAATTGGATGCCTTTTACAAGTTTGTGTGTTTTGATATAATTTTAATAAATGTATCATTGCTTGCTTTTTTATGAGAGATGATATAAAAGTGAAAAAATACACTTGTAGAAATGAAATGAAAATAATAAATAAAGCCCTCTTCCATTTCCATTATTCTAAGCCATGCTCCTTGAGACTTCAATCTCAATATGATGTTAATAGAACCATTAAATATGATTCATACCATACATAAGACACTTCTATTGACAATTCCATCTTGACCAGGGGTCAATGGATCCATTACAATGCAAATCTTACTGTATACTTTCCATCTAAATCAAAAGAATTTGGTCTTGTGTCCACTCTAATATGTTTCGTGAACTAGAGTCCAATCTCAGATGTGAAGTACACATCTGTGTTTCTCATACTAAATCATGCCTGTGTCTATTTGCTCTCAGTCTAAAAGGTAATTAATTAAGTTTTGTATTGATAGGCTAGAGTATTTAAGGAAATACATAAGGTTTATTGGAATCCAAGTTAGCCCTTTTAATACATACCAAACCAAAAGAAAAAATCTTTCATGGATATATATCTCAATATTTTTGTACATTTAAAGGTATTCTGTATAATCTGGAAAATATGCAGAATCAAAAACTTTCCAAAAGGATACCCAGGCCCAGCCTTATAAAGTATAGTAAACAAACTGAGGTTTCAACCAGTTTTTCAGGTAAGATGAAGAATATCTCATTAAGTATAGGCATCTCTCTCAACTCTCTCTTTTTCCTTGTGCTATTTATGTCTAAGCTGTTCTGTCTTTGTCTCTTTTCCCATTGATCTTGGGCATCCCTCAGAATCCTGCTCTACTCAGTGTTTCAGAAAATGTATAAGTTGAAATCTGTCCTCGATATGCACAATTACTGAGCTTATTCCTGGCAACATTTAAGCTTCAGAGCTGTACTGATCTACAGTTATCCGTTCTCTTTTCTTTAAAAAAATATTTTTTAATTGAGGTATAATTTAACATGTAAGATTATATTAGTTTCAGGCATACAACATAATGATTTTATAGTTGTATATATTGTAAAATGATCACCACAATAAGTCCAGTTAACTTTTGTTACCATAGATAGTAGAATTTTTTTTCCTTGGGGTGAGAGGTTTTAAGATCTGCTCTATTAACAACTTTCACATATACAGTATGGTATTATTAACTGTGGTCTCAATGGTACATTACATCTCCATAACTTTTTTATTGTATAACTGGGATTTTGTACCTTTTGACCCGCCTTCACCCATTTCTCCCCCACCCCCTGCCTCTGGCAACCACCAATCTGTTGTCTGTATCTATGAGTTTGTTTGATTTTAGTTCCACGTATAAGGGAGATCACATGGTGTTTGTCTTTCTCTGTCTGACTTATTTCACTTAGCATAATGTCCTCAAGTTCTGTCCATGTTGTCATGTTGTAGCAAATGGCAAGATTTCCCTCATTTTTATGGCTGAATAATATTCCATTGTATAAATATAAACCACGTTTTCTTTATCCATTCACCTGTTGATGGACACTTAGGTTGTTTCCGTGTCTTGGCTACTGTAAATAATGCAGCAATGAACATAGGGGTGCATATATATTTTTGAGTTAGTATTTTTGTTTTCTTCAAATAAATACCCAGTATGGAATCACTGGATCACATGGTAGTTCCATTTTTAATTTTTTGAGGAACCTTTAAACTGTTTTCCATAGTTGCTGTACCAATTTACATTCCCACTAACAATGCATATCTTTTCTTACCTGTATTACTTTTATTCTTGAACTGAATTGCTGCTGCTCCCCCTTTCTGTTTCCTGTGAGTGCTTCTTGTTTAAAGCCGCAGAAAAGTGGTTGAGCAAGGTCATATGTAAGGGCCTTCCCTCCCCTAGAATCCCATGACTTCTCAGCCCCACTGTGGATCTCACAGCTTCCTCCGCCTTTCTTGGAAAGTTGGATGGCAGTGAACTTTGGACCAGGAAGAGCTGTCTATAAATCCCTGTTCTACCTCTTCTCACTGTGTGATCTTGGGCAAATCCCTTAATCTTGTCCTTCTCTCTCTTTTTTTTTTTTTTACATCTATATAATAGTGATAATAATTACTGATATCAGAGGATTGCTGCAAGAATTAAATGAAGTGGTACTTATTCCCATTTACTTTCCCATTTTTCACCCCAAATACCCTGCTTCTGTGAAAAAGGTTGACTTTTTAAATGTACCACCAGTCAATCACATGGCTACAAACTGATGAACTTCTCCAGTATTTATTCGTTTTCAAAAGTGTTTGCTTCTTTTTGGGTGCCAAGCACTATATATATTTTTTTCTTTCAGATATGAAAGACACTCTCGGACTCACAAAGCTTTAATTTTTTTTGTGCAAAAGCACCAAAGCATAAAAGTTCCGAGATTATGCAGTTAAAATAACAACTGAATTTACACAAAAAGCATCTTAGTTGAGCTCTGTTTTGCATGCTGTTTCAAATGTGCCCCAGAATTACCAGTTTCAAAGGTTCTTTCCACATATACATGGTTGTGAAATAACTGGTTGCTTTTTTTTTTTTTTTTTTTTGCGGTCCACGGGCCTCTCACTGTTGCGGCCTCTCCCGTTGCAGAGCACAGGCTCTGGACGCGCAGGCTCAGCGGCCATGGCTCACGGGCCCAGCTGCTCTGTGGCATGTGGGATCTTCCCGGACCGGGGCATGAACCCGTGTCCCCTGCATCGGCAGGCGGACTCTCAACCACTGCGCCACCAGGGAAGCCCGACATTCTTAATTTGTAAATTGACAATGTCAAAAATGCAAAGTACAATATTCCAGGAAGTTTTCTCTAGCAAACCAGTCTTTGGGCATCAAAGGGAAACTCAGCAGAAAGAAATAAGATAATGTGTTGAAGTTTCATCTTCCCAGGTTATAAATGACCTGCTTCACCTGCACCTTAGTTACTCTATAAGATACGTTCCATCACTCTGGAAAAGACAAATATATATTTTTAAAACTTAGTGTACTTATTAGTGGATGGGCCTGACTATGGGGGGAAGGTCTCGTGTGGAAATGATGGGTCGCAGTATTGTGCCAAAATGAACAAGAATAAATAAAACAGTTTATTTTTAAGTGGGGCTGATCCCTCTTGCTCATGCATTAGTGTCTGGCTACAGGAGAGTAGTAATTTATTGATGCAGATGGCTATGTAAAGTGCATGCAATTTGTGAGGGGGCTTGACCCTTGACTGATGGGCCATATGTTGTAAAGCCCTAGGGATGTCATTTGCCTCAGCTCTCTTCCTCTCTCTGTCTCTGCACCTATGGTCCTTGTTCAATCACCACATATTGAACTATAGACTTACTAACTCCCCCAATAAATCTCCACCTAATGGCTCACAAAAGCCATAACTTAACCCTTTCTGCACAACAGAGCACATTATTTGGCATCATGATCACACTCAGTGAAATAAAAGATAAATATTATATGACGTGCATAGACTATGAGAGCAAGTTGTTGTGAAATGCCATTCCCTGCTGGGTATTCACTGTATCTGGATGTAGTAGAATTGCTTTGAGCTTGCTGAATTATATCATTATTCTGCCATGTTATAATTACAGCTTACCGTTATAACATAATTCTTAAATACTGTTAATGCACCACACTAAAGAAACATTTAGTGTTTTTTAATTAGCTTCTTTTGTCTGGGTCTTCTTTTTTCCTAATAAAATATGGAACCTATGCTCAATGAAAAATGCATATATTTTAATTCCCACAAAGAAGCAAGTTTTTAAAAAATATTAGGGCATTTGTATGGAATAATGGGAAAAACTACGGAGTATGTTTTAAATACTTAGTGTACTCCAGTTTTTCAACAGAGTCAATTCCAGCAGAAAGACTTCACACCATAAAAGTATTAATTCTCAGCCTCAGCACTGGGATCTTCTCATAATGTAGGCTTTCTGAGGCCCATATGCTACTTGGGGGAGCCGGGGGCAGACACCATGACACTAAGACTAGAAAAAGTTCCTGCTTATATATTGTGTTAGTGTAATTTTTACCCATCAAACAGAGTAAAACTGAAGAAATACTATTCAATGACACCCTTGTTAGCACAGTTTGCCTAATTTTAGGAAACCTAGTAAGTTGAAACAGGTTCATGCCCATCACTTGGAGAAGGGAGGAAAAAGGGTCCTTCCTTAGAATTCTGAGAAAACATCATTGCAGGCAACAAGCATACATTCTTTGCTAATCCAGAGTCTAAAGTGACATTTTCATATTCACTTTATTTGTCCTCTTTTGGGCACAGCTCTTGACAGATTTGACAACACTGAAAAGACGCCAGAGACGTGTAGGAAGAATCAAAGGAGCCATGTATCTTTGGCTAGGTTTCCCCAGGGCATTGCCCTAGGTTTCCCCAGGGCATTGCCCATCTTTAGAAATAGTAGTAAGAGATGGGTATACCTGCTTATATTTTGTGCTTATAATAATAGGCTTCTCATGAAACAATTCCTCTTCTAGATAGCTTGCTACTACACTGTTCATGGTGTATGCACGATATGTTTAAATAATAGTTCTATCATATATTAGATAAGTATATAATGTTTTCATTTTATCAGATTCAGTTTCATTTCCCTCATTGGTATGAAAAGAAGGTTTTCATATTTTTAATTCTTCTAACTAATGAATAGTTTTCTCACACTACAGTGAAAATCCAGATCTCTGAGCTAATTAAAAGACAGACGAGAGGAAAGTTGACTTACACCAACACTACACGAACGTTTTTCATTTTTGAGTCACTGGTCTTATCAATATGGACAAGTGATGTAGAAAAAATATTAAAATATACAGAAAAGAAGTCGTTGTCTTCTGTCCTAAACCCAGTGGACTTAGAGCATACAATGCAGCTAGAAAGCAAATTAGCATAAATAAACCATGCATCCACAATTGAATTTCAATAATTTAAACATAAATCCTTTAGGCTTTGATACATCTTTTTTCCACATGGGCTTTTCTTTTGGATATTGGCACTCCTAGCATTCATTTAAAATTCATTTGCAAGTCACAGATATATAGGGTGCCTAGAAACCTCTCATAAACAATCCCCTTTGAGGTTATTGTTCCATAATTTAAGGAATTCTAATGAAAACATGGTTGGCAAGGGGTTTTCTGAGATAGAGGGTAAATATATCTGCCTATAAAAGGGACCAGCATTTTGAAGCACAAATCGTCAACTCTCCTACACATACCAATGCATAAGGGATGATCATCTATAATATGTATTTCTGTGATTAATAACAGGCAATGATGAATCACTGATATCCTGGTTCCTATGTTTTAGAAGAAGTCTTGAGAATTTTCAGAAAGTGTGTTGGCAGGAGAGCTTTTCTCTGGCCTGGTGTGAATTCTCCTCGATTATAATTTGGCAGCCAGAATTCATTGTGTGCTTTAAAAATAAATGAAAACTATATTGCAAATTATATTAATTTTAGTTTTTATAAGTACTCTAATTAAAATTTAAACATAGCAACAAATGGCACATGAAACATTTCAAAATACAGAATTAGGCTTTAAGTTGAATGTCAAGCTTTAGAAAGTTGAATGTGCCAGTTAGATTTGGTGCAAATGAAGATTAAGAACATAGTTCTTGCATGTTTCCTATCATGTCTTTTCCCAGTTCTTTACTTAGTTAAATAATGTAGCTGAAATCAGTTTGTACTCCTTGGAAACAACCAACAGACTAATCTTTTCTTTAAAAACATTCTAGAATGCTCAAATAAATACCACTTTCTAAATTAAACTTTCTTGACTCAGATTTAAAAAAACTGTGGATGTTTGGTGACCTATTTTTATGCTGGCTCACAAAGTGCCAAGTAATCTTGCTATCGCCAGAGTGACATCCTGCCACATTTTGATAGCATCATATTTGATAAGAACACTGAGTCAATTCTTCCCTGTGTATATACATTTAAATATATTTGTTTCTTAGAATTGTATGGATATCTGATATTACATTAAGTTATAGCATTGACCATATTGGCAAAAAGCCTCAATATTGAACTCAGTGGTTCAAAATATTATGATAATGCAAATAAGAATCCCTAATCATTGATGTTTGAAGATCGCTGCTGTATACTTACCAGTAGGACAAAAATTACATAAAAGATATAAGGATAGTTACTTACGATCGAAAAAGATGCAAATATTTAATGAAAATGTAGAGTTTGCTTTCTTTTTTTAAAATAGAGCTTGTATATCATGGTTGAAATTGATGAAGATATTTATTTTGTACTTTTTATGTAAAAAATATCATTTTATCACTGTACATGTACGTTTTCAGTCTTCAGAAATTCCTCATTCTCTGTGTAAAAATTATGCATTAAGGCAATTATTTTATATCTTCTATTTAATATATACAGTAAACCAACAAATATTTACTGAGGACCTACTCAGCGCTAAGTGTTAGAAAGGTAACATTGAACAAGATTACCTCTTCTGCCTGTAAAAACTTGCAGTATAAACCTACAATGATATCTACATGATATTTCAGTTTCTCTAATAATTCCTAAAAATAATTCTGTAGCCGGAGGCTTTCCAGAAGCAGTGGGGAAAGCTACTGGTAAATTATAATAGAAAGATATAATGCATTTTGCAGGATGACATATTTACTTTATTGTATTTATTTTATGTTATATTTTTTAAAACATGGCACCATCCGCTGACAGAAGTGAATTTGTCAAACATTAACCTAAAGAGTATTTAGAAGTAACAGCTGAAGGATTAAGGAACATCAGGATTTAGTGAGGAAATAAGTATACACTGTGATTAGATCCTCTGCAGTGCACTATTCTTAGCCAGTCTCTTGCTACAAAATCACATTGGTAATTTTTTAGTGACATTTTTTATTGTCCTTGTACAAAAGAGAATAAAGTAGAAGAAAATAGAATCACAAGTGAAAAAATCCAAGTACTACTCAGATGTACCCTGTTGTTCTTTGCCTATTGGTTTTGGGTTCCCTAAATTACATATTAACAGAAAACTACCTTGTAGCAACATTAGATGCCCTCATGGGCCCTGCCTGACTTTACCTTTTTCATGTGGTTTCATTATTGCAAGAACTTTTCCTTATGGTTAACCAACAGCTTTTTCATCTTCTGAACAAGTTCTTAGAGCAGGAAGGTTTGAGTGCTATTTTTAGCATGCCTCTGTAAGCCGTGGAGAATGGCTTCTTTCCTGCTGTAAGACACTCTTCTCTGCGGAGAGTAGAAGGAAGTACTTAATTTTGAGCTTTTTATTTGGTTTAGTAATATTGCAAACATAGGGCAGGTGGCTATAATTTTACACCATGTGAGAGAAATAGCTTTTTCTTTCTCTCTCAACCTGATTGTTTTGCCATCCTAAACCCTAATATGAGGAATTAGAGCAATTGATATGTTAAATTGATGAACTAGCTTAAAAGACTCTTTGAAAAGGAATCTAAGCTTTCTATAATCAAAATACAAAATTGTTAAGGATGAGGAAAGATTTATAAATGTAGGGTTCAAGTTAATATAAAAGTGGTAGCATCATCCAGTAGTTACTCTGTTACAATTATATCTTTACCATAATTAATCACAGTTTTATTACCATAATTGTGCCTTATCTTTGTGAAAACATTTCACAGTTATCAATGAAATAAAGTCTTGCCACTCGGCAACTTTTAAATCAGAGCCCTTTCTTGTAGGGTAGAAGGTGTCTGTAAATGGCTTTGTCAGGCCAACTCAGGCACGAATAATCTTGTTGAAGTACCAAAATTGTGACTGGATAATTTCAACTATCCCTGAAGAATATTCATGAATCTGAGTCCTAGATACAGAAAAATAAAAGAAATCTAGCAACTTTACAAAGCTGTAACCAAAGTATAGATAATGTATTATGTGTAATTATAGCAAGTAATAAAATTTTCTCTTGGCTAGTTGACCAGTATCTTCTTTTTTACAGTTTCTATTCTTGTCTTTTCTCTTAGTTTCTAGTCTGCCCTAATGGTGTTTTTAATCTACTTTTATTTAAGTCTTGCTTCAAATGTTCAAAGCTTTTCATGCCTTAATTTCTACTGTTATTTGATGTGACAGTTCTTTTTTAATTTGCAACTTGGCCATAAAACATACTTTTTATAGGCATGATGTTTAATTTTTCTTCCTAAATGTATATAAGCACACAATGGAAAATTTTATATCATATTTGATAAGAAGCAAAGTAAATGACATTTTTGTAAAAAAAATAGTAACCACAAGTCATGAGATATACTTCTTAAATATTAAGGAAGAATAATAATTCTTTATAAAAATACTGTTAGGAAGCAAAGCCAGTAAATAAAATGATCTAATTATTGAATGTACACAAGGTATCAATATCTTGGTGCTATATAAAAATTAATTTCACCAGCTATGATGGAGTAATGGTTAGGATTTATCCTCCCACCCTAAACAACTAGAAAACCAGATAAAATAAAGAAACAGTGGTTTTTCAAGTATTGAATAGCAGGCAGTTCAAGGCAGTGATGTCTGAGAAAGGGGAAACAAAAAAGATGAGCCTTTCAGTTGTTCTAGCTTTGTTTCTGGAGGTACTTTCTAGGTTACAAAGTAAGGAGGGGGAGCCCAAACAGGGCCTGGTCATCTCACTGAGATGTAAAACAGAGAGATCCCACACACTTTGGAGAGTAGGTGTATATAGAATTTGTAGGGTAAAGCACTGGAGAAGAAGCTGTGAGAGAGAGAGAGAGAGAGACAGAGAGAGAGAGACAGAGAGACAGAGAGAGACAGAGAGAGACAGAGAGAGGAAGAAAGAGAGAAGCTGCAGAGAAGCCCCCTCAAATCTTTGGCTGAGTTTTGATCAGTTCATAAATGGAAGGACACTACCCAATGGCAGAAATCTTGGCACTCACACAGAGCTGGGAAGTGTTTATGTTCCCACCAATGGATAGAATTCTCTGACAAGTATTACCTTAGTAGGGGGTATGAATTAACCTTACACTAAAACTTCTCTGAAGTTGTCCTGACAGAGGTTAGAAGCAAACCTCAAAAAGATTCAACTGATTCCCTCTAACTTAAATGCACACTACAACAAAATCTAACATTATTTAAAGGAATACAACAAAAATTTAGCAAGGAGTAATATAAAGTTCATAATGTTTATCATTCAGTCAAAAATCACACAACATGAAAAAAGAGCAGGGAAATATTATCCACATCCAGAATAAGTATCAACCATTAGAAGCAGTCCTAGACATAGCAGAGGTAATATAACTAGCAGACAGTGAAGTAGAAACAGTTATTATAAATAGGTTCCATATGTTCTGGAAAGTAAAGAAAGCATGGTGAGGAGAGACCTGGAAGATACAAAAAGATACATCTTTTAGAGATAAAAAAATTATGATGTCTAAAATAAAAATATTATCTCCATAGTTTTTCCTCTTCCAGAATGTCATACAGTTGGAATCATACAGTGTGTAGCCTTTTCAAACGGGCTTCTTTCACTTAGTGATGTGGATTTAAGATTCGTCAATGTCTTTTTACTCCTTGATAGCTCACTTCTTTTTAGCGCTGAATAATATTCCACTGCCTGGCTGTTTATTTATCCTTTCACCTATTGAAGGACGTCTTGGTTGCTTCAAGTTTTGGCAATTATGAATAAAGCTGCTGTAAACATTCCTGTGCAGGTTTTTGTGTGAACCTAAGTTTCCAGTTCCTTTGGGTATATACTAAGGATCGCGACTGCTAAATTATATGGTAAGAGTAAGTTAATTTTATAAAACATTGCCAACCTGTCCTCCAAAGTACCTGTACCATTTTGTATTCCCACCAGCAATGAATGAGAATTCCTGTTGCTCTACCTCTTTGCCAGCATTTGATGTTGTCAGTGTTCCAGATTTTAGCAATTCTAATAGATGTGTAGGGTTTAAACTTATTTTTTAATGTCTAATTGTCCCAACATGATTTGAAATGCCACCAGTGTGAAATGCCACCTTTTAAATTATTTATTTATTATTTATTTATTTATTTATTTATTTATACTGAAGTATGGTTGATTTACAATCTTATAATTAGTTTCAGGTGTACAGCATAGTGATTCAGTATTTTTACAACTTATACTTCATTAAAAATTATTATAAGATAATGACTATAATTTCCTGTGCTATACAATATATCTTTGTTGCTTATCTATTTTATACATGGTAGTTTGAATCTGTTAATCCCATACTCCTAATTTGCCCCTCCCCCTTTTCTTCTTCCCATGTGCTGTTCTGGAAAAGGTAAAACTATAGAGACAATAAAAAGACCAGTGACTTCCAGAGGTTAGGAGAGAGCAAGGGATGAATAGGTGGAGCACAGAGGATTTTTAAGGCAGTGAAAATACTCTGCATGATACCATAACCATGGATACATCTCATTATACATTTGTTAAAATCCATAGAACATACAATGAGAGTGAACCACAGTGCAAACTGTGGACTTTGGTGATGATGATTTGCCAATGTAAGTTCATCAGTTTTAACAAATGTCCCACTGTGGGGGGGGTATGTTGAATGTGAGAGGCTGTGCATGCATGGGAGTAGGGGGTATATCAGAAATCTCTGTGCCTTACTCTCAACTTTGCTGAGAACCTAAAATAGCTCTGAAAAATAGTCTTAAAAAATAAGTTGAAAAACTCACGTGACAAAAAATAAAATGAAAAATGTACTGAATGAGATTGACAGCAAATTAGAAAAAAAGCAGAAGGAAAGATCAGCAAACTTGAAGACCTATAAAACGAAACTATGTTAGCAGGGTGATACCAAGAAATTTAGTATATATGTACTTAGAGTACTAGAAGTAGAGGAGAGAATAAAAGATGGAACAAATCTTTGAAAAAATAATAGCTAGACATTTTTCTAATTTAATGGAAACTGAACTGACAGATTGAAGGGATCTCAGCAAACCTAAAGCAGAATAGAACTAAAGAAAAGCATGCTGAGGCACATCATAATCAAATTGTTGAAAACCAATGATAAAGAAAAAATCTTGAAGGAAGTTAGAAGAAATAAATACCCAATATTTTAAAAGGAACAAAGATAATAATGAGACTAAATTCTCTCCGGAAACTATGCAAGCTGTGTAACAGTGGAATGACTTCTTTAAATTACTGAAAGAAAAAAACAAAAAAACAAAAAACTAAGGCTTCTTTACCCAGTCAGTTTTGGAAAAGAGCAAAGATGGAGGACTCACATATCTCATTTCCAATCTTATTGTAAAGCTACAGTAACCAAGACTGTGTGATATTGACTTGATAGACATAAAGAAAAATGGAATAGAATAGAGTCCAGACATAAATCCGCATATATATGGGAAGTTGATTTTTTTATAAATATGGGAAGGTAATTTGATGTAGGAAAGGATAGTCTTTCAACAAATAGTGCTGCAATATGAAAATAAAAATTAATTAATTAAAAGTATCCAAAGAAACTTTACCATTACCAGGTGCCTCATATAAGTATTAACTCAATATGGATCCTAGCTTAAATGAAAGAGCTTAACACTGTAACATGTATTCTAAAAATACATAGGAGAAAATCAAGTGACCTCGAAGTAAACAAAGATTTCTTATAAGCCATCCAAAAAAAAAAAGGTTAGAATTCATCAAAATTAAAAACCTTTGCTCTTCAAAAGACTATTTTTAAAACAGATCTCTAAAAAGGGACTTACATACAGAATATGTAAAGAACACTTACATCTTAATAGGAAGAAAACATGCAACTCAAAAAACTTTTTAAAATTTGAATAGGCACTTCACCAATGAATAAATATTCATGGCAAATAAGCACACAAAAAAGTGCTCATTGTTATTTGTTATTATAGGATGTGCTAACTAAACCACAATAAGTTATGCTACAAACAAACTAGATTAGCTAAAATTAAAAAGACTGACAATATCAAATGTTGTTGAGAATTTGGAGCAACTGGAACTCTCATACATTGTTGGAAAGGCAAATGGCACAGTTTGGAAATTTGGCAATTTCTCATAAAGCTAAGTACACAATTACCATATGATTCAACATTTCAATTCCTAGATACTTACCCATGAGAAATGATGATATATCTCTACACAAATACTTATTTGTGAATGTTGTAATAGCACCTTTAGTAATCATAGTAAACATCTGGAAATAACCCAAATATCTATAAATTGGTGAATAAATAAGCAAATTGTCTTATATCCATAAAATGGAATACTACATAGTAATAAAAAGAATGAACTACTAGTACAGAACAATAACATGAAGAACTCTTAAAAACATACTAAATAAAAGAAGTGGATTCAAACAATTATATGCTTCATGGTTTGATTTATATAAACTTTTTGAAGAGGTAAAAGACTGTATTGATGGAAAGGTGAACAATAATTTCAGAGATGGGTTTGGGGGAAGAGAATAACTGCAAAGATCAGAGGGAATTTTTGGTGTTATGGAAATGTTCTTTATCACAATTGCAGCATGAGTGTGGTAGTAATTACATGACTATGTACGTATTTCAAGACCCATCCAATTCTTTATTAGACTTGGTCACATGAAATTATATCCAAAAAAAGTTTTAAAAATATTATTTCACTTTGATGTAAACATCATCTAAATAATTTGACATTAAAATTTTTTTTTCCATAAATTAAAGCTATACTGAGTTTACTGATAAAGTTATTATTGTAATCATTTATAGCCCTAATATAATTCTGGCTTCGTGTGAGTTGACTTTACCTCTAGTTTCTCTGTAAGCATTTAAGTAGAATAAACTGAAGCATAAATTTTTAACCAAAATTAAACACCTTTTTTTTCCCAAGAAACATTTATCACACAAATGCATATAAAATACATGCATTTTACATCCAAATTTGCATATAAAGTGTTGTGGGAAAATTAGGAAGCATATGGTCTTTTTTTTCTTTTTTATTATCTAAGAAGCACTAAAGCCAAATAACTTGGCAGGATTCTTCTGTTTTAGTCTTTCAAATGGCTTTATTTTCTGGCAGATGGGGAATGTTAGCTACCTATTAAAATTATACTTACATATATTGTTAGAATGTTTTATATTTCATGAAAATAAAATTTTTAGAATTGTCATTTAAAACTAGCAAAACCTATCTGTCATAAGGTTGAGAAACAACTGTACCTGTCACTTCCCAACCACTTTGAAATATGTTGCAACATGGATGGCTACCTAATGAATATTCTGCGATTGAGTTTCATTTTAATGATATTTTCAAAAATTCTCCATCTTTAAAAATAAAAGAATATCATAGGCTAGGGAATGAAATAGATGAGGAGAATGAATTTCAAGATGTAGCATCTCTTCCAAACTGTTTTGGGAAAATAGATGTGGTAAAGCATTATCATATACTTTTTAGTAAGTAATTTTCCCCCTCCATGAACAATTTAAAAATCAGTACTTATAATGGATAGTCTTCAAGCATTGTTTTGTGGATTAATAAACTGATTCACAGAGATGAATTTAAAGTCACTGTGACGCAGTCTATGAACAGTAGACAGTCAAAATATTCTTCTGTTTTAGATTAGAATGAAAAGGAAGATTGATTTAAAAATAAAAATCAAATATCTGTATTTGTTCATCAGGATTTGGTACTAAGAATTTGAAAAAGTGAAGGATTCTTTTATATATTTAAAAAACCATATTGTATTGACATGGATTTTTAAAATTAGCTATCTGAATTACTGATACTTCCGTTAGATTTACATTGCAATTAGAGAAGTTACTGAAGCATTTGTTAAGGAACATTTTTAAATTGTAAAATTTCCTATTTGAAATGTGAAAATATATCACATAATTCAATAGATATACACATGCATGCATATATAATTGACCTGGAACACTTGATTTGTCTTGAGGACAAATCTTTCAGACAGTTTTGAGGAGACATCCTGTGTGGTGAGACAATTTGTATAAACTTGAAGTCCAACTAAATATTCTGTCATTCAAAACTATCATATGGGGCTTCCCTGGTGGCGCAGTGGTTGAGAGTCCGCCTGCCGATGCAGGGGACTCGGGTTCGTGCCCCGGTCCGGGAAGATCCCACATGACGCGGAGCGGCTGGGCCCGTGAGCCATGGCCGCTGAGCCTGCGCGTCCGGAGCCTGTGCTCCTCAACGGGAGAGGCCACAACAGTGAGAGGCCCGGGTACCGCAAAAAAAAAAAAACCCAAAAAACCCCCAAAACCATCATATGTCAAAACCTTTTTAGATAAAACTTTAGCTAGAACATCAGCATTTCATGTCTGATCACTGAGGAACTTGAGTGTATGCAAAGAACTTACTGAAATAAAATGAGCACATTGTCTGAAAAATCACTACTTCTGGCTAAAGATATTTCTCTTCTATTTCTCTCTCCAGTAGAGTTGCTCTGCACCTATAGCTTATTCTTCTTTTAAACTTTTTTTTTTAATTCTTGGCTGCGTTGGGTCTGCGTTGTGTTCGAGCTTTCTCTAATTGCGGCGAGTGGGGGCTACTCTTCATTGCAGTGTGCGGGCTTCTCATTGTGGTGGCTTCTCTTGTTGAGGAGCATGGGCTCTAGGCACACGGGCTTCAGTAGTTGTGGCATGCGGGATCAGTAGTTGTGGCTTGTGGGCTCTAGAGTGCAGGCTCAGTAGTTGTGGCGCATAGGCTTAGTTGCTCCGCGGCATGTGGGGATCTTCCCAGACCAGGGTTTGAACCCATGTCCCCTGCATTGGCAGGCAGATTCTTACCACTGAGCCACCAGGGAAGTCCAGTTTATTCTTATAATATGTACAACTAGTGAAGAAATATAAAGTTTGGAAAAAAAATAGCTGGTATATAAATGCAAATATCTTCAAGTTTTTTTCATGCATCTCTTCTTTATCCTATTTTATTCTTCTTTCAGTAAATAATAGGTTTTTCTCTTCACATTGCAATACTGAAATTATGGTGTTAAGCCATATATCAAAATAATAGATAAAGTTTTATAGTATCAATTGCAAAAATTATTGG
Source organism: Delphinus delphis (assembly GCF_949987515.2). Classification (NCBI taxonomy): domain Eukaryota; kingdom Metazoa; phylum Chordata; class Mammalia; order Artiodactyla; family Delphinidae; genus Delphinus; species Delphinus delphis. The sequence goes on from NC_082686.1 coordinate 30,616,820, forward strand.
TGCAAGAGTGCCAGGACCACAGTGTGGTGTACAATATGATAAAAGATTATATATCCTAAAAATTATTTTTCTTAATTCGTCTCTAGATGAAACACAAGAAGTGATGTGGTATTTGGAAAGGATATTTTAAGTTACCCTTGTTTTTAGGGGTTTTTGACTTTGTCTACATGAAGCTCTTAAAGCAAACTGAAGCATGCAGTTTCTACATGGTGGCATCTAATTGTTTTCCCCTTATATGAGGTGCTATCAAAATACTCTATGAGTTGAGCAAACGTACTTGTGTGCTAGTGATGCATTATGTAATTTAGATTGATTTTACGATCTATGGAGAGGTTGCAAAAATTCCTAAACACACTATAAAAAGTTGTGCATATTCCTCTCCACTCTTTCTACACATTTTAACTGTATTCATGATTTTCTAGGTATGTCCTTCCATGTTAATAGTTAATGGATTTTATTTTAAAACCTCTCTGATATCAGTAGCATAGTGTTTCTCACTTTTTTTCATTATTGCCCCTTATAGGAGCTTTTTCAACATTTTTTCCTAATTGCTATCCCCATGAAATTTTAATACTACCGATGAAGTCTAAATTTGTTTATGTACTGTATGCATGTCTGTGCTTTTATATATAAAAAGCACATTTGCACCCAACCTTGCAATGAGAATCTATTTGTCCCCTTGTGGTTGACATTGCTCCAATGACCCCGTTCAGAATACATACTCTGTCAGTATAAGATCACCTATAGTTAAGGTACATTCTCATGCATAAGGATTGCTTTGCTATTCTTTATTATCTCTCCTGATCTTCACCTGGAAAAGCTTCAATAATTGTACCATTCAGAGGAATGCAATTTTCTTTGCCCATTTCAGAGAGAACAGGGAGGATGGGAAGAGATGAGAATAAAATTTTCCCTTTAAACAAAGAGTTTAGATTTTGATTCTCATAACTGACATATTTAGAGTTAATATTTGTTCCATGAGTGAAAGGCCATGTAAACCTATGGAAAAAGCCCTGCTGACAGATTGAGGTTGTCTGTCATGAACAACTCCATTAGCTCCTGTAGAATCCCATGATGTTAAATGATGGTATGAGTATCCTACATCCAACTCTAGCCTTCCTGATAGCACTTCAACTGATGTCACTCCAAAATCCTATAAATAATTGTGTGTTCAGGGTTTATATCCTGAGCTGAAGGATAGTTTTACTAGGAAATAAATATAATGTAAAAACATATATACTAATTTTACAAATTAGAATAATTTATACAAGTGGATACATGAATGATTGGAATTTATGAATTATTATTACATATATTAAGTGCATACTGGAAGCCAGGTACAGTGCTATAAACTTTATATACATTTTCTAATTCTGTCTTCACAATAAGCTTATAGAGTAGACACTTTGTATTATCCCTTGTTTCTCGAAAAGTGAAATAATATCCAAACTGTATTTTTAAAGCTGGTTTTAATAGCTAATTTTATTGATGGTTATAATTAAGGATTATACAAATAAGAGTTGACTAATTTGTGTTTTACCCTTTTTTTTTTGGTGTCATTCTACCTTCCCTGTTGTGGAGATGTCAGCAATAAGTATAAAAGCAAAATAGCCACTAGGAGTAAAAAAAGACAAGAAACATGACAAACTCAGAACTTATGAATTGGCAGTTTTGAAACTACAATTGTCATTATGATAATCATGAAAACAGCTGGCATTAGTTAACTATTGACTAAATCATCATCACACTCATAGCAGCATTTTATCTTACTGAGAAGATGAAAGTTTAGAGACCCTAATCATATTCCTTAGACTCCAGACACCAGTATTTTATTAGAGATGCTCCTGATTATTTGTTGGTGTGAGAAGTGTGGATGATAATTAAACAGTGCTCTATGAAAATTGAAAACGTCTTATAAGTTACCACAATATAAAATGAATGGAGTGCTCCACTTATTTTTTAAATGCTTAAATTTTCAGAACCTTGTATATTTTCTGAGTATAATTGTCCTCAATAACAAACTTAATTCTTTTGGGTTTAATAAAATGTACTTTTCGTATGAAAATTTTCAGTAACTTAATGATGGCATTGCTTATATAGGAAACATTATGCAAATGATTGCAATGAAGTCTATGAGTTTAGTTAAGCTGGAGAAAAAGTTTGTAATTAACAAATTAGCATTTGAAAAAGACATTTTGAATATGCATAGTAGAAAATTCTACTTAACTTGTGGGGTGTGTTCATAATGATTATTTCAGAATTCATGCATATGCATTTTTTAACGTGCAAAAAACAGTTGAAACCTTAGTGGACCAATCCAGACCTGACTAATTTTTTCTTTTTTTCAGTTAAATGACTAACATTATAAGTAAGGCAAAATGAATACACATGTTAACATTTGGAGTCTTCTTTCCTTCTCTTTTTGATGTAGTATTTTCTTAAATATTAATAACACAGAATTAAATACTTTCTACTTATTATGGCTTCAGTGTGGATGAAAATAACAACATTAAGAAAAAACAGTCTTGGTATCTGCCTTTTCCTATGAAGTATATGCCATGCTATGCATTAGAATGTTGTGGTTAGGGCTTAATTTGTTTTGTATGTTAAATTGTGCTTTTGGGGGTTGTTCAGATTTTGGTGTCACACTCACAGAGACATTCAATTATTAATGGAGAGTGAAAGACTATCATGTGATTACTTTAAAAAATGCTATATATTTGCTTCAAATAGTGTAAATATATTTGCTTCAATATAGTGTAAAGTATGTTTTCTTAGGTATTAATATAAGTAGGTTATGACCTTCTATTTAAGAGACTATTAATTCTTGATTAACTATTAGATATGATCTCAAATCTTTAAGCATTGAAGGTTGTTCTTCAGTACAAAGTATCTCTCTTGCTCACTCTTCCTGAGATGTTCCATTCTCATCTGGTTTCTATACTGTTTCTTATGTTTCCCATAAATGCATGATCGTTAAACATTTCTCTGCTACCACCCACATATTTGGGGAAACAAATTTTCTGTCATAAAACCTTATGCAACTTGCTTAGGCCACAGTAATATTTTCTGTTGCTGAATTCATACAATATTTATGGTTGGTTTATTACATTCCCTACAAATCGGTTATATAACTATAGCTGATTTAAATCTATAGTTGATAAATATGTGAATGCTTTGTCTTTCCAGTTAGAGAAGAGAAATCATGTCTTCTGTTGGTTTGGTTAACCCCATAAAATCTAGTAAGCAGCTAAAGACAGGACAGATTTGGCTTTACTTGGATTATGGAAAGGATAGGTACTTCTTTCTAATGAACTATAAGTTCATTATCATCTTATAATCAAAAGGAATGATGAGACTTACAGAACTATAAAATGAGTGAAATGTTTTTTCCCACACCAGTTTGATTATAACCCAACAATAGAAAATAAGATAATTTTAAGCAATCTCATGAAATCCCTGACAACAATATGATTCCATGTATTATAGGTTCTTTCATTTCCTTTGTTTGTTGTGACTCTTTTTTTTTCAGTACATTGATCGTCTGTCTAGTGCCAGGCACTCTTCTGTGCACGGATCACATAAAACCAATCAAAATCTAGGTTGGAAAAACTAAGCAACTAAGAGTCAAAACAAAGTCATGCCTAACATTAGCTTCAGGGACTAAGCAAGTGACACTGAAGTAGAACAGGAACATAGGGATGAGAAGTATTCCAGTTATAGAGAACAGAATATGCTGGCATGAGAGAATAAATTTTTCTGGGGAAATCAAGTGGAATGTAAAGCTATCTGTATTATCGGGTGTTGGGTTATCAGGGTGTTAAGGGCCATGCTTATACTTTCGCATGCTAGTAAATCATAACCTACTCAAAAAAGCAGCCATTCAATGGTTGAATACTCATCCCTAGCTGAAGACGCTTGCATTTGTTCATTTTCCTCATAAGCGTGACTTCAGTTGACAGTGGATGAGTCCCAAAGCTGTACTCTGTGTCTTGAATTGCCCAGACTATATTTGGCCTTTAGGATGGTTTCCTAAGAAAACTTCAATCTTTCTTTCTTCTCTTAAATTCTAGACTTTAACTTAAAAAAAAATTGTATTTTCCAAAAACAAAAGAGCAAAAGTTTTTCTTATAGACAGTTTTAGTACAAAATTTTTCTGACTTCAATTTAGCAAGTCTCCAGCTAGACAATAACTCTTCTAAGCCTCTATATTAAGATTTTACTTTGCATTAAATAGAATTAAAGATAAAGAAAAAATACTAGAAATAAATAAAATAAAGAAAATTTAGAAATAAAGAATAAAATTTAGAATAAAAATAAAATTTAGAAATAAAGAAAAAAAAGTACTAGAAATATCCTTAGAAGTGCATATATTTTGCAAGCTTTTAGAGTCAACTATTGGAGTTCTTTATATTTCTACTGGTTTTTTCCTCCACCTTTTTATGACTGATTTTTAAAATAACCGATTTAAGACATGAAAATATAATTTTTAATATAATTTATAGGGATGTATAGACTATAATATGGTTGTTGAATGATAACTAACTGGCATTATAGATGAAATTTTACTGTGTTCAGAATGACAAGACTTATTCCCTGGGCTGCTTCCTTTAGAGATTCTATCCTTCAATCTTTAATATTTACCATGCTTCCACAATTACTACTATAGATAGAAAATAGATCTTAATTATTCTACCTGTAAACTAGAAACACAACCTTTGTATTAAAGGAAAAAAGAAACAAATGTGGCATTCACAAAGCTATCTACAACCATTCATACCTTATAAAATGTAAGGTTATTGTCAGATAAATTCTCAATGCACTTAGCAAAACACTATCTCTATACAGATAAGGACATAAACTCTCACACATTTTATTATAAGTATAATTTGATCTGAGTCATTGTTAGGCTCAGAGCATAATATGATAATCAGAAAAATTGGGGGTCTAATCAAATAATTTATAAATTAGCTATTAAGTTATTATTTAATTAGAATGAATGATTTACTAGCATATGAAGAAAAGTCTTTATATATTAAATGAAACATGATAAATATCTAAAGTTTTGAACTTTTCATTAAACAACTGATGTTGGCATAAAAAGCTTTCTGCTTTTTTTTTAGTTGCTTTTGTAAACTTGAGAATCTACATGACAATGCTGGCAGACTGAAATATTTTCTTTAAACTTTTAAAAAGCATTATTAATATAACCTCTACTAGATATTAAAATTTTCATCCATCCTGCAAATCATTGGTGAGTTCATTTGGTCTGTATCTAGAACAACCAAAATAACATGTATAATATATGTATCGAAAAGGGAAATGAAAATGCATGAAGATATCTAATTGTATATACTGTGAAGCTGGAGAATTAAAGATGATAACCCCTTTTTACCAGTCAGCCAAGCGTGAAAGAGCAAAAGAGATTCAAAACTTCATTAATTGCTCTCACACAACATTACAGGCCACCTGCACTTGAAAGAATTTACATTGGAGCAGATGGATTGCTGAATGCAGTATCAAAGATTTTCAGAATGTTTGTTTTAAAAATAAACTGGATTCTAAGACAAGGACAAGCAAAGCATACAATTTACAAAGATGACAGAGCTTTTATTATTGGGACTCTTTAAAAAATATGAGTAAGGGCACATTTTTATCTCTAAATTAAAAATACACATACCAACCACTCTTAAAAATGGTAAAAGTTAAATATTTAAATTTACGAATGACAATATGTTCATGCATTTTAATTTTGCTGTATTCATTTGGGGCTATTGAACCTACCTGACTGGTTTCCTTTACTAACTCCGAGATCCATGAAACCCAGGCTTTGCCTACATTACATAATGTAATATTTTTACAGCTCTGATTATTCAGGCCTCTGAATAAAGTTTGTTCCATATGTAAAGTAAGAGAGGAAAAGTTAAGGTTAACTTTTTGTTGAGGAAACTCATTTTCACTTGTCATTTGATTCTGCCTTTAGCTCTGCATTTGCACTAACTAGCTTACTTATGCTTCTGGGTTCTGCTGTATTATGCTTTTGCAACATACTTTAACTTTTATATCTTGCAAGTATTTCTACAGCTTCACCCATGAATTAAGTTTTACCTGGAATTTGCATTATGGTATTTTCAAGCATTCTATGACCATTGATTCTAAGAAGTCAGCAAACTACAGCTAGTGGGCTGAATCTGACCAAGTGCCTGTTTTTGGAAATAAGGTCCGATTGTAACACAGCCATGCCCATTAATTTACTTACTGTCTATGGCTGCTTTTGTGCTGTGACAGTAAAGCAGTGTAGTCATAACAGAGACCATATTGCCCAAAAAGTCTAAAATATAATATTTACTATCTAGCTCTTTATGGGAGAAGTTTACCAACTCAGATATACTAGTACACTGTGTGACCTCAGGCAAGTTTTCTTACCTCTCTGGGCTTTAGTTTCCTCATCTGTAAAATAAGAATAATGATGATACCTACTTCACATGGTTTTTATGATGATTAAATGAAATAATACAAGCTTTCAGGAAAAGACCTGACCCATAGTGTCAGCATCAGCGTCATATTTTCTAAGGAATAATGCTAGGTCATGAAAGTGGAGAAATAGACTTTAAACTATATTATTGTAGTTTTTTTTTTTCCATTTTCTCTATTTAAATAATAATGGAGATAATGTGGTCTTGTATTATGATCATGGACTTTGAAGGTGGAAGCTCTGACTGTGAATAACAATTAACTCCTTACTTGCTGTTTAAAGAAGACCTTCAGTAAGTTATTGCAAACTCTCTAATCTGCACTTCCTTATCTGTAAAATAATAATAATAGTAATAATGTAATAATCACATCTTCTAATAGGTTATTAGTTTATTGTAAAGGGCAAATGAAATAAGAAATATGAAGCAGTGTAAATTGTAACGTGCAATACAATTCATAGGTTTTAATGCCTAATTAACCTTACCTTGCTTCCGTGCTTTGTACTTTGGGGTAGTGAGTATGTGTAATTATTTAGCCGAAGAGCTCAAGGTTAACCTTTTTGCGTCAAGGGTTGCCACATGCATCAACACGGATGAACCTTATAGACATAATGAGGGAAAAAAGCCAGATCCAGAAAAACACACGTGATATGATCCTCTCTAGTTAAACTTCCACAACTAGCAAAACTAATCTTTGGTGATGGAAAAGAATATTGGTTACCTTTTGGGAGTGTGAATGTGGGGGAAAGATCTTTTGGGAGGCTAGTGACATTATAGATCTTCATTTATGTATCGGTATAGGTTACGTGGATATATTCACTTTGTATATCTTTATTCACATGAGTAATTTTGACTTGTGCACTTAACTGTAGGTGTATTAATACTTGAGATTTAAAATAACTATAAGAAAAATAAAAGAAAAAGAAAGGAGAGAAACCAAATAAGTACAACCACTTGTCCTGCTTTCAGAATCATAAAAAAAAATGTCTTCTGCCATCTGATACATTCACCTCATTCCAGCACTTACACACTCACACCCACATTTCTCTCCACAGCCACACAGAGTTCGTCAACACACGTGCATGCACACACACACACACACACACACACGCACACACAAATCTCTGTAATCAAGTGGGACTCTGCTTTGGCCAACCTTGTCTTCATATGGTGCTTCAAATACGTGATTTTTGACAGAATTGCCCTTTTATTTTTCTCTCTCTATAAATCCTACAATGTCCAGTTTTACCTGAAGTCTTTTCTTAACTATCTAAGGCATTATGACCTTCATGGGGCTCCTAGACCACTTTCACTCCATGTCATACACTCATTATGCTACTTTCCAAACTTATGTTTGAATTTTATTTTTTTATGTACACATCACTTATTTTCCCAAAATATATGTTCCATGAAGATAAGACAAAAAAGGTCTTAAATCAAGAGCTGGGTTTATAGTGGAAATCAAATGTGATTTTAATATATAGATTTTATTTATTTTTAAAACAAAACGCTCTATTAGTACAAAACCAAAAAGTAAAAAAGCTATTAAAGGAAATCAAGTCTCTTTCTCACCCTAACCCCGAAGCATCCCGTTCCTTTCTCAGAAGTAACAAATGTTGCTGCTTTTCTTGTATAAACTTCCATTAATATATGTAAATAATCTCTGCATATTCATATATAGCTTTGTGCTTTACAAAAATGGTAGCATGTTGTAGATATTATACTATGTTTCATTAAGTGAATCATGTATCTTGAAGATATTCCATTTTGATAAATAACGTGAATTCAAAATACCCAAAGAAGTTATGGAAGTTATAGAAATATGAAATTATGGGGCAATGCCATTTTTTAACTGAATAACTTTGCAAATACTCTGCAATTGTCTTCTTGACATCATGAGTATAGACTATTCTGATAATTATTTTTGTAACTTTGAGAGGAATTTTTTAAAATGATGTTTATGTCTTGAACTATGCTAAAAATTGTTTTTCCACTTTGTCTTTGTGGTTTTCCCTTATCCTTCACATAAGTGTATTGAGTAAATATTTAGTCTATTGTTCTTGAAGTCTACTCTGAAAAGTATGTGAGGCATTCCCAATTTTTTCTTATTTATTTGTTGCATTCTAGCCAGGAGTTTGTTTAAATTATAGTTCAGAACTTTGGATCATACCAGATGTTGAGTAATATGCCACTAAGATATAAGTGCAAATGGTTTCACTCTTGATTCCTTTGTACAAGTGAACGACAACTTGGAATTCTAAACAGATTAAAAATAGACGTTGCTGTTCATTTGGGTTCTCTTAGAAAGGAAGGCTGTTTTTGACAAATTCCGCTGCTTATTAGACAAAGTGCAAAAGCATTCCATCTGGAGTTCATAAGCCATTGTTTTATGGAATTGATTCATCATACAATCCCTTCTACTCTTGAAATAAACCCAGGAGAATTTGTTAAGATGCTATATGCACACTAGCACACATTCTCCCATCCACATGAACACCCACAAACTCCTCTATGCATACATGCTCTCTTTAGAGATGTGTGCCCTCACAAAACATCTTATAAAGTGGAATTGCAACATGCTTTTCAAATTGGCAGACATTGTTTTAACATTATCTTTTAATAGATTTATGGATCTAGCTGCAGGAATTATTCTTATTCCTTAAAACCAATAATCCCTTATTTCCTTAATTTAAAACACTTCTGTGGTACATTTTCTTTTAGTTGAAAAAATAAAGCTGAAATTATTTTTGAAACCCACCATCCCCAGATACTTCCCAGTTTATTTTCCTTCCTCAAATATTGAAGCAATGCTATGTCTTGCACATGTTTAAGGCTATCATAATCCAAATTGTTCATTCTGTGAGAATAAAATTTAAGGAAACATTCAGCAAGTGACTATATGTGTAAGAGATGGATTTTTCGAGGATTTTAGATATTTGAGAGGAGCCACTCATAGATTCTGCTTTCAAAATTTCTTAGGATGCCATCTTAAAAGATGACTGAAATTCAGATCAGTGAAGTGCTTTGGTGTCTTGTTTTTTTCTTTTGCAGATTGTAATCCACATGTTCAGAAGGCCTCTCCCTAGAGTGTAATTTAACTTAATTGACAGTCATTGTTCCTTGAAAACTTTGAATTAAATTAACATAAGCATGAATGAAATAGGTCAAATAACCACATACAGTCTTTATTATTATTTTTTCCTTTAGGATTAGTGACAATATTATGTATAAAATTGACATTTGGCTATTAGATCCTCATTGAATCGTTCCAAATTTGATTAAAACTGGATATCTTGGTGTACAGTAATTTAGCTTCATGAGAAACTGTTAGGTTTTCCATTTAATTCTTGGGTTTATTGAAGAACAGGGTATTTTATGTGTGTAGTGATGAATTTTGTTCTTTCTCTTTTTCACACTAAGATCAAATACAGACTGCAAAACTGACTGAGCGTGAAATTGTTTCTAGAAATTGTGGAGCTAGTTTAGATGGCAAGAATCAGATGAACAGTTGTTAGTAAAAATGTGTGTACGGAAAGGATGATGGTAATGGATAGGGAAGTTTAAAAGTAGAGAAATATTAGCATAAAGCAAAAATATTCAAGTGGCAAACATTTCAGTAGAGCATTTACATGCCAGCATCCTTAAAAGCATATAAGTTTTTGGAAAACATTTTTTTTTTTTATTTTTCTGTCTTGTTTTTCACAGGAAGAAGACTGGTATGGGTTTTGGGTCTTCCAGTAACTGCCACTGCAAAAGCAATTAGACTTCATTATGGCTGTGCTTATGCAATACTAATTAACATGCCTGATGTTCTGTTTTCCTTATTTGACCATGTGACAGCCCACAGGTCTGACACCCTCTGTGAACCAACAGCTGAGGAAATTTCAATGTGGCAGATTTTTTACAAAATACACCCCCAAAAAAATGTAATCACACTTTTCTGAACAACTGCATTAACAGAATGTGTTACAGCAGATCTACAATTAGTAGATTGCATACATTTGTACTGGAGAAAAAAATAAAGGAGACTAGAGATGATTTAAGCCAATGCATGCAAATGATTATACCTTGTGTCCAGAATTGAAAAGTGCAATAACACTGTATTATATTATCACAGAGAATATAATTTTACCAGTGAAATCAGATCTAGCAAAAGTATCACTAAAGATTAGAAGCAAAGTTGTCAATATATTTATAGCACCATTATGGACCTCTATGATGTCCAGCTGATTTATTGAATCTATACATGTGATGAATTTAAGAGTCTAGACATAGGCAAATTCTGTTTTAGTTTGTTTGTTTCTGTTGTTGTCAGATCTAGCAAAAGTATCACTAAAGATTAGAAGCAAAGTTGTCAATATATTTATAGCACCATTATGGACCTCTATGATGTCCAGCTGATTTATTGAATCTATACATGTGATGAATTTAAGAGTCTAGACATAGGCAAATTCTGTTTTAGTTTGTTTGTTTCTGTTGTTGTTGTGGGACTGGGGATAGTCTTGTTAATAAAATTAGATACCGTATAGTTACTGACTACATAGATTGTAAAGTCTAGTTTGGAGTTTGGGACAGAGACTGTAGCCCCAACCAATAAATATAAAATTAACACTGCAATACGAAGGAAGGTGCTTGATGCTGTAAAATTGTAAATAGAGGTATTTGGCCAGATTGTGAATTGTGGAAGTTTTTCTTAGGAAGTGAAAATTTGTAGAGACCTGAAGTCAAATTGGAGGTTAAGCAGATGAGCTGAGGAAATTAGAACACTGGGTCACACACTTTGCTGCACATCATAAGCACTTGAGGATTTTTTTTTTTTTTAATTACTGATGGCTGGCTCCCATCTCTAGAAAATCTAATTTGATTGTTCAGAGTAGGACGTGGGTATTGAGAGCTTTAGAATGCCCCCAGGTGATTTTAATGCTCAGCAAAGCTTGAGAACCATTGGAGAGACATTCTAGGCAGATGGAGAAGGCCAGTGGTAAGATGAAGCTCAGCAGAAACTTAATAAAGCTGAAAGTTCGGGTACTGCTGAGAGCGGGGAGCTGGGGAGTCATGTGCGACAGGAGACTGGAGAGCTGGGAAAGAAGAAGCGGTCTATGCCGGGCTTTGTAGGCCATGTTACCGATTTAGGTTTTTGCTGAATGGTGATGGGCAGCCGTTCACGTCTTTCCCTAGAAATGTCCCCAACATACACATTTTTCTCCCAGAAAAGCATGAAGCATGAACAGGATCGACTGCTCTTTTTTTTTTTTTTTTTTGCATATTTTGACCTGTCTGTACCTTTAAATGAACAGGAATAATTTTTGAGATCAAGGGACATGACAGAAGCTGAAAGCTTTTCTTTTTTTCCAGGCTTAAGTTACCACAAAACTGGAAAATGTATAAAACTATCAAAATGGTTCTTAAACAATCATTAGGTAAACCTCCCACCCTCCTGGTCTCCCAGCCACCAAAGGCAGATCTGAGCTGACTATACTGCAGTGAGTTTTTGAATATATATATATATATTATAGTATAGTATATTATATATATTTTATATATATATAAATTTAATTTTTAGAGCAGTTTTAGTTTCACAGTAAAATTAAGAGGAAGGTACAGAGGTTTTCCATACACCCCCTGTCCCCCACACATGCATAGCTGCCCCATAATCAGCATCCTCCACCAGAGAGGTACCTTTGTTACAATTGATGAATCTACACTGACAATCATTGTCATTCAGAATCCACAGTTTACATTACGATTTACTCTTGTTATACATTCTGTGTGTTTGGACAAACGTATAATGACATGTACCCATCGTTACAGTATCTTACAGAGTGTTTTCACTGCCCTAAAAATTGTCTGTGCTCCACTTGTTTATCTCCACTACCGACCACTGATCCTTTTACCATCTTCCTAGTTTTGCCTTTTCCAGAATGTCATATAAGTGGAATCATACAATATGTAACCTTTCAGATTGGCTTCTTTCACTTAGTAGCAGGCAGTTAAGCTAATTCCATGACTTTTCATGGTCTGGTAGCTCATTTCTTTTTTGACGCTGAATAATACGCCATTATCTGGACGTACCACACTTCCTTTATCCATTCATGTACTGAGGAAGATCTTGGTTGCTTCCAAGTTTGGGCAGTTATGAATAAAACTGCTATAAACATCTGTGTGCAGGTTTTTATTTGGATGTAAATTTTCAACTCCTTTGGGTAAGTACCAAGGAGCTTGATTGCTGGTGGGAAATTCTTACTAATACTGATGTCCAGGCTTAAATCAGTCAATTTAGGGGTGATAGGTAGGCATAATTTTTGAGGTCCCACAGGCGATTCCTATGTTTAACCAGAGTTGATAACCACTGATCTACTGGATAAATCTCTTCAAATTTAATGGAACTTTGGACATACTGATCTTCAGGCTGAACTGGAATCGCCGGTGTTTTGGAACTGAGGGGACGTTAAAATGAGATATTTGTCTGAGTATACTCTCTTCACAGAATAGAGATAAGTTCTTTCAAGGCAGATCCAATGAAAGGAAACAGCTTCCAGAATGCTTGGTGATAAGATGACAGAATCCCTGCCTCCTCTGGAAGTTTGCCATAGACGGTATCACATCTACCATACTGCAATTTCAAGTCTGTCATTCAGGATCTAATGTTAAACGTTTGTACCTCCATTTCTTGGTTCTGATTATTTTCCCACATTTATGTCAAGCCCACCCAATTTTATCAAAGCCTCTGATTTTCTAGACTTCCGTTAACACTCAGAGTCTATACATCAAGAGAAGACAAAGAAATCGGCAAACAAAAGAAGTAAAGGAAGTTTGTACCGAATAGAAAGGGAAGGAAAAAGACCTTGAATGTGGGTAGAAAGGAGAAAAACAGACCATGGGATAGAAGGCACATTGACATGAAGAGGCATAGTTATGAAGGTCAGAGAGCCAGAAGAGTCACTGGACACATGCCAAGAAGGTGGAGAAACCAGGCAGCAGATGCAGGAGCTTGTCAGGGGGCAGCTACCCAAGGAGGCAGGGCATTAAGCTTGCGCGGGCTGTTCAGCAAAGCCTAGCCTCCTCAAGCAAATAACAAATGGCATTAAACCCTCAGAGGATTCAGTGATAGGGAAATGGACCCTTTTGGGTGAAGAATTCCAGGGAAATTCTGAAGGCTGTGACACAGATGTAGGGAAATTCTCAGCATGAATTGAGCAATATTGAAACAAAGTTTGAAAGGTAGAGATCAGAATGAGTGTTAGAACCATACCAGCCAGCACCAGGGGAAACAGAGGATCATTTAATAATAATCCCTAGGAACTCAAGCATGTAAAATGATTTTCTAAAGGTCAAAGTTGGTAGATTATACCTTTCACCTCCAATAAATTTCAGAGCTGGAAAGGAACTCCTGAATCATCCAGCCCAAACCCCTCATCTAACAAATGAGAAAATGAAGGCTATAAGTGATTTGCCAAGCTAAGGAATTTTGGAGAGGTAGGCCTAAGAATCCAGACTGCTTCGCTCACAGGCCCTTTGCCTTCTAACTGCTGCCCTCAGATCAGGGCAACATAGAAGGAGACTGAATTGCTGTGGGAAAGGTATACATCAGTCATGGAAAATGGTAATGAAGATTATTTTACCCTGTGCAAGTATAATGTTTGAAGTAGGTGGATCCTAACAGTCACAGCTGACTAAATAGCGAGTTACCATCAGCAAAGCAGTGAACAGAATAGCTTGGTGGGGTTCAGGAGAGTTGAGTTCAATTTTTTTTTTCTGTTATGGATAAAGTCATCATTCTTTCATACATGTGCTCATCTGTGCCTCCTATACACATGCAGTGTGCTTGGCACTGTAGATTAGATAATGTAAGAGACTATGCCCTTAAAGTGCTACAGTTAGTGTGGAAGATTAGATATATATGTACATAATTACAGTAAAACACTGATTATAAAGAACTGTGCTCTAATGTCTAGTTCAGTGATACTAGATTAACAGCCAGGGAATCTGAGAAGGTGGAAGTGTTGAACTACGGAGCCAAGGAACTTTCATGGAAAAAAAGAAAAAGAATTTGAACTAAATACTGAATGCTAAGTAGGATGTGTATGGCAGAGAATAGGGAGGAAGCATTTTAGAAGAGGGAAAAGAGAGGCACGCATGAATAAAAGTAATGCTCTTTCGCTGAACGTGAAACATTATTGAAAATAAGGTTGGGAAAGTGAGTTGGAATTAGATCCAGGCAAACCTAAAATATTGGACTAAGTATGTTTATATTGCCATTGAAATCAAGGAGAGGAGGCACTGAAATAGATGGAGATGGCAGGGTTAGTATCGGGATGTGTTTTAGGAAAAGCAACTTAGGAGAGAGTCGAGGGTAATTTGGAGAGAGCGAATAAAGAGCAAAAGTCTGGAAAAGTGTTAGGGCATGATTGCAAAATTAGTTCAGGCTGATAGAAAGTGGAACTTAGAAAGGCAGCTGTACAAATGGAGATTATGACATAGAAGGCATTGCAGATGAATAGCAGGCAAGGTCTGCCAACTAGATGGAAGTAAAAAAAGGAAGATGGAGACTCCAACTTACTTCAAAGATTCTGAGTCTGGGTGACACCAAAGAAGGCAGATTCATGAAATAAATATGGAATGCGAATATTTCTATAACACTCATCATATTCTCGTACTGTAAAAAAATTCCTCATTCTTTCTTTTCGTAAACATATAAATCTGCCATCCATGTTATATATTCTGTATACACAACATGGACACCAATGCATATGCTGTATCTTTATTCACTTTTGCAGATTAGCGTAGATTCAGAGCCAAAGAGAAATTGACACAGAATTAAATATACTATGCAGTGGTGAAATCACTTTTATTATTGCTTTTGTTCAAGCTATTGACACTGCCTAGAGTTTTATCATTTGCAAAGCTGCCTTATATATTCCAAAATATATTCTTAAAAAAAGTTACTTAGTGAGTTAATTTAGTCTATAGAGCAGCCACTCAGGATTGAAGAGAATCTATAGTAGTTTACAATTCAAGCTCTAACTAGATATTTAGGCAGGGACCCAAAGAGATGGTTATTCCTTCTAATTCAATTTAGTACAATGTAGGGAGCATGAATGTAGGAGCCCAACCCATCTGTTCTTTTTTTTTTCTTCTAATTTTATAAAGAGGTTGTTTCTACATCAGTCTTTGGAATTTTTAGTTCTGTCTTTGCTGCGCTACAAAAAATACTGATGTCAAAAGGCTGAAAGAAAACAAATTGTTTTTAAGAGGAAGAAGAAATTGTGGTACATTAAACCTAGTCATTTTCCCATTTAGGTGGTAGTCCTTACTTTTTAAATAAACCACACGTGATCTTTTACTTCCTCTCTCTCTGCTTCAGTCATTTTCATTAAAACCTCGACATTTTACATAATGAGTATTTCCAGAATTTCTTTATAAGAGAGGTTTAGGGACTACAATCTAGCTGAAATAGAGAGGTTGGGGGACTTGTCTTAAACCTACATCGGAACAATAGATGCATTTAAAAATTTAGATATGTTACTGATTTAAAATGATAACAAAGTTCTCTAAAGATGCATTTATTAATACTTTCCATAATACTTTTAAAGACCCCAATTTCCCAGTGAATTTTATTATTATTACTATCATTATTGTCAGGATAGTTATTAACAGTGATTGGGAGAGGTGCAAAGCAAATTCCCACCATTGCTGATAATGTAATCAATTGCATTCGCAAAGTGCAGTTTATAAATGATTCTCAGTAGTGGCTCCTAGTTATTTCTATGTAACCTCCATTCACTCTTCCGTGTTTGTATGTGCATGCATTGCTCCAAAATGACAAAGTTATATAAATATATTTTATACAGAGATCCATGTATTTATTCACTTATCAATCCATCCACTCCGCAAATATTTGAGTTCCTATCATACATATAGTTGTAGATATCTAAATTCACATGTGAACAGAAACAAAAATAAGTTTTTTATACCATTCATTTGCAAAATAGGCATAGACAGTCAAGTGAAAAATTCCCTTTTCTAGCCCTTGTACCTAGTACAAGTACTCTTAATAATAGTTAAAATGAGACCTTCCTTTTAGTTTACAAGCCAGTCTTCAAATATTATAACTTCAGATATTACTAGAGACACAGTTGGTGGTTAAACACATGACAAACTAAACTGCCCAATTTTGTCACATAGTTGTGTGTCCTCAAGCAAGTTACTTGACCTCAGTCTTCTCATTTAGAAAATGAGGATAATAACAGTACTTACATCACAGGATGGTTGTAAAGATTGATTGAACTAATATATATATAAATTAGATCAGTGCCTCATTCATAGTGATGGCTTAATTTAACTATGATGGTTTGGACTAAAGCTGTATTTCTCTTCACTAAGCCTACATAAGTATTAGGCTTAACTATCCCATCTTCCACAATCACTCCTAAATTATCGTGAGTTGTATTACCTAAGAAAGTAAAACCAATGAATGAATAATCACACCTTTTTTAAATATATATTTAACGTATATTCTTGGGCTAGAAATTCTTACAATTTATAGTGGCATGGACACCAAATCTAGGGGATAATGCCAGATTTCCAAATCTCTTCTCTACCGTGTTGCAGCTCACTGTATTAGTTTGAAAGATTTAAAATCAACTGTAATTTCAGGCACTTAATGGAAAATTAAGTGCCTAAATATTCTCTAAGTGATAAAAAGATAAAATAATGCATTAATACAGCTGAAATATATACTTGGAAGGAAGCCATAGCAGCTGGCTATGACCTTTTTATTGAGAAAGTGACCCAGAAAATGGACAAGGAGATTTCATCATTTATTTCCCACTTCTAAACCAAAGTCTTAGATGCCTTTAAATCCCCATTGGATAAAGTTGGCTTTTGGTTGATTACGAAATACCAATTAAGCCAGGGAATACTGTATCTTTCCTGTTCAGATTTTTTTCATCAGCATCTAATAGAAAGCAGCACTTATATTTCTTTCCTTAAAATGAACAATAGCCTTTATTTTTAATCCCTCCATAGCTGCAATTCATGGGATTTACTATGCTACCAACTTTGAAGGTAGATCTTGCTAATTCCCTCAGAATACACATTTGATTCTGGGCTAACCCACAGTAGTACCTCCATGCCATGTTCCTTCTATATTTCTACAAAGTATGATAAATTAAATTGTGTGTACAGAGTACCATGTTGAATTGAAAATATTCCTAGAATATTTTTCATGTTTGAATATGGATTGCTCAGGGTGGATACTCAGTGCATGAGTTGTGTAATGAGTAACAAAGAACAAGATAAATGAAGCTCTTTGATCAACTGTGGAAGGCAAAAATTACCAATTCGTATGCTTGTTTTTATGATAAGGTAAAAAGATTGTTTGTCATCATTTTTATTCCTGTGGGAAATGTAAATATTCCATGTTTACAACAGAGTGAAAATGTATCCATTTACTCATGGAACTATTAGAAAGCATCTACTGTGTAGACTTATGAAATAATCTGCGTGTCTTGTCTTCACAGTGCTTACAATTGAGTAGAGAAGAAAGATATATAAGAAGACAAAATATAGAGGCAAGAGCTAAGGATAAGTCGAGGTTACCCTGGGGACACTGAAGCTGCCACTTTAAGATCATTAAATATTTTGAGAAGAATTAAATCTCAGTTTCACCTTTGTAAGGAGGTGTAGTGCTGGGCTCCCTTTACAAATGAAATGCGGAGTGATAGAAAATGGACTGATGTAGTTGGCTGTAATGGAATAGCTCTCCTTCTCAACATCAAGTAACATGTCTTATAGGTGTCCTTAAAGTTTAATCCTATAAATATTCTACTTCATTAAGCATAAGGACCAGACATGGACATATGCCACTAGTGTCCACTTTCCTTCAGAGATTTAGGGTGATGAGAAGATAAAGGGTCTGCTTACCAGATGGAGCTTGTCAGATTAGCAATTGGAGCAGAGTAAATATCGCTGTCATATTGTTTTTTGAAGCACAAAGAACCCCCTTTGTATAACGCATGTGCATATTTAATAGTTTAAAACAAAACAACTCAGCAGAAGGTTGGCTGGTGGTGTACCTCTAGCCGAGTGGCCATTGCCTGAAGGCACGTTTCTGCTTTCCTCATAATAGGGAACATTAGCAACCAGTGGCTTGAGAAATGCAGAGCCAGATAAGTCTCTTGGGGCCCAGTCGGCCACATGAAGTTAGAGCCGTTAGACACAGCAATGAGATTACTGCTCCAGAAAGGGTTTACCACATATATTACCACATAGACCTTGCAGGGCTGCCAGCTCACTCGACTTACAAATGTCAAACATGATTTAAAAGGTTATTATGCTATCACGAGGGAAGGAGTATGATTTTCCATCACTGAAATTTCTATTTCATTCTGTTGCACATTCTGCATCTCACAAAGTCCAGTATTGCTAAATAACCTGCTTTTATCCTTAATAAGTGTTTTATGGACCTTAAACTGGAAGAACCATTTTCACTTTATTTGTATTAGGAAATTTTATCTTTTTCTGGTCAAACAGCAGTGTGATAAATTTGGTATGTGCATCTATGTATTGTGCTTAGAAGATTGTTCTTACGAAGGGAGTAAATGTATTTGTAATATGTCAGTTGGGGAGAGGATACCTAAGTAAGCTGTAGTTTTTGGCAAATGCATTTATAAGCCTGCAGTATTTCGCACTAAAATGATCAGATGAAGTTTTCTATATTGCATTATTTATTTGTCTTTGGGTTTTGTTACAACTGGTCTTTAAATAGTCTGCTTTCCCAGTTCTTTCACCCCTTGGGGAATATTTATTTGCTCGTAAGGACTCTACCAGTCGTCCTCCATCATGAGTTAATTTGAGCACAGTTATATTTGAAAAGTTGCTCAATAAAAGTAGATGGCTGTTCTACTTTGATTTTAGGGACATTTTGACCCATGGCTTGCAACATTTGAAAAATAAATAATCTTTGAGTATAGCTGTTAAAATATGCAATAAACATCAGATAGTCGATGTGAAATTTTTAAACACTGCATTCATAAAAGAGGTTAGACAAGGGGTTTCAACTGCCATTGTGGAAGCATTCTTCACTAGATTTCCTAGCAAATCATTGTGATTGCCTTTTCTGAGTGTTAGACTATAAGACTGAAGGTTGCCTACATATCCAAGTCCCAGAATGTGCCATGCACAGCAATATGTTAGCGCTGTAGGCTGACACATTTGGGGATGGTGTTCTCAGGTAGGATGTAAAAAGGGCAGAAGAGTACAGTCTATGGTATTGAGATATTGTCAGTTTTTCCCTTTATCTCCAAGTCTAAAATGTTAAATTGAAATCTGCAAATTCACTCATGTTCACATGGCATTATCAAAATTAAATTAAAGCCCATGGTAGAAAGCATTCTCAGCCTGAAGGATAACATCTTTGCTCCAAGTTCAGTATCTATTTTAAAATTATCATTTATCATAAGTGCAAAAAAAGTCACAAAAGAAGAAAACTAAAACTACTTTGAATTTTAAAAAACTATTAGACTTCCATGTGAAAATAATATTAAAAAACTATTTTTTCAAAGTTTTCCAGAGTATGAAATTAGCTTTATAATATTTAAATGAGAGTGAACCGGAATATCAACCTAAGAATTTACGTGTGTTTGTGTGTACCTTTTATTCTTCTTCAGAAAAAAAAAAAAAAAAAACTGAATATATTTATTTCAGGTAACTTCTTTATTGTTCTAAAAATATATTCATAAGACATGGGAGTATTTTAGGTTTAGGAAATAATGAGAACATCCTATTTCTCCTTTTCTTCCACATAGTAACAATAAAAGTAGAAGAATCATTTTAAATAGTAAATGAAAATAAATATATTTGTTTTAGTTTTGAAGTTTGCTCAAATAGTGAATTTACTACAATGATGTATGTATACAGTAACCAATACTATATTTATGTAAGTATCGGATTTTAAAAGAGCCTTCTTTAAATACTTCAAAATATTATTGTATTCTAATTGTATAGAAACTCCCTTTCACAAATCTCTCATTTTTTTTTTGAGAGCTCTATTAGTATGTATGGTATACAATTTTATTAATAAAATATAAGTACATGTTTATACCTTTTTGAAGTATTCAATTATTTGGGCAAAGCAAAGTATATGTATAACCTCAAAGTTATAAAGTGTGATCATTAATATGATGAAATATATCTCACATTAAATTATACAATACAATAAAAGTGTTTCTTCAATCTTAGCTTCTGTTAAAATAAACATATATTTAAAAAATGCAGTGTGACTATTTTAAGAGGTAAGTTCACTAATAGACCAATAAACTATTTTCTGAAAGCTAAATTGAGTTTTGAAAATAAATATTCTTTAAAAGAGATGGAGATATAAACCATATAACATAAAACTTGTTTTTGTCAGTCTGTATGTGGGGTAAATTTATCTTCCCATGGTTCTATAATAACAAAATAATTAACTGACATCTCTTAGTTTAGTTCAAGAGTTAGAGGAATGTATTATCCTAGAAACTTTGTTTTCAAAGGTCATTAGAACATTTATTTAGAAACCTTAGCCTGAAAATCAAATGTCATGCTTATATTGTTTTGCTCCTATCAGGAACAAAGGCATTGTGTGTGAAGGACATTATCTCTGCATTTGACAATATAGAGTATCACTTTTCATTCTAGTTATCCTTGCAAAATGTTCAATAAATGCATCCTTGCCACCTTGGACCCTGCCTCAAAATGGATACCTTATCACCTTAAACATCTTATTTTACAAAACAGTCGCAGCTTTAAACATGCATAACATAGCTGTCTGGAAAATACAGTACATTGAGTGTTTCTGACCACTAAACTTCATTGGATGAGAAATCAAGTTACTCTTGCAGCCTTGTCTCAGCTTACAGATTTAGTTCATATATGTTTGGGTGGTATGAAAGTGATGATGGGGAGACACCAGGTTGGTGTTTTTCTGTGTTCAAATAGAAGTGTTCTGTTGGAACCAAGTAACCTGACACTAATATTATTTCTTAATATCAGAAAATTATAGATTAGGATATATTCTGTGGAATTTAAGTCAACTATTTGAAAACAGAGTTTATCATTTTGGCCAAGGGTTGCGAACTAAAAAGCATCAGGGGCCAAGTGAGTAAAATTAATGTGGGTGGACTGCAGTGAAATGGACAGTCAATGCCCTGAATAAAGACAGGCACATTTTCCTTAAACACTCGGTGTAAACCTTACCCAGGGCTCTCACTTCTGACAGCTTGACGAGGTTCTAATCACTCGACTAATTATGACTAATCAGGATTTTCAGTAAAGGGGGGGGGGGAGTAGGGATATTTTTGTCAAATTTGAGAAACATATGAAATTTCTCTTGGGAACAACATGAGTTAAATTAAAAATATTAACTATAAGTAAGTTGGGTAGAAGAGATTTTAACTTGATTAAAGGAGAACATTTCGTTTTTTTTCTACTAAACTGCATTCATACAAAGAATACATATTCGGGCTTCCCTGGTGGCGCAGTGGTTGAGAGTACACCTGCCGATGCAGGGGACACGGGTTCGTGCCCCGGTCCGGGAAGATCCCACATGCCGCGGAGAGGCTGGGCCCGTGAGCCATGGCCGCTGAACCTGCGCGTCCGGAGCCTGTGCTCCGCAACGGTAGAGGCCACAACAGTGAGAGGCCCGCGTACAGCAAAAAAAAAAAAAAAAAAAGAGTACATATTCAATGTGTACAAAAGGAAACCTAAATGTAAGCATTAATTTGAAAATTTTCAGAAAACGTGGTATTCATTCTTTTCATGCTAGAAGTAACAAGTTTAAGCCAAATATTAAGTCATATTCTATGTAGGCAGGAAGATCTTATTTAAATTCCCTGGACTTTGGGGGATTTTGATTCACACTACCATTATCAGTTTTCTAGTGATATATGAATAAAATTGAATTAAAAGATAAACACCAAGACATAGTTAGATGTTCATGGGAGAACATCTAGTGGAAGAAAGAACCTCTAAGTAGCCTAGGACTCTAAAAGTTGTGCCAGTGACTTTGGACACATCCTAAGAGACTGGAATGAAGAGGACCTGGAAAGAGAAACAGAGATATCTGGATGCAAGATACTAGATGTAGATACTAGAGTATCCGCTGAAGAATTTAAATAGGGCTATTTCTGACCATTCTTGTGTTATCATAACTTTATGGAGCTAGGACAGACTAGTAAAGATGATCGGTGCCTGTCAACTTCAATGAAATGGATGTGACCAAGAAATTCTGTAATTTCAGTAATATTTAAAATTCCTATATCTGTATACAAAGGCATTATTTCATCCACCCTCTTCAAAATGTGTAGGTAATTTGGGAATACTGCATTTTTCTCAGATTAAGAAACTCAGTACCTAGAGAAGTTAAAACAGCTGACCACATGGTCATGCGTACAGTAAATAGCTGATTTGGGATTAGATCCAAGGTGTTTAATATTATTTCCACCATAAATCAGGAGGATAAATGAATACTGAGTCCTAATTCTGACTCTACTAAAGCGACCCATAGGCATATATTTCTAAACTTGGCTGGTATTATTGTCTGCAATAGTAGCTCTTAACCTTGACAGCACATTAGAATTACCTGGGGACCTTAATTAAAAATACCAATTGCTTCTCCCCATCTAAGACCTCCCCACCCAAGACCAATTCAATCAGGATCTCTGTGGTTGGGATCAAGTCATCAGTTTGGGGAGGTTTTTAAATCCCAATTAATTCCTGTTTATAGCCAGGATTGAGAAACATTGGTTTAATATCTAAAAAACCAAAATTTATTTTCCTTCTATTTTATTTTCATATGCATTCTAATGTATATTGGTAGCTATTAACCCATATGTTATGTACTCACAACATGTAAATATATACATACATCCTTCACAGAAATACAGTTTCTGTGCTTAATTATTCTTCCCAAATACAAATTTAGGGGATTCCGGAGAAATGCAAAATATGAAGCCAATTAGAAGGAAAAGTGGGAAAGATGCTTCTTTTGTGGGGCAGCGGGGTGGGGGGGGAGAGGAGAGGGGGTTCTTTTTTCTAAAAATTTTGTTGAAGTATAGTTGACTTACAATGTTGTATTTAATTTCTGCTGTACAGCAAAGTGACTCACTTGTAGATATATAGATGTAGATATACTTTTTCATATTCTTTTCCATTATGGTTTATCACAGGATATTGAATACAATTTCCTGTGCCGTACAGTAGGACCTTGTTGTTTATCCATCCTATATATAATAGTTTGCATCTGCTAATCCCAAACTCCCAATCCTTCCCTCCCCCATCCCCCTCCCTCTTGACAACCACAAGTCTGTTCTCTATATCTGTGAGTCTGTTTTTGTTTCATAGATATGTTCATTTGTGTTGTATTTTAGATTCCACATATAAATGATATCATATGGGATTTGGCTTTCTCTTTCTGACTTAACTTCACATAGTATGATAATCTCTAGGTCTATCCATGTTTCTGCAAATGGCATTATCATGGTGTATGTGTATATATATAAATATACACATCTTCTTTATGCATTCATGTGTCAATGGACATTTAAGTTTTGTCAATGGACATTTAAGTTGTCTCCATGTCTTGGCTATTGTAAATAGCGCTGCTATGAATATAGGGGTGCATGTATCTTTTTGAATTATAATTTTGTCTGGGTATATGCCCAGGAGTAGGATTGCTGGATTATATGGCAACTCTGTTTTTAGAGTTTTGAAGAACCTCCATACTGTTTTCCATAGTGACTGCACCAGTTTACATTCCCGTCAACAGTGTAGGAGGGTTCTGTTTTCTCCACACCCTCTCCTGCATTTATTATTTGTAGACTATTTAATGATGGCCATTCTGATGGGTGTGGGGTGGTACCTCACTGTAGTTTTGATTTGCATTTCTCTAATAATTAGCGATGATGAGCGTCTTTTCATGTGCCTATTGTCTATCTGTATGTCTTCTTTGGAGAAATGTCTATTTAGATCCTCTGCTCATTTTTTTTTTTTTTTTTTTTTTTGCGGTATGCAGGCCTCTCACTGTTGTGGCCTCTCTCGTTGCGGAGCACAGGCTCCGGACGCTCAGCGGCCATGGCTCATGGGCCCAGCCGCTCCGCGGCATGTGGGATCCTCCCGGACCAGGACATGAACCCATGTCCCCTGCATCAGCAGGCGGACTCTCAACCACTGAGCCACGAGGAAGCCCTTCTGCTCATTTTTTGATTGGGTTATTTGGGTTTTTGTTATTGAATTGTAGGAGCTGTTTGTATATTTTGGAAATCAAGCCCTTGTCAGTTGCATCATTTGCAAATATTTTTTCCCATTCTGTGGGTTGTCTTTTCATTTTGTTTATGGTTTCCTTTGCTATGCAAAAGCTTATAAGTTTGACTAGATTCCATTTGTTTATTTTTGCTTCTATTTCTATTGCCTTGGGATACTGACCTAAGTAAACATTGGTATGATTTATGTCAGAGAATGTTTTGCCTATATTCTCTTCTAGGAGTTTTATGATGTCTTGTCTTATATTTAAGTCTTTAAGATATTTTGAGTTTATTTTTGTGTATGGTGTGAGGGTATATTCTAGCTTCATTGATTTACATGTGGCTGTCCAATGGGAAAGGTGCTTCTTTTGTGTGTGTGTTTGCATTTTGTTTGTTTGTTTGTTTTGCTAGATTCTGGTGTTTGAATCTAGAGGGAGTGAAAAAGCTTCTGTTGATTGTCTACAGTGTGCTTAGTGCTTCATACTTACAGAGAGATTCCTTCTTCCACACTGCCCTGGAAGAAGCCACTGGATAATGATGTAAGGCTCATAATTAGAATCGCCAGATTTAACAAAATAAAGATATTTGTACTGAATTTGATCATCTGGCAACCCTATTTCTAAGAGCTTGGTTCTCAAGTTAATCTCTGAACCAGTGTTTTTAGCTTCCTACCCAGATGAGTAAAGGCAACTGCCCTGCCTGCAAAAGACAAAATGTCATCCTTCCCATCTCTAGAGATAGTAACCTAGCTGCAACCTCAGGAAGAATCAACCCCAGGAAGAATCAAACATTTATATCAGCAAGAACCACATTTGTGTATGCAGTTCTGTGGAAAGGCCCACAGGGAGATGACTGTGATATTTAAAGCAGTGATACTTGAAAAACAGCAAGAGTAAGGCCTCGATGTCAGTGTTAGAAGTGATTTCCTTCATTCCTTAATATAAATTCTTCCTCTGGACAACTCATAGTAAATCAAAGTGGGGAAGTGGTATCAGACCTTAGCTCTTCCTTCCATTAAAAAAGTTTAAAGACTTCAAGTTCAATTTCTATGTACTATCTAGGATGGACATCCAGAGATTCTTTATTCAGGGTAAGATGGCTTCTCCTATGATTCCAGTGACTGAGAGAAGAAATTTTCCCCTTATTTTAAATTTCTTTCAGTGGATCACATATCAAATTTTAAGTACACATAAACTCAAATCTAGAACACATTTATGGAAAAAATTAACTGTCTTTTTAGGAATCTAAATATAAACATAAAATAAAATTGAGTCCCTATTTATAGCCTGAAAAGAAGTTTTAGATTGAAAAGAAGTTTTAGATTAAGTTATATTCTCTACATCTCTAAACAGAGAGTTGCAGGTGGTTGAAAACCTATGAGAAATTAAAGTGAGAAAGATATTTTTGGAGACCCTTTTAGGAGAAATGAATTTCTTTTTTGCATCCTAAGAACGCCAAAGCAGACAAGAAAGCAAGACAATGGCTCCAATTCTGTTTGGAGCATAAAATCTCCGCAACTGAGGATATATGCGTAGAAAAGATTTTGTCTCTGTCTACTCATTTGTTGTTCCGTTCAAATCTGGTTCTAAAAAGAAAAAGAAAAACATATTCACTTCCAGAGAGAGCAACTGTATCTTTCAGAAAAACTGTGAATTTCTTTCCACTTGAGATGTCTTAAAATTAAATGGTATTGCAAAAACTTATATAATCTTGTTTCACTTAAGACTCAAGGTCTGTTATCAGAACAATTACTTATTCAGTATCCTGATAGATAAAAAAAATAATTTAGAACAGCATTTTATTCTATGACCATGATTTACCAGTTCAATGTCTTACCATTTAAATATACAATTCAGTGTGCATAGTAGTGATGAGCTTTAAATGAAAAAAAAAAAAAAAGCAACACCATAATGGATTAAGTCTGATATAGCCTTTTTGTCATGAGTAAAGAGGCTAATGTAATATAAGCACTCATGAGTAATCAGATGTCTTCTGATGAGTAAATTGAAATGTCATAGCAGAAGTAATCCACCACACATTTTATTATGAATTTCTGTGGGTAGGTTTAAATTCATTTTCTGACTCATTTAATTTATTAAATCAAAGCAAAATCTAGATGCATGAAAAAAGCGATTTTGGTAATAAGAGTTTTACCTCAGTGTATGTATCGGTTTCTAATTTTTTCTTTTCCTCATCAGCTGACTGGACTGTGATTTGTGCAACCATTCTTTGCAGCTTTGTTTCTGGCTTTTGCCAAAGACGCCACAATTACATACAACAAGCACTTCCAATAATATTGTAGGATTCTATGTACACTAGAAATAACCTAGTGTTTTCAATAGCTCTGATCAAATTTATCTTTGACATGATTTCTCAGTTTCCGTAGATGAGCCATATTTTTGCACAACTGGATTTTACAAGACACAGTCAATTAGGGATATAGGAGGCTATTTAATTGACTTCTACTGTTTTCCTCTTATCATCTTTGGTAAGAATGTAACTGCTGAAAATATTTTGAAGCCACTGGGTCAATGATTAAAAACAAAAAGGAGTTAGTATGTAATAAAAGTCCTCATACAGCATACATCATGGCCATCATTATCCCCCATAGAACACTGGAATTCAACTGAATTCACTTCAATAAAACAAAGCTACCTCTTTTGTTGTTGCATTGTTTTTTTTAATTAATTATTTAACTTTTAGTTGATGTATAATATTGTATAAATTACATGTGTACAATATAGTGAATCACAATTTTAAAGATTATACTCCATCTATAGTTATTATACAATATTTGGTATATTCCCTGTGTTGTATAATATATCCTTGTAGCTTATTTTATACCTAATAGTTTACACCTCTTAATCCTCTACCCCCATATTGTCCCTCCCCCTTCCCTCTCCCCACTGGTAACCACTAGTTCTCTATATCTGTCAGCGCTATCATACAGTATTTGTCTTTCTCTGTCTGACTTATTTCACTTAGCGTAATGCCCTCCAAATCCATCCATATTGCTGCAAATGACAGGATTTCATTCTTTTTTATGGCTGAGTAGTATTCCATTGTGTATATATATATATATATATATATATATATATATACCATATCTTCTTTATCCAGTCATCTGTTAATGGACATTTAGGTGGCTTCCATATCTTGACAACTGTAAATAATGCTGCTATGAACATTGGGATGCATGTATCTTTTCAAATTAGTGTTTTAATTTATTTTTTCTTGGATATATACCCAGGAGTGGAATTGCTGGGTCATATCGTAGTTCTATTTTTAGTTTTCTGAGAAACCTCCATACTGTTTTCCACAGTGGCCGCACCAATTTACATTCCCACCAACAGTGTATGAGTGTTCCCTTTTCTCCACATCCTCTCCAGCATTTGTTATTTGTGTTCTTTTTGATGATAGCCATTCTGACAGGTGTGAGGTGATACCTCATTTTGGTTTTTATTTTCATTTCCCTGATGGTTAGTGATGTTGAGCATCTTTTCATGTGCCGGTTGGCCATCTGCATTTCCTCTTTGGAAAAATGCGTGTTGAGTTCTTCTGCTCATTTTTTAATCAGGGTGTTTGGTTTTTTTGATGTTGAGTTGTATGAGCTGTTTATATATGTTGGATATTAACCCCTATCAGTCATATCATTTGTGAATATTTTCTCCCATTCAGTCGGTTGTCTTTTCGTTTTGTCAGTGGATTTCTTTGCAGTGCAAAAGCTTTTAAGTTTTATTAGGTCCTATTGGTTTGTTTTTGCTTTTATTTCCTTTGTTTTAGGAGATGTATCCAAAAGAGTATTGCTACAATTTATGTCAGAGTGTTCTGCCTACGTTTTCCTATAGGAGATTTATGGTATCCAGTCTTACATTTAGGTCTTTAATCCATTTTGTGTTTGTTTTGTATGTGGTGTTAGAGAATATTCCTAGTTTCATCCTTTTACATGTAGCTGTCCAGTTTTCCCAGCACCATTTATTGAAGAGACTGTCTTTTCTCCATTGTATATTCTTGCCTCCTTTGTCATAGATTAATTGACCGTAAGTGGGTTTAACCACTTCTTAACTTCTAAAGGTTCTTGCTCTATATTAGATAGTATGATTTGGTTTAGTATAGATCCCTAATTCTTTTCACAATTAATTGTTCTCTGTTTCAAGCAACTATCTCACTTTCTTATCCTCGTCTCTCAAAACAAATGATTCAGAAAACTTTTATACTTCTTAACATTCTTACCTGCCTTTAGCAGCAGTTATTCATGTATATAAAATCCCGTTGAATTCCAGCTATTTTTCAGGTTATTTCTGTAACGTTTGACACTGTATAAATAAAAGCAGGTACAGAAATGTTTTATTTATTTTTGTTTTTACATGCCTAGGCTATTTTTAACTTTTTATTTTATTTTTTATTAAGGAATAATTGACGTATAATATTATATTACTTTCAGGTGTACAGAATAATGATTTGGTATTTGTATACACTGGGAAATGATCACCGTAATGAGACTGGTTAACATCGGTCACCATACCTAGTTACATTTTTTTTTCTTCTTTTCTTCTTGCAGTGAGGACTTTCAATATCTACTTTCTTAGCAATGTGCAAACATGCAATACTGTATTATTAACTAGTCACCATGCAATATGTTATTATTTATTTCACAGCTGGAAGTTTGTACTTTTTGACCCCCTTCACCCGTTTTGCACCCTCTCAATACCTAGGCTATTTTTAAAACAAGTTGTTAGTGGCTTCAGGTATGTTTTGATCTCTATCATTTATCATATCATTCATGCATTATTTGCAAATGATGACCTTCATCTGTATTATCTAGAAGCCTTTTATGAAGCCAGATTTATGAATGCCCTTAGAGAAATAGAAAAACTCACATTCCTGTATGAGAAAACAAATGAGTTCTTTTCGTCTTACCTTTCAGTTCACACATAAACCATGATGGAAGTAGTAAGATAGTAAAATATAAACCCATGTCTCTTTTAAGATTTTTGAGTGAGTGTCTAGACAAGTCTGATAGTTCATCGTTTTTGTTCCCCAGCCATAAAGTATAAGACAGATTCCTCTCACAAGCTAAAGAGTTTAACGACTATATGTTTTCTTGTGTTAAACCTTAAATGTCTTAAATGAAAAGCACACAAAGTTTGTATTATTAGTGTGTGAAAATGTCTAACTTGACCCAAAAGAGGAAACAGTCCTTACTCCATCATTAGAGTGAAACAGAAAACTGCACTTCAGAATTCACTGTGTCAGTTACTCATGGAAATGACTGCACACACATTTTTAAAATTCAGAAATCTTAATTATCACCAAATCTATAAATCTACAACTTTTATTCTTCTTGCCTGATGGCTTTTAGAGTCATGCTCAATTTCACAGCTGACAGTACAAAGCTTATCTTCATTTTTTAAAATATCTAATTGGAACTTAGCAGCTGTTTTCAATAAAAGGAAAGGCCTCATATGAATGTGGTGTAGCCTGCTCCACCCTCCGTCAAGGAAAAGATCTAAAGAATAAGATAACGCATGCCTACATTCAACACTTTGGGCACCAAATCTTATTATGTTAGTTGGGATGCGTTAGAAATTCTGTGGTAACAAAAGTTCAAAATTTTCAATAGTTTTAAAAGCAAAACAAAATTTATCACTCTTTATATGCCTATTACAGGTTGGCTGGGGCCTTGCTCTGGTATAGGCATTACCTTTCTTTTATCAGCCAGGGTGAAGGAATATTGAACTCTGGTGACAGTGGCAGAAGGAAAGGACAGTTCCAGAGGTTGTTGCATCAGGATAAATATTTCATCCTATAGTCACACATGACATATTCTCTCACAATTCATAGGCTTCAGGAAGTCACATGGCCATATAAACCCACAAAGAAGTCAGAAGGCAACCTAGTCATGTGTCTGGAAGGAGGGGACAGCCAGAAACATTTGGCCAACAGTGATAGTGATTATACAGATAGTAACTACAAATCTCCAATCTCAGGATAGCCCCATTGCTACCAACCTTATTTAGTCTGGATGCTGATTAACTACATATTTGATGTCTTGACTTTTTAAAAACTTCATCTTGCATTAGCTTCTTCTTCTTTCAGTAGAGTTCTTTTCCATGTATTATTTATGGGTTTTTTTGTCTTAGGTCAAAACAAACATTAGTGAATATGTTATTAGTAACTAAACCCTTAGTGATTATGATATTGATTCAACAGGATTAAATTCTATACATGAAATTCTGCTATCAAAGAGCTCAAGGATATTTCTGACCATTTTACAAGTATTAGCGTAGACTGTGTATCATAGAGTCCTATCATCAGAGGGCTGATAGGGAATTGTTAAAATATATCATTTATTCCTTATATTTCGGCAAGATTGTACACAAAGCATTTATATCAGGCCACTTAGGGTGGGAAGGAAGACAGAGAAATTGTTATCTTGAAGTTGTTTTATTCAGTTCATTGGAGAGCAAGGCTATCACATAACCTGCTATAGGGCATGTACCTGCAGGCTGTTTTATTAAAATTAAGCTCATCGTTTGGTCTTTTGGCTAGACTTCAGTAACGTATTTACTCTTTTACAACAACTTGAAATCAAATTTCAAATTTTACATGTATCTGCTTAGCTAAATCATTACCATTATTTTGTAAGCCCATGGATATTTTGAGTAATAGTAATAATAAAGAGAATGTGGTACAAGGAGAAGAGTGCTGGACCACATTACTGTGACTTATGAAGTTTACTTAATGTCTCCAAAGCCTCAGTTTCCTCTTCTGTAAAATGGAGAAAACAAAATTGACCTTTTTCAAACTAATAATATGAACTTGGAACTACACCAGGGGCTTATTTGCAGAACAGTCTTAGCATAGCTACGTAAATAGAAGCTTCGTGTGACGGTACATAAAGGAGCCCACAATTTTAAATGGAAATTAAATTTCATTATTCAGGCCACACTGATCAAACTACTCTCACGTATTTGAGTTACAAGGTCTGAGGGTGAATGGCATTCTGGGATGAATTCCAACAAGTCTGGGCTTTATTTCATCGAATTTTACAGTGTTGGAACAAACAGTGAATGCTTGTGAAGCTGACTTGTTCTTTTCTTCTTATCTTTGGGATTCTTACTCTAATAAAGTCATAAAAGTTACGAACTAGAAGTGACTTTGAGGTTATATCCTTCAATCCCTTTGCTTACTTTTAAGAAAACTGGGCTATTATCAGTTAGGGATTTTATTCAACTGGTAGTAAAAGAGTTCTAAAAGTTAATGTCATATGTAAATTTTCAATTTATGCACCTAAGGTGTTTGCAGATTTCTTGGTCTCCCTCTCATGATTGCCTACATGTTTTGCAAGAAAGTCTGCACAACGTCTTATTTATAGAATAATGAGAATGACAAAAGACTAGAGGCGAGTGAGTCTGTCCGCTTTTTAAGAAGTACCAGTGTGTTTTGCTTACAACTCTATGCCCAGCATTTTCTCACAGGGTCCCACATTGCGATAAGGCTGGGCAGTGTGGTTTTATCATTAATCACATTATGCCTCTCCTCCCCACCCCGAAACTAGGGTTCTATTAATTAAAAAAAAAAAAGGAGAATAAAGATATTGCATCAGGGAACTTCCCCGGTGGCACAGTGGTTAAGAATCCGCCTGCCAATGCAGGGGACGCGGGTTCGAGCCCTGGTCCGGGAAGGTCCCACATGCTGCAGAGCAGCTAAGCCCGTGCGCCACAACTACTGAACCTGTGCCCTAGAGCCTGTGAGCCACAACTACTGAGCCCATGTGCCACAACTACTGAAGCCCACACCCCTAGAGCCCGTGCTTCGCAACAAAGAGAAGCTACCACGATGAGAAGCCTGTGCACCGCAATGAAGAGTAGCTTCCCACTGGCCGCAACTAGAGAGAAAGCCTACGTGCAGCAACAAAGACCCAATGCAGACAAAAATAAATAAATAAATTTACAGGGAAAAAAAAAAGATATTGCATCAGAAACTGGCGGTTTCTGCCATAGAGACCTGTTTTCCTATTATAGATAAAAGTGTTACAGCATTTGTCTTACTTATATTTGCTAGTATGTCTGGGCTGGAATCTCAGCAAACCAGAGTGATAATTAACAAGAGACAGTGTAAATTAAAATTATAGGTTCTAAAAGTGAAACTGACTTAGATTCAAACCAGGGCCACACCATTTGCACAAATTACTTAACATCTTTAAACCTCAGTTTTCCTGTAAGATGAGATGGCACCTCCTTTGCAGGTTCAAGTTCTAAATTAGGTGATACCTGTAAAGTACAATATCTAAAGACAGTGCCTAAAACATAATAATCACTCTGTAAGTAGTTGGTGCTGCCACCAACCGCCCAGTGTTCTTTTATACGTTTTATGATTGACAAATTAAAGCTGATTTACATTTTATTGAAATCAACGTCAAGGTAGTAATGTTCATCAAATTATTGTACTTTAGGTCATCAGATTTGCTTTAGTGCCTTTGAGGTTCTTCTTTAAGATGACAGTGGTTATTATTCATCTTTTATAAATCTCTGTATTTTTCCATTTAAATCGTTGGATTCATCTTCTATAGATATGCCCAAGTCAATGATTTTGATTAGCCTGTGCTCTTTATCCAATATTATAATACCTAGAAAGTAATTATGTTTCTGTTTTTCATTTTAATCTGGTCTTACCACATTGACTATATGGGCTTTGGTCAAGTCCATTATGAGCTAATTGCTCACGTGCTGGATGTTCAGAAGTCTACCCTTCAAATCTAAAAAAAGGAAAAGATGAAGCCACAGAACTCTGATACATTTTATACATGCATTAGTCTAATTATGGGTAGAGAAATAACTATTCTTTCTATTGTATATTTTGAACTTCTCCTCTCCCTGGAAATACAGATTTTTTGATTACAATGACTTTAGTCATTGATCAGGTCCAACTGCAGAAGTCTCTTAATTTAAGAGGAAGGAATTGTCTTTGGACCTGCCTGGAATTGCCACAAACTAATAACCTAATTGCTCATGCCAACTGACAGAACAAGCATTGACTCTGTCAGTAGTCTAGGCCTTTGTTTTTTTCATTGGGATTTGAGGTTTGTCCATTGACTGGGAAGTTTATACTACAACTGACTATGCTATGAGTAAGACAGCTTTAATTGAAACCTCTAAAGAGTAAAGGAAAACAGGAAAAAAAAAAAAGACACTGTCTTTTTCCTCTATCAGTAATGCCTGGGCCTGTCAGGGGTGCTGAATGGCAATATTGAGCATGCCTTTTCTCTCACGTAAAATTTTAGTATGAAATTATTCAAATTATACTCTGGCTATGTCATAACGTCTATGTTCTCTAGTTATATAGGAAATGGATTTCAATGAGAGTTAAGTGGCTTTCATTCACACATTCGTATTTTAAAAAGCACTTAGGGAATCTGTTGATGTTTCTTATCCTCCCTGCCCTGTTGCTGTTCAGTCTGCCCCCAAGTGGTGGAGAGCCTAAGAACCTGGAAAGGTAACAATGTGGTCAATCGATCACTGCTGCAGTTGTGTGCCTGATTGATTTTTGTTGGTACGTAACAGCTGAACAATTTGAAATTTATTAAATGTAATATGAATGCACCTGTTCAAATCATAGCAGTATAATAATTCTTGAAACTGTGGCTGTACATTTTAATTCAATACACTAAGTGAATAAACTTTAAAACATACAGCCACCCTTCGTAAAACGTATTTCTAAAGCTTTTATTGTGTGCTCATCCTCTTCCTTCTTCCCTACTTGTTTTAAAAAACTACTCCCTGCTTTGGGCTTATACTGGAAGACATTTTTCCTCTTGATTTCTAGCAGTTGCTAGCTGCTATTGTTGAGTTTTAATATTCAGTGTGATGCAGAACTCTTACTTTTTTTCAAGTTCTTGGGCTCTCTCTCTTGTCTCATTTTTAAAAATGGCCTTTGGGGAATGACAGTGATTGTGACAGATGGTAAAGGAATAAGATTGCACTTTGATGCTGCCTCTGTCTTTGCCTCATGATCTCTTTCCACTTTCTCAAGGCAAATTATAGGTTTCCTTTTGCCTCTAGAGGGACACAGATAGCAGTTAGCAGTTATGGTTCTTTGTTTCTAGCTCTTAGAAAAAGGGTCTTTTATTTGATTACACATTGCCATTAAATGTATTGTTAATGAAGGATTCTGATTAGTACATTGACCAAATACCTGACTAAACCAGGGAGGGGACTTGTTAAGTGAGGAAAAAAACAAAAAACAAAAAAACAAACTTCTTTGATGAGTTTGAAGGCAGCTTCCCTCCAGTGGCCAGAAATGGTACTTCATTCACAGGCTACCATACAAACATCTTTTTGAGAACTTTATTTCATTGTTTCTTTTTAAAAACATGATATCATTGAATGTGTCTTGCAACTAAAATTCAACTCTTTAAAAACATTAGAAGTCTTTTCAATTATTAGACTCAAAATTGTAGGTGTGAAAGAGTAGACAAAGGTACTTTACTATGCACCCACACAAGCACAGCACACAATTCCAGATGAAAGGATTTTAACTGACTAAAAGATAGTAGAATGGGTCTGTATTTTTTTTTTAGAAATTATGTGTCTGGAGGAATTTAAAAAGTATAAGTATAAAGTTGGGTGGTGAGTATATTCACTATGTTTATGAATTTGAAATAGTTCATAATGAGAAAAATTTTAGAGAGAGGTGATAGAACCATAGTTAAAGTTTAAGTATGAGAATTTAAATGGCACTAGAGGTCAGTTGAGAGTTGTAATTATAATTTGAGTTTATTTGTTCACATTTATTTATCTACTTGGAAAGTATTTAAGCAATACCAAGAATGTGCTACATTCCAGACAACATGGAAGAAATACAAAGACAAACAAGACATGTGAAAGGCTAGTGAACAGATGACTAAGCAGTGAGACAGTGCTGGTAGAAATACAGTAAGTTCCCTGCATACAAACGAGTTCCGTTCCAAGAGTGCGTTTGTATGTTAAGTCCAATTTGTTTGAAAGTCCAACACAGTTAGCCTAGGTACCCAACTAACACAGTAGACTACATAGTACTGTACTGTAATAGGTTTATAATACTTTTCACAAATAATACATAAAAAATGAACAAACACGAAACATAAAGAAAACATTTTTAGTCTTACAGTACAGTACCTTGAAAAGTACGGTAGTACAGTACAACAGCTGTCATCCAGGGGCTGGCATCGAGTGAACAGGCCAGAAGAGTGACTGACTGGAGGAGGCAGAGGGGGTGGGAGATGGTGGAGCTGAAGGATCGTCAGCAATGGGAGACCGAGGGCAAGCTGCAATTTCACTCACGTCTGATAGTGATGGCACAGGGTCTGGTTCCTTGCTGGAACCAGATGCATGTTCGCATATTTGAAAGTTCACAGCTTGAAGGTTCCTATGGAACCAAGGGAGCACGCCCACAGTGCATAGGGCTGGGGGACACAGTTAAGCACAGAAGGGTGGTTGAGACAATCAAGAGATTGGGCACAGTGCTGGGGTGTTACCTATGCAGAAAGCACCGCAGTATTTGTGGTTCTGAGTAATCGGTAGAGAAGGGGCTTCAAGTGTGGAGGAGTTATCTGGGCAGACCTGAGGGGGCCACATCGCTTAATTTTCCTGAGCAAACCTTAAGCAGGCACTATGTTTTATACCGTGACAAATTATCAAATGAGAGAAGATTAAGTTTTGATCCCTAGGTCATACACATCAATATTACGAGTTAATCTTACAAAAATTATAGATAGATTCAAATAACACCAGGTAGTCCAGAAACTTGTGATAAAACAATGTTTTCATGTTTAAGTTTGATTTCTTAACATAGTGTTTCTTGGAAGGAATTAGTTTGTCACTCTGCTGTATGATTTGAAGGAGACGTATAATGAGGAGGTGCTCAACTTTGCAAGTATTACTGAGAAAATTGCCCCAACAGACATCATGGTGATCGGAGAGTTAAGCATGCTCAAATGTTTTGCTTCCCTTCTGAAGTAAATGGGAAGTTACCAGTTCTAATTGGAAGTGTTGTTTGCCTAACGTAATGCTTAAGGGAGTTTTTGGTGGCAAAGGTTCACAATGATTTGAAGGAACATGAAACTCTGAAGATGAGATCAGCAGCAAATTTACCAGATTGATGACCAAGAGCGAGGCAACCATAAGTAAGGAAATGGGGAAGTCATGAGACAGATAAACACTTACTTATATAATATCCTTAACTGGTTAGGTTGGCTATATTTTATGCATTTTCTATGGCTATTTTCAAGCTTGAGTATTATAGAGTCTCTGAGTTATTTAAGATACTGGTGTTATTGCAGGTATAAAGGTATAAAGTGTATGTTATATATAATATGTATATATACTCATATAATGTATATAAGGTATATGAAGCTTATATCATATATAAATATTATATATATAATTATAGGTATAAAGACAGGTGTAATTCGATGCATCAAATAACGTTTCACCCCCATGTCCATAAACACCTTCTCTATGCTGGAAATCACCCATGCTACCCCACGTTCATGTACTGAAGGATCTCCAACTGCCCAGGACTATGGCCTTCACGCCCCCAAGCAATCAACCCTTCCTTGGCAGTGCCCTCATGCTCTTGACTTTTCTTATCTGCTCTCCTGAGTTGAGACTTCATTGTTTCTTACAACTGTTATCTCAAGCCCCAGACATCAAGTATGTGAGGAGATCAAGTGTGTGATGTGTGTGCTACTCCATGCTAATAGAGTAACACATTTGCATTTTAACCTGTGTTTCTCCCCACATTAACTGAAACAAATAGCTTTTCTGCAGAAAACATGCCATTTGATTGAGAAAATAAGTGTCAAGTACCGTTGACATCACCTAATCACAGCAAGTACATACCTTAGGACTCTACTTGTGTGTAGAGCTGAACCTGTACCTGACAGGTATTTGCAATACTGATAACAAATTTCCTAAACAGTTGTGCAATGTTATTCATTAGCCTGTTTTTATAGGATGAAACTCCTGAAAATGGTTACAAAGCTCATTGTTTCATCTCTCTCTCTCTCTCTCTCTCTCTCTCTCTCTCTCTCTCTCTCTCACACACACACACACACACACACACACACACACACACACACACACACTTCCATGCTTTGAAAGCCTGATGTATTAGACAAAGGATGCTGTGAGTAGGTTTGGAAATCACTTGGCATTTCTGAGATTTGCCAAACAGCTTGAGATATTTTAAAATACTTTTGTTCGATCAAATCCCAAACATGTTTTTCCAAGTACTTTTTTTTAGGTCAATTTTTATAACCATGTGTAATTTCATGGAAATTTAACCCATATGTTTGTTTCTGTTACCATATATTCAAATTGATTTATAGCACAGATGTAAGTATTTTCTTTGACACTGGTGTATGAAGAGGGTGAGAGAGACTTGCAATTTGAGGCACAGGGAAGTCCACAGTGAGACTTTAGATTAATGACCACAGACTATAACCCAGTTCTAACCCCAACACACTCTTCATGGTAAAAGTCACAGGGGACTGTCTATAAGTGTCAGCAAAGGATGAGATCCAGGTCCTGCAGTATGTTGATGAATGTACGTTTCTAGCGTGGACTCAAAAATGGAATTCTGATTGGTGCTTGTATAGCACTCTGGGATTGAAGCCCTTAAATGTTACTAAAGGTCTTTGCCAACTGTAATGAAAAACTGGATCAATGAGCACTGATATTTATTGGCAAAATAGGACTGAGAATAGCCAGCACATTCTATTATTTTTTGTGACATAGAGACTAGAAATGGGCTTGTTGATGGGAAAGTTGAAACACAAACAAAATGCCACCATACTTTACAGGAACAGCAAGAAAATGAACCTTTTAAACCAGCATATGTATTACCTAGAAGCTATTCTTTGTTGGTTTGTTTAACATCTTTATTGGAGTATAATTGCTTTACAATGGTGTGTTAGTTTCTGCTGCATAACAAAGTGAATCTGCTATACATATTCATACATCCCCATACCTCCTCCCTCTTGCGTCTCCCTCCCACCCTCCCTATCCCACCCCTCTAGGTGGTCCCAAAGCAGCGAGCTGATCTCCCTGTGCTATGCGGCTGCTTCCCACTAGCTATCTATTTTACATTTGGTAGTGTATATATGTCCATGCCACTCTCTCACTTCATCCCAGCTTACCCTTCCCCCTCCCCATGCTGGAAGCTACTCTTAAAATTAAATGGAAATAGAAAATCTCTAATAAGACCCTTGGATTCAACCAACGTGCCACCTCAGAAGTAAGTGATACCTGCCGTGGCAAAGATGCTGTGGGTGAGAATGGATAATAGCAGGGTATCAGAATCAGTGCCAGTCAAAGGAAATTAAAATCCAGTTATGATATAAGGGGGCAGACATAAGTAATTTTAAAAACCAATGCATTTAAGAAGTTAATAAGAAATGGTTCATAAGCATTGCTTGTGAATGCAAACTGAAAGTCATCACATGTATACTGATGTCTGGCTTTATACAAATCTTATAACATTCACAGGGAGAAAATATGATCTCTGATCCTAAAGGCTGTGCCTACAAACAGAGAGAAAATAAACCTGTCTCCTGGAGGGAGGAATTCCTGTGATTGAAGAAGTCAAACAACTTCTTGAACTCTGAGAGCCACCTTGGCTGTTCTGCTTC
This sequence comes from Delphinus delphis, assembly GCF_949987515.2. Lineage (NCBI taxonomy): Eukaryota > Metazoa > Chordata > Mammalia > Artiodactyla > Delphinidae > Delphinus > Delphinus delphis. Next base: position 30,656,248 of record NC_082686.1, read on the forward strand.
AGGGTTTTTGGCAACATAACATCATCTTTATGAACGTTACCTTACAGAATGTTAGTTATACCAGGGCAGACACAACCAGGGATTTGACAACTCCCCCATGCTTTGACTGGACTGACATTTCCTTAGCAGTAACAAGCTGCCACTGTCTGGTGCCATGGAAGCCCTTGGGCTTGATTTAGGAGTGTGACATTGACTGCTTGTTACTTCTTATCTTAGAGCTGTCAGGGGCAACTGATGTCAGCATACAATTATTTGATAGCTCTACCTCTTGTGCAAAATGTGAACCTATCGATGTCTGAAATAGCCATCAAAGTCTTGGAATTGGGGGTGTGTGTGGAAAATTGAGAATTAAGACTCATCTGGCTTATTGTTATATAATACTTTGTTTTAAATTTGTTCCACAAAAATATAAAATGTAACTACCTATTGGGCACACAGTGGTTGCACACATTAAGCAACCTGCTCATGTAATCTTCACAACAATCTTACAAGATAAATAGTATTATTTTGACCTCATGTGACAGGACAGATGATACTCCTAGAAAGTGGTAGAATGGAGATTCAAATACAGACAAACTAGTTCCAGGGTCCATGCTTTCACCTTGAATTATACTGCTTCTACCATGGAATTAAATATGATGGATTGCTGAAATTCTGTCATTGGGCCACAGTTTTTCTTTTCTTTAGTTTTAATGCAAGAAAATAATTCTTCCTTTCATCTAGGAAAATATCAATTAACAACTTGTATTGTGTGAGAAATACTGAAAGAAAACATTTTTTATCATCCTTGTAGTTTTTCTGGAGTAAGCATGTGTCTAATGGGATGATTCTAGTCATAAATGGAGTTAGTCAATGACCAGTTTTCTCCTCATACTATGTAGACTAATGTGCTCTTTGAGAACACTCAAAATTTGCCGTGTAGTAAATAAATGTGTGGGAATTTTTTTGGTTGATATCAAATCTCAGCAATGAGCAAAATAAGCAATTAATAATCACCTAACTTGCAAATTGTAGCTCAGTTTGTCATTCTGTTTTTCATTTCACTTATTTTTAACCATAGTAATCTTCTTCAAATGTAGCCATTTTCTAAAGAATGTATTTTCCTGCTTCTGAAAAATCACCTCTAATCTCCAAAGCATTTTCATGTAGAATATTTTATGTATGCATTGATCTGGTTTTGTGCTGTTTAAAAATATAACCCTTTTATTTTTCATAATTAACCTGAACAATGGCAGATGACAATTTAATTTCTAGAACGTGTGTGTATGTGTGTGTGAGTGTGTGTATTTCTTTCTTTCAACCAAATGACAGAGATCTAGGGGAATTCTGATTCTCTAATTCTAGCTCAGTATCTAACAATTGAAAGCGTTTAGTTGTGATTAAAACAGATTGAAGGAGATAATCCCTTTGAGAAAGCAGCTTCAAATGGCTTAGCAGTGATTCTTCAGGGATAGGAACTAACACAACACCGGCTAATTCCTGCAAAGTCGCCCTGGTGGTGCTGGAGATGTATCCTTCATTTGCTGTTTTCCTCCTTACTGGGTTCTATTCAGATTCTTCCTCAACATGAATTCTGCTTTGAAGACAGTTTTATTCATTCTGTTTTCCAAGAACCAAGAATTAGCCAGTTTTGCTTCAACTCAAACAGTGAAATACACTGTGTCATAAAGGAACAGAGTGCAGACAGTTCTCAATTCACAATTGAATCATATTCTAAAAGACCATGGGTAAGTCATAGACAATTTGGAACTTGGGATGCCATTTACCATAGAAACATTGCTCCATAAGATTAAGTTTCTCGGTCAGCCCTCCAAAACCTATTTAACCCATAATGTAGCTTAATATACTTATAACTAGCACTACAAACATCTAGCCTCTATGTATAACAACAGTTCTATGAAAATAGTTCTAAGCCATGTTGTAGATTCAGTAGTGGCGGGGAAAACACCTTCTTTGTTTGGGAATGCCTTCAGATTAATTTTATTCACAGTGTGCCATTCCTAGGATCAGAGAGACAGGCGGGTTTGTACCTTCTGAGATAGGAGAAAGAGAGAGAACTAGGTTGGGGATAATTTATGGGTTAAGGGTTTCTTTATTTCCTTACCCCTTCCATCACTGTATCTCCATTTTGCAGTTTAAGCCTGTACCCTTGAGACCAGGAACCATGCCTAGGGAAGGGAATAATAAAGTCACGAGGGGATCCCAAGTGTCAAAGGCTAGGAATATGCTCCTGGGTCTCGGCTGCACATGGAGCAATATTTCTGAAACTATGCTGAATGGCTACCCTTATATGTTGCATTACAAAGTAAAACACTGGAAATCTTCCTGTTGTACCCACCTTCTGCTCCTTCCTCCCTCCCTCCCTATGCAGCTACCACTCCTATACCTCCCCTCCCCGGCAAAATTGCTAGGAGCCTTTTCCTCCCCGGTGCATTCACAATGCCTTGTGGATGAGACACATAGCAAGCTAATATAAGGGCTCCTTGAATTGAGCAATTAACCACATGCCACCGTTGAGTTTAATAATAAAGTTTAGGCCACATTTTGAAAGGCGTTATTGTTTTAAGGCATGGAATACAGTTGACTGTGTAAATGTTTACAAGCTGCAACAGTGTACCAGTTCATATTCTATAGGGCCATGCTATTAAGCCAGAATTCATTGATTGACAGTATCTAACCAAATCTAAAGCTGTAAACTAGCTATGCTTATATGAATCACCTGCCAGCATTTCATCATTTTTTTTCTATATACCCTTTGCTATGCTGTGATGTGACAATTGATCTGCTGTTTAATGTACAGTAAAGATGATGAGCTGGCATTAATAATAATGGCATATATTAAAAATGTAACAGGGCACCATAATGCAATAAGAGATAGATATATAGTTGAAAACCTTTTGACATTGCATTGCCCCTGCTACTGTTTCACAACACTTTACACTTTGAAAAAAAAGTGGCATTAAAATAGCATGTAAAGTGTTATTCCCACATGCTGTTCTTGGTCTTTGGCATGCCTGTTTTCTCCACATTCTCCAAAAATGACAAGAATGTATCCCATCTGATACATCCTGTGAAAAATTTAAGAGCATATTTGAAAACACAAAATACTGTTTTCATAAACTGCTGAAATCTGTGATAGTTTGGCAATAATTGCAGGAACAATGCTGGAACTCAGCTCTTTATTTTTTCTTTCCCTTGCATTCTTTTGTCAAACCCACTGAATTTCTTTGTGCTGCATTGCTTTCTGATGTGTTGATCTGAGTCTCCCTAAAACACAAGTTAGTGCCTAAACAGAGTCTGACAGTTAGGTTTTCTCCATTAATCAATGATCTAATGTTGATATTGATGTAGTCTTTTAAGGACAAAAATAAATAATCTGAAGCTAATTTAGCACTGGGTAAATTAGAAAGAAAGCTTTTAAGAAAAGGAGGAATGATGAAATAGGCGATACTAGATGTAAGACTTTCTAGAAGGATACATGTGAGTAAAATTCTATTGGGGCTTAAACAGTTAGAACTCTGTTTTCTGTTTCTATTTTTATTCTCCTTCTAGTACTTGGGGTTTTAAGATTCACTCCTTACTTGCATGGCAAATCATAACAAATGCCACTCTGGTTCTCATGTTTAGACTACTGGAATACCACTGTAACTCTTGTTTATATAGGATCCCTTTATATTAAGAGGATCCCATATCATTTATGAAACATGAATATCCTACCTGGCTGCTTTTTTGACAATAAGTAAAGTAGAAACAGTTTCAAAAGAAAGAGTTCTCTATGGTGATAGTGATGTTATAGTGAGTTCTTTAGCCATTTTATTCAGGGTATTTAACCTTAATTCTCATTCCCTACTTCTGTATGCCTTTCACTGGGTCTACTCTTGTGCAATGCTTAAGAGATGTGCAGTCATCTAATTTTTTGTAGCCCAGCTAAGGAGTCAAACTGTTGATATACACTGATTATGTTAACCAGATTATAACCTATCTCTACTTTTAGTGTCATGGGAGGGGAAGCACAATGACATAAGCAATGGTCACTAATACTTATGTGATGTTTACTGTGCTTGCCATATATTAGTGCTCACAACTCTGAAGTTTAGGGTTATGAAGGAAGAATTCATAGACATGTTGGATGTTCGGTTAGGCTAAAGTGCATGAACTTTAGCATTAGACAAATTCAAACTGAATCCCTTCTCCACCCTTCTTTGATTATTTTCTTTACCTCTCAGTATAATTTAAACCATTGGTCCCACTACTTCACCCCAAATTCCAAGCATAAGGTATATTACTAGGTACCACTCACTTTTTGGTGATTTGGTGTCTATACTGTGTCAGAGAGTGACCTCGAACTGGGCATGATTTATGTCTGATAATTACTATGTTGTTAAGGATCATATTTCGATTTGAATGGAAGTCAGTTAGGACTGAGCTCAGGGTCTGTGGTAAGGAAGCCCATCTGGATAAATGAATAGACGATGAATAGAGGTGGGCATTTATGGAGTGTGTTTAGGGGGTTATTAGAAGATCAGTTGGAAGTGTAGGGCTTAGGCATGAAAGTAAAGAATGAACAATTTGGTGGGAGCTCATACAAAGCTTTGAAAGGCAACCAAAGAATTTTGGGCCTTGGTCTGATGACATGTTGTAAACTTTGCTTGCTTTCTATTGAGGTATACTTACTGAATACCATCTTGGCCCTCTTTGTTTCTTGGGGGGTTGTTTTTGTCTTTTTTTATAAATGTATTTTATTTATTTAATTTTGGCTGCATTGGGTCTTTGTTGCTGCACGTGGGCTTTCTCTAGTTGCGGCGAGCAGGGGCTACTCTTCCTTGTGGTGCACGTGCTTCTTATTGCGGTGGCTTCTCTTGTTGTGGAACAAGGGCTCTAGGCGCGTGGGCTTCAGTTGTGGCACGTAGGCTCAGTGGTTGTGGCTCGCAGGCTCTAGAGCGCAGGCTCAGTAGTTGTGGCACACGGGCTTAGTTGCTCCGCGGCATGTGGGATCTTCCCAGACCCGGGATCGAACCCGTGTCCCTAGCATTGGTGGATTCTTAACCACTGTGCCACCAGGGAAGTCCCAGATACTAGTCTTTTATTTTTTACTATCATAAAATACACACAAATCTATTATAAAAAGTTAAAATTTATCAAAACTTATACACACAGAGATCATACATGGTGCCATTCTCATTGAGTGAAATGTAAATGTAAGTAAAGATGCAGTAATCTCATAAAATTAACTCTAGTACACACTGTACTACTGTATTAATTTTGTAGCCACCTACCATTGCTATGGTAGTGAGCTCAAGTGTTTTGAGTATCTGCTTAAGATGCCATGTGAGCCGTTCATCTGTCCTCCAGTAAATTTCATAGAGCAGTAAAAAGTGATCTCTTTTGGTTCTCACATATTTTTCATCATGTTTAGGGCAATACTGTAAACCGTAAATAACACTATGGGACATATACGAAGTGCCACTAGTGATGCTGGAAATCCTCCCAAGAAGCAGAGAAAAGTCATGACATGACAAGAAGAAGTTGAGTTGCCCATAGACTGAGGTCTGCAGCTGCAGTTGACTGCCATTTCAAGATAAATGAATCCAGCTTAAGGACCCTTGTAAAAGCAGAAAAGGAAATTAGTGAAACATGCTGCTGCTACACCAGCAGGCGTGAAAACCTCCCACGTTTTGCAAAATACCTTTTTATCTTGTATTGAAAAACGCAGCTTTTATGAGGATGCAAGATTATTATAAGAAAGGCATACCTATAGACTGTAATATGATTTGAGGAAAAAGTAAAGTTATTATATGACAACTCAAAGCAAAAGGAAAACGGAGACTCTAAAGTTGGAGAATTTAATGCCAGCAAAGGATAGTTTGATAATTTTTAGAAAGAAGTTTGGCTTTAAAAATGTCAAGATAACAGGAGAAGCAGCTCCTCCCAACCAAGAGGTAGCAGACAAGTTCCCAGATGCCATTAAGAAAATCATTGAGGAGAAGGAATATCTGCCTGAAGAGGTCTTTAATGCAGACAGAAACTCCCTATTCTAGAAAAACAAAAAAAAAATTGCCACAAAGGACATTTATTAGTAAGGAGGAAAAAGGAGCACCAGAATTTAAGACAAAAAGGAATAGGTTACTGTTTTGTGCAAATGCAGTTGGGTTTATGTTCCAGACTGCCCTTGTCTATAAAGCTGCTATCCTACAAGCCTTGAAGGGAAAATACAGATACCAGCTTTGGCCCTCTTTGGTGATATTCTTTATTTGGTAAAGAAGGGGGGTGTGTGTTTAAAACAAAGTGTTAGAAATTCTAAATTCCAACATGAAATAAGTTACCAGTTGAAATTTTTTCTCAATATTCAACTGACTTGATTCATTCAATTTTTAAAGAAAAGGTAATCATATAGTATTCTATATGAAATAGGCTTTGTCATTTTAGTGTGAAAAAGTTAGCTGTCACTTGAGGGTGTGCTGAGGAATCCGACAAGAAAAAAACCCCAGGGCATTAGGAATACATATTCTCCAATCTAGATTTCAAATTGTGCAGTGGATGTTTGGAGTATGTCAGAAAAATATTAAGCCCATTCATATGGTAATTATGTAGAGTGTTTCTTCGCTTCTGTGTACCTTGCACTGATTGCTACATAAACAGCATTCAGTATATACATTTTTGCGTTTAGTGAAAGTGCCAGTGTCTGTGTCTGAATTCATAAATGCTGTGTTAGGAACCGGGCAATTTCTGTTTACAGCCCAAGGCTTTAGGGAGACTGTTTAATGAGGAGATGTGAAGCCTTTTGCAGTTTATTGCTGATGACATTTTGAGGACGCTTGCAGTTGCAGTTGGGTAGACTGGAAAACAGGAGAGCTGGATATTTTCTTGGATGTGGTTTATGTGCCCCAGAGTGTTGTATCAAATTTTATCCGTAATCAAATTTCTACTAGTAAAACAAAACAAAACAAACAAAAACCTTTCAGCAACTAAATTTTGAATATTGAAGGCAAAGAAAAAAACAGCACCATTGCAAATCTGATACCTGGATTTTCTGAGGTTCAAAGAATCCCAGTTATACTACTTATACAGTTGAATCAAAGGTTATTCTCACTGTTTTTACAAGCTTGAAATGGCTGCTTTTCTGGTTAGATATGGTATTTGTACACTGGTTGATATTCTTTGTTCCCTGTATTTAAAAACTCTGAAATTGCTTGGAACACTCCCACAATAGAAATTAAATTGGCACTGCTCTTCAGATATCTGCTCTGGTGTTGAATGTCTCATTTTTGTATTCATAGACATAAAGTATATTCACATCTATCACCTGAAACTTTTAAAATGAAAAAGAAGTCAGGTGATATATTTGTTCTTGCCTTTGTTGCTATTTGAAATGTTTGTGACCAATTTGAATTGGTTAAAGTTATAGGACCATGACACAGAGATATGGTAGCAGATGAGCCAGTGAATCTGTCCAGGTGGGAGCGTGGTGCTGCGGCTTCTTCATCTTGTCTGGTCCTCAGCTTTGTGGGTTGCTTTTCCAGAGATTGTGTTCTAGAGTGAGTAGTTAAAAGCTCTGGAACTGAACTTTGTGGCCTTGAATATTGATCCTATCAATTACTGTGTATCCTTGACCTAGTTATGTATTTCATTAGGCCTAACTCCAAAATGAGCAGTACCTATTTGTACTTCTTGGATTATTATAATGATAAAAAGAAACACATGGTCGAATCAAACAAATCTATGTATGGCACAAAATGAAGAATCAGTATTAGGCAGTATTAATATTAGTGTTAGTACCGTTTCATATCAGAAAGGCGCTTGTTGAATACTAGATCAAAGTAGTCAGAAAAGAGGGAGAGGGTCTTAATGCAGATTTCACACAGGCTGTGGAAAACTTCCTTGCTTTAATCAGAAAATGTGTCTGATGATTTCTAGTTGACTGAAGTCTACTGAATTCTTACTCTGGACTCCTCTTTTCTGTACTCTGTACAGACTCCTCTCCTTCCCCCTCCACCGCCAAAAAAAAAAAAGAATTATTTCACAGGATACAATGCATGTGATTACAGTTCTGCTAGCTTAAGGCAGTTTATTATAATGGATTCAGCTGAGGCTTGGTTATATTCCAGCCTCAGCCATTTTATTAACTGTGAAGAGGCTATAGCTTTAGATGTGTTGATTCAACCATGCATTCTTAAGATGGTGTCCCAGACACCTTAATTAAACCTGCTTGTTCCTAAATTTCACCAGCTACTTCTTCCGCTGTATTTCTCATTTTACTGTTAGAAGGGAAGCTTTCTGCTTTTTTTGCAATTGACAAGGTAAAGAATCCTAGATTTTAGTTTTATTAGATTGACTATTATGAACAGAATTCAAATACGGAAGCTTACAAGTGAAAAAATCTACATCAACAAAAATCTATACTTAACATTTCTGTTATAAACTGGTGATTTGAATTTTAGTGCATCTGTTGATAAAGAGAAGTATATTTGTTATTATGATAAACAAACAGCGACAAACCATTGGCCACATGACTCTTTTTTTTTTTTTTTTTTTTTTTTTTGCGGTACGCGGGCCTCTCACTGTTGTGGCCTCTCCCGTTGCGGAGCACGGGCTCCGGACGCGCAGGCTCAGCGGCCATAGCTCACGGGCCCAGCCGCTCCGCGGCTTGTGGGATCTTCCCGGACCGGGGCACGAACCCGTGTCCCCTGCATCGGCAGGCGGACTCTCAACCACTGCACCACCAGGGAAGCCCCACATGACTCTTGATAAGAAACCTGGCAGTGAGTTTTATCTCATGTGTTCAGGATCCACCATCACATATGCCTAAATTTTTATAAATATGTGTCCTCTAGGTTGTTATAACCATCTGCGATCAAATATGTTATGCGAAGCAAAGACCAGTTTGTCTGTTTCCTTGCTTCAATAATGAAAATCATCACACTGTGTTTTTTAGAGTAATTACCCATAGTTTGGGATGAGGTAGACACTTTTTAGAAGGGTGTACTTTGGAGCCAATTTTAAATATATATATATATATATATACAGAAAGGGTATTAATCCAGCCTAGGCAAGAGGAGCCAACAAGCCTCTGGAATGTCTGTCCCAAACTCTACAGAAAAATTCATTCAGATTTAGTAAGCTTTTTTTTCCATTTTTTAAAAGACAGAATCTAACGTCCGCTGTCCTGTCCACACCTATATTTTAGGGTGAATGATCTTGATAAAGTTTATAGGTACTTTTCTTCTAATGCCTTGATGAACTCAGCTACCCCAGAAGCATGGAAATTTTGACTGGTAGGTAGGAAGTGATCATTTCAGAACTTTCAAATTGTGCTCAGTTTCTACAGACAGCCAAAGAGGAAAATAAGAACGTTGGGAGTAAGGAGTGAAAGAAGTATGATTAAAAATCTTGGGAGGACAGAGGCAGAGCAGAAAGTGAGAGGCGGCCAAAGAAACACTTTGTTGTGTAATCCTGCCATGGGCACTGCTGACCCAAATGAAGCCAAACGTCATCTCCAGTGAAATCTTTGGGGGACCTGTCCCGCATTGCCTGTGCTTAGCTGTGGGCACTAATTTTCTTTACTCATACAATCCAATCCATTAGATGTCTACTATAGGTTTTCAGGCCTGAAGAGGGATTTTTTTTTTTTCTTTTTTGACCAAGGCTCAGGATAAGATGAAGCATTCACTGCTTCATTCATTCATCCATCACAAATTTGCTTCTCTCACACCTTCCCTTCCTCATTCCCTTACATACATAGGCACGTCTACAGCTCTGGGATATTCCTTATGACCTAATGGACTTTGTGGCAGAAGAAGAGGCAATAGCTCTTTGGTAGTGCTCAGAGGAGTGACATACTTTTAAGCCTGGTGGGAAGAAAATTGACAGAAGTTACTTTTCAGGAATTGTTTTTGATGGTGTATGCCCTACTGAGATACAAACCAGCAGCAAAGGTGGCAGTTATTAAGCCCTGTAACTCAAGTTTACTTGTCCTCCTGAAAAGTCTTCACAGCCCGCAGGAGAATTCCCTGTGAGAGCAAGACACATATCTATTTTGTAAGCTTATCTCTTTCATTGCATTTGACATTTTCAAGTCTATGGCAGTAGGTGAGAATGATGGACCTTCACAAAGATACTATCACACAAACAAAAAGGAGTTAAAAGTTGAAGAGACAATGCAGTCTTTTCTTCAAATTTGTTTCAGTACACATATGATTAGTATTAACTTACTTTATGCTTTTGAATGTAGCAGATAGCTGATCATACTTTAAGCCTGGAAAAATCCTAAATATTGAGGGCAAAAAAAATATCCTTTCATTTCTATCTCTGTCATCTCTAACTATGTCTATATCTGTGCTCTTTAACTTAATTACAGAACAAAAATGATGCCATTTGGTATTATGCTGGGTTATAAATATTTTTCTACCTCTATTTATTCACCTACATTACCTTCTTTGCTACACACCCGAAGCCCACTTAGAACTCATCTGCCTCTATTTGGGTCTACATATGAACATTAGTGACCATACTTGAAGGAGGAAGCAAAGAAAATAATTCACAGTCATTTCTTGAATGATAAGGCAACCTTGGCTTCAAAGTGTTGATATTATAATGGGTGAGAGACACATACACCAAAGATGCACCGCGCACCATTCTAAGTGCCGTCTAAGATGCGGTTAATGAGCCCTCATGCTTTGATAGGAAAAACAACCTCATAAACTAAAAGTGCGGAACTTGTGATAGCTGAGCTCTGCGCAGGGAACTGTGGAATCACAAAATTGAAGCTCCATTAATAGCCCATTACGATTAGTATGGAGTATAAAGTACGGGGGTTCCAGCGACTGCTTGGGAAAGACAAGAATGGCCTTATAGTAATGACATTTGAGATGGATTAATGAATGAACAGGAATATGCCTGATGAAGAAAAAGAAAAGGGAAGACAGAGGATCCTACTTGCACACATGGAGAGTTTTTTGAAGAGTTCCAGTAGGCTCTGTAGGTGAACAGAGAGCCTGTCTGTCAAGAGCATAGTGTGCAAGTGGCATTATGGGAAGTGAGATTGAATGGTTAGACAGAGAACAGAGGACAAAGGATAACTTATTTGATTAAGGGAAAAAAAAGTTTTATTTTGTGAGGAACAGGAAATCAGAGGGATTTTCTTCTCTGTCTCCCTCTTTCATCTTCTCTTCTAACCTTCCTTATGTCCTTCCTTCTTTCTTTCTTCCTTTTTTTCCCCCCTTCTCCTCCTCTTCCTTTTCCTCCTTTTCTCCCCCTTTTGCTGTTAATTTAAGGATAATCCTTCTTACTAGAAGTATGACAGATGGACTAGGGCTGGGGGAGACTGTTGGTATGTGAAACAATGAGAAAATCTAGCAGTGGCCCACTAGGAAACGAATGAGCGTCTTCCATAAGAAAGTAGCTGGTATAAAAAGTGGGACATTTTCTATACAAACTTGGAGAGCAAAGACAGGGAAAGGTCTCGTTTTCCCTCCCTAAGCCTAGTGTATCACACCATTGCCTGACACCATATAGGCAGTCTGCAAAGGTTTATTGCTGGCAAAAAGTAATAGTGAATAAAAGGATACTTTCTATTTTGTGTTACTGAATGAGTTGGTGATGCCTTTTTACCAAAGTCAGAAACGAAGGGTGTGGAAAATATTTGTGAGGTGAAAAGAGAGAAACAAGTTCCATTTTTATTTTGCTAAGTTTAGTATGTCTCCAGGATGAGATGATAACTTTGTCCAACAAATACTTGGAAATACAAGTTCTATAAAAAGAGAAAGGAGGAGAGATGGTCCCCAAGAGATGAAGTTTCATATTGTTTGTATGGGACAAATAATTTAAAGGGTTGATTTTTATGTCTGGAAGAAATTGTTTACTTTCTGAATGAATATCAGCAATTTCTAGCCATTAGAACGTTAGCTACTATTTCTTAAGAAGCGCTAACACGAAGACAAATCGGGGAGCCTTAAAATGTCTTTTTTTTTTTCTTTCAAAGGTGAACAGTTTACCTTTTCCATCCATAGGGCAGGCACAATTATCAGAAGGTACATTGCTTTCTTCTTAGAAGGAAAAACTTTGCTCTAAGAATAATGACATTTCTTCTCCAAGATTAGTCTCCTAAAATATTAAGCTGGGAATGAGACAGCCAATTCTGTTCATCCTTATGACCAAGAAGAAAATTAGGGAGTTTTTATTACAAAGGCTATTCATGTTCAAAAGTTAGTGAGTTTGTACCACAAATTATGTTCATGTTGAAATATATTATGTTAACTGAACTTGAGTTGAGTTCACTGTTCTTTTAAAAAGTACTTAAAATGTAATAACAACAAAATACCTTATTTGAGATGAATTATGTTAATTATGTTTCCTGTATTTGTTACTTTATTTTATTTGAACCTAGCAATTAATTTGCAAGTTTCATAGCCTGTCCAAAATAGCTATTCCTTAGGTCCACACAAAACATTAAGTAACAACATCACAAAGCAAATTGATTCTGGGATCACATAAGCATTTACTAATCTTGGTGCTGAATTCATTTCTTTTAAGAACATGTTGCAAAAATTAGAGGAAAAAAATCTTTGCATTACTTTCCAGTATGAAATGGTAGAGTCTTTTAAATGTATACATAATCAGTAAAATGTGTTTATCCGAAATGACTTTATTAGTCAATTTCTGCTTTTTTGCCAGAAAACCCTCAAACTTGACTCCACAAACCAATGTAATCAAAATAGTTTTACTAAATAATAAATCATTAAGTATTGGTTGAAGTTTAATCCCAGCATCCTTGAAACATTCCACTGAACCTTTAGATTTCCAATAAACAACTATGGTCAGTAATAGTATACTTGGGTAAAACAAAGAAAATGTGGTTATTTCCAATTCTAAAGCTAAGTTTTAGAAAACAGGCATCAGGAAGGGGGATCACAGACTTATTTTTAATGTTCAAACAAGCTAGAGCTCATATCTTATTTTGATCTGGGGGATTAGGAAAAATCTTTGTTTGGAGGAAGTATTTAACTTCAGAGTTTCCACATTGGGTTTCTTACAGTTCTCATTATTTGGGATATTTTTATGGAAATGCACTTTGTCTTTAGATGCCATCTGCTCCTCCCTTGCTTTGGTCAGACCCCACATCTGGTTGTTCTGGACTTGTTCATGAGATCTCAGACATGATCATCATGACCTCACTAGAGAGGGGTTGAAAAAGGAGCAGATGAACATCAAGAAGACTAAAGCTCATGCGTTTCAGATAAATGACTCCAAAGATAAAATGCAGAAAGCAAAACACATGAACATTGTTGATACAGAGCAATGAGGCAATGTTGTGGTGATTATTTTTAAATAATTTATTTTACCTTGTAAAAGGAAAAGAGGAAAAAAAAGCAGACAAAGATCTTTGAGGAGCCACAGAACACAACTACTGAATGAAGATATCGTTTTCAATATGCTTAGTTATTAAGTATCTGCAGTGACAAGTATTCAGTGTTTTTAAAAATACTAATATATTTAGTCATAGATCAAGAAAATGGATTAGGATTAGGTGTTTGATACTAAAAGAACAGTGCCATTTTTTCTAAACTGTTGCATTTCTCTTGAGTAAATTATTTAAATAATTGTTTGATTCCATATTTCACTGATAAGTGAGGCTAGAATAATAAAGCTAATGTATTGAAAGAATTGATTTGTTTTGGAATTGCATGTCTAATAATAGAAACAGTGCTAGAGGTGAGTCCCTAGTACCATCCCAAAATGCTCATTTAATTTTCCATATTAGAGGAGTACCCTGGTAGAACAAATACCAGGTTACTTAATCATTTATAATGTATTTACTTAATCCTTTGTGAGATACTTAATCATTTATAATGTATTTACTTTTTCCTGGTGGGAAGATGGGGACATAGAGACAGCTTTTCTTTCCTTTATTATTTTGGCAAATAATAAAAAATAATACCTTTTTAAAATCATACTTTTTTAAAACATGGGTGTGGCCCATATTGTTAAAGTAGGTGTGTCCAGGATTAGGTCAGGGTTAGAAGATAATCTGCAGTTAACCTACTAAATGTTGACTGTGATTAAATGAGCAAAGAGAATTTGAGCACGAGTTTATGATTGAGACAATTTGGCTATACAGCTAATTTTAACCAAGAAGATGTTGAAATGTTCAGATAATGAAGAAAAGTGTGGTGAGCTTGAAAGTTTCAGATGTGTTTCACTGTCTTCTTCATGTGGAAATAAAGTTCTGAGTACTTGAATCTCAGCCTTTACCAAGAAATCTTTGGAGCAGTGTTGATGCTCTGAATGGGAAATCTTAGTGAAACCTACATGTGTGGACAACATCTGATCACCTCAAAATGCAAGAGATGATCCTGATCAGTATAGCATTAAAGTAATCCATTGAATGAAAGAAAAGACACTTTTCAGTTCTTTTGTATCTTTAGGTAGTCTTAAAATTTATGTCATTTTTTAGGTCTGCAAGAAGAAACCATTATTATCATGGACTTTACATAGAACGAAAATATATGTTTTAGGGAATAATGACCTACTCATGAATGGCTGGCTTTAGGAATCATCATGTATATTAAAGACAGAGTTGGAGAGGCAAGCATACATACAAACATTCTATAGGCTTATTTTTTTTCTTTCCTCTTCAGTGCATTTGTTTGAAAACTGCTTATTTGCCTGAATTTGCTCTGCTGGCAAAATTTTTATACCAGACAGCTACTTTTTATTGTTGCTGCACATCATGAATAACAGCTTTTTTTGATGGCAAATGAGATGCCCCAAGTTGCAAGTTTTCCATAAACATATCTGAATTGTTCAATTTCCTTCTTATTGTATAATTTCCACCCTGGCCCTTTCCCTGCTGATATTCAGATAAAGATGTCATTCAAGTGATTTTCAAAACTGTCCTATGTTACTTGCTATCATAAGTGGTAAGACTGCTCAATTCATATTAGCTATACAAGTGCTGTACGGGTTTTTATCAGATATTTCTAAAATCATTTCTTTGTAATGAGTGGTAAAGAGAACAATAAAAGAATGCTTCCAGTTGGTTTTCCAAACAGTGGTGGTTTATTAGCAATAGAATTAGTAATATGACTGTGGAGAAGTCAGTTTCTGAAGAAAATATCTTAATGAAATATTCTCTTTCTTTTTCTTTCATGTCTTCTAACACGGATTTGGAAACAATGATTGCTGATTGATTTCAAATGACTTTGCTCTTTGTTTTCCAATTAGGTAAGTGATTTTGATTCTTTGATACTTGTAGGAGTCCATGGTTGTATTTTTAAAACATTGTTCATTGCCAGTTTGCACTGTTGGGTTCTCTG
Organism: Delphinus delphis; assembly: GCF_949987515.2. Classification (NCBI taxonomy): domain Eukaryota; kingdom Metazoa; phylum Chordata; class Mammalia; order Artiodactyla; family Delphinidae; genus Delphinus; species Delphinus delphis. Next base: position 30,671,559 of record NC_082686.1, read on the forward strand.
GTAGAATGAGGTAAAAATTGGACATAAAAAGACAAATCACCTTTTTCAGACATGTATTTAAGGTCTATTTCATTAGCTAGCATAGGACGCAAACTATTAAGAAGACCCAGTTCAGGTCATTCCTTTTCACAGGCACCATATGTTTAAATTCATTTAAGTCCATTTTGTTGGCTAACTTTTGTTTATAGACGAGCGGTCAGATCTTGCCTAGGAAGTTCCAGGTCATACCAGACAGGTTACTAAATGTAATACTAGTGACCTAACTGTAAGAATGCATTCCATATGGTAGCTAGTGACAGTTTGACAATCAGTAGCTAACCCTTTTGATGATCCCAAAGATAGCTAGGCTAAAATAAATACATAAATAAAAAATAAAAATTCAGCTTTAGATTCTGAGGTGTTGTCACTTATTCAGTGCTAAACCTGGGATTAGTAAACTACAGTCTGTGGACCAAACCTGGCCAACCATGAGTTAGATATGCTCCTTGTATTTTTAAATGGTGGACAAAAAATCAAAAGGATAATACTGTGTAACATAGGAAAATTACATGAAATTTAAATTTTGGTACCCCAAGTAAATATACTTTGCATATTGTTTACGGCTGCTTTGTGCTACAACTGTGTGGCCCCCAAATCCTGAAATATTAATATTTACTGATTCTTAACAGAAAAAGTTTGCTGACCCTATTGGTTGAGCATCAGAATACAAGGGGTTAACTCTCAAAGCCTCCCACTTTGGGGATACTGATAAGAACAAAAAATCAGTGTGTATCTGGCCTTTTCTTCAATCACAGGGGAATCTACCATACCTAGAATGACCAGATCAGACCAAATGGAAGAGGAGATCTTGACTGTAGATTTAAATTTTCCTGAAACAGCTTTTTACATAGTTATAGTTCTTGTAATTTTAAGCCCTAAAACATTCAACACATTAAGTCTAAGTTATTTTTACTGCCATTGGGTCTTTGGGCTTGCCCACAGACATTCAAAGTCCAGTGGCCGATGGGACTGGGGAAGTGATATTTTGTGTCTGGTGAAGCAGCATCGCATCATATAATGAAAACTAATTTTCTCAAACTTTTAAATATTTCTCAAGGATTTGTTTTACCTAAGAGGATACTAACATTCTATAGATACGGAATTACATGTGATAGTGTTGCGAAAGTGTAATATCGATCATTGCAATCTAGCATCACACCTAAAACAATACTAGTAAGCGTGGTTGTGCTTTGTCAATAGACTTTGCAGAATTTTTCAGAGTCAACGTGGAACATGAGTGGTTATATTCTTATTCTGATTAAGGCAATCTTAAAATAATTATAAACATATTTCTAGTTCTTTTCATCTCTGCATTTATCAGAAACAGATGCATTTGTAGTTTGAGACAGAAGAAATAAAACAAAGAAAGCATATTCTTGGAATATTGCAAGAGAGAGCAATGTAGAAAGAGGTGGATATTAAGAATATGCATTATCTTGTAGGTTTAAGCCACTGGGAAATAAAGCTTCTGTGCATGTATTTGATATATGAAGACAGGGACAAAGAAAACGGCAAATGTACTATGGATATTCCGGCATGGTACAATTATACAGTATGTTTTCTAGCCCTTTTCATGAAAATTTGACATTACTATACCTCAGCTAGAAGCAGCAGAAATCACCAGGGAAAGAACAGCTGGATACTTTATTAGGTTTTGTGTTGTACATAAGGAGACCATGTTTTCCATTGTCAGTGTGTAAAAGAAAATGAAAGCTCTGGGCATCATTAAAGTCTAGGAAGCATAGGATGTGTCAGTTCTGTTCTCTCAACACCTGGATTGAAAGCACTGTGTGAGGTTACTGTAAAACAAAAACAGACCTTCTGCTCTAGTTGAAATTTCCAGAGTTGATTTAAAAAAATAAAATAGTCCATAATTGTTGTAGAGAGAAGTATTCCTTTGTAACTAGGCAGTTACATACATGTATGAGTATAAACTTAAGTATCTGAACATGTTTTCTATATTATTGCACCTGAATATCTCTTTGCTGTACCCTGAGGGACACCAGGAGGCTCCTTGGAGTCCAAGAAGTCCACTCCCCATTTACTGGTCCATATGGTGTCACACCCTTGCTGAGCCTTTCTCCCTGACTCTCCATTTGGCTCCTTTTGTTAAATCATTTTGGGGAACACACGTGATTCTTATTGGCGTAGTCACTGTGTCCCTCCTTGTAAATGCCTTTATGTTGGAGACGATATATCTGTTCCACAAAGCCCATCACTGTGTTCCTCATACAGTGTTTGCCTTTAATTTACTGTATTAGTCAGCTCCAGCTGCCATGGCAAAATATCATAGATTGGGTTGGCTTAAACAACAGAAATTTATTTTCTCACAGTTTTGGACACTGAAAGTCTATGATCAGTTTGCCAATGTGGTCAGATTCTGATGAGAGATCTCTTCCTAGCTTACAGATGGGGCCTTCTTGCTGTGTCCTCACACAGTTCTGTTGGAAGAGTACCTTGCCCATATGACCTTATTTAACTGTAATTAATTCCTAAAAACCAAATCTTCAGATTCAGTCACATTTGCGGTTAGGGTTTCAACATATGAATTATGTGGGAGCAGATGTAGTTCAGTCCTTAACAAGACCTTTGACACAATTTGAGTTGTGTAAGCAAGAGAGAGCATTTTTTTCTCTTCACATGAAGCTATAAGAGACATTTGTAGAGTTAGACTACCTGTATCTTCAACCATGAGTTGAAGTATTCTCTTAATCTTCATCATATGCTCATATTAATTCTAGTAAACTACAAAATGCATTTTAAATATTAAAGGATGTTACATGTTCTAGCTGTGATCTCCTCTTTTATTATCTTAAAAGAGTACAATAGCTTGAACACTGATTTCATTCATCATTCATGAATCCATATATTTGTATATTTCCCATTGATGAAGTGCCCAACTACATGCGTAAGGAGTACAGACCAAGAAGTATAGGATGTAAGGAATAACCTGACAACATTCTGCCCTTTAGCTTCTCAGAGTGGGCAAGAAAGAGAGTTTCAGAGCAATATGTTAAGTGCTTAACATAATTTGCTATTGAAATAAATATCCTGTGTATATTAGTGACTTTTCAATGGTGATAACATCTGATCATGAATGTGAGATTGCAGTTGAAGAAAGAAAGGGAGTAAACAGCAGGCAAAGGGAATGGCAAGTGCAAAGCAAATACATGGATGAAAAAGAGATATCACCAGTGTGCTGAATGAGATGAAGACGAAGAAATGTTCTGAAGTTATTTTTTAATTGAGCTTCTCAGGTTCCAGGTTATATGGCTTGGTGTTGAGTAGTAGACAGGAATAAAATCCTTGTTCTCAAGCTGACTTTTTAGGGGGAGGGGACAATAAATGATTAAGTAAGTGATCAAGAGTTGTAAATGCAAAGAATACAAAAAATGACCTCTACATAGGGATATAGTGCTCCTCCTATGGTGGTGTGAGATGTTTTCCTAGAAGATGATGAAAAAGTGATGTTCGACTTAAAATTGGAATAACAGGAGAGTCAGCCATGTAGAGATCCAGGCAAATGGAAAAATTTCCTTAATACGTGAAAATATTCTTTCTTAAAATACGATAGTATATGTGAACCTTGCTTTAAAATACAGAAGAAAAAAGTGGGGCAATAAAAAAAACAAGAGCAATAAGTGAGATGGGCAGAGGGGTACTAGATCCGTAAGAGATCTGATGGATGTTAAACACGGGTAGTAGGTACTTGGGAATCTGTTATAAGATTCTTTCTAATGTCAGGTACATTACATTATACTTTATACTCTAACGTTCTGTTCTGTTTTGTTGTATTATTCCTAACCCATTAAACTATCTTGAAGAGCCCTGTGATCATCCGTCTTCGAGTGCAAATGTATTTGTTGCCTGTTGAGGCATGACAAATTACCCCGAAGCTTAGAGGCTTCAAACAGCAATAAGCATTCATTCTTCTTCACAGTGTATAGGGGTCAAGAATTTGGGGTTCTGGTTTGGGAACCCTCTCCCCAAATAAGCATAAAAACTGCTGTGAGGTGTTAGTCAAGATGTCAGTAAGGGCTGGTTTCATCTAAACTGGCTTGACTGAATGGAAGATCTGTATCCAACGTGGTTTACTCACGTGACTGCTGAGTTGATCATGGTCGTTTGCAAGAGACCTCAGTTTCTCCCTCGGAGGCAGCTCCGTGGGGCTGCGTGTGTGTCCTCACAGCATGGCACCTGGCTTCTCCTGGAGCGATCCAAGATCAGGTAGAAATAGCAATGTCATTTATGACTTACGCTTGGCAGTCACACGCCCTCACGTTTACGTTATGGTACTGTTCACACAGGTCAGCCCTATTCAGTGGGAGGGGACTATCTAAGGGCATAAGTACTAGCAGATGAAGATAATTGGTGGCCATCTTGGAAGCTGGCACCACAGGGAGAAATAGTATTTTTAGTATTTAAACAAATAATCTTGATACTGTGCTCATGGAATTGATGCCAAAAAAAAAAAAAAATCCCTAGTTAATTTGTAGTTTTCAACCAGTAACTGACATAATTATCTTTGAACCTTAATATCCATATCTGGTTTCTAAAGTAAACACTTACAAAATGTCTTTCTTCTGACCAGGTACTTAAATTAGCTTTACTTAACAGAATAATGATATTAAATAACTTTGTAAATCAAAAGGTGAAAATATATGCAGAGAATAAATTATGAAGATTTTGTCCAGCATAATTGATGGTAATTATTTTCCAGTATTCTCTTCATTACTGTAATAATCTTTTTAACCAATTAACAGTTCATTTGGTCTATGTTAAAATGTTAGCCACATTATTTGCCAGTTAATGTCGGTTAAATGTTAATTATGCTGTTCTATAGTGGCTAACATGGTACATCCTGCAATTGCACTTATTATTGGTTGATTCTTTGGCTGTCATATATTAATGTGCCTCATTATTATTGTGCTAATTTTGGTACAAGCACATCATATCCTGCGTCATTTAAAACCAAATCACCAGTCTTACCTTACTTTCAATCAAACATTAGATACTTTTGTGTTTAGGAGTAGTTTACATGATTAAATACGTAATGACCTTTAAGTCTTAGCTTGTATTTGATATATTTAGGCTGCATTGTTCAATATAATTTAAATATTTGTAGGTCAAAGTGTAATCTCCTCTACAACAAATGCAAGTCATAATTTTAAGTTAAATGTACATTTAAGCTTCATGAGGGCTACAGTTATAAGTACGATTATGATTATTCCTTCAACTGTACTGCTAATGGAATGGAATATCAACTTACTACCTGGGTCTAGTTTTATTACCCCTCATTCCACTCTTACAACATCAGCTATTTTTTTAGTACCAGCGAGCCGCATTTGGAAATAGGGTTTTATTAATGCTATATTGCTACATAACAATTTACCACAAATTCAGTGGATTAGAACATCTATTTATTATTGCACAGTTCTGTAGTTCAGAACACCAGACTCAGCTGGTCCTCTGCTCTGGATTTCACATGACCAAAATCAAGGTGCTGGCACGTGTGCATTTCTTTCTGGAAGCGCTAGGGATGAATCTGTGTTTTAGATCATTCAGTTTCATGGCAGAATTCAATTTCTTGCAGTTGCATGATTGAGCTTCCCATTTCCTTGGTTGCTGTTGACAATGGGAGTGGAGGGGCATGTGTGTGTGTGTGTGTGTGTGTGTGTATGTGTGTGTGTTGTGGGGGAGGGGTGGTTCTTACCATCTAGAGGTGTCAGCGTTCCTTGTCCTGTGGCCCATCTCCTCCATTTTCAAAGCCAGCAACAGGGGGTTGGGTCCTTTCAAACTTAGAATCTCTCTGAATCTCCTTCTACCTAGCCTTCTCTGCCTTAAAGCCCATGTGATTATATTGGGCCCAACTAGATAATCCAGGGTAATTCCCCTATTTTTTTTCCCACATCTCTACTGGAGTAAAAATGCTTTACAATGTTGTGTTAGTTTCTACTGTACAATACAACAAAGTGAATCAGCTATATGTATACATATATCCACATATCCCCTCCCTCATGATCCTCCCTCCCACCATCCCTATCCCATCCCTCTAGGTCGTTACAAAGCATCAAGTTGATCTCCTTGTGCTATGAAGCAGCTTTCCACTAGCCATCCATTTTACATTTGGTAGTGTATATATGTCAAAGCTACCCTCACTTCATCCCAGCTTCCCTTCCCCCACTGTGCCCTCAAGTCTGTTCTCTATGTCTTCGTCTTTATGCCTTCCCTTCCACTAGGTTCATCAGTACTGCTTTTTAAAATTCTGTATATATATGCATTAGCATATGGTATTTGTTTTTCTCTTTCTGACTTACTTCACTCTGTATGACAGATTCTAGGTCCCTCCACCTCACTACAAATAATTCAGTTTCATTCCTTTTCATGGCTGAGTAATATTCCATTGTATATATGTGCCACATCTTCTTTATCCATTCATCTGTTGATGGACATTTAAGTTATGTCCATGTCCTGGCTATTGTAAATAGTGCTGCAGTGAATATTGTGGTACATGTGTCTTTTTGAATTATGGTTTTCTCAGGGTATATGCCCAGGGTATATGTGGGATTGCTGGGTCATATGGTTGTTCTATTTTTAGGTTTTTAAAGAACCTCCATACTGTTCTCCATAGTGGCTGTATCAACTTACATTCCCACCAACAGTGCAAGAGGGTTCCCTTTTCTCCACACCCTCTCCAGCATTTATTGTTTGTAGATATTTTGTTGATGGCCATTCTGACCGGTGTGAGGTGATACCTCATTGTAGTTTTGATTTGCATTTCTCTAATGATTAGTGATGTTGAACTTCCTTTCATGTGTTTGTTGGCAATCTGTATATCTTCTGTAGAGAAATGTCTATTTAGGTCTTCTGCCCATTTTTGGATTGGGTTGTTTGTTTTTTGACATTGAGTTGCATGAGCTGCTTGTATATTTTGGAGATTAATCCTCTGTCAGTTGCTTTGTTTGCAAATATTTTCTCCCATTCTGAGGCTTATCTTTTGGTCTTGTTTATGGTTTCCTTTGCTGCGCAAAAGCTTTTAAGTTTCATTAGGTCCCATTTATTTTGGGGTTTATTTCAATTTCTCTAGGAGGTGGGTCAAAAAAGATCTTGCTGTGATTTATGTCATAGAGTGTTCTGCCTATGTTTTCCTCTAAGAGTTTGATAGTGTCTGGCCTTACATTTAGCTCTTTAATCCATTTTGAGTTTATTTTTGTGTATGGTCTTAGGGTGTGTTCTAATTTCATTCTTTTACATGTATCTGTCCAGTTTTCCCAGCACCACTTATTGAAGAGGCTATCTTTTCTCCATTGTGTATTCTTGCCTCTTTAGTCAAAGCTAAGGTGACCATATGTGTGTGGGTTTATCTCTGGGCTTTCTATCCTGTTCCATTGATCTAGATTTCTGTTTTTGTGCCAGTACCATACTGTCTTGATTACTGTAGCTTTGTAGTATAGTCTGAAGTCAAGGAGACTGATTCCTCCAGCCCCTTTTTACTTTCTTAACATTGCTTTGGCTATTTAGGGTCTTTTGTGTTTCCATACAAATTATAAAATTTCTTGTTCTAGTTCTGTGAAAAATGCCATTGGTAATTTGATAGGGCTTGCATAGAGATTGCTTTGGGTAGTATGGTCATTTTCACAATACTCATTCTTCCAGTCCAAGAGCATGGTATATCTCTCCATCTGTTTATGTTATCTTTGATTTCTTTCATCAGTGTTTTATAGTTTTCTGAGTACAAGTCTTTTGCCTCCTTAGGTAAGTTTATTCCTAGGTATTTTATTCTTTTTGTTGTGATGGTAAATGGGATCATTTCATTAATTTCTCTTTCTCATCTTTTGTTGTTAGTGTATAGGAATGCAAGAGATTTCTGTGCATTAATATTGTATCCTGCAACCTTACCAAACTCAGTGATTAGTTCTAGTAGTTTTCTGGTAGCATCTTTAGGATTCTCTATGTATAGTGTCATGTTATCTGCAAACAGTGACAGCTTTACTTCTTTTCAGATTTGGATTCCTTTTATTTCTTTTTCTTCTCTGATTGCTGTGGATAAAGCTTCCAAAACTGTGTTGAAAAATAGTCGTGAGAGTGGGCAACCTTGACTTGTTCCTGATCTTAGTGGGAATGTTTTCAGTTTTTCACCATTGAGGATGATGTTGGCTGCGGGTTTGTCATATATGGCCTTTATAATGTTGAGAAAGTTCCCTCTATGCCTATTTTCAGGAGGGTTTTTATCATAAATGGATGTTGAATTTAGTCAAAAGCTTTCGCTGCATCTATTGAGATGATCATAAGGTTTTTCTCCTTCAGTTTGTTAATATGGTGTATCACATTGATTGATTTGTGTATATTGAAGAACGCTTGCATTCCTGGGATAAACCCCACTTGATCATGGTGTATGATCCTTTTAATGTGCTGCTGGATTCTGTTTGCTAGTATTTTGTTGAGGATTTTTGCATGTATGTTGATCAGTGATATTGGCTTGTAGTTTTCTTTCTTTGTGACATCTTTGTCTGGTTTTGGTATCAGGGTGATGGTGGCCTCGTAGAATGAGTTTGGGAGTGATCCTCCCTCTGCTATATTTTGAAAGAGTTTGAGAAGGATAGGTGTTAGCTCTTCTCTAAATGTTTGATAGAATTTGCCTGTGAAGCCATCCTGTCCTGGACTTTTGTTTGTTGGAATATTTTAAATTAGAGCTTCAATTTAATTACCTGTGATTGGTCTGTTTATATTTTCTAATTCTTCCTGGTTCAGTCTTGGAAAGTTGTACCTGTCGAAGAATTTGTCTATTTCTTCCAGGCTGTCCATTTTATTGGCATATAGTTGCTTTTAGTAGTTTCTTATGATGTTTTGTATTTCTGCAGTGTCAGTTGTAATTTCTCCTTTTTCATTTCTAATTTTATTAATTTGAGTCCTCTCCCTTTATTTCTTGATGAGTCTGCCTAAAGGTTTATCAATTTTGTTTAGCTTCTCAGAGAACCAGCTTTTAGTTTTATTGATCTTTGCTGTTGTTTCCTTCAATTTCATTTATTTCTGCTCTGATCATTATGATTTCTTTCCTTCTTCTAAATTTGGGTTTTCTTTGTTCTTCTTTTTCTAGTTGCTTTAGGTGTAAGGTTAGATTGTTTTTTGAGGTTTTTTTTGGTTTCTAAAGGTGAGCTTGAATTGCTATGAACTTCCCTCTTAGAACTGCTTTTGCTGTGTCCAATAGGTTTTGGATCCTCGTATTTTGGTTGTCATTTGTTTCTAGGTATTTTTTAATTTCTTCTTTGATTTCTTCAGTGATCTCTTGGTTATTTAACAATGCACTGTTTAGCCTCCTTGTGTTTGTGCTTTTTACAGGTTTTTTTTTCCTGTAATTGATTTCTAATCTCATAGCGTTGTAGTCGGAAAAGATGCTTGATATGATTTCAATTTTCTTAAATTTTCCAAGGCTTGATTTGTGACCCAAGAAGTGATCATTCTGGAGAACGTTCCATGTGCACCTGAGAAGAAAGTGTATTCTTCCACTTTCAGGTGGAATGTCCTAAAAATATCAATTAAGTCTACCTGGTCTATTGTGTCATTTAAACTTGTGTTTCCTTATTTATCTTCTGTCTGGATCATCTATTGGTGTAAGTGACATGTTAAAGTCTCCCACTGTTATTGTGTTACTGTCAATTTCTCCTTTTATGGCTGTTATCATTTGCCTTATGTATTGCAGTACGCCCATGTTGGGTGCATAAATATTTGTAATTGTTTTGCTTCCTTCTTGGATTGATCCCTTGATCATTATGTAGTGGTCTTCCTTATCTCTTGAAACAGTCTTTATTTTAAAGTCTATTTTATCTGATATGAGTATTGCTACTCCAGGTTTCTTGTGGTTTACATTTGCAATGAATACCTTTTCCATCCCCTCACTTTCAGTCTGTATGTGTCCCTGGGTCTGAAGTGGATCTCTTGCAGACAGCATATATAAAGGTCTTGTTTTTGTATCCATTCAGCCAGTCTATTTCTTTTGGTTGGAGCTTTTAATCCATTTACATTGAAGGTGATTATCAATATGTCTGTTCCTATTACCATTTTATTAAGTGATTTGGGTTTGTTTTTTGTGGGTCTTTTTCTTCTCTTGTGTTTCTCACTTAGGGGAATTCCTTTAGCATTTGTTGTAAAGCTGGTTTGGTGGTGCTGAATTCTCGTAGCTTTTGCTTGTCTGTAAAGCTTTTGATTTCTCCACTGAATCTTAATGAGATCCTTGCTGGGTAGAGTAATCTTGGTTGTAGATTTTCCCTTTCAACACTTTAAATATGTCCTGCCATTCCCTTCTGGCTTGCAGCGTTTCTGCTGAAAGATCAGCTGTTAACCTTATGGGGATTCCCTTATATGTTATTTGTTGCTTTTCCCTTGCTGCTTTTAATATTTTTTCTGTGTAATTAGTTTTTGATAGTTTCATTAATATGTGTCTTGGTGTGTTTCTCTTTGGGTTTATCCTATATGGGACTGTCTGCACTTCCTGGACTTGATTGAGTATTTCCCATGTTAAGGAAGTTTTCCACTATAATCTCTTCAAATATTTTCTCAGACCTTTTCTTTTTCTCTTCTTCTTCTGGGACCCCTATAATTCGAATATTGGTGCATTTACTGTTGTCTCAGAGGTGTCTGAGACTGTCCTCAGTTCTTTCCATTCCTTTTTCTTATTTTTCTCCCTGGCGGTTATTTCCACCATTTTATCTTCCACCTCACTTATCCATTCTTCTGCCTCAGTTATTCTGCTCTTGATTCCTTCTAGAGTATTTTTAATTTCAGTTATTGTGTTGTTCATCACTGTTTGTTTTCTCTTTAGTTCTTGATCCTTGTTAAACATTTCTTGTATTTTCTCCATTCTGTTTCCAAGATTTTGGATCATCTTTACTATCATTACTCTGAATTCTTTTTCATTTCCTCTCATTTATTTGGTCCTGTAGGTTTTTTACCTTGCTCCTTTGTAACGTACGTTTTTGTCGTTTCTTTTTTTTTTGAAGGGTGGGGCTGTATTCCTGTCTTACTGGTTGTTTGGCCTGAGGCTTCCAGCACTGGAGTTTACAGGCAGTTGGATAGAACCGGGTCTTGGTGCCGAGATGAGGATCTCTGGGAGGCCTCACTCTGATTAATATTCCCTGGAGTCTGAGGTTCCCTGTTAGTCCATCTGTTTGGGCTCAGAGCTCCCACCACAGGAGCTTGGAGTCAACCTCCGGCCTGGGAACCAAGATCCCAGAAGCCTCATGGCACAGCAAAAAAAAAAAAAAGAAAAGAAAAGAAGAAAAGGAGCAGTATAATAACAGAAAATAAAAAGTAAAATAAAATTAGAAAGATAAAAAATATATAAGAAAAATAAAAATATAATTGAAACAACTGCAACAAGGTAAAACAAAACCACAATAGAAAAATGAAAAAATTTAAAAAAAAAGGTGAACTAGCCAAAAGGAGCAGAACCATAACAAAGTACAAAGAATAAAATAAAATTAGAAAAATAAAAGATTTATTGGAAAAAATAAAAATATAAGTGAATCAGCAACAACAGGGTAAAACAGAACCCCAACCTAAAAGAGGAAAAAAGAAAAAAAAAAGAGGCCTTGACTATGGGGGGTGGAGTTTAGGCAGGGGTTGGAACTTAGGCAGGGGCAGGGTTTAGGGTGGGGCAGGGCCTAGGCGGGGGGTGACGTTTAAGCATGGGATGGGGACTCTGCTTAGGACCTGTGCAGAAGAGGAGAGGCAGCACGTTCAAAGGGGGACCTCCAGAGTGTGGAGTTCCAGAGTTTGGAGATAAGGCCCCGGGTGAGGTCGCGTGGGTGGCGTTTAGGCCTAGTGCACTTGCAGGGGGTTTCGGAGGGGGTCTCCGAGTGTAGAGGTGGGGCCCTGGCTGGGGGTTAGTGGCAGGGCTTGGGCTCTGCAGCAGGAGGGAGGCTTCGAGGGCAGAGGATTAGGCCTGGGAGCTCAACAGGCTCCGCAGTGCCTAGGTGGACAGGGAAAGCACTGGCCGCATTCCCTTCTGTTCCTCTGCATGCCCCCCACCCCTGCAGGGTCTCCCCCATCGCTGCCTGACCCTTAACTGTGGGTGGGTCCTGCTGGGTGTAGGAACTCTTCCTCTCCCCGAACCACCCCTCAGGGGTGCTGATCCCTTAGGTCCAGCCTTTACTTTTGCTCCCCCTTCCCTCCCTCCCACTCCCTCAGGACCCGCACGGCTGGAGGGGGCCTCGGTGGGCAGAGGATCAGGCCTGGGATCTCAGCAGCTTCCTGGGGGCCCAAGTGTGCAGGGGCAATGCTGGCCACGCTCCCTTTTGATCCTCTGCCCTCCCAATGGTCCTCTTCTTTCCCCCTCTGGGCGTGGGACCCCTTCCCCTCCCCCAGCCGCCCCTCAGGGTTGCCAGTCCCGTCCCGCCTCCACTTCTCCTCCCCCCTCACTCCCCCCACGCCGCATGTCCTACCTGGTTGCTGGGGGCTCCTCCCGTCCCCTTAGGTGTCCATGGTCCCCCACCGCTGCCTGGTAGGTGCCCTAGTTGTGTGGAGACATGAATTTTGCGTCCTCCTCCCCCTATTTTAAAGTCAGTTCATAACCTTAATTCCACCTGCAAAGTCCCTCCATAGCAGTACCCAATTGATTAACCAGCAGAAGGAACTATTTCAGGGATTTCTTTAGAAATTTAGAAATTTCTTTAGAAATTTCTTTAGAATTCTCCCTACTATAAGGTTGTTGGTTGGTCAGAAGCTTAGAGTGATGTAACTTGATTGAGTCCTCTCAGGAAAAGTTACATTTCGTGGAGTCTAGGGAACTATGGAGAGAACTCATGAAAAGGCTGCTTTAATTCCAAGGACACCACACAACCTTAAGTTTCATATTTGACTCATCTTATGGCCTGTCAAGAAAAACAGACGCCATCACAAACGAAAACAACTGTAATATAAATATCTTATATTCCATACCTTAAGTTATTTCTGATTATACATTAATAAATAAACATCATAATTTGCCCTTTGTTCTGAAAACATTTCTGCAGCAATGTTTCTCTCTTTCCCTCTTATCTAGATGGTTCCCATCAATACGTGATTATGTTTATTTTTCCCATTAAACACACACACACACACACACACACACACACACACACACACGAAGAATTTTTATTTTATCAATTTTCTCCTTATCTCTGCTTCTTATTTGTGTTTTTTTGTCTGCAATTTCATTCTGATTTTTTTCCTGAGTCTACTCTAAAATGCAGCATTATTTCCCCCAGCCTTTTACCCAAACTGCCTTTATCATGAAGCATGGTGACCTCCAAGTTACTAAATCTGATGGCCATGTCTGAGTATTCATCTTAATAGACCCATAATCAGCATTTGAACCAGATGATACACTTTGATGCACTTTCTTCCTTGATATGCTTTCTTCCTTGTTGGCTTCCAAGACATGATTCTTGAATTGTCTTTCTCCTGTCTTCCCAGCTACTCCTTTTTCTTTTTTTCTTTTTTTTTTTTTTTTGCGGTACGCGGGCCTCTCACTGTTGTGGCGTCTCCCTTTGCGGAGCGCAGGCTCCGGACGCGCAGGCTCAGCGGCCATGGCTCACGGGCCCAGCTGCTCCGCGGCATGTGGGATCTTCCCGGACCGGGGCACGAACCCGTGTCCCCTAGCATCGGCAGGCGGACTCTCAACCACTGCGCCACCAGGGAAGCCCAGGCTACTCCTTCTTTGATCTATGTTCTGGTTTCACCTTCTTGCCCAAACCCTATATTTTGAAGTGCCCCTACTCATGGCATTTGAACTTTCTCATTTTCTATGCAAATGTGATTACCAGGTGATCTCAATGATTCTCATGGCTTTAGCCGCCCTCTCCATATGTTGATAGTCACCAAAGTTATATCTGAAGCCTGGAATTCTTCCTTCAACTTCCAAAACTATTGACTCAATATTTCATTTCAGTGTCCAACAGGAATCTCAAAATTAATATGCTCCATCCTGAACTACTAATATTTCTACTTTCCTTCCTGAAACGCTCTCCATCCACAATTTTTTACTTACTTAGGCCCGAAAACTTTGATTGATCTTGTACATCTTTCTTGCTCTAATCTCTTGTCCAATTCTTGTTGAAAACATAGCTCTTCTATTTTCGGAATATATCTAGATTATATTCATCTTCTTTGCCACTGCCCAAGGTCAAAAGTTCAGGCAATCACTATCTCTCACCTGGATTATGGCAAAATCGTCATGACAGGTCTCTCTAATTCTGCCCTTGCACCCTTCAGTTTATTCTCACATCAGCATCAGTGCCTAACACATCTCTGACTTCTCTCCTAATACACCTGCCAAGTCCTCATTTACTTTCTTGCTTTTTCATGCAGGTGATCCTGGCTTTTACCCCAGAGTCTATGCATTAGCTATTGGTTCTGCCTCATTAACTTTTCCAATGTGTACCCATCTGGCCAATTCTTACTTTCTTCAATTCTTTTCTCAGAAAGCTTCTTCTAAGGGAGATCTTCCCTTGTCACTCCTCTTAAATGGCAGTGCTCTCATTCCCACTTGACATTTCCTATTCCCCCTTCCTGTTTTATTTTCTTCTTATAACTTACCTATCATCCACCTAGACTATAGACTCCATGTGGTCTGATACATTTGTCTGCATTTTCCTAACTATCTCAGTGCTTAGAGCAAAGCATGGAATATAGTTAAGTGGTCAGTAAATATTTCATGGTGGGGGAAAAAGATAAGTAAAGTATATTGACATAGAGTATACTTGGCTACAACCCTATAAGGTAAATAAAGCAGGTATTATTTTATTTTCCAAATGAAGGCAATTATTATGTCTTGCTCAAGGTCACAAAACTAGTTAAGTGTGAGAGATTAAACCAAAACTCAACTCTCCTGACTCCTAACCTGGTTTTCTTCCTACTGCAATAGGTGCTAAAAATATAGCGTTATCTGTTCTGGGGAGCTATAGTGCAATGTCCCCCAAGAACCTGGAAATAAAGAAATAAGATTGCCTTCTGAGAGTTACTTTATGAAATCAACATATAATTAATCAGTTACTTTAAAGAACTAGAATTGCTTTTAAACCAAAGGGACCCTTACCTATTAAATGGCTTAATGTTTCTAAGGAAAGAATGTTTTAATAAGAAAAGGCAGACTTTCTAGAGGCAATTTAAAAGGATACTCAAAAGCAAAAGTTAGTAAAATGTGTCCAAAGGGAGGGAGCCTCATTCAGCCAGTGAACTATGAGAATTCCAGAGCCTTTGTGTCCATGGGTGAGTCAGATTCTCTTAGGCCATGCCAATGAACATTTGATTCAGCTCCCTAACTCATTTTTTTTTCTGATATAATCACCAAACAATATTATGATTAATACTTGATTTTCCACGCAGCTCTTGTCTCCCTGCAGAAGTAAAATTCCTGGCAAAATGTTCTCCTGCAGTCTTGTCCTGATGTTAACTATTTCTTAGTGAAAGTTAATAAATTGACCTTATAATTATGATTTGGCTTCTGTGAAAAGACATGTACTGACATACATATTCTGATTCATTTGACAGTTATAGTCTAAGGACTTTTAAAAAATCAGTTTATGATTTAATATATCAGTTTCCTGAACTTGGTTAACTGAATGTGAATCTCTTCTGCACCTTCTCCCACTTCTGCTAAATATGAAGATGCTCTTAACCTTTCAGCTGTGGAAGAAAATCAACCACAGCCTCCTTCGTGTCAGCTGCTATTTGAAATGCTGGGCAAGAGAAGACTCTGAAGGAGAGTTCTGGCTTAGTGGGGAGGACCTTTCTTTTTTTAATAGAACATTAGCAAGATACATTAGCTGAAGTTCAGCTACTTTAGGGAATAATTAGTTGGTTAAAGACTGCTCTGGTCCTCAAAAGAGGGAGGAATTGTTCTTGTAGATTAGAAGCAATTATTTTGGCAATTTGGATTTTTATCAAGAGTGGTAGGGAAGGACAGTTGGGGCTAAGGTCACCTGCGAGAGAGAGTGGGGAGAAACAGCTGCAGGGAACAGGACACAAGTGAGGCGCAGTGGAAAATTCTGTCTTTAGGGATGTCTCACACACGAAAACCAGGTTTCTAAGTCTGCCAGGCTTAGAGCCAAACACACACTCACTGACATCCTGATTTACCAAGTACATTTGGTCACAAATAGTTTTAATTCTTGCATTTCTACATTTATATATGTTTCAGTAAGCTGTGTTTTGATGGTTGCTCCATTTTAAAGTGTTGAATAATAGCTAACAAAACATCTAGGGAAACTATTTTATTTCCTGAAAGAAAGCTCCAGTCCTCTTATTTGTTTGTTTTACTCATTACTTGCCTTTCTAATTTATTTCATCATGAAAGATAAATATTCGGGAGGTTTACTGTGACAACTTTAAGTTTCTATTGTACTGTAGTCAGATCTTGAATAAATAATTAATTTGATGGAACAAAGAGCAACATAAACATATCAAAACATACTGGCACAGTGTTTAAATAACACCTGAATTTTAGTTGTAGTGCTTACATTTTCTTTTTAAAATCAAGGTACCATTTGGTTACCACAGAAGTAAAAAATGACTAGTGGAAGGTGAGTTGGAAAAAGGCGTCATGATTTTTACGGGAGGGCATGAAATGACTTATGATGGCAGGTGAAGGGATTAATGAGGAGTAGACAGGTTACCCCTGGCTCAGGAACCAGGACTGACAGGAATGGGGGATGGGGGTGAAATGGGATAAAGAGTTTTGTGGTTGAGAATGTTAAGGTACCTCACTAGTCATCATGAATATTTTCCCTTAACATGGTGGGTAAATCATTGATGATGAAATACAAGGAGGTGGGATACTTCAGGCATCAGGAAGGCTGCATTTATCTCCAAGTAAAAGGAAGGATAACTCTAATAATTAATCATGTTTTCTCATTAGCCTAAAGTTGTTAAGAGTGAATCAGGAAGGACATGTTATGTCAACAATATAAGTAGAGGGACTTCCCTGGTGGCATAGTGGTTAAGAATCCACCTGCCAATGCAGGGGACATTGGTTCGATCCCTAGTCTGGGAAGATCCCACATTGCCGCGGAGCAACTGAGCCCGTGCGCCACATCTATTAAGCCTGCACTCTAGAGCCTGCATGCCACAACTACTGAAGCCCAAGTGCCTAGAGCCTGTGCTCTGCAACAAGAGAAGCCACCGCAATGAGAAGCCCACGCACCGCAACAAAGAGTAGCCCCTGCTCGCCACAACTAGAGAAAGCCCGCGCACAGCAACGAAGACCCAAAGCAGCCAAAAATAAATAAATAAATAAATTTATTTTTTTTAAAAAAACGGGGCTTCCCTGGTGGCGCGGTGGTTGAGAATCTGCCTCTAATGCAGGGGACACGGGTTCGAGCCCTGGTCTGGGAAGATCCCACATGCCGCAGAGCAGCTAGGCCCGTGAGCCACAGCTACTGATCCTGCGCATATGGAGCCTGTGCTCTGCAACAAGAGAGGCCACGACAGTGAGAGGCCCGCGCACCGCGATGAAGAGTGGCCCCCGCTTGCCACAACTAGAGAAAGTCCTACAACAGAAACGAAGACCCAACACAGCCAAAAATAAAAATAAATAAATTAAAAGAAGGCTCAACATTAAAAAAAAAAAAAAAAAAACAACAGTATAAGTAGAAGGAGCACCATATAATCTGGAGTCTCCAACAGCAAGAACTGCAGGTATCAGCATTTCACACTAGCTTTCTAAAGAGCTTGTTTTAAACTCAGGCCAAAGCACTACAGAGCTACATAATGAAAAATCTAGACCTTTTAAGGTATCAAAGAAGGCCTGGGATTTGAACACATGGACAGGCATGACTAGAGATGTATTGTCAAACTTCTTGATTCGGGGGTGATGACAAGGGCTTCATTATAATTTGTGCCTCATTCTCTATTATAGAAGATATTCTCAAATGGTCTGCCTGACATTATGTGTCTATGCACAGCATCATCACCAAAAGGAGACACATCAATTACAGGAAGCCGTGCTATGTTTTTCCCCAGTGTTTTGAGTCAATGACATCCTGATGGTAGAAGTTGCAAGGTCATAATGTGCTTTCTTTATTCATTTGATAACCCATGAAGAAATTAAGACATGAGGTTTTTTAACTGAAGAAAAGTATAATACAGAGTGAATAATACAGAAAATTTCAAAACTCTTACTTTTTTAAAAAAAATGGACAATTCATTGAATTTTACCCTGATCTTACTTTTTGTGGGTTCAACATCAGGAGCACTGATGTGGCGACCAAGAGGTTATCAGTGCAAATTTGTCTTTTTGTTGAGTTGATCTTACGTTAATTTGCTCTGGACATTGGATATTGGAAGGTATTTCTTTCTGGGACGAGATGGCTAGATTAGGAGGTCAGGAAAATAGGATGCAGTGTATTTCTGGATTTAAACAGCTCATTTCGTATGGTCCATCACAAAATCATTGTAACTAAAATAACTTGCATTGGTCTCAACAGATCTATTAATCTTCTGGGTCATATATTGTCTGTGTTTGATTGAATCTCTTTGTTTACAGGTTATCAACAGACTTCTTTTTAGAACTGCTCCTTTAAATTCCATGATGAAGGAAGAATTCTTACTGGCTCAGGCCATTATTTTTTTTTTTTTAAGATTTATCATTTATTTATTTATTTTTAGCTCCATTGGGTTTTAGTTGAGGCACCTGGGATCTTCGTTGAGGCATGCAAGATCTTTCGTTGCAGCACCCGGGCTCTTCGTTGTGGTGCATGGGCTTCTCTTTAATTGGGGCATGCGGGTTTTCTCTCTCTAGTTGTGGCACGTGGGCTCCAGGGAGCGTAGGCTCTGTAGTTTGCGGCATGCGGGCTCTCTAGTTGAGGTGCACGAGTTCAGTAATTGTGGCGCACAGGCTTAGTTTCCCTGCGGCCTGTGGGATCCTAGTTCCCCAACCAGGGATCAAACCCATGCCCCCTGCATTGGAAGGTGGATTCTTTACCACTGGACCACCAGGAAAGTCCCTCAGGCCATTATTAACGTTAATTTTTGTTTTTAAAAAAGATGATCTTTTAAGCCCCCTTTATGAACTCTGGGTTCAAGTTCATATAATAATGTTTCAGTCTAGTCTCTGAGAAATTCCTGTAGCCAAATGGTACAGTTCGGCACTGTGGGACACACAAATTTAGGGGGTTCTGTTAGTGACAGGAAAGACCGCTGCTTCTGAGAAGGCTTTTTTACAAGTCCACATTTTAGGTAAAGCCTGATGGGAGGAGAACACATTTCTGGACATAGTTAAGAGCCAGGAAGAGTATGGTACACTTCTGTGTCTGTTCTTTTTATTTGAATTGAGATTGGCAATGCTGAAACAAGAACGTTCGAAGGAGAAGGTTTGGCATCGATCTCTTCAGTATACTTCAAAATAGTTCTTTCATGCATAGGGTAACTTACCATGGAGACTTGTTTTTTTAAACTCAATACCTATTAACACTGCTCAGAACATACACTGGAAAATATTGCTCTAGATAATCTGAAATCTCTTCTTGGATTAAACTATAAGTATAAAAAAATGTGAAAATGAATTACATCAATCAAGTACCATCACCCATCTCTCCTGCAGCTCCATGCCTGAATTGTTTTTACAGAATTGTATTTTGGAACTATGCCCTTGGGCCACACTGAGGATCCTTAGAAGAAACAGCCCTGAGAAACTCATTACTTTATTTACTGCAAGAATTTTGTTGAGGATGTTGTTCTCTGCATTACCCTGCAGACACCTCGCGAGAACCCCCTGGAGAAATATATCTCCAGAGTCAGTACGAAGAATAGTCTTCTCTTTCCTGAGCAAGTGGTTGTTGGTCTCATGGACACTGAGAGTTACAAAAATGATTGTTTTCGAGTTTATACTAGGGACTAGAAAACACAGAGCAATTTAGGGCACATCTCTATGATTGGTACAGAATATCACAGCTCTTTTGTGATGGTCTCACTGCATATTTTTAAAAGTTTTCCTATTTTATTTTCTTTCACCTTGATACATTCACTACTTAGTTTAATTTGCTTTTGTAGTATGTATTTTGTAAGCAATCTAAACTCTTTGGTAAAAGCAGAGTATAAATAAGCAAACTAGCTTTATAATATGAGTGAGACCAAGATATCTTTGAAAAGCCAATGGCCTAATCTTAGATGAAGAACTTGATTGTCATTTGAAATAGCCATATCTCCATGAAGTCTCCTAGTGCGGAAGTATGTTGAATGAGGGTGTTGTTTGAATCAGAATTTCTGAGGCCAATGCCTAAGCATAGGTATTTTTTAGAAGCTAGTAATTCTAACATGTATAATCACAAAGAAAGGCATTTCTGGACTGGAAAAGAGCAAGTGCAGTGCCTTGAGAAGGGAACAAGCTTGGCATTGCTCCAAGAGAATAAAAAGCCCTGCCTTCTTGGCTCAGAAGGTGTTGAAAGGAAAGGTGTGGGAGATAAAGTTGAGAAGTAGACAGGCTTGATTTCAAGCAGAGCCTTATAAACTATGATAAGAAGTTACATTGCATTTCAAAAACAATAGAGGGCCACAAGAGGGTTATTTGTTAAGTCAAGTTTATTAAGGTATAATTGACATATGGCAAAATGCGCTCTTTTTAGTATATAGTTCTATGCATTTCGATAAACACGTAGAGTCAGGTAAACATCTTTGGCCATCAAAACAAAGAAAAATTTTTATCGCTCCAAAAAGTTCCATAATGTCTCTTTGGAAGTCAGGCCCTTCTCCTACCCTGAATTCCTGGTAACCATGGCTCTGCTCTCTGTTGCTATAGTTTTGCTTCTTAAAGAATATCTTATAAATTAGATCATAGCATGTGTAGCCTTTTGAGTCTGGCTTCTTTCACTTAGCAAAATGCACTTGCCATTCATTCTTACTGTCGCATGTATACAGAGGGCTTCGAGAAGGGGGATAATACAAACTGCTTTATATTTTGTGAAAATAGCTCAGTTACTATGATGAGAATCATGGTATCATGGTTGTTAAGAGGTGATTATAGCAGCTTAGGCAAAGGGAGGTGATGATGGTTTCCCCAGTGGCAGCAGTGGAGGTTCTGAGAAATGGTTGATGTGGGAAATATTTTGAAGTTTGAACTGACAGGCATTCTAGTGATTTAGGTATGAATGAGAATTGTCCACTTGGGAAAAAAATAATATTAAATTAATAATTTAAATATAAAACAATGAAAGTATTAACAATTCTTAGGAGACTTATTTAGTATAATCTTAGAATGAAAAATAGTTTCTCAAGCAAGACAAAAAAATAATAGAACTTAGGAAAAATTTGCAATATAAAAAATTAAAATTTGTATAAGGTGAAAGACACCACAATTTAAGTTGTAAAACAAGCACCAGCCAGGGAGAAACTTTAATAGCGCATATGACCTGGTTTTGATATACACGCTATATAACGAGCAAAGAAACAACCCAAAAGAAAAATGGGCAAAGCAGAAAAAAAAATTTACTGAAAAAACAGTGTCCAATATACATATAAAAAGATGTTTATTCTTATTACTATTTGATTCAGCAATTTCACATCTGGAACTACATTCTATAGTAATACTTATGTATGTGGGCATAGATTGTTTTGCATCAATAAGGAAATAAATATGTAAATTTTGGTTCATGGGCACAATAAAATATTATGCAGCCATTAAAAAGAATGAACTAGATCTGTATGGTGTCATGGAAAGTTCTATGTTAAATGAAAAAGTTGCAAAACAGTTTATTCATCATGATTCCTTTGATAGCTAATTAAAAGAAACTTTTGTGATTGTGTGTATGAAAAAGAGAGAGAGAGTAAATACAAAGAAAAACAACTGGATTCACACCAGATGGTTAAAAGATTAACAGCAGCATTTCTGCAGAGGGTGTGGGATTGGGTATGATTATAAAGAAAATATTTCACATTTTTCTTCATTTTTTGTAAGGCTTGACTATTTTTAAGATTTAAAATTATGCTCTTGCAAACATTGTTGCAATTATTATTCTTATTCATTTACTCTTGCAAATATGCATCAATAATTTCTCTCAGATATTTACCTAAAAGTGAAACAGTTGCATTATAGATATATGCTTTTTTTCATTTATTGGTTAGTGACAGTGAAGAAATATATAGACGGTTGGAATGATCATACAATGGGATACTTTACAGCATTAACAAATAATCTAGAGACACCTGTATCAATGTAGAAAAAAATTATTTGAAGTCTCATAGTATACCTTTTATGCACATTTTTAAGAAAACTGATTTTATATATTATTATGGGGAAATACATATTAGTAAATGGTTGAAATATGCAAGGAACAATTCCACACTGACACAAGAGAGTGGTTAATTTTGGAGGAGATGGTATGAGTTGGGGCTTTGTCTTTATATTTGACTCCTTAAAACGTCTAAAGCATATATGACATGTAAACTTGTTTGCTAATAAACATGTTTGCTAAATCTGGATGAATTAAATATGGGGACCTGTTACATTATTTTCTATTATTTTTCATTACTAGAAACGGAGAGTATTTTGCTTAGATGAAGACTAAAGAAAAAACAGAACTACTTTGAGGAAATATGATAAATATTGCTTAAAATTGGGGATGGGGAGAGAAGTGTTTAGTCTGGAATGAAATGATACTATTGAGATTTCTCTTGAATTATCATAATACAAATAATCAGTCATATTTATTAAAACATTAATGTATGCTAAGCACTTTGCAAATGCCTTTTGTGTATTTTATCATTGAATTCTTAGAACAATTTTATGAATCACACGTATGGAAAATGACCTTAGATGGGTTTAGAACCTTATTCATGGTCACTCAGTAATCAAGCGGTAGAACCAAGATGAACTAAGCTTTCTGATTCCTTTCAAAGTCCCAGCTCTTAACCTACATGTTCTGTCACCAAATATTATTTTTCTATTGTGGGAAGAAACATAGAGGGGCCTGGCACTAGTCCTAAATCAGATGAGTTATTAGGAGATGAGGCAAGGAAATGAAAGCAAGATTTGAGGAAAAGTAGAAAAGTAGTACAGACTAAAATTTAGCTTTCCCTCTGAGAAGAAAATCACCAGCGTATTAAATCTTTAAAAGATTTAATAGGAATGGGTGTGAAGTACTTGTATTTTCATTTTTTTTTCAGTTGCTCAAGTACATGCAAGATTTTTTAAATTATTTTTTATTGAAATATACTCATTGAACAATATTGTGTTAGTTTCAGGGATATAACAGTGATTGGACATTTAAATAGATTAGTAAATAATCACCATGTTAGGTCTTGTAACCATCTGTCCCCATACAAAGTTTTTACGGTTCTATTGACTATATTTCTTATGCTGTATGAATACGTCCCTGTGACTTATTTATTTTATAACTGAAAATTTGTACCTCTTAATTTCCTTCACCTATTTCACCCATTCCCCCCACCCACTTCCCCTCTGGCAACCACCCTTTTGTTCTCTTTATGTGTGAGTCTGTTTTCCTTTTGTGTTGTTTTGTCTCTTTTGTTTTTTAGATTCCACATATACGTGAGATCATATGGTATTTGTCTTTCTCTATCTGACTTACTTCACTTAGCATAATACCCTCTAGAGCCATGAAGGTTATTTCAAATGGCAAGATTTTATTCTTTTTTATGTCTGAGTAATATGCCACAGTGTGTGTGTATACACACACACACATATATATATATACGTATATACGTATATATATATATATACATATATATACATATATATACATGTATATATATACATATATATACATGTATATATATGTATATACATATATATACGTATATACGTATATATATATGTATATATGTATATACACATATATATATATCTCAACTTCTTTATCCATTCATCCATCTCTGCACACTTAGATGGCTTCCATATCTTGGCTATTGTAAATAATCCTGCAATGAACATAGGGATATATATATATATCCTTTTGAATTAGTACTGTTTTCTTTAGGTAATACCCAGACGTGAACTTACTTGATCATATGTTAGTTCTTTTTTTAATTATTGGAGGAACCTCCATACTGTTTTCCATAGTGGCTGCACCAATTTACAATCCCACCAAGAATGTATAAGGATTCCCTTTTCCACACATCCTTGCCAACACTTGTTATTTATTGTCTTTTTATGATAGCCATTCTGATAGGTGTGAGGTGATATCTCATTGCAGTTTTGATTTGCATTTCCCTGGAGATTAGTGATGTTGAGCATCTTTTCATGTGCCTGTTAGCCATGTGTATGTCTTCCTTGGAAAAATGTCTACTCAAGTCCTCTGCCCATTTATTAAATTTTTGTTTTGAATTATATGAGTTCTCTATATATTTTGAATATTAACTCCTTATCAGATATGTTGTTTGCAATTATCTTCTCTAATTCAGTAGGCTGCCTTTTCATTTTGTTGATGGTTTCCTTCATTGTGTAAAAGGTTTTTAGTTTGATGTAGTCTCATTTGTTTATTTTTGCTTTTGTTTACCTGGTTTGAGGAAACAGATGCAGCAAATATTGCTAACATCAATCTCAGAGTGTACTGCCTATGCTTTCTTCTAGCAGTTTCACGGTTTCAGGGTTACATTTAAGTTTTTAATCCATTTTGAGTTTATTTTTGTATATGAAGTGAGAAAGTGATCCAGTTTCATTCTGTCACATGTAGCTGTCCAGTTTTCCCAACACCATTTGTTGAAGAGACTGTGATTTCCCCATTGTACGTTCTTATCTCCTTTGTTGTAGATTAATTGACCATATAAGCATGTTTTCTTCTTCTGGGTTCTCTTTTCTTTTCCACTTATCACTATGTCTGTTTGAATGCCAGTACCATATTGTTTTTTATTACTGTAGCTTTGTAGTATAGTTTGAAATCAGGAAGTGTGATACATCCAGCTTTGTTCTTCTTTCTCAAAAAAAAAATGGTCACAGGTATTTTTATAGGGATGAATTGAATCTGTACATTGTCTTGGGTAGTATGGACATTTTAACAATATTAATTCTTCCAATCCATGAGCATAGTATATCTTCCCATTTGTTTGTGTCATCTTCAGTTCCTTTCATCAGTATCTTCTAGTTTTCAGAGTACAGGTCTTTAACCTCCTTGGTTAGATTTACTCCTAGGTATTTTATTCTTCTTGGTGCAATTGTAAAGGGGATTGTGATGGTAATTTCTCTTTCTGACAGTTCATTATAGTGTATAGAAATGCAACAGATTCCTGTAAATTAATTTTGTTTCCTGCAACTTTACTGAATTCATTTTTTAGTTCTAACAGATTTTGGTGGAGTTTTTAGGGTTTTTATATACAGTATTATGTTACCTGCAAGCAGTGACAGTTTTACTTCTTCATTTCCAATTTAGACTCTTTCCTTTTATTTTTCTCATTGCTGTAGCTAGGATTTCTATTACTATGTTGAATAAAATTGGCAAGAGTGGGCATCCTTCTCTGTTTCTGATTTTAGAGGAAATGCTTTTATCTTTTCACCATTGAATATGATGTTCACTGTGGGTATGTCATATATAGCCTTTATTATGTTGAGGTATGTTCCCTCTACACCCACTTTGTTGAGAGTATTTACCATAAATGGATGTTGAATTTTGTCAAAAGATTTCTGCATCTATTGAGATAATCATATGATTTTTATCCTTTATTTTGTTAATATAGTGTATCAAATTGATTAATTTGCACTTATTGAACCATCTTTTCATCACGGAAATAAATCCCACTTGATCATCATGTCTGACCCTTTCATTGTATTGTTGAATTCAGTTTGCTAGTATTTTGTTGAGGAGTTTTGCATTTTTGTTCATCTGGAATATTGGTCTGTAATTTTCTTTTTTTTGTAGTGTCTTTGGTTTTGAATTCAGAGGAATGCTGGCCTCATAAAATGAATTTGGAACCATTCCTTCCTCCTCAATATTTTGGAATAGTTTGAGAAGGCTTGGTGTTAACTCTTATTTAAATAAGAATAATTTCTTATTATTCCTGGGTAGAATTCCCCTGTGAAACAGTCTGTTCCTAGACTTTTGTTTGTTGGGAGTTTTTTTGATTAGTGATCAATTTCATTACTAGTGCTCTATCTGTACAGATTTTCTATTTCTTCCTGATTCAGTCTTGTAAGATTATATGTTTCTAGAAATTGACCCATTTTTCTTTCTGTGTTGTCTAATTTGTTGACATATAATGGTTTATAGTAATCTCTCATGATATTTTGTAGTTTTGTGATGTTGGTTATAACATTTCCTTTTACAATTCTGATTTTATTTATTTGGGCCCTCTCTTTTGTTCTTCTTTATTAGTCTGGTTTATAAATTTTGTTTACCTCTTTGAAGAACAAGCTCTTAGTTTTTTTAATCTTTTTTTTTTTCAGTCTGTATTTCATTTATTTCTGCTCTAATCTTTATTATTTCCTCCCTTTTGCTAACTTTGGGGTTTTTTGGGGGGGTTCGTAAGGTAGGCCTGTATCACTATAAACTTCCTTCTTAGAACTGTTTTTGTTGTGTCCCATAAGTTTCAGAGTGTTGTGTTTCCATTTTCATTTGTCTCCAGGTATTTTTTTTTCCTCTTTTATTTATGCTATGACTCATTGATTGATTAGGAGCAAATATTTATTACTACTGTAAGTAGTTATAATTTTGGTGTACCCTTGGGAGGAGGTGAGTTCAAGGTCTTCCTACTCCCACCATCTTGATCCCTTCTCCATCTGTAGTTCCACTTTTGAACTGCTAGTTCAAGCATAAAAGAGAAACAATGTATTCTCAAGAAGATCCTATTTCAGATATTATCCCCACTGGAAATCTTGAAGGGTAAGTAGGTGTGTTAGTTTTCAAGGGTTTTCATAACAAAGTAAAATAAACTTGTTGTCTTAAAACAGAAATGTATTCTCTCATAATTCTTCAGTCTAGAAATCTGAAGTTAAGGTGTCAGCAGAGCCATGTTCCCTCTGAGACTCTGAGTAGAATGCATTCTTCCTCTTCCTGGCTTCTGGTGGGCAGCGCTCAATTCTTGGTGCTTTTGGCTTGTAGCTATATAACTACAATTCCTGCTTCCATCTTCAAATGGCAGTCTTTTCTTGTATTTTCACGTCTTTTTAAAAGTATATTGATCATATTGGATTACGAATTCACCATACTCCAGTATTCCCTCATCTTACCTAATTATCTCTGCTATAAACCTATTTCCAGTAAGGTCACATTCTAAATTACTAGTGGTTAAGACTTCAACATACATTGTTGTGGGAAACAGATCATCCCATAACAACCAGGAAGACAAATTTATAATTTTCAGGTTTTATTCTTGACCTTGGTAAATATTCAGCATTAATAAAAAATTAAAATTACATTAAAATATAAATAATAGATATAGATATCCAGTGCGTCTATATATATGCTATGCTTTATTTCTGAGTAATACACATGATTTAAATCATTAGCATTTATTATTATGTACTGAGATTTTTGTATCTAAATAATAATCTCTTTAGAAAAATAAACTTTTAAAGTATCACTACAATAAAGAAACCAGTGGCGGGCTTCCCTGGTGGCGCAGTGGTTTGAGAGTCCGCTTGCTGATGCAGGGGACACGGGCTCGTGCCCCGGTCCGGGAAGATCCCACATGCCGCGGAGCGGCTGGGCCCGTGAGCCATGGCCGCTGAGCCTGCGCGTCCGGAGCCTGTGCTCCGCAACGGGAGAGGCCACAACAGTGAGAGGCCCGCGTACCGCAAAAAGAAACCAGTGGCATAAAACTGTATTACCTTTTCTCAGATTCCTTATTCAGGATAGCTTATAGTATTCATATCAAACAATCATTGCATAAGTAACCTTTTGGTGAGGTAAATTTTTATAGCAGGCCTGCAAGACATGCAGAATCTTCGTAGGAAAAGCTGTTGATGAGTATGTTTTGTGTTACTTTTTATTTAGTTGTTCCATTTTGTTTTCTTTTATTTTCTTCCCTGGCAGAAAGCCTTAGTGGAAACAAAATTGTTTTTCTCATGCTTAATGATTAGTGCTCTTTCTCACCCTGACTTCCTGCCCCATCTTGAATAGAAAGCAGCACATGAGTATCTAAATAGGAATCAAATGTTCTTGGAAAAAGATGCAAAAGAAACAAGAAAACAACTGGATTTTATTCGCTTCTCAGGGACGCGTTCATTGAACTGCAAAAGCTGAAGCACCTGGGAAAACCTGTCTAGGCAGGCAGGGATGTGAACAATAGTGGAAAATACATTTCTATGTCAGCTTAGAGGGCTGGGAACTATTATACACTGTGGTTGGAGTGTGATCAAGTGCAATTCAAAAGAGAGATTATTTCAGAACCTTATAGCATAACAATAAAATGTAGAAAACAGATGAATGTATGTGTTTGTCCTTTCAGGCAGAAAGTATCTGTTTTGGAAAAAACAAAGTTTACCTATGCTGATTTAGAGAACTCAAACATGTCTCTCTTGAGTATTCTGCAATTATTTCCATCCAGTGAGCCTTCAGAAATCAAAGATCACTGTGACAGTGGGAATGTGTGTTGGGTTGAGTTGCCTACCAGAACAGATAGTGTGGAGAAGACAACTATAGACAACTCAGGAAAAGAAAACATTTTAAATACAGCTTTCTTAATTCAGTTCTTCAATCAAAGAAAAAGGAGGGTACATAGGTGCTAAACGTAGAAATTGAAGTGCTAAATTTCTCCTATGCTCCCAGCATTGCTAGGGCTGGAATCCCCCAGATTCCACTTGAGCATCAAGGTAATACTCACTAGCATCCACTGGCTTGACCAACCCTTCATTAACCATCAAATGCAGGGAAGTGGGTGTTGGGGTGGGCGAGGGAGGGAGCTGCTTAGATATTCTAGTTGCAAATGTACTAATCTGCAAGAATTAGAACATAATTAAACCCCATCAAGATTTGGAAGCCCTGGAAAGATTTACTTTACCCACAAATAGCCATGAATTTGACACGTGTAGAAAATTAGATTGTGTAAAAGAAAACTTCATTGATTACACTTTTTTTTTTTGAGATGCAGACGGAGAGGGAGGGTGGTGAAGAGGTAAAAATAAATTTGTCTAGGTAATTAAAATAAGTGAACTATGTCAGCATGTGTTATTATTAAATGCTCTAAATATTACCTTGAGCTTGTATAGTTAATGACAAATATCTGTATTTTATCAGCAAATTCCTTTGTGATAGTTTAGTGCAAGCCTTATATAGGCATTGAGCATGCTAGGTGTCTTTTTTTCATAGTGAATTTTATTTTTTTTAAGTTAAAGACAAAACTGTGACACATGACCTGCTATTAGCTTTAATTTCAAGTTAAACATGTATTCTAAGAAGCAAATGGACTTGTGTTCACAAAACTTTAGGATCCCGTCCACGTCCCTCCTTTCCAAACATATTGCTGAACCTGTACCTCGCCCCCACCTTCTATCAACTTAATTCTTTGCACTTTTATCTCAATACATTTTATATTTTCAGGAGAACCTGAAGGTTTTCATAGAGACTCAGAGCTAGTTGCTAAATCTTTTTTATCTGCATAGTGCTTGGTGCCAACTAAAAATTGTCACCTGCCATCTGCCTCTATAAGGATTAGGTCACTAGTCACTGCAGTCGCTGACCTTCAACACACCCTGAAAGGAGTTCAGGGCAGAGATCAGGAGTGTGGCAGTCTGTGCTCTGGAAAAAACTAGCAGAACAGACCTTTCCATAGATATTTTCAGGAGAAGATTTTATGAGCACAATTTCTGGCATCTTCCCCTATCTAAAAGAGCACTAAAAGCATTAAAGGAGACATCTGCTAGCAGCCACCTTCTTGTGACTAGTAGCAACCTTCTGTCAAAATGTGTGCTTGATTGCATGTATCCTCTTTCACCAAAATCACATCCATACTGACCCCCTTGCCTCTTCGGAGCAGTTCCACAGCGCTATCTGAGAAGTGGTCTCCAAGGCTATAGCCATCATTTTGCCCCAGATAGAACTTAAGTCACCACTCTGACGTTGTGCATTTCTTTTTCAGTTGACATTGGCCTTGTGTTTTGTTTTTCTGGTTAGATTAGTTTGTTGGTGGTTTGTTTCTCTTTAATTCTGGTGATTTTTCTTATTTCCAAGATTATGAGCTTTTCAATTTCATAGACAAGCATTATTATTACATTAAAATGCCACATCCCTTCATTTCTATCAGTCACCTTCTTCGATGGTAATTTTATCATCTGTTTATGCTAATGCCTAGTTAGAACCTCAATAACCAAGTCAAATTTACTTCTCCTTAGAGACCTCTTTAAAGTAAACAACAAATAGTTTTTTTCTTAGTATTGGGACAAATTTTTTGCGCGGAACTTGCCTATATTACAAAAGGTATTTGTTGTTCATCTTAAATCCAAATTTCAGAGGTTATTCTGTTTTACTTATTTGTATATTTATCTTATTTTCATCTGGCAGCAGTACTTTAAAGGAAAGAAAGATCTAAAAACATTATTAGTTTTAAAATGTTGAACATCAAATCATCTTTAAATATGTGTATAACTGACCCAGTTACCCTTTAATCGTTTGGTGGGGAGGGGTAAACATAAATTTAGGATCTTGTTAATGTTTATTCATTTCACAAATGTTCACTGAGTACCTAAAATGCCAGGCAAAAGGGATGAGCAAAATAAGCATAATCCTTGCCTTTGCAGAATTTATAACAATGGAGAAGAGTATTAATTAAATAATCTTACAAATATATAGGAAATTGTAATAAGTCCAGTAAAGGAGAATGATACCCTTCACAGGACAGGGAGCCCAGCTAATGTGTTGGAGAGGAACGGTGTGGTAAGATTTGCCTGAAGAAGTGAAAGTTGAGCTAAAACCAAAGCCTTAATGGGACTAACTTGGGCAAAGAGAAGGTAAGAAAAGAAAGTAGATTTCCATGTAAATGGGAGCATCCTGAGCAAAGGAATTGAAAGCAGGCATCTGTGGTTGAATTCCAGTGGACGGGTTAAGTGTAACTAAAGAGCTACCAAGGAAGTCTGTAACCAGATAAAGTGGTACCCAGCAGGCCATTTTAATCTTCGTTGTGAAAAAACAATGGAAAGACTTTGCAAAGCTTTAAGAGAGTGATAAGATTTGCATTTGAAAAGATGAATCTAGCTGCTTGAAGGAAAGATTAGAGTTGATGGGAAGATTTATAAACCATTTCCTGGGTGGTCAGTATAGCCCTTCAGCCAAAAGACCAAAGATAGTCTACAACAGAAATTGGTAAATTTTTCTGTAAAGGGCCAGATAGTAAATGTTTTAGGAGTTGCTGGCCTCACAGTCTCTGTTGCAACTACTCAGGTTTTCCATTGTAGTGCCAAAGCAATCGTGGATGATATGTAAATGACAAAGCATGGCTGCATTCCAATAAAACATTTTTTATTGATACTAAAATTTGTATTTCTTATAATTTTCATGTGTCATGATATAGTCTCTTGATTTTTTTTTTTTAACCATTTCAAGATGTAAAAAGCATTCTTTTCTTGTGAGCTATACAAAAACAGCACTATTCCATATTCTAGTGCTTGGAAGTGTGTTTAAGGGAGAGTTAGATGGTTTGGAGGGCTATTCTGGAGGGAAAATGAAAAGAAATGGTAACAGCTTAAGTATCGAAGTTGAGGAAGATGTATCCAAAGATCTCTCAAGTTTCTGATCTGCGTAGTTGGCCAGATGGATGGTAGTACCATATCCTGAAACAGGCAAAGAAGTCTGAAGGGAGAAATCATGGATTAGGAGATGCTGAGTTTTGTCATGTCTCTGAACCATCCATATGGAGATATTGAATAGCATCAGAAAATATTTCAGCTAGAAATAAAAAAATGGATACTCACAGTTACCAGACAGTTGAAGCCTGCAGAGGCTGACTTATTTTCTATAATACTTAATTTCTGAAGCCCTTCTAGCACCTCCCCATTCTGGGCAGGTCCTGTATTTTATTCACTTTTTTGATATTTTCCGATATTATTTGTAGATCTTCTCGTGGTTCTCAGGATAGCTGTCCATCACCACTAATTGAACCAGCTGCTCTATTATGCTTGATATCCTCTAGTCTGGTGCTTCCCAGCCACTGTGCCTGATGTCACAGATGGGCTGCCTGTTAGCCACGGGGCACTGGAGAAGACGTTTGGTAGGGCTGTGTGTAAGCTGCCATAGTCATCACATATATCAATAGCTACAAGTGGCCTCTTTCATTTCCTTTGGTGTGGGCAGTACCAGTGCATTATCATTTTCTATATGTGCATTGACTGGGAAAAGTTTGGGGAGCCCTGATAAACTATAAAGG
Organism: Delphinus delphis; assembly: GCF_949987515.2. Lineage (NCBI taxonomy): Eukaryota > Metazoa > Chordata > Mammalia > Artiodactyla > Delphinidae > Delphinus > Delphinus delphis. The sequence continues at coordinate 30,703,875 of NC_082686.1, forward strand.
AGAGAGTCAATAGGAATCATATCAGAGTCTCTTTGCATAAGGAAATAAATATTGGAAAGAGGATCATTTTGGGGTCAGAATACTGGCTGTACCACATATCAGCTGATATATTCTTGGTCACACAGTATCTCTAAGCTTCAGTTTTCTGATTTGTAAACACGGAATAATGATATTAAGAAACAATGTATTCATTTTTATTTAGATTATTTAATGAGATAATGCTTTTAATTCCTAGCATGGCTTTGGGAGGAAAACCTCCTCTAGTAACTCCAAGTGGTCAGGGACCTGCAAATTAAGTGACAACGGATTAACAGGAGAAAAATTTTAATTGACCTGTATGGGGGAGTACTCAGTAGTGAGAAAGTTGCTGAATAGCAAAGGGCAAGGGCTTATATACCAGCTTAGCAAAAATGAGGAATTTGGGGCTTCAGTGGGAACGTGTGGAGGTTTCCATTAGACATGTTCATCCTTAAGCCCGTAGACGGTCTCCCTCCTGGCCAGAAGCTCCTCCAGAGGGGGTTTATGGTAACTGAATTTATACCTCTTAGTGCTAAGGGTCAGTCTTCTTTCAAGCAGGAGACTCCCTTGGAAGCATTTAATGGCAGCTGTATGTTAAGGAGGCTCTGCTTAAGTTTAGATAAAGTTTGTTTCTGCAAACTCTGTGGTTTGTTCAGGTGGTTTCAGTTTAATCTTTGTACCACTTTGATTGGTTGCTGGTCCCTTCAATGATGACAGTAGACCTTTGTCTAAGTAGTTGCCCCATCCCTACAATTAGAATGTAAAGGATGATCCTATCTTCTTAGAATGATTCATCGCTTTGCGTAACATTCACTTTGTGTAACACGTATGAGATTCAGCAGACAAGTTAGGTGTGGAAAGGAATTCCAGATTTCTTGGCTACATGTAAACCATTACATAGATAATAACAAAATTCGTAGTGAATTCTGAATCACTTTCACATTTTTGTGTCAATATTAGGATGCTCTCACAGTATACCCCAGACTCAATTTGAATGCCTTTGGTGAACTATTGTAGCCAACCCAAGGACATGGAGATGTGAATAGAAGCTCTAAACCAATTATTGGACAATGCATTTCAGTTAGGGAGGAGAGAAAAGTATTGACTGGCAAAATTTAAAATATCTCAAATGAAAGGCAGTTGTAAGGACTAGAAAAATACTTTGAGTGAGGAAATTTTTTCTTTTTTTCTCTCCACCTCTTTTTAAAGAACAGTTCAACATAAAACAGATACCAGAGCAGTCTGAATGATTACATTCTGCTTTTGTTATGATAACCAAAGTGAGAGTACAACCAAGGTGATTTTTTTTCTGTCGAGTTTGCGAAAAGAAGTATTTATTATAATAAATTCACTCATCCACTTATGGACCTTTAGAAAGAAACATTTTGAAGAACTTGCATGCCTTCTAGAAAATGCAGTTCATCTGGTGTGGGGATTTCTGCTCAGGGGCCTTCCTCACCTTGAAACCCTAGCACTGTCTTGATTATAATCTCATTGCCCACTGTTCATTCTGTGGACACACTGCACTTTGGAGTTCAAATAGTACTAGGGTACTACTGTATGATTGTGTTCTTGTGTGGATATATGCATTAAAAGCTACAAGCAAGAAATCTGTGCACAATCCTTATTGAACTGGTGATTAACCAAAGTGAAAAAATGATTAGGCACAAGTGTCCATTTTCTAAGGAGAGGACTAGTGTGTTCCTTTATATCTGTATCCTTGTGAGTATCTTTGGAGTGTAGCTTCCCTTCCCCCGCCCCTTCCTCCACCTCCCATTCAATAATGGTTAGTTAGTTTCTAATACATACTCTGAGAGTCATTCCCACTTTGGAAATAATAACTCAGTAAGGTTAATAGCTGAGCTCTTGCAAGTTTTCTTAGCTGAGTAATAAAAACAAACAAAAAAAGACATTCAACGTGAAAAACCGAAGGTATTGTGAAGATGCCAAGAGACGTTTTCTTCATTTTACTATGGCATTATCAGAAGGAGATGGAGTCTCAACCTCTGAGATCAGCAGTGGTGATTTTCTGTGATTCCGCGGGACATGCTACGCTTAGCAACGGAACTGTGTGTAATAAACTCTGTGGTTGAAATATTACCTCTAGCTTCCAGAACTTTATTCTGTTTATCCTCTCAAAGGGATTCTGCTTTCATGTTAACACTTAGAGTGCTAAGATTTACCAATGCCTGACACTTCAGTACCTCACTTGTGCTGCTTTATGTGAATATTTGACTAATGAGCCTCAGAATTTAATAAAAGTCTTTAGTGGATATGACAAATGAGCTTTTGGTTGATAATATAGTTTTATGGGAACTTAATTTTTCTTCCATCTAATAATATTAACCTATGAAATTATTAGAGAAATTTTATGAATAAGTTTGTGTTTTCAGTGTCCTATACCTTTTCTGGTATTTCTCTTCGCATAAACATTTTCTTAGAGTATTCATTATACATCTATCAAGTGTTTGTCTATTAAACAGATTCCGGTTATAAGTCTTTAAGAGGCATAGCTTATAATATTCAAATACCTTGATTCTCTATTTATATTTTATCCATACTAAATTTCTATGATTCTATTTTTTTTCTTATTGCAACCCTTTGTGGGGTCAAATACATTTTGTTCTTTGTCATTTTTAAAAAGAAAAACAAAATTAATCATCCAAGAGCACATTTAACTTTTTTTTTTGCTGTGCTTGTTTTATATTTTTCATTTTTTTTAACATCTTTATTGGAATATAATTGCTTTACAATGGTGTGTTAGTTGCTGCTGTATAACAAAGTGAATCAGCTATACATATACATACATCCCCATATCTCCTCCCTCTTGCATCTCCCTCCCTCCCACCCTCCCTATCCCACCCCTCTAGGTGGTCACAAAGCACCAAGCTGATCTCCCTGTGCTATGCGGCTACTTGCCACTAGCTATCTATTTTACATTTGGTAGTGTATATATGTCCATGCCACTCTCTCACTTCCTCCCATCTTACCCTTCCCCCTCCCCGTGTCCTCAAGTCCATTCTCTATGTCTGTGTCTTTATTCCTGTCCTGCCCCTAGGTTCTTCAGAACCATTTTTTTTTTTTTTGATTCCATATATATGTGTTAGCATATGGTATTTGTCTTTCTCTTTCTGACTTACTTCACTCTGTATGACAGACTCTAGGTCCATCCACCTCACTACAAATAACTCAATTTCGTTTCTTTTTATGGCTGAGTAATATTCCATTGTATATATGTGCCACATCTTCTTTATCCATTCATCCGATGATGGGCACTTAGGTTGTTTTCATCTCTGGGCTATTGTAAATAGAGCTGCAATGAATATTGTGGTACATGAATCTTTTTGAATTATGGTTTTCTCAGGGTATATGCCCAGTAGTAGAATTGCTGGGTTGTATGGTAGTTCTATTTTTAGTTTTTTAAGGAACCTCCATACTGTTCTCCATAGTGGCTGTATCAATCTACATTCCCACCAGCAGTGCAGGAGGGTTCCCTTTTCTCCACACCCTCTCCAGCATTTATTGTTTGCAGATTTTTGATGATGGCCATTCTGACTGGTATGAGGTGATACCTCATTGTAGTTTTGATTTGCATTTCTCTAATGATTAGTGATGTTGAGCATTCTTTCATGTGTTTGTTGGCCATCTGTGTATCTTCTCTGGAGAAATGTCTATTTAGGTCTTCTGCCCATTTTTGGACTGGGTTGTTTGTTTTTTTGATACTGAGCTGCATGAGCTGCTTGTAAATTTTGGAGATTAATCCTTTGTCATTTGCTTCATTTGCAAATATTTTCTCCCATTCTGAGGGTTGTCTTTTTGTCTTGTTTATGGTTTCCTTTGCTGTGCAAAAGCTTTTAAGTTTCATTCTCAAGTAGGGCCATCTTTGTCTCTGAAGATTCTAAGGCTATTTGGCATTCATTTTCAGGGATTTAGGCACAGTTTAGGAGATATTTTCTTGGGAATATTTCATTATAGCTGATGGGAGCAGACCCTGTTATAGGTACTACTGTAGAATGCAAATCAGCATCACAATTGGGATTAACTTTTGTAAAGTTTGTGTGCACAAACTGCACGTCTTCCTGATTTGCATTAAGGTTAAAATAGCACAAGCTGTGGAAGTTTCATGAAAAAGTCTAGGTGTGCGGTTCCTGAAGACCATTTCAGATTCATTTTCCCTGAAAGCCTTTCCTTTTCTTTCTAGGCCAGTTGCATATGCTTTCTACGTATATTCAGAATGTCCATTGCTTAACTTGCCTTAATCTTGCTGAATTTAATTACCTGTGTATTTTCTGCAACTCTTACTGCCCTCCCTGCATTAGACAGTAAGTCCCTTGAGAGCACAAACTCAGTACTAGCATAGTGCTGGGCATATGCTATAAACATATTGACTTTGGCTATCATCATAGTATCCAATGATCATTCACTTCTCAATTCTACCATTTCTACTATTCAGTTAGTATGAAACTGTTTGGCAAGATCAAATGTGTTTGCTTCTTGAAATAAGCTTACTAGATTAATGAGAAAATGTCACGCCAAATTATTCCTTCATTCTCATTATGTAGGAATAATTAAGCCAGGTTTATTCACTTGTAAATCTAATGTACTTAGGATAAAAGTTCTTTTTTACTAAAATCATAATTTTATATAGTGATTTATGAACTTGACCAGAAGCTAATTTTCTTATCTTATTTTAGAAAATTTAATTATACCTTAAATTTAGATTGTTTTTGTTTATTTTTGAAGATACAGTAAATTTGCATGATTCAAAATTCAAAAGTAGAAAAGGATAAACAGTAAAAATTATCTTGTGAGCCCATCCAGTTGTTCTTTCCAGAGTTCTTGGTTAGACCTCCTAAAATGGTTTTTGAGTATGCAAATACATATATAAAAGATACATTATTTCTTCCCATTTTTATACAGTAGTCAATTTACTATATATAATTTTATGAATCCTTGAGATTTCCCCTTGATATATTACGGTGATCTTCTACATTCGAACCAGAAAACATCCTCATTCATTTCTATGGTTCAATAGGTGTTGCATTATATGTCATGTACAAGCTGAGTTTTGTTTGTTGCATTTCATTTTTGGATTACAAATTCAGTAGGCATTTACACAGAAGTCAATTATGTCCTCAAGACCATAGGAAAGATATGAGATCATGATCCATGGCAAGAGTGTCTAGCCGTTGTACCATGTTGTTAAAGTGACTGAGGTTATTGACTTACTGTAATTGGAGTCAGATATCTGATTTAGTTGGGTATATCCATTTCAAAAGGAAAACCCAGGATTTTTGATGTTTAATCCTTTGTGTACTTTACTTTAACCCTTTGCCATTAGGTTGGACATAAACAATACTTAATATCAGTGACTAATGGCAGTGATTCCTCAGCCTGGTGGCAAAACAAAGCAGTTCAGAACTAATCAGAAAGATACAATCAGGTATTTCCAGAGGTGAAGGATACTTTTTTATTTTCTTTTCTCTGACTCTCTGGAGTTTTCTCTTTGCAGTAATTTAGGTCATGTCTACATTTACTTGAAGAAAGCTTTATCTGTTGCATTTTTTAAGTGGTGGTGCCAACTAAATCTAGTTCTTAGCAATAGGACTTTGGAAAGATGAATAAATCTCAGACTTTTTTTTTTTTAGAAAGTATACATAAGACTTGTTTTTCCTTACTTGAAGTTAGAAGGGAAGTAACATTTTTGAAAATTATCATAATCTTATTGCAAATCAATCGATAAGTGTTATTCTCCCCAGTTTGAAGACACAGCTAATGTATTTTGAGGACTTTGTTTTTACCAGGTACAGTTTATGAGCCCTACAAGTATTAACTCTTTGAACCTCTATGAAGTAGGAATGTTATTATCCCCACCTTACAAAACAAGGGAACTGGGAAGCAGAGAACTTAAAAATTTCCTCAACAAAACAGCAGAACTAGGGTACATTAGAGAGAGAATTTAAACAAACAAACAAAAAACCCCAATAAATTTAGTTCCGATGCCATTACTTTTTTTAACCACTGAATTTATGTAGCCTCTCAAATGAGGAAATTAGTTCAAAAAGCTCATAGCCATGTATCTATTAAGTGGCAAAGCCAGGGTTTGAACCCAAGTCTGAGACCAAAATCTATATAGTCTTATACACTATATATAGATAGATATGGATAAATACAGATACAAATATAAATACAGATAGAGGTAAAGATATCTGAAATAGTTTGTGTGTTATTGAGGTGAGTGAATTTTCTCTTTGCATTCACTGGACCAATCATGGATTCTTTGAAATGTTTTATAATTCCACATCATGGTCAACTATGCAGTCTCTTCTGCATAGATGCCTGTAAAACCTCTGCTGAAGATCTGTTCAATTTTTGTTTCTTCTATGAAGTTTTCTGTGGTCATTCATCCCCAGACCGAGCATGCAGAACAGGTGAAGTTACTGATCTCTCCTTGGTGTCACTTCTGTATTCTTTTACAGAGCTTAGTTAAGGTATTTACCAACCCTTTATCATATGTATTTGTTTACACGTGTGCATCTTTAGTTAATCTGTGATACCATTAAATTAAGTATGCTGATTTGGTTTTTGTGTCCAAAGTATATAGCATGTTGTTGGCTTCTGGTAGGCACTCAATAAAAACATTGAAAAATTGATGGTTCTTATACTGTCCTAGATTTATCTAACTTAATATTTGCTTAACTGTAATGAATTCAAGCTACATAACTTGAAGAAATGTGATACTGTTAAAGCAAAATATGTATTAATATCTTTGTACATTCTTGGTTTGGATAAAAATTTTTAAATAATAGCTTAAATGATTTTTATCCTTTATCACCACATGTGAATCAATCCTTTTATGCCTCTAAACTGATACAGGCATACCTTGGAGGTATTCCAGTTGGTTCCAGACCATCAGAATAAAGTGAATATCTCAATAAAGCAAGTCACAGAAATTTCCCAGTGCATAAAAAAGTTAAGTTTATACTATAGAGTATATTGTATTCTATTAAGTGTATAATAACTTTATGTCTAAAAAAAAGTACATTCCTTAATTTAAAAAATATTTGATCCCTTAAAAAATGCTAATCATCATCTGAGTCTTCAAGGAATTGTAATCTTTTTTGCACTAGTAACATCAAAGATCACACGGTGACCACAGATCATCGTAAGAAATAAAATAACAATGAAAAAGTTTGAAATATTGGGAGAATTACCAAAATAAGACACCGAAAGTCCAATTGAGCAAATACTGTTGGAAAAGTGGCACCAATAGGCTTGCTCAACACAGGGTTGCCACAAACCTTCAGTTTAAATAAAAAACAACAAAATAAAACCCACAGTTATCTGTGAAGCACAATAAAGCAAACACAATAAAATGAGGTATGGCTTGCTCTAAATTTCCTAGTCTTGACCTTCTACCTCTTTTCAGGACACTCCTTCACTCCCGTGGAACCTGTTCTTTGCTTTCTCAGCATCTCTCCCTGTTCTATCCATCAGTCCTCTCCTAGCCTTGCTGCTCGCAGCTCTTCCCCTAGATGACAGTCAGCTGCATGCAGGCTCCCATTCACCTTTCTCAGTCCTGGGACAGGTTCTAGATCCTGTGTCGACTCAGTTGTTAGCTTTCACCCTCCATCTCTCAGCCAGGCACATATCTGTCTTCTTATCCCCAGGGAGAAGCAAAGTTATTTGGACTATCGTAAAACACTCAGAAGGACTTAATGGATAGTCACTTCTAAAGCACCTTTTCTGTTCTAACATGCTCACTCTGAGCCTCTGTGCAGTTAAAGTGGACGCTACTGATATTATGTATGAAACAAGGAACATTATCAAAATAAAGGCCATCAGTGAACAATATGAATTTGAATTTTTTCTTTGTAATAGGCAGCAAGCCAAAAAATCCTACTTTTTTGTAAGAAATCAAAATAATGCAATTTTTACTTCGAAGCTGGAACACACTAGCACAGTGGGCTGTTTAAACTTCTTAATTATCTTCCCCATTGGAAAATCAGATGGTGTAGACCTTCATGGAATGCTGGTCTATTGTTTTTCCTCTCCTTCTGTCATAGGGAAGGACAATGGAGAGGTTGAGGAAAACGTGATGAGACCGAGGACCAAAATGTAATAACATGTTAAAGCATTTCAAAATTATGTGAAGACAAATTAACACGAAAGGAAAAAAATGAAAATAAAAGGGTAATACTAATGATAAATCACAGCTGAGAATTTTTTAGAATTCAAGCACTAATAGAATTGATAGTGCTTTATTTTCTTACCCATTTTCTTACGTTCTTAGGCTAAAGTGTCCCCTCTTTCTTTCTTTATTTGTCAGAGCAGTGGGTGTTACAGAGATTATTTCAGTGGTGAATCTGTGTGAAGATGAATGTTTCTCTCATTCTTGCCACTGATTAGCACCATCCCAAATGGCAAGTGTGATAAACCCTGATCTTTTGATGCCATTCCTGCATCCCCACCCCAGCCCCAAACTCAAAGTGAGCAAAAAGATCAGAGAGGTTTTTTTTTTTCCTTTTTTCCCTTGAAAAAGACACTGGCATTTCTCCCCATTTCTTCCTAAAGCAGACATTTAGAATAATCAAGACAATGTTCTTACATTTCCTGTTTCCATGGAATCTATAGAAGGTTGAAAGTATCCAGGATGCCCTGTTATCTTAGCCCATAAAACCATTATCAGATTTCCAGTCTCTTCAGCTTAACTTAGATCTTCAGAAATATAATGCAGGGCTGTTTTCAACAGAGAAACTCTGCATGAAGGGCCTTTTAAATGATAGCTTCTAAACTTTCAGTATCCCTTTGATGATTTCACACTCTATGACTATTTTTGCATCTTCCTGACATTTGCAGTTCCCTTGAGGCATATATTACAGTACACACACTACCCATGGTTAGATAATCACAAGTTTAGATATTTGTGAATGTTTAGGTTCTGAAGAAGAAAAGTGACTTCAGGCAAGGATACTTGTCAACATAATCATAGAAAAACTCAGAAAATTCCATTTGCATGTATTCACATATGGTGAGTAGTTACATTTGTTTCCCTCTCATATGATTCTCCTTTTTTATTTTTGCTATTGCTATTCTGTTTTTCTTGGGTTATATCTTTCTATAAATTTATTTTTAAACCAGAGTAAATTCATCATGGAAATTTTCTGATTTGTTGAGGAAAGGGTATGTGAAATGTGATACCATCTTGACATGAAATCTATTTTTTCGGAGAGAACTTTGAGGTGTTTAGGAGGTTTTATTTTTTAACTTTTTTTCCCTTCGGATAGCATCCATTAAATGCTAAATTTGTCCGTGATGCTTTGCAAAGAACTCATAATTCCTGGTTGAATCACATATTTCAGGCACATACCAACAAGCAGACACATATTAAAATAAAGATTCTTTAGTTCTTGACTTTTTTTCCTAAGTGGAGGAATAAACAACAGCAAGGCTGCTGATTGAATAAAAAGTTGTGCACAAGACTGAACCTGGAAATATATGAAAAATAGTACATAACATGAAAATTAGTTAAAGACATGAAAACATAATTAAAATTTTAGATAAAATTTTGTGATTAAGAATTTAGAAAATTTGATAGGCCCTTTAAAATTAAAGGGCTACTAAAATTAAAACATTCTAAATTACAGCATTAAAATAATAGCAAACATGTTCTTCTTTTAAAAAAAGATGAAGTATTTATAATATTTCATCTTTATTTATTACTAATATATCAACAAAATAACTTTTTTTGTGCCTGAGAATTTTAAATTGCTGTCAGATTTTTGTTTTTCTTTTGTTCCTTTTTACAGATTTATTTAATCTTCAAGTTCCTAGCTGTTGGAATGGATAAAATAGGCAACCACTGCATATACATTTAATATTATAACTTTTAAAATTATATTTTATTAATTTTCATGCAATCTCCAGCTACTTAAGTAAAAATATTTTTATTACCACACTGTGTATAGCTGATAAGAAAAGAGATTCTGGAATCTCCTATTAACCACATCTCCTTGGACACATTGTTTAACTTCAGTTTTATCATTTGTAAAATGGAGATAATAATAGTACCTAACTCAAAGGGCTAAACTGAAGATTAAATGGACGCATATGGTAAAAGTGCTTGGAACTCAGTAGTGAAATAGCTATTGCTATTACTTTGCTATCAGGAAATCTACACAGGGAATTAAGCAACTTATTCAATTCAGGAAACTAATCTTCCATATTTTCTTTTTATTAAACTTAAAACTATTTTTCTTTTTTTACTAATGTATATATTTTATTATTTCATGCTTATTACACGAATGGAGTGAAGACTCAGGTTTGCCATAAATAGAGCCAGCTTTCAGCATTATGCTGGTCTGTACTCATTAGTCTATTTTTATTAAATAAAGTAATAGCTCAGTGTGTGTCAACATCCAGTTGCTTCAAAGTCACATTCCCGTCTTCTTTCTCTCCCATCACACTAACCAATTGTTAAATCATATTGATTCTTCTCCACTTCTGTCAAGTTTTTCTGCTTCTCATCACTATTCAACCACGACTTTAGTTCAGGCTTTCCTTACCTCTTTCTAGTCTTACAAACTTTACTCCCAACTTCCTGACCAGTCTTTCCGTGGTTCCAAGACATTTTTAATATTGTATTTCTAAGAAACAAACTGACAGTGTGCTTAAGATCCTACAATGGTGGCCAAAACTCTTCATTCAGTCTGTGCTCTTCATATTATGAACATAGTCTACTTATTGGCCTTATCCCACACCAGTTATTCCTTCTAAAACTTAACCCTTCAGTTGTACAAAACCTTTCACTTCCGCCATCTTGAGCCTCTGCTGCTTCTTCATCTCGGTGCTAGTACCAGGCAGACTTCTCTGACTGGAATCCAGTTCCTCTCTTTGGAGTCTTATGACTTTATAACTTCTCCCATGAAGCTTTTTCTTAGCCAACCAAAAGCTCTGCAGTTCACACTCAGGATTGGTGGAATCCAAAATCTGAGCTCATCCAACTCACACTCTTCCCCCAGTACAATGATTCTCAAAGTGTGGTCCTTAGACCAGCAGTATCAGCACCATCTGAGAACTCATTAGATGTTTTATTACCAACCCAGAGACCAAATCAGGAGCTTATAATACAATCCTTGTAATAAATTGTTGTAATAAAATGTATATATCAATATTTCTGGCCTTCTCCTTTTACATTCTGTTGTAAATCTAAGATTTTTTGTATTAATCATCACTTTTTTTTTTTAACATCTTTATTGGAGTATAATTGCTTTACAATGGTATGTTAGTTTCAGCTTCACAACAAAATGAATCAGTTATATATATACATATATTCCCATATCTCTTCCCGCTTGCGTCTCCCTCCCTCCCACCCTCCCTATCCCACCCCTCCAGGCAGTCACAAAGCACCGAGCTGATCTCCCTGTGCTATGCGGCTGCTTCCCACTAGCTATCTACCTTACGTTTGGTAGTGTATATATGTCCATGCCTCTTTATCGCTTTGTCACCGTTTACCCTTCCCCCTCCCCATAGTCTCAAGTCCATTCTCTAGTAAGTCTGTGTCTTTATTCCTGTTTCACCCCTAGGTTTTTCATGACTTTTTTTTTTTTTTAAATTCCATATATATGTGTTAGCATACGGTATTTGTCTCTCTCTTTCTGACTTACTTCACTCTGTATGACAGACTCTAGGTCTATCCACCTCATTACAAATAGCTCAATTTCGTCTCTTTTTATGGCTGAGCAATATTCCATTGTATATATGTGCCACATCTTCTTTATCCATTCATCCGATGATGGACACTTAGGTTGTTTCCGTCTCTGGGCTATTGTAAATAGAGCTGCAATGAACATTTTGGTACATGACTCTTTTTGAATTATGGTTTTCTCAGGGTATATGCCCAGTAGTGGGATTGCTGGGTCATATGGTAGTTCCATTTGTAGCTTTTTAAGGAACCTCCATACTGTTCTCCACAGTGGCTGTATCAATTTACATTCCCACCAACAGTGTAAGAGGGTTCCCTTTTCTCCACACCCTCCCCAGCATTTATTGTTTGTAGATTTTTTGATGATGGCCATTCTGACTGGTGTGAGATGATATCTCATTGTAGTTTTGATTTGCATTTCTCTAATGATTAGTGATGTTGAGCATCCTTTCATGTGTTTGTTGGCACTCTGTATATCTTCTTTGGAGAAATGTCTATTTAGGTCTTCTGCCCATTTTTGGATTGGGTTGTTTGTTTTTCTGTTATTAAGCTGCATGAGCTGCTTATAAATTTAATCATCACTTTTAAAGTCTTCTTTACTTAAACCTACTTTCAACAGTATTGAATTTCAAGGCCTCGTATTAGGACAACTCAAAGTTGGGATGAAAGTTAACTTTTTTGTTTAGGTTCTTAAAGTTAGATATATTGATTTTGATCTAAAAGCTAATGATTCAGGAACTCTCTTCTACATTTTGCCATGGAAGAAAAAGAGATTGGGAAGATACCACCTATGGGAAGTTTAACATTTGGGTTATTTTCACTCCCTTTGCTTCACCCGTGCTTCTTTTCAACAAAAGAGATCTTTCATCCGTTATATAACCTTTACTGTTTCAGAGATGTTTATTATTTCAATTCTAGTAAACTTGCATAGATGAGCTCAAATAAAATCACTAAAAATCCGGGGCTTTATTTGTGTGTGTTTGGGGAGGGAATAGGTTATATTTAGAATACTTACCTGAAAAAGTTCTATGAGGGAGTTCCCTGGTGGCCTAGTGGTTAGGATTCCAGGCTTTCACTGCCAGGGCTGGGTTCAATCCCTGGTTAGGGAACTGAGATCCTGCAAGCCGTGCGGTGCAGCCAAAAAAAAAAAAAAAAAAAAAATCTGTGAAAAATTTGAGAGGTATTCCAGAAAGAATTGGCCAATTGCCAAACAAAATACATTTTATGGAGTGTTTTTACATGTAAAATGTTGCAAAATGTTTGCAAAAACATGAATCAGGATCAGTTCTACTTTTTTCACATACCCTTTTTACACATATAGTCATCATAAATCTATGTGATAATTGGCTGGAGATTGGTGATAATTATTTTTCATAGTGCTAAAATCTAAATATATGTCAACTGAAACTCTTCAGATAGGGTTTTTTATGCCAAACTGCAATATATTAATTAATCTTTCCCAGATACTCTGATAATACTTAGTCCTCAGTGACTGTGTAATGGCTTGCACATTACAAGCTTGCTCTAAGGTTATTAACCCAAGTAAATGCTAGCTCTAAAGTTATTAACCCAAGTTCTTTCCAGCAAATCCATCTCTTTTCTGCTGTTGCACTCTGTGGTGCTTACACTACTTATTTTATACAAAGTTGTCTTCTAAAAAAAGATTCCAAGTACCACTGAGACCCATTTTCCAGATGGATAAACTGGTCTTCTTTTTAAACAGGAAGATAAATTCCTCTCTTCAAACTTATAGAAATAATTGGATGATAGCCTTGTAGTCACTAGTTACTCAGAAGATTGCATGCTGCTTGAAAGTAAATGTCGTGCCTTATTCGTCTGTATGGCATTCTACCGAGTACTTTACCTGAAATAAGTGATACTCAATAAATCTCATTTTAATTCATTAAATAATAAATGAATAAATATAAACCTTTAAAAAGTTCCGCAAAATATTTTGCATGCTCCTTATAGAGTCCTGAACCATAAATAAAACACAGTTAAAATTTGAGTTACGAGAATTTGAAATATTAAGATGTAGAATATAACTATAGATTTCATTTATGGATAAAACGTTAAATAGTGTGACTCTTCCTCTCTCTACCCCTACTTCTTCAAAATTTCCCACAATTTTAAAGCTGTTGGGCTTATTGAATTGATAACCATAAGAGACAGTTTACATTCTCTGGTAATTAAGACACCTGCTATGTTTTGTTAGAATCCAGGCCCTGTGATTTCAAATATGCAGTTTGTTTCTTTGTTTTAATTTATTAGTGCATCTGTGAGTGGTTTTAGTAGCATTGTGCTATTATTTTAACATTCATAATTAATATTATTTTAGATCTTTTCACATTTTAACGTTCATAATTATTACTATTTTAAACCTTTTCAATATCCATTGCAATGTCATTGATGTGACCTTTTAGTGATAGTGCATGGATCTAGAAAATATGTCTGGAGATAAATTACTTTGGAACAGAGTTTAGCAATGGTAAAAAGCTAGGAAGAAAACTAAACACCCACCTTGGTATATCTGAGGAAGCCCCTCCTCCAGACTCATTTTATACCTATTCCATGGGAAAATTGAGTTATGCAAGTTTTCTATTCTGTGAGATCTTTGGAATGAACTCTCAAATGAGATAGGACATCTCAATTCACAATCCTATTTTACATGAAGTTCTTGCTACATAGGAGGAGTTTGCTATGTTCTCCTATCTCATGGAACACTGCGGACACCTTGCTGCAGAGTTAAATGATTTACCCAAAACCCTCAAAAAAGTGAGTGACATAGCATAGAACAGAGGAATCCTAACACTCAGTCCAGGGATTTTCTATCACATCATTTCTAATTTTTAATTAAAAATTTTATTGAAGTATAGTTGATTTACAATGTGTGTTAATTTCTGCTGTACAGCAAAGTGACTCAGTTATAGATATATATATTCTTTTTCATACGCTTTTCCATTCGGTTTATCACAGAATATTGAATATAGTTCCCTGTGCTATACAGTAGAACATTGTTTTTTATCCATCCTCTATGTACTCGTTTGCATCTGCTAATCCCAAAATCCCAATCCTTCCCTCCCTCCCCACCCCCTTGGCAACCACAAATCTGTTCTCTATGTCTGTGAGTGTGTTTCTGTTTCATAGATATGTTCATTTGTGTCATATTTTAGATTCCACATATAAGTGATATCATATGGAATTTGTCTTTCTGACTTACTTCGCTTAGTATGATAATCTCTAGGTCCATCCATGTTGCTGCAAATGACATCATTTCATTCTGTTTTATGGCTGAGTAATATTCCATTGCATATATGTACCACATCTTCTTTATGCATTCATCTGTCGATGGACATTTAGGTTGTTTCCATGTCTTGGCTATTGTAAATAGTGCTCTTATGAACATAAGGGTGCATGTATCTTTTCAAATTATAGTTTTGTCTGAGTATATGCCCAAGAGTGGGATTGCTGGATCATACAGCAACTTTGTTTTCAGGTTTTTGAGGAACCTCTATACTGTTTTCCATAAGGGCTGTACCAATTTAAATACCCACCAACAGTGTAAGAGGGTTCCCTTTTCTCCACACCCTCTCCCATATTTATTATTTGTGGACTTCTGAGTGATGGCCATTCTGAACGGTGTATCACATCATTTCTAATCCTAAATCTAAAAGTAAAATCTAGCAGCAGCAGCAACAGCAACCATACAACAAGGAAACAAAAATATGAAATACTGTACTATAAATTCATAATGACAGTTATATTTTACTGGTGACATTTGTTCAGTACTTTCTAATGGCAAACACTGTGTGCCATGCTAAACATTTTACTTTCATTTTATTATTTTAACTTTACAAGAACTGCTCAAATGTGGGTATTAATTTCTTCCTCACTTTGTAGGTGATAAAAATAGGACTTAGAAGAGTTAAATAACTTTCCTTAGGTTGCACAGCCAGTAGAAATTGATTCAAATTCTGACCTCAGAGCTCGTTCTCATAACTGAAACACAAGTGTTTACCAAAATGTTTACTAATGTTTACCAAAGAGCTGTCTCCTACTTTTAAAAAGAGAGCTACTGTGGAAAGCTTAATGTTCTAAAACACACAGAGATTTCTTGAATATATTTAATTACAATTCGGACTACAAAAATTCTAGAACAGTATCACTGTAGCAGCATTTCTTTTAGTGTTAGGTGCATTTGTAGCAGCACTTGAGGTTCAAGTTGATGATGTTTTATTAAAACCTGGTGTCTTAACAGTTAATACTCAAGACTAAGTTTTCAACTAGATTATTATCTTTTGTATGGTAGTCTTGCTTGTGCAAATGGGACAAATTTGAAGGTCAGATTTTGAAGTATTTTTGCCTTATTTATGAACATGAATATAGCCTGTTCCACTGCTTACAGCTGCCAAGTGGTCAGAAGTTTATAGCAAATTTAGTTATATTCTTTGAATATCTAAAAGCAGCCCAAACTCTGTTCTCGGTCATTCATACACACCCACACACAGACACACACATCACGTGCCCACACGCATTTTCCTGTAAAGGCATCATTTTACTAAAATGTAAAGGATGTTGGTTCTCTTCTCAATTTGTATTGAATAAATGAAAATGTCTTGGGGTTCCCTTCCCTCCCACTCCCCCTTTTCTTCCCCCTTTATCCTTTCCCTTCTCTCACAACTAATGCCAAGTTCTAGTTTGTGCCGGCAAAGAGTGATGTGTCTTAAGTACTTTATCACACTCTTCAATTTGTGGCCTTTTACCTCCATAGTAAATTGACTGTAAATCAAGAAGGAACTTTAATACACCAATAAAATCTATAAAAAGCTGTCTTAAAGAACAATGTTCTCTAAAAGCAATTTTTAAATGGAAACAGGATTTAGCATTTTTAATTATAAAATGTACAGCAAACTCAGAATTTGCTGCGGAGGTTTTTCTTTTTTAATTTAATTTCTTATTTAAAAATTTTTTCCTCCTCCCGAGATGTATGCTACCATTTCGTAGCCACTTGATGCATGTGCCTTTTTACATTTAAATTATTAACAGTTAAATAAAGTAACAATTTCAGTTCTTCATTTGCACTGACCGCATTTTAACTGCTCAAGAGCCACCTGTGGCTGTTGGCTACTCTGTCAGACAGCCCAGGTGTAGAACATTTCCATCATCACAGGTGATGTTCTGTTGACAGCACTGCCCAAGAGAGTTGGATATTGAACTAATCAAGAAAATCAGAAAGTATATGTGCATATATATATATATATATATATATGCACATTAATTATATATATATACAGTAATTATATATGTTATATATATTATATATGTATATTCTCCTTTCTTCTTTCTTTCCTTCCTTTATATTTTTCTTTTCAATTTCTCTCTTTGAATAATTTAAATTTTGACCTAAGGCATTAAGTTGTTTCTTTTTTGACATTTCAGCAAGATCCCATTTGCTATCAATTTATATCCACATGGGTGTGTGTTTGTGGTATCATTTGCAGCTAGCATGGATCCCAATCCAGAGATGTGCTCCTCCAGGCTATGGCAGGACTGGGTTGTACTGTTGCCTTACACTTCATAATGCTGACACATTTACTAGAAGAGAATAAAAAGAAGATTATAACATTGTGATTTTACCTGAGAGTGTATACTAAATGCAGTGACCCATATCCAGAAGAGAGAAAGTGGGTTTTCCCAAATATCAGTCTTGGGGCTGGGTCACCTATAGTGGAGTGAGGATCAAGGGGATGACGGTAGGAAGAGCCAGGTCCTCAGGCCAGTCTCTGAGCCCCTCCTTGCACATCAACCATGTAGCTTTGAGTGCATCCCATTTTACCTATTTTACCTTACCTATAGGTGATCTGTAAATTGATTAATCTCCTCCTGGAAAATCTATCATGTATGAAAATATTCCAGTCAAGTGCTTTTTGGTTTTCTCTTTGGTCTATGACATCTCTAATCAAAATGTGATACAAAAGAGGGAATGCTATATTTTTAAATAACACTTAAACCATTTACATTAAAAAAATTTTTTTATAACATCTTTCTTGGAGTATAATTGCTTTACAATGGTATGTTAGTTTCTGCTGTATAACAAAGTGAAACCATTTACATTTTAAAGACATATGGCAATCCAGATTTTCCATTATTCTTGCAAGCATCACATTCAATGTACATAGTGACCGAAGTTCTCATTGGGGCAATTGCCCTGCTGAGTCCCCAGCATCACAACAATCCTGGTCATCTCTCCAGTCTTCACCTCTCATTAGAACCAAGTCCAGCTTGCAGATAAGTGAACACATGTTTCCCTTCCTTCTAAATACTATCTGGATGTGTTCCAGTCCCTTTGGATTCCAAGTCTACCTTCACTTTAGACACCCTCCTGAGTTCTGGGTCTCATAGTTTTGAGTCTGCTGTGTCCTCCCTAAAAGATTTAATTCCACCTTTCAGAATGTTTTGCTCTCTTGAAGCCCAGGAGTCTGTGCATTTATAGGAGAACGTTATTTTCCCTATATTCTATGGATTAATTTATTCTCAGTGTCCGGTATTATACTAGCAGTTGAGGAAGAAGGAGGCATAAGACAAAACACCTTCCTAGCAAATAACCTGAAGTATTTGTTCAAAGCTGTTTCCATTAGAATTCCCTGGATTTGTATTACAATATGATATGTAAATATGAAAACAGCATTCTGTTTTGTAAGGTGAGGAGTATATATACCTTAGAGAGTTTGGACAATTTTTTTTTTTTTTTTTTTTTTTGCTTCCTAAGATCTATTGTCCATATCGTTTCTTTTCCTTTGAGACTCATTACTTCAAAAACTTAATTTTAGCCAGACCATGCATAACAGATTTTATCTATGGAAGAAATGACAGTGAGAAATAAGAACTGTCAAAGCAGTGATATTTAAGGAAGGTTTGATGTCAAACTGAAGGTTGGCATTTTAGTTTAGAAGTGTATTCATCTATTCTTTGACTTCATAAATCATATTTAGGCTATTAGTAGCTACAGTAATGAAGTTACTGTGGATTCTAGAAATGAGGGATTGCTAGTGTGGTCTAACCTGTATCTTTAATAAACTCTGGTTTTGAATTGCTAAAATTCAACCTATTTGACTGTGTCAGAAGAGCTTTAATGTCCTTCATTGTGCAAACTTTGTTTCTGTCACCATTGACAAATCCTAATAGGGATTAATTTAGTTATGGGTGACAGAATAAGCTGCAACAGTAACCCAGCATTCTGTCATGGATCCAAGCTAGTTACGAGCTTTGCTTTTCCCGCTGCAGGCAGAAACTTTGCTCCATCTACAATCGACACAGAAATCCTCGCCTCTTCTTTCTATCTGTCATTTGTTCTTATTTACCATAACCTCTTTCTTTCTTGTGAGGCCCGATTTAGAAGTATATATTATGGAGGTATTTGAAACTGCAGTAATAAATATGTGCTCTACACGTTTTTAATCACTTGCCAGTCTGCATTAGCTTTTTAATTATTAATAAAGTGAAATCCATTGATTTCCTCCAGTTGTTTGAACACGAGTCTGACCTAATCCTGCCTCAGGCTTGAGGGGCTCTGAGATGAACAGCAAATCCTTGAGCTAAACATTAATTTTGTGGGATTTAAACATAGTACTATTTTTTTATTCCTAAAGGAAGCTACTCCTTTGTCTTTTTCTTTCTGAATTTGCAGAAGTATTATGAACTTTGGTCTGTTCATTTTAGATATACAAAGTAAATCTTGGACAAAACAAGTTTGTGATAGCACTAAAATTTGACCTTTCTCATTATTTTGTGCTGATATTAGAAATTTTACCATGAATGTTCATAAAATAATAGGTTCAGAAGACTTTAATACCATTTTTAATTTAGATGGAAGCACATTTATGAGTAGAGCATTTTTGTTTTTCCTGTGTTAGGAAGGGCTCTTTTTTTCTAGTTATATTTCAAACAATGTTAAAGTAACACATTTGGATTTATTTCATATTTTCTTAATGAAATCTCATTTTCTATATCTCTTTGCTCATTGACATAATATCAGTTAACACATTTTTATTTCTTTTACCTATAGAAGTTGAATGATATATCAATTTCCCTTCTCAGTCTCCTGATAATTGCAAAGATGTGTTAAGCAGGATGGCAAGATTGCTTTTGAATGGAAATTTATGTTTGGTTTTGTTTGCCTATTTTTTTTTTGAAAAATACAATTTAAAGGTTTAGAAGCTGGTGAATAGCATGAGCTAAAACTTCTAGAAGACAGAGAATAAGCATAAATAACTTACCTCATTCTATTGGCTCAAATTTTGTTTCTCAAGAACAAAAGAAAAATTGCCTATGACTACAGTATCACACACTGACTAGCATGTAGTCAGTTACTTAAAAATATATGAATGAATTTGTGAGTGAATTGGCAATCTTATATTCTATGATAAACTTCTCAAACAATGCTGTTTGATGATGATAGCTCTTTAGCTAGGACCATTTCAGATAGTCCAGAATATTCATATTTGGAGAAAATTGATTACAGCCTTTACTGATCCAAATGTCATAATGTTATTATTCAATCGTCATTGATTTACTGTTCATATATGAGCTGCTGAGTATTTGACTTGATCAATTTGGTTGTTCCTTGCAACCAAATTTGGAGTTCCTCACTTAATATTCTATGCTTATGGAATATAATTATACTTTTTTTCTGTTAATTTATTAAAATCTACAGTAGACTTTATCAAACTCAGAGTTAATGTAAATATTTATGTAACTGGGAGCTGAGAAATGGAAGGTTACAAGTGTTTATTTGACCAAACAGTGGCAAAAAACAAAATGTTATTTTTATGTATGTAGTCTTTCCCTGTATGGCAAGCCCTCATAACTGCTTCTGATCCCAAATCTCAGGGAATTTGTTTCTAACACCGTAATAATCTTTCAAAAGCAACCGTGATTATAGTAACTTCAAAGCAGCAAGCATCTGTACTTTAAGATGGGCCAATGGAAGCTAGCATTCGTCTTTCATAAAAAAGCAATCGTGCTTTTCTGTGCTGCCACTTAGAAGGGCTTCCTTGGGGACCTTGTTAGATGCTTTCATGTGAAGACCATTTGACCCACTTCTGATTAGTGTGCAAGTTTTCATGGCAGTGGCTTCTGGGAGGGAGATGCCGTTGGCCTGTCGCCTCCCTATTCTTGAAGTGAAAGAAAACTCTCAGTGGAATATATTAAGGATAATAAAGGGAAGAAGAAACACCAGTTAAAAGAAGGATGAAATATTGAACTACTATTAAAAAAATTCAATGAACACATATTTCTGTACTGATTATTAAGAGGATAACACAGTCAGTAATACGGTTTCCTATTTTGTGTTCAGAAGAGTTTAACTTCTCCATTTCTTTTTCTTACAACATTTCAGAAATATGTGTTTTGAGAATGCAAAAAGTAAGTGAATTTGTAGCTCATTTTACTTTGGGTCAGTCAGTTTTCCTTTAGATGAATACTCATTTCTATGTTAGAATAACACTACAAAATATTAAAATGTCTTTAAAAGTAGCAATAAATGTACCAAGAATCTCTGGATTTTAATGTTTCTAATAATTTTCATTATAGCTTTTATAGCCTTAGGTAAAATCTTTCCTCACCAAATTGTCTGTTGGCACGAATATCAGGAACAGTGTTGATATCAAGGTATCAAAAAGCTTCTAACCATGTTACACCACCTTTAAAATTCAATGCCAGGAGAAGATGGCGGAAGAGTAAGACGTGGAGATCACCTTCCTCCCCACAGATACATCAGAAATACATCTACACGTGGAACTGCTCCTATAGAACACCTACTGAATGCTGACAGAAGACCTCAGACCTCCCAAAAGGCAAGAAAGTCCCCACGTACCTGGGTAGGGCAAAAGAAAAAGGAAAAAACAGAAAATTCAATGCCAATTCTTCAGTAATAACTATTATTCAATTTGGAATTTATTTAAGTTCCAACTTGCATAAATAGGCCCAGTATTTCTCCTTTTCTTGTACTAACAGGATGCTTACACTCACAAAATCAAACTACATAGAAAATGATTTACTTAGTGGTTTCTCCTGCTGTTTTAATTTACTTATACATATGGCAATAGGTTACCACGTAATCCAACATTTGCTCTCTTTTTACACCTTCCTTCCATTTAGGAGTACCACAGTGTAATTTTCCATTAGGATACGTTAATTTTAATGTAGTTTATTACATATCACAGTAGATTCCACACACACTGTTCAAGTACTCTAATTTTTAATTTCTCTTGCTTTATCCCTTTAAAAACCACAGCTGTTACTAGGATAACAAAAATGATGTTGAATAGCTGCTTACTTTTCCACTTTCCCAGAGGGGTGGGGGAACAGCAGGTAGCATAGCCTCATCCCCAAACCAGATGTTACTTTATTAAAAATTGAACGTTTTGGAGGGAATAGAAGGAGATTTATGCTTTAGGAGAGCAGCAAAATTAGAAGGAATAAGACTATAAGATGGTCCAATTCAGTTTTAAATTCAAGCTTTGTTTATAGTTTATTATCTGCATTTTATTTAAATTGTATTTTAGATATTTGTGGATAATAAAAGCCCAAGTTCTAACCTGATACTAATTAATTGTTATCATTGTTAGTCCATCCAACAAGTTTTTCTGGAGTTTTACCATACACTGACATCAGGATAAGTTCTGTAAAGGACCTAATTGTAATAGAGTATAATACAATATAATTCCTCCCTTATAAGAGTTTAATTATTAATCACAATTTACTAAATTATTTTATTAGAAGTAGAATTTTTAAAGGAATTTAATATGTATCGTGTGATACATTAATCTACCATTTAAATTTATTTTTGTTGGATTATATTTTGCATGGATTGTTTTATACTTCTTTAAGGTATGAACAAGTCACAGCTTTGAAAGTGCTGTAATTTTGCTAGTATTCAGGACTCTTTTTTTTTTTCTTCTCCAATTCATTTTGGAAGCATGTTGAAAATTTCAACTACTAGGAAATCATTCTGCAATAACTTAATCATTTGGAACCTCCAAATAATCAAGAAAATTGTGTATTTTCAAATCTAGCCATAAGGTTTAAAAATTACATCTGATAAAATTTTAAAGAAAATGTTTTCCATTCTCAATTGCATCCCTCCATACATCCCCAAGTTGAAATTCTTATTTTTGTCTCATCTACTTTCTAGGTTATTATTTGTATTTCTACATCCTAAATGATAAGATAGGTTGTGCCTTTTCCCATATCATTCAAAGAGAGAAGATTCATAATTTGTAAGAAAATTATAGAAGAGTCAAATTTTAAGGCTAGACAGTCTGTTATTCACTCTAAATAAATTTCTTTCTTGCTGTTTATGAGTTATTTCATTTTTGAAATAATCAAATTAATAAGAGCATCCTCATCATCTTCCAATGACATTGTAGTAACAAAACAGTAACTACATGAAACACTTTGATCTTTAAAATTATTATGTGTTATTGTATTACTGTTATAGTTATTATGGCTACTAGGGACTAATTGAGCACAATTATGCAGAATCATTGATATTTAATCTATTGTACTTAAACACTTGTATCTATTTGCAGGTGTTGATATCCACTAAGCTTCCCCCCTCTACCCCAGAGTGCTAAATATCTCTGGACACAACCATTCTATTAGACTCTGCCATGCTTAGACTGCTGCTGTTGAGTGTCTCGGTTATATTCCTGTCAACTGCCAGTTGAGGATGGATGGTTTAAGTCTTGCAATGAGTCAGTCAGCAAAAGCACATCTTGTCGTTTGTTTTAATCTTATTAATTTCATTTTATTTTATTAGGTAAACAAAGAAATAGACCACACTTATCTTGTCAATTTATTTCATAATACTGTGAACTCATGAGTAGAACAGTTTTTAGCTTTTCTTTGTAGAGGGAATGAAGATTTCATCTCTGAGGTCTATAGCAAAAGTGAATGCATTGAGAAAATAGTGGCAAGTTTAGATTATATATAAATATGTGTTAAAATTTCCTGGTTACAAATACTTAAGGAATATTTAAAGCTATGACATATCTGAATTTTAGAAAAGATCTAGCTGTGTGAGTAGTACACATATCATTATAGTATGTTTTTTCAAAGAAAACATTCACAGTGTTACTGTAGAAATAAATCATGTTTCTGAAAACTTATTTATCCCTTCATCCAAAAGGGAATTCATGCGTAATGAGTAACTTGTAAGTGACCAAAAAGCTTAGTCAGTGAGATTGATCATGGTCTGTTTGTCTTTTGCACCCTATTGATCATGGTCTGTTTGTCTTTTGCACCCTACTAACCTAGATATTCTGTGAATTCAAAGTACATAAAAATCTACATGGTAGAATCCCTCTCCATGAAGATGCATTTAAACCAGTCCTATCTGAGAGTAATAATCAGAGACATTAGTTTCTATAGAGGGGTGGAGATGCATCCTCTAGAATAATCCATCTTTAGGCAGTCCATCATCACATCTCTTACCTAGAAGGCTCTGCCTACCTCTGGCTGACAGCCCAGGTTGGTGAGGGAGCTTTATAGGTGAGAGTCAGTTACTTTGACTAAAAAATCCTAAATAAGAAATCTCTCTATGTACCCCTGTGTATTTAGTAGCCACATCGTTTGGCGAAGATGTATGTCTTTCTTTAGGCAATGTATATATGTATGATATTTACTTATAAATAAATGTCTATGAGTGCTTATATCATTCATAAAATATTTTTTTGGCAAAAAATTGGGATTTTTAAATTGCATTTATTTTTTAAAGAATTTTTTAACCTAATGGAATTTATAAAATTTTAGTGCTCTAAGCTGTCTTGAAGTGGAAGAAACTGTTAAGTGTTTTTCTAGCTTTGTTCTGGATTTACCTGCAAAGCCCTTTAATTACTTTATTTTAGGAATATATGCTATTTTTAGAAAAATTAAGCAGTAAGAACAAACAAAAAGAAGAGAGACAGAGAAAGAGAGAGAGAGAAAATTTTAAACACTTTTAAATCTTAGTACCAGAAGGATGTTTTTAAGATTCAGGTGTTTAGTCTTTATATTTTCTAAGCAGGAGGAACTATACAGTACATAAGTATTTTATTATGTATGTAATATATTTTATGTATAAATTATATACACTAATAGTCACTTCAATAATGGAATAATAAGATTCATTTTTAAGCCAATTATATGACCTTTCCTTATGTACTTATTTGGACTTTAGACATCTAAGCCATTTACAATCTCTTCTGATTCAGGGAAACCAAAATAGAGGATTTTCAGGGAAGGTGCAGAAGTTAGTGTGGAATGCTGGATTGGGAGAAGTGAGTGTTCAGACTAAAAAGTAAGAGGGTGGTCTTGGTGCCCAGCTAAGAGTTTATTCTTAATTTTATTAACTTTGCCAGTGATTTTGTTCTATTCTTGAAATCTGAAGAGAGAGAAACAGAGAAAGAAGGAGATTACATCTAGTAGTTTATACTTAGTCTATATTTGGTGCAATATAATATCTACATGAAAAGAAAATTATTTACTTTAGTAAAGAAATTTTTCTTAGTCACATTTGTAAACAACATAGTTTTTTTTACTAGACCTCTTTTTAATGACTTTATTAAAGGCAAGTCTTATAAAAAGCCTGGAGTTAACAGAGGATTTTCCCCTCTTTCTAAAAGTGATATGATTCAAGGTCCTGTGTCAGAAACTATCAAAGATCAGAAATTACTTCTTAGTAGTTGGTTTTTAACAGGTGCCTTTGAAAGTGTCTTTGAAAAGACAAGTTAAATTGCCAAGTTTGTTTTGTTGTGCTTTGTTTTTTCATATTTCCCTCCTTTCCACTCTCATTAGATATAGACTTTAGGAAAATATTTAAATGAACTGCAATGAACAATTTTAGAGAAGTACTCAAAACTGTTAACTATGAGAATAACCTAGTTAAAAACCTTGAATGAGTGTTAAAGAGAGTTAAGTTTATTTTGGCACATTAATTCTCTTGATATCTAAAATTTCCCCCAGAAGTTCTGCAGACAGGGTGCCCTAATGAAAACATTCTTTGGTGACAAGAGATATTTTAATTCTGGCTTTGTAGTCAGGACATGTTTTATGGAAGTCTCTTAGTGATTTCTTTACCATGTGTGGCTTGACAAACCAATATTTTGTTTTGTTTTGTTTTTTAGTTTTAAATCACAATTCAATACACTTTAAGCTGCTGAACTGGGGATCTGAAATCTATGTTCTTTGGCACAAATTTCAAATTGTACCTTTTAAAGCCAAACTCCAAGCAAGTCCTAAATCCCTAAGTTTCTAAATTCCTTGAAGATAACACCATACCTTAATGAGGATTAGGCCATTGTTATGGAGTGTTTGTGTCTCCTCCACAGTTCATACATTTAAACCCTAATCCCCAGTGGGATGATAGTAGGAGGTGAGACCTGCAGGAGGTAATTAGGTGATAGGAGTGGAGCCCTCATGATGGGATTAGTGCCCTAAAAGAAGAGAAAGGAGAAAGCTTGCTTCCTCTCTCTTTTTCCTCCACCATGTGAGGTCACAGCAAGAAGAGAGCCATTTGCAAACCAGGAAGCAGGCCCTCACCAGACAGTGGATCTGCTGGCAACGTGATCTTGGACTTTCCCGCTTTCAGAACTGTGAGAAGTGAATGTTTGTTGTTTAAGCCACCCAGTCAATGGTAATTTGTTTAGCAGCCCAAACTGACTGAGACAGGAATATGCTCAGGAGTAAATTGACTTAAGTGGTCATGATAATGACTGGCACATATATGGTACTTAACAGCACTGAATATAGTGTTACCTTTTAAGGGTAAGAATACCTGTGGTGGTGGGCGTGTGTGCATCCATATTGATCTCTCTATCCTTTAACTTTTTTTTTTTTAATTTATCAAAAGTAGAAAAAAAAAAAAACCACACTTGTATTATCCCCCAGAAAACTGAGGTCACAGAAACTGTCATACAGAGTGAAGTAAGTCAGAAAGAGAGAGACAAATACCGTATGCTAACACATATATATGGAATTAAAAAAAAAAAATGTCATGAAAAACCTAGGGGTGAAACAGGAATAAAGACACAGACTTACTAGAGAATGGACTTGAGGCTATGGGGAGGGGGAAGGGTAAACTGTGACAAAGCGATAAAGAGGCATGGACATATATACACTACCAAACGTAAGGCAGTTAGCTAGTGGGAAGCAGCCGCATAGCACAGGGAGATCAGCTCGGTGCTTTGTGACCACCTGGAGGGGTGGGATAGGGAGGGTGGGAGGGAGGGAGACGCAAGCGGGAAGAGATATGGGAATATATGTGTATATATAACTGATTCATTTTGTTGTGAAGCTGAAAGTAACATACCATTGTAAAGCAATTATACTCCAATAAAGATGTTAAAAAAAAAAAAAAAAAAGAAACCCTAAGTAACCTGCCCGAATCACATAGCTCTAAGAGTCATGGTGCTGAAACTGAAATCCAAGCAGCCTGGCTCTAGGGTGTAGGTTGAAATCACGGCAGTACACTGCCTTGGGCTGGGCTTTTTTAGGTTAGGAGATACTTTGCTATGTGGGTATCAGGTGGGAAAAGAGAGGTGAAGAGGGGAGTGTGTGGAGAAACAAGACAAGGAAGATGGATAAGCAGGTAGAGGAAAGCAAACAAAAGCATTAGGAATAAAAGCATTGAAATTGATTTTTAAATTGTACTTCTTAAAACTGTCATTTTGTAATTACTCTAACCATGTAGCTTGGCTTTTGTTTAAAAAGATTCCTTACTTCTGGCCCAGGATGTGTCATTACCCATTCAGAAAATTCAGGCCTTAAGAACAATAGACTTAGCTCAAAGAGGAATGTATGGGTGACACGAGTAATCTGACTGTTGGTAAATTATAACCAGAACTATTAAAATGTGTCAATATCTTTAAGGACATCTTGTATAATTACTGGTAGTTGATAGTTCTGAACTGCACTTACTTTCCTGTAGCTTTTTGCAGGGATTGATAATGTGAAATCCACCATGGATTTTTCTAGAGTCATTTGGGGGGCCTTGTGAAGTGAACCAGACATCTGGGAGCATAGCCCTAAAAAGCCAGTAAACTCACTTTAAATATTAAAAATTATCCAGTGTATTTTGTTCTTCTAAATGTATCACTTTACAAGTAATTGATTTAAAATATTTAATTTGCATATAAGTGAGAAAGCATGATCAGCTTTTCTTCTGAGGAACATTCCCTTATTAAACTGTGCTTGTTTTGTGATTTGGTTCAAGAACACTTTTATACTGGCTAGTAGATGGCGTGTTATGCATTTGAGAGTGAGCTAAATGCAGGTATATTTAGTCTCACAGCAGCCCTGTATTTCCATTTCAAAGAAGAGGTAAAATGAGGTAGAGCCTAGTTAGGTGAATTTTCGAAATTCTACACCTAGTGAGTGGTAAATTTCTAATTTCAAGTCAAGTTTTTTCTCATTACAAAATTTCTGTTGTTAATCTCTGTGTCTTATTCTGTTTGAAGTAAGTTTTAATTTATGATCTTTCCTACCTTCTCTGGGAGGGTCCCTTGTGATAATAAAAATACAGGACAGTGTGAGTTTTTCAGATTGTTCTTTGGATTCTTGGTTATTTCCTGACACAAGTCACAGATACAGGGGATACAAAAACATTGTAGAAGGAATTAAATATGTCCAGAAATTTCTTGCCTTTGGTTAGATTGCTTCTTTGTCAGCCCCTACATTTTACTGAAAATCCAGCTCTTGTCAGATGGTTTATGAGTTTATACTTCATGTCATTTATACTGGTCATGTGCTACTGCAGAACTCTAGGAAGGGGATTCCAATCCTTAAATACAAAATGACTTCGTTTATATTTCTAGAATTCAGCACCTATTATTCATCCAGTGTTACGGACTTTTTCATGAATCCAAGTCTCCTCTTCACATAGAGACAGCGTATTTTATATTGCTTTGTATATATGCTGGATAGAACTCAGGATTTTTTTTTTTTTTTTTTTTTTTGGCTGCATTGAGTCTTCGTTGCTGTGCGCGGGCTTTCTCTCTAGTTGCGGCGAGCGGGGGCTACTCTTCGTTGAAGTGCACCGGCTTCTCATTGCGGTGGCTTCTCTTGTTGCGGAGCATGGGCTCTAGGCACGTGGGCTTCAGTAGTTGCAGCACGCAGGCTCAGTAGTTGTGGCACGCGAGTTGTAGAGCATTCGGGCTTCGGTAGTTGCGGCATGTGGGCTCAGTATTTGTGGTGCACGAGCTTAGCTGCTCCTCGGCATGTGGGATCTTCCCGGACCAGGGGTCGAACCTGTGTCCCCTGCATTGGCAGGCAAATTCTTAACTACTGCACCACCAGGGAAGTTCCAGGATTTTTCTCAAATGCTTCTTGAATTAGATTTTGCACTATAATTCATTTTGAAGACTATCCTGTCTCTTTAAGAGGCAGAGTTAAACCTATTGGACCTATAAAAGGAGTATGCACTTGAAAACTCGGTGGGTTGGTGTCCTTCAGAGAGCATTGAGATATTGGAAGGAAAGCTCTAAGGGACATATTCTATGGAATTAGTAAGCAGGGACAGACCAAACATTTCAATGGAGTAGCGAATCCAAATGAGAATAGTGGAGTTTGAACTACACCGAGGTAACAAGGTTTTACATTTGGCACTTGGTCCTCAGGCCTCGGTTGCCTGGAGTAGATCAGTGTTCCAGTTTGGCGTTATGCTTACAAATGGTTGGCTTTTCACTTGGCATTTGCTGTAATAAAACAACACTGGCAAGTGGATGCCTCCAATTAAAGGTACCCAAGGACCACAGTTCCTTGACAACTATGGAGGAATTGGGGGATGACTCCTCGGTATATTGAGACTGCAAAAATTTTATGTGACAGTTTCTATATAGAATATCATTACTCATGGGTGCTTTGTTTTAAAATAAACATTAGGCATGGGGAAATCATTAAAAGAGGGTAAAGCCTTGTGAAATGTAATAGTTTATGTATAAGTTTATGCACATAGCCCCTCTGTATAAACATTAAGTGCATGCGTATGTATAAGATGTAAGGAGGCAAAACCGACTTTTAGTTGTGTTTATATAAAACAGATAATTTCATGATTACATTTCTTATTCTGTGTGTCAGTTACAGTATTTCTTCTCACAGTTGTTGGACAACAAGCTTTGACATTTTAAGAGCCTACAGATGTCATAATTAAACTTAGTAATCAGTCTAGAAATAAACACATAAATAACAAGGGATCCTAAAGGTCAGCAATATGGCACGGCATAAACATGGAATTCCAGTGCTTGTTTCTAACATGAAAAAATGTATTCTGCAGTTCAAAGCATGTCATTCTTTGCATATGTTCAAATGAAATACGAAAGAAGAAAAACTCTCTCCAGATGATTAATGTAACATTTTACAAGGACATATGGATGTTCTTAGAATTTAATGGGGGCAGGGGAACTTACCTGGAATCAATTATGGGAAATTTGGCAAAATGGAAGTGAAGTACACATTCGCTATTCTTGTTATAATTACTTGACATGTATTATAAGGATTTTTAAAAATCCAAAAGAACAAGATGAGAGTTATTCCAGTCAACGGGAATTAATTCTGTTCAAATAATAGCATGACAAAAATGGCATCCTCAAGTTTTGGAACTGATTTTGAAGGATAGATTTCCATGTGTGAGGAATAAAGCTTTAGTACTGGCATTTTTTCTGCCCTGAAATTTTCTTAAACCCTCCCCAAGTGATGTTGTTTCTCCCAGCTCTTGTGCTTCTTCAATTCATATACTTGCACATACTTCTCTGAGAGCAAAATTCACAGAATTGTTTGTTTACTCATCTGTGTCACCAGACTAGGAGTTTCTTGAAACCAGGGACCTCTCTTATAATACGTCTTTGCATTTCCAGTTATTTTTGCCTCATCAGGTACTTCTTATTTCATATACTGCTAGGTCAGGGCTGAGAGTTCCCAGTAAGTGATGAATAAGAATTATTTGCAAAGAAAAAAAAATGAATACATGTATATGTTAGTGCATAAATGTACAGATATTTACTGATTGTGATTTAAGAATTTCCATTTTAATCACTAGAGAAGGTAGAAAGTGTACTTTTTCATAGGAATAAAATAATATCAAACCTTTTTTGTAAAAGATATTTAAATTTGTTTCAATACCACAGTTGTATTTAATTAACAAAAACTTTAAAGTTACCTTAATATCTTTCATAGCTTCATATTATCCTTACAGTTAAGCCTTGAATAACTGTTAAGCCTTTAAAGTGAGTGTGTGGCAGGCAGTATTCTGCCCTAAATATAAGTTAACATTGCAGGAAACATTAGGCAATGATGGGAAATGTGCAGAAGTCAGAATTGCAATTACTAAGCTTAGGATAAATATTAGTTATAAAAAGTACAAGCTTCTGCCAAATACCAATTCTTCCAAGTCTAGTAAAGGACTGGAGATTTTTAGGAGTTTAGGAGTTTAAGAGGAAAGAAGGAAGAGAACACAAATGTCCTTGGAATGCAAGAAATACAATTTAATGGTGCAAAGGTTAGCCAAAAGTCCCCTTGGGCCAAATCCAGCTCGACCCAAAGCTGAAACTATTTGCTGTCTGGCCTTTCACAAAGATGTTTGCTGAATGGCGAAAATTAGAGGCCTCCATACTTGTTATTCTATGTACTAATTTTTATTTTGCAAACAAAAATTAAAGTTAAAATGACTAAGTCAGAAATTAATGAAGCAGTTATTTTTCTTGGTTCCTGTAGGAGAGGTTTGAGGCAATAACTTAAAATTTGTTTTCAACATGGCCTTATATCATTTTTTCATGTTTGATAACACTAACTAGATAACAGTTATGAATAGTAATAATAATCCTATGCTAGGTCTTATATTATTTATTTTCCAGGATTTTAGAATATATTTAGGTGTAAGTTAAAAAGTAATAGTATGGGGCTTTCCTGGTGGCGCAGTGGTTGAGAGTCCGCCTGCCGATGCAGGGGACACGGGTTTGTGCCCTGGTCCGGGAAGATCCCACATGCCGCGGAGCTGCTGGGCCTGTGAGCCATGGCCACTGAGCCTGTGCGTCCGGAGCCTGTGCTCCGCAACGGGAGAGGCCGCAAGGGTGAGAGGCCCGCGTACCTCAAAAAAAAAAAAAAAAGTAATAGTATGAGTGTAAGCGGTTCACTTGTTTTTCACACATTTTTTAATTCGAGGTTTCAGATGTCACTCTTTGTCCCCCCTCCATGCTTTCCCATTTCTAAAATCATTTGTAATTGTTTTTGTTATTTGGATTATTCATGCTTCTCTTCAGCATCTTGGGATTGCTGATGAAAATGCACAGTGCATGACTTTCTCAAAGTTTACATTTTAAACTTAACAAATATTTGAACTTTATTTAAAGTTTAGGTTGCAATGTGATAACTACTCAGTAATGAGGCTCTTTTATGAGGAGGAAGAGGAAAAAAGGCTTTATTGGTTTTAATAGCTGTCACTCCTTTTATGTTTGTAGGTATTCACCGCTCCTAAGTGATGAGGGAGCAGGGAGCATTCATATTGCCTTCTGCTCTCAAGGAAGATATGGTACAGGGGCATCTGGAAAATTGGTTTTTTGGTGGATTAAAGAAAAAGTTATTAATCGGTTGGTCAAATATTTCCTGAAATAATTACTACATCAAACACAGAATAGTTTGTCCTGGACCTTCTAGAAGAGCTTTTTTTAAACTATTTATTATGGCTTTATTAAACAAATATAATAAAAGTACTATGACAGTTCACTGATGTATCGCCTTGTTGAAAATGTGGTTTCCATGCCAAGAACAAATATGAAAAAGAGCATTCTATTTCCGTAGCACAGCTAATCACACTGTAATGTGTGTCCATCAATTGATCTTTTGGAGGAATTAAGGGAAATTCAAAAGAAAGATTATCATGTGCAAACAATGAGAGTTTAGATATCTTGCTTTCTGGCCTAGGGTCCTTCTATCCTTCCTGCAGCGTTTACTTTTTGTATCAGGAGTTAATTAAGGTGAAACATGAGGTAATTAGAGTTAATCCTACTGGCCTCCTGCTGGCCTGTTGCCTCCTAGGCCATGGCCTGAACCAAACTATGTTCACAGTTTAAGAAAGAAAAGCATTTTTGCAAAAGTGATGCTCATGCTTCTTTTTGACATGATTCCTAATCTTTAGGACTATTTTAAAAAATAGGTCTTTGCACAGAAAAAGTGTAAAAATGATCATGTTCTTCTAAAGTTTTGATTAAAAAAAAGACTATTCTATTAATACATACCTAGTCACTGACAGGATTATGGAGTTACATTCAGACACATTACATGTTACTATAAGTTAAATTTATAGTAATATAAATCTTTAGTTTTGATTATGCTGGAAAGTTATGCCTTTGTTCCCAAATTTATCTTCCTTTAACAGATTTGTCAATGAATTATGAATTTATAAATGTATCTTAGCAATTGAATGGTGGAGGGGAGGGGATGAAAAAAACCCCAAAACCTTCCCTGAAGTTCCTTGAGGAACATTCCAGTCCTTATAATGCAATAAACAGATCTGTTAGGTAGTAACTGACTTCTCCTTAGAATAAATACACCTCTGTGTTTTGAGCATGTTCATTCTAAAATGAGTTGTGTGTGTGTGTGTGTGTGTTGATTGTATTTTTGCGTTTTCAATGAAGGAAATAATAAAAAGATTTTATATCCTTATGAAGCTTCTCTAAGTTGAAAGGAAAGCACATCCCCTTTATAGAAACCCTAGTCTTCTAATTTACCAACCATAATAGAATCTATACTCTTGCCAAAAGGCATTTTATTAGGTTGTTAAGATTTTAGAATTGACAGACCCTCTGTATTAATTAAACAGCAAATTGCTAGTAAGCAAGTCATGGCGTTTATAAAGGAGGACACTTAGAGAAGGAGTAAAATCTCTTCTGTTATAGTTTAGAATATCCTATCAGGTCCTGGGCTAAAACAATCTATTATCATAAATTCATTTTTGTTTGTTTGTTTTCCCAAGTGCTATCAGGGTTTTAACTTCCATTTAGGCTACATTGATTTCTCCTTTTCTGTCTTTTTAGATGTACTTTAGAAGAATTGTTTGTGCAAGCATCTTGAATTTATATAAATTTTTAAGTCCTTTACTGAGATTAAAATCACTTTTGTGGAGTAAACTGTTAAAGATTACAGAGCAGCTATACTGCAACAAGTTGCTAATTCATATCTTCTGTTTGCGACTCTGAAGCTGTTAATATTTATGTGGCCAAATCATAAACTCTTATTTATTATGGTAGTCAATTACAAATCTTCGAAGTGTCTGAGTCTTACTTTTATTTTTTATGAGAGAAAAAAGCGTTATTTTTTTTCTACAAGCTTAGGCTTTAAGTCTAAAGGAAATGCAGGATAAGACTGTGTTTTTTTAGTGATTTGGTGTCAGTTCCTTAAAGTGGAAGTAGAACCTTTTCTCTGCAAAATTGCGAAGAGAGCATTTGTACTCTGGCATTTAAGGATATAGCAGATGAGATTTTCTATTGATCCCAGTGGCAGGGATGAATGCCCTGTGAGAATAAATGAGCCGCCTTTATGAGGCTCCCTGTCATCAAGGATTTAGCTGTTTCATTTGGAGATTCCTGTAAATGTTCACCAGATTCATGACCAGTAATTTTCACTGGAGAAGGACTGCACCATGGGTAAGCAAATGACTCTTTGTCATTAACGGTTTCAAATAGCATTAAAAATGTTCTGGCAGCTCTGTTGATTCTGATGAAGCTATAGAGCCAAACTGCAGTGTGTCTCTAGCTAATATTTCCAATTATCAGGCCAAGGAAAGGACCAAAGTGAATAATATGTAACATATATGTACCCCCCTTGCTGCCCACATACACATACGCTAATGCTGCTCACATAGTTTTTCAATATGAAGATTTGAATTGAAGTCCAGAGATGTTCATATTTAGAATAGCAGAATAAAAATACATGTTAACCAGAAACTACTCCTTATGTAGTTAAATTTATACATGCTAACCTTTGTGTCCTTTATTGGGTTATCTTCTAAGGGATCAGTAAATTGATGCAATAACTAATTTACATGCTCTGCTAGAAAGGTAACTGCCTGAAGATGTTAGATATGAGGTCCCACTAGTCTACCAAAGTTGGTTTTGCATTAACATTGAATGCAGCAGTCTTCAAAAATTCTTGAAACATGACAGATAAATGGATTAATATATCTGTCTGTGGGATCTGTTTCTATATACCCAAGTTTTTACTGTATGTATTAATATTTAACTTACCCACCCTTATTATAAGGCTTCCATTTCTAAAATTCTTATTCTAATTATTAGTCTTTAAATTTCATTTAGAAGTGTATTAGAAAAATCTATAGCTCATTTTCTTGGTCTGTAATAGTTCTGACAGGGGCTGACTGAGAGATGACTGTGTTACATACAGTATAATAAAATGTTAAGTAATTTGTAGTTTCTCATAACCACAGAGCAAAAATAAAACTAGTTTAGCACCACTTTGAGGGTTCTCCTAACTCCTGATGCCCATTCATCCCTGTCTCCACAGGAAAAAAGTGCCCACAGGCTACTTGCATGCTTATCCAAAGTCATCCCAGAGGCCCTCTCATGCATTGCTAGTGCAATGGTGTGGTTACAAATTAATAAAACCTTTATTAAGGACAATTTAACAATATGAATTAAAGTAGTTTTAGATCCAGCATTTACTTTTGTAAATGTATATTTCAGGTAAATATATGTATGTGTGTAAAATAGCACTATCTGTGTAAATTTATATATTATGGCAAAAGGTAGGCATCAACTTCTAAAGAGAATCAAGTCAATAGGAACATCACTATAAAAGGTAAGGTATATCTTACTTTGAGCCATAAAAAGAATGAAGAATGCCTTTATGCATTGATACAGCAAGGCTTACAAGATACTTTATAAGGAGGAAAAAAGAAAAAGATACT
The DNA here is from genome assembly GCF_949987515.2 of Delphinus delphis. NCBI lineage: Eukaryota > Metazoa > Chordata > Mammalia > Artiodactyla > Delphinidae > Delphinus > Delphinus delphis. The sequence continues at coordinate 30,739,550 of NC_082686.1, forward strand.
GAATTGCACATCCTTTAATGTTTTCATCCCTGATATATCAAGTTTGAATGTTCAAATTACATTTATCCTCCTCACTTTAGTATTGTCAATTTTGGCTGGCTATTAGAAAAAAACCCTAAATTTATATTAATATGTGGTTGACCAATAGCTTCATACCTTCCAGTGATGTTTCTGATTTAGAAGAGGAGAGTTATTAACTCACATGGAATCCTCACTGGTTAAGTTTCAGGAAGTTCTAAAAGGATTTTGCAGGCAGTATGTGTGTCATCATTTGACTAAAGGAGCCCAGCAAGCCAAAGACAGTTATAGGCCCTTTAATCCACATCCCTGACAAAAGGAAGAAATGGCCACACCAGTCACAGCAAGCTTCTACCTGGAGATTGACACCTAAGGGGGCTTCCTGGGAACTGCCTTTGGAAAACCAAGAGAGGACAAGTTCAAGTACAGAAGGAACTGAGCTGCTGAGCTTTAAACCAGTGTAGCTTAAATTGTGGTTATGACACATGTGTTATAAAGACACACGACACATGACATTTGCTTTATGCAGGGCTGTTTGCTAAAAGTGAAGACTCCAGAGACCCCTCCATCCCCAAGATCTACTGAATCAGACTGTAGAGAAGAACCCTTGTTTGAGCACTGCAGCTTCACGACTTAATCTCACAGTTTTCCTCCTCCCAGTAACTGGTGAGAATGGAATCACAAACCAGAAGTATTTGTTCCTGGAATACCCAAGCCCTGAGTGATGTTTGAGCAGCCAAGTCCAGGATTCTCTAAGTAAAAATCTGAAAGTCTTTGAAAAGGGCTTGAAAGTCTCCTCCTGCCTGGACCGTATCCCAGAAATGCTTTCCTAATCCATTTCCTAGGGGCTCTTAGCTCAGTCCTGGCCTAGCCCCACACTTTGTTTTATACTTAGCATTAGCCTCTGCCCTGGGACACTGCGCTAGTGAAGTGTGTTCCTCTCCCACTGTAACTAATGCCTCTTGGCCTTCTGGGGATGAGTAACTGCAGTGGATTCTTGGAACTCTATTCAGTCATTAAAAAAAAAAAAATTATGAAGCACAACTTTTGAGCCCAACACTTTTCTAGGCCCTGGGAATCCAGAAAGGAACAAAAGAGACCAAAATGGAGCTTTCTTTCTACAAGTGGATATAAACAACAAACAAGAAAATAAAATATATTATTTGGATAATCAAGTTGCATAACAAAGAGAAAAAGCATGAACCGGAAAAAATGTGTGTGTTTGGGTTGGGTGGGGGCATCTGAGAGGTTCCAATCTTCGGTAAAGTGGCCTGGGAAGGTTTGCCTGAGAAGGTGAATTTTGAATGAAGCCCTAATGGAAATTAAAAACAAAAATAAACATGAAAACAAACTAGTTTGTGGAAATGAGGCGTGGGGGTAGAATATGTTCTAGGAAGAGGGTCCCAAGTCAGAAAGTGCCAGAAGGTTACTGTGAATGGAGTTGAGCACGAATAAGGTAGGGTGAGCAGGGTGAGTTGAGTTAAGAGTGGTGAGCAGAAGCCAGGTCATGGAGTCCCTTGAGGACTTTGGCTTCTATGTTAAGTGAGTCCATTGAAAGTTTTGAAGAAAGAAGAGACATGGTCTATTTTATGTTTTAAAAAAGATCACTCTTGGCGTTTAGTTGAGAATTTTACAAATCAGAACTGAAACAGGGAGATAAGTTACTATGATCCAGGTGAGAGCTAACCAGGCAGAGGCAGTGGAGGTGCTGCAAGGTGATTAGAGTCTGGTACGTTTTGAAATTAAAACCATCAGGATTAGATCATGTTATGTGAGGTTATGAGAAAAGGGCAAGAGCCAAGGAACAATCAACTATTATCAGCTTAACTGATAGAAGGGAATTGCCATTTAATGAGATGGAAAGACTGTGAGAAGTGAAGACTTTATGAGCGAGTCAAATTTGCCTTGTCTATTTGACGTCTAAAAATGTAGACGTCAAGTAGGCAGTTGGAGGAGTGAGTCCAAGGAAGAAGTCTGGCTTGGTCATATAAATTTGGATAGGAGCATACATGTAGTAAAGTCATCAGATTTGATGGGACTACACATAGAGTCCGTGGAGGTGGAAGAAATCCTAAGACTAGGCTTTGGGTCACTTTATTTTTAAAGGTTGAGAAGATGAAAAGGACCTAGCAAAGAAGACTGAGAAAAAACCTGTTAGATAGTAGGCAGAAAGTGGAATGAATATGTTATGGCATAGATGAAGTGAAATAAATGTTTAAAGTTGGAGAGAACATTCAACTGTGTCAGACGTTACTGAAGCATGAAAGGAAATGAGCCACAGGAACTGACCAACATGGAGGTCATTGGTAACCATTATAAGAGTAATTTTGCTGGATAGTGGGGGTGATGTCTTTACTACAAGAGGTTCAAGAGAGAATGGGAGAAGAGAAATCAAGAGACAGTAAGGAGGTTACACCACAGTTCTTCAGTCCAGGCAACAGAGAGACGGAGAGTATCAGGAGAGGAAAGTGGGGACAATAGAGAGGGGTTTTCTTGTTTGTTTTTAAGGTGGGATAAATAAATGCATGTCTGTGTGTTATGGAAATCATCTAGTAAAGAGGGAAAAATTGCTGATACATGAAGGAGAGAGGGAAATTGCTGAAGCAATGTCCTTGAATAGGCAAAAGGAGATGGGTGCTAGGCAAAAATGGAGAAGTTGCTCTAATCTGGACACACAGACATCATCTGTTGTCATGAGAGAAGGTAGATAATGGGCCCAGATGCAGTCATATGGGTGGGTAAAGGAGGTAGATAATCACATATATGATTTTCGTAGGGTACAGTTCAAGATGCAAGATCATTTTTTCACATTAATGTTTGAAGATAAAATGGGAACACTGGCTTACATCGTTCTGTAGAGAAACAATGAATTGTGTTGAAAGAGAACAGATTTCCAGACAGTGTTGAGATCACACGTAATCTGTTACATATGGCTCCTTTCATAGTCAACTTGTATAAATAGAGAATTCCTTTTCCAATTTAGTTTAATTAAACAATGAACCTTTGAGTGTTCATGATTACTAAGACCCCACCCCTGCCTGCAGGGAGCTGCCTGTCTGGTGGGACAGCCCCAAAGTGTGGACCATATTTTCTAAATAAAAATAAAGACTGATGACCCCACCCATGGGCTGAAAACAGAAGAGAATATTTAACATGAGGGCCATCCAGTGATATTCAGGGCATATGTTTGCCCTTATTGTAATTAGTATCAGATGTTTTATGTGCTGAATTAGAGAAACACAGAGTGTTATGGAAGAACAGAAGAGCAGATGCTCAACTTCCCCAGAGAGATGTGGGAAAGCAAAGTTATGGCTTTGAAAATTACTGAAACAAAGGGAGAGGCAGGAGTTAAGCCTGGGCAGGTAGTCATACTGAATGAATTTTATTCTAAGAAGTGTGTGTGGATACTATTCTCTAACCATCAATGGTGACATAATCATGTCTGTATTGTAGAAAGATAAATCTGGTAGCTATGTGGAGGAGAGAATGGCCAAAACTGGAGGTAGTAAACTATTAAGAGTCCTCCGAAATAGCCCAGGCAGAATATAATAAGGAAATGGCAAGAGTGATTGAGAGGAGAAGGTAGATCCTAATGTGTTTTTTTAGGGGAAGAAAAACAGGACTTTAAGACATATTTGGAAAGTAAGAGAACATATAACAATGACTACAAGGTTCTATTTGGGGTAAAAGTTACACTTTGATGTCATTTGTCAAGACATAGAGTACAGAGGATGGGCAGTTTTGGTCAGGAGGTGAGCAAACATAATAAGTTCATTATGTGCATGTTGAGTGTAAGATAATTTCAAGCAGCTGGAACGTCTGGGTTCTGTTTTTCTGACATCTTTCCTTTCTTTCACTGGGCATTGGATTTATCACTGGAACTCAACAGAAGAAGAAAAAAATAGCAATATTTAGGCGCAATTAAAATGATGTGAAGGACATTCAATGCTAAAGGACAAATTCATTACATACCAAGCAAAATCAAAGCTTCCCAATATTTTTAGTTCAGGGTAACCACATTTTCTTGATTTATTTTTTGTGAGTTATATGATTTGCCAAAAACATTTTGCTTTCTTCTTTGTTATTATATATTCTTGTTGAATCAATCGATTGATTAACAAAAAAAAACTAGAGAGATCATAAGAAAGGAAATGATAAAATAATACACCATAAAGAGAAGGAGTAATCTGCTTAGAGATACCCTTTTCTTCCTAGGTTATGTGCTCAGTGGAAAATGCTGTGGGGTATAGTTTTAAGATTTCTAGGAACTTCAAGAAAACATACATAATAAAGGCATCAAGCTCCCTATTGCATTGCCCAAGTCATTAATTACACACCAAGACCATTTAATGACAGAATAGAATGCTTATTTGACCAATCCTCAAAGACCTCATTAACTCGTGCCTTTCTAGTTTATGGATTCAGTATATTGTAAACCTTCAAATATTAGTAAATTCGTTAACAAGCTAAAGAATGCCATAATACGCCATGATATTTCCTTCTGTTTTCGAATTACACTATCATAACATTTTCCTACTCAGAAAATGGTACCAACAACAGGTAGATTATCACATGAATTTACTAGCATTATGTTTTATTGAGAGATAATACATATTCAATGCATTTTTCCCTGGAAACTTGGTTAAATTTAATGCATAATCATGACAAATACATTAATTGCCTTTATTGTTAATATATTTATAATTTTCTCATTTAACATGTTTAAAACTTTTTTTTTAGTTTTAATATTTTTATTAAGTAGATGACTTTATTATTTGCCTGAAGTGTTTTGGGGACAGCAGAAAAGATAAAAGAAAGAATAAATAAATGTACAAACCGAACTAACAAACCCTTTTATTACCTCAAGTTTTTTTTTTAAATCTTACCTTGAACAATGTTAGTAACCCACTAAAACTAACATTATTATATGATTTTCTTACTTGTGGAGAAGTATATGAAAAAGTCCCAGCAGCCTTTTTGGGACTTCTAGTGTCTCTGAAGAGATGCCAGCTTGGTCTAGCATGGAACGGGTATAGTACTTGAGCAGTACTTTATCATTGGAACTCAACAGAAGAAGAAAAAAAATAGCAATATTTAGGTGCAATTAAAATGATGTGAAGGACATTCAATGCTAAAGGACAAATTCATTACATACCGAGCAAAATCAAAGCTTCCGAATGTTTTTACGGCAGGGTAAGCACATTTTCAATACTACATACTTTTTATAGTATTAAAAAGCAGGTGGTGCTTCTCATTTTTTGGACTATATTCTTACATAGCACAATAACTTTCCAACTTATCAGCTACATCCATATCCCAAAACAAGTGTACATTTTTATTGCAGATATAAATAGTAACCTTTTGAACTATAAGGTAATTTTTTATTAATCATGGCTCAGCTTACCAAAGATACTTTAGAATTGACTTAATTCTTCAAAATTTTACAACTTACTCATTTCCATGTATATTTCTCATTTTCTTGTTTTTCTTGGAGAGTCACAATTCAGAGTATTGTTTGATGTGAAATCTCTTTAAGAGCCATGAAGAAAAGTATTCTGACTCATACATTCATATGACTGATACATTTATGGAAATTATTGTTTTACTAGGTGTTACGAGATTTAGAAGGGAAAGGCCCAACCTACATTTTCCAAGAGCTAGTAAATAATAAATGTTGTTTTCATTTAATTATTTATTTATTTATTTTTTAACATCTTTATAAGAGTAAAATAATTGCTTTACAATGTTGTGTTAGTTTCTGCTGTATAACAAAGTGAATCAGATATATGCATACATATATCCCCATATCCCCTCCCTCTTGTGACTCCCTCTCACTCACCCTATCCCACCCCTCTAGGTGGTCACAAAGAGCTGATCTCCCTGTGCTATGAGGCTGCTTCCCACTAGCTATCTATTTTACATTTGGTATTGTGCATATGTCAATGCCACTCTCTCACTTCGTCCCAGCTTACCCTTCCCCCTCCCTGTGTCCTCAAGTCCATTCTCTACGTCTGCATCTTTATTCCTGTCCTGCCCCTAGGTTCATCAGAACCATTTTTTTTTTTAGATTCTATATATATGTGTTAGTATATGGTATTTGATTTTCTCTTTCTGACTTACTTCACTCTGTATGACAGACTCTATGTCCATCCACCTCACTACAAATAACTCAATTTCGTTTCTTTTTGTGGCTGAGTAATATTCCATTGTGTATATGTACCATATCTTCTTTATCCATTCATCTGTTGATGAACACTTAGGTTGCTTCCATGTCCTGGCCATTGTAAATAGTGCTGCAGTGAGCATTGTGGTACATGACTCTGAATTATGGTTTTCTCAGGGTATATGCCCAGTATGGGCTTGCTGGGTCATATGGTAGTTCTAGTTTTAGTTTTTTAAGGAACGTCCATACTGTTCTCCATAGTGGCTGTATCAATTTACATTCCCACCAGCAGTGCAGGAGGGCTCCGTTTTCTCCACACCCTCTCCAGCATTTATTGTTTGTAGATTTTTGATGATGGCCATTCTGACCGGTGTGAGGTGATACCTCATTGTAGTTTTGATTTGCATTTCTCTAATGATTAATGATGTTCAGCATTCTTTCATGTGTTTGTTGGCAATCTGTATATCTTCTTTGGAGAAATGTCTGTTTCAGTCTTCTGCCCATTTTTGGATTGGGTTGTTTGTTTTTTTGATATGCAGCTGCATGAGCTGCTTGTGTATTTTGGAGATTAATCCTTTGTCAGTTGCTTCGTTTGTAAATATTTTCTCCCATTCTGAGGGTTGTCTTTTCATCTTTTTTTATGGTTTCCATTGCTGTGCAAAAGCTTTTAAGTTTCATTAGGTCCCATTTGTTTATTTTTGTTTTTATTTCCATTTCTCTAGGAGGTGGGTCAAAAAGGATCTTGCTGTGATTTATGTCATAGAGTGTTCTGCCTAAGTTTTCCTCTAAGAGTTTTATAGTGTCTGGCCTTACATTTAGGTCCTTAATCCATTTTGAGTTTACTTTTGTGTATGGTGTTAGGACGTGTTCTAATTTCATTCTCTTACATGTGGCTCTCCAGTTTTCCCAGCACCACTTATTGAAGAGGCTGTCTTTTCTCCATTGTATATTATTGCCTCCTTTATTAAAGATAAGGTGACCATATGTGCGTGGGTTTATCTCTGGGCTTTCTATCCCGTTCCATTGATCTGTAATTCTGTTTTTGTTCCAGTACCATATAGACAGATACTGTAAAGGTCTTCTAAGTTAACATAACATAAATGTGTGGTTTCAGTAATGCCCTATCATAGAAAAGCTTAAATCATACTTTGTCAGCTTACAGAGCTATATTGACCTTCTAACATACTACTAATAAATATTATTAACAATAGCTATCAAGTATTGAACACAGATATGTGTTTCACATATACTATCTCATTTAATCCTCACCTTAATGGTAATACTAGCATGTTCTTGGTAGAAATGAGAAAACGGAAGAATAAAAAAGTTAATTAACGGTGATATCTGTAAACACATGTCATAAGTAGAGTAATAATAAAATGAATTGAGCATGAGAACATATATTACTGTGAAAATTTTAAAAAAAGGAAACAAATACTACATGGGCATTAATGTTATAACAATAGTGTGGTATGTGACAGATAAATGGAACTCCGTGTATTATAAGCAACTTACTTCTAGCACTTTCTGCTTCTGCCTTCTGCCACAAAACCCATCTCACAATATAAAAAATATTAGGTGGTCATTTACTATGACAATAAAAATAAAAGCTACAGTGCACATAGCTTTGAAACTCTGCTGTTTGGAATTGAAAACTTTATCTGTTTAATAGAGTTTAATATGAAATATCATTATAAATAAATTGGTATTTGTTAAAAAGGAAATAAAACCAACTCCTCTAAAATGACTATATTTCTATGCTAGGACTGGAGTTTTTGAGTTGCCTTCTAAGGCTGGTATTTCTCAAGTATGCTCTCCGTATGGTCTTCCTGAAAATGGGGTTGGAGAAATGATTAAAAATTAAGATTACTATGCCCAAACCACACCTTCAGAATCTAAGTCTCAAGGAACAGGATGAATCGGCAATATGCATTTTAAGCAAGTATCCAGGATAATTTTTTAATACTAAATACCTAAGAACTATTGATCTCTGTTGAATATTCAAGATATCCCTGCCCCAATTTCTTTAAAAAACCCCATTTCCTTAATTTTTAATTTGATCTTATATAAGAGTCTGATGTTGGTGAGAAGGAAGAAAGGCCACAACATGAAGCATGATCTCAGCTTCCATACATTTCCAGTTCAAAGAAGCTGTATTAAGTAAATATTTAAGGTAAATATTTTACAGGCTTCTTTTTGTTAGTCAAGTCAGTATGTTTGAAAAGCCATTTAAAAAAATACATTTAAATAAGTCTGAATATATGTATGTATATTATATTATGTATGGTGTGTCTCTCAAAATGAAATAAAATTAAAAGGTGTATTTCGGTCTGTGTCTAGCTATTCAGAAAGAAGCCTTCACATTTCATGGGATTGGCTCTACCAAGGGCCAGATTTCCTGGGCACACATCCTTCTGGGAGTGGCTGCTTTCTTTACTTCCCATTTAGCAGCTGTACAGCTGGGAAACTTCCAACAGAATAAAAGCCACCTGCTCCAGTAATGATTTCAGCCAAACAGGCGGTTTGAAGCTTTACCAAATGTGTTGTCTGTCACTCTGATTCAGTTTTTAAAAGGAAATTAAACTGGTCAGATATTCATATAGAAAATATGTCCTGTTTGTTAACTCCGGTTGTGCTTGAGGTTTCTTTCAGTCTACCAGATTCCATTGATTTGGAGATGCCCTTCTAAAATGAAGAGTGGGGATTGTTTGGAGAGATAGGTTTGGAAAATGAGACATTCTAGAATGTGTCCCTTATTGCATGCTACATTGTTGTACTCTGAGACTGCATTATTGCCTTAGTCTAATCTCAGTAGATTCAGGTACATTTTTTCCCCATTGACAATTTACCTTTAATATGTGGTTATGTCCCTAGTCCTGCAGACTAAATGTCAAACTCCCATTAGAATTTTCAATTCACCTTTCTTCCCACCTTGGTCTCTATAATTATTTAAATTAGTCTAAAAATGAGACAATATAACATAGAAAGTAAAAAAAAAAAAAAAAATCACAGGCTTTTTCAATCCCATGGATGCAAGATGAAAGCTGGCCTCTGCTGTAATTTGCTCCATGGGCATGCTCTTTTACCCCTCTGAGCCTTAGTTTTGTAATCTGTTAACTAGGATTATTTTGTGGATTAGGTGTCTCTAGAAATATCACAGGACATTTGTTTTATGTAAATATTTAGTATTATCTGTTTTAAAAAATTTTTTATTTTGATAGATTTATGTTTTATATAATTATCCATCCCATTGATATCTACATCATGGCAAACATCCAGAGAAGTTTCAAGTTTTATCTCATTTTACCAATCTGACCATGTATAACACCTTTTATTTCTGTTGCCATATTCAGCATTATGCAGAGGATGATGCAACTTCACTATGAATTTGTAAGAGTATTTCATAATGATAAAGGCTTAATGTAAAGATTAGCTCATATAATCAAGATTTTGTTTAATGATTTCAGGAAAATGTTCTATGCATGTACTTTTTAAATGGGCCTCAGGTTTTAATAACCAGAAGCATTGAACTAGTGAGCATCATAACACTGTTAAAAACTATAAAAATAAGTTAATTGAAGTGGATATAAAAGATGAAAAAGACAAGAAGGATTGGAAAAATAAAAGTGGATCAATAGGGTTTAAAAATAATCCATTGATTCTCTTATTTTCAGTAAAGTAAAAATTTTATTATAATGAACAAATAAATTATAGAAAACTTAAATAACTTAAAGTTTAAAAAAAAGAATATTTGCTGTTAAAGATATTATCTCCCTTTGTACATTAATCCCATTAATTTAGACTCTTATTTGCAGTTCAGCAAAATTCATTTGAATGAATTAGAAATAATATCATGAGAAATTAGATTCATGTGCTGATTTGTATTCTTGCATTTAATGGGCACTTTGTTTTACACTCTTCTGGTAATTTTAAATGCTGAGGCAGCACCGTAGAATATTCCAACATTGGCAGACTAGTCACAAAAGTTAAGAAGCCATTTACCTAATGCAGTATTAGTTTAACTGCCCAATAGCCTATATGCAATTTTATGGTACTGGTATCTGAAAGCAAAATCAAGTTGGTGTAGAATAAGATAAGGAACTGGCAGGTTCTTATATGTGATATTTTACAACTTTTACTTCCCTACTATACCCATTATATCTTTTTTTTTTTTTTGCGGTACGTGGGCCTCTCACTGTTGTGGCCTCTCCCGTTGCGGAGCACAGGCTCCAGACGCGCAGGCTCAGCAGCCACGGCTCACAGGCCCAGCCGCTCCGCGGCACGTGGGGTCTTCCAGGACCAGGGCACGAACCCGCGTCCCCTGCATCGGCAGGCGGACTCTCAACCACTGCACCACCAGGGAAGCCCCCCATTATATCTTTTAATGTGAAGACAGTCTTCCCCAGAAATAGACATGAGGCTAAGAAGGCATTTATAGCTAATATGTATCTCTCTGCCCTACAAGGCGATTATGTCTTAGTCACCTTTGCATTTTAAACTGTTCCTGGCACAAATTTTGCATATGGTGGGCATTCAGCACGCATTTTTAAAAATGTCTTTGACATGCCTTCCTAAGATAGAAGGATGACTCTGGAATCAATCTGTTCCCAAACTGCTGTGTCAAAAATTACAATCAGTTCAATAATATTGAACCACAGAATTATTTAAATGCATTTCAAGCATGAATTTTAAAGTGATTATCTTAATATTTTCCTGCAAAACATAGCTAATGTGTTTCTTTGCATTTTCCTGACCTCCCCTCATTGAATTTCTCCATCTTTATTGCTGAAGGGCATGGCACTGATTGGACACTCACAGTGATTTGCACCTATTTTTCATGAACGTGTCAGCCTATCATTATATAATTATACGACTTTCTATAAAAGCGTAGAAGGCTTAGAAAATAATGTGCCCTCATTTTATGAATACTCAAGTACTCTTTGAATATAACACTTTGCTCACTTTTAGAGATATGATATGCCACTGGAAGGCTATCATTGGGTCTTTTACGTAAATTACTATTTTTCATTATTTACCAGTTCCCAGTTGCCCCATACATAGTGTAAGTATATTCTCTGTGGCAGTCAGAATTGTACAATCTAGAAGTTAAATGATTAAAAAAGCAGATTTCCTGGGATAAATGCAGTGTAATGCTATGCTGTGCAGTGTAATGCAAGTAACTACTTTTTCTGTTATTTAGTTACTAGGCAAAAATCATCAAAATATATGGTAGTTAAGTAAATGAGGATGCTATATTTTTAAGCAAGATTTATTTAACCTTACTATTTAGTCTCTATGATGTCATTCAGATAAATTATTTTTTAAAGTCTAAATGAATTATCATGTCATATTAATTACATGTTTATTGAGAAGCTACTATGTCCAATTAAATGACTTTCTTATGTAAGAAATGGACCTTTCATGCCGCAATCTTTCAAAGTAGTTACAGAATTAAGACATACATGCAACACAGAACAGCAAATACCAAAAGTTTAAAATAAATAACTGATAAGATTATATTAGGTTGAAATATGTGAAATTGTCCATTTTCAACTGTGATTGCCCTAATATAACTCCAAATTTATCACAGTTTTACCTCATACCTCTACTCTGTGCCTCTGTCCTTACTGGTCCCTCTACTTGGAAGGTCCTTCTCTACTTTGTCTGAAGGGAACACCTGCTTGTCATCTGTACAGTCTCAGCTAGAGCACTATATTCTCTGAGAATCTTTCCTGAAATTCACAGGATGAGTTAGACACTGCATTATTGATTACACACCTCTTACTTTTAAAATACTTCAATGTGTGGATATATCCTATAGTACATAATTTCATATACCCCTACCTCACTGTGGTCCTTCCTGAAAGGTAGTTCCTCCAGGGTAGTGTCATAACATATTTGTGTCTATAGAGCTGATTAACCTGATTGGCATGTAACAAGAGTTAAGTAAATGCTGAAAGAATGAATGTGTGAATGTATTAATAATTCAGTAACAACATATTTTTAACTGGGGGAGATCTTGTAGATCTTGTACTTCTGCCCCTCATTTTACATGTGAGAAAAACTGAGGCTCATAAAATAAGAGTTTTTCATGGTTCTTTAAGAGTTGAGTTAGAGCTGGGGTAGCACAAGCAAGATATGAAAATCATCTATAATGTATTTATTTACTTGAATATCTGTGCCCGCTAACTTCCTATCTTATTCTACACCAGGCTGGTGTCGCCTAAGGGTACCAGTATCTCTAATACTTGGGAGATAATTAGCACAGATATTCAAGCAAAGAAATAGTAACTCTGGAATAACTCCAGACAATGATGATCAGTGGAGATATTGTAGAAGAACTGGGATTTAAATCAAATCTTGAAAGATGGGAAGAATTTTATTGGAGGAAATGGGAGAGTGTGAGTGGAATGGTATGAGCAAAATGTTGAGGTAGGAAGGCCTAAAATGTGCAGAGAAGATCTAGTGAAGAGAATATTAGATTAGTCAATGGTTATTCTTATGTCCTTAGAAAGTGTGTGGTTTTAGTCATGGGATAAGTTCTTGCTGGCTTTATAAGATAATGCATGTGAAAGTTTAGAGAGTATCCCATCTAAGTTGAAAAATAAATATCAATTTGCAAAAGTATTCTACATTAAAAGTTAGAACAATGTTGAAAATTAATTATAATCTCATACTTTAAAGCTTGGTTTACACATAAATGTATTTTTACATTACTAAAACAGCTGACCTTCCACACTGGTAATATAAAGGGTTTATTTTTTTTCTTCTTTTGCTTCTTATTTATCACCATCAAATTATTTCTGTCAACTTTAGAAAATGCTGAGGAGGTTTCTTAGATAGAGAGCTTAGTTTTCTTTTGTATATTTTCTGGAGATAAATATGAACACTCTGTGTGTGTGTATGTTTGTGTGTGTGAAGTTATAAGGATGGGGTTTGGGGGGAGTCGGTGGAAAGAAACACTCCCTTGATAATGTAGCTCAGGGTTTGTCAGCTCTGCCCATGTACCCACCTTTCCACAGCATGACATCACAGCTAACAGAATTTCTTCCTATGTTTGGCCTTGGCTCTAACGTTCCCCTAAGAAACGTCACCACAGGTAGATAAAAGGTTCCAATCCCAGAAGAAAGAAAAACTAGCTATTGCCTGGAGTGGACAGCCTGCTGACTCCCACTGGCAATAAGGGAAAGATAAGAAAATGACAGCAAGTTGTTAATTTATAAACCATAATTTTCCCAACTGCAAGGTTTGCAGTTTCTGCACCTGGTCCATTGCTGACTCATCTCACCTGAATCATTTAGTCAGCTTCATTGTGTTTGCAAGGACTGCTAATTACCTCACTGGAATAATTTAAACTATCAATAAAGAATGCAATAAATCATTAAAGATAATGGTTAATAAGGAGAAATAATTTTGACTATTCAGCTTGCATTGATCGTTGATATAAAAAGATTAATTTTATATTCTATTTTTAACCTTACAGGCAACTATTAGCCTTTTTTTTGAGCTGAGCTGGTTTTTCATTAAAAACTTGGCATTTATTTTATCATTGAAATCTTTACTGTGATATCTCATTCCAAGGAAAAAGAAAATATTGTGAGTTACCAAGAAAGCAAAACAAGACAAATGTTATCTTTTTAATAAAAATCATTGCAGCATAGCTTTAAAGCACATACAGTTTTAGTGCTGTAACTGAAATTTTCATCCTTTTCAGTCTACACCAGTACACACACTTCTTAGTCCTGTTAATTCAGAAGATCGATCTTTTTTCCTCTTAGAACTATAGCAAATATGTGATTTTATTTGTGACTGAAATTTAAAGGAGAAATTTAAATCAAAATTATCTGACCTGTAAGACCTGACAATTGAAATATTTTATATTTCAGGCATTCACATCAAAGCTTAAGTGATATTTTAGTGTTAATTTCCATTTGAATGTTTTCAGAGCAGTGCTTTTTTTTCCCATAGCTTTTAATTTATTTTTATGTTTTTGCTGTGGCTGGACAAAGTTGAACAACAAAAAATACTTATACTTTGTAGTCATGTGGGACCATTGCATACTAGGATTATATTGCATAATGCATATATGCATGACATCAAGAAATTTTAATGCAAAGGTTTTCATTTTAACAGTATAATAAGAACAATGCATTTTGTGTCAAAACACATATCTGTGGAAGAGAAAGTCAGAACCATACTATAGAATGTTGACTTATTTTTAGATTGGAACCAAGGAAATAATGCTAATCTAAAATTATACAACAAGACATTTTTTAATCTGTGAAAATGGTTTATTTTGCCCAATCTGAAAACATTAGAAACATATATGACAACAGAGCAAATTTTTTAATCTTACTGTATCATGAAGCAAATTGGCCATTTAAAACCAAAGTATGAAATTGAAAGTATCAACTACTCTTGCATATGGGAGAATGAAAGGTCACAAATGCAGTCTCTCTTCTGTGTTTTATTTCTCCATTCACTGATTCTGGGAACAGGTCAGAGCTACATTTTATTACAATCTTATAAATGTACCTGACTTGTTTTTACTAGGCTTTCCCACATATTTTTTAAGCCATCATGGTGGCCCCAACTGGTACCCAACTGGTCAGAAAGCATATAATAGAAATGAACAGTAGTGAACTAGTGTTCCCCCCCCCGAACCCCTATGCAATTAACCAAATAAAATTCTACTCTGCTAATATCTGAGGGGAATCCAGTGAATTATAGAGAACCAAGGACATTACTGTTTGTTCTGTTCATGCATCTTTTGGTTAAAGTAATAAAAAAAACAACTAAAAACTTCTCATGTAAAAAACTGGTTTATTGGCAAAGATGCTCTCATTATTTCATGAAATTCAAGGACAAAAAGTGAAGTTGAGAGTAGTGAAGTTGAAAAACAAGGTTGTAGTCTTCTGTAAGAAACACAGCATTCCCTCTGTGCCCTGTTTCTTTCTGCCTGTTGGTGCCTCTGCTCTCTCTGTTTATACATTTCACCTGTAGTTTGAAATGACCCCATCCAAGTTGCAAAATTATGGCCTCTTAGTTCCAGTGACAGCTACCAACAGTTTGGAGAGAGAGAGAGAAGGTGGATTAGCATGGCAGAGCTTACGAGTGAGAGTCTATCCTGGTCCACTCTGCTGTTACCATGACCATGGGGATAGATCAAGTGAATCTATTAGTAGAACAGAGAACGATAAGCGTGTTTTATATAATCCAACCCCTGTGCCTGGAAACAGGGCATAGACACTGAGTGATGGCTAGAAATCCAACCCTGTGTTGATTAGCAGTTCTGAATAAATTCTGGGGAGAAGGGAGGACTTGAACAGATTCTTGAAAGATGAGTAGAAATTGACTGGTAGGAGGAAGACAGGTCAGTTCAGTGGGAACAAAGATGAAAGATTGGAACCTGTAAGAGAGCTCTGCTGAATGGTAACTAGAAGAGTGAGGACAGGAGCTGAAGGTCTACATGAAGAAACTGTGAAAGTTTGGAAAGGAAGGCTATATGGAAAGCCTTGGATGATAAACTATGAAGTTTTTACCATCTGGGAGGGTATCTTTGAAGTTTTATTGTTATTGCATTTGTATGTATGTCTGTGGGGAGTGGCTGCTAATCAGAGGTGTGCTGGTAAATGTTTAATAGACAACTTCCAAAATAAAATTGTGTGTGCATTTATTTATTATAAATTTTACTGATGTGAAGGATGTGCAACACCCATTTACAAATAATAAAATATATAATACCTTTTATTGTGAATCTCATATTTCAGAGTGCTTTCACGGATTTTTGCAAAACTCTTCTATCTGTAGTCAGTCTATGGTTGCAGTTCAATCACGGTTTACCAAATGGAGTTGAATCCCAGTATGCTAATTCTTTTCCCAATACATTTATTGTCGTCATCTCTAATGTGTGATCTACTGTTAAACTATTTCTCATCTAAATTATATTCTTCAAACTGAAAACTGTTTCAGCTTCAGTACCAATTGTAAATGTATATAATCTATCAACAGACTCACAAAATACCTGAAAATTTAGCAACTGGCTTTTGTGGCCCTGCATGAGCTGCCTCTAGCAAGTAACTGCTTAGTATATGAAAGGTGATGATGATCTTAACGTCAATGGAAAATAAAGTTGCATGTGGGAAAATCTGCAAAATAATCAGTGGGATTTGATTGGACATGGGAGCAAGGTGGAATTAAAGAAGATTTCAAAAATTTATACTTAGGTGAAGGGGATAGGATGATACCATAAGAGAAAAGGGATATAAAAATGCATGCATTCAACAGATATCTGTGGAAGAGCAAATACTAATGAGGAGAAGCTAAACATCCTACATGGTGTTGAGGATAATTTTCTAATTAATTGTTGAAGTCAACTACAGTTCAAAAATAGATGTACTTATTGATTTCTATGAAATTAAGCTTCTCTTTTCAGCTTTTAGTGATAACCTTAATTGCACGTTCTTCCTGAAATGGCACCCTCACTGGACTTTGAGCCTTCCCAAAGCAGAACCTGTCTTACTTTCAACCTGTGTTCCCAGTATCTAGCTCAGATTTGACTCATAATATTCAATAAATGTGGGTTGGGTTAAGAAATAAAGAATCTATAATTGGCTCCGTAAAAGAGGAAGGCTAGTCAATGATGAAAAGGGGCAGACTAGTTGACATCAATCCTTAGCCAGGCCGAAAGAAGATGTTGATGCTAAGGCTAGAAAGGCTTGGTTTTGTTCCTGTCAAATCCAAGGAAAGACTATCAGTCTATAAGGAAGTCTATAGGGAAGAATCAATAACAAAAGTATGTGGTTTGACGCTGATGTTTCACCGTCTCCAGAGTGAAAACTCTAGCAGTCATTGGATATAGAGACACCCTTGAACTCTAAACCCTGGAACTAAGGATAAGGATTAAGAGACTTGTATTGGATATTGTCATAGCTATAAATATTTAGAAAAACTAGGCAGAACAATTCCCTCTGCAGCATACAATCTATGTAAAATATGCTTCCTACTTCTTTAGCAATTTGGAATCAAATCTTTGAGATTTGTTTTAACTCTTCTGTTTTTATTAATATATATAGTCAGAATAAGGCCAAAGAGGGGATTATAAAACAAAAAACTATTTGTATATTCAAGCTAGAGCAGTGCCTCTACAGAATTTTATAGGAAGTGTAAGGAATGGCATTTTATATACAGGATTTTTTTTTTAACCATGTATATATAATTAAAGAGAATTATGTATGAGGAATGCAGAATGGCCTCTGTGGATTCATTGTGTTCCCAAAATTCATTTGTAAATAATCATTTGCAATATAGTAGACAGTTTTGCATAGAAACAATCCTGGTTTTTAGTTATCCCCACAACAGTCTATGACACCTGATTTAGCTCAGTTCCTGAAGTCTATGAAGGCATTAATGATATTACGGGCCAGGGATTGGCAAACTATGGTCTGTGGGCCAAATCCAGTCAACCTCCTAATTTTGTAAATATAATCTTATTAGAACACAGCCATGCTCACTCACTAACATATTGTCTATGGATAGTTTAGGGCAAAAGTGGCAAAACTAAGTAGTTGCAACAGAGACCTTTTGGCCTGAAAGCCAAACAATTCAGAGAAAACATTTGCTAACCCTTGGAGAGTCTTTAATTAATTCTTTTTTTCTTTCTAGTTTTATTGAGATATAATTGACATATGGCACTGTATAAGTTTAAGGTGTACGGCCTAATGACTTAACTTACATACATCATGAAATGATTACCACAGTAAGTTTAGTGAACATCCATCATGTTCACTTCTTAATTAGTCTTTAACACCACAAGGAAGAGTGAATTGTGGGGAATTTCATTCTGAGTTTTGACTCTCAAGATCAGGAATGGATTATCCTCTACCAGAGCAGTAAGCAGACTTTTTGTGCCTTGTAGCTTTCCTCTTGTATTTTCCTGTCCCACCAGTCAGTGACTAGCAGGAATTGATCCACCGAATCTGAGGGGGAGACTCCAGCAGGATATAGGCTAGAGACATAAGAGAGTAGGCCCGGGTTATTTCTTCTGTTGTTTCGAATCCTTTGGAGGAGTGAGGACATGTGGCTTGATTGGAGGCCACTGCCTTTTCTTGGGAGCTTGTGATGAAGGAGTCTTTTGCAGGGTTGAATCTCCTCTGCTTCCTTCCTTCCCTCTCTCTACCACTGTTCCCACCTGGCCTCTCTGCATCTCAGATCCTCCTCAGGATAGGTCTTAGGGTGAGGTACCATGTAGACGTGAGTTGAAAGTTAAAGGATTTTATCCTGGACAGGAGCCAACAGAGCAAGAATAGGAGAGATAAAGAGGATATTAAAAGCAGCTGTGAGAAGGAAAAGGGGGCTCCTGGGCCACTTGGGTATCTCGGTTTATTAGCTAGGAAAGATGAACATAAAGTAGGTATTGCCTATCCTGTATTATACTTTCCTAGGCTGTTCTGTATTAGGCTCTATTATTCTTTGTCATACTGGCAGTGTTACTGGTAGATGACACTTACGTAATGTTGCCATGGGCCAGGCAGGGTGCTTGGCATGCTCTGCTCTCAGAGGATTTTCCTTCTCTCTCTCTAGCAACTGCGCTTCCTTTTTCTTAGATGTAATCCTTGTCATCTAATCTTTAAATAATTGAGTTCCCCTAGACATAGTTGTGTGTGCTCTTAAACCTCTCATTCTTTACATCTCCCCGGGCAGTCACCTTTACTTCATGGCTTCAACTGCCCTCTATAAACTGATAACTCAAGTGTGTAACTCTCGCCTGGACCTATCTTCTAGATATCCAACCACCTACTTGGAAACATTTCCTTTGGGCTAGCTCTTGGTTTTCAGTTTTGTTTGTTTTTTTATCCTACTCTTCTATCATAGCCTATCTTAGTGAATGTCTCCATCTTTATGAAATTTCTCAGTACAAGAATTCCTGTGTCTATCTTGCCCCTTTCCTTTTCCTTATTCCCTGTACTTAGTTACCAGGTCCAGTGGATTTCCTCTCCTAAATTACATTGCAAATCCATCTACTTCTTTCTATTCATAATGCCACCATCCTAGTCAAGCAGCGGCATTTCTCTACAGGAATATGAAACAGCTTGTTATCTGGTCTGCCTGAGGCCACTCTTAGCCCTAATCATGTTGCTCGTCTACTTGAAACTGTTCAGTGATCTCCTTTTGCTTTTGAGAAAAAGTCCAGTATTGTCAGTGTTACCTACAAGGTCATGCATGATCCTTGCAGCCCTTTTCACTTCCTCCTACATGCCATCCTTCTTCCAGTCTCTGATTATGTTATTCCCTCTGCTGAAAAGACCACTACTTCTCTCTTTCACCAAGTAATCCCTGGATATCTTTCTCAGCAGAACTTAAGTCAGAGCCTCAATGTGAATTGTTCACGAATGATCAGACTAAGCGAAGTACCCGAAATTTCCCATATGCAGCTATAATCACAATTGTAAATTAGTACATAATTATGTAAAATCTGTCAGCTTCACTAAAATCTAATCTCTTGGAGGATAAGGGTTATATAGCCCTGTTTAGAGTTATGTTTCCACCTCCTAATACACCAACTCTATAAATATTGAAAGAAATGAACCTACTGACAGGTTGAATGAATGAGCTCTTTAACACATGCAATCTTGTAAGATATTAATTATTACCACCATTCGTAGTAAGTAAGTAAAACTAAGTTTCAGATCTAGGCTGAGACCCTCAAATCGTGCACTGCAATATGCTGCAAAGAAGGCTTAGGATGTATTTGTTCTCGTCTGTGTTCCCCATTGCCACGTATAATGAAAAGTTGTTGAGGTCCAGTAACTTACTGGATCCTAGGTAAAGGAAGAGCAAATCAATATGTAACACTGTTTTTGGTGTTAAGGGTCAAATTTAATAAATTGTGTACCTTATTACTCTTACATAGATAATGGCTTCACTGAATATCACTCTTTTATTTTAAGGCCACTTATAGTCTATTATTATTTTTGATGCAGTCACATATAAAATAAAAACATGGCCTAATAATGAATACTTGATCCCCAAATCATGAAATCAATCTTAATATGCTTGGAAGATTTAACATTTTCTTAGTGCAGTGAGATTGATGAAGTCCCATTAATGAATATATTGATGAGATGGAAGAAAATGGGCTCAACTCTCTTTTGTCACCAGTGAAATGAATCTTCAATGCAAACTAAGAAGTAGGTAAAGAAGAGGCATTAAAGCAACTGTGTAAGTGTAAAAAAGTTAATTCTTAACATTCCTTTTAAAAAATGTCTTAACTGTGCATTTTTATATAGATAATGAAGCAAAATCAGAAAATTCATTTAAGATTAATACATTTAAGTTTCTTCAATGAATATGCTATGAATCTAATTATTTTCTTTCTAGACCAGGACTATAGAGACTCAAAAAGAACTCCTTTTCCTGATCCCTCAATGGAAAATGTTTCAAATCATATTTTATTAAAAAGTATCTAATAAGAAAATGTCTTTTTAAATCAAGTAAATACTAAGAAATATGAAAAATAATTTTTTAAAGAAATTAAACATTTCTTTTTGAAACATTTATATTTTAGAGGCAATTTTGATACGACTTAAAAATTTCAAAAGAATTTTTTTCCATCTAAACTCTACCAGTCAAGCAGTATTCCCACGTTAACTAACTTGAAGACAGATACTAATTGTACCCCCAATTTGTAATGCATCAGTTTAGCACTATTGATCTGCTAAAAAAAAATGAAAGTAAACTATGCAAGAGCCAGTCTCAATACCAAAGGAATGATCTATTGATTCCATCTGACAATGCTTTGTCTTCATATCAATGTGTATGTGCAGCAGAGACCAGTTAAGAATGGAACAGGGCGGACAAAGGTCAGAAAAGAAATAGGGTATCCAAGATTATTGGAGACCATGCAATGAACATATCGTAAAGTTCATCTGATAGGTGTTTATAAAGGAATTCGGTAGGTTGACTGCATAAAAAATTCACAACATAAATATTTAATGACCAAAAATGCCACACCAGGATCATAGGAGCCACTTTGAAGAAATTAAGACTCAGTTCTTAAGAATGACTTGGTAGTGAATTTGTGAGATAAAGACAGGCTTGCTCAGTCCTGCCCTCATTTCACCATATGTGTGTTTGTTTATTTTTTCTTTTAAAAACCTGTTTCCCATTCCCTGTGCCAAACACTTGTAATATTCAAATGCCTTTAAGTCATGAATTCCCAGACACCTCCCTCTAGGCCTTAATTCAGATCTGAATGGTTGATCTATATAATCCTCTGGGAAACAAATGCTGGTTTACCTTTTGGTCTTCTTCGGGTTTTTTATTAGAATAGGCGTACAGTCTTTCAACATGACAACAAAATTTAATGGCATATTATTCAATACATCTGTTGTGTCTCATGGCAGTTTGGTCCCCTCAGGTCAACCACTTCCCAAGCAGAAGCATTTGTTTAGTTCATAGTCTGCTTAGCTCTTTATTGATCTATAACTTTTGAATCTTGATTTATTTCTTTAAATTATCTTTTCTTTATTACTTTGAGCATAGGCATGTATTGTGACTTTGGATCTAATTCTTCAAATAATGTTGCTCCTATAGCTATGCTTGATCTTAGCTAGCTGGCTGTGATTTGTAATACAGTTGCTTCTTAGGTTCTCCAACCCATGTTTTATATTATCTTCAGATATTTCTTAAGTTTCAGATTTTAAAAAATCAGATATGTCATGCTGGGCTGATAAAAGGTTGAGAGATGGAAGAAATATTTTCTGGAATAATCATGAAGTAATCATTTATGAGATAGCCAGCTTTCCCCCTGTGGAATAAAATTGAATATGTTCTAATGAAATATATGCGTAGGCAAAAAATTGTCTTTGCATAATCCGAACCACTATATTATAGAACCAGAGAAGGCTAATTGCAATATTAAAACTATGGAAAAAATAGCCTACCACTAACTTTCTAACCCACCTCCCCACCCCGATCGTCACAGTTTTTCTGGGACTTGTTACATTTTAAGAGCAAAACTAGCTGTCAGCCTGTATCAACATTGTTACTTTAAGAATAAAAATACTCTATTTTATGAATTATTCAAGTTAACATGTCTCTGGGGATTTTTGAGGAGTCTAATATGGTCAGATGTGACCTTCTGAGATGATACAAGAGGAATAGAGAAACTAATTTATATGTAGAAAAACTGGATTTCAGAAGAAAATAATATGTAAAGTAATCAGAACATTATCTGCACATAAAAATATATGTGCAGTTAGGAGTTTACTTATGTAGATGTTATCTTTGTTTTTAAAGCCGATTTAAATGTCTATTTTGATTTAAAACCTAGAGAAGTAAAGAAAAAAAAGTACGATAACTTATGTCCAAAAGAAATATCTGTCAATTCTAAAAATTCAGTACTATGCAATAACACATAATGCATGTTCACCCTCTTTGTTTATGCAACTTATTTCATTAGTAAGAAGTGTGAGTCTTTTATACTGTCAATCCTTGGATGATTTTATATATATGTATGATTTTCTGCTTTTATGTACCTTCTGACTCAGGTCTAACAAAATATTAATACATTGCAATTGTAATTCATGCAAGGAAACATGTGCTTGAATACCTTATACAATCCAAATCTTCTGTCATTCCCTGCTCACAAACAGTGTAGATTTTTTTTCTTAAACTGTGGTTATGTCATGCGGCAGTTCACCATTAACTTGGCCTGTCAGTATTAAAATACAGTGAATAATTGACAAATTATTATTTTTTTTAATTTGTGATTTCTAAAATTTTGTTCATAATGTGAGAATTTTTTTAATGCGATATTGTTGCTGAGTCCAAGCTCATACTGCCTGCCGCACAAGAGAACAATAAATTGAGAGATGAGGTGTTTGGGCAAGGAATATCAACCTTATTCGGAAAGCCAAAAGAACCATCTTACCCAAATTACAATCAACTTTGGTTATACTAAAAGGGGAGGAGTGTGGTTGGGTGTAGCAAACTTCTTGGTACTAGAATCTTTTGTTCTTGCAGCTGTCCACGTAGGTCTGGTCACAATGTTCCTGTAAACCTCCAACAAGACAAATGTTATTCTCTGTTCTGCAACTTTTTATGAATGAAAAGTGGTATACTTTTAAAGGTCAAGCCTGGGAGGCAGAGCCTTGAGAATAGACGCTCATGTATATTTCAGGCTATAGGCAACATTCTTTTACAAGTGTTCAGAGCCAGCAATGACTAAGCACAGGCAGCAGGGCACGGAAGGTTAGAGCTAAAGGAATAAGATCCAATATGGAGTCAGGGTTGTTTTGCTCTGTTACAGTACTGTTTCAATTAAGCACAAAATGTTACTGCATCATATTTCCTTTCATATTATAAAACTTGTACTCGGGAACTGAAATTATAATGTGACTGGGGTCATATATTTATGATTTTAAATAGTAATCAAAGGAATAAGCCATTGGATTTAAATAAAGTAGTGATTATTATTACTTTATAACAAAACTACATAATAGAAATTAATAGTGTACTTTTTATGTTAGCAAAAAAATACATAGTTTTAAGTACCTCCTATTAAAGCGTCTAATTTTAGTTTGTTTCTTTGTTTCTTATACTGTTTCTTTGTTTCTGATACAATATTTGTATAGAACTGAAACATGTCTAAGTTTTCTAAATGAAATGGAGCTAGAAAAATTCCTTTATTAATTGTATCGTCCATCACAACCTTACAGATAAGTGAGGGAATTTGACATTGTTTTCACAGTCTGGCATAGAAAGTGCCAAAGTTTTCTGATTTGGTGATGGCCTACTCAAAATTCCTCCTGGAAAATCAAAGAAAATCTCCTTTGAAAATGTCTACAGCAAAATATGGCAGCTTTTTTTGAACACACTCTGCCTTCCGGCCAGTCTATTCTTAATCTTAATATTTGGATGCCAGAACTTTTATCAAAGCCCAGACACTACAGTATGCAAAGTTAGGATAATAAATAAAATGTACTGTGTGGAAATGAAAATCTATGCCTTATAGCAAGTTAAAACATGGTCATGATTTGGATTACCTTATATATGATGTCTGGGATATTTGCACTGTCTTTCCATACTCCCTCCTCTTTGATAAACACTCAGTTTCAGATACACACTTTTCAACCTACATAGCCTTGATTGGTCTGGAAAATGCAAGTGTGCTTACTCTCTTGCTCTCTGTGTGTATATATATCAGTGCTGGCCTCTGAGGGAGCAGAGCAAAAACGGCAACAGAGACAAAAAAATGGCCAAGCAGGATTCACAGTTGTCCAAATCGCTGCCCACCTAGACTGATTTCCTAGTATGTCAGACCTGACTCTGAGTCTTACCAGGTGTTAAAACTGTATATATTGTATATTTGGAGAGAGTGCACATACACAGTTTGTGAGAGAGCAGCCTTACTTACTAGAACACTTGAGGCTATTTAAGCTAAAGAGTGTGTATTTGAAACCGAGTTTCCAAAGGAGAGAAGACACACATACATACATGCATACGTGATATTATGTAGATTATACCTAATATATTACATTAGCATTAGTAGATATGTCTATTATATATAAATCAAGGATATTATGTATGGACTTAACTACTTAAATTGTAACCATTAAAAAATGTAAATTTTTTGTGTATAAAATAAACAAGCAACAAGGATATATTGTACAGCACAGAGAAATATGGCCATTATTTTGTAATAACTTTAAATGGAGCACAGTCTAAAAATATTGAATCATTATGTTGTACACCTGAAACTAATATAATATTTTAAGTTAACTATACTTCAATAAAAAAATTAACTAAAAAAATGTAAATACCGTTTTTACCTTATTAACCTTAAAAAAAAAATGGGTAACAGACCAATTTGATCCATGGGTTGTTTATTTGCAGACCTCTGTGCTAGACTATACTTTTTATAAGTACATACGAAATGAGAGCTATTTCTTTTGTGGAGGATGTGTTACTATGTAACTATCATAGTTTTTTAACCATGCTTTTTAATCCTGAATAAATTATATTGACTTTATTAAAAAATGAAATCGTTTCTTGAAGTAGTATTGATATAGAAACGTTCAATTGGTAGTGTTCTGTATTTCCAAGGTCATTTAAAATAAAAGCAACCTCTCTACTTCAAGGGAAAGATAAAATCATAACCATTATAACTGAAGAAGATAAAAATTACCAAAGAGCATTATTATATATTAAATTATTACAGTTACCATCACTGGTAACTGGTAACTGGTACCATTACAGTTACCATCAGGTTTGGTAATGAAATACAATAGAACCTTCTATTTACTATTAGCCATTAGCCATTAAATTAATAGCAAAGAAAATGAATGATATCTTGCAAGTCATTAAGGAGCAGTTAACATCTTAAAATTTCCAGAATCTGGACTCATCACTTATTGAGACAGCACTCTATCTGCTTTGCTCGGGACTTAGACATGATGATCAAAGAAATATGTTAAAATGTGAGGAATATGGCATATTTAAAAGGAAATGGTTTTTTCCATTGTATTAAGTTTGTATTTTATCAAGCTGCATAGTTTTGTGGCCTCTTATCATATGAATTAGTAATTTTTATATCCAAGTTAGCCCTGGAAAAGATAGACTATGTTTTCTCTTCCCCTGTCCTCTGGCATATGCAGAAATAAATCCTTATGGTGTTCAGATTAGAATAGAACATGATCCGCAGAGGGAAAAAATGTTTTCTTTAAGCATGTGGAGTTCCTTGCATCAATACAATTTTAATGAAGACAGTGTCTTCACCATCGCCATTCAGGAATGCAGGGCAACTCTCTAAGGTGATGATGTCAATCAATTTTGAAAATTCTATTTCCTTCAACATTTTCTGCTACTTTCTTTCATCTCCTATTTTTCTCTCATTTTCTTTCCTCTCTTCCTTCTCTTCTCTTCTTTCCTAAACAAACATTATTTAACAGAGCGTTTCACTTTCTAACATGCTTTAGGTCTATTCTAGACACCCTCATACATGTCATACCTTGTTCTCTAAATGGCTTTTTTTTCTTTTAGATTTACTGAGGTATGATTGACAGAGTTGTAAGATATTTAAAGTGTATGTGATTCGATATACTGTAAATGGCTTTTAACCAAGTTAAATACACTTCGGTCTGGTACTGGTCCAGCAGGCAGCCGGGTAGTGTTTATTGAATAAATGATGTAGCAAAAGGATGTGCAAATGGAAATGAAATTTTTACTTAATCTACAGTTTCAAAATCATAAGATACTTATACATTGTTTCAATGTGAGAAACAAAGAATACAAATGTATCAAAAACACACAAGTTGTTTCCATTTATGTTATCCTATTATCTGTTTGCTGTAACAATGAGACAGTTGAATAAAACGACCATTGCTAATACCATTTCCTTTCTCAGGATGCTTTTTAACCCTGTCCTTACATCTGATACATTCTTACATCATTTTGTCAATAAAAAGCCTAATTTTTCATATTGATGGGTATGATGAACCTATTGAATCTAGAACTTTGCCCCTGTAATTACTTCCATATGCCATTTTGCATCTTTTTTTTTTTTTTTATATTGAATAGCAGAGTTCATTGATGACTTGGGAGTCTTTTGATATAAATAAAAGTTAAATTGCAGCAATGCCTATTGACTATTTTTCAAATAACTGTAACAATTTTGCATATACAGGAATAGAGGTTTCTTTTTATAATGAGGCGTGCATATGGCTTTAGTAGTTATAATGTGCACAGATTAAATGTCTCAGCCAATATATATGGGTCAAGACATGATAAATGGAAGTGTCTTTTTTTATTCTATAAGAAGCAAAATGAACCATAAAAGGATAAATTCATTGTGTTTATAGTAAAGTAAACATTTATAGTTAGTTTCCTGTGGTTTTGCTTTGGATAAAATGTCTTAAAATTTCCCTAAATCTTAATACCTCTGTGAAAGACCAATTTTATTTTTCTCTGTTGATTCTTATGTGGGAAGAAGGAAAGTCTCCGCCTAGTGTGCAATCTTGATCACTTTTTGCTAGGTCCCTTTTCCATTTACACCATTGTGAACTGACCTGTTTCTGGAAACTGCCTCTCCAGAAATATTTGAGGGTGAGTGGAAGGAGTGTCAGGAGAGACTCTCTCACTAAGCACCCAGATCCAGGAAGAGCCTTCAGTCCACCCTGTTTTGTTGCTTGCCTCTCTATTTGTCCCTTTCTTGCCCTAAGTCTCTTTAGATTTTCCAAAATCAGTACAATTCTTCCTGGCAAAGATTTCATACTGAATCAGCAAAGTCAATATCCAATGGAGAACATACAAGTGAGAAGTGCATTGTGTGGAGTGTTGTGCATCTCAGCCTCTCCTTGTGAACATTTCCTCTCTCATTTTGGGGCTCGACCCCTTGTAACTGTCATTGTTCAACCGGTTTTACAATAGAGCAGCTCTTTTCCATTTCTCTTGCATTTGAACATTGTATCCTTTCATTTAATCCAAGAAATATGTTCTGAAGTATGTTATGCAAAACGTGCAATGTTTTCAAAAAAGTGACAGGAATGTGTATATATATATGCATATTGCATATGTATGTACACATGTGTATTGTATAAGGTAGTATAGAGTAAAAATAGATAACAATTGCTAAGTTAAAAATACCAAAACTGTATTTGACGTTGTAAAACAGTACTTCAAAAGACTTTTGGAACGATTAAAAATAATAGATACTAAGAAAATGTGTATCTTCATGTCTGAATTTAAATAAGGAAAGAATTCCTTTATAAAATGAGTTGCACTGCATAAGAAATCAGTATTCCAGAGGACATCTGTATAAGTGAGGCATTTGGGATCAACCTGAAGAAAAATGATCACCCAGAGTAAAAGTTACAAGATAAAATGTCTTTGGTCGAGGTCTTCAAAGTGACTTTTTGCCTTCTGTAGAAAACAGGCTGCTAGTTTCCAAACCTTAAAAATCAATTTTGGTGAATAAGCATGAAGAAACTGGAAGAGTGCTACTTTAAGCTATTCTTCTGTTCAGCAATTCAAAGAAAACACAAATTTAGAATGATCTGTTTTGCTGATGCTTATCAATATTTTGTTTATTGGGTAAGGAATGCTTTAAAGCATTTTAATTTGCGTCTTTTTTTATAGGTTTAAACACAAAACATTTTAGAATTGATTTCTAAGTTAAAATATCAGAATAATATAAAATTTACAGTCATGAATCCTTCCATGCTGCTATTTCTAGTTCAAAATAGGTTATGGCCATTATGCAAGATCATCTCATTATGTAAGAAAAAACAGTGCAATTTTCAAACCTTTTTTTTTCAACCAATGGAAAGCTTTTCGAAAGCAGAACTCTAACATATAAAATACAATTAAACAGTATTTAAAGAGATATCACAATTATGAATGTCTGATAAGCATCCAAAAGTGATGAATATCAAAATAATCTAGAGTACAATTTCATGTTGCTGTGATGTGTTATATCATTCGGTATTGGTCAAATGGCTCTAACACTGTGATGTGTCCTTATCCAACACAGCAGATGCCCCTCAGTGTCAGCGAGCCCTGCCAGGGTTCATGTGTGTAGTATTCTCATTTGTACCATTTCACAAGTGAAGAAGTTTCACTTTTTTTTTTTTTCAAGTGAACAAGCTTTAAGTTAAAAAAAAGGAAAAAATCATAAAGTCTATGATTCTGACCAGACTTCTGATCCAAGATTTATGGCAATGTAATGTGTGTGGATGTCCTAGGTTTTTAAAACTTTACAGTGCTATATAACCATGAGTAATAATAAGCAGTTTAGTTTTATATTCATTGCTCAGGGTGACTTTGAGTCTAAGCTCTGAATCAAGTCAGTTATATTGGCAGTACATATGTTGGTTGCTGAATGGTAGGTTAGGAATACACTATATTTTAGTGCATATTATTTTTTATTGTATTTAAAGATAGTTTAAAAACAAATTTAAAATGAAATTCAAATCTAATATTTTTGGAATCCTTAGACACTTCTAAGGAATACTAGAATTTGATTGGCTACAATCTGAAGAAAAATCAGTGTAAAAGCCAAGGTATTATTTTTGCTTATAATAAGATTTGTATAGCTCTGAATAGTTTATAGAACCATTTCTCACATATTATGTTCAATAATCATTAAAACAATCTTGTCAGATATATAGGACAGAGTGGTTAAAATTATCACTTCTTTTCCTGAAAAGGAAAAAGACTCAAAAGAAAAATAAATTCAGCTTGATAGAATTTTTCCTCCTTTGAAATCTTAGATTTCCGAGATCTCTCTAAATAAGATCTCGGGTGACTGTTGCAACATCATTTACATATGTTGGCAAATAGTCTAAGTCTCACTCACTTTTACTGTCAACTAAAGACAGTGCAGTTCTACTCAATTTTATAACTATTAAGCTATTATCAATAACATGAAACACCTGAGAATGATATTGGAGTATAAATTTATGTGCTTTTGGAGTTCCTGTTTTAGAGGCAGGACATTCCTACTAAAATTGAATTTTACAAAATAATGGAGCCATTTCAGAAAAAAAATACCTTAATTCTCTTCATTTTTCCTTCGAAGCATTTTTACTGTGTCCCTATAAGACACCATTATAAGTAATTTACAGTTTAGTATATTAATCACTTCTCATATTAATAAAAATAATTTAGATCCTCTGGTTTTATTTGGCGTATTCATCTCTCTTTTCCCCATGCAAGTTGTACCCTGCAGGCAAACATGTCACTGAGGTGGCCATCCTGGACTAAAGAAGGGATAAAAGTAGTGGCATGAGTTATCTAATCCGAGCCTCTCTCTCATGCCAAACCTTTTTTTTTTTTTCTTGATACCAATATCAATGTTACCTACCTCACAGCCTTCTAAAATGATCTATATGTAGCGTCTCAGGCTATATACTTTACAAATTAAGCAGACAATGTCCCTAATGATCGTCACCTCTTTTCTTCCTCTGATTACTTCTGTATTTGTTTCTCATTTATTATTGTTCATGCCTTCATCTTTCACTTCAGATCTTCTCTTCTATTTACTCAACAGTTCCCTTTAAAGTTCACATAAATAAATTTAAGAATACTGCTGAGCAGAATTCTAATATCCATATCACCCCTTCCTACACATGTATTTGCATAAATTAGTTTCACTTCATGTCTTTTTATATTTTATTAGGGAGACTAGCATAAATACTACAGAAGATGAGGTTTTAAGACAATATAAACTTTTTATGGTACTTGGTACATTTGAGCATGTCATTAGGCACTTTGATTAGGTAGATATGTATGTATAAGACTTTCATATTTTAATGAACATTCTGTATACATTAACTTATGTCTCCATCTAAACATCTTCAATAACTCTGTCGAATGTAATTTTATATCAGTTTCTTCCTGTTGAGATTTATTAGTCTGCCCTTTGACAGGGAAGTTATACTTGGCTATGTTCAGTTAATTGAAACTAACATTCTGCTAGCCTGAGAACTTTTAAAAAGGAAAAAAGAAGTTCAGAAAACTTCGTGGGAATTCTGGTTTTAGCGGCATTGACTTTTCCACAAAGAATAATTGCTGCCTGAACTGTGAAGCCTCTGAGTGAATCAGATATAAAATCCTAAATGGGAAAAGGGTAGCAATTACTGAAAAGAACATGTCTGTTTATCTCAAGCTTTGGGAATTAGGAAAGACCTTTATTTCAGTTATGTAATGTATAGAGGAAAGGCCTGGATTTCATATCTGATTAGTTAGTATCTCCAGTTAGGTGTTGTCAGCAGGATTGTCACCTGTGTTTGCAGTGTCAGGAGTCATCCTTCCTAATTACTGTGACTGAATCAGGATGAGCCACATGTCTGCAGTTCATTGCTTCTCAGTTCCAAATCCTGAGCTGGTTTGGTATGGTATTCTCATTCTTTAAATGGCATATTGTCCTTTTTTGGCACATAAAAATCAATAAGTGATTGATGTGCCACACCAGTTTGGTGACATCTCCTGCTGTATTGCTGACATATTTTGCTTCTTCCTTAGAAACAGCCTTTTCAAGGACTCAAATAATTCAGTATCTTAGGAGGGTGACTGGCATGAAAGCAGAAAGACGGGCACCTGGCCACCAGCATCATTAGCCACTGTGCTAATAGTGAAAAGATACATTGTAAAAATTGTAATCATTTTTTTAGTTAAGAAAAAATACGTTATTAAAATTAAGACTATTTCAGGATTGCTAACAACCAGTTGAACAAATATAACATTCAATAGTTGTTATAGATCTCTAAGTCAATCTAATATAAGTTAAAATAAACAAACCAAAAGCTGACTGGGTATAATATGAACATGTTAAGTACCCGCAGAATATTCCCTTCTCCCCCAAAATTATATATACTTTTTAGTATATATACAAAATGGTCATATATGCTGCCTAAAAGTGATTTTTGATCAAAACTCATAAAAGGAAAAGAAAAGATGACTCTTACAGTAGTAAATAATTTTTTAAAACAAGGTTAGAGATTTTTTTTGTCCACAACATCTTTCAATAAAATGAGTGCACAGTTTAAATACAGACTTAAACTTAACTTGGTAACTGTGGAAGATAGAATTTCCATGATAGTTTCTTAGAAAAAAGAAAGATATATAAAGTTGTCTTTTTGTTTAATTAATTATACTAGAATAAAAAGGTAGCAGTTGCTTTTCAACAATTTAAAAGTGTGGCTTTGCAAATATAAAACTAGAAAGACTAGCTTTTCTTTGAAATATAAACTATAGGAATACTTGAAACTATGTCTAATATACTGCATAAGTGGAATAATTACTGAGGATGACATTTAGTAATTGGGTTTGTAACTCCAATTATCCTGAGGCATTGACTCATTTAGAATTATGCCTTTATTCATTAGGTTTGTGAGATAAGCTTTTCTGTAGAAATAAATCCAGAGTATCTTCCCTTGAATTCAAGGATTCCACAACCCTCCTCTCTAGAGAACTAGCAAGAAGTCATTGAATTATTTGCTAATTGTGAGCAAAATTTGTATTGATTTTTTTCTGTCTTTCTAGCTGATGTTAATAGCATCATACTTCAGGTCACTAAATACTTTTCAGCACCATCTAATTGTCAAAGAATCACTTACGGAGACAAAATTGGAGACATCAAAGCCACACATACACACACATGTGCATACAAACACAAAGAAAATGATGACACAGGCAGTTAATATTTTCTTTCTTCTCCACCTCATCTGGTAATATTTTGCAATGCATATGACATAGTTTAAAACCAATAATAATTTTAAGCATTATCAAAACTACTATATCACTAAGTTCTAGCCATGCCTGATTTAACTGCTAGGCAAGTATTAATTTCTCACTGCATCCCAATGCCACTACCACAAAAAAGTACAACAAAGAATAAACATATGTCCACATTTGTTCATTATGTTGTCACGTCCTTTGAAATATGATATAAGGA
The DNA here is from genome assembly GCF_949987515.2 of Delphinus delphis. NCBI lineage: Eukaryota > Metazoa > Chordata > Mammalia > Artiodactyla > Delphinidae > Delphinus > Delphinus delphis. The sequence continues at coordinate 30,772,186 of NC_082686.1, forward strand.
GCATAACTTTTGCTTTTCTTTTAAAATCACTTTATGGATGTAAAAATAGATGTGTTTTTTTTCTCACAGTGCTCAAATGCTGTGTTGTGGTTTCTAGCAAAACAAAACTATTTCCATGTATTATAATTTCTATAATACATTAGCAGTTTTAAAGATGCATGTCAGTTCTCTGCAGCGATACACAAAACTTGCTCAATAAATTTGACTGAATTTAGTGAAATATAGCTGTGGAGAAAAATAGAAAACACTCCTTTGGATGCTCACTATAGACTTTTACATGGGAAGAGCTATTCCTCTTTTGGCCCCTAAATAGTTGTTAAAACCAGTGTACCTCATCTTTGACATCTGTTTGAGCAGAATGAATCCATTTTAAATCCCCAAATCACTTTCACTGTGACAGAATGCAGTAAAGGAAGCAAAATGGTTTGGGGAAATGAGAAAGTGTAAACAAGCCGATCAGATGCCATTTAATTTCCTGGAGAGTCAGAAATTTTCTCAAAGAAAAGCGAGATCAGACTTTGATAAAGGAAAACCTGCTTATAACTCATTGCTATTTGAGGGAGGCTTCCCTTAAGTATATTGAGATTTAAATTGATCCTATGCCCAGAAATGTTTCAAAACAACAGCCAAGACTAATAAGTTACTTAGTAGTATTGCTTGATAGTTTATGAATACCTAACTGTTCTTGTGTATACAGGAAGAAGACACCATTAGCATTTGCGATGAAGCATGTGGTACTAAGAAACATGGTATTCTGATTGCCATGTGCTGGAACATTCAACACTTGTGCTTTTTTTTTTCTGCCCATTAATAATGAGATTCTTTTTCAATATTGTTGTTGGATTGTTAACATCTGTTAAATTCTAAGAACATCAAATAAAAACAAACTGTTAACAATTAAAGCTTTTATACAGTAAACCGAAGTTTAACAGAGTGAGCTTCAGTTAGTCGTACTCTGCCATATAAACCCGTGGAGTCTGCTTGTGGGACATCTCTGGAGAGACAACTAGGTCGCAAGATGGATCATGTAAATTATAGAAAAACCTTGGCATCACACTTTGCTTGGGATGGAGTTCGTGCTTTATATCCATACAGTTCCATCAGGAACATCATGGATAGCATCCTTTTGAACTAACAAGCATTTTTCTTTAAATTAAGAGTAAAATTGAGGTCTCATCTGCTGGTTCCAGAATTAAAGTTCCATTATCGAGAAGTTCTAGTGCACAACACAATAAAGAAAGAGAGAGACCCCATGTTTGTTATACCTTTATGTTTTCGTTGTCGTTTTTCATTACTTTTTAGGTTTTTCCTTGAGAGATTATAAGAGGTGGAGAAAAGTGCTGCAGTGTTGAGCTATTTAAATGTGTATGTGTGAGAGATATTCTGTTGAATATAAACTCTTGTTTATTGTATGTAAAGCTTATAAAGTGTCACATTAATTTTTTTAAACTATAGTAAACTGCAAAGATGAGTACACTAATTTCTTCCATCACTGTATCTATACTCTTTACAATGTCACTTGTATCGAGAGAAGAAGTCCATTTCTCTACTGCTTGTGTATGGCTGGCTTTGTCACTTGCTTTGACTAATAGAATACAGTAGAATTGATATGCTGAGCCTACATCTCATGAGGACCTTGCTGATTTCACATTGCCTTCTTGGAACATTGATGCCACCATGTGAAGTAGCATGACCTAGACCCTTTGAGACTGAAAGACCAAATATGGAGAATGACCCAACTATACAGCCATACAGCTGTCCCAGTATTCTGGGACAACTACCTGGAGATGTTGATGAGACTGACTTTGACCATCCAGCCCCAGTAGCGCCCCCAGACGACTATAGATGGATGAGTGGCCCCAAGCAAGGTCAGAAAACCTACTCAACAAAAACCAGCCTTAATTGCTGACCCACCCAAGTGTGAGCCAATGGAATAGTGGTTGTAAGCCATTAAGTTGATTTTTTTTTAAATTTTTAATTGGAGTAAAGTTGCTTTACAATGTTGTGTTAGTTTTGGCTGTACAGCAAAGTGAATCAGTTATACATATACATATATCCCCTCTTTTTTAGATTTCCTTCCCATTTAGGTCACTACAGAGCCCTGAGTAGAGTTCCCTGAGTAATACAGTAAGTTCTCATTAGCTACCTATTTTATACATAGTAGTGTGTATATGTCAAACCCAGTCTCCCAGTTCATCCCACTCCTCCTTCCCTCCTTGGTATTCATAGGTTTTTTCTCTATATCTGTGTGTCTATTTCTGCTTTGCAGATAAGTTCTGCAGATAAGTATCTGCTTTGCAGATAAGTTCATCTCTGTATGACAGTCTTTAGGTCTGTCCACGTCTGTGCAAATGGCACTATTTCATTCCTTTTTACAGCTAAATAATATTCTATTGTATATATGTACCACATCTTCTTTATCCATTCCTTTGTTGATGGACATTTAGGTTACTTCCATGTCTTGGCTATTGTAAATAGTGCTGCGATGAACATTGGGGTGCATGTATCTTTTTGAATTGTGGTTTTCTCCAGGTATATGCCCAAGAATGGGACTGCTGGGTCATATGGTAGTTCAATTTTTAGGAACTACCATGCTGTTTTGTTTTTTGTTTTTTTTTTTTTTTTTGAGGAACCACCATACTCTTTTCCATAGTGGCTGTACCAATGTACATTCCCACCAACAGTGCAGGAGTGTCCCCTTTTCTCCACATCCTCTCCAGCATTTATTGTTTGTAGATTTTTTGATGATGGCCATTCTGACTGGTGTGAGTTGATAACATCATTGTAGTTTTGATTTTCATTTCTCTAATAATTAGTGATGTTGAGCATCTTTTCATGTGTTTGTTAGCCATCTGTATGTCTTCTTTGGAGAAATGTCTATTTAGTTCGCCTATTACCAAGTTTTGAGGTTGTGGTGAGGCAGCAATAGTTAGCTGATGCATATACCTCTTAAGGGAAAAGGCATGTATTAGTGATATTATGTACTTTACACTGCCTGGAATATAGTAGATAGTAAGGAAAAATTATTCAATCAAATGAAATGAAACTTTGCTTTAAGAGAGTAACAACTTCACTAGGGAATTAGGCAACAGAAACTTTATCATTTACTTAACTAGTGCCTATGAGAATCACCTCCATTCTCTTACTGCGTTCTGAGCTTGGGACTAACATTAAGCTTTTTCATCATAAAATCACTTATAAGAGCCAGGGTAAAAATGTTTATATGCAAAGCTATGTGAAAAGAAATTATCTGAGGAAATGTGAATAAAAATCAGCAAAAATCTATTTCATTCTAGATATCTATAGTAGCTATAAATTGTTTATAAATATCTTAACTCTCTAAGGTAATTTTTTTGTAGTTTTACTGGTCACCAAGTGAAAGGTATTTCTAAGAATACTGGACATTTAATCGGATATGTCAATTGACTTAATGCGAAGGTGTAATAATAATCATAGTACAATTAGCTTGATTGTTCTTTGGAATTAACATTTATGAAATGTTCTATAATTCAATATTAAGTTTTACAGAAGAAAACTTGAGCTTGAAGTTCATAGCATGAAATAATCACTCTTAGTGATAGAAGCAAATGGTTATTAAGATTATAAAAACAAAATAGTAATAAGAAAGAAAGGGTATATATTTTCAATTTTTATCTTTGAATTTTAAAAAACACATATGGGGGTAAGTGAAATTTTAGGTTCTTAGATACAGAGCTAGGTTGGCAAATGTATTTTTAGAGAAATGAAAGGATAATATATGTGCTGTAAAGTCTGTAAGTCCTTAAAATACATTATAAATGGCTTTTTCTCTATTTACCCAAAAATGTGTTCCTTTTAATCACAGAGAGGACAGTTTGGTTGAGTTTCATTGAAAGTAAGAAAGAAAGAAATCTGCATCTTTCATTAAAATCTCCATAAGCCTTGTTTCCATTAGAGTTCACTGAAAAAAATGACTCATAAAACCAACAATTTTCTGCATCAGGTGACAGGTTTTGACAGAAACAGCACTGCAGTTTTTGCTATATGCTACATTTTGAATGCTTAAACTATGTGATTAGTGTGCTTTATATGACTTCCACGTGCTTAGCTAGCAAAATCTGAGTTTATTTATACAAAATTATTCAAGTGAAAAAAATGGTGTCTCTCAAGTGAGTAAAGTCAGACCTCGAAAAACACCAGAAGGGATTGATTGGCTAGCATTTTATTATCAAGTGAGCCATTGTAGCTCTGCTAAAATTAAGGCACAAACCTTCTTGGTAAACACAATGAGATTTTTTATTTTTAATGATGCAAAAATAAAAAATAAGGAATCCCACCATTTAATAAAGCAACTTTCTGTTTCAGCTTCTAATAACTCAGCTCTAGTAAAAAAAAAAAAAAAATCTACAAGTGTCCTGTAAACAGAAAAAAATAAAATGTCCTAAATTTGTAATGTGTGCCATAAGCTTTTGCTTTTCCATTTGAGAAATATCTGGTTGCTAATCTTTAGATACTCTCTAGACACGTTTCTCTGGGCATATTTTAGAATAATTGCATTGTAGAGTCAGCTGGTTTTTATTTAGAATTGAGAATCCCGTTGTTAAAGTGTTCAAATCTACTTTTTCCACTTTGTTGGTGAATGAGACATTTCACTTCTTATTGTTAGCATGGAATGCTAACAGTGTAACTTAAACTAACATGAGCCATTTTCTTGTAAGGGAAGTGAAAGGAATTCACGCTTTAGAGAAAAAGAACCCTGGGTTTCTAACTCTAAGCCATATGACATTTAGAAAGTCAATTTCTGAAACTCAGAAACATACATCTTTGAACTGGAGATACTCTCTTGAAAAGTGTTGCATGGTTTAGGGGTTATATATCCAATATAGTGCCTGCTGGGTAATAGATATCCCAAGAATGATGAAGATAATTAGAACAGGTATATTTAGCACATTTTTATTTTTATTCCTTTTATCCCAGCAGTTAACATGAAAAACATTTAAATATTATTCATGGATACATGTATATATATATGATTTTTGTTTTTTTAATATCAAAAATGGTAGAATCAGTAGAACAAGACTAAAGCCTTTATCTTTTAGAGATACTAGAGATTTCTTTGTGATATTTGTAAATCTAGGCAAGGTAAAGATGAGTTTAATGGAAGAAAAATGCCTTTGTTTTATGTTATATATTTTAGAATCATGTTTTGAGATAATAGATGGCATTCAAGCTAAGTAGAGAATTAATTTTGATTCATTAATTATACTGCAGAATATAGTGAAACATATTAATTGTGAATGCACATTTAAAATTCTATAAAGTTAAAAAGCTTCTTTCAAATGCATAATTTTACAAAAATCCAAATGCATTTGAGAACAGTTGTGATTTTCAAAGGAAATCATAACAGATGCATTATAAGTGGATTTCTATATGTTCTTAATTCCTAGTTATATCAAAATTTTCTTCAGTAGCTTGAAATTCAGTGTAAAAATGTTTCACTAAGAAACATTTATAATTTCCAATTCTCTCCATTTAATTCTTATGAATTTTGAAGTTTTAGAATTGTCCATGTCTATAAAATCAAAATTTTCAATTGATATGTTAAAAGTATTCTCCAAACTTAAAACAAACAAACAAAACTATCTCCTCCTACATCTTTCCTATTATTATGATCTCATAGTGCTTTTCTCTGAACTCCTATATTTTTCACTATCTAGATCACACACTCTTGGCTTAATGTCCTCATGACAAGAGGGTATAGCTATTTCAATGAAAGCCTATAGGGTTCAGGTATGTTTTGGCTCATCATTGCATCCCCTGATGCTAGTGCAGTGCTTGCCCAAGTTGGTTTTATTTAATATTTATTAAATGAATAAATGAGAAGAATATTGAAAGATCTCACTCTGAAATTTCAGTGTTCCACCATTGTCAGTCAAGATGCACTATTTGATTTCTTCCTCATTCCTTCTTTGCTTCTTTCCTGCCTTTCTCCATTTCTCTTTTTTCCCTTCTTTCTTTTCCCTACTTTCCATCTTTTCCCCTGGAAAAACAATAAACATCTCACTGAATTACATTTTAAATTGGCATTTATTTTAACGGTTAGTTAATAGCAAAATAATGAAAAAAAGATCTCTCAAAATTCATTGACTCATCCATAAAGTATCACGCTCATTCACTGCAATCAGAATAGTGAGATGTTCTCATTACATGTGGAAAGGGAGACTGTGAGAGGACAGATTTCTAAATCTTATTTCATAGGAATAGTATTGGGAAGTGGCTGAATTGTGGAAATAGAGTCTCCCTCTCCTTCTGAGTACGTATAGTTAAACTCAGATAAATTAATCGTGCTTACGTTTCAATCTTATATAGTGAATACAAGGAACATGCTTTCGGGTAAAACAAACACTGTCTCCAATCTCCCAGTTACCCTTTTCTATCATGGGAACAGTGGGCAATATATATTGTATATATTTGTATGGCTAGATATTCTCATTTGTAAGATGGTAATTTAACAATATCTATTTTTGGTACTATTATTAAGATTAAAGCAGGTAATTCTTGTCAAGGATTTAGAACAGTAACTAGTATATAGTAAGTGCTCAATAAATGTTAGCTATTATTATGAATAGATCAGCTTACAGGTGACAGGATTAGTTTTTAAATGATTGATATGATATATGTGATTTTTGTGCCCTAAAACAATGTTATTCCATAAAAATGTAAATTATAGAAATCATTGGAAAAGTTCATTTAATTTGCAGAAATAGGTTTGAATATCAAGGGCACACATACAAACCAATGAGAATCAAATTGCAGTATTCTCTACAGTTTCCATTTCTTCAGCTTGCTCTGTAAACTTGTATTTCTCATAGTTCTCCTCCAGGATTCCTACCTCATCCTTGAGTGATGCATTTTAATTTTATGTCTTCAGTTATTACATGAGTGCTGACATTTCCTCAGTGAATAGCTACGGCCTAGCTATCACAGATCTTCATGTTCAAACCAACTCAACATTGTAACTTGGATGTCTCACAGATATTTTATTCTATTTTCTCATTTGTCCAAAACTAAAAGTACCATCTTACCTATTAAGCTGCTCCAAATTGGGGAAAAATACTTATAAAAAATAAAAATATTATATCTGTTCCATAAATGGTCTTCCATGTCATCTTTTTAATTCGTTAAGCATTTATGGAACAACTTCCTAATCATTGTATTCGACTTTGGGAGTGCAGAGTTTAATAAGGAGGGTTTCTCCCCAACACTCATCTACATGGATTGATTTTTTTATAAGTTACAAATTTAAAGGCTGGCTTTTTTTTTTCTTTTACTTTAATCTAAATTTCTAATCATATCCACTAACTGGACCTTATAATTTCACATTCACTGGCCATACTGGTTTCCATTACTGTTTTGCTTATATTATAGGTTGTAAGGGCTAAAAGGAATTGGAGATAATCTAATCTCTCAATTTACAGATGCTAATTAGTCTAATAATTTGAGATTTTTTTTTCAAACAGCTGTAATAATGAGGTATGTAAAGTTTAGTTAATATTCCTGATTATTTCTGAAAATTACTAAACATTTTCTCTTTTTTAACCATAGTTCCCACTACAGTCCTAGGTCATTAATGACAGAAATGGTATCTTATTAACTGTTATCTTACAGGTCTTACTTGAGTGCATAGCATGGAGTTGTAATTAAATGATTATTTGATCAATTTACATGAATTAACTACCCAACTCAAAGGCAAGTAAAAAAAAAAAAAGGCAAGTAACAATATGACCTTTTTATAATGTGAGTTTCTAGAAAGGAAAGTGAAGGAATCACTAGGAGACTGGAAGATTTCTCATGTGTTTTAGGTGTCTTCAAATACATGCCCTTCCTGTCGCTCCTTCAGAACATTTGTCCTCAATCTTTATTTCTCATCAACAGTTACAACTGAATTGATCAGGGACCTTCATTGGAATTTAAAAAAAAAGAACGTGTGTGTACCCTTATTTGAGATTGGCATCCCCTTCAAAAATCTTCTTACTCTGGGCCTTTCTTTTATACCATCCCCTTGAACTATTTGTTCATTTATGGCACAAATACCTGCTAGTACGTTAATTTTTTTAAAACTTGTCCAGGACATTGATATTTATTTCGATAGTTACTCTGTTGTTTATCATATGAACATGATTTTGTTTCAAAAAAAGATAAGCATTCAATTTTGTTTCACTGTTTTTGTACTTTCTATTGTTCTGCCTTGTTAAATGCAGCACAGTCTCTAGTTATCAATTTCTGTATATTTCCACTGTCATCACATTGGTCATGCACTATGCCAAACCCCAGACTCCTTTACAATCAAAACTTTCCTGAATGCCTACCAGTTTTTATATTCAAGAACCTTTTCATTTAGTCCTTACTTGTACTAATACATCTTGAGGCAGAAAGATGGAAACATTATATTAATCTTCTACACAGCAACAATGTATGCTATATCAGATATCATTTTAACTCTGTACTGGCATCATCTGTGCAGAACATTATTATTAATCCATAGTGTAGCTGACCTATAACATTTCACAGCTTGACATGTTGAAAGGTTGTCCTTTGAATATTTCTTTGACATTCTTCTAAATTCATAAGAAGTCACCATATACTCTTGAAATTTCCCAGGATGATTATTGTTTTTCATTATAGTTAATCTTATTTAATTGTCTATTCTATTTTTCTCCCTTTCTAATGACTTATTTATATCTGTTAGTGATAGAAGTTGACATTCTGCTAACTCAGTTTGTTGGGATACCATATGAATCATCATGGTTTGGACAAGTTAGTTTTGCAGCCATTCCTACACCCAGGCTGTACCTGTAATTTAGGCTACTATCTCCCAGGTGTGTGAAAGTGGCTTAACACCAAGAAATGGCAAGAGAAATTGCTTGAATAAGTTTACTGTTGATGTAGAGTAGATTTTTTATTCTATGGCTAATGTAAAGTAGATTTTAAATTCTATGGCTTGTAATTTGAAAAGGTAAAATTATCATGATATAACAAATAGAAGAATGAAGCTGTAATGCTGAACCCAAAACAACCAATTTAACTACCTTTCAAATGAATAGAATTACGACTGTAGTTAGCAAAGCTTGTATATCATTTGATTAATGGAAGAATCTTTTTCACATCTTTGAGAAGACAATAAATTAAACTTGAAAAAATGTTTGAGCAGCTACAATCATTAATGAAAAAATTATTTTTGTAAATTACAAGAACTAGGGGAAAGATTGTATAGAAACATTCAAAAAGTATGACACTAAAAAAAACTTCCTATAGTAGCTGACATTGTGAATATAGTTAATTAGGACAAAACAGGTGAATCTGAATGTAAGCAAGAGTAAAAATCTTTCTTTTCTTCCTTCAAAAGAATTTTTGGTGATAATAGCCAATGTTCCTTTTTATTCATTTATTAATAAGTATCAAATACCATCATAACATACATGATCTCATTTGCAAAGAGATTTTCTTATAATATTTCACTTTATAGTAAACTCCTTGAGGTAAATGGTAACTAAAGAACTTTGTCAATAAAGTGTCCTTAAATGTGGAAGGAATTTGCAAATTCAATGCCAATTTTTATTTCTTTTTCTCTTATAAAATGGTTATTATCAAGGCTGTTCATGTCTTCTTGTAGTAAAGTGATGGAGAAATTATTCAGTAAATATTATTAGTGTTCCGATATGACCTTGAATTCTGAGCACACTATTTAGTACCATGGTGTAAAAATATACCATAATATCATAGCACATTCTACATAGAACTACATTCTATGTAGAAGTACAAACAAGTAGACTGCAACTGGATGTCAACTAGAAAATGAAATAATATTGAAAGCCATTTAGTATTTTCGCTTGTACAGTGAAAATTTTCATAGTTAGATGCAGTGAGCCAATGAAAATAGTCATTAAAGATATCAAATTGAGAGTGAACAGGAGTTGCTCTTTTTAGATATGAAACATAATTACTTCTGTTTTATTGGTAAATGAAGAAACCTCAAGGCTTGGCCCTGCTTCAAAGGAAAGAATCTTAGCTTGGTAGAGAGGAAGTAGGGGACAGTCTTAGAAATGATGGGCAAACATTCTTGTGAAAATATGAGGGTTTAATAAAAGCTAAAAGATATACAACATGCTGCTTTTTGTGTGCAATGCTTTCTTTCATTCTTTTTCAATTAAATATCTAGTTCTAATCACAGAAGTGAGAAATTCAGTGGCAAAAGGAAAATGAAAAGAGGACAAACAAACAAACTTCTTTTCATCCCAGTATGCCTAGGCAGCAGTCCAAGAAGTAGATCTTAGGCACCATATGTGCTGTCCTCCCAATAGGGATGACATTTTACATGGAACTGAAAATGCCTGGGCTTGTCTGAATTCTGCCAGATCCTTTTTGCTTTTTCTCAATATAAGATACCTCTCTAGGTACAATATGCTCTCAAAAGACTCAACATTAATTGTCAAAAGGAAGGCTCAGCATGGCCAGTGTCTTTTTCTGTCATTTAGTTCCCAACATCTAACACAACTCAGGGTCACAATCTAAATATGGTGATGCGAAGCATCTTCAAGATGTCTGCATGTAGGCACCAATTTCACCAGCTCCCAATTACACATCTTCCTTCTGTCTCAAGAGTGCTGAAGGATTATTTGTTGCTTTTCAGATAACCCTTGGTTCTTGTTCCCACATGAAGTAGAGATTATGCTCTCCCTGAAGCCCTTTTAAAGTCCAACACACCCACTTTTGCCATGTGTGAGCAATCTTCAGGCACTATTAGCCCCGCTTGAGTAGCTCTTGATAACACTCTCTAGGAAGTCAATTAAAGATGTCAGGGGGTGGGCCGGACTGCTTTTCTTTTACTAACAGGCATTTGGAGACTGGAAGATGGAACTGTCAGGAACAGGTGATTTTTGATTCTTGAGGAACTAAACCTGATTTGTTTTTTCCTCTCACTATTTCAACTATTTTCTTTTTGTGTTCTCGAGAAGATTTATTTTAATCTTTAGGCATCACCAGCTATATAATACTGAGGATCAAATACCCAAGCTAGTAAATGATGAAAATATTTGTTCAGCAATTAAAGATATAAAGAGAGATATCTGACAAATTTGAGCATAGTGAAAATTTGTAATAAGAAGGAGCTAATTTTTTGGTTAAAATATTTACATTTAAACTAAAATTAAATGATTGCTCACCAAAAATTAGGCATAAAAATCTCCTGGCATCATAGTAGTGTCATTCTTTGCACTTGCTTGCTACTATTGTGATTCTTTCTTTTGCTAAAAATCTTGACCCAATTATTCTATGTGTTTTTAATAAGAAAGACTACCCTAAAAGTAAATGATTGATTTTTTTTCTTAAATAATATAAAGCAAAATTAAAGTGCCACAACTTTTAATCTAATCTAATTAATGTAAATGTTTAAACCAATTATTTAGTCCCAGTAAACATTATTTTGCTTATGCAAAATATTATTTGATGTTACTTTATATTCCACTATTAAATTAGTGCAATAACAGAAATTTCCATGATATTGTATTTAATCTACAACTTTGTTATATATTTATGTACTTCACCGGGAGAATTATCACTGTGGGGAGATGCATACTTTATAAGGGAGAATATATAACTTTGAACATCACTGTCTATTTGATTATGCAAAACCATGAAAGTTAATGAATACTTCCTCTTTGCTAATCATGTGCTAAATGCCAAAAAGTGCTTTCACTTAATCCTCATTGTCGCCCTAGATGATAGGCAACATTATCCCCATTTTACAGATGAAGAAGCAGAAGCTTACAGAGGATAAATACCTTGCCCCAAGTCCCATGCTAATAATCAGCAGTGCCAGGACTCAAACCGAAGGCTTTCATTCACCAAAACCTGTGGGCTTCACCTGCAGAGGGCCAGGAACTGCTGAAGATGTAATGTTCTGTCTGTACCTATATTTGCAAGAGATATAATCTCATAATGATTATATCACTCTGAGAAATGAACTGTCTCCAAGATGGTTACATGTATTTTCTAATGTTCCGTTTAAAATAAATGAAAACACAAAAAAGATTGAATCTGACTAAAAGTTTAGTTTTGCTGAAAAAAGAGATTGACATATATTTAAAAAAAAAATGAAGACTGCAATCCTCAGGGCTTGAGCTACCATTAGAAAAGCTGCAATAGTTTATTATACAGAAAGATAGCAGTGTAATACTGATCAGCAATCCACCCACCATTAGCTTTTGTTCTCCAGTTTCTATGAAAAAGCAATTGTACAGAATCAAGCTCATATTAGGGATTCATTCAAAGAAGGAAGTTTCATCATGAACTTTAAATTAAAAATAGATTTAGCCTAATGTTTGAAGTCACCATCTCACAGCATGATGTAATAACTGATTATAATGACGACCTTAGTTTCCAAGTTAAATTATTTGTAGTATACTTTAATTATTGGGTTAAGGAATTATAAAGTATGTGTGTTATGCTTAAGTTTCTTTCAAAATAATAGAAAATGAAAAAAAAAAAAGGTCTATTTTCAAATCCTGGTCCCTCCTCTTGTTAACTGGATGAAGTTGGTATCTTCAAACATTTGTCTTTTCATTCATAAGCCTACCTACCTCACAGGTTTATTGTGGGGTTTCCATTATAGGCAAGAAATCTTGATCATTATTAGACACTGATTTATCCCATCCAACTAGACAACTGAGATATTTTTTTTAAAAATGCAGAACATAATCTTGAAAACATGATGAATGTTTTAAGCAGTGATATAAGTTTCTGACATTTTTCTGACCATTTGAATACTGTGAAATTTGTGTTAGTTTTTAACTTTGAAAATGAGAAACTACTAGCATTCCACTACTGGAAGATCATTCCACAATAATGCCCCTCAAAGCATACTATATTTTTTACTAAAGCAAATGACAAGCAACTTCCCATACATTTATTGAGTAAAATCATTAAATTAGGGAACTTCCTACTAAAGATGCATATGTAATAATCAACTGTATCCAGTTTAGTCTTATCTTGATGACAAGAATTGAAATTCCTCACTCATCTATTCATTCAGTAAATATTTACTTTGCACTTGCTATGTGCCAAGAATACCATTGTAGACCCTGGGGATACCACAGTAAACAATGAATGAGGTCCTTCCTTTCACGGAGCTGGCTTACATTCTACTGAAGGCAGATAGATAATGAACAAGCTAGCAGACAAAATAGTTCCACATATGTGATATAAAGGGGGCAAATACCAAAAGGGTGTGATATGTGTGATCTTGTTGCTTCTTTAGATTGGGTAGTCATAAAAGGGAAACTCAAAGAATTGTCATATAAACTGAGATTTGATGGACGAGAAGAAGAGAGCTAAAAGAAAGTCTTAGGGGAAGAACATATCACAGTGAATAGTGTAGCAAAAGGACCTGAAGAAGTCTTTGCCTTGCTAGAAGAAGAGAAGGGCCAGTGTGGCTGAGGGAGAGGGAACAAGAGGAATGGGTATCATGAGATGAGAGTCCAGATCTCAAGATGCCTTGTAAGCCAGAGTAAGGATTTGGATGTTTCTGTAGATGTGATGAGTCTTTTGGAGAATTTTAAGCAGAAGGATGACAAGATTTGTTTTACAATTTTAATGAGGTTACTCTGTTGGCTATGTGAGGAATTGACTGTAAGAAGAGTAAAAATAAGATTATTAAGAGTCAGCTTTAATATTCCCTGAGAGATGACAGTGACTCAGACCAAGTGATGGGGTGGTAGTAAAGAAAAATAGGCAGATTCTGGATAAGTCTCTTGGTAATTGGGGCTTACCAATGGACAAGATGATGATGATGTGTGCATGTGAGGGGGATGTCCGTGGGTGACAGAAATGGAGGAAAAATAATTTGTTGATAATTTATACCCGATTGTACCACAGACAAAGACACAAAAGTTTTGCAGGGTGGGGGAGGGGGAAGATTTGTGTGACAAAAATCAAGAATTCAATTTTGGTCACGTTAAATTCAGAATACTCTTAGACATTCAAGGGGTGATGTCAAGCAGGCAGTCTGGAATTACAAGGAGCTCAAGGCTGGAGGCATTCATTTTAGAATCATCAGCATGGAGGCAGGACTGACAGAGGTTAACTACGAAGAATTTGTGTCCGGGAGCTCTCCATTTTTGAGTAATATTGACTATGTTTTAAGAACAAGGAGTTTCTGGCAAAGTACAGTCAAGAGTAATGGCTAGAGGGAGGAAAATTATGAAAGTATCTCAGAACACAAGATAAGAAATACAAGCTTAAATTAGATATATTTTTGCAGTGCTTTAATGGTATTGGTTTCATCATGTAGGATTTGGGGGAGAGTACAAAAAATCACTATAGTTATTTTCCATATCTTAACTCTCAGCAATATTATCAAGCAATTTCTATGGCTAAGCTACTACAGGAGAGAAACATGGAATAATCACATCTATATTGGAGACATAGCTAATTTCCAATATAGTTTCCATCCGACTCTTTTTAGTCTTAGGAGACACTGAAATAATACCTAGTGAAGGCAATTAAATGTAATACTTGATTAATATATCTATTGTATGGAAAGCCTCTTCTACCTAAACATTAAAAATATTCAGAAAGAAAGAAAGACTATGTTAGTGTATTTTAGTATTATCTCAAATGATTTTGTCTCTAATGACCACCTTTATCTAATGGAAAAAGAATAGAAAAACAGCAACTAAGACTCTGCAGGAACAAAATTATTTTTAGAAAAGAACACTTTTTAGTTATTGGGCTGCTTAATTTTTGAAGACTATTGAAAATATACAGTGAACGTTTTATTATACAAATATATTCAGTTTTGAAGACAATTAAATGATAATAAAGCATTTTCTTTTTCTTTACATCATATTACAGTAACGAAGCTGTTACCTCTCCAGATGCATTTAATGAGTTTTAACTAACATTTTAAGGAGCTGACATTATCATAAACCTAAGAATTAGACAAAATTGAATTTACTGGTATAGAGAAAGATTCCTTGAGCCAATTGTATTGTTTAAGATGGACTATAATTCATTTTATGATATACCACCATCTTTCTATAAGAAAAACTATATTAATGGATCATTATACTTAATCTTTTTTTATCCTTTTATTCCAAGTTTTAAAATAAAAAACTCATGATGTTTTTATACACTCAAATCATATGAGTATAAAAGGCACAGATATATCAAGGAAAATAAACCAAAATTTTTATAAAGTTAAGGTTTTTCACATTTTTAAAGGAGAAATCATTTATAATTTTCTTGATTCACATATTTAAAGTGGGCTTATAGAATCACAACTTACAATTGGGGAGAATTGAGGAACTTTTTTAAAATAAGTGATATTTTGCCTTTTATGGGTCATGTGTTGACAGTGAATATATGTGATGGCTTTAAGCCTCTCTCATCTAGAGCAGTTACCACTGCTTGCTCCTTCCCCTATAACTTCCTCATTTTGTATTCAGTCCTCTGTTGAGGCACTTAAGAGGCCTAGGTCTAGATCAAAAGGCTGTCATCTTACTCACCTTTATATCTCTTGTACCTAGCTCAGAGTTGGCCTTCAATTCATCTTAAATGAAGAGACCTTCTTAACATTAAATTTTTCTGAATATTTATTCTACCTTAGAAAATAACTAATTAATCGAGTTATATATTTTGATCTCCAAGGTCAGACTTATTACCATTCTACAGGTATTTTGTTGGCATTTATATTTGAAAGCACCAATTTTCTGTAAACTTGCAGTTTGTGTCACTGAGTGACTCTTGTGAGAAACCAGGTTTCCTTACCTTCTTCCCAACTCTTTGTGTTGAATCCAGCTGGAGCAGATGGTATACTTTCAAAACACTCTTAGTCAAAATTATTTTTCTTTATACATTGTAAAATATACATATTAGTAAGTAATTAATACACTTACAGGGTTCAAAAATCAAAATGTATGAAGTGCATATAGTGAAGTCTTCTTCTCTCATCCCTCACTTCCCACTTTTGTTTTTCTCTGCAAAGGCTTTGTTATTATTAGTTTCTTGTGTGTCCTTCCAGAGATTGTTTTTTGTACATGCAAGCACATTCCAGCATGTTTCTTTTTGTAATTAATTAAAGCATACTGTGCATGTTTCAAACCCCGCTCTGAAGCTGGCCCTGATAAAATGACTTTCTTGTTGAAAACAGTTTCCCTCCTTTGTATCCTAATACATTTTCAATGTGGTTCTATGATGCTGCATGCTTTTTTTTCTTTCAGATTGTGATTTTTGACTTATATTTTGGTAACTTTCCTAAATCTTTTTAGCACCCTTAGGGCAAGATCTCTGCTTGAAATATCTTGTACTTCTAAGTGTGATAGGTACATAGCACCTGTCACCATCAAAATATTCAGTACCTACTTTTTAAATAAAAAAGAAACCAATGATTAAAAAAACTCTTCTGTTATCTCAAATTAGTAGTTACAACTAGAACTAATTGAAAAGTGAAAATATCTAATTTACTTGGTATCAATTAAACAAAGCAAAATTAAATATCATATTAAAATCACCTTTTAGAAATGAGCTGGGTAAAACTTTTTGATTTGGAGGAACCAATGATATTTTATTGCCCAGATAATACTTTACAACATAAATAATGATACCTAAATACGTTTGACTTTAGAATTATACTGTTATATATAAATCCTAAATCCGATAGTACTCACTCGTAGTATTTATCACCATCCAGTAGCAATTGCATAGTATTTGACTGTCTGACCCTCAAGACCTTAAAAGAGGAATTATTTTATACACAAGATAGGGTTCTTGAAGATAGGGTTCAGGGTCCCTTTTTTTTTTCACTAGCATTCTTAATTTCTAACAACAATAATAATTCTTATTTCTGAAGTGTTTCCTTTGCTTCACAATGTGCTTTACAAAGATCGCTTTCTTTATTCTTCATAACTATCCAAAGACATAAACTTTAATATCCCCATTTTACAGATGAAGAAGGTGAGCTTAACATGGCTGAGACTTAAGACCATCAAGTTAAGTAGCAGAGCCGAGCCTCAAACCCAGGCCTCTGACTAAGCCCATTATTTTAACCACAATACCATATTGCCTCCCCGTCAAAAAGTAATAGTTCCATAAACATTTATTAAATGGAAGCTCTAGGTATCGTGAAAGGAACTGGGCAAACAGTGGAGAGGAACTAGAGTGCACCTAGAAATAGAAAACAGTGTGAAGGTCTTAAGATGGAAAAGAGCTTGCTATGTTCCAGGACCTGAGGAAAGGCCAGTGTGGGTGTGAATTATGATTGAGAGGGCAAAGATGAGGCAGTAGAGATTTTTAGAGAATAAACTGCACAGAAGAAAAGAGGAGGGTAGTTAACATTCTGCCTCGATGTCCTGGAACTGTCCTGGCATAATTATGAAGAATGCTTCCATTTACTTTCTCAAATGTTTAGTATGGAAGACAAAATAATAGGTAAGGTTAAAGATTTTAGATTTCAGAAGGAATGAATAAAGTTTTCCCCAGCTACTTGTGATATTAGCAGGGAAATGAGAAGTCTTAGAGTCCATCAACTGACAACATTCCCAGTGATGAACTGAAGCCATATCTCCTAGAAGCTTACTGAAGCAAAGGTCTTCCTTTTAAGTAAATGTGGAAAAAACCATTTCAAGGGCTGTATTAGCCATGTGCTTTAGACATCACTGGATAAATATATGTAACATCTCATTATTTAGGATCCACTAATTCATTTTGAAAATTAACCCATTTTCCAACCTCTGATTTTCTTATTTGGCCCACATTTAATACACGTATTTTGCCTTACATTCAGAACAGTTATAATTTGATTGTTCATTGAGAGTATCAAGAAAAAAGTTTCTAATTTTACCATTTGTAGAAAGTTTGGGGAAGAGTGTGGTGAAGTGGCTGATGAAAATGGCCCAAATTAGGAATTATAATAATTTGTGAATTATAATAATTTTAATAATCTGGCCTCACAAATAGCTTTGATTAGAACTAAGCAATAAAGGTTTGGCAGACTTTCTGATAAATCTTACTTATTAAGTTTTGGTACTCTCCCAGGCAGAGAAGCTAAAACAATCACATGCAACTAGGTGGTTATCTCCATATAGGCACCTCACCAAGCAGGAAGGAAGTGGCTCTGTTTATTTTTTATCCACGACTATTTTGAGAGTAAAATTGTACTGAGTCTTAGTCCTAGGAATAACCATGGAGCCCAGAAAATAAAAATATAACAAAAAACTCCGAGGGCAATTTGATTTATTGCCTTATTGCTGAGCATATACTCTGTGGCTGACCAAGGCTACAGAGTATGAAGAAGAGGGGGATTTTTCTCTAAACCTCCATGCTTAATATGACTTCTTTCTAGTTTCATGTAAGATATGAAGGTTTGATTAGAGTTTACATGAATTTTAAAATATTTAAACACTTTTGGGGAAAACATACTTATAATACATTTTCATCATGAGAACTCAGTATCACACCTTAAAAAGATATCCATTATTTGTTCTTTGGTATCAGTTTGTTTTCAAAGAGTATATGGCAAGGTTGGATGGGGGCCTGTAGAGTTAGCATCAGGAAAAAAAGAAATTGTGCTACTCATAGGTTCAAGCACATTGTTTGCTGGTTGTTGTCAATGATATAATATGAATTTTCTGAAGTAATTTAAATGTGGTCTCTAGCACATTTGCATTCATAAAAAGTGCTTGGATATGCTTCTTGCTTCCTCTTCTCCTGCTTAGCTGTCAAAATATGGTGATGATTTTGAAGATTTACAGTAGATGGGTAATGAGATTGCTGAATATTAACCGCAGCATTGAGAATTCATTTGGTAGCAAAAGAAAAGAAGGTTACTGGGTCTTTGGGATAGAGCAGAGAGATGATAGAGCTTTTTTTTAATCAGCCAATTAAAAAGTAAATATGCTATGTTCTGGATTAGGAAACATTTCAAAGTTCTTGTTATGTAGTAATCAAATAGAACATTTCCCAAAGGTCAAATTACATCCATTTCGGCAAAATTCCTGAAGCTTACAGTAATGCCCATATTTTGCAGTGTGGACGTATGCAAATCTTAATATTAGATAGGAAAGACTAAAGAGCCCACAGGCATGTGGAACATGATTTTTTATTATGTAAATTTCAGGTGTACAGCATTATAGTTCAACAGCTATATATACTACAGAGTGATCACCGCCACAAATTTATAAAAACTACTTTCATTGTTGCATTTGAATTCAAGTAAGTCTCATGCAGTTATGCTTTGGTCTACGTTCCTGTGTAAAACAGGGAAGTAAAGAGCATACTCTCCCAGTGGTCATTTTTAAGTTCATGAATTATGGTGAGATTCACTGTTACACTCTAAATCAGACCACTAGTGATTATGGTTATGAAATGTGTTGTTAAAATAGGTGAAATGATGGAAATTGTGAAATCAGCAGAATCATGTTGAAAGCCCATTACAACATATAGCTCAGTTATTCAGAAATGTGTTGAGTTTCAGGTAGACGGGGGAAAAAAGATAGAGCAATAGTAGTTTCGAAGTAACTGGCATTCTTGACAAGGAAGGTTGACCTTGACCTTCTTCTCCTTCCAACCCTCATTTCATCAGCAGGGGTGAGATTACTTTGAGACCTTGCCAATAGGTAATAAATAACACATAAATTCCAGGACACCCTTGCACTGTAGGGTGCCCTAATGTGTAATAATCCTTAGACTATTGAGTTTGTAACTCATGACATCTGGCAGTTACTTGGCATTGTAATTCATGCTGATCGGGCACGTCAGAATACACCATGGGAGAGAAATATCAGAGCACTAACCCACTGATACTAGGAAAGGGTGAAATGACAGAGGTACACAGCTGCGCAGACTGTGTACCTCTGTGAACTGTGCAATGTTAGAATGCTGTAAAAGCTAATGCCTTCAGATAAGGACTAACAAGGCGGGAGGAGAGTAGGAATCTATTGGGATCCAGAATAAAGCAGCACATTAATATTTACTTGATAGCACTTTATTTCTTTATTCAAATTGACAGATGTAGCCTTAAGGCAGTAATGAGTCTTGAAGTTTGAATTTAAATAAATACTTATGTATATTTTATTTTATTTTTATTTTTATTTTTATTTTTTTGTGGTACGCGGGCCTCTCACTGTTGTGGCCTCTCCCGTTGCGGAGCACAGGCTCCGGACGCGCAGGCTCAGCGGCCATGGCTCATGGGCCCAGCCGCTCTGCGGCATGTGGGATCTTCCCGGACTGGGGCACAAACCCATGTCCCCTGCATCAGTAGGCAAACTCTCAACCACTGCACCACCAGGGAAGTCCACTTATGTATATTTTAAATTTAAATGTGCACTTAAATAAGTATATAAGTATATTGAATTAAAATTTTTTACAGATATATATATATACAAATTATATATATATAAAATATAAAAAAGATTTGTCCCTTTCAATTTTTTGTTTTCTTTGGTCTTACAGTGAGAGCTAAATGAGGCAAAAAAGAGAGTGTGGGAGGGCTTCCCTGGTGGCGCAGTGGTTGAGAGTCCGCCTGCCGATGCAGGGGACACGGGTTCGTGCCCCGGTTCGGGAAGATCCCACATGCCGCGGAGCGGCTGGGTCCGTGAGCCATGGCCGCTGAGCCTGCGCGTCCGGAGCCTGTGCTCCACAACGGGAGAGGCCACAACAGTGAAAGGCCCGCGTACCGCAAAAAAAAAAAAAAAAAAAAAAAGAGAGTGTGGGAAAAAAATGAGAAATAGTGGGCCAAAAAAAAAAAAACATTCCACAAAGCGCCTGTAACAAGCCTTCCTGATACCTAGAAGCCTAACTTCTTTAGCTGAAGACTTGAGGCTCTTGGGACATGAACCAGGTTGAAGAGCTAGAAGCAGACAGATGGTTATTTGTGATCGTCCTGTAAATGTAAATGCTATAAAGATGTTGTGATTATTTATTTATTTACTAATGCCCCAACCCAGATTTAGAGAAAGTAGGAGGCAGTATTTAAGCTTGAAATAATCTGGTGTTTCCCTTTGTGACCATCTTGAGAAACATCACTTAATGCTTTTTTTAGGATTAATCTGTGTAGTTCTGAATTTTAAATTCAATGTGTTATTTCTTCCAATATCCAGAGGTATAGCTATCTCTGTGACTGAGATTGAAATTAGCAAAAGGGCAGGTGCTGGAAGGAGGTTGGGTAGCAGAGTAGAACATTTTGGGGATGTGGAGAGTTTTTGTTTTACAGTAGAGGAAGGCCGCCTTGAACACATTTAGGCCAGTGCCCTCAATTCTACACACCGTTCTCCTCCTGACTTACTATTATATTTGGACACACCCTCTAAGTTCCCCTCATGCCTTTGAGTTTTCTGTGATTCTGGAAACATCGATCCCACATGACCAATTTTGTGGACAATGGCACTTTAAGAAAAAAGAGGAACTGATTAAACATTAATTAGCCTCAGTCCACAACTTCCTCACAAGCTAATGGATAGGGTATGCAGATCCCTGTCGAATATCAGATGCTAGGCTTTGCCAAAAATAGGACTTCCAAGTGTTGAAGGAGTGCCAACTGCTGGCTCCTTAACTCAAACCAAAGGAAATGATTACCAGAGACAGGCCTCGAGTCTGCCGTGGTCAGATGTCACCAGTTTGCAGTGCCACATGTGATCCAAGAGTTTATGAATGATCTCAACTCTTGGTCCCCAAGGAGAACATATGCATTACAGAGGTTACGGATACAAATTACAGAGAGCATGATGTTTCCATGCAATTTCTAAGAATCCTTCAGCAAGTTTTAAACATTAATGGAAAACATTAAGGAAGGCTTGGCACTCTTAGGGGGACTTCAAATTATATTGCGGATGAGGACAGAACAGGGCTAAAAAAGGATTCGAGAGTAAAGACTTGGCTAAGGAATTTGGAGCCGGCCATTCCTCTTGGACGAGTTGTGTGTTTGTGTGTTTTATTCCCTGCAGAATTCGAGGCTTCACAAAATGCTATGACTTGAAAATGAGCAAGTCGCCGGGTATCCCTGTTCATTTATCATGCTCCAGTTCATACCACTGGTTTATCTGGATCATTTGCTGAGTGAATTTGCTTGCACAGGGAATCTTAGCGGGATGAGGGGTGAGACCTTCTCATTTTGGAATTGTCAGCATGTTGCAGAGGTGCCAGAGTGTCAGCTTGCACAGCGGTAGCAGGATGTCTCCCCACTGAGTTCTTTCTTTCCCATTCCCCTTCTGTGCAGAATAAACCACTTATGACTTGTTCCCTAAATATCAGATCTTGTTGTCTGTTTAGCTGGTGGCTGGCCTGTCCATTCTGACCATATCTTGTTTGATGGTACCAAACATAATAAAGTAGTTTGTTGTGAATGATGGTTCCTCTTTAGATTTATTAGGTCTTTCGGTCTTTGCAACTTCAGAAAAATACAGAATTATTGTAACTTATCCGTGTAGAGCTTTCAGTTGAAGGGGGAAACTCAGTTTCAACTGGCCTAAAAATGAAAGAAAACTTCTTTAGATCCCATACGTAGAAAGTCCAGATTTAACACAGTCTTCAGAATTGGTTCGTTCAGTTATGGCATCAAGAACCCAGATATGTTTTCTAGTGTGCAGAGCCTCAGTTTCATTCTGAGGCTGGAGCTCCCCCTGGGGTCAGAGCATGGCTGTCAACAACAGCCATTTACTGCAGCAGGACAAGACAGTGCACTTTCCTGGGAAGTAGAGTAGAGGACCTGAACTTCAGGCTGGCTGCGGCGATTACACCCGATCATTCCCCGTGGTGAGAGGTGCTGCTGGTGATGAGGATAGGAACATAATGTGTACCAGTGGTAGAAATGGCCATCACTGTTTTTCCTAACCCACTGTAATATTTACTATGATATACTATAATTTGTGCTAGCAGTTTTATTGCTTACACATAAATATGTTGTTCCTTTGAGTGATTGATTTCTGACCTTTTTGAACTGCCAGGCTTTTATTTTAGAGATATACGAGCTTGTAGGTAGGCAAGTTGAGTGCACTGTCTCTTAAATCCTACCAACTTAAATTGTTCTTCAGAAATGACATTTTGAAATCAAATTAAAACACTGTAGTGTATTTTATACAATAAGAAAAAGACTGCAGCACACCCTTTGAAGAGGAGTTCATCAATTTGATCAACCTGTCAAGTATACTTGATGAACTCATCTGATGCCCTTCAAGATGGGAGCCCTGGGCTTCCCTGGTGGCTCAGTGGTTGAGAATCTGCCTGCCAATGCAGGGGACACGGGTTCGAGCCCTGGTCTGGGAAGATCCCACATGCTGCTGAGCAACTAGGCCCGTGAGCCACAACTACTGAGCCCGCGCGTCTGGAGCCTGTGCTCCGCAGCAAGAGAGGCCGCGATAGTGAGAGGCCCGCACACCGCGATGAAGAGTGGCCCCCGCTCGCCGCAACTAGAGAAAGCCCTCGCACAGAAACGAAGACCCAACACAGCCAAAAATAAATATAAAAAAGAAATAAATTAATTAAAAAAACAAAAAGGTGGGAGCCCTGTGGTGGGTAACCTAGTCCCGTGTAAGTGTAAACGAAAAAACTTTTCAGATGATTGAATCTGAAGCTGACACTGAAGGAACAGTATGTGTTTGAAGAAAGAAATAGGAAAAAGTAAGGGAA
Source organism: Delphinus delphis (assembly GCF_949987515.2). Taxonomy (NCBI): domain Eukaryota; kingdom Metazoa; phylum Chordata; class Mammalia; order Artiodactyla; family Delphinidae; genus Delphinus; species Delphinus delphis. The sequence goes on from NC_082686.1 coordinate 30,795,841, forward strand.
CAAAGAGGTATCTGGGGAAGATTTTCAAGCAGAAAGACTACATATGCTAATGTGCACTGATAATTAGATGTTCCTCTGTGTGTCTACGGCAAGAGGGTTGCAGAAATGTATGTGATGAGTGTGGAAATATAAACACAGAGACCTGATTCTATACAACATTTGATATCACATTAAGAAGAGAATTTTTTCTTAAAAGCCATTTAAAAAGTTGTAAAAAAGGAATTGATGTCATCGTATGTGCACTTTAGCAAACTCATAATAGCCACAATAGAGAGATTAAAAGAGAAATCAGAGAAAAAGTTTAAATAGGATACCCTGGAAGTAATTAAGGAAGAGATAAGGACATCCTGAACTAGGGCAGTGGGGACAAAATAAATAGATACAGGTGATATTACAAATCATTGTAGCATAATGACTGTGCGTAGGGTCTAGAGTCAGACCTGCAGGGTTCGGACTCTGTACTTGTCCACTACAATAGGTCATTCCAAATGACCTATGACATATCCATGATGCCAGGTTTTGCACATAGTGTGTACTCATTAAATATCAGCTATTATTGTAGGGCAATTACTTTTAAAATAGGGAGATCAAAGTGTTACTGTTGTGCTGCTGATTCAAAAAAGCAAGTTTAAAAAAAATTCTTGTTATTTCCTATATTATGCATGACTAAAGCCTTCTGACGGTCCTTTTAAGTATCAAGATTTACTCAAATTTTGTATTCTTAAACTAAAATATGCACTGGATGGGCATCTCTTAGAACTAGTCGTCAGTCTTCCACTGAGAAGTCTCTTGCTGCACAGCTCTGACAGCTCAGGTGCACATACAGAGAGAAATCCTCCTGGCGTGGAAGCCTTGTGATCAGCGTTGCTTTGAGTTGCCAGAGGTTTCAACTGCTGCTAACCGTGCTTTTAATTACATATCTCTTTTTAAATTACCTTTCCCGTGATCCGTTTAATTTGTTGTGGATGGTCTTCTTTATCTGAAGGTGTGTATGAATACTTTCATCCATAATGCTTTAGGCTCTACATTTTTAATAACTGCTTGGAAGCATGTATATGTTGTAAGTCAGAAATGTATCTTTCAGAAGTCTGCTAATTATGCAGTCTCATTTCATTATTATTGCTAATTTATTTTAAAATGATGAAATGTCAGAGTAATGATTTGCCTTGTCTCTGTTGACTGAGGCAAAAAAGAATTTTGAGAACTATTGAATTAGGACAGAAGGGAGAGGACTTGGTGAGCTATAGAATGTGGGATAGTAAGAAGCAAAAGTCCAAGAGGTCTGCTCTAAAGGGATACCTAGATGTAAAGCTGTTTTAGGGCACTGTATTAGTTACCTATTGCTGTATCACAAATTACCACAAAACTTAGTAGCTTAAAACAACACACATTTATTTTCTTACTGTTGGTGGGTCAGGAACCCAGACATGAGTTAACTTAGTCTCCTCCTAAGGATCTCTCACAACGCTGCAATGCAGATGTTGGTCAGGGCCGTGGTCTCACGTAAAGGCTCAACTGCAGAAGTTCCCAAATTTCAGTAGTTGCTGGCAGGATTTGAGCTCTCAAGGGATGTGGACTGAAGCCTCAGTTCCTTGCTTACCGTTGGCTGAAAGCTGCCTTCGGGTCATTGCCAAATGGGCCTCTACATCGAGCAGTGTGGCATCTTGCACGATCAGAGGAAGCACATGAGGAGAGAGACAGAAAGACAGACAGAACCAAAAAGATGAAACTTACAACCTTTTGTAACCTAATTTTTGAAATGACATTCCATCACTTCATTAAAGGCATGTCACCCCGTCCAGCCCACAGTTAAGGGGAGGGGATGAGACAAAGAAATAAATACCAAGAGGGAGAGGTTATTGTGGAGCGTTAGAGAACAAGCCTACCACAGGCACCGTCATGTCATTTCTGTTTTATACAGTATTCCTTAACCACTTTATAAGACACTGCCAAGCACATTGCAGTATTCAGTGTCTTCTTGTAGAATTGAATTAATTTGTTACAAATCTTTATGTCATGAATATGAACTCTATCATATCAAACACAGTAGTAATTCAGAATTTATTGATCTTCCAGAATAACTTTCTAAGTCACCGTGCATGTCAATGTAAAGAGAATTCAAGTCTAACCCAGGTTATGACTAGCTTAGTGAAGTCTCATTTGTGTTTTCAGCTCATAGAGAGAAATGAATATTTGGATTCTAGCCAACTAGTTTTCTCTTTTTCCCCATGGAGATTTGAACCCTTGTATTCTAAACTTAGATCTGCAAGCAAGTACTATATCAAAAGTGTGCCTATTATATCTTTTTTTCTTTAAAGTACAACTTACCTCTACCCTGCCCCCAGCTTTTGTCTTTTTAACCAGATTCTTTTCAGTTCATCATGTTTATTTCTCTTCACCCTATTTAAAGACTTGTTTGGAGCTTTAGGTAAACACATATTGCTGCATGCTCTTGTTTTGGCTTACTTGTCAAGCCACATTGAAAATATGGCTTCCAGTTCTTTTTAGAATAGGAGCTTAATGAGAAAAAATATATAGACTCAATTTGGACTTGCTTTGCTTTTTTACATTTACAGGACAGTTTTAGTTCCCGTTATCTAACATACATAAATCCTTTCCTGTAGAGAACACCTTCTATTTTTTATCACTTCCCATAAAGCAGAGGGCAAAATCCAAGACAGAAATGAATAATTAGCAAAAATTTGGAAACAATAAATATTTCATTTTATTTTGTTGACATTTGTGAATGGGTATACAAACGTCAGAAACACAGAAGCAGGTATCAGAACATTTATACAATTTGAGATGAGTAAAAATGACTTTCTATTTCCTAAGACAGATTCTATATTTGTTTGCTGTGCTAGAACCTGCTGAAAGGGTTGTTTTTCTCTTGAATGTTTTATTTGAGAGAGAGAGAGAGAGAGCGAGAGAGAGAGAGAAGAAACACATTTTATTATCCCCAAAGATGTAAAAGAAATGGTATCACTAAGCAAAAATGAATTACTCTATAAACCCCAGAGAGCATTTTACAAGTTGAAGAGGGTACAGTACCAATTATACTATTATCTCACTCTACTCTCTGGGTGAATAGTCGGAAAGCCTAAAATTACAGTTGATGTTAGATTTCTTGGCTTCATTTGCAAATTGGAGTCATTTTCTTTTTTTGTCAACGCCATAAACACACGTTATATTGTTTAAGAGCAGCAGCCCCTAGTTTGTTATGATATTTTCCTCCTTTTTATCCCCCATATCAAAGGACCTTTTTTTTTTTTTTTTTTCTCTTAATTTGGCTTGTTGCAGATTGATGTAATACTGTGTTTCTGAATCATCTGCAGTGGTCCTAAGTACCATTTGAGCAGAGGCTTTTTGGCTTACTTGTCAGGAGACCAGTTCTGGAGAAGGTTCTCCAACTGGCCAGATGTGTCATTTTGGACCAGATTGAGAGCCTGCCAAAACACCACTTGCTGCCACTACCGGATATTGTAGGGGTGCTCACCACCCTGTTACCATAGTTTTGCGGGTCTTAACATTGCATAAATAGGCAGCTGTTCTGTATTCAGGATATAAATGAGTCACCAGCTTGCTCTACCTTGAGGATTTACCTGCAATAGGGAAGCACAGTGTTAACCCCTTCTTACCCTCCTGCATGAACATCACATTTAAATGCACACTTCCCTCAGCCCATTCAGAAGCAAACCCCTATGCATATAAATCACATCCTTCTTGCCAGTTAGACAAGAGAACCGAAAAATGTGCAGTTCATTGTGCTAAAATGGAACACATTTCCTCAGCAGCTAAAGCAGTAAATTAATCAGCTTATAACTAAGAGTGAGCAATTTGTGCTGAATTCTTTCTTACTGCTCCTTCAGTAGGAGACAAGGTTCTCTAATCTCATAAAAGGTCATGACTTCATTAAGATGGAAAACCATGTTGCAAGAGACAAGAAAAGAAAAGCCTTAAAAGTCACTCAGTTGTCTCTCTGGACCTATTTTCAGGACAGGGGATTTTTATTTATTTGGAGAATGACAATTAATCTGGAGACTTGGCCCAACAAAGAAGCAGAGTGCTGAAGTGGGTCTCATTACAGGGCATGAAAAGCAGTTGGTTTGACCTAATCCACATTTGCAGCAGATGATTTACATAACAAGTTAGCACAAGCCGCCCAATTTTGATTTTAAATGGCTGACCAATTTCAAATAGCTTGACCAATTTATATATAGAAAATGTATGTGTGTGTTCATATGTATATATGTATGCAGGTGTGTGTATATATATGTACACGTGTATAACACACATACATATACACGCATATATTTGTGTTGGGGGGGTTATTTTTTACCCCAAGGTACATTGGGAAAAAACCTTGTCTGTGTTAGAATATCAAAGAATAGGAAAGGTCAAGGCAGTTACAAAAAGTAGAGGCAATTGTGTTATATGGTATATTAGCTGGTCTCAACTACATTTTTTATTGAAGTATTGTTGACTTACAATATTATATTAGTTTCAGGTGTACAAGTAGTGATTAAATATTTTCACAGATTACACACCATACAAAGTTATTATAAAATATTGACTATATTCCCTGTGCTGTACATTACTTCCTTGTAACTTATTTATTTTATAACTGGTAGCTTGTACCCTTTAATCTCCTTCGCCTGTTTTCTCAACTGCTTTTTCTAATGTTTACCCTAAAATAGATATAGTTCTTATTTGCTAAATAAAACCAGCATTCTGCAGTCTGATAGGACCGAGTCATTTCTCCAGGCTTTTCATTTTGCCAGGGGAAGAAAAGTGCACAGATAGATAGGTGACATTTGGAGAGCTAGGCATGCCAGATTTTCGGAGGTTACAACGGAGGTCCAACCTGCTGTTCTCCTAATGAAAGGAGGGGAAATTCAGACTGGCAAAACCGCTATAAGGGATATCTCTGCTCCGAATGTCACGCTGCCCAGATGTCGCTCGGCAGGTGGAGATGCAGACAGAATGAAAATGTAGCCCTGTGTATGTGGGTGCTAGTGCATTGCAAGGGTGAACAATGAGTCTATCTTCAGAAGTGTAATGAAAACAGTGTGGATCTTGTCCATATTCATGTCACGAGAAAGGGCTTTCTCAAGGAGTTCTCACCCCACTTCCCCTGCCAGACTGAACAGGCATACATGCTCCCAGGCCACGTGCACATGACTTGTTTCAGGGCTTTAAGTATAACAAGTATAACAACTTATTTTAATGCATTTATACACATGTATGTATACGTATATGCTTTTTAAATAGAAAATGGGATCATACTACATAAACAGTTTTATACTTTGAGTTTGTATTAAATGTCAAAACTATATCATGAATGTGTCTCATCTTATTTTCTTTAGGCTTATCTCATTTTAAACTCAGATTTTATAGCAAAGGTTCATAGTCATAGAGTTAATCATTTCCCTGTTGATGAAGCGCTTAGATTGGCTCTAACATATTTTAAGATGGGCGTGGTTCTGTTCTCAGTAAATACCAGTGAATTTTATTAGAACAAAGTAAGTTAAGACTTGAAGTTACCTTTTGCAAGAGGAAGCTAAAGTTACTGTCATTGAGTTTTCTTTTACTACAATTGTTTTTCTTCAGTGTTACGAGATGACTTCCGGCAAAATCCCACAGATGTTGTAGTGGCAGCTGGAGAGCCTGCAATCCTGGAGTGCCAACCTCCCCGGGGACACCCAGAACCCACCATCTACTGGAAAAAAGATAAAATTCGAATTGATGACAAGGAAGAAAGAATAAGTGTGAGTTAAACTAAAATGGACCCCTAGAGAGATTGAATATCAAGGCTTAAAATGGATGTATTTTATTATTTTATTTATATTATTTATAATATTTTATTTATATTATTTATTATTTCTTGGTAATAAAGTTGTAGAACTGTATTTGAGTGCTAATTACTATTTACACTGTATTGAAAGGACTGAAAAAAGGTAACCAAAAATAAAAACTTTGGAATGAGGCTTCAAATAGTCAAATATTATATAAATCATGTGTATATGATATATTAATAACTGGACCAATCTGAATATGTAAATATATCTTTGCAGTAGAATACTGATGTCGAAGCTCTTTTTAAGATCTCCAAATGCATCTATTGATCATGCAATACATGTGTCAAAGTGTAAATGATGGCCATAAACTGTATTAACTAGAACATTTCTTTTCATACTACTTTCAAAATTATAAGAGGAAATAATTTGAGGTGATAAATATTTGAAGCTCTTTTCCAGTTTTTCCAACATAATATTTATAACTAAAATATTATATGAAAACTCATTTCAAAGTTTAAGAGACAGAAAGTAAAATCAATGTAAAAATAACTGCCCGGTTTTGCAGTTTAACCCTTGTAGAAAAATAGTCTGTTTTCAAGGGAAATGGATGATCAGGTTAATCAGTCAATTAATATTCAAAATGGAACACCCAGAAAATGGTAAAAAGGTAGAGAAATGGCATATAGTTATTTTATTTTTTCAGAAGATCCATTCAACCTGTGTATGTGAAGTTTGTGAGAGCAGTCCACTGAAATAGTAGATAATGCCTCAACCTTCTGACATGGTTCTTAGTATAATTTTTATACTCAGTACAATAACTGAGAATTAATATATTTTATTTAAAATAATCTCAACGAAACAAATGTACCATTTCTATCAAAAAGTCCACATTTTCTGGGTGTCTATTCTCTTTAAAAATATCTTATAAATGAGGTTTTATTCTTATGTGTACATTGTGATTACATCATAACACAGGACGAGAGAGTCCATGCAAAAGATCACAACATATTCCATATGATTCTGGCTTGAACTGTTGACACTGTGAGGATCTACAGTGAAAGATAATTTGGTTCTCAATGGTCTGTGCTCGGGTACCAAACTTATGAAAATGTGCTCCTGTTCAAGATCTTTTTCATGTTTGTAATCATTTAGCTTTTGCTTTGTAACAAATGACCCCCAAATACTGTGATTTATAATAACCATTGCATTTACACTATGATTCCGGGGGTAAGCTGACAGTTCTTTGCTCTGGGCTAGCTTGGTTCATCTTTGCTAGGCTTTCTCATGCTTCTGTGGCTTGTTTAAACATGTGCTGGCAGCTGGGATGATCTAGGATAACTTTACTCACATGGCTGGCCATTGACTGTCTCTCAGCTGGCCATCTTGGTTCTTCTCCTCACGGCCTCTCATTTTCCAGCAGGCTAGCTCGGGCTGGTTCTCGTACTGGTCTCAGGGTTCCAAATGCAGCAAGAGAAGGCAAGTCCCTATATGCGAGTGCCTTTCTTCTGGTGAAATGTTGCTTTAGTTCCACTGGTCAAATCGAATCAAATCATATTGTCACACTCAGCTTCGGGGGAAGGAGAAATGGCCTCCGTGGTTTAAACCTATCATTTATTATGCTCTACTGCATACAGTTGAGAATAGGTTGACTATGTTTTCTTCTTAAGTTAAAAAAAAAAATGTTGAAAATCTCTTTCTATGACATGGCTAGTTTTAGAGCCTGAATAAGTCTGATGAAAACGTACCTACTTGAGTTTTGTCTGCCTGTAAAATTAAAATTAAAGGAGGAAACCAGCATATTCTTATCTCATATCTCTTTAAGAACACTCAGTCATTGTAAAGTTAAGATTGTTGAACTAGATAAATAATAAAAAAAAATTTTTATTGGAAAAGAAGCTATAAGTTGATGATTCACTTACTAAAAACCTTATTCTGCTTTATTGTACCCTTTAACTAAGAGACAATTTAACATTATTACATTTGTTTATTTAAACAAAAATGCTTCTCATTTAAGAAACATTTAGGGACCACATTTTAGAAGCCAATGACTTGTACCAAGTCATACTCATCATTCAAAAAAAAATTTTGTTTTTATTCAACCTGACCTCCTCTTCAAAAACTATCTCATAAATATAGTTAAGATGAGGCAAAGATAATTTTAATACTAACAATTGAAATGTAAACTCCATGAAAGCAGAGATTTTTACTATTTGGTTGACTATTGAATCTCAAAGGCCTAGAACACTACCCAGCCCATAGAGGTACTCAACAAATACTCATTGAATTCTTCTGAGTCAATTAGATTTCGTTATATTATCCAAAGCAGATATCTAGTACTTCGTTCTGATGACAAATGTCAATAGAAATTCATTCAACAGAATCTCAGAGTGAAGACCAACCACTGTGGTTTAATGGGGGCAGTCACAAGAGTCAATAGGACCAGGCAAGAGAGAGGAAGACTGCCTTAAAGAAGCATTCTCTAGAAAGGAAATATGGAGGCTTACATTGAGGGTGAATTTAAGAGAAGAAAGTACACGTGCAGATGCCAAAATAGTGGTAGAATTTTGTGTCTTAGACACTCAGCTATTTCTTTTAGAGAAAAAAAGTGTGCTTAAATATTAAAAATTATTTATTAGTGACCTTTCTTTCTCTGTTTCTTTTCCTTTCCATTTTCTTTTTTTTCAATTTTAACAGATCCGTGGTGGAAAACTAATGATCTCCAATACCAGGAAAAGTGATGCAGGGATGTATACCTGTGTTGGCACCAATATGGTGGGAGAAAGAGACAGTGATCCAGCAGAGCTGACTGTCTTTGGTAAAACTCTCTTTTCAATTATAAATTGCTATTTACTACTTTTCCTTTTCCTTTAAATATTTTTGCTAATACCAAACACCAGGCCATACAGGGACAGTTACTTATGACTTGTGGTGAGCTCAATAGACTAGAATTGTCTTGTTTTCTGGTTCTGTCTTTCAATGAAATCTTTGATGTGAAGAAAATTAAACTTTTGAAACATTATTTTACCTACTTTATTCATATATATTTATAGGATTTTGCCTTTCATCAGGATATAAAAAACTGTCCTTTCTCAAAATCTATTTGAGAGATTATATACATTTAAAGTTTATCACTCATTCCATTGTGATGCATTTATGAAGTATTTCTTATGTGCATGACACAGAGTAAGGTTTTTAAAAATTAGAGAGTGCAGTGTATAGCCATTTCACTTGTGTTCTAATTTAAAAAATTTCAGATTGAGCTATTTGCAGTTTTACCTCATGATAAAAAGACTAGCTTGCTATTTATACACACGCAATCAAAATTAGAAAAAAATTGATCAACTATTTTGCTATAATATTCATGTTTCTTCAACTTAAAAACCAAAGGACTTTTTAGCTGGAGTAATTCAATTAGTTAGTGAAAACGTGATTAGATCTGTATCACAGAAATAGTGGAGAAAGCATTAGGAAGGAGAAAATTGGAGGTAGTAAAGATGGCCAATTAAACGAAAGTAAGGAAAATGCTACAGGGCAGCTGTGTAAAATTGAAAGAGAAATACAATGGCAGAAAATTGGGGAAAATGGGGATCCTAAAGATGCTGGAAAATGAAACATTCCTTTAGATGACATCAAAGTCCCACTGAAGTCCCATTCAAGTATCTGTATGGAAATATATATGTATACTCACAAACGCACTCACAAACACATACACATATGTATATATATACACACATATATAGATGCGTGTGTATATCTATCTCTCTCTATATATATTTGAATAAAAGAGTCACTATTGCAGATATTATGATTTCTTTTTTAAATGCAAGAGATAATTGTGAATTTCAAATTACTTTTTTGTGTGTGTCAGTAAAATAATCTTCTGAATCTGTGCATGGTATGATAAGATCCTATGTCATTACTCCAGAACACACTGAGGTAGCATCAGAATCTGGCATACATCCCTAAAGGAACTTCTTTTGCAGTTTGGGATGTGCCCCCCATGGTATAATGGGATCCCGTGCTGTGATGCAAAAGAGAGCCATATTATGGTTTCCACTACATTTAGAGTGTTAGGTGTGGTTTATGAATATGTACTAGAGTGCAGGCCTCTCTTTTCAATTGCTCTGAGTATCAGGTAATCTCTGGTAATACTCCTTGTGGATACTAAGCAGCTTGAAGTCCCAAATGACAAAACCAGGATCCCATAATTCATTAAAGGAATTGAACAGTAAAAATAAAACTGTTCAAAGTATGCATGTAAATTTCTGTCCTACAGAGAGCTCAGACAATATCAGTTTGCCCTTACATTTCATGCAGTTATCTATCTATAAGAGTCTCAAAATGTGCTTCACTTCGTAATGAATAAAATACAGTTTTGCCTGCTAAGATATGAAATTAGCGGTCACTGAACATTAGCATTGAAAACCCACAAGTACAGCTATTCTATTTAAAGAAACACTCATCTCTATTCTTCTGTAGCTACCACCAGCTTTGGAACAGAAAAATGTTTCATTACAGCAGTATATATTGCCTTCAGAAGAAAATTGAAAGGGTTTAGTGTTATTACCCAAGCAATTAGACTTACCAAATGTGACTTGTGTTATGAAATATTCACCCTACTTTCTCTAAAAATATGATGAGAACTGAAGGATATCCCTAAATATGTCAGGAGTTACAGGGGGGACTTCTAAATTATTTTGATAGTAGCTATAAACCAAAAAGATTGAATTTGTCTACAGGCAGTTCTTCTGGAACAATTTGTTTAGGAAGCTGAGAAACGTTTATCTCATGGTGTAAACTAGTCAGAACTGACCTAAGTACAATATTAAGTTGAGGGAAAAACTAAAATTCCATAATTGATAAGAAAACAACATCCAAACCTAGAAATAAAACATAAAAAGAGTAGTGATGGTCTAAATCAAGATTGTGACAAGTATTGCATGGGAAAGACCCCCTCCTGTACCTTGATTCCCCAATTCTTAGAGAAAATAAAGTAACTAGTGTGCTATGTATAATGAGGCCTTCTTTAGTTTATTTTGATGCTCTGTATCCAGAAAATGTTTTCTAGTAAACCTATCTGTATTTCATCGTTGTTAGATATTCTATCTCTGGTGGGAGGTTTATAAATATAAAGCTGGTTAGTGACAGTGTACCTCTCCTCTCTCAATTCTATTTTCATGTAGCAACACTTCTGCCTTTAAAACTCTGGCTACTATGACAACTCTGTACTCTTCCAGCTTTTAAATGGAAGTTTTTAAATGTCCTTTGCAACTCCATCTTTAAGATATATAATACAGAAAAAGTAACTGATGATATTTAATTGTTCAAAAATATAATTCACTTATAATGGCAAGGAAACCAATGAAAAGGTTAAAGGGTCTTTACCAATACAATAGCCATCTGCAAGTATTTTGACTCTTTAATAAGTGGGATTGGACTTAGAAGTTTTTTAGTTTGAAAATTTCAAATTATGCTTTAAGAATCTGCGCTTTAGGAAAAGTCTTAATCAGTGTGACATAATTTTCAAAATGTTACTCTGCCATACTCTCTGAGTCATTTATGCTGTTTGTTCTTCTTTAATATTTGCTGACCATAAAGTAGCATCCTAGTTAAGTGGCAGTACCAAATCTAAAAATTAGAAGTAGGCATCACAGAGCAGAAGGACACTAAAATCTATGGCACAGTCTAGATGTCTTCATAAAGAATACTTTGTAGCAATTTACATATGTTAATTAAATTCTAGAGATCCTGAAGACAGAGAAACTAGAGTTGAAGTACATAATTAAATTTCCAGTTATGTGTAGGTTTGGGATGTCTGTTATCTAGAATTTAACTATCATTAAAAAGCAACTAAAAATAAGAATTGTTTCCTAATTATTTTTAAATGTTTGTAAAAGTAATACATGAAAAAAAATTTTCTGTGTTACATTTCTAATAGACATTAGAAGTATTGCAAAACTTATGATGAAATACAGAAAGAGCTTGCAACCTCCCCTCCTCCCAACACACATACACACACACACACACACATTTCTCATCTTTGAACATTCCTGTAAGCCTGTTTTATCTTTTTCTTCTGGGATTTATTTCCATATATCAATGTGCTTATTCTGCAATTTTATACATTTTAACTTCTTATTTTGGAAGATGATGATTTGGCCCACTTATACTCCCTTCCCCAACTTCTCACCTGTACTTTCCCTTCTTATTGTCTTTTCCCTTCTTTGTCTTTTCAGTATATTGACTTTAGAAACATTGACTATATTAATATTTAGAATTTAAGTTATTATAACCTTGTAAATATTGACTGTGAGCTAAGTGTTATGCTATTATAATGGCATTACTTTTCTGGCACTATATTTGGTCTTCTTTGAATTAATAATAAATCCATTTTTCCTTTTACTTATGTTTATCTATGCCTGTCATGAATTCTTCTTGAAATCTTCAACGGAAGGTTTAAAATTCTCTAAATTCTATTTAGCTATTAAGTCTACTCTTGCTACAGCCATCCGGGAGGCGTCAGACTTCTGCCCAGTCCAACCAGCCTGGATTCTATTTAGATCTACCCCAGAAACTTCATTCTGATATTCATCTTCCCTTTCCTTTGATGCTGGATTCCCTGTTTCCTATATCCTGTATTTTTTTTTCTTGTTTAACTCCTATATTCAGAACAGTGTTTCTCTCCTGATTTCTCCTTGACTAGAGCCTAGAGCACATTCCAGACCAAGCTATCTTTATTCAATCCAAAACTTAATGGATACTTCAGCTGGTTATAGAATTCAAGTTTAAAAAAATATTTTTGCTCGAAATATTAAGGTCGCCACTTCAATATCATTTTGCTTCCATCGTTACTGTTGAGGAGTCTACTGTACTTTTGATCCCTATGCGATCACTTTCCTTTTTTTTTTCTCTTTCCAAACTTTACTTAGTACCTTCTCTTTATCCCATGGTTCTGAAATGTTTCAATACGATGCCTCATTTTGGCACTTTTTTTCTTTTACTGGTTGGACACTTACTGAGCAATCTCAATCTAAAAACGCTCTATTCATACAAGTCAATGAAATATACTGTCCATTTTTTCTATTCCATTTCTCTGTCGAGCATAAATTCATTAATGAGACGTTAAATCTCCTAGATCTTTCTTTTCTTGAAATATTCCTTATTTATAGCATCTTGTTCTTATTTCATGGATGTTTTAACTTATCTTGCATCTCAGGATTTTAACAATATTCTTTTTTTTTAAATAAATTTTTCTCATGATGCATTCCTCCTTTTCTTCTAAGTTCCTTTCCCTGACCTCTCGCCTGCATTGTTCTGTCTTTTACACTGGAGGCTTTCTTCAAATGACTGTTTTCTTTGGGATGAGGATAGAGGTTGGGT